>NC_092808.1:90388086-92823086 GCF_040954645.1 Diabrotica undecimpunctata | reverse complement strand
CTCATGGAATTCTTTTTTTAGGGACATTTAAAAAGCATCCTACGATCATACTGAGGCTAGAGCCCAAAATTTGGATGAATTAAAAAACCGCATAAGAGAAGTCTTCAATTCTGTTACAGCAGAAACTCTTACATCTGTTTCCAGAAGTTTTATGACAGATTGAGATACTGTTCAACCGTAGAAGGTCAAATATTTGAATTATTTCTGTAGGGCATAAACAATTATTTCTTATTTTAGGAATATATTTTATATTAGGAATTAGTTTTTATTTTCAATAAGAGTATATTTTTTGTTTTATCTTTTTAAAGAAATGCGCTTTTATTTTTAATTCAACCACAAAAAATTGTTCACATTATCAAAAACCGATACAAAATTAACCGCCTTATAATGGTCAGTGTATTTTTATAGAGTTTATATTATAAGAAATTACCCAGGTATACGCAAGCAAAACACAAATCGACGGACGTAAATGCATATACCTTGCGCTGTTATGTGTTACTAAATGGTTTTTGTTTCCTCGTTTTCTGTCTAGGACTCTAAAGTGTCAAAGAGGATCGGAGAATTACAATTATCTTGTACGAGGCAATGTTGCCGATTTTAGCGCTTTATCTAGTTTACAATATCTAGTCCAAAACTTAACGTACTGTATATATATATATATATATATATATATATATATATATATATATATATATATATAAAGTTGCTGTTGTTAACTGAAAACCAAATTAAATAGGAAAAGTTTGTTGCCAGAGAATTGGATATCACAGAAAACAGAGGTATCTAAAGAGATGAATAAAAACAAAAATAAACATCATCAATGCAATAGAAGGTCTTAATACAAATCCAAATATTGAATGCATTAGTTCTTTAATGACAAATGTAAGTGGAACCAAAGGAACAAAATACTTTAAGATGGAGATTTTAAAGGAAAAGACTGGGCAGATAGAAAGAAAATTTACGAAACAGAGAAAAGAAATCAGAAGAGTTATAAGATTAAAAAAAGAAGATATAATAAAAATAAATTAAGATGCAAACTGTAAACAAATTTATGCATACAGACAAAATAATAATTTTTATCAGGGGTACAAAAATGCAAAAAGAAATATCAAGGTTGGCCTCATTTTTAGAAAAATAAAAACAGGAGTAATCTTGTAAGAAATACAGGGATACTGAATATACTAACACAGATTTCTATCAACTTTCAATTGAAATAACCTGAAGAGAATAGAATGAGAGTGTTCTGATGGGAAAATAGCAGCAACAAATTATAGAACAGTCATGGCGTTAGCCCGCACGTCTGAGATTTTGGAAGGGTGTATTTCTCTATTCGTTAGTATATAGCCAATCACAGACATACGTAAAGGTGAACTTATGCTGCTCTTTACATGAGAAAAATACATTATATATGCTTATTTCGTTTGTACTACCTAGTTCTGTTAAAAGATACATTACATATTTAATACCAAAAACTGCTCTGGTAGATCTTATGTGCGTATTGGACTACTAGCCCATGGGACATTTTTAAGGACATTTGACCCAGCATGAATTATATATAAATCAATACTATAATATGTAATAACAACTTTAGAAACTATGCCGGTAATTTTTATTGGTTCAGGTGGCTACACAGGTAAGATAAACTTGCCACTCACGGGGGGCGGGGTGAGTGGCAAGTTTAACATTTTGGTCAATCATGTTTGTACGGCATTCATAACTTAGGTAGGTAATACAAAAATTATGACCTGGGGCATAATGCAGTACAAAAATATTGGTACCAGAAGCAGTGACAATCTTTGATTTTCGAAAAATTTTGATCCCAGTTTCGGTAATTTGATACATGCGGCATTCACACACATAGTTTCGGATCGTTATTTAGATTACTTTTTTGCAGTGCCGTACATATCGGCTAGTACAGAGATGAGAAATCTAAGGCGCACCCCTCTATTTTTAAGTAGTACAAAAGAGGTGATTTGAGCCAATATGAAACTCACTGATATAAATTTAATTGCATAAAATAGTAAAATTTCTGGACATGCTGTATTTTTTCACGATACATTTACTTATTAGAGGAAAATTAATTTTCCTCTGATAGGTGGGATATTACGATCGAAATTTTTGTACGGCATTGATATATTTTGGTAACGAAAGCAAAATGCCGTACAAAACAAATGATTCTGAGGCCGTAAAACTCATATGAAAATTATTATTTTTCAGGTTTCCAAGTGCCTAAATTGAAGAGAAATTTTAAAAAGTCTGTTAAATTTGTTTTGTTCGTTTCATTACCAATTTTATCTTAATGGTTAGTTTCATTACTTATTAAAATTTATCTTAAGATAATTATTAATAATTAATAAGTTTTGTGGTGGCGACAAGGGTTGATAACAACGTAGCAATATTGTTATGAAAATAAGAAATTGATTTGGTCTAATGGTTCGAAACACAGAAAAATGACTGAAATTATCTGTAGCGAATGTTAAAAATGTGGGTCATTATTTTTTATTTATCTACTTTTAAATAACTAATAACGACAACAGCCACAGTATTTAAAATATAACATGGACATATACCATAGGGTACTTTAAAAATATGTTCAATTTTCAAATTTTTGTTTTTTGTTTTTTATTATAAATTTTTAATTTTTATCATTCATTATAACCTGCTATGAATTGGTTACGAATAGAGGTTAAAATCAAAATAATCTAAATGACGATCAGAAACTATGTGTGAATGCCTTAATGTATCAAATTACCGAAAATGGGGTCAAAATTTTCCGAAAATCAAAGATTGTCCCTGCCACTTGTACCAATATTTTTATACGTCGCAGGTCAGTATTTTTGTATTACCTATTTAAGTTATAAATACTGTACAAAAAGTTTGACCATAATACCTCCCTCCCATTTGAGTGGTAAGTTTGCCTTACCTGTGTAGCCACCTGTACCGATAAAAATTGACAGCGTAGTTTCTAAAGTTGTTATTACATATTGCAGTATTGATTTATATGTGATTCATGCTGGGCAAATGTCCCATGGACTTTTAGGTACAAGTACCATGTACTTTTAGCTATAGACTACTATCAATATAGTAGTCTATATTGATAATTACCGATACCTTGGATATATTACTCAAACTAATTTTTGTATAAGCATGTGCCAAATCTAAGTTTATACAATTGTTCCCCTCGTAATTTCACAAATAATTCCTAATTATAGGAAGCGTATATTAAATAATTTTAACAATATGATTTAGAACAGGGATCGCCAGAGAAGCGGACCAAAGTATAAACACCAATGCTATTGGGATTCTAATTACAAAAAAAAAATGAAAAGCTAATCACAGGCTTAAGCGATTTTAAATTAATTAAGAAATAAAATAATCGGTAATCCAATTTTTATATTTAAATTTAATAAAAACTTGAATTGCTTATTAAACTTACTGATTTAAAAATTTATAACAATTAGGAATTCGAAAACTACAAATAATTATTCAAAAATTTATAAATTGTAATGTAGACGTATTCATTCTTTTGGAAATAGAGAAAAAGGAAATGAAAAGGTAAAAGACTATATACATTTATTTTCGGGAGAGATCCATTTAGAAAAATAGCTATATTATCCAGGTCAACGAGCAAGAGAAGCAATTCAAATATTTATACACAAAAAAAACAAGAGATATATCAACTGTGGCAACCTTACAGCGAATGTTTTATCAAAGAGATGATTATATAACGAGGAATGAAAATAACAATTTTTGGCGTATATGCTCTAAATGGCAACTACTTGGCCCCAGAGAAAAAAGGTTTTCAGAAACAATAGGATTTGACGAACATAAACGGCTTTTTTGACCCTAGAAGATAAAAAGTACACTTCTGATCAACACACAAATTGTTATAAATCTATAATAGATTTCTTAATAAATTAAACAGAAAAAAATATTGTTATTAATATGATGAAATTTATGACTTAACAATCGTTACGAATCGAATCTTTCATTGATAGATATTCTTTTAATTATTTACTTCTCATTTAATGCCTGTATTTTGTTTAGTTATTTTTTATGCAGTTTTTATATTAAACCTACTTACAATAAATATAGGATACCTAGAAACGAATTAATCAAGACTATTCAATCGATGTGAAGAACCGCTATTTTGTGACGCTACTTGTGGCGCCTTCTTCTCATAGCGCTAATACCGTGGGACGACTGTTTGGCAGTAAGAATAGGACATATATATATATATATATATATATATATATATATATATATATATATATATATATATATATATATATATATATATATATATATATATATATATATATATATATATATATATATATATATATATATATATATATATATATATATATATATATCTAGTGTTAGGGCAAAAGGACTTAAGTTCATTTTTGGCCAAAATGAGTTATCTACACATTTAGTTGTAAACTGTGAAGAAGTTTGTTTCGGTAAAAAAGAATTAAGTCTATCTTAAAATATAAGGTTTTTATTAAGACTGGTTCAACGAACTTAAGTTACATCACACTATTTTTGTTTGAGCAAACGAACATATGTAACTTAAATCCTTTTTACCGAATGCTGTTTTGTAGTTTTGTCCGATATAAACGACTTATGTAACTTAAGTCCTCTGTATCAATAGTCCATGCGTAGGTGGCGGTGTAAGTGTATATGAAATAAATCTTACTGATCGTGCTAAAACATTCACCTGATTGATAAACGCTAAAAGTAAAGTGCCTGAGTATAATATCGATTTCTAGGCTTGTTTATTATTAAAAAAAAACGGGTGTGGCAGTCCAGTGGAACTGCCGGTGGAAGTTACACTTCTATACACGCATTCGCCGTTACAAATTTATTTGGGAGTCAATCTGCACAATCATTACATATGTAATTCTATAGGTAAGATATAGCAGAAAGAGAAACATAATTAATAACAACTTACTAACAATGAAGGATTGAATCAATATTTTGATGAAAATGTATATTTTTATTTTCATATATATGTATGAAAGGAGTTGAATGCAAAATTTTTTACACATACTCTGCAGTAAAATTCATTGTTTATTTTGTTATTAATATAATAATACAATACAAATTAAACTGCAATAAGCATAAGTATTTAAAAATGACAATAATATACATAAAAAAATACACTACAATACGCAACATAATTCCATATAATAATACAATACAAATTAAAATGCAATATCGATAAGTATTTAAAAATGACAATAATGTAATAATATTATTAAAAAAGTGCTCCACAACTGGGAATCGAACCCCGGTCTCCCGCGTGACAGGCGGGGATACTGACAACTACACTACCGAGGACATGACACAAATGTATTTCAAAATTGATAGTTTTGGATCATACAGTGATTTATTGAGATTATTATTTTGAAATACAAAAGACTGATATAATTATGAACATTTAATAAATAATACAAAACATATCACATAAATAATAATATTAATAAATATTTTATTATATGTATAATATTATATGTATATATATCTTTATATAATATATATAATATTAAATTATATATACAAAAGGAACATTTTTATATTCGAGACAGGAACACTCTCTCTTACTCATTATCTTACATATGTAATGATTTCACAGATTCACTCCCATACAAATTTCCAACGTGGAGCGCGCGTATAGAAGTATAACTTCAATAATGTCTAAACAAAGTGCAAAGATTTTGGATTTATGTAGAAAAAATAACGTATATGGTAAGTAAATTATAATACAAATATACCTAAGTATATACATTATAATTAAATACACGTTTTGAGGTTATCTATTAAGAGTGCATCTTCAAAAATTATTAGTTTTATTGATTTTAAACATATCAAAAGCAAAATATACGTAATAATAATATAATTTATAAACAAGTTTAACGCATAAGTAATCCTTTAAATATTAAATTTATCACAATTATTAAGGGAATACTTAGTCGGAAAATGTGGCCTGTCAAAATTTTCAATGTGTTTTAAATGTATTCATTTTTTTTTCAAATCCTGAGAAAACTAATAAATATTTTTAAACAATTTAAACGTCGAATGAAAGAATATGTTATTACCAAGGGCCAAAAGTCCCTAAAAACTTCTATAGTGTTTATTAGTAAGTTAAAGGGGCGAAAAAAAAAGAGAAAATTTAGTGACTTTAATTTCAAGTATCTCATTCCAAAGAAACTTTTTGGTTATTCTAAGTGACTTTTGGTCCTCGGTCATAATGCAATCTTTTATTTTGCATTATTTACATTATAATTAAATACACGTTTTGAGGTTATCTATTGAGTGCATCTTCAAAAATTATTAGTTTTATTGATTTTAAACATATCAAAAGCAAAATATACGTAATAATAATATAATTTATAAACAAGTTTAACGCATAAGTAATCCTTTAAATATTAAATTTATCACAATTATTAAGGGAATACTTAGTCGGAAAATGTCGCCTGTCAAAATTTTCAATGTGTTTTAAATGTATTCATTTTTTTTTCAAATCCTGAGAAAACTAATAAATATTTTTAAACAATTTAAACGTCGAATGAAAGAATATGTTATTACCAAGGGCCAAAAGTCCCTAAAAATTTCTATAGTGTTTATTAGTAAATTAAAGGGGCGAAAAAAAAGAGAAAATTTAGTGACTTTAATTTCAAGTATTTCATTCCAAAGAAACTTTTTGGTTATTCTAAGGGACTTTTCGTCCTCGGTCATAATGCAATCTTTTATTTTGCGTTTAATTTTTTCAAAAATATTTTTAAAACACATTGAACATTTTGACAGGTGACATTTTGCGCCTTTGTCCTTAAATTAAATAATTAGCTTGTCAATACATTATATAAAATATAGCTTTCATAGAAAAAACTTTTGACTAATCCATGATTATTTTATTTTTAGAAGAAAACACTGAGAGAAGTGAACTAGATGATGAATATTATTGGGATGGTTATGATTCTGAAAAAGATCCGCCTTACGTTAATTCAGAAAATGACTCGGATAGCGACGAAACTCTCAAAACAACTCGAAATTTGCTACCACGTAGTTCATCGGATCATATAACCGCTGAAAGTATACAGATAAAGACGTGTGAACTAAACTCTTCTGAAGTAAATAACATCCACAATGAAGAAACTGTCGTATGTCAACAGGTACTACAAGTATTAAAGAAATACTCCAGAAATCTAAGGAAAGAGACAACTTTAAAACGACATTTGGGTCAGAATATGCTACAGCACAGGGAAAAATTCAAAGAAAGTGCGTAATAAAAGACTTAAAAAACTGCAGATTAAAATGCAAGCAATGGTTATCTGAAGAACTGAGAAGTGACATTTTTAAAGAATATTGGGGACTAGGAAGTTATGAAAAGAGGCAATATTTTATAGCAAACTGCATCACGTCAGGCGAAGTTGAAACACGTAGAAAAAAAAAGGAAGGAAGTTCAAAGGAAAGAAACATAACTTTCACCTATTTTTTCCAAATAAATGGACAGCGGTGTAGGACCTGTAAACAATGTTTCCAATTAACTTTGGATGAAACTGATAAATTTATACAAAGTACCCTGAGAAACAAATCGAATAGTGTAACCGGAATGTACATGCAAGATAAAAGAGGAAAACACACACCTACTAACAAAACTTCTGACGCCAGGTTACAAGAAGTTATTGCTCATATAAATTCATTTCCTAAATATGAGAGCCATTACACGAGGCGGGTCAATAATCAACAGTATCTAAACTGAGATCTCAATTTGACGAAAATGTACCAACTTTACTTAGAGATGTGTCAAAACCCAGTAGGAAGAACTATATATGAAAGAGAATTTTACAAACTTAATCTTAAGTTTAAGGTCCCTAAAACAGACGTCTGTCATACCTGTGAAGAATTAAGCATGAGAATCGCTGTTACTAAAGATACGGAAGAAATGAGCCAGTTGATGATCTCTCAAACAACACACCACCTTGATGCAGACTTAGCTTATAAATGTAAGAAGTTGGATAAAGAGAAGGCCAAGCAAGATACCTCATTTGGCTGTTACACTTTTGATCTTCAGCAGTGCCTGCCAACGCCGTTTTTGGAAACTTCTTTCTTTTTATAAGAGAAAGTACTGGACTTACAATTTAACGGTACATAACTGTGCTTCAGGAGCAGCTTCCTGTTATATATGGCATGAATCAATCGCTCACCGTGGTGCAAATGAGATTGCTTCTTGTCTTTTCAAGGAAATAATGAACCTGTCACCTGAAGTCACTAAAATAACCTTTTACTCAGATACATGTGCAGGGCAGAATAAAAATTTCCACGTAGCTGCCATGTTCATGTCAGTCATGCAAATGAAAAGCTCAATAAATGAGATCAATCATAAATTTATGATCTCTGGGCATTCACACATGGAATGCGATGTTGACCATTCCCTTATTGAAAAACAGAAAAATAAAATCGGGAATAAAAATTGCCCATCCTCATGATTGGGCAACTCTCATTAGATGCACAAACAAAAAACGTCCATTTAAGGTCAATGAATTTACTTCAGATGACTTCTATGATTTTGCTGCTTTATTAAGGACAACGTTTGTAAAGAAGCAAAAAAATGTTGATGGAGAGTTGTTCAAATTGCAGAAATGTCGTTGGCTGCAATACAGAAAAAAATATGCAACAATATTTTATAAGAGTTTTCTGGAAGAGACAGAAAATTTTATGAAAATTAATTTTACTAGGAGAGGTCGACAAAGTGCAATAGAACTAAAGAATAAGTATGATGGGTTAATACCTATAGCTCTAGAAAAAAAAAGCAACATCTTCTAGATCTTTTACCGCTCGTACCAGAAGTATACAAAAATTTTTATCAAAAACTGCCAACTACAAGTATGAACGATAAGGACCCAGATTTAGAGGAGTTTGTTTCTGATGACGAATAACTTCATCATAGTTATATTATAATTTAAAAACTATATACTACTGTTATTAAAATGTAAACTTGTGTATTTAATATGATTAAAATATCTGGTCAAAAAAACTTAGGTAGTATTTAACAAGTCTGTAGCCTGGTTTCAAAGATGGCCAACTCCATTTTTTTGAAAATTCAGATATTGACGGATTCTTGTGTAAAATAACATGGGGAATCCAAATCTAAATAGTTTTGGTGTCAAAAATGGCCAGAACAATGTTAAAACTGCATTTGAACAGTACCCTTGGTTACAAAATCGGCCAGCTCTCAAATATGTTGGTGACAAAAACGGCCATCTCCACAAAGCACCAATCAGATGGCTTCATTCTGTCACGTGACCTCACCGCCTCAGGTGAAACAGAAGACAGCAGTGAACTGAGCTATTCTGGTGTGTTGTGACTGGCGTTGTTTTATTGTTTAGTATTTTAAAGTTTTACTAATGTACTAAAAAGATACTACTGTAATAAACCTGCAGAAATAACATGGAAGGAACTAATGTTAAAGAATCTCCTTTGTTGAAAGGAAGAAAGAAACTACCAAATCCTTCAAATTGGAAAAGAGCCCAACAGAAGATTTTGAGGTTAGTATTACACCATAACCTAACATTGAATAAACTAATAGACAAACTTAAATAACATTCATTTAAAATTACTATTACTTAGGCCTAGGCCTAGTTATTAGAGTGAAAATGGAACAATTTCTAGTAGGCCTAACCTATTCACACTTCACATTATTTTTATTTTTCTTTAACTTATGTTAGAATAAAATAAGTTTCCCTGACATAAAACAGTTTGTATTTTGGTTTTGAATCCAATGTTTGTTTTAGGTACAGTTCAAAGGGATTACCTGATGCTCCTTCATGTGGCCACAGAGGGAAGAAAAATTGCAGTTTATTGAAGATGCAAGATATAAATAGGTTTCATAGTGCATTTTATTCTGAAAAGACAAAATCCAGCCGAGATGCTTTGATTCTTAAGTATTGCACAGCAGAACAACCAAAAAGAACCAGACCAGGAGACGGATCAAGACATACTAAAGGCGTAACCTACCAATATTGTATTGAAACAACAGCAGGAAATATATTAGAGATATGTAGGAACACGTTTATTAATGTATTGGGAATCACAAAATACAGAGTTGAAGGTGTTTTCACAAGATTTAAAAAAGACGGATGTCTCATCCCCGTGGAAACTCGAGGTGGTTATAGGAAGGCTAACGTATATCAGAAAAAAATTGATTCTGTAATACATTTTGTAAAGCAGTTTAAAGGCACAGAATCACATTACAGTAGAGCGAGGAGTACTCGTATTTATCTGGATTCCACCCTGTCTATTTCTAAAATGTGGAAGATGTACGAAGAATCCGTTGTTGATGAATTTAAAGTTAAAGAGTCGTTTTTCCGACACATATTCGTAACTAGGTTCAACATTAGCTTTAAAAGGCCTTCGACAGATGTGTGTTCAACCTGCCTTCAGTACAAAGAAAAAATTAAAGTTGAAAAAAATGAAGCAATATTGCAAACGCTTAAAGCAGAATACACTGTTCACACTACCCGTGCTAAAGGGTTTTTTAACCTTTTGAAAAAAGATGAACCTAATGTTGCTATAATGTCGTACGACATGCAAAAAATATGCCTCTGCCAAAGCTCCCAGATCAGAGTGTGTACTATTCAAGACAGTTATACTGATATAATCTGACGATAGTTTCTGGATGTTCTACTGGAACCGAAGCTTTACGCAAAGAAAATGTATCAATTTACTCTTGGGCCGAATACGAAATATAAAAGTCTTCGAATGAAATAGCCTCTGCAGTATTTGAAGAACTTGAGTGCAGATCTAAATCTGGTTACTTTGAAGGAAAAGACACCTTAAGGATGGTAGCTGATGGGTGTCCAGGCCAAAACAAGAATACTATTGTATTAACGATGTGCATTTCTTGGCTGCACAGGACTAAATCACTTCAATCACTACAGTGGAGCTTGTGTTTCCTGTTACCGGTAACTCATATATGCCTAGTGATAGAATTTTTGGTGGCATAGAACGAAGTTTAAAGAAAAGAGATACAATTGTGCAGCTTGAAGAGTATCATTCAGAATTTAGTAAGCATGGGACAGTCAAACTTTTAGGAAAAGACTGGACCAACCAAGATTGGAAGTCAGAAGCTAAAAACTGTGTTAAAGACCCAAAAAATCTTCATTTCAAAATTTCACAAGTCAAAAAGTTAATTCTGACCAAGAAACAAAAGTCAGTAACTGTCAGTGGCGAACAAAACTATAGTTTCCCAATTAATTCAAGTTTGAGTGTCATGAGACTAGGGAAAAAAGTGTGGAATATAGACCCAACTGAACTTACGCTTGGAGTCAAAGTGAATGCGTTAAAAAAGACGTGCGGGTTTTATTACAAAAACATTATGATGAAAAATCGAGTGAAATTGTATCACGAAGTGATAAACAATAATGAAATGATGCCTGAAAATCCACTTCCTGAATGTGAGTGCTTAAATAATGCAGACTGTGATGAAGTCATGGAAGTCAACCAAGTTGTAGTGGACTTTTAATTCAGAATTATTGTAAGATTCAGACATTATCTACCGATCAAGCAGGTATCTAAAGAACTTTTGTAGTTAGTGTATTGATCGGGTTTTTAAATTTTATTGACAAAAATATTGTATTAGCCCAATAAATTAATATTTGTAACACATATTTCAACTTTTTTTATGTTCACCAAAAAAATCTTCAGTATATTACTGCTGACTTAAGATATCAGCGACACCATCAGCAATATTTTTGGTGACAAAAACGTCTATCTCCACATGTTGGTTACAAACACGGCCAACTCCATATTTCAACGTTAAATATCCCTTTAACTACAGTAAAAAGCATAAATATTATTATTCCAAGATGCTCTGGAAATCATTATTAATCAACAAAAAAAAAATCAACTGTACCCATTGTGTGGAAGTAGTTTAAACAGTTTTTTACCTATACTGAAAATTTTGCTAAATGGAGTTGGCCATCTTTGAAACCAGGCTACAGAAGTATTTTATTCTGTGATCCAAAGGACTTAAGTCAGATCAAACTTTATTATTTTACAATATTTCATATTAAACCCTAGTATGTATTGTAAATAAGCTATTTTTGACCCATATGTGCTGACAAAATATTTAATTAGGATAAAAATAGATTTAGCATGTTTCATCAAATCTTTAAAAAAAATTTCTGCAATATTTCATTTACTGACTTAAGTCCTTTTGCCCTAACACTACAGATATAGATATATATATATATATATATATATATATATATATATATATATATATATATATATATATATATATATATATATATGATATTTAGTTTTAGAGTATAAAGATGAAATAGTTTTGATGTTTTTTGTTGCTATTTTTAAATTGTCAATATCCTTTAGTATTTGTATTAATTTAGGTGTTAATGATGGTATAGTGGTAGTGAAAGGTAGTAAATGATAATAGATGTTCTGATTGTTGGACACAATGTTCTGAGATTTAGCAAAAAATTGTGTAAAAGTACTTATATTACCAGTATTAAAAAAACATCCTATGTAGCATCTTTAGAGAATGAGAGTTTTCAATTAAAATAGTTTTCAACAATTCAGGATCTTCCTGTAAGTAATCTGGATGAGAAAGCCTTAAAACACGTTCATTTAATCCTGTTATAAGGGTCATCTTCATCTTGTTTAGGAAGTGCCAAAACTATAGTCGGACAATTTTCAATTAAAGGTGACTAATCTACTAATTAAACTAAACGGTAGAGGCAACCATGTAAAATGTCAGTAGTAAATTCTTACCGGAGTCATTTTTATTGTAATATAAATTGGTGCGATTCACTAGTGTATAGTGAGACAAGTTCATTGAATAGTTTGAAAGATCGGTAAACTTATCAATATTTTGCTGGTCTATATATATTCACGTTCTTAAAAAGAATAGGAATAAGAGAAATATGATATTTTCTTCTAATTCTTACCGGAGTCATTTTTATTGTAATATAAATTGGTGCGATTCACTAGTGTATAGTGAGACAAGTTCATTGAATAGTTTGAAAGATCGGTAAACTTATCAATATTTTGCTGGTCTATATATATTTACGTTCTTAGAAAGAATAGGAATAAGAGAAATATGATATTTTAGTTTATTCGTTCCACATTTTATATGTGCATAGGCGTAATGTGTTCTATTTCTTGAGAATATATTTATTAAATAGATTTTATTATTAACTTTAAAATAGTTTTGAGGTACGTAAAATAAATTTGAAGTTTATTCTTTATATAGTATTAACCCATTAACGACCGCTCAATATACAAAGAGAAATTTGACAATTAATTTATTAGATTGGAATAAAAACACATAAATTAAGACTAATTTACAACCAAAAAGATTTGTTTCTCATTTTCAAGTAAAACAGTACAATTTTTATAAAGGAACATAATGTATCATAAATGTAAATTAAATTTTTAGGTGAAAATTTTCGAAACATTCGGGTGTAGATATATTCTACACCTTTTACATAAATAAATAGTATTACTTTTGCACATCCTACACTCTTCCACTATCGTCTCTTTTTGTAATGTGGCCAATATTGTCGAATCTGGTTTCATCTGGTAAAGCAAATTTAGATTGACGTCCATGTACTAAGTTCGACACTAATATAGCGGTTTCTTCACTATTATAAATTATAAATATAAATCTATGTCGGCTCATGCTTTCTCTTATAATGTGCACTACTTTATCCTCATCATTTGACCAATGCATCTGAACTTGAAGCAGAGTGTGAACCAGATAATATACATATGCTAATATTTTTTTTTAAATCTATGTTATTCATTTCAAAATCGTGACGGTTATTCTCCAATGCATAAATATTTGTAAAATATATAATGCTCTCAATTACTTTTTTATCAAAAAAGAGTGAAAAGCTCAATATGTGACTTACTTCCATGTTTGGCTTTTGTATTGTCTAAATATCAATCAGACTGATGTTGAATTACTACTAAGCACGAAGGAGTATCTGTTGTTACAACTTGAGACAAATTTGGATTTACTATTTTTGCCCGGTTTTTTCTTTGGACGTTTTATCTATGGTTCAGAGGAATATCATAATCAGAATCGTCAGAATTCCCAATCACTTGTATTTCATATGTAACTGCAATATCCGATTTTATTGATTCTTCACAAATAATATTATCATCAATGTCTTCTACATCAGAAACTTTCTAATCTAATCTCGGCGGCAAATAAACCACAGTGAGTCAGTATTTTCACAATCTGAGTCTTCTTCTAGCAAAGCTATTAACTCTTTAGTAGTTAGTGCAATCTTCATTTCATATTTCAAGAATTTACTGAAATAAACAAATGCACTACTACATACACGCATTCACATGATTATAGTTTAGCTTACTTTGTTTTAATTTATATGAATTTCATAATATATTTTTATATTTATATAAACAAATAAACACAAGGAAACTTTCAAATTAATTTAAAAACGATTTAAACGAGTACATACCGCTCTGTGAATCAGTGTTAAAATTGGCTGTTTATCGCAGTAAATACCAGTTTTTAAAAGTATTTAACCATCAAAAAGTGATTAGTAATTGTTGTGTAGAGTTTTTAACATCAAGAGCTGTAATATTATTGGGTAAGAAATTGTTTATTAATACTTTCCTAACCAAAACATTCAGCTGTGTTGACATTTTTTGTCACATTTGACATAAGCCAGTCCTATCAAGGACTGGTTCGGCGAAGTAATAGCTAGATAACCAGTAATACAGATATGCGCTACAATTGCTGCCTATCAGTCGAAACTTTATTACAAGAAAACCAAAAATAGTTACTTTTGACTACATGAGTCACAACTTAAATTAATGTTCTCTTACAGTTAGCAATACTATGTCTGGAAACAACTTCATCAGTAATAATCCAAATCAAATTCATATGCAGCTGCTACTATGTCAAAACCCAAACCGAAATATCCCAAAAAGATCAAGCCATATTAATACATGCTGAACCAAACTTATTACTACTTGACTACAGCCATAGGTAACATTGTTAGCCCCAAAAACATATGCTTCGCCTCAAGAATTTCCAATAATCGGATATGCATCTACTTAACAAATACTGAACTTGAACATATTTTAACAGAATACCCTACGATTACAATCAACTCTGTAGAACTACCCGTAAGAAGACTGGTTACCCCAGCCAAAAGACTAATAATCTCCAACATCTGTCCATCAATACCTCATGAAATTATAGAAAACCACCTTCAAGATCTAGGTCTTCAACTTGCTTTACCAGTGTCATATATTAAGGATGGAATCCCCGGTGATGAATTTACGCATATTATGAGCTTCAGAAGACAGGTATACGTTAATCCAACCACAGATAGCCTTGAAATTAAAACTTCATTAATAATTCCATTCCACAATAAATCGTACATAATATTTCTCTCCACTAACAAAATGGCATGTTTTCTATGCAAAAAACATGGACATACAGCAAATAACTGTCAAAATCCCCCTAGCAATCCTGTCCCAAATGAACAAACGTCCCCAGCTGAACACATCCCTGCTACCCCAATATCAAACAATATGGCACCACCAAACACAACAGAAAATACGGTTCCCAGTCAACAGACAAAAAGTGTCGATATGTCGATATATCCACCACTTCCTCCTACCACTGGTCAGAAACGAACTCGTTCTGACTTCAGCGATTTTACCTCCCAAAAAACATACACATCTACTAACTTACCCATCAAAGACATAAAAATACCTTCACCCGATGTAAACGTGCATAAAAAGCATAAAACTAAAAAATCCAAGCAATTCGCACCCGATCAATCTAAATTAACCGTCTCCTCTGTTCTCACAATCAATAATCTTTATTAAGAAAGTCCAAACTTATTCTCTTTACCGGTTGAAAATTTTCTTGCCTTTCTGGAAAACTCATTCGGCAGTAATAACCATCTACAAGAAGCACAGCAGTTTACTCAAAATGTTCGATCACTACTCGACGACATGTTTGGAATATACCCTCCACTGGAAGATAAAAAAATCAAGAATAGATTTACAAGAGTTTCTAAGAAAATTAAACAGGAACTTAATATAGACAATTCAGAAATAATTGGAAGCACAACATCGCAATCTACAAATAATGATGAAGATTATCTAACCGACTCTTCTCTGACCTCTCAACGTTCTCAATGTTAAATATATTTTACTTCCACGTTCGTGCACTGAAACTGCGAAGGGTTCTATCTTCGCTTAGAATGCTTACAACAATTAATCAATAATACAAATGCAGATATCATCTACCTTCAAGATACCAATTTCAAGGAAACACATAGACGTGATCTTAAAAATTTTGAAGGTTACCATTTCCTTTTGACTACGTATACAAGAGTAAGTGGAGGAACATCTATATTCGTGTCTAATAATATATATATATATATATATATATATATATATATATATATATATATATATAAATAACCATACGTATATGTTACATATATTCCACCTAATCACAACTTAACAGAAACCGATTTAGATGACTTAATTCGCCAACTTCCCAGCCCTTTTATACTGGTTGGAGACTTTAACGCCCATAATACTATGTGGGGCTCAAAGAAAACATTTGGTAGAGGAAAAACCGTAGAGAGATTGTATTGAGTTGCAATAATACTTGTTCGATGAATAGTGGAGCCAGTACATATTTTAACATCGCCTCAGGAACTTACTCTTGTATCGATCTAAGTATATGTGATCCCAAGTCTGCCGATTCACTCTCATGGTATACTTTAGATAGTTTATATGACAGTAACCACTTCCCGATGTATAATGACGAGATCGTATATTAAAATTTAAGATTGTTTAGCCTAATGAAAAAATAAGTATTTTCCAGTTTTTTGTTTTTTGAAGTTCTGTATTAGGTACTCTCTGATAAGAATAAAATTTTACTTTAATTTGTTAGAAAACTATACGTCCCTTGTGCCTCAATAAACTTTCCACCTTTACACAGCTTTTACTTAGGTATTTGGTATTAAATTCCTCGAACTGAAAGACACACAAATAAATTTTATTGTTGCGTAAATATGTTCAAGTATTGTGTATCTTTTCTTGAAATTTTATCTCTTTTATGCAATCTTTATTGGAGATTTTATATTATTTGAGAAAATAGTGGCGTCAGTAATCACTATGTAGACATAGTAGCTAGTTATGAGGTGGTTATCGAAAGTGCGACTGTATATCCAAGAATTTTACAGGTTAATGAAATTAATCTGTGCAATAATTTACAGCCTTATTTCAAATTAAAACAAGTTCTACTAAACTAAACGAAGTGCAGTATATTACCAGACACCATTAATATATTTTAAGTAAGACTGTACACATTTTGAAGTTGCCAGTGGAGTGGTGCATTTAATTGAGTTTAAAGTTTCTTGTGATGAAGTGGAATAAACAACTAAGTGACAGAAATTTATGCATCCTGTCGAGTTAATAATGTCACACAAACAACTAGAATACTCCAATGAATTGCTCTAGTAACTAAGTTCTTATATATACTACAAACATGAAAGAATTAATAAAAAAATTACTTAAAATAAAAGTACACACATATGCCTATACTAAAATCATATTAACCTAAAAAAAGTAAAAATTTTTATACACATATTTTTCATTTAAATAATTTGTATGATGATAAATACAATTTTAAAATTCATTTTCCTATTCGAAAAGCCAACGAGTCAACACCTCGGCTTCTTCTATTAATATTTCTTATAAAAAAAACTTATCAGTTAATATGATTTGTTATCAAGTAATTATTGAAAGTGAAAAGTTTTTTGTGAAGCAACTTGGTATGTAAACTTTATAATTAATACAAATACACTAATAGGCCAGGCATTGCGCCTGATTTTCATTAACTATTTTGGCATCCAGAATATTTAAAAATGCTTCTTCAACCCACCGCTCCAAGCTACGCAGCTGTTACCACATCAAAAACAACAAAACCTACACCGGCGACTACATCATATCCTAGCAGAAAGCAAGCGATAGTATTAAATGCTCTTCCGGATACAGCTCTCTTCGATTACATTAAGGCGATCGGTGAAATCGTAACACCAAAGCGTATTACCCACGCTTCCCGCATATCCAACCAACGCATTTGCATCTTCCTTGCTTCTATTTCTGACGTCGATATTCTTCTTAAAAACAATCCCACCGTCTCCGTTAAAAATGAAATCGTCCACATCCGCAGACTCATTTCCCCAACTAAAAGATTGTTAATATCTAATATATGTCCATCGATTACAAATCAACTTATCCAGCAGGCATTAAAAAACGAACTTGTGAACTAATGACAGTGACCCATCCTTAGACAAAACCGACGTGCCTTCATTTATAACTTTTATATTCACGATAATTCAATGGAATTGCGATGGATATTATCCGCGCTTAGAACGTCGGCAGCTACTGATATCTCTCCACCACCCCACCTTCATTTGCTTACAGGAAACTAACTTTACGTCAACTAATCTCCATACACTCAAAGAATTTGAAGGGTATCATTACATCAGATCTGTCTGCTCCAGAGCTAGTGGAGGTACATCTATATTTGCTTCTAAAGACCATTACTCCACTCTTCTTCCTCTGACTACCAATCTCGAAGCCGTCGCCATCACTACTTACTGCCCTAACAAACTTACAATATGCTCTGTATACATCCCTCCTGACTACATTCTAAAGGAAAAAGAACTTCTTGATTTAGTATACCAACTTCCCCAACCCTATATAATTGTAGGAGACTTCAACGCCCACAACACTATGTGGGGCTTTTCGCGTATATTTGGACGTGGTAAAGTTGTTGAAAATATTCTTGATTGCACTAGCTCATGTGTCCTCAATACGGGTTCATACACCCACTTTAACATTGCTTCAGGTACTTTTTCTGCAATCGATCTAAGCATATGTGATCCCAAATCGGTCCCCAACTTATCCTGGCAAACAGCGGACGACCTTCACAACAGCAACCATTTCCCTATAATTATACATGACAACACCTATGACCAAGTTTCAGTGAGAAGTTATTGGCGCTTCAACAAGGCTAATTGGTCAGAGTTCTCCAAAAAATCTGAATCCCTTATATGTAAATTACCTAACTCTAACAATATCGATGATTCCATAAAACTATTCTCAGATGCCATAAATAAAGCAGCATTAACTCATATTGGCAAAACTACAATTAGCTCCCGACATAAAGTTGTACCTTGGTGGAACTCTCAATGTAAACTCGCAATACGCTTAATCAATACCGCAAACATAAAAGTCCTGAAGATCTAATTAAGTATAAAAAGCTGAAAGCCAAAGCCAAATACGTTGTCAAACAGAGCAAGAAAACATCCTGACATAACTATGTATCGTCTTTGAATGATAACACAAATCCCTCCCAAATGTGGAAAAAAATCCGACAAGTTCAGGGACAAAAAAGTAACACCAAAATTACCGATTTAATCTCTAACAGCACTTCTTCTAGCAACAGCCAAATTATTTGCAATACCCTGGCTAATACATTTGAGGAACAATTTCACAACAAACTGAAACCCCTAATTTCATCCTCTACACAAGAACCGCTCTCCTACAACCTCACTTCACAGCACTTACAAGATATCGACAATATTAATTCTCCTTTCTCACTTTCTGAACTTACATCTGCACTTATCCTCATGCAAAAATACTTCCGCCGGCCCTGATGATATCCCTTATATTCTTCTTAAAAACCTATCCAACCGCTGCCTCACTTTCCTGGTAGACATATATAACTCTATCTGGTCTTCTCAAATATTTCCTACTCAATGGAACACATCCGTAATTATACCTGTCCTAAAACATGGCCAAACACCAATCTTTCCTCAGTCCTATAGACCGATTTCTCTTACTTGCACCATGTGCAAATTAATGGAAAAGATGATAAACAGACGTCTTTTATGGTTTATTGACAAACACCAAATTTTACCTAAAGAACAATCTGGTTTTCGCCGACATCGTTCCACAAGCGATAACCTCGTCCTCCTTTATACCCACATCGCCAAAGCTATTAATAACAGTCAAGAAGTGATTGCCTGCATTTTTGATATGGAAGCTGCCTTCGATAAAATACCTAGACAGATTATTCTCGATAAACTATTATTATACGGCCTTAATAGTAATATTTTTAAATTCATCAAGCACTTTCTTAGCTCTAGATCCTTCAGAGTCTCTGTAAATGGTTGCCTATCATCACCCCACATCCAACAAGACGGAGTCCCTCAGGGCTCTGTATTAAGCCCCACATTGTTTATTTTATCAATTAACCATATATGCCACAGTCTTCCCTCCCCAGTCAAATTTACTACATATGCTGATGACCTTGTAATTTATTGCCATGGTTTGCGACCACTACTACTTGCAAACTTCTCCAAACATCAGTGGACTTATTACAAAATAGATTGACTGCTATCAGCCTGTCCCTCTTATCTACAAAATCACAACTCAATAAATTCACTAGAAAAACACTCTCCACTGCCCCTAAAATCTTAGTGAATAACCACTCTCTCCCAGTCCTCGATCACCGTAAAATTCTAGGACTAATATTCGACTCCCGACTTTCTTGGAAACTATATATTCAGGAAACTAGAGCAGAGTGCCTAAAACGTTTAAATATTATTAAAACACTTTCCCATTACCAATGGGGCGCTAGCGAATGTACACTATTAAAAGTATATAGGTCTCTTATTCGCTCTAAACTCGATTATGGCAGCTTTATATATATGTCAGCATCCAAAACATCCTTACAAACCCTTAATTCAGTGCATAATACTGCTATCCGCCTCTGTTTAAGAGCTTTTCGTAGCAGTCCAGCTGAGAGCCTCTACCGCAAAGCCAACGAATTCCCTCTTTGGCTTAGTCGCCAATATCTCCTCCTTTCTTATGCTGCCTCTACTTCAGTTAACCTTTCTAATCCAGTACACACACTGCTGACATTACCCAACTATACTAGTACTCACCCTCCTGCTCCACGCATACACACTATCGCCCTCCTATTTCCAACTTTAATACCACATATAAATTTATCCCTAACTAACCCTCTCCCGATCCCGCAGAATTCCCCTTGGACCAAAACTTTACCGAAATTTAATGTGTCACTTACAAAGTTTAGTAAGGCAGAAACCAACCAGGATTTGATTAGGAAATCCTTACTAGAAATTCTTAATTTTAAGAAATTCGATCGGGTACTCTACACTGACGCTTCAAAGAGCGAAACGGGGGTTGGTTGTGCGGTTACCACTACGGAAACCAAGCCTTCAAACTCTGTACAGCATCCAATCAACATATTGCCATCTGTACAGACTCCCTTGCCTCTATCCAGTCCATCAATAATCTATTTACTAATCACCCTCTTGTAGAAAAAATCCATGACATTTACCAAAATCTTATCATCCACGACATCCATATCACTATCATATGGATTCCCTCCCACATCGGGATTATGGGTAACGACAACGCCGATCGCTTTGCCAAAGAAGCTGCTGTATCCAATTGTACACCACGTAATATACAAATTGCCAGTGACCTAAAAACTAGTATAAAGAAACTCGTACGAAATTACTGGCAGAATCATTGGAACCCTTCATTTTTTAATTATTTTTAGAATCTCGTTAGTCATACAGATTTTTCATCTAGGTTTGGAAACGAACTCTACATTAGAGTTAGAGTTACATAATATGTTACAAAAACAGAGGAAAATTACAACATTTACACAAAAATTTTGGACGAGAAAACCATATTTTATCCGCACTTCAGAATGTTGACATTATCATGTAAAATTCATTACATCCTCTACTAGTCGTAGTGCATTTATTTGTTATACTCGTATAAGCAATTTACGATTCGAAGCAAACTGACAAGTTCCGACACGAAAAAAGATAATATATCATGTTGTCAAATTAGAATGTGCTTGAAATCTTGTCGTATCGTACTGTGCCATTGTCGTTTCGGATAATAAAAATACAGTTTAAGGAAAAAGATTTGATCAAATCAAAAAATAATGTATCGCAAGAAACCTCTGCAGTAACCAAATGTTTGTTTTTACCAAGTATATGTTATCGAGAAATCGAAAATAGAATCAGCTAAAATTTGTCCATGGAAATTTACAGGTGGAATATGTAAATCTTGCAATAAATTTTAAATAAATTATTTTAATAAATACTACTTATCATGCATAATTTCAATATATTTCTATGTAATCTTCTGAAGCTATTTTCTTGTGGCATTGTGGCATCTTAATGCAATTACTATTTTTGGTGGGAATAAGCAACAATTTAAGTTTAAAATAAAATTATTTTTGACGTTTCGATTTTGACTTCTGTAATCGTTCTCAAAATACAAAACATTATTAAATTAATATTTGAGATTTTTAAAGTTCTTTATTTTTAATATAAGATTTATGTTCACTTATTTTAACATTTATTGGTCTTGATTTTTTACCTTAATAAAAATGATGACGGATCCAAGAACTTGGATCCACAACAAAACAAAAGTGACCGATGTATTAACGCAGATAGCGAAACTTAAGTGGAAGTTCGCTGGACATACCATAAGACAGAAAGACGACAGATGGAATAAGATGATTATACACTGGAGACCATATAGTTACAAACGAAAAAGAGGAAGGCCACAAATGCGATGGTGTGATGACATGAAGAAACACGCAGGCCCGAAGTGGATACAAACTGCCTACAATAGAGAGACGTGGAAGAAGGAAGAGGAGGCCTATGTCCAAAATTAGACAGCAAGGGCTGTATAAATAGATAGAAAAATGATGACATTTATAAGATATTTTATAAATACAATTATTTGTTCTTTATTATTTATTGTTGGGTTTAGTTTTAGATAAAATAGATCTCAATGTGTTAGTTTTTTTTTAATGTTGTTGAAATGTTGAATTTAGTGTCTTCGGTAAATTTTTTATGTATGGTATTATTATTTTTCTTGTAAACTGTTGTAGAAACCTGTTCTAAGTTGTTCTGTTCCATCCGGTCTATTCTTAAAAATTCCTTGTTTATAAACGACAAAAGATAATTATTTTTTAATGAAACAGTTGTTAACCAATGTTTCTCCTCTAAGAACGAATTTTCGTAGGAACAAGTAATTTTTGCTCTATCGTATAAGGATTTAATGATTCCTTTTTTAATATTGATGTTGTGGTTTAATTGTTGTTATTTAGGTACCGATTTTTTAATAAATGAACAAAATAAAGATTTGTTTAAGGGATAATTACTAGAAATCTGTTGGTGTGTGTTGATTTTCTATACACCTCAGTCTCATATCCATTATCCTTCTTGAGATTAAAACTTTCAGGAAAGGTAGGGTATTATTATATTCCTTTTCCATGGTAAATGTAATTGTCTCTTCTTTATCGTTTATATCACTTAAAAATGTGTCAACAACTCTGATCCATGAGGCTATATTGAGAATACATCATCTACATATTTCCACCACACTGTGGGTTTTAAATTTTGTTTAGATATAATTTGATTTAATTTAGATTTAGTTTAGATGTAATTTGTTTTGAAATTTTCTATAGAATTCATTATTTAGTTAAAAATAAGTATTAAGTATCAGTACATAATATCAATAACTCTATTATAGCTGATACATTAACGGCCGGTTTTCGAAACGTTATACAAATCTCCAATCATGTAATCAAGTATCAAATTTGATCAATTGTTAACATTCCGAAACGAAAATTATGGTAAAATTACGTGATCACCGATTATAGATTATTTGACATACGATTTTACATGGAAACAGTAGAATCGATTGTTTTCGTTTATTATTTCTGTACGGATTGTTCTTTATCTTGCTTTAAATTAAGAAAGTAATGTTGCTGTTTCACTTTACCATCATTCCTGTTTATGTGTAATCTGCATTCTGAAAATCAACAAACAAACATAACCTAACTAACTAATAATTTTGTGCCATTCGTTAATGTTTACCAATTTGTCATTTATCATCTTTAATTCTTAAAATGAACCTTTGTAACAATATTTTTGGGTTCTTTCTAAACAACAGCTTTTTATAAAACACCTTAGGTTTATGTATCTTACAACGTAACCAAAGATTTTATTTTATTTACTTACAACCATTGGTACATAACCAAAGATTATAAGATTAATCGTCCAAAAATCTCAGATTACCTGACAAGCTAGTATGACAGAAGTTTGACATAGATAAAACGATAATTAGCGTTTCGGAAACCCAAAATACTTCTGACAGGCTGTTAATCATCGATTATTTGCTTGTTAGATTAATTAATGTGTGTTATGTGATTGAAGTTTGATCGATGTTTCTGCAACTCAAAAAGCATTTAATCGACTGTTAACAGTAGATTACAGTCTGTCCCAAACCCTTCTTTCAGTGCGTCACTAATTTTGACGTCATATAGGATTTTAAGAATGTCGAGAATTATTGCTTGACATTTTAGTTAAATTTGACAGTTGCAGGATGGTAATCTGTCTTTTTCTAATTGAAAATAATTTAATAATTTTAATATTAGTCTTCGTCCTTTTTCGATATATCTCGGCATATTTAAAATATTTTTATGACAATAAATACAAAATTAAATTTTCACTGTAAAATGTCTGATAATACTAACCTGGAATGACAATTATCATTTTATCAGTTGACATTGTGAAAGTACTGTCACAATCGAGACAATCTGCGTCAAATTATATTTATTCGCAACATTGATTGGATATCTATTTAGCGTATTCTAAACTACAACCAATTATACATCCGTAAGTAGAATTAGCTTACAATAAATAATTTTCTAAGTTCTATGTATAATAATCACAGTCTCACGTTTTTTTCTGTCACTTCTAGCTTAATGTGTTAGAGAGAATTCGATCAACTATGACGCACTGAAAGAAGGGTTTGAAGGTTTGATAATGATTAGCCTTTCGGAAACCGGCTGTTAGTCTTGTTCTAGCTGCCAATGTATCATCATCCTCTAATTTTGTTTTGATTATATTTAAAGTCTTATTTAATTTTACATTTGTAAATAAACTATTTATATCAAAACCTACTAAAATATTGTTTAAATTAAATTTAATACTCGATAATTTATTTAAAAAATGTGTATTTTTTAAAAATGTGTCATTTTTATTTTCAAATGGTTGTATATTTCATAAAAATTTTGACAGTTCACTACAAGGAGAATTCAAGATACTACAAATATGTTTAACTTTGATCAGATAAAAGGCATATATCGAGCACAGATTAATTAAATCTTGCTCGATATATGCCTTTTATCTGATCAAAGTTCATTTATTCGAGCATTCAACCTTATATTTAAATATGTTTAAGTGGTGTATTCCCTTTGTGAACTTTAGGTATTTCATAAAAATGAGATGTATTGCTTTAATGAGGTGTAATTAATCTTCTTTGATAATCTGTTAAATAATATTTAAACTTAAATAAAGTTTCGTTGGATACTTTGTTAATTTTGTGTAAGATCCGTTTGTTATTAGGTCTTTTATTTTTTTTTTCATATTAAATTTTATCCATATAAATATGGAGTCGTCATTTTTTAAAGTTCTTACAGCCTTTAGTTCCTTCTTGCTTATGCTTTGTTTAATTTTATTAGACTTTTCTAATTCAATTTTACATAAGGCTCTATATTCTTCTTTTTCGTGGGTTGTTAAATAATGAGATATTTTCTCCACTGATCTAATTATATCTAATTTTGGAATAAACGGATAAGTAACAGTAAAGTTTAGACCTTTTGACACTATTAAACTCTCCGTTGCATTTAAATGTCTATTTGATAGTTTGACAACTGTCGCTAGTATGTCGTTATTTATATTTAGAATATCTAAAGTATGTATATCATAGACATATAATATAAGATAGACTTCTTCTTCTTTCAGTGCCTATTCGTTCCGAATATTGGCAATCATTCTGGCTATCATTCTTAAGATAGACTAATCGTTGGAAAACCAACCCGTTCCTCAAGTACGAGAAAGAAAACTGACCCAAAGCAGTCCCTACATATCTTTGTAATTGGTCAGGTTTATCGACCACGTGACCTAAATGACCAATAAGAAGGTCACGTGGTCGATAAATCTAGCAAATTAGAAAGAGACGCAGGGACTGCTTTGAGTCAGTTATCTCTGTCGCATTGGGAGAACGGGCCCTGTATTGGAACGATTAGTCTATCTTGCAGTATTATGTCTATGATGTATACTGTTTTGTTCTAAAATAATATTAAATTTAGTTAAATGTATATTTCTTTTTTTGTTTGTTTGTTTATGTATATTTGCTTATAGTAATTTTTATATACTATATGTAAAATAAACATAATTCGATTAAAATCAGAATTTGGTATCATATTGAAAAGTAAATCTTCAATACTTGCAATGTCTTGTTCAAGAAAAAATAAATTGAATCTATACAACTGTAACCTTCCTTGGATTATGGATAAACTGGCTCTGTGTAGAATTTTTTCTAGCCTTCTACTGGAATATGATGAACGCCCTTCAAGTCCTTTGGTATTACCTCTACATCTTCGTAAAAATTTGAATTTTGACATTGTCAGTTTTTCGTAAAGAATTTCTAATCTCCAAAAATTTTAAATATCGCTACGCCCATGGTTTTTTAATACTGCTCTATTTTCCTATGGCATTTTATTGCAATTACTATTTTTGTTGGGGATAAGCCACAATTTAAGTTTAAAATAAGTTTATTTTTGATGTTACGATTTATACTTCGAAAATCAATCTCAAAATACAAAACATTAATAAATTAAACAAAATTTGATTTTTTGTTACTCGGTGAAAAATTCTTTTAATGTAAATCCAGATAGCGCTGATGATGGAATAGTTATTCCGAAAACGTTCTGTGATGTAGCGTTTTTATATTAATATACCTTTTATAAATTAATTTTTTAAATAAAAATTTTTGTGATACATGGTATACAGCCACCTACAGGAATTTGATTTCCTTGTGGACTTTAATAATTTATATAGTTTGCATTGCAGCTTTAATACTAAAGTAGGTTGATTATTCTCTTAAATTTATGTCCTGATTCTAATTACGAAAGCAATGTTACAGTTTTAGTTCACATCTACTGAAATTTTGTTAAATCTCCAAAAAGTTAAATTCGGAACGCTCCAATTAACTTTTCTTAATTTTCTCCATGTAAGCCCTAACCACTATCATTTCGAGAGGCAAATTACACTCGGCTAACTCTTTGGTTGAACTCGGGTGAAAGGTTTGTTAAACGGTCCATTGTTGTAGCATGTTTGGGTCGAAATTTTCTGCCTTAAAATTTTGCGAAAAGGTTTAGTAAGTTTTATGTTAAATACTTAAATCAATATTACTGGCATTATTTCAGTCAGTATTTATTTACATCTATGTATATCTATTTATAATAGTACAAAATCCCACTGCAAGATCACTACGTTTATAACGAAGTTAACCAAACTAACATTTTCTCATGGATTCAAAATTAAGAGTAAATATCAATACATTGATAATATGTTGCCAATAAAAAAGAGGCCGCAAATATTTTTAATTAAATTAATAGTAATTAGTTTTTTATCAAAAATTTTATTTCGTTCATTTTTTTTTAATAAAATACGCTGTTAATGATGTACATACATGTTTTTTATATCAAATTAAAGCTATTTTTTTAATATGATGATATAGGTTTGCCTAGAAAAATGCTCGCAAATTAGGATTGCCAGCTCTGAAAAACGCGAGGTAATTGTTTATCTGTTTATTTGTTTTATTTTTATGTATTTAACTCAACAAGTTAATGGTTTATCATTTGATTTGTCTGTGTGGTTAAACCATTCATGAACTAAAGAGTTTATTTGTTTAATGTATCTATATTTGAATCCTTTTTTGAGATTATTATTTATGTTTTTTTTTTCACGAATATTTCAATAACTTGTAGAATTAATAGTTTATTGTTTTATTTGTTTCTGTAGTTCAACCATTTTTGTCATCATTATTTTCACTCTTCGTTGAAATAAATTGTTTTTGTTTTAAATGACTTATTTATTTTACTACCAACAAGTTTTCTAATTAAATAATAAATTTAAACAATATGCTAGTTACATTTTGACCAGAAAGAAAGATCAGGATCTGTAAGTCTTAGGTAAGTGTGTTGACAACACTTAATCAACGATTGTAACTTCAATATCGTTTACATTTTTGGTTTTAAGAACACAGTTTGTTGTATTTGAACTTTTCTCTAGATCAAAAGATTGTTAACTTTCTCGTTTTTATTTACAAAAAGGTGTAAATATGTTTTTTAATCTTTTTTTCTTATCAATGGTAATCTTATCCTATCATTTATCTATCTAGCCTATCTCATTTTATCTCTGGTACCTTGTTCTGTCGAATCAACTACCAATTCCAGAAGCTAGTTTTGAACTCAAGACAATCTCTTTACCAACCATCTAGCTTTTTTTCTTTTTTTTTTTTTCTCAGAGGGTGGAAATTTCTAAAAACCGTACTAGGTTAACCCATCCCTAGTGATGGCTGGCGTGTGTTGGATTCAGGATAGAGTAGTACATCCGAGCCCATTTACCCTTCGAAAAAGAAGGTCCTGCAAACAGATGTCTTCCTTTTATCCTACCTGCCAACTAAAACCACACTCTCCCACTTGTGCGCAGTTGACTGTGGCACGTATCGTACTCCGAGAGTACGCTTTAAGGCTGACGACACTTTGGGAGCCCTACCTTCTCTTATCTATATCTTATCTCTGTCATTGGCCCGGCTGGTGTTTCTCTTCTTTTTTTTTCTTTTTAATTACTGTTTGAATGTAATTATTCTGTACAATATTCCATCCCTCCTTACTTTCCGTCATCATCGCGATCATCTCTCCCACAGTAACAGGGTTCATACCTATTTCTCTATATATTATGTTTCTCCCCACTGTCTATCTATTATACTCAAGCATTGTGTGTGACAGTGTCAGAGTATTTATAGTATAGGCATTTATCTATATCTATCTTTCTAAATCAATAAAGATATATCCTAAAACATTCATGTCCTGTGAGCACTTGCGTCAGGAAGTAATCCAGTCGACTGTGACCACAGTCCACCCAGTCCTTTAGGCTCGTGATCAGCATCTTGGTCCACTGACCAACATCTTCCATGTTCTACCACTCTTCTTTCCATCTTTCTATTGATCTTTCTCTTCCTTCGTTTTTATGGCTGCTGTCAAATATTCTCTTCTCTCACAGATATGTCTTCTTTTTACTGCTTTTTAACACACGCAGCGGAACACAACTCGTGATAGTATACAAGGGCCGCGGCATATATTGTCCTGTAGGCGCATGCTACTCGCAACAGACTTGTTCTGTCTACTCGTATTACGAGCCCTTTGTAGTTCGGTATCTCTATCGCCTCACTCTAGACTGGTGCCGCGTAAATGATGATTAACTGCAAACTACGGTGTAAAGCCCTCACTCTATCTGTAGGCGGGTGGGGGAGCATATACGTCTGTATACCACCCGTATATGCTCCCCCACCCGCCATATTGGTGTGGTGTCACTCCCAGATATTTGTTAGTAGTTCCTGTCCGGTTATTTTGGCAAGACTGACCAATCTTTTGTTTTGCTACTCCCTGTGTAGCCATGGTAACATCGATGTACTTACCCGTACCTCTACTCACGAATGTAGGTTCCAGACCGGTGTTTAGTATCACCAAATCCAAAGTACCCACCCAATCAGATAGTATTCTACTGCGAGAATCAATGATAGGAGGCCCCCACTCCGCCGGTTTTAAGTTGAAATCTCATAGAACCACGCATTCTTCTCTCATACTTATCACCTACTCCATGATCTTATCAATCTTCCACTCATAATCACGTATCGGTATATTAGGGCAAAGATAGCAGCACACCAGCTGCAATTTCCCCATTCGGACGATCATATACCCTTCCCTTGTATTTCATATACTATACTCACAGCTTTCTGTTACAGATTCGTACAGTGACTCTTCCAGTCACATCCACAGTATCCACAAACCAGCCTCTCCTCTTAACCGCTGTTGGGTTTGGCTTAGCCGTAACCGGTATGTCTATGTTTTTTTTTTTTCGTTGCAGCTGCCTCAGCCAGATGATGGGACTTCTGTGGACTATCAAAAAGCCACATCAGAGAGGAACTCCATACCTGGGAACTCAATCAACTAAGATCATATTGGTCTAACACACCAGGACAAAGGCAAGCAAAAAGGCTCATAAAAGTGTCGCCTACTACAACAAACCGCCTTCTCGAAATGAGTAAAAAAGATATCAAAATGGTCACTGGCCTTTTCACTGGTCACTGCCCTCTCAAGAATCATCTCAAGAATATGGGCAAATCAGATAGTAAGAACTGTCGTTTCTGTCACAATGAAAAAGAAACGGCAGAACATATAATATGCAACTGCGCAGCACTGTTCTGCAAAAGACTAAAATTCCTAGGAGAGGTCAGTTGGCGTCCTCTGACATAGGAAACAAGTCACCTATGAAGCTAATCAACTTCATCAGAAGTATTGGCATTCTAGAGTTTAACTAGATTAAGGTATGCACAAAAGATCTCTATAGGTCGAAGTGCGGTGAGGCCGCATGGCCTTAACGACCTCAGATAATCTATTCTAATCTAATCTAAGTCCCGACTTGTGTTTCCTGTGTTTGCCATATCTTTACCTCGGACCTTGTACTCGACTGTTTCTCGGTCTTTATATACTAGAGTCTAGTATGCCTATCCTCCACCAGACGGTTAAACCTAGGACAACTTGAGTTTACTTCGTGGCCAGGTATATTACAATTGAGACATATTGTTTGTTTCTTGCATTCAGCAGCCAAATCGCCTTCGTTGCCACATCGGAAGCAGCACACTCTTCTATTTTGTCCCTTGTAGTTCCATTGTCTGTGTCCAAAGGCAAGCCATCTCCTGCATCTGGGTATCTCTGTCCTTGCTTCCACCACTCGACAAGATGTAAAGTCCACTCGTATCCTTTTCATATTAACAATATTTTCAACAGCGTCTTCAACGACATCTATTATAGCGCTCTCCATACATTTCGTGTCGCCTCGTCCTTTTGTGTAGACTTCTACGTCACATTCTTGCTCTTTGCCTGCAGCTTCCTCTACTGCTTTCTTAATCGCTTCTGCCGTAGTGTCGGGTGAGATTTCCTGCACTTATATTCTCTTTTTGACAGTGCCCCCTTTTGCCATGACTCTAGACACGCATTGTTTCCCCAAAAGTATTTCTTTACTTTCTCGGTCATTTTTCTTCCTCCTAGTTTCAGCGGTATCCCTTGGCCTCTTGTCTGTCTTATTTTGTTGGCGTCCACAACTTTTCTTTCTGCCAGATGTTCTTTAATTTCCTTTATTAGGTCTACGAACAACTTTTCTTTAGTTTTATTTATTATGACCACACCCGTTTGTTCTCTTGGTTTTATGTGGGCCCATCCTCTCCTTATTATTTTTGCTATTAGCGTTATGGGTCATTAGGTCACATCCTTTTTTCTTAAAGCTCATTCTAGTATTCTTCTTGTTGTTTCGATCCCCAGGGTAACGGGAGTATAGATATTGACTTTTTTTCTTCCGAGTTCTTGCATCTTTTGTACTAGTTTTCTACTGGCCTTAAAGAACTTCATGATCTCTGGTTCTTCTTTTCTATTTAGGAGAACCTTGAATTCGTACTTCTCTTTATTTTTTGTGACTAAAACTGCCACGTCCCCTGTTGTTTTGGAAAGATCTCCTTCTTTGACAAGAGTGTTCGTGAAGATCTCCTCCGGCCAGTAAGCCAGTAGCCAGCTAAGCACTTCTATATCATCCCCGCTTTCCATTCTTTGGTTAATTATTTTGATTCTCTTTTTGATTTCTTCTGGGTTCTCCAGGTCTACTTGAACCTCCATCTCTCTACTGTTTGAGACCGGTTTTTTATTGGTTTTTGTGTCTCTGGATGTTGTGCATACGGGCTTTCTGAGACCCTCTTCCTTCTTATTTGCTTTTACCTCATCAAAGTAGTCAAACATACGGTTTCTAAGATTTTCCACTTTCTTCTTAATTCCCAGTTGAGTATTCGGTACCACTCTCATGAGTTTTCCAGTGCCATAACGCTTTCCTGGAGGCATTCCAACTTTGATCTATTCTCGGTGGATTGCGCCTCTGCCTCCGAGCTTGGCGTATACGAAATTAGTCTTTTCTTTTTCTTCTTTCTGCTCTTTGGCCTCTGTATCTGCCACTCATCTAATCTTTCTACTCTCTTCTCTGGCGTCTCTCTTGGTAACCCTCTATCTTCATCTTTTTTCTTCTTCCGTAAATTTTCTTTTTTTTTCTTGTCTTTTTTTATTTCTTTTCACGAGTTGGGTCCTATTTATTCGTCCAGTAGAGGAGTGCGCACTTACCCCATTAAGACTATTTTTCTCTCCGGATCGTTATTTACTTTGGGCATCGATTGAAGTCCACTATGTCACCCTTGGACTATGCATCCCGTCGGCACGATGTTCTTATACCTTGAGGTTGGAGGAGGCAGTAGTAATTTTTCAGTACACAGCCTTTCCTATGTACTGAACCTGGAACAAAAGAGAGTAAAAAGACCGAAGCCGAAGAAGAGTTTGACCAAGGGAAGCCGATAGAAAAGATTAAAATTGTTCCACCCAAGACAAGTTGAAGCAAAGTGGGATATTTAGAATCTAAATCATCAAAACGGTTAATGACTTGGGATTTGGTAGATGGCTGGAGATGAACTTGGGTGACTAGTTCAGGGACATCTACGCTCATCTTTCTACAGGATAGGTCTAATTATATGAAAAGAAATAGAGATTTTTATTAAAGAAATGTGTTTGATTATATGGAAGGAAGTGGAGATTTTTAATATTAAAGAAATGTGTTTGGGTAATTTGGAAAAATACGCAGAACTTGTTATTGGTTGCTGCGCTTTGCAGCGTCCAGCGACGGTGTCCGGCGCTCACCCGATGCACAGACGCTGTACGTTAGTTGAACTATGCTTAGCTTCACCGGTCGTGCTCTCCCGGATATATCCCACAATAGAGGGACCAAAACTGATTACTAGGCCCTTCCACCACGGCGAGATCATCTCACAGCCCAGGAAGGTCATCTTATTTTGACCTTATTTCCTCACTGCCATTGCTTCTTAGATTTCAACATTTTAAAGTCCTCTTTGGCAGTCTTCGTTTTTTCCTTCGAACTGTCTGTCAATCCCTGGAGGTGTCGCTACCAGCACATAAGCACCATAATGTTGCCAATAGACTCTTAAGGACCATCTACTTTGAGTAGTTCTTCTTCAGCATACGGACTAGAGAAATACTCATCACAAGGCTGTTTTGATTCTGGACTTCTTTCAGGATCTTAACCAGTGTGGCACATAGTAGTTTGTTTGCAAAGGGTATACTTTGCATAAGTACATCGGTGTGCATTGGTCTGTAGGATATCTAGGCAAATCACCAAATCTATTTAATTCGTCACGTCGTTTATTTCTCTATATATATTCGTACAAATCTCTCTCTCTAATATTTTTATTTACTTATTGCCATTAATCTCTTCTTTTATTCTTATATTTATTTATCTATCACTTTGTACAATTGTAGACATTTACATATTATTTCAACAAGTACTAATTGCCTCATATGCCTTCTATAATGATAATGCTAGGTGTGACTTGTATCAACTCGTTTTCTTTGGTTCCATATTTCTCTAAATTTAATTACTAACGATTAATGGACTGCACTTGTTAAAATAAGTGCAAAGTATTTTATCAAATACTACCTTTTTGATAGATGTGTCTCTGTCAAATATAGCTAAAATATACTTATTTTAAGGGCTTATATAAGAGACAGTAATCCTGCTCCAAATGTTCACACGAATTACCACTCTACAAGAAAATATGTCCCGGCAATCAGACCCACATTGACAACTGGTTCGAGGGCTTACCGTTGGCAAGGGACAATCAGCCAATTATTGATTACGTTCTGTGCTTTCCGAATTTTCGGAGCGAATCTACGGTATTAACATAATTGAATACTTTATTGGGTTTAGCATTTTCTCTAAATAGGATTTGCCGAATACTTTTCACAGAAGAAAGGATTCAGAAAATTCTCAATTAGGAATATTCTCGTAATAAATCATTTGTTTAATTATGTATATAATATGAAGGTATTTGAAAGTTATTTTATGAACAAAAGATGATTCCAGCGAATATACGTATAGAGTTATAACTAAAAAGGTTGAAAAATAAACAAAAAGATCGCTTATAAATGAACCACAAACAAGACTATTTTCAATAGCAGGGAACAGCGTATAACGTACGCGGATGATGTGGTAATACTCTCGAGAACAAAAAAACGTAGAAAAAAATCTAGAAAAAGTTTTTCAGAAATTTGAAAAATAAGCAATAAAATACAGATTAACAATAAACCAAACAAAAACCCAATATATAGAAATATGAGAAGACATAACAAATATATCATATTTGATATATTTGACAAACATATCAAAATGAAAGGAGCAGAGGCTGTCTATAAACAGCTTTAAAAAGTGTCAGAATTTGAATACTTGGGAGTAACCATAACAAAGACGGGAAAAAAAGGAAAAGAGATAGATAAGAGATTAATGAAGGGAAGTAGAGCGATAGGATAACTAAACTTAATACTGAAACCAAAAAATGTGTCAAAAACAGCTAAACTGTGAATCTACGAGACAGTAATGAGACCTACAGTGATGTATGCCAGTGACGAGATAGTAATTAGACCCACAATGTATGTAATCCCGAAACGTGGATTAGGAACCAGCAGGAAGAACATAAAGTAGAAATCTCTGAAAGGAAGGTGCTCAGAAAAATCAGGAGAAATAAAGACGGCAGAGAATATTCGGAGAAGACAAAAATAAAGAAATTATAAGGATGTATTGAAAACCAATAATTACGGTAAAAATACGAGCACAAAGAACTATTGGTCCCAGTATACACATCACATTATATGAATACCAGAGAAGCGAATTATTAAAACAATATTGAAGGAAGGATAAATAGGGGGAAAAAAGAGGATGTCCAAAGAAGGAATTATTGGAAGCAGTAAAATAATACTTGTCAGAAATAGGTATGAGAGATTGGAGAGAGAAAGCAAGAGACCAAAATATTTACATAAAAAAGTCATAAATTTTGTTAGTTATATCATTTAGAATTTAAGAACGGATGTACCGATTTTATTGATATTTGTTGTTTTTTTTTTGTATTCGCCTCAGCCCCGAATTGCTTAGTAACCATTATAATATCGTAAGAGTTATATAATTTAAAATTATTACAGCATTATATAGAAAATCTAGTGTCACGACTTCTGATTCCGAATAAAATTTTGTGAAAGTGCATTTTTTGACCCAACTTAAAGGATAGAGTATTTTTTATCCCGATAAATGCTTATTTTTATTTTTTATATTGCGGTTATAGATTTCAATAAATGTTATACAGTTTTACTTAAATTGATAGTGCATAATTCTTTAATAGGTGGTGATGTGCACAAACAGCCTGTGTGTTTAATTTCTTACGTCTTATTATTAACCATATTTAGCCATACGGCTCACTTTATCACTAAGAGAAAGATTTACTCATCCCAGATACCTACGGCCTCAAAAAAATTGAACTCTGGTGGAACTCTTTCTATATTATCAAGTCCTAGGTGACTTGATACGTCGTGTATCTCCCAAAAAATTTTGTACTCATCTGGACGTCGATACTAGCACAGCTTTCTGCATGGTCTTATATAGATGTTCATTTAGACCCAGCTTTTTTATGTTTTCTAGGGGGTTCTTCCGAATTACTCCAGTAGTAGAAAGAATAATGGGTATCATCTGGGTGCTTTTTATTCTCTATTGTCTCCTTATTTGTATTTCTAGATCTCTGCGTTGGGAAGGGTGATGCCCAACATTGGGGGGCCCAAATCCAAAAGGAAAAGGGTCTTACACGATGTTGTACAGTCAATTGTCCTCTACGCGGCACCAGTCTGGAGCAGGGTGGTAGATATAACGACCTATAGGAGGCTCATGACACGAGTGGACAGAACAAGTCTGTTGCGAGTGGTATGCGCCTACAGGACTGTGTCTGCGGCAGCCTTGTCAACCATCACTGGATGTGTTCCGTTACATATTTTGGCGGTGGAAAGAAGAGAACTCTATGAGAGAAGAGGCCCAAACCTTACTATGGCCGAGAGAAGACAGGAAAGAGAAAGGTCAATTGAAAGATGGCAAGAAAAATGGAACAACACGGAGGATGTGGCACAGTAGCCGAAAATGCTGATCCCGAACATAAGAGATTGGGTAGACTGTGGTCACAGATGAATGCCCATACTGTAGACACTCGGACACTGTGACACACACGATGTTATATTGCAACAGATGGATAGTAGAAAGGAACAGAATGGAAAGAGAAACAGGTGTGAATTTTGTTACAGTGAGAGAAATAATTGAGAGAATGATTGAAAATAAAGCAGGTTGGACTAGCGTACACAACTATATCCGTGCAGTGATCAAGAAAAAAGAAGAGGAAGAAAGACAGCTGGACCAACGGCAAAGGTAAAAGGGGAAGATGCTGGAAGTTGAAGCTAGAAAAGTGGTCAGACTGTATGAGATAGAATGCGTGATTCAGACTGTGTACAGCAGCCATTCCGCTTACAGATCGCTGGATGGCAGAGGAGGATCTGGTTTAGCAAGTAGGCGTTCGGCGTAGACTTGGCGACGAGAGGGCCTTTTAAAGTACCTCGGGAACTATCACCGGGAGTACGAAGAACGAATCCTGCACTAAGGTCAGTCAGGCGGCGTTCTGGACTAAGATGTCTTTTGAAGATTCCAGACCCCCCCTCTATAAAGACGAAAAAAAAAGATCTCTGTATCTCTGCGATCTTTTCGTTGTATTTAGCACGCAGATTATTGTTGTTAGGTATGGCCATATCGATTAGTGTTGTTTGTCTCGTTAGTGTTTATTAACTAGTACGAGATCTGGTCTATTATATGCTAATGTTTGGTCTGTGAACACAGTGCGATCCTAGTATAACTTGTAGTTGTCATTCTCAAGCATAATCTCAGGAACCTATTGGTTTATATATGGGAGATGGTTTGTTCATAGAAGTTCCAGTTTAAAAGCTATCTCTTGATGAAGGATCTTCCCTACTGGCAGCTCTTAAGCTTGACATTTATATTGGCTTTTGTTGTTTTAGTCCTGAGGGTCTTATTATATATATACATATATATATATATATATATATATATATATATATATATTTAAGGTAATTTTTTTTTGGTATAATCTGATCCTGAATGAAAAGTAATGAACCTTTCCTGATGTCAACCGATAGTTCGACGCTATATTGTCGACATAGTCTTGACTGACTTCACTGAGATGTCGCCCGTGCAGAGGTTTACCAATCCAGTGCATGTTTTTGTCCTTAGTAAGATAGTTTATGCACATTTCTATATACTTAAAAGATCACTGTTATTCATTTTGTCGATTATCAGCTAACTAAAAGATTTAAACCAATTACATCATACAACAAGATCTTTTAAATTTATCCAAATCGCAACCGCATAAAATTATAAACGCACAAAATAAAACACTCTATATTGTGGACAAAATGTCAAGGTAAACAAAGAAAATCAGACTACCAAAATAAGCAGACGTGTAAAAATGGGATGGGCAGCATTCGGAAGACTCTCATACATACTTAAAAATAAAAATATACCTTAAAGACAGCGAACCAAAGTATTTAATTCCTGTATCCTACCTGTACTTACATATGGAGCTCAAACTTGGACATTCACTAAAATAAATATGGAGATCAGAAAAACTCTGAGAGCTATGGAACGACAGATGCTGGGTATCTCACTCAAAGACCATAAAACCAATGAAAACATTCGTAATAGAACAAAAGTAAAAGATGCTGTCGAGCTGGCAGCTAAACTAAAATGGAAATGGGCTGGACATAACGAACGTCTTACGGATGGCCGATGGAATAAAGAAATCGGAAATTGGCGGCCATATGAAGCCAAAAGACCACGAGGAAGACCGCAAATGCGATGTAGCGACGTTATTAAAAGATCTGAAGGGCCAATGTGAAAACGTCTTACGAATAATAGAGATGAATGGCGAGAATTAGGAGAGGCCTATATTCGGCAATCCGAATAGAGAAAAGGGCTTAAAAAAATTGTGGCTGCGACTACAGTCAATCGCGATCGTAAGCCGCAGCTGCTCGAGCCGCATCAACAAAACCACACCTTAGACTATCTGAACAAGAAACAAATATATTCTGCATACAGCTAGGAGTACGGTAAGGAGACACTATCTTTCCAAAGCTATTCACGACGCTGAACGAGCATGATATTAACGTAAATGGAAAGAAGCTGAGTTTTTTTATATTAGCAGAGGACATCGTCCTTATATCCGATAGCATAGATGATGCCATAATAATGTTGAAAAAATTATATCACGTATCCTTGGAGGTCGGACTAAAGATTAATATGAATGAGACGTAAATAATAACTAATTTGGTGCTAAATCGAAATATTTCTGTTGTTGGAAGGGATATTGTGTAGACTACATCGTACAAGTACTTAAAACATAAAATTCGATTGAGCAGAGATAACCAGATATATGAGCTCCCACGTCGCAAGATTGGCATGGGCAGCGTTAATTAACGGCGGAAAATTAAACTATGTATTTAAATCAAACCTACCCATATGCCTCAAAAGAAAAATCTTTGATCAATATGTGTTACCTATACTAACTTATTTAGCGAAAACATTAACACTCACCAGAGAATTAGAATCAGATCGGATCAGATTCAATCGGAGATCAGAATTATTCAGAATCTATACTGGAACCAAATGCCAAAGGTGAGGATTGATCAAGACCAATATACGGATGAATTTGAAATCCGGAAAGGTGTCCGCCAAGGCTGCATACTCTCTCGGATGCTTTTTAATTTATATGTTGAAAATATATTTGCGGAAGCATTAGAAGACATGGAATTAGGCATTAAGGTGAACGGCATACCAATTAGCAACCTACGCTATGCGGACGACACAGTGATTATAACTGATAAATTGGAAGATCAGCAGTTATTACTTGATAGGGTGAATAGCATAGGTAAAAAATATGGCCTCAAAATCAACATTTTGAAAACGAAATATATGGTCATTAGCAGAAACCCTCCAGAACACCCGATAATATGCATAGGTGACGATCGCATAAAACGCGTGAAAACTTTTAAATACCTTGGCACCACAATCAATGACCAATCGGATCCACAACAAGAGATAAAAACCCGAATACAAATGGCAAGACAAGCTTTTGTGAAATTCAGACCGCTCCTATGTAATCAAAACCTAAATTTCGAAATACGCTACAGAATGGTCAAGTGCTACATATGGTCCATCTTGCTTTATGACATGGAAACGTGGACTTTGAAAAAAACATCTATCAACAAACTTGAAGCATTTGAAATATGGTCATTAAGAAGAATGATGCGCATACCTTGGGTGGATAGAGTTCGAAACGATGACGTCTTTAAGGGAGCCGGCGTGGAAAGAGAACTCTTTAAATTAATTAAAAAACGCAAGATTGGTTACCTTGGGCACATATTGAGAGGAGCAAAATATGAAATACCACAGTTAATCCTACAAGGGAAGATCAAAGGTAAGGAATCCAGAAAACCAGGTTCCTGGTTAAGGAATATTAAAGAATGGACAGGAATACACAATACAGGTGAGCTGTGTCACGCCGCCAAGAACAGAATTCTAGTAATGAGATAGTCGCCTACGCACTTTGGTGTATGGCATGTTAAGAAGAAGAAGATTAACACTCACAAAAAAGATAGTGAATAAGATTCGTCTGATTCAAGGTGCTATGGAGCGCAAGATGTTGAATGACACCGAATCCCAAAACAAAGAAATACGTCGTAGAACAAAAACAACAGACGCCATCGAAAACATCGCGTCGCTAAAATGAAAATGGGCAGGACAAGTCACCAGTTATTTGGGTTAAAAGTCATATAGGTATCGAGGGAAATGAACTGGTTGATCAGCTTGCTAAAGATGCGACCCATGTTGGACTCTATATTCCCATATTTACATTGGAGGACTTACAACAACATTATTATAACAAAATTTTTATAAATTGGAAAGAAAAATGGAAAAACATAGCAACGAATTCAAATAATCAATATTATACTATCCACCCTACGTTACCACAAGATGTTGACTATATTTTCAAATATGCAATGCCAAAGAAGTTGACAGCCACAATTACTCGACTGAAAACTAATCACGGTGCATTCCCAGCTCACTTGGCTAAGTTAAATATTATCCCTTCTGGGGTATGCTCATGCGATAATATATCACAATGTGACATCAACCATATTCTTTTTAAGTGCGATAAACATAGGTATGAAACAGATCAGCTGTATTCAAAACTATCAGAACTTAAAATTCAGACTCCCATAAACATCACCCATTTACTCTCCTTAGATAGTAGAGAAGTATACGAACTAATATGTAACTTTTTATTTAAAGTTGGTTACATTATTTAAAAACTAATATCTTACATTACAATTCTGTGGCTAAAGGACTAGTTTCCAAGCCAACTCACCAAACACACACACACACACACACAAGTCACCAGATTATGAGACAACCGATGGACAAAACGTATTGTTGAATGGAGACTAAGGCAAGAAGCACGACAGTAGAGGAGCAGAGGACGCTCACCAACCCGATGGACTGACGACCTGAAGCGTGTTAGCAGCAGTTGGATACAAACGGCACAAGACAGATGCAGATGAAAAGAGATTAGAGAGACCTATGTCCAGCAGTGGACGCATGCATGAAAAGGCCGACGCTGAATTGGAAAAAACAACAATTATGGCTCAGAAACATTCAAGAATTGACAGGCATAAGAAATGTTGAATAGCTTTTCTATACGGTACATAATAACTCTGGTCTTGTTATAGTGATCTCCAACGTCCGGGTGACCGGACAATCAAGATTTAACAAATTGGTAACGATAGTTTGATGGGACTATATTATTCTTTGTTGGCGAACATTTAGTACCAAATGTATTATTTTTACTACTCTTACCATAAAAAGTTTAATATAATTTAGTACACACTTCACTATTCGGCATTACGGTTCTGCTCATGTTTTGAATTTAGCGAGTTATTTCGTTTAATTAATATTAAATTCTCTATAACGTTCATTTATTAAAAGATTATTTTTAGATCCACTAGACATGGATGTTTGTATTCAAATTCATTTAAAATATGAATTTATATTTTAAACAAAAAATTTATTATCGTTCGAAATATGTTTGAAGTACGCTTTTATAATTTTCTCTCTAAAATATTTGTATTTTATAAATTGCTCTTGCAGCCTATTTCAGAAATGTTGTCATATTACACGCAATATTTATTACAAAGATTAAAGCATGTTAGTTTAATTTATTTCAAGCTCGAACATGTTAACAGCCATTGCAATTTAACATTACTTCTACATGCAAGATCACTACTTGATAATATGTGAACAGTTGCACAATGTCGCAGTGTCAGCTATCCGGAGTTTTTCATAAAATGAATCAAACTTTATAATCGTAAATGCATCAAAAATTTAAACTAGCCCATTGCATCATTTTTTAGTCTGCTAAATTATTAATTAAAGACTTAAATTAGTTAGAGGCTTAAATAAGTTATAGAGTTTTATCCTCATCAAAAAATAAATAAACAGTACTAACAAAGAAAGTTAGTTAAGTTTCAACGCTACGTTAGGATCCATAGATCTATTTTGCATGCAGCTCCTAATACAGAAATGCTACGATTAAAAAAGATGTATTTAATTGTTCTATCATCTACAAAAAGATTTTTACACATCTTGTTTTCAGCACCCAAATGTAGTTGTATACGTAGAAGATAATAATGCAGCAGATAATAAGGATACCGTGATCTAATACAAAATGGATTTTATTTTAATTATTGACAGATATAAGCAATCTGTTAGGTCTGTAAAAACGTACCCAAGAGAACGATGGTGTCGAATCTTTCCACAACCCGTTGGTATTCAGCATCAGATTATTCCTAAAAACACATGTTAGATAAGAAAAAACTATAGAATATGGAAATTTGGCAAGAAGCTTAGCATAAAATAAATGAGATCCTTCTGCTCAAGCCAAGTTGTCGTCAAGATTGGTCCAAAATATACGAAGCGTTAAACTATATTAAAAATAGCATAATGGCAGTAGAAGAAAATTTTGTAGAAGGGTGAAAAATAAAACAGAAAGCAAATGAAATGAGTAAGATTCAATTAAATATTAAAAAACAAATAAAGTATGCCAATTAACGCTGGATTTGAACGAAACATGAGAAGATTAACTACTACGAATGTCAGTATGAAAGCTGTACGAAATCATATCAAATGACTGTATCAAGAGCTTACAGGCAAATAACTCTAACTAAAGACAGGAATGGTTTACTGCTTTCAAGTGTGAAACAATAGATCATACGTTTTCCATGATGATACACCACCGAGGACTCTCGACCCTTCTGTAGAAAGGGGCCTACCGCGAGAAAGTTATACATGTAATCAAGCAACGAAGAAGGCAAGGCAAACGGACTTGGTGAGCGACCAGTAGAGCTACTTAAACTCATTAATGAAGATACAAGCTAACTTTTTTTAACTTGACATATTTAACGGGAACTATTTCAAACAAATTGATATTATCGACATTAATTACACTTCCCAAAAACCAATCGCCAAAGAATGTTCCGACCATCATAAAATGGCCTCATGAGCTTTCTGCTCTAAAAGATTTCTTAAAATTACTAACAACATAATATTTGAGAAAATAGACTTTGAAATCAACGAGGAGTTATCAGAGATATGGACACCAGAGATACTTTGTTTGATAATAATGTATTGGTGCATATGTGTTTTAGTATGAGTCAGGACATATATGTTCATAGACTTCAAAAAAGCATTTGATAAAGTCCAACACTACAAAATCAGAGAAATGCACATAGGCATGAAATTTTCCACTTGACGTATGTGCGATAGATTATTATTTGCTATGTTTACGATCATATTCGGTTATGGTAATAATTTCGACTTCATTCGCTGTTGTTTGTCATCTGCGTATTATAAGTTACTGATTTTTCTGCCTTCTAGAGTGATTTCTTTATGCCATTGGTCTAGTACTTTTCTCATTATTTATTCAGAATATAGTGCTGTATAATAATGGTGACAGTATGCAGCCCTCTCCTTTCTTTGTTTTGAACACATCTAAATATATTTTGTGTATTTTAGCTTTGACTGAGTTTGATCATACAGATTTCTTATTACGTTAACTAGGTGGTTAGATACTTACATATTTTTCATTTTACTCCAGAGGGTATCCCATTTTACTAAATCGAAAGCCTTCGTGTAATCTATGAAGGAGAGCAGAGTTGGTATGTGGTGCTCCCTTACTTTTTTTATTATGTGTCTAGTATTTAGTATCTGCTCCCGCGTTTCTTTTTCCGATAAGAATTTGCATTGTTATTCGGCTATATCTGGAAGTAGAACGAGCTGGATTTTACTTACATAATCGATAAGGGCAATGGTTACGTAATAGGTGCATATAGTTAGTGAGCCTTTTTTATGGATAGGGATAAAGGTAGATTCGCACCACTCATCAGGCTATTCCCTGTGATCCATATCATGTTGCACAAATCCAGTATTATATCTCCGCCAATCTCGCCGATTGCTTCTAGAGTCAGCTCTGATATGCCATCGATCCCTGGTTGCTTTTGTTTCTTGTTGGTTGAGACCCTTTTATACTTTTGCTTGTAAAATAATTGGTTCTGCCTCTTTGATTGCATGTTTCTTTTATTCTAAGACTGATGCATGAGCAGATAGAGAAAGCAAAAAACTATAAATATATTTTCTCTATTGGAACCCTATATATTGAAACCAGATGGCTGTACTTAAAATAAATAAATCATTATCCATGGACTGATACAAATACTGAAGGCTCTAAGACAATGCTACTATATCATTAAGGGTTTTTAACATTATATGTAGAACGAATAATGACTTTAGAATACATGAAGCAAATAATTAATATAAATAAGGTCATCATTGATCATATGTGTTAATCAATCGATACAGTAATTATATCAGAAAAAATAGATCTGTGAATTAAAATTGAAAGTATAAATTACTTAGGAATGAAATAGGACTTGAAGATTACCAATACGACAACATAAACAAACACACCTTCCCATAGACAATCAACATACTAAAAGAGTTCAGAAATTTAACTTCCTTAGTTTTACTTTATAGCAAGTGGAATTGTGATTAAAACATTAAAATAAGAGTCGGTATGACTAAGACAACTTTTTCTAAGTTTAAAAAATAACTCTGATGTCATCTGGTCAGATGCACCTTGAAATCTTAAGTTTTGCATGGTTAAGTTTACGTGTCGCTGATACTATTGTATGATGCATATATGTACAATAAAACTAAATAGAACTCTGCCGTTGCTTGGTCTTGAGTCCAAGATGAAAAAGGAGGAGAGTGTAGCAAGGAACTAACTATTCCTTGTAAAAAAAAACAACCAGTTATGAAAACAAAACACGTGCCTCGGAAAAGGACAGATCTTTTAAGACGACAAAAGCGACGACAAAGAACGATGAATATAGGAATCTTGAACGTACTAAGTCTATATTGGCTGGGAGTCCTAACTCAGGTGGTCAAAGAACTTAAATCCATATATATGGACATAAATGCTTTACAAGAGATTAGATCGACTAGAGAGGGCATACTAAAAACCAATAAATCTGTAGTATTTTTCACTGAAAGTGAACAGGAGCACCAATTCGGCACTGGATTCATAGTTAAGAAGAGACTTGTAGAGTCAGTCATAACCTTCAAACCCGTTAACGAAAGGCTTCATTATATCAGACTAAAAGGACAATGGAATAACTATTCCCTAATTGCTGCCTCTGCACCGACAGATAAAAGGGAAGAGAAAGTAAAAGACAACTTTTTGAAAAACGAGAGGAACTGATAATAAATAATCTTCCCAAAGAGGACATGCATATTATCTTAGGATATTTTAATACAAATATTTGAAAGGAAGAAGCATACAGACTGACATCGGGTAACTATGATCTCCATGATGTTAGTAACGATAATGGAACAAGGTTAATGGAGGTTGCAGCATCAAACAACCTACTAATAAAGTAAACAATATTCGAGCACAAGAAGATACACAAAGAAATGTGGGTCTTCAACAAGATAGTCATGTTCTGATAGACGCCAGGAGGGGTAGTAACTGCTTAGACGTAAAAGAAAGGATGGAGACACGGATCATTATCTGGTAAAAATAAATGTACGAACAAGAATAGCATCCTAAAAAATCCGCAAGAATACGCCAACATTATGGAATACCGAAGTTTTGTGAAATTATAAGACAAAGCAACAATTTCAACAGGCAATAGCTATACAAAAAGCGCTAACATAGACAGAGGATTTGACCAACATAGATTATGCTTGGAAAGATATAAAATTAACTTTGACAAACGTATCAGATGAAATACTAGGACACAATAAGAGAACAGAAAAAAATGGATCTATGACATTTGCCTAAAATCCATACAAGAATAAAAAAAGGCTAAATGAACCATGCTACAAAAAAATACTTACGAAAATTAAAAGATTTCACAAATAAAAACTGACATTAAAGTATGTAAAATATTGCATGTTAAGATTAATTTTATATATACATATATATATATATATATATATATATATATATATATATATATATATATATATATATATATATATATATATATATATATATATATATATATATATAAATATATACATATATATACATTCGATATTTCCTAAATGAAAAGCCTTTTTAAAAAAATCTAAAACACGTAAAAATCTAAAATAAATTTGAGTGTAAAGCAAAGAATTTAAATACTCATGATGATTGGGTATGGAGACAAATCGCGAACTCAGATGGAAGTGTGTAATTTATTTAATGATAAAAATCTAGAAATACCCATCATGCACTCAACAGTAAGTAAGATTGAAAAGAAATTTCGAGAAATTGGTACGGTTGAAAATGCACGCAAATCAGGTCGTCCCTCCGTAAATTATGTTCCGAACATTAGATGTTCTACTTACTTTGAAGAAGATGTGCACACTTCTGTTCGTAAGGTTAGTAGTGATCTCGATGTTTGAAAAACAACGTTACACAAAGTACGTAAAAGTAAGTAAAGTAAGTAAAATTCACAGTTGTACAGGAATTAAACGAGGATGATCTAGATAAAAGAATACAATTTTGCGAAATAATGAGGGATAACAGCCACCGAAACCCTCTCTTGATTCAAAATATTATTTTTTCTGATGAGGCTACATTCAAATTAAATGGTGAGGTCAACCGTCAGAATTGTAGATACTGGGCAAAAGAAAACTCCAACTGAATGCGGAAACATCATATACAATAACCGCAAAAGGTAAACGTAGGGACTGGCATTGTAAGAAATAAAATCATTGGACCCTACTATTTCGAAGGTAAATTAAACGGGCCAGCATACCTTCAGTTTTTAAGTGGGTATCTCGTACCTACTTTAGTTAATTTATTTTTTAATCTTGGAGGTTTTGATAAAAGTTTATGGTTTCAACAGGATGGTGCCCATCCGTATTATGCTTTAGATGTTCGAAGGTACCTAAACGAAATTTTTCCGAACAGATGGATTGGAAGACGTGGACATATTGAATGGCTATCGAGGTCACCAGACCTCAATCCTTTGGATTATTTTATGTGGGGTCATTTAAAGAATGTTATTTATAAAACGAAACCTGCAAATATTGGAGACTTAAAAACAAGAATTCGTAAAGAAATAAACAAAATTTCTCAAGAAAGCATAAACAAGGTTCTACAAGAATTTGTACAACGTTTGGGTTACTGTCAAATACAACAAGCGCTTTAATTCGAACATTTAAGATTAAGTCATGCAATAATTACTGGATTACTTTTAAGTTATTTATTATAATTTATTTATAATTTATTAATATTATAAATCAATAAAAATTAATTTTCTAAGCGCATATCTTTCAAATTATATCCGTTAGACCCAAAGTATTATACTTTTTTGGAATCAGTTTATTTTTATCGATCTAAAAATGTCCTAAAATACGGGGTGTTACATTTAAAAAAACAACCGATGACGTCATGACTGGAATGTGTATCACCTTGTATAATGAAATATTATTGTAAAATGGAGCACATTAAATTTAAAAATCGACGTGTTTTAGATTTTTTTAAAAAGGCTGTTCATTTAGAAAATATTGAATTTATATATATATATATATATATATATATATATATATATATATATATATATATATTTATATAATATATATATATATACATATATATATATATATATATATACATATATATATACATATATATATATATATATATATATATATATATATATATATATATATATATAGTCTTGGGACTACATATATAGTCCCGAGCTGCCTAACAGAAACATAAGTCTTCATCGAAGTGTCTCTAGCTAACTCTTTTTAACGCTCTCTTTTTCATAAGGCGTGTATAAAGCATATTTATTATTAAGATATGGTAATACAAAGATTCGATTGAATCTCTGGTTTCTAGAGGGTAAATTTAATGAAATTGTCTTAAATAGTTTCGGATAAATACAAATATTAACTCTGCATATACTCATTTAAGATGCACATAACTTTCGGCGTCATTTCCATATGAAGTTCGTGAGGATCTGGAATTAAATTTAACTGTGACAGAAATAGCATTTTAGAATTTTATTTATATTTTGACAAATTTATCTCAAAATTAGTTTTAATTAATTTACAATATGTATCTCAAGCGAAAGGTTATCATAACAACATCAATTTCTGGCAATTAATTACTATCTGCTATGCCAAATAGTGTAGTCCAGGGAAATAAGCAAAAAAAGTACCCTGTTCGTGACACTGAACCAGCCAGGCAAACGACAGTTGTTTTGAACAGTATGGACCTCTGTAACAAAAATCTATATGTTTGTTGCAGTCGATTTTTTGTACTTAATTAGTTATTAACAAATTAAGATTAAAAAAGTAAATTTTGGCTTTTTTCGTCTATTAGCAAAAAGTAAAGCATTTGAAACAAATTTGAGAATAAGAAACTCATAAATCATATAAAAACCTTCACAATGGCGTTCTAAATGTTCCTATCCTTATTTTTTATTTATTTATTTATTTTACAATAAAGTTGAGCAGTGGTCGCAAAACCCATATGCCCATGTGAATACAATGTTATATAGTGTGCAATTAAATGGTTACATTACAATAGTTACATATTAAGCACTAACTAACTAAATAAATATACAAAAACATAGGTAATAGCAAGTGTTTAGTACAAATGTTCAACTATGGAGCAAATGGAGCCACAATCAAAGGTTAAATACGTTTATTGACGTTTCAATTTCCACTTCGGAAATCGTTCTCAAACATGTTTGTTTTTTAGAACGATTTCCGAAGTGGAAATTGAAACATCAATAAACGTATTTTAACCTTTAATTGTGGCTTATTCCCATTTAAATAGTAATTAATTTAAAATGCCACAAGAAAATAGCTTCAGAACAATATTAGGAAAAAAAAAGATCCCATATCACTACCAACAACAAATTTTTGATAGTCCTATGGGATCTAGTCATGGATGATGTTATCAGTGATTGTATCAACAATTACACTTTTTTCATTCCTTTTATTAAAAGATATGTAGATGATTTAGTTTTGGCAGTTCCTAAACACAAAATTAATGAAATAGTCAACATTTTCAACAATCATAATCAACATATACAATTTACAGTTGAGGAAGAGGTAGATGATTCTCTAGTTCGTTAGAGAAGGAGAGAGAGAGAGAGAGAGAGAGAGAGAGAGAGAGAGAGAGAGAGAGAGAGAGAGAGAGAGAGAGAGAGAGAGAGAGAGGAGAGTAAAAATATACATAGAGCAGGAAACTCATGATACATGATGATATAATGCCTATTGATCATCTGATGTTCCGTATTTCTTAGGGACTGTTCGATTAGTGAATGCGGGATGGAAGGAGATACATTTGAAATAAGGATTCTTTTGGTCGCAGAAAGAAGCTTGCAGATAAAGATGACGGTGAAATTAATTATGACGTTCGGTGTATTAGTTGATCAACGATGTCGGTAGAAGTGAGGAAAATGTAGATTCGATTATTCGAAATGCGAGATTTAAAAGTAATATTTTTTGGATAAACTATTTTACCAATTTCTTTAATATATTCAAATAAAACAGTATTCAAAATGGAGTGCATGACAATAACTTGTCCCCTTTTAGAAAACGAACGGAAAGGAGGTCTAGAGACTGCGGCAACGACATATGATTCTGGGTTGAAACTGGAGTTGTTTTGTGTAAATGTAAATATTTAATTGCTGTTCATGATGTGTAGTTCTGGTTACCCAGACCGTAACACAATACCTAAACGTGAGTACCTAAAGGACCCTCTCCCAAACTGGAAAGAAAGAAAAAAAGGATCTCACCTATTTCTTGGGATTTTCACTGGTTTTCTTTAATTAAACCAATATAGCCACAATTAAATTCGACTATTGAAATATAAAACCAAATTTGATACTCGTTTTCTTATCACATTGTGATTAAAGAACTTTGCTTCGTATTGTTAACTCGTCGATGAATTAATTTATCTATTTAACACTGTTTAAATCATTAAAATCCATTAGGAACTTTAAAAAGGGTGTTTATCCTTTAACAGTTATTTGATGTTTTTTGAATCGATTATTTGAAGCTTTATTTATAAACTTCAACATTTTATTAAACTTATTATTAAAAAAACGGTTTGCAAAAGTGCTTTTTAGCTTCTAAACATTTATACTACTTTTGATATTTTTCATGTCATACGGCTGTACGTAGGCTCAATGAAAAGCTGGCGTAAAAGCACAATTAAAGAAAAACAGAACTTTCTATAACCACTAACAAGAAACAAGCTGAGATATTGCAGCGGACAGATCTCTCTTGCATTTTTCTGTGGCGATATTTTACGAGTACCATTATTTTAATGTTTCAAAACTAATTTACTTCTTCACTGTGTATGCTATTGATAAATCGAATTATAAAAATTAGATATTCTTTTACAATGTTCAATTTTCAGCTCTTAATGTTAATAAACAATGAAAATATTTGCAATTTCTTAAACAAGAAAAAAATGCTATTTAATTTCCTCTGGGCCATAGAAGGTTTTGGTTTTTTTAATGTTTTTTTTATTAGCCTTATATTGAGCCTACATACAAGTGTATGACATAAAAAAGTCAAAGTTATTAGAAATTTTTATATGCTAAAAATTTGTTACTCTTCAAAATGTGTTTTAAAAACAAATTTATTATATTCTTGATGTTTTTTTTTTAATAATTTAAAACGAAGCCATAAAAAATCGATTGCTATTTACAAAATATCCCTAGAGTGACTGTTTGGACAAGTACAGTTGTTTAAATAATCGGTCTCCTGGATAAACAAATTGAATAACTCATAAACTGTATGGTCGTTATGTATGACATTTAGCACACTTTAAAAACTCATTAACTGCCATAATTTTAAATAGTTTTGTATTACATATCGTTATGCAAAAAGAAAGTTATTAATATTTATAAATTATACTTTAAAAATAAGGGTTTTTTAATTATCTCGGTCAATTCTTTATGTATTTCAATTATAAAAATATGAATATTAGAGAACATTTTATGATCTATAACTTTTATTTTAACGTTTTATGCGCATAACCTTTTTTCACTTTTTACGATTGTTTAAAAAAAAAGCAAAGCAAAATTAGATAAAGTGTTCATATAATTGTCATCGGCTACCCCTCAGATACCTTTTAGAGACTTTAAATATCTTTTTAAGATTTTTTCAGGTTTTTTAGAGTTGTAGATCATAAAAAGTAATGTAACTTTTGAGAGTATCCAAATTAAAATACAAGAAACTATTAATCGAAATAGTTGCAAAAAACCTTGTTTTTGCAGTTATTTATAAATTAAAATAACTCTTTTTTGTGCAAAAACATATAACATAGCTCCTTGAAATTATGGAAATTAATAAGTTATTACAGTGCGCTAAATATCAATCAGAGCAAATAGTTTATAGGTTATTTAATCTGTTTATAAACATTTATATCTTTGATATTGTTTATGCCACAAACTTTTATAGAGGCTAATGAAAAACTGATGAAAAACACACTTTCTAAAAAAAAAGAATCTTCTATGACCATTACGAGCCAAGAGAGCATTTTATATTTAAAACCAAAGCATTTTATTCTTAAAATCATACTTCCATTGACTATTAACAGTAAGAGCTGAAAATTGAAGGGACTCTAAATGAAGATCTGAATTGTGCGATCCAGCTTACAGATGGCATATGCGGTAAAGAAGTAAAAATTTATAACCCGTTAAAATGATGGTATTCGTAAAATACCTCTTCGGAAAAGTAGAATGGAGAACCATCTGAGCTCCGTTTTTTTTTAGATTTGAACCTTTTTAAAATAAATCGCGCTTGTAAAATTTGCAATATCTTGGCTTCTGTGGCACGTAAAACATAATTTTTTTTTTAACTGGGGTAGCTTAACAAAAAGTTGTTTAAATAATCGCTTTCCATGATAAACAAATCGTCACTATTTTGATTAGTTACATTACGTACCATTATGCAAAAACAAAGTTATTAAAATTTATAATTTTCTGCAAAATAAAGGGTTTTTTGCAACTATTTTGGTGAATTCTTTATATATTTTAATTTAGACTCTCACAAAAGGAAGAACTTTTTGAGATCTACAATTTTTATTTTAACTATTTTTCTCTAAACTGGATAAAAAACGTTTTATAAGCAAAAGAATGACCTCTCACTTTTTAAAATTGTTTAAACGAAAACAAACCAAAATACCTGTATGTCTTCACAGATTTATTATTAACTAACCCTCGTATATCTTTTAGAACCTTCAAATATCTTTATAAGATTTTTACGTGTAATCAGTGATTTTTTTACAGATGGACTGGTGTATAAATTAGTTCTCCGATAAAGATGAACTTATTTCTACTTTTCAATACAATAACTAAAAATACGTAGCTAAAGAAATACATATTTAAATATCTAATACTTTGTTTATATTTATTAACTTGATATTTATTCACTAATTTGTTTTTCTGAAGTTTATTATATCATAATTATAATACCAACGAAAACGTAAAATTCAAATGATGAATGAAAAAAAATAAACATTTTTGTGTAAAATAAAAGAATATAAAAAAAGTTTCTATTTACTTACCAGAGTGTAATATCCATGTTTGACAAGCCGAAAGATTTTTTGTCGGAAATCTGAACATTCTTAAACCATGAATTTTGTATGGTGATAAACCACATTTGTAATAACAACAAATATTTCCAGCCATCTGTAAAACACCATTTATTTATTATGGAAGTAACGTTATTTTAATTTAAAATCACTTTTTTCAAATATTATCGAATGTATGTATTATCCGCTAAAATTTATTTCTAAATACCTAATTTGTTCATTTCTCGTACAAAGTTTTTTGTTTTAAACACATAGAATTAAAATGTTTTACTTACCTCGGACCAAATTTTTGTAATACACTTCCAAATAAAATAAAATATTTAAATTCTTTAAACTTATTTAGATATAGGAAGATTTAGAAGCCACAGTACGTTTATGTACAATTTTAGTTGACACAATATTTACTAGTTGATAGTAATAACTCTATTTTAAATCAATATCTTAACTGATTCATGGTCTGTTTTTTGTAACATTTGTATTCGTAAGCAAACCTGTTGCTACTATGTCAGTGAAATATTGCAACCCTGGTGAATTTAATTCAGGGGATCAAAAATGGACGTTTAGTTTATCTTTAACTTTTTCACATAGCACCATCTAGTATAACGTATATCCAACAAACAGTGGTATATTAAAATCTATTGAGACAGAAAGAGTGGTGACATCTAGTGACTGTCTCAATTAGAATCAAACAAATTTATACATTGCGTTGGCTAACTAGTTCTATTTAAACAATGCTGCAAGTTATAAATCTCCAATATGGTAATTTTGCATTTATATAAAGTTAAACCATATTGTAATAAAAATTACGTTTTATATTTGTTTTTAACGTTTAGATTTCCACTCCGGTAATCGTTTTTTCTTTTTCCACTCCAATATTGTACTAAAATTTTTATAATACATTTATTTTTTATATTTTGAAACCTAAAAACAATATATTATTGTTACGAAAGATTTATCCCACATAGGAAAAGTCCATTGACGAAAAAGAAGAAGTAGTTCGAGAACATTCAAGATGACATAGAATTTTTAGCTGACTTTGGAAAACCTGTTTTAGATGCTGCTGGCCATATCTTGTCTCTAAAGCTACAACGAGAGAGGTATAACTGGGTGCATCTTGGGGAAGGAATTGCAAAATGGTTGCTGCCTGTCCTCGAAGCGACACCACCAAAGAAGCTGCCATTTCTTTTTCATTCCAGCCATTTGCTCTGGCTGCAGCTTCAAATTGAAAACGATAAGTTTCCCATGCTGTCTGACCATCGAATGTGGGTGGTTTTAAAAATGTACTAGTTCTAATTGGACCTGGTACAATTATGGAAGATGATGAAGCTGTTTGTTTAGATTCGACGTTAGTTACTGAAACATTAGATAAAGAAGCTTCAGTATTATTTTTTTTTAAATTAGATTTCAAATCAGTTTGTTGTTGTTCTATTTTATTTTCAAAATTGTTTTGTTTTTCTTCTAATTTATTTATTCTACTAGTGATTTGACTTATCTCTAACTAAAAATTTTCGTGAATTTGGGAGAAACCATCTATGATTTCTGCCTCAATTTTTTTACGCCTCTGCTTTTCCTCTTGCTCTTCTTGCCTACGCTTCTCATTTTCCGCTTTCTCTTCTTGTCTACGCTTCTCTTCATCTTCTTTCATTTTTAAAAACCATGCAGGGGGTCCGGACGAATCCATTTCTTTGTCAAACTCAGTGGATCTTGTATTTACCATTAACAACTGCTAAATATTTCTTTATCCCACCGCTGTCACCAATGTTACACTTCTTGAAAATTAACTTTATAATTATACATTTTCTGACGTTCCAAACTTCACTAGACATTTTAAGAATTTTCGATGTCATCTTGAATGTTCTCGAACTACATCTTCTTTTTCGTGAATGGACTTTTCCTATGTAAGATAAATCTTTCGTAACATTATTAAAAAAATTCGTAACTGAAAGTCTGCGCTTCTTATAATGTTTATATTATATTATAATTATTTAAAAATAACTTATTTTTAAACTGTTTTTGAATTTTTCTAGTGTTTACTCGATTATTATAATTTTTCCAATCGCTAACCTATTCTAACTTCAAAACCGGAACAGTATCATTAGGCCATATGCTAGGAAAGCAGTATAAAACCGAGTCAAGCCGAGCACTTCCTGTTAAGATTAATGTTCTGTATTAAAGGAATGTATTAGAGGTTTATCTCCGTCTCCTAATAGTTAATAGTGTGGAATCGACAATGTCCTCGAATTTCTTAGACAGATTATTGGCAGCTTTTAGGCATGAGGATATTTATAAATTTTGTTCTAACTACGTTGTTGTTTTAGTGTTACAAAATGATACACAAAAAACTATCAAAAAATTCTTTTTAGTTTACCAATTTTATATAGCTTTAAATAAAACGGTCTTTTTTTGTAAAGATTTATATTTATTGTAATCATACTAGTCTAACCGAAAATTTTCAATATACGATTAAGGAGTTACTAACTTATTTAAGACTGGCCAATGTTTTTCTTTGAAAGCCAATTATCCTTTTGTATACCATACTATTCTACTAATCCTTGCCCCTTCGCCATAATTGCGATATATACTGTTGAAGCAACACAAACGTTGGTGATCTTTGAAGCACACAAAGTGAACGAGGCAGCGTTGCTCGGAATCGGGATGGAGATGTAGGCGTGGTTCTTTGAATATTGCCCTTGTTACACAAACTAAAGAAGAATTGGGGAGAAAGAAAAGAAAAATAAAAGAATAAAAGATAATATGGACAGAACAAAGAAACAACTGATAATCTGATTGCCAAAAGGGCGCCACCGATTTTTTCTTTATAGCTTCTAAAAAAATAAAAAAAGAAGAATATATATATATATATATATATATATATATATATATATATATATATATATATATATACCTATATATTGCGACAAATTTCAAAAACATGTCAAACATAACAAAGAAATTTATTAATTAAAAAAATTTAAGATATGCTGTAGAAGAAATTCTGAAAATACTTACTGATACTGACTCTACATTTAATTAATGAGAACAAACAACTACATCATATGAATATTTTAAACCTTTAATAATACTTTCTGAACTACTATTATAGATTGAGATATAATTTATTAAGGCTAATTTAATTAAATTGTTCTTTAGGTGCTACCATCTTAAAGAGTAATATTTTCATATTTTCTTATAATTTCTAATTTTTACACTATTTTTAAAAAACTAAATAATCATTTAACATTGTGTTGAAATAATTATATTAGCTTAAAACTAAAAAAAAATTACAATTGGAATTTTATACATTTCTTCTACTGATGCTGAGGATTTTCAACAAAATAAAAAACCAGGTATTTTTCTGGATGGTACAATATTGTCTCCGTCAGAAAGTGCAGGAATGCCTCTGCGGTCTCTGTATCCAAGATTTGACAAGAGATGACGTAAAGGATATGCATATCTATAAGTTTATACGTTCATTAATACTAAAAATTCATAAATCCAAAATTCAAAACTCCAAAATTTGTAAATGTACATTCATGTCATAAAGTTAATAATCAACGAGATGAAAACTCAGGATCCGACATAATTCAAGAATTATCCTTCCCCCTCATTCCAATATTTTTTCCCTTAACTCGGAAAATATCGACTGCACGAAACAATTTGAAAAAAAGAAATTGTAGGAAATTGCATTTGCAACAATTTCAATTCCATTTTTGTCGAAATGTGAAAAATGGTGGAGATACTGAGCAAAACGGATTTCCTTTAAAATCAAGATGGCGGCTGACGCAACAATGGAATTCAGTCGCGATTTTAAATTTACACTACCATTGACCCCCCTAAAGGTTAGAATAATAAAATTTGGGGCAGCTTGTTATGCTAAGTCAAGTGCTATCCCAACTGGACTAATAATCCTAAGTATAAAATAAATTTAGAAAATGTGCCCATCCGCCATTTTGAAATATTACGTCACTAAAATATCAGTATTGTTACATTATGAATATATTTTCCCCATCTGTGATAATGTTTATATGACAATATTTATATACACATTTAATTGTAAATTTTTAAAAAAATTGAAATATAATCCAATGATTTTTTACAGGATTTTGATTTGCGGCAAAGTCGATCTCTGTAGAAGTGTCTTCGGTGAAACTCTCAACGAAAGTCGTGATCCAGATCATGGACAATCAGAACGATACACTTCCAGGTACGGTATAAAAAAATATTAATATTTATTGATTTAAATGTAACAGTGATATACTGCACTAATATTACCTAGAACAATAAAACTTTAAACACTAAAAAATAAAACAAAATTTAATAACTAATTTAACTACACTTAACTCATCCATTCAAAAGAAAAGTATCCTTAACAATAACAGACAAAGTAGAACACACAGCAATGTCTCGGGTAACATCCAACACCGTGAGGTAGCTTTGACAGAACTAACTGTTTCTATGAAATGGTTCAATGTCGCATTAATAGAAAAACCGTGGGTTTACCAGGGCAAAACAAGAGGTCTTTCGTGCATTAGTGGAAATTTTATATATAGCCGATCTGTTAAAGACCTGAAGACCTGTAAAATAGTCAAACTACATATCAACATACTTCTTCTTCATCTTATGGGGCCATATTTTATTATTATGTGGGGTAGCTTTCTTTTATAGTTTAAAAGGTCAAAGATATTGTTAATACTTCGTATACTATTTCAATATAGCATAGTTGCTCAACCATAGCATTTAAGTAGTCGTATCCTAAATCCTAAGTTGAGATGTAGGTCACATAGTAGTCATATCATGTATATGAATGCACCTTTTACTTGTTAAATTATTTGTTTAATCTTAAGATTTGGATCTATTCGGTTATCTATCCAGCAACCTAGGTCCTTTTTTTACTTATTCCAAGATTTTACTATTCGATTTGATAGACGTTGGAACATTCTGCGATTGAGAAAAGTTTATCACTCTTTATAGTAAGATTGATTTCGTCGATAAGTCTTTGAAACTCTATGTCTGAGTATCCCATCAAAATTGTATTATCTGCTTATCTGATGGTTGGTACTTTTAATTAATTTGTATGCCTTCTTTTACGTTTTGAAACGCTTTGCTAAAGATTGCTTTAAAAATTAAGTACTATATGCCACAATACACATCCCTGTCGTACTCCTCTATTAATAGGTATTTGTTTTGACAGGCCTTCTCCAAATCAACAAAACATATATAAACATATTTTCCTTGATCGTGGCACTTTCCCAATAGTATTTGTAATGTAAAAAAAGCTTACCTTGTGGTCGATCCACTCCAGGAACCAAACTGATCTACATTTAAATTTGATTCACCCTTCTGAATTATCCTGTTATGAATTATTTTTTAATATTTATTTATTTGTTATTTTGTTGCAATTGCAAGCATTGAGTTGGTAGTGGAATGAAGATCGATTCCAGCTACTATTGTGGGATACCTTCCGTTTCATAAATTAAATTGAATATAGCTGTTAATAGTAATTTGTCGTCGTTAATTAATTTATGTTGGTATATCTAAATACCACCCAACACCTTAGGGTAAAAGGGTTATTGAATATATATATATATATATATATCTAAATATACGTCATTAGGACCTGGGCTTTTGATTGTTTTAGGTTCTTTCATTGCTTATTTTACCTCACTTCGTAGGATTTTGGGGCTGTCTTCACAAGATTCTGGTAGATTCGTGTCAACCCTGGTATCTTCCTGGTGTAATGGTGTCTTCCCAAATTAACATTTTTTCTATCTATGAACATCTGCGAAATAAATCTAGCGTCTTAGTTTAAAATGGATTGTGCAGCATGTCGTTTCTTAAAAGCAAATTATTATAATATATGGGAATCTTAGATACCGTTGTGAAAGTGTTTTACAGTAAATAATGAGTGTCTAGTGCCAAAACCTTTTCTAAATCCCAGTTGATTTCCTGTCGTTCTACAATCTATTTTTTTGTCACACAATTCTTTTACTTTTTCTTCAATGCCTTTATTTCTTGTATTATCCGTTGTTTGCTTTTACGGAATGTTGTACTCTACAGTTGTTATTATATTATGTTCCTCAAGATCTTTTCTAAGTCCTTCTATTCATCTGTAGCGTTAAGTTGATCTTGTCTTTCTACTTCTCGAACTTTTTTGTGTATGTATTTTTTAATCTGTTCGCAGAAATCAGTATGTTTCAGTTTTCTCAGATTTATTCCAGGTTTCTTTGATGGTTGTTTTTTTTCTTTATTTTAAATTTAATGTTTGCTAAAACAAGATTATGTTCCCTTGTTATTTTCGTTCCTGGGTAATCTTTATTTGGTACTATGGCGATACGGAATGTATGAAATATATTGATGTAATTAATATGGTTACTTACTATATTCTCACCAACATTTCTAGGGGTTTCCAGGTGTATATTATTTGGTCTGGTAGTTTGTACTATGTGTCCTTGATAATGAGTTTGTTGTCCTTGTAAAACTGGACTAGCCCCGTTCCTATCTCATTATGACGTTTCTCCGTTCATTTTCGCCTATTACTTCTCCTGTCCCTACCTTCGCATTAAAGTCGCCTAGAATAACATTAACTGGAAAATACTAGATCTAAATAGCCAAAATGTTTGCTCGATTATTGATAAGTTGGTTTTTGGACTAATATTTTTAAAAAGGTTCTAAAACTGTTTTCTTGTGGCATGTTTAAGTTAAATATTTAGACCAATTAAGTTAGTAAAAATAAACCTATTTCGTCACAAATGTATCGATAGTTGAAATGTGCAATATGAGATATTACAAAAATACTCTCATCTATGGATTCATCAATTCAATTTTTTACTGCAAATATTATTAAATAAACAATCAAAGCACCAAACTCATTATTTTGCTCATAATTTAAAAACTTGTCTATTTAGAGATTTAACTAAACTTTATTTAACTGAACTGAATTTAAATGAACAACAAAATCGCTGTTTTTGAATATTGCTAATAACTTTTTTATTATTTATTAAAATTTGTTTAAATTGAAATTGATTTGAAATGCCAGCTGCGCTCTTCAAAAATTCCAACACAATTTCAAATTAAAACGTTTGGAAAAAAAATGACATATCTCGGGTAATACTGGAGCAAATTTTCTATTTCTTTTTTTAAACTAGGCTACAACATTAAAATAATAACAATTACCGTATTTTCATTGCAAAATTATCGAAAACAAAGCAGGTAATTTTTTTAAGTCGCCTTTTTATGGTTATATTTTTATTTATTTATTTAAAGTATAATTATATTAAATAAATTTGATTTATAAACTTTATTAAATTGTTATTAATAACCATTTTTTAATATACTCTGACTCAATTTGAATAAATCAGTTTTTTAGTATCAAAGAAATTATTTTTAGAACAAAAAATCGTATATATAATATTCATTATGAGAAATTATACCTTCTTAAATATTTTATGTGGTTTTGATACCAGAAATATAATAGCACGGGAAAAAAAGCCACGAAAGCACTCCATGGAGTAATATGGAACAACACTCTAACCAAAGAAAACAAAAAAAGGAGCTGTCAGAGCTTAGTGATGAATATTACCCTATATGGAGCGAAAGTATGACCAATGACAATATCAATACGAAATAAAACAAGAACCGTTGAACTAGACTCTATGAGAAGATGTCTATAAATTACCAGAGCGGATACAATAAGAATATTGGAAATATGAGACAGAATAGAAGTAGAATGCTCAATTACAAAAAAGTTGGAAAACTGAGTCTTGTAATGGTATTGGCATGTACAAAGAATACCAGAGCACAGGTGGCCGAAAAGAATATTGGACTGGGACCCACTGGGAAGCGCACAGAGAGGAAGACCTGCTACAAGATGGAAATCATACATAGAAAATGACTGGGAAAATAGAGTGCTCTATAATAGGAGAAGCCAAAGAAGAAGAAAAAGACACCATATATGTATATATAGCAGTCGAGAAACTCTGCGCTGCGCAAAATTAACAATTAAAAACAATGGGTTGTTTTTACAAACAAAAATATTAATTTTTCACGAGTTATCGAATCTTGAAAATGACTATTGTCGCACTTTTTAAAAACTTTAATTGTTTATAACTCGAAAACAATGAATTTAAGACAAAGTTACCAACAACATTTTTTACTCAGAATGAAACAATTAACATAAAAAAACATTTAGTTTTGTTGTTGCGGACAAAAACATTTAATTTTACAATTTGTTTAAAATAGATTGTTCAAACCATACCTGACCATCATTTTTTTGACAACATGCATTTTTGTTATAAGAGGACTATTTCGAATAAGATTGTGCAAAAATATGAAATTAAAATATTTTTCTTAGCCAGTGCGCCCATATTACCCAAACTATAATAAATATGGGAGGCAAATTCAATTCATGAATTAAAACTTTAAGAAGTTATAATTTCTCAGAGTATAACATTATATAATCTATACCTCAAAGCTAAACTCACAAAATTTACATTTTAAAAGAGACCAGTTTAAAAGAAATATAAACAGTAAATTTTAAATAAAATTTTTACTTCTTTATGTTCAAATATGTGATGGACACTATTTGATAGGTATAAATGATATTATATATAACTGTATTTTCAATTTTTTTTTGGCTCTTCAATTTTTTGAAAAAACATGGAGGTAATACTGTTTGGCATGAAAACAATTATCATGTTCAGGAGATAATACAATGATAAGTTAACAGACTTGAATAAATAATCTGAAGATAATACGGTAAATGAAACAAAATTTAGTCAAGAATACTCCTGCGTATGTAATTAACCCTCCGTTAGTCGCTATCGGTGTCACACACCGACGACGGAATTATACATTCGGGATTTACAAATAACTGTTATTTTTCTATCGCCACTTTCTGTACCTTTCCTTATCAACCAAACTCGTGTTAGTGTATATTCTTACCTGGCTGGGTACAGTTGTGCGAGTTTTATAGTTATTTTCGGTGACAGACTCCGTAGCGACTAACGGTGTAGCTATTACTTGTTGGCATAACTTGCAGATCAGGTAAATATTTAGAATCTTATTATTACATTTTATTGGTAAGTTTTTGTCAATTCTTATTTATAGATGTCCTTTGAAGCCGAACAATAACGCTTGTCGGAGTTATGGGAAATGGTTCCTACCGACGATGAAAATTATTTTGACCATGAGGGAAGTGAAAACGAAATCGATCAAATTGAGGAACGTGGTGGTGGAAGTGAATCGGAACAAGATGTGACAGACAAGGAAGAAGAAAGTGGAAGTAATACCTTAGCGTTTATTTCAAAAGATGAAGTTATCAGATGAAAAAAGACTGTTCCACCTAGAAATGTTAGAATAAGACAAGGAAATTACGTAGTATGTTTGCCGATGTCGAGATTACCTACACGTGACTTGAAGACTCCCAGTGATATTTGGAAATATTTTGTGAATAAAGCTATGTTATAAATGATTGTGGAAAGTACGAATAAATACATAGACTCAATAAGAAATATCTTTGTTCGTGATCGGAATGCTAGACACACTGATATATTAGAAGTGCAGGCACTAATAGGACTGATTTATTACGCAGCACGTTTTAAAGGTAATCGTGTGAATCCAGATGAGTTTTGGAACACTGATGGATCAAGCATGGAAATGTTCCACCTGACTATGTCGCTCCCACAATTTAAATTTCTCCTTCGGTATATGCGATTAAATGACAAAACAACTCGTGAAAACCGACTAAAGGAAGACAAGTTGGCACCTATACGAAGTTTTTTCGACACTTTTGTAACTCTGTAGAAGTGGATACAGTCTTTCCGAATATGTCACCATCGATGAGATGTTACCAGTCTCTCTGATGCTAAAATGTTTTATACAGCTAATTTAGAGGTATATGTTCGCCATCAACCTGAAGGACAATTTCAAGTTAGTAACACATCTAGAGATGTTCAACGGCTATGTAAACCTATTTATGATTCAGGCCGGAGTCTAACAATTGATAACTGGTTTACAAGTATCGAGTTGGTGAACAAGTTATATGAGAAGAAAATTACAGCAGTGGGAACCATTAGGAAGAATAAAAGAGAATTGCCGTTTGAATTCACAAAACCAAAGCATCTTATAAATTCAAGTATATTTGGTTTTAATCAACATATTACATTAGTTTCTCATATTCCTAAAAAAATAAAAATGTATTGCTTGTATCCTCACTACATCATGATGATGCAATTGATTAAAGTAGGGTTAATCAAAATAAACCAGAAATTATCTCCCTATACAATTCATCAAAAATAGGAGTCGACATGGTAGACCAGCTCAGTGCTAACTACAACTGTTGAAGAAGCACAAATCGTTGGCCAATAGTTATATTCTATACCATATTGAATATATCTGGCATTAATTCAATGGTTTTTTTCAATGCAAACGATAAGACTGAGAAAAACGTGAAAGTACGTGATTTTCTAAGAAACCTCGCAAATGAGCTTATAATCCCTATTTAAAAAGTCAAGTTAGTACTACAAATCTGCCAGTTAGCCTCAAATGCTGAATTCGAAAAAGTTGCGGCATCACAGATGTAACTCCTGCAATTCCAGAAATAAATCAAACTAGGGTCGTTGTGCACTTTGTACTACCAAAAAGAACAGGTGTACTCGCTTTCCATGCATAAAATGCAAAAAATTCATGTGCCTTGAACATATTCGCTACAACATAAAATGTCTCACTTACTAAATCAAGTGAAGATTTGAGGAACTTTTTTTTAATTTAATTTTATATTACAAATAACAATATATTGTTATACTAGTGTTTTTCATTTTGTATCTCTTGTTTTTCAATAAAATGTTTTAAAATATTTTTCAGTCATTCCTATACACAATATAAAATATTTTTATGAATTTTATAGCAATAACTATTTTTTTTAATTGTCGGTCTCAGACACCGTAGCGACTCTTGATGCTCAGTTTTCCCTAGCGAATAATGGAGGGTTAAATGAAATAAACAAGTAATATTTATAAAACAAAATGAATAAACAAAACTAACACAAAACGAAACTCAATGGATCATGGGCGTTGTTCACTTAAAATCATTTTGGAAAAAATTTATAAATCCTCACGTACTTTATCGAAGTGGGATAAATTTTTATAAAAACCTGGCACCCAGGTGAGCAAACTTTGAAGATGTGTGTATTTTTTTGTCGGCATTTGGCTCATCGCGATTCAGAAGCAGAGCCGCAGGAAACACAACACTTCTAGTATTTCTGTTAAGATCAACAGATTGAAATGTTTACGAATTAAAATTAGTTTGAAAAAAGGTAATCCTAAATTATCGCTGCGTACTTGCAAGAGTACAACACCTGACATACAAAAGTCTATATTCGGCTGAGTTTTAAAATCTTTCCCTCTTAGGTTTTCATGTATCACCCCAGTCCACTTCAAAAATCCTGAAGCTATTTCGTTTGCTTTACGTTCAGACTTTGATTCATCCCACATCATGAAGAAGTAACATTACCTTAAGTATCTAAAATTTTATAATAATTGTATGACCATATCTTTAGCTTATAAAAACTTTGCTGATAACTTAGAAAAGGAGTTGGTAGACATTTCTGATAAATCAAGTGTCAATATTTTATTGTTCCATCATTTGTTGCTGCTTTTTCCTTATAAAGTCAAGATTTTTTTGTCTAAAAATAGTTGTTGAAGTAAAGCTTCCATACTGGCTTTGTATTACTTTTTTTTCTCTACAGTGGAATGATAAGGCGGGCGTCATGGAACTAGCGCCACAAGATTGCGTCGTCACGGGTAGCGTCATAGAATAGCGGTTCTTGACATCGATTCACTACTATTGATTAATTTTTTTCTAGTCATTATATATTTACTCTAAGCAGGTTTAAATTAAAACCTGCATGAAAAATAACTAACAAATTATAGGCATTAAATAAGAAGTCTATCTATCTATCTATACAGCTCTTGCTGTCTAATTTTGGACATAGGCCTCTCCTTACTTCTTTCACTTCTCTCTATTGTAGGCAGTTTGTATCCACTTCAGGCCTGCGTGTTTCTTCAAGTCATCTGACCATCGCATTTGTGGCATACTTCATACTTCTATACTTCTAAATAAGAAGTAAAAAATTTAAAGAATCTCTCTCTCTCTTCAATCCTGACCCCCAGAGGGAGTGTAGTGGTCATCGTGATGTCGTGTATTGTCCTCCTTCAAAGATCTCTGTCTCTGGTCATTTTTCTTAACTCATGCATAGGTCCTTTGCATATGCTTAAACTTTGATCGATCCATCTTAATGGAGATCTTCCTCGTGATCTGCGTTCTTCTACCTTTCCTTGGTAAAGCAAAGTACTGAATACATTGTTGGGTACCGTTTATTGCGATACTAGTGTCATTTATTTGATTCATACTGAAGGTCATACATTTGGTTTTTTTGACGTTCATCCTTATACCGTAGGTGGTTATTACATATCTCATTCATACTTTCAACTAGATGTTGTAGATCTTCTGCTATTCTTGCCATTATCACAGTATCGTCAGCATATCGAATGGTATTGATAACTTCTCCATTGACTATTATCCCTTCGTTTGCATGTGAGAGAGCTTCTTGGCATATTTGTTCGCTGTAGATGTTAAACAAGAGCGGTGACAATATACAACCCTGTCATACTCCTCTACGTATTTCTATTTCGTCCGATGTTTGGTCTTCTATTTTTATATTAGCTCGTTGATTCCAGTGCAGATTTAATATTATTTGTGTGTCTCTGGTGTCGATGTTCTTACTCTCCAGGATTTCTTTGAGTTTATTGTGGCGTACTTTGTCAAAGGCCTTTTCTAAGAAATATTTTAAGCAGATGACTCATCAAGGAGATTGTTCGATGATCTGAATATTGCATTGCCTTAGTTTTCTTCGGTATGGTGACAAACGTAGACAGCAACCATTCTTGAGGTATTATACCAGTACTGTATATTGTATTGAATAGATGTAATAATATGGTTACGGATTTATCATTCAAAAGCTTCAACAGTTCTGTAGGAATTTCATCAGGTCCATTTTTTTTCCATTTTTAGCGTTTCTTATTGCGTATTCTACTTCTTGTTTTAATATGTCTGGCCCAGTTGCATTGATTATCTGAGTTAAGTTGTTTCTATCGTCTTCAAATAATTCATTTAGGTATTCTGTCCATTTTATTTTATTCTCTAGATCTACAATAAGATTTCCATCTTTGTCTTTAAGTTTACCTATTTGGCATTTCTTTATGCTTCCTGTTATCTCTTTTACTTTTTTGTGCATATTGAACGCATCATACTTTTTCTCATATGTTTCCATTTCTTTACACTGTTCTTTAATCCACGCCTCTTTGGCTTCTTTTATTCTCTTTTTTATGTGTTTGTTTATTTCTTTGCATTTGTCTAGGTAATTCTTCATCTTTCTTCTTTGTTCCATCAAGTCTAGTATATCTTGTGTCATTCACCTCAAACCGGTCAATCTTGGTTATGTGTGGTTAATTGTTATGTGGTCTATCCACTATCATGGCCTTTGTCTTTGATATGTTTAACTGCAGACCAAATATTTGACTTTCGTTTTCAACCAGTCATATAAGATCAATTAACTCTTCTTGACTATTTGCAAGAAACGTAGGTTGTTTATTTTTCAGCCATTTATTGAGATGCCCTTTTCCAATCCTTCAAGGTATCTTCTCATAGTATGTTCCCTATATAATAAATCACAAAAGAATATAGAATCACAGAAGTGAGTCAGAGATATGGACTTTCACTGAACATTAAGAAAACAAAATATATGATGATTTCCAAGAAGGAACAGCAAATTGAAATAAACAGTGGCAATGATTATATAATAATAAAAATAAAAACTTACACTTACCTTGGTACGAACATCAATGACAATTGGGACCATTCCCTAGAAATCAAATGTAGGATAGAGAAAGCAAGATCTGCGTCTCAAAAAATGGCTAAGCTATTTAAATGTCATGATTTTGCAGTGCCCATAAAAATCAGGTTACTATGATATTATATCTTTCCTATACTGTTGTACGGAGTTGAGTCGCGGACTCTCACAGACGCTACCTACAAGAAAATTAAGACTTTCGAAGGATGGCTTTATCGTCGAATCTTGAAGATATCTTATACCGACCACGTTACGTTTATCCTATACACGACCAGGACGTTTTATTAAGAATACAAAAAGGAAAAGAGTTGTTAACCACAATAAAAACAACCAAAATCGAGCACCTCGGTCACATCATAAGGAACAGCAAATGATTTGGTTGGCTGCAATTAATTCTACAAGAAAAAGTAGAAGGTAAACGAGGACCAGGAAGGTGAAGTATTTCCAGCCTTAAAAATCTTTTCAGACAGACACAACAACCACAAATCTTCTCAGAGTAGCAGTTTGCAAAATACAGATTGTCATGATGAATAACATCCGAAACGGATAATTACTACAAGAAGAAGATATATTAAATAATTGTGGAGACAGTATATATCCTTCTTTGGCACCTTGTTCTGGATTGAATTCGTTTGGGAGTGTGTAAAGCACTTTAACAGTTCCAGTAGTGTGTTCGTATAGTTCAGTTATAAGCGAAATTAAGTGCTTTGGTAAGCCCACTTCTTTCAAGTGATCGCCATTTGCGATAATCTATAAAACAAATGTATAGTGGGAAAATAAATTTCCTAGATTTTTCTATTATTTGTTTTATAAAAAAGAGGTTAAATCTTTGTAAATGGGTATATTTTATAAAAAACCCTTAAAAGGGCTACATCAAAAACACGAACGTTTTCGGAACAACAGTTCCATCATCAGGTTAAAAATACTGGTTACCATGCCTGAGCCACCAAAATATTAGGGTAAAAACCGTTTAAAATATATAAAGTTACCAAAGATTGTACATAATGTTATTATTATTATTTGATGTTTAATATTTTAATTAAATTTTACTTTAGGTAACATATTTACACCCATGCTTTAATTGAGTTCCAGCGTCCGGAGAGTAAACCTCTTCAAACGGACTTCAGCTGGTAACTGTAATTTGTTTTATGTTCAGAAGATGTTCTCAACTAGCTTTACCTTTGGTAAATCCAGTTTGCTCTTTGGGTATTTCTCGTTGTAGGAAAGTTTTCAGGCTCTTATTGATTATCTATAGCATTATTTTGCTGACATGTGATATAAGATAGATGTTTCTATAGTTGTTACATTTATGGAAGCTACCCTTTTATGTATTGTCGTTATTCTAGATTTTGTAAAGTTGTCAGGCCATTGTTGGGAATGCATATTTTGTTACAGAGCAAGTGAAGCAATTTTATTCCAGTTTCTTCTGTAGCTTTAAGCATTTCTGCTCTTATTATATCTGGAGCTGGTGCTTAGTTGTACTTAAGGTTACTGATTGCCAGCCTTATTTCATTCTCGAGTATGTTAGGTTCTTCTTCAATTTCTTCAGAAGTTTGGTGAACAAGTTGCTGACGTTGATCATCTTTATAATAGATACCGGCAATATAATATTTATGTCTCTTGTTATGTATCGTATTTTTCTAAATAAATCTATCACAATATTAAAAGAATATGTGTCACTAAAAAATTCGATTCACTGACCCTAGTGAAGCTGGCAGTGGAATAAGACAGGGAGATTATCTGAGTCCTCTATTGTTCAAACTGATTATGGATAAAATAATAAAAAAATAAGAAATAAAAAAGGATACCAAATGAGAGAAAAAAAAATGGTTCGGGTTTATCGATCACGTGACCTTACCACTGGTCATTTAGGTCACGTATTTAAAAAATCCGGCCCATTAGAAAGAGATGAGGGGACTGCTTTGGGTCAGTTTTCTCTGTTACACTGGAGGAACGATGCTATATTGCAACGCTCAGTCTATTTGTGTTATATGTCTATGGACATAGCTATTTGAACATAACCTAACTTACCAACTTGTAGGTTATATTATCGCACAATTTTTTTAAATAAATTATTATAATTTTTTTTGAGAGGAAATCAAAACGTTAAACATAATATTTAATCTAGTAATTTTCTTAAACTAATTTAAGGTATTTTTATTCCCAAAGTTAGATAAAAAAGTGCACTAAAACATATTTGCAGAAATTTACTAACCGTAATATTATAAACCAATTTTGGATTATCACTTTCATTTTTTTATTAATAATCATAACTTTATCTCCAAAACAAACATTAAATTACTTTTAAAAATAATTTACTAGTACTTTTCAATATTTTATGAGCTACACTAAAATTAATACAACATGATGATCCATAAACATCAAATGAAATTCATGAGTAATGGTGTGGAAAAGTAGCAAGTAAGCTGCAACAGAAAGTAAAAATAATTATTAAAACTGTAAATGGAACTAAGCAATAAAGATATAAATCAATTAATCAAAACTCCATTTGCTTCATCCGACTAAAAATTTATTTCGTATATGCTGCTTTTACCCTATTATTGTTCTCAGAGACATTAAATCCAATACTTCTCGGTATATGCATAAAAGACTAAAAAGATAGTATATCATGTCACGTCACATTTTGTTTCAACTCGATATATCACTTCTGGTTCCCTTGGCTTAAATATACTTCCGTGCACACCCAAAAGGAATACCGGAGGGAGCATTTAGATATATTTTTTCAATTACCTTAGTCCGGGAGGAATAAAGCAATACACTAAACCGCTTTACGTAAACGAGGTTTTTAATTTAAAAATTAATATTTAAGCATTAGTAAATGAATAAAAATAAATTTTAATATTTGAATATTTAAATGTAAATACAATTTTTTTATTTTACTTTCTCGTAGAAATTCTTTTCTCCCAGCTTTGAAGTACCTACATATTTGATTTTGTTCGTGTGCGTAAATTTCTGTTCATAATAATATTAGTAAGACCTTTTTCTTTAACGGTGAGAATCTCCTAAAGAGATCTGGGAAGAAGACCAGATATTCTTGGATTCACGCGAACTATAACGTTGAAATGTTACTTAGGTTAGTTTGAGCGCCTACCAACTAAACTCATTCCTATCCCAGCAGCACAACTTTTCTTGACGAACGTAGCTTCAGCCGCACTACCGCGGTCCCCAAATTACACAGTAACGTCGCATTGTCTCGATGTTCGTTACTGTGGGTGGGATTTTCCTTGTTTCATGGTTTCTTGTCCCGCTATAGGTTTTGCACCTCTTCAGGACGTGGTTTGTTTTTTTCTTTGGTTGGTGGTTTTCTTTTTCTGGCTATGTGGGTTCTACGGATGGTTTGTTTCGTGGACTTGTCGGCGGAGGAGCGTCCTAGACAATCAGAGGCGAAAGGGTTGTTGAGTTAAACGGTCCTTTTCAGAAATTTTTTGCTAAAAAATATCTTTTTGAATCGAATGAATTTATATGTATACAATTTATTAATTAGTGAATGTAGTGTTCGCGTGATCGCGTGAGGGCAGCTGTGGCTGTATTCTCTCCAATAGACAGGTATTATTGTGCAATGGGATCGAAAGACCACAGAAAACCGATCCCTCCATGTCTAGACAAGCTCGAAGTGAGCATTTAGTGATTGATGTGACGGTAGTAAAGGGAAGTTGCCTCCAGGATGTCAATGTATTCATCAGGGAGTTCGTTGCTCTCAAGGACCAGTAATATTGTGGGTGGAAGGGGAGTTTGGGTTTGAGTTTTCTTTTGAATACATTGCCGTTGGATAAGCAGGTAGTTTTCAGTATATTTTGGGCTCTGAAGTTGTGGCCACGGATGGTTTTGATTGTGTAACTCCTGCTCAGAGAGGAAAGCCTCTCATTTATGGGCTGGACATTCGACAGGTAATAAATAAGTTCGGAGGGGTAGTCACGTCGTTTTGCTGTTTACTCTACGCAGGATTCCCCGTTCCAGTTTCAGCAGTTTTTGTGTGAGGTGATGGCGAATCGTACTATAGATGTTGGATCTATACCCGATCACCGGCCTAATGAATATTTTGTATGTATGTATAAGTGTACGTGGGTGTGTCCTGTAAGTCTTCGGTAATAATCGGTTGGGTTTCCAGGGGGGATTTAGGAGCTTTCTCTCTGCGGAGGCACTTGGCTGAGTAAGCCGCATGGTCTCCCCGCACTTAGGGCACTTGGGAGCTTGAGATTTGTGGTCCTGCCCACAAGTCGGGCATTTATACTGCTTGTGTGGACACTCCGCAATTGTGTGCCCATTTTGGCTGCACTTGCCGCAGTACTTGGGTACAGGAGAGACTGGGTTGGAGTTGAGTGGGAGCTCGACGTGAAGACGGAGCCCATCTATGAATATTCCTCGAGTCAGCATCTCCGTGTACTTTAGTTCACTGGAGGTGACTAATTTGAAGTGGGAAGTGGAAAGGTTGGCACGAGATATTATCCTCCATAGTCGAACTACGGAAATGTCCATCTCTGTGAAGGTTTTGGTGAGGTCGGCATTGGAATAGATCTTACCTACGCCTTTGAGGACTACCATGAATGTGGGGGTGGTTGGACGGGTAGGATTTCTGGGTGTGGGTCTGTGCTTTGGAGTGATTTGAATTTTTGGATCACCTAATGTCTCACGGAGCTTACGTTACAGCTCTACGTGATTGATCGGGTGGATGGTGGTAAGGTGTGCTATCTGTGTAGGGAGAACTTTTACTGTTGAAATCTAGTTCAGTAGGAGCTTTCTTTCAGTAGGAGTTCAGTAGGAAAGGGATGTGAGTAATGGCATAATCGAATGATTTAGCTTGTGCGTGTGGGATTGCTGAGGTAGAGGGGGTGGAAAAAGAGGGGGAAGGCTGTGGTCTAGGGGTATGTATGGCAGATAACGGAGTAAGGTGAAAGGTTAGTATTTGCTGTAGATGTCGGTTGTATTTGGGTGGTTTGAGTGGTAATTGTATGTTGTAGGGTAGATGCTTGGGTGGTGGTGGAGGGTGAGGTAGGGAAGGTATACAGTAACGAATTATAGTCTTCACTATAACCCTGAAGTATAGGGCCTAGAGGATTACTGAAGGTCTCTGAAGAGAAAGTATTGTTACATATTAACTAGGACCATGGTTTAAAGGTATAATGATGGGAATAAAAAACAAATATGTGAGTAGATAAAAAGAACCGATACATAAATAAAACTAATTATTTACTATTCTTTTAACGTATTTACATATCCTGTTTTTCCTGTTGCTCTTTCCAGCGTCTCCTTTTTTTATGATTTTCGTTATTATTTCTATCATATAATCGAAGTGCTCTCTGTTCTGCATAATTAATACTCCAGTAAATGACGTCACTTTTTCCTCGTCACGACGTATTTGCTTAAAAAATTGGATTTATTTCTAAAACCATATTGCTAGTCAAATATGGTTTTTGTGTTTAAGAGCTCGTGTTTAAGACGGCGTTTTATGAGGCTTTCAAATTAGTATGTTCTAAGCAAGAAATAGTAAAAAGTTTTAAATATTATAGTAAGTACATATAAAGTCACAATGTGTCTTATTTTTTAAAAGACGCCGTTCAGCTGTGATTGACATGCAAAATTTAAGGAGTGCAAACTACGATTTGAATCACTATATAGTTCTGATGCTTCTCCGTCAGAACTAAAATGTAGAGAAGCTCAATGACCCATAATGTGCAAGTAATAACTGATGATTTACAGGTGGGACTAGTTTTTGAACCAAGTTTTAATCCTGTAGATAAAAGGTGGAAGAAAGGCGATATTCAAAGTAACGACAAGGATTAGTAATATCATTAAAAAGGAAATAAAAGAATCTGAAATTCAAAAATATACACAATAAAGTCATAATAGGTACAAGGAGAGTCTCAAATAGGCCCCTGCGATAAATAAACAGCTTTATTAAGACAGCTCTTAAAAAAATTGAAGGTAGAAACTAACATATTGTGAGTAGGAAGTTCTACAGCGCAGTTAAAGGATGACTCGCGAGTTTTAACCAAGGAATAACATATGTGAAGATAAAGAGGAATCAGAGGGTTAAGATTTTGTTACGGCACTTTATGAGTTGCTATGCGATATCAAGGACAATGAACATTTATCCGAAAAATAGAGAGTAGTTCTTATTTTAAAATCATAGGAAAGATCATGATAAATCAACACATACAAAATATGAACTACACTACTTAATGTGATATATGAGGGTGATATATGATGATGATATATGAGGATATATATATATATATATATATATATATATATATATATATATATATATATATATATATATATATATATATATATATATGTGGCTAAACACCCCTTTAGGGGTTACGCCGCTTACGCTCTCTAGATCTATGTTTTGAGGTAGATCAGTCCTCATGTTCCTTATTTAATTTTCTCAGTTATTTTTCTCCATTGTGTCCTATCTCTGGTTTTTCCTTTCCACTGTCGTATGCCCGCCTTGTTGAGATCATTTACAACTTCTTGTAACCATGTAGATCTTGGTCTTCCACGTCTTCTTTTGCCAGCTGGTGTCCATTCCAATATTGAGAATATCGTCGTAGTTGATCCTGATCTCCATACGTGTCCTAGCCATTTTGCTCTTTGTTGTTTTATTTTACACACTATATCTTCCTTAATTTCTTCCAGTAGCTCAAGGTTCGTTCTTTGTCTAAATTCATTTTCATTTATTTTTATTGGTCCCAGTATTGCTCTTAGTATTTTTCTTTCTTGTATTCTAAGGTTTTCCTCTTGTTTTTTTGTCATGCTGAGGGTTTCGGCTGCATACATCATCGTCGGTCGAATTATTGTTTTGTATACCTTCATTTTCGATTTCTTACTCAATAGTTTATTTTTTAGTAATTTCTTATTTGCATGGAAGGTCTTATTTGCTGTAATAATCCTTTCTTTGGGGCAAGATTAAACAGGGTTGCTGATAACGAATCTCCTTGTCTAACCCCTTTATTTATGACAAATTCTTCTGTGTCTCCTACTTGAGTTTTTATACTCACTACAGTTCTACTCATTGTCATTTTTATTAATCGTCTTAATTTGTTTTGTATTCCCATTTCTTTCAGAGCTACCATTAATTTTGATCTTTTTATTGTATCAAATGCTTGCTGAAAATCTATAAAAAGCAGTTCAATTTCTATTTTATATCCATGAGCTTTTTCCATAATTTGTTTAACTGTATGTATGGCATCTGTTGTAGACTTTCCCTTAATAAATCCGCATTGATAGTGTCCTATGATATTCGTCATAGCGTTGGTCAGTCTTCGATGTATTAAGGTCGACATAATTTTATATGCTGTGTTTAATAGCGTCAGTCCTCTGTAGTTATTACACATTTGTTGGTCTCCTTTTTTATGAATCGTGATAATTTGTCCTTTGTTCCATTCTTCCGGCATTTTTTCTTCGTCCCATATGTCTTTTATTAAATTGTACAATTTTTCTTTTAATTCTTCACCACCATATTTTATAAGTTCCATATTGATCCCGTCTGATCCTGAAGATTTACCATTACGGCTGCTATTTATAATTTCCTCAACTTCCTCTTTTGTTGGTCTTTCTAGCTGGTTTCCTAACATCATTGTCTCTTCTTCTACGTTTTCATTTAGGTCTTGATCTTCTTGCTCTGTTAATAATTCTTTAAAATAGTGAGTCCAAATTTCTTTATACTCTTCATCATTTTCTGATACTTTTCCATTTTTATCTTTTATGCCTTTTATCTTTCCTTTAAAAGTTTTGTTTTGCTCGCTAATTTTCTTATAGAATGCTTTTGTGTTTCTGTTCTTACTTTCTTTTTCTATTTCTTTTATCTTATCATCTAACCAGGCACGTTTAATTTTCCTTATTTTTTTCTTACATTCATTCCTTATTCTATTGTATTCTTCCCTATAATCCTGTCTATTTGTTCTTATCCACATTTGTCTAATTTCTATCTTCTTTTTTAGCATGTTATGGCATTCTTCATTATACCATTCTTGTTTTTTTTTGTTTCTTTTTATTCCTATGTGTACATCCGCTGTTTCATTTATACATTTTTTTAAATTTCTCCATTCTGTTTCTATATCCTTTGTATATTTACACTGTTCCTTTAGTTTTTTGTTCATGTCATCAGCATACTTAATCCTTATGTCTGGAGCATTCAGTTTTTCTACGTACCATTTGTCTTTCATTGTCGTGTTTTTTAGAGTTCTTTTGACTTTTTGTTTTACCTTTGCAGTCACCATAAAATGATCTGTGTCTGCATGCGCACCTCTGTAAGTTCTCACGTCCGTAACCGATGTTTGTTTCCTTCTTGTAATCAGAATATGGTCTATTTGGGACCATGTTTTTTGGTCTGGGGAAATCCATGTTACTTTATGGTATTTAGGATGTTCGAAATTTGTACTAATGATAATTATATTGGTACTAGCTGCTAGGTTACATAATCTTTGACCATTGTCATTTGTTTTTTCGTGTAATGTGTGTTTACCTGCTACTTGGTTAATGTAGTCTTCCTTACCTACTTGGGCGTTAAAATCTCCCATTACCAGTATTGTGTCTTCTCTAGGTAAATTCTCCATTTCTCGTTCAAGTTCCTCATACATTTTGTCTTTTTCCTCCGCAGCAGCACTTTCAGTTGGAGCATATACGTTTATGATTGATATATTAAATGGTTTGGCGTTAATTCTCAGGTAAGCCATACGTTCATTTATTGGTTTAAATTGCATAATGTTATTTTTTATTTTTCCCATAATTATGAAAGCAACTCCATATTGACCTTGTTTTCCATGTCCCGAATACTGTAGTGTGTAGTTTTTTTTATTTATTTCTCCTTGACCTGCCCATCTAATTTCTTGAATCACTGCAATATCAATTTGGTATCTTTCTAGTTCTGAGACAATCTCCTGCATTTTTCCTGGTTCAAGCATTGTTCTGATGTTTCACGTACTTATTTTTAGTTCATCGCGTTTTTTCATTTTTCTATTATATTTTTTCCTGCTCGTCTGTTTTATCTTATCTAATCTTCTCTTTGTTCCATTTCCATATAGCCCCGTCAATATTTAATTTTTGATAACCTACTCTGGTGTTCATACCTTTTTCTTGTTGAAATTTTGCAATTTTCCGTATTTCTTGTTGGATCTTCATCTCTTCTTGCGTTAGATCGTTATTGATGTATATTTCTGGCTTTGATGCCCTTAGTTTGTTTTTGTTCTTCATGATTTTAATTTTTTCATTTCTGTTTTTTAGTTTTACAAGACATGTTTTGTCGCCTATTTTATAAGCATCTTCTATTTCTACTTTAATGCCTAATTCTTTTTCCACGAAATTTGCCATAATCTCGTTGACTACATTTGGGTTATTTGTATCCATCGGTAGACCCTGGACAATAACATTGTTAGCCTTTCTCTCTTTCTCGAGCTGTTCTACCTTCATTTTCACTATCTTTAGTTCCTGCTTCATTTCATCATTTTCCTTTTTTAGTTGTTGGTTACTTTGTTTGAATTCATTTATTTCTTTTTTTAATTCTCTGAGGTCATTTCTATATTCTCGTTGTTCTTCTTTTATTCCTTTTACCTCCGTTGTTAGATGTTTTGTTTGATCTGTTAAATTTTGCATCATTTTTAAAAGCTGATCTATTTTGTTTTCATCTTTCTGTTGTTTGGTTGGTGTTCTGGTAAGTTTCTTGCTCTTGTTGAAAATATCTTCATCATCTTCCTTTCGACTTCTTTTTTTATTGTCTTCTGAGGTGTAGTCATCATCGCTATCCATTTTTATTTCTTTTTTATGTATTTTTTACTCTATATTATAGCAAGCGGTAAGTTCTAGTTCTCCGGTCAACCCGTCAGAAGCTCTAGAACTTCTCAAGCAATAATTGAGTATGAAATTTAAATTTATTAAATATTTTATTTCTTCTAAATTTTGTTTATTTAGTTAATATTATTAATTAGCGGATTTCCTTTCTTGGATTTTTGAAACTTTTTGGATAACCGGCAACGTCGCATTCAATTTGATCAAGACTTGTCTTCTTATCTGTTATTAAAAGAACTGGAATTTCTAAATGTCGTTTTGTTTTGAATACAATAAAATGTTTTAAAACTTACTTACAGGTCACTTTTTGCCAATTTTCTTTGCACTGCAGAGAGTTTATGTCCTCATACAATTTTTCACGTATAGTTTGGATTTTATTTCTCACTATTACCTCAAAAATCGGAATAAACACTGGTAAAAATGTTTAACACTTTTATTTCGCACAACGCGCTGTTGCCTACACACCTATATATATATATATATATATATATATATATATATATATATATATATATATATATATATATATATATATATATAAATAATTATGTGGACAAAAATTACAAAATATCTACCTTACAAAAGATATGCAGTTTAAAAAGTTGGAAATGAAGTACTAAAATAGGTTAATTTATGAACAATAAAAATTAAAACGTTTAGTATTTCGTAAAACAAAACCAAGTCAATTTTTATATGTAAAATTTGCAAAGAACAGAATTATAAACAGGAAGTAAAAGACCAAAATATCTAACTTTCCAACATAAAGGACAAGATTCTTTCTCATTAGACCTTCTTTGGAGTGTTCGCTTGGTATTTCGTTAGTAACAGAAAATAAATTTCTCTTTATTAGAATGTAACAACGTGGTCAAATGATACTACCTCAAATATAGTATAAAATAAAATAAAAAATAATAATAAAATATAATATAAAACTTAATAATATTTAATTATAAAACAGGATCAGCGCTTTTTTGGAATTCTGTTTGGCCTCCTTGTTGGAAAGTGTTATGTTCCATTTTTTATAATTCTGTTCGTTGCAAATTTAACGTATAAAAAGTGACTTAGTTCTGTTTTTTCTTATAAAGAAATGAACGTTTAATTTAGATGGTTCACAAATTAGGCTATTACTTTACTTCCATCATTTTGAGCTGATTTTTTTTTCTTGGCTATGGATGTATATTTTTCTTCATGATCTTTATGATGCTCATTTAACTAATTTTAGATAAACAGGTAATGTGTAGGGATTCATATACGAAACGTCTTCGTTTAAAAACCGTATACATACAAAACCACCACTTTATTAGGGCTGCAGTCAGAAGGTTGGCCGAGATGTTAGAGAAACACTCTTTTGACTTTTTGTCAAGCTTTCGGAATTGTTTTATTCCTTTTTCAAGACACTGTAATATAGATAAAAATGTGTGTATGTTTACAAAATATCACAATTTGTCAGTGCAACTTACTAGTCGTAGAGATTATTTAAAATAAACTTTGACACTCAACATTAACAACACAGATATAAAATATAATAATGGACAATACATTCTAAAAATTTTTGGTCAGGATAGTAAAACTTAGTTCACTTCATGACATCTTTTGATAGTGTATTTTAACGTTGATACATAGAGAATAGAAAGAAAAAACAATGTGATTAAAATGTCATTAGTTGTTCTTAATATTGCATTTATTTTCAAGAGATAATAGACCCATATAGGGTAGATTTTTATTTTTATTTATTAAACTATTAAACCTGTCTTAATGGTATGCAACTATATATGCATACAAGAATATGTATAGGTAGAATATTTAATTTATTTTTGATGTTTTTCAAGTATATAACAATAAATGTTGCTCAATTTATCTATGTCAGATTTTTTATTGATGCACGATGTACTAGATTTTATGTAATACATTTCCAAGAAAACACGTTTTACATGGTTTTTTTCTTTTGCCAAAATACAAGAATCCTCGAAGTTAAACTCATGTTTCCGAGTTATTGCATGTTCTGCGAGTGCACATGCATTTATTTTGTTTGTTTTTATGTCACTACCATGTGAGATCACCCTATTGTGGAAATTACGAGATGATTCTCCAATGTATATGTTGTTGCAATTGGCGCACGGTATAGAATAAACAACATTCGATGACTCCTGTATTGTGAAAGGATCTTTTGTCTTTGTGTATAACTTCGATACCGTTATCACATTCTTAGTTGTAATTTTTAAGCCATTAACATTTTTGCAAATGTTCATTAGCTTAGATGTCAGAACTGGAATGTAGGGTAAGGAACCATAAGGTATTTTAGATAATATTACTGTTGTGTTGTTTGTCAATGTTAATTGTCGGACCTCATTGTTATGAAAATTTTGGTTGTTAAAAAATTGCGAAGGAAAAGGAGAACCGAAAATGAGTTTATTTAAAAGCCCTATGGGGTAGGAGTTCTCTAGTAGTATAGATCTCAACTTTTTTAGTCCGTTGTTCCTGAAATTGATGTGTGATAGGTTAGTAACCCTAGTTTTTAAGGCCAAAACCAAATTTGTTTTCATCTTGGATGGATGTTGAGAATGAAAATTTATAAAACGGTTACTAAAACAAGGTTTACGATACCACTCCGTTCTTAGTATGCCATCACTGCCACGATGGATAAGCATGTCTAAAAACGGAATCATACCATCTGCCTCTCTCTCAACCGTAAACTTTAGGTGTTCACATTGGGAGTTAAATGTGTTTAAAACATGAGTTACTTTGTTTTCAGGGACCGATAAAATCAAATCGTCTACATATCGTTTAATAAAAGGTATGTGAAATGGTATATTTTCTTTACATGTTGTTATAAGTTCATCCAAAACAAAGTTACATAGTATTGGGGATATTTTGCTGCCCATTGGAGTGCCAAATATTTGTTTAAAAAAAATTACCATTGAACAAAAAGATGTTAGAGTCAAATATAAATGTTAAAATTCTTAAGAAATCGTCTAAACTGACCTTGGTATGCGGAGAGATGCTGTTCCAGTTATTTTTGATGCTGTTTAGAATAGCATCTAGTGGTAAGTTTGTAAACAGTGATACAACATCTAAACTAATCAATATATAATTATTCGGAACTTTAACGTTGTTCATGAAGTTACTGAAACGTGAAAGAATCTCTAATATAGAATTCATTGCATTCGTTGTAGGAAATTGTGAAAATATCTGTAAGGTGTTTAGTAAGTTAACTATTGGTTATCAATGGAATAAACAATAGGCCTCATTGAAATAGTAGGTTTGTGAACTTTAGGCAGTGTATAAAACCTGGGTGCAACTGCATTGTAAATTTTCATAGATTTTGCAACCTCTGTTGTTATGGAGTTGGAAGAAGCTAAATCTGAAACCAGTTTGTTTGCCTTTTGTTGGAGGGTGCACACCGGACTGTTCTTAAGTTTGATGTAACTTTTTGTGTCATTCAGTAAACTATTACTTTTTTCAATGTAATCATTCTTATACATTGCCAGTGGTACATTTTCCTTGTCAGTCCTAACAATGTAAATTTGTGGATGTGATTTTAAAAATTCTTTGCACTCATTGTATATTGTGTTCAAAAAATGTCCTTCTTTACTTGTTTTATGTAGAAAGTTAGTGATAACATTAGTGCTTTGAGATCTCACAATATCTTTCTCTTGGGGTTCTAGACCAGAAATAAGGAACTCGATATCTGAGAGAAGATCATTTTGAAATCTTTAGCACTAGGAAATGGGCAAAATTTCAGACCCAAAGACAAAAGTTTTTTGACATTTAAAAGAAAAACGTGATGTCAGTTAGATTTTTGAACCATTTTTCTTGGAATGGTATTTTTGAAAATTGATCTACATTTATTTGGTTAAATTTGTTGATGTTGTTATTTCTAATTTGGAAAAATACTTTATTATATTTAATTTGTTGTCTTCTATAAAATTCTTGTAGTAAAGGAGAGGGTAAATGTTGCTCTAACATATTTTTTAACTGATATAAATATTTTTCTATGTAAGTAATATCACTTATTGTTACTGAAATTTCCAAGCTTAAGATTTCGGTTTCTAAATTTGAATTAAAGTTTTGAATTTTACTACCTAATTTACCTCCTTTATGATGTAACAAGTTATTGACGTTAAACTTTCCATTCTTTATGTGTACAGGAAAACGAGACGATTTGATTTTATCGGTCCCTGAAAACAAAGTAACTGATGTTTTAAACACATTTAACTCCCAATGTGAACACCTAAAGTTTACAGTTGAGAGAGAGGCAGATGGTATGATTCCTTTTTTAGACATGCTTATCCATCGTGGCAGTGATGGCATACTAAGAACGGAGTGGTATCGTAAACCTTGTTTTAGTATAAATAAACTCATTTTGGGTTCTCCTTTTCCTTCGCAATTTTCTAACAATCAAAATTTTCATAAAAATGAGGTCCGACAATTGACATTGACAAACAATACAACAGTAATACCATCTATAATAACTTATGGTTCCTTACCCTACATTCCAGTTCTGACACCTAAGCTAATGAACATTTTCAAAAATGTTAATGGCTTAAAAATTACAACTAAGAATGTGAAAACGGTATCGAAGTTATACACAAAGACAAGAGATCCTTTCACAATACAGGAGTCATCGAATATTGTTTATTCTATACCGTGCGCCAATTGCAACAACGTATACATTGGAGAATCATCTCGTAATTTCCACAATAGGGTGATCTCACATCGTAGTGACATAAAAACAAACAAAATAAATGCATGTGCACTCGCAGAACATGCAATAACTCGGAAACATGAGTTCAACTTCGAGGATTCCTGTATTTTGGCAAAAGAAAAAAACCATGCAAAACGTGTTTTCTTGGAAATGTGTTACATAAAATCTAGTACATCGTGCATAAATAAAAAATCTGACATAGATAAATTGAGCAACATTTATTGTTATATACTTGAAAAACATCAAAAATAAAATAAATATTCTACCTATACATATTCTTGTATGCATAACTGGTTACATAAATTAAAAAATTTTGACCAAAAAAAATGAAAAAAAAATGTTTGGAATGAACCACCCTTACCCCTTAGGGGTATGAAAAATAGATTAAAACCTATTCTCAGACCAACAAAATATACATATAAAATTTCATAAAGCGGTGAAGTAGTTATGGAGGAGTATGGTAACTACCTATGTGACATTAATATGGCAATTAAAAAATAGGGGTTAGTAATAGAAGAGTAAAAATTATGAGCTTTTTATTTCTTAGTGTCACATCATAAAAAAAATAAAAATAAAAAATTTTGTAAAAAATAAAAAAAAATGTTTGTGGTATCCACCCTTACACCTTTGGGATATGAAAATTGGAGCGATTTTCAGACCTACCCAACATGCAAAAAATATTTCATAAAAATCGGTCAAGAGGTTTCAGAGAAGTATGGCAATTAAGTCTGTGGCACTAATATTGTAATTAAAAAATAGGGTTTAGTAATAGAAGGGTGAAAATTAAGGACTTTATGTATTTTTTATATTCTACATCATAAAAAAATAAAAATAAAAAATTGTGTTGAAAAATAAAAAAAAATAGTTGGGGTGGACCACTCTTACTCCTTAGGGGTATAAAAAATAGATTGCAACCTCTTCTCTCAGCCCTACCGAATACGCGTATAAAATTTCATAAAACTAGGTCAAGCCATTTTGAAGGGATGTGCCAACTAACTCTTGATACTTATACACCTATAAAAAAATAGGGATTAGTAATAGAGGGGTGAAAATGAAGCTATTTATCTATTTTTATTGCCATATCATAAAAAAATATAAATATAAAATTTTGTCCAAAAAAATGTTTGGGGTGAAGGATAAGGGTGCCCTTTAGGGGTATAAAAAATAGATTATGACCTATTCTCACACCTACAGAATATATATGTAAAATTTTGTAAAATTTCGGAAAAATCGCTTTAGTCATTTCGAAGAAGTAACTCTGTGACTCAAAGTACAGACGGTGTGATCTGTCATCCTAGCCTTTTATGTAGATAGATTAAATTTCACAAAAATTATTTAACCGATCTGACCCATATTTTGCACACAATTCAAACACGATAAAACACTCAAGTCCAGGTACATTTAAACAAATTTTAGTAAATAATAAAAAAGTTATTAACAATATTCAAAAATAGTGATTTTGTTATTCATTTTGCAGTAACTTTTTTGTTTATTAACCGATTTTTTGTGTAGGTATATATGTAACCGATAAAAATTTGATGAATTCTTGGATGATAATCTTTTTGTACTATCTCATACCACACATTTCAACTGTCAAACCCATCTACATAGTTGTGTCAAGTAAAAACCTAACTTAATTAGCCTATTACGCTATAAAAAATGTTTTCGTCAAAGCGTTGCAAAAATCTGAATCTAGTAGAATCTAGTATGTGAAATTTAGATTTGATAGTAAATCAGATATTTAATTTGTTAAAAGGGTATAAAACCAGTCGTCATAATAACGCACGCTTGCATAATATATTCCCATAAAGATTGTGTGTAAGTACATTCGCCAAGATTAGGAACGTTTCCGCCAAAATTTTAAGTGCTCTATAAATTCCCGACAAAGTTCAGCAACTAGAGATAAATTTGCATATGATGAATATGTAATAAGATAATTTATATAATCGCTTTGCATTGGAAAGTATATTTTTGTTATGTGCGTGAAGAAAATTATAATCAGTTTAAGAGCTGTTTATTTAACAAATAATGGAAATGCTACATACATCTCGAATATAAGTATTCGTAGTTTAACCCTTAAACGCTCTCTGGTAGCTATATATACCACAAGGTATTACTGCTTATTTTGTCATCAGAAGTGCGGTGAAAACAATCCTTATAGGCGCAGTCGATACACTGAATGCTTGCTGGTAGGTTTGAATACCGAAAACTTGCATGCGGCGTGGCAACCACGTGCTTTTCATATAAAGTCTATATAAAAAATCGCTCAATTTTATTTTTTTTTACACACGTCTCATTCGGAATAAAATACTTGGACAAAAATTAAAGTAATTTTCATTGTCGTAAGTGTCAAGTATTTTTTTATTATTTTTAACTAGCAGATAATGCTTTAAAAGTACTGGCATAGTTGTTGAAGGATTAAATATGTTTTAGAATTCTAACCCCAAAATTCATTGTTTTTATTTATCCCGGCGTACAAACAATTTTTGTTGCTTAGTTTTAAAACTTATGCCAATTATTAAACAATATTGCGGCAACAAATTTCTATAAAAATCTTGTTTGACATTAGCGCTAGGAAAATATTTTTAATCATTTTGAGGATTGTACCCAATAAACGGTTATTTTTTCACATACTAAACCAAAAAAATCTCTAGACGTATTTTGCGCAAAATACTAAAATTTTTGGAGATACATTAAAGCAAAGTTTGGTATTTATTTGCAGACTTCTTTAACGTTCTTGAAGAACCTTGCAGAAGGTTCTTCAAGACTTTCAATTATTTATTAGGCCTATTTGTCATTACAATTTTTCCAATACAATAATTACGTTTTTTAGATGTCTTAAAACTGACCGCTTACAGAAGTTGAACTCCAGTATATAGCAGATCATCTAAGTGATAAAGAGTATTGTCTTTCCAAATTTAATGGCGATGAGAGTGTGGACGACAATTTACCTAAGACAAACTCTTAGAACAAGACATTTCTAGAACACCGTAACAATCCTCGACTACTAGTATCGACAGCAAGCAGACATGTTCCAGTACTTCAGTACAGCACTTGAAAAGAGTACTCTTACAATAAAGACAAATAATTCTAGCGGAAACGAAGATTTTGATGATTTGGATCAAGATCTTGAGTTGGATCCAGATGATGGGTTTGGTTTCAAACACAACCAGTTGGCTAGGTTATTTCCTAAAAACATTTTTTTCTGATTAAGAAGAGGAGGATGAACAACTGTTAACATTACCTCAAGCAACAAATTCTTTAACTTCTTGTCTATAAAGACTAAAAAGAGGAACAAGCTCCTGCTCCTTCAAATAAATCTTTTGTGTGGTCCAATTAAAACGTACTCAATCTCAATTTCGAATCATTTGATTTCACTGAGTCTTCAAGCGTTATGTTACATTATGAAATTAATTCGAGTAAGCCAATTGACTTTTTTAGAGTTTTCTTTAGTATGGATATGGAAGAACTTGACGCATTCTTGGGGATATTTCTAGTCATAAGGTTCCATAACCTTCCAACAATAAGGTCATACTGATCCAGCAATAAAAACTTTCGTGTTGAACGTGTGACTAAAATTAAGATTAAAAAGGATTAAAAGAACCTCACAGTGAACAGGAAGTACTCACCTACGGTTCTCAAACTTGGAAGTTTACAAAGGAAAACATGGAAAAAATAGCAAAGGCCCAAAGAGCCATGGAAAGGCAAATGCTGAACAACAGGCTATCAGACAAGAAAAGAAATACTTGGATCCGCAACAAAACAAAAGTGACCGATGTATTGACGCAGATAGCAAAACTTAAGTGGAAGTTCGCTGGACATACCATAAGACAGAAAGACGACAGATGGAATAAGATGATTATACACTGGAGACCATATAGTTACAAACGAAAAAGAGGAAGGCCACAAATGAGATAGTCAGATGACTTGAAGAAACACGTAGGCCCGAAGTGGATACAAACTGCCTACAATAGAGAGACGTGGAAAAAGAAAGAGAAGGCCTAAGTCCAAAATTGGACAGCAAGGGCTGTATAGATAGATAGAGGAAAAGTTAATAATAGATATCCTAGAATGATAAAATGGTAATGCATAATGAGTATGAAGCTAAACAAATTCTACGAAATGGAAGAAAACTCTTGGAAAAGGCAAAAACCAATTCCATTGTTGATGATAAGGCACCCATATAAGTTAGTTTTAGTTTTAGTTTAAAACAATTGAGATCTGAGTCAGAGACTAGAAAATAAAAAGGAGAGCAAAATTTAATAATAAAATATATACTTCGTATATCAAAAATTACTAATTTTCCACAATAATTTTAAAAAACTGGCTTTTCAGACTGGAAATTTAATGAACTTTTATGTTATATTCAAGATTTGAAAATAAGACTAATAACCGTAGCTTAGTTACCACAAATCTATGGATACTCTCTTGATCGATTTTAATCGCAGCAATCGCAGAGAGAAAGGAGTGTGCATATACCTATCTTCAGAAATTACTGAATTTTTTTCTATTGCTCATCTGTATGTTAATGTCCTTAACATTGAACTTTTATTTCTAAAAATTTCTCTAAATTTATTTGTAATTTACCTGGCGTGTCTATATCGTCCAGGTAGTACTACATAGAAGATGACATAATCGTGATTGAAAAAATGGAACTTCTTTCAAACCTTAAAAACCTGGTCTTTTTCATAGAACTCTTATCAAAAATATTCAAAGGAAAGCCACCAGACTATCTTTCAAACGAAAAAGGCTACATACAAAAACTTTCTTTGGCAGGGTTACCAACTTTTAAAGCTTGTCAACTCCATGGTGATTTAATTATCACCTTCCAAATTTTAAAGTATTGATTTAAAAATTTGCAACAATCGTTTATTTTATATGATCACCCCAGACTACGTGGACATTGTTTGAAAGTAACGAAGCAACCCTTTTTATCGATAGGGTGTCAATATTTTCTGTGAAATCATAGTTTTAGTATATGTTACAGTCTCCCAACGGAAATTATAAACCGTATATCTATAAATGCATTTAAAAACCAACTAGGCTGCTATTTGTTGTAAACTGAACAGTATTGTGTACAATGTACTAGTCTATTTGCCCAACTAATTATTTTGTAATGTACTATTTTAGTTTTCTTGTAAATGGGCTTATGGGTTTTAATGGTCCCAGCCCTTATCACCATATAATAATAATAATAATAATAATAATAATAATTGAACAGGAGATCCATAACCAAGAGCAAGTTGCAGACCAAGTCCCTAATGAAGTCCCCAACGAGCAGATTCCTGAGCTTCTCGTACAAGAAACTCAACCTAATAATACACAGCAGGACAATAACGAGTTGCACGATAGTCTGGTAAACGAGATGGCATGCGCTGTACAAGAGTTTAGTGGAACAAACCCACTTAGCAGACCACCGCTACCAAAAATAAACTCTTCTAAGAAACTAGGAGCGCTGTTACAAATTGTGAATACTGAAGTCCTACCCAATTATATCACAGAAGCCCACACATTAGAATATTTGCATATGCTGATTTACTGTGCAGCAACAGCAATTGCTAATGTTATGGGCATTAAGATCAGAACACGACGGGGTACCAACATCGGAAGGACTGGTAACAGAGTAGCACCCTGGGAAAAACGACTGCTGGGGAAGATTGAATTACTACGTAGGGACATTGGACAAATAACAGAATACATAAGAGGAGTAAGAAGTAGAAAAATCATCAAAAGAGCTGAAGAAATATTGTTTAACACTCTAAGACACTCACGACATGACCCAGAAAACAACACACCTCAACAATGCCTGGACACATTAAAACAAAAACTATCTGTTTACTCAGGCCGCCTGAGGAGGTACAAGGTTAGTAACCACCGGAAATGCGACAACATACTTTTTGAGCAAGCAGAGAAGGCTTTCTATAGGAAACTTAATTCCACTGTAGAAAATGCAAATAATAAATCCTACCCAAGCCGAGAAGAAATTCATGAGTTTTGGGGAAACCAACTTTCGACGCCAGCTACTCATAATAACAATGCTGGATGGATTGAACAAACGACGAACAACTGTCAACACTACAGTAATATTCCTTATGAACCTTTCACCACTGAAGAAGTCTCGAACATTATCAAAGAGCTTCATAACTGGAAATCTCCTGGACCAGACGGAGTTCAAAACTTCTGGCTAAAGAAGTTTTGGAGTGTTCATGAGCTTTTAACAGTATTTATTAATAATATTATTTCTAATTCACAGGAAATACCATCATTTCTTACTCAGGGAACCACTTATCTAATACCGAAGGATCAAAGTAATACCCAAGATCCAGCAAAGTACCGCCCAATTACTTGTCTTCCAACTTTGTACAAATTGGTCACATCCTGTGTGGCCCGGCGTATCTACCAACATTGTGCTCTGAACAATATCATAGAGCCTCAACAGAAAGGATGCGCTAAGGGCTCCATGGGCTGCAAAGAACAACTTATTATCGACTCAGTCATTTCTAACCAGGCATACACCAAAAAAAGAAACCTTTTTACTGCCTTCATTGACTACAAGAAGGCTTTTGATTCAGTGCCGCATGAATGGCTTATAGATATATTGAAAATATATAAAGTCGATGATAATCTCGTGACCTTTTTGAAGAATATAATGGCAGAGTGGAAGACTAAAATTCACCTTCAAATACCGGGTGAAATTAATATCGAAACTGAAAATATCCCTATTAACCGGGGGCTTTTCCAGGGGGACTCGTTTAGTCCACTTTGGTTCTGCCTAGCAATGAACCCACTATCTCAGCTGCTGAACTCTACTGACTCAGGTTTTAGCATCAAAAATAACAACACTGTTGTAGCGAAGCTTAATCATCTGTTGTATATGGATGATTTAAAATTAATGGCTTCCACTCGAAACCACCTAGATGAGATGCTAAAAACTGTAGAAAATTTCTCAAATGATATCAGTATGAATTTTGGACTAGACAAGTGCCGTATACTAAATATAGTCAGAGGAAAGATTCAGCCCGGAGGTTTCGATATGCAAGATGGCCAAAACATCGAGGCAATGGGTGAAAATGATATGTACAAATATCTCGGAGTAAAACAAGCGCGGAAAATTGACCATAAACAAATGAAAACTGAACTAACTTCGGAGTTCGTACGAAGAGTAAGACAACTAAATCGGTCATATCTTAATAGTAAAAATTTGTTTAAGGCATTAAATACGTACGCCTGTTCCGCGCTGAGCTACTCATTTGGTATTATAAAGTGGTCAAAAACAGATATAGAGGGTCTTCAGCGGAAAGTAAGAACACTTCTCACAAAGGCGCAAAAACATCATCCACGTAGTGCAGTAGAGAGAACAACATTACCGCGGTATCAAGGGGGAAGAGGACTTATGGATATAGGTGAGCAATTGGATAAACAAATTGCTAATTTAAGAACTTATTTTCAGGTACAGGCTGAGACATCTACTTTACATCGAGCAATTTGCGCAGTAGATGATACGACGCCGCTTAAACTGAGGGAACAAGAAATGCGCATAAACCACCTGACTAAAGAAGACAAAATGCGCACCTGGATGAGTAAACCTCTGCATGGGCGACATCTCAATGAGATCAGCCAAGAAAATGTCGACAATACAGCGTCGAACTATTGGTTGACATCAGGAAAGATGTTTCCCGAGACTGAGGGTTTCCTACTTGCCATTCAGGATCAGGTTATTCCAACTAAAAATTACCTGAAATATATTGTTAAAGATCCTCAAGTCCAAAATGACAAATGCCGATATGGATGCCAAGCCCAAGAAACCATCCAACATCTTACCGGTGGCTGCCAGGCATTTGTCGGTACTGATTATAAAGAACGCCATGACTCAGTAGGAAAGATTATCCACCAAGAACTAGCTGACAAACTGGGACTTCTCCAAACCGACCATCTTCCTTATTATCAATACGTCCCTGATAGAATGCTTGAAAATGACAACTACAAGCTATACTGGGACCGCACTGTGCTTACAGACCAACCAGTGGCCCATAATAGACCCGATCTCATACTAGTTAATAAAATTACTAGGCAAACAACACTTATTGATGTGGCGATACCCAACACCAATAATTTACTTGTTAAATACAACGAAAAGATCGCCAAGTACAGAGATCTAGAAATACAAATCAGGAGACAATGGAGAATGGAAAGTACCCAGACGATACCCATTATTCTTTCTACCACTGGAGTCATCCCGAAGGGCCTCCTAGAAAACATAAAAAAGCTGGGTCTAAACGAACATCTATATAAGATTATGCAGAAAGCTGTGTTACTTTCGACGTCCAGATGCGTACGAAAATTTTTGGGAGATACACCGACATACCAAGTCACCTAGGACTCGATAACATGGAAAGAGTCCCACCAGAGCTCAATCCTTTTGATACCGTAGGTATCTGGGATGAGTGAATTTTCCCCTTAGAGGGAGTGTGAGCCGTATGGCTAAATCTGGATAATAATAATAATAATAGCATGCCGAGAAGGCGTTCTATCGGAAACTCAATTCCACTGCCGAAAGTGCCAATAAATCATACCCAAGCCAAGAAGAAATTCAGGAGTTTTGGGGAAATCAACTTTCTACAACAGCTGCTCTTAACACCAATGCTGGATGGATAGAAGATACGACGCACAGCTGTCAACACTACCGTAGAACTGTCTACGAAACCTTCACCACAGAAGAAGTCTCTAATATCATCAAAGAGCTTCATAACTGGAAATCTCTTGGACCAGATGGAGTTCAAAACTTCTGGTTTAAGAAGTTCTGGAGTGCTCATGAGTGCTTGTCAACACTAATTAATCGGGTTATTTTTAATCCGCAGGAAATACCATCATTCCTAACACAGGGAACAACTTATTTAATACCGAAGGATCAAAATAATACCCAAGATCCAGCCAAGTACCGACCAATTACGTGTCTTCCAACTCTGTATAAATTGGTCACATCCTATGTAGCCCAGCGTATCTACCAACACTGCGCTCTAAATAATATCATAGAACCTCAACAGAAAGGATGAGCTAAGGGTTCCATGAGTTGCAAAGAACAACTTATTATCGACTCAGTCATTTCTAACCAGGCATACACCAAAAAAAGGAACCTCTTCACTGCCTTTATTGACTATAAGAAAGCGTTTGAATGAGTGCCGCATGAATGGCTGGTGGAAATATATATATATATATACCTTTTTAAGACATATAATGACAGATTGGAAGACTAAAATTCACCTCCAAATACCTGGTGAAAGCAATATCGAAACGGAAAATATCGCAATTAACCGCGGTCTATTCCAAGGAGACTCGCTGAGTCCATTGTGGTTCTGTCTAGCGATGAACCCACTATCCCAGCTGTTGAACTCCACTGACTCAGGTTTTAGCATTAAAAACAACAATACTGTAGTGGCGAAGCTTAATCATCTGTTGTATATGGATGATTTGAAACTAATGGCTTCCACTCGAAATCAGCTAGATGAAATGCTAAAAACTGTAGAAACTTTTTCAAATGATATCAGTATGCACTTTGGGTTAGACAAATGTCGTGTACTAAATATAGTCAAGGGAAAGGTTCAGCCCGGAGGATTCGATATGCAAAATGGCCAAAACATCGAAGCTATGGGCGAAAATGACATGTATAAATATCTAGGAGTAAAGCAAGCGCTGAAAATTGACCATAAACAAATGAAAATCGAATTAACATCAGAGTTCATACGAAGAGTAAAACAGGTACTCCGCTCACATCTTAATAGTAAAAATTTGTTTAAGGCATTAAACACCTACGCATTTTCCGCACTTAGCTACTCATTTGGGGATCATTAAGTAGACTAAAACGGATAAAGAAACTCTTCAGCGAAAAGTACGAACACACCTCACAAAGGCACAAAAATACCATCCTCGAAGTGCAGTAGCAAGAACGACATTACCGCGGTATTTAGGAGGACGAGGACTTATTGATATAAGCGAGCAATTAGAAAAACAGATTACTAATTTACGAATTTATTTTCAGATGCAGGCGGAGACATCTACTCTTCATCGCGCGATTTGTGCAGTAGATGACACAACACCGATCAAACTGAGGGAACAAGAAATGCGCATAAACCATCTTACTAAGAACGAAAAAATGCGCATCTGGATGGGTAAACCTCCGCACGGGCGACATCCTAATGAAGTCAGTCAAGACTATATCGACAATATACCACCAAAAATTACCTGAAATATATCGTCAAAGACCCTCAGGTCCAAAACGACAAATGCCGATATGGATGTCAAGTCCAAGAAACTATCCAACATCTTACCGGGGGCTGCCAGGCATTTGCTGCAACTGAATATAAGGAACGGCATGACTCAGTAGGGAAGATCCTCTATCAAGAGATAGCTTTTAAACTGGGACTTCTACAAACAAACCATCTACCATATTATCAATACGTTCCTGAGAGTATGCTTGAAAATGACAACTACAAGCTATACTGGGATCGCACTGTGCTCACAGACCAAACTGTAGCACATAATAGACCAGATCTCGTGCTAGTTAATAAACTAACAAGACAAACAACACTAATCGATGTGGCGATACCTAACAACAATAATCTGCGTGTTAAGTACAACGAAAAGATCGCCAAGTACAGAGATCTGGAAATACAAATAAGGAGACAATGGAGAATGGAAAGTACCCAGACGATACCTATTATTTTTTCTACCACTGGAGTCATCTCGAAGAACCTCCTAGAAAACATAAAAAAGCTGGGTCTTAATGAACATCTATATAAGATCATGCAGAATGCTGTGCTACTTTCGACGTCCAGATACGTGCGGAAATTTTTGGGAGATACACCAACGTACCAAGTCACCTAGGACTCGATAACATGGAAAGAGTCCCAACAGAGCTCAATCCTTTTCATACTGTGGGTATTTGAAGGTGAGTGAATTTTCCCCTTAGAGGGAGTGTGAGCCGTATGGCTAAATCTGGGATAAGTTTAAAGACTCTTGGACCTTCAAAAAAAGAAACGGCATAAGAATACGATAAAAATAAGGATACTTACTATTACAAATTCAATTCGGTTTTTCTTTGGACCAAGATGAGCATATGTTGAACCTAATTTTAACATTCTAGGACTTTAAAGAATGCAAATGAATAGCAACTATCGTATTTCTTGCGTTCTTACGTATTTTTTGCGTTCGTAGATTATGAAAAGGCATTTGACAGTATCGAGATATGGACCATAGAACAAGCTATTAATAATTGTAAAATAGATTCGAGATATAGGCAACTAATACATAATATATATGAAAACGCAACTATGATAGTACAACTAGACGCAAATACAAATATAATCCCCATTAAGTGAGGAGTTAGGTAAGGCGAGGTAATATCGTTAAAGCTTTTTAATCTAAAATCCACAAGGAAACTAAATTCCTTTAGTTGTCTGTATAGCATATATCACAAAAAAAATTTTATTTAAAAATTCCTTAATAAAAGGTATAATAATAAAAACCCTATCGGGCTACATCACAGAACGTTTTCGAAACCATCATCAGTGCTATCTGAATGTTCATGTTTAAAGCCAATACATACATGGCTAAAAACCATTTAAATGTTGTTTGATTAACTTAATTAAAAATTATGATATTTAAGTTACAAAAGGAATTGATTACATGTCAATGTAGGGCTCAATTGGGGTCGCTAGTCCTTAGATGGAGTGTCTTTGACGACCTGTTGTCCTAGTTGCTGAGTTGCTGAGAGGGTTTTTACCCATGTATTTAGTGGCTTCAAACATGTACATCCAGATAGCACTGATGATGGAATAGTTATTCTAAAAACGTTCTGTGATGTAACCCGATAGGGCTTATATTATTATACCTTTTATAGAGGAATTTTTAAATAAATCTTTTTAATCTAGCCCTAGAAGACGTCTTCAGAACTATAAATTGGTCAAAATTAATGGCAACAAGTTAAACCACTTCAGATTTGCTGACAACATCGTAATTATAGCGAGCACATTAGAGAAATTACAAATTATAATGGAGGAACTCGCAGACAGCTTCCAATACGTCGATCTAAAATTGAGTATGACAAATACAAAAATAATTACAAATACAAGCGACTCCAAACGTATAACTATAAATGGCAGTGAGATAGAACAAGTACATGAATATATCTATCCAGGCCAAATTCTGAAACTTGATAAAGAGAACCAAAGTGCGAAAATCACTAGAATTACATGGGCAGCTTAAGAACCTCAAAATATGTTAATAGTTGAGGAGCAAAGTGTTAAACTAGTGCATCCTTCCTATCATGGGATATAGGCATCAAACCAAAGCAAATTTGAATAAACTATCAACAACAGAAAAGGTAATGGAAAGAGCAATGTTAGGTATACGATTGTCAGATAAGAAGATTAACGACTGGTTAAGATAAAAAAAACAGTCGAGGATATCACAACAAAAATTGCCATTCTCAAATGGAGATTCGCAGGCCACATTGCTAGACAAAAGAACCAACGCTGAAACAACACAATACAATATTGGAGACCTTAAAAAGGTAAACGACCAAGAGAAAGACCACAGATCAGATGGGTAGATGACATAAAAAGAATACCCGGAACAAATTGGAAGTATGTTGCTCAGGATAGAAATCGATAAAAGGAGTGGAAGGACTATGTTCAAAAATGGCCAACAGAAGGCTAACAAGAAGAAGAAGGACTTTTATTCAATCGTTATAACGCAGACAGACTGACAGACAAGCAACGAAACGATTTAAATAAGTACCTAACCTTAATAATTCCAACTTAATTAGTCGTCAAAAATTAAATAGATTAAATAGTTAGATAATTATTGGCTTTTATAATCAAATTATCACAGTGTTGCGCGACTTACGCCACATGTATCCAACTTACATTAGTTAATCAATTTAATTAATACGAGCGGACCAACTCGACATCGAGTTTTTTAAATGAAATTTTTATTTTGCGAGAAAAATATACAATATATACAATGACCGGAAGTAAAAATATTTTTATCGATAACTCAAAAACTAATAATGATAATTTCGTGAACTTACATTTTTGAACTCTACGTTGAATTCTCTATTGATTTGACTAATAAAAACGAAACCGGAAGTCGACCTCAAAACCGGAATGCAATTTTTAGTTCATCAAATGTCGACATGGATATCATTTAGCAGTTAATTTTGCATGCTGATCACGAATCCGGTGTCAGATTTGCTCTATATTGACGTTTTATGCGCGTTTCGGGTCACTTCCGGTGTCGGATCGCAACCGGAAGTACATATTTAGATTCGTCTCGACGAGACCTTTCGATCCATATATACATTGTGGGGTCTTAAACTTAATGTAAATTTTAACTTCCGGTCATCTCAAAACCGGAAGTGAATTTTTGTACCAAAAGTATATCTTGACAATCTCATACGTAATACTAATAATATTCCAAAAAAATATTTTAATTATCTAATATGGTTTTTGAGTAAAGTGGTGGACAAGAAAAGGGCTTAGCGTTTTAGTATATAAGATCGTCAAAAAATTAGAATTGTTTCCCCATTTAAAAGTATGTAATTTTTTTAAAAATAGCTATGGGTTTATCTATGAAGTTTTCAATTCAAAAATGAATATTTTTTAAAAAACTTTGATTTATTTTTATTTTACTGTAAGTTTTCAAATCTCATTTGTATATATTAATTTGACATTTAAATTTAATATAAATTTTTGAACATAATAATTTATGTATGTATATTGTATGTATGTACACTTTATAGAATTAAAGTTAAATTCTGCTTGTATAGAAATAAGATTAAAATAGAATATAGCAGCATAAAGCGGGAAAATATTTCCCAGCGTGTAACTAGGTCTTTAAAGGACCCATCTGAGATAATATAGAGATGTAAACATCATTAATGCGATTAGTGCTATATAATATAATATAGAATACTGTTAGCTTACAATTATACTCGAAATGATCTGGTTCAAGTATGCTCTTTTGTTTAGTTTGTTAGTATTAATATTATATTATAAGTTTATATTAGTATTAGTATATATTAGTATTATATAGTTTTAAAAATTGTTTGTGGCTTAATAAAAGCAGATGATGCCATTTTATGAAAATAATTTATCACAAAAATATCCATATACTTATATTTTTTCCTCATTAGAATTTTTTTTTCTCAGTTTAAAATTATATATATATATATATATATATATATATATATATATATACATAGTGATATTAGAAGTGTTACGCCCAGAAGGAATAATTTGTTGGGCTTAATTTTTTGGCAACAGAATTACTATATTTAAAACATGCTCTGATAACACTACCAATGTTTTATCTTTTCTACTTTTTGTAGAAATAAAGTTTTATCTTTAAATTTTGATGTGAATAGACCGATTTGTGAAAACCGGTTAGTATAGAAATTTTTAGTTATTATTCCTCAGTCTAATTGTATTCAGTGTAAGAAAATGCTTCGAGTTCAAAGACATTAAAATTACCACCATGTTAGCGATTTTGACAGGAGTAAAATTCTTGCGTATAGAGATATGGGTTTGTCGTATCGCAAAATTGGCCGTCGTGTTAACTGTACGTCAATGACGGTTATGCATGTCTGTCGTGTGTGGACAAACAAAGGTAAAGGAACACAAAGAAGACCAACTGATCAACCGAGGCGTACCACAGAGCGTCAAGATAGGCGCCTGGGCTTACTGGCTCTGCGAAACCGTTTTGCTATTACGCGTCAAATTGCTGACCAATGGTTTGGAGTAGTAGGTAGACCTGTTAGTATGCGTACACTTATACAGTCTCATTCGAGCCTTTGGACTGGTTTCATTCAAAAACAACCACTACACATACAAACCACTTTACTGCCTTATCTCGACGGCCGTCGAGATGTTCTTTTTCAGCAAGACATCGCTCGTCCCATATTGCTCGTCAAACTATGGACTTACTCCAAAAAGCTGGCATTAATGTTTTGCCGTGGTCGCCCCGTGCTCTGAATTTAAATCCTCTCGAACATGTATGGGATATGATGGAAGAGAGACTGTCTACTTTGCACCATCCTCCACAGACTCTGGCACAGTTAATAAACATGCTTGAAACGAGGTGCCACAAGCAGACATCGATCATCTCATTATGCCAACGCTCAGACGTATACAGGAGTGTTTTCAGCTACGTGGTCCCCAAACACATTATTAATTGTTTTTTATTACTTGTTAATAAAAATTATTGACAACGTTATCGTTTCATTGTTGATGTAAATCTACCATGTTGCCAAAAAATTAAGTTCAAGAAATTATTCCTTTTGGGTGTAATACTTCTAATGTCACTGAGTATATGTATGTGAAAATTACTACGTTCTCGGGAAGAACCGCGTTAAGAATTTAATACTTGACGTTTCGGCACCTATTTTGGAGCCATTTTCAAGAGAGATACGGTTCCGTTCGAGTTCGGGGTCTCAATCTGCCTACTCCCCTCACTCGTAACGTACCAGTATCGTGTTCTGTATAAATACAAAAACTGTGAAATGGCACTGAGGTCCCCCCTTTCTGCAATAAACAAGAAACTTTAAGAAGTTCTAAGGAAAACAATCAATACACAAACAGAATATTTTATGAGAATTAATTTTAATAAAATAAAGCAATGTCCTATACATGAAATAAAGCAATTAAATCATAAATTAAAACTTGAAGTAAATTTCAGTTCAAGTTTTTAGTTTTCTTCTTTAAAAGCCGGTATAATTGGCCATGACAAAATCGGATTCCAAAAATTCATTTTTTCTTCCGGGATGTATACCAATGTTTTCTTCATGTCTTACATTTTCTTGTTGTTAATTGGAAGTACAGTTGAACATGCTTTTCTAGTAGGAGCCTGAATTGGCTGTACTGCATTCTCTAGTTTGAATTCATCCATTATGAAGCCGACGATGTTCATCTTACATTGATCCGTGTTAGGATTCTTTGATGAAAAAGTCATTTCTCTGTATTGTAATATGGCCAAAGCCCTTTTTTGGTGTTTCTTGGGACATTTTTGCCATATGAATCATCACTTAGGCAGGTTTTTTTATAAAACTGGGGCCACCATGAACTGAAGTCATCGAAATCATCAGCAGTCATTTTAATAACAGAAAATTTACCGTCAATTTTTGATGATTTTGTTATAAGCTCTTTAACCTCATTAATAGTATAATATTATTCTTCTTGCTTTAATTTTCTTCTGATGATGCTAAAATCTCTGCCATTTGGCAGAAAAGAGTGGCCCCTAACAGGAAAGGTTAGTTTGATTTCATTAAACTTTTTTATCTCACACAAGTACATCATCATGCGAATCACAGTATTATTTTTATTTTACCCTGCGCAGTTGTCCCAAAACACATAAAGGTTTTTTACACCACTGCCAATTTTGTTTTTTATGTACCAATCTAATATAGAACAAACTTCGTTTGAGCCTTTACTCCCTTCACCTTCATGATAGATAAAAATTGTACATTCCCGTGTCACGAGATTATGCACACCAAAGACGTTTACAGTGAGCTGTCTAAGGTAACAGGTATCTTGGACAGGAATACAAGGTAGAGATATGTCGGCCATAAAATCTATGCAGATGTCAACATTTTCTTCGGGCTTACTGACACACTGCGTGGTCATTTCTTTCAGTGATGCATAGAACTTTTTAGATTTATGCTTGTGTACTGTTAGCTCAGCGACAGCTGTTCGCTTTGCATTCTCATTCAAAACAGAACTTTTTATTTTTAAATTTAATTTTAAAGTCGTACATGATTTTTAAATTCATATTAGCTGAAAAATGCTTCATTTCTTTTCCTCTATAGTGATGTACTTTGGTGGGGAATGATGCTACATGAACGTTTAATTTAGACAGTACGGACCCAGTTATTGCATTTGCTGAAACGGTTTTTCCTCTGTTGTCAGTTGGTGTTTCATTTAGTTGCAATAGATGGGACAAACGGTATCACTGCTTTGCAGTGTATCCATATGTTTTCATAAATTCATTTTTACATACTTTTGTACGTTTTCCATTGTGTACTACATAATAAATCACACTGAAAGCCTTGTGTTTCGCGGTTGACGAACTAGACCTGGGTTTTTCCCTTGCTGACTAATTTCCATTAACAGATAACAGATTGAATGTAAATGTCCTGTTCCGTTTTGATTGTCATGTTATGTAGTTTGGCGGATATTTCAATCATATCTTTTTCAATGAAAACTCCAAGTCAATAATTGTATTTGCAACTGAAACAACGAAAGACTTTATTATAACAGTAATTCAGTAAAAAGTTATTGGAGATAAGTAAATGACTTTGAGGTAGGGTTTTAGTAGCCTAATGTTACTTCGAAATACATACAAGATTAAATTATCGTTAAAATAATAAAAAAAATTTTCAATAAAATCCTTTATAAAAAGGTATAAAAAAAAGGTATTTTTTTATATACCTTTTTATAAAGGATTTTATTGAAAATTTTTTTTAATATATGGTATACAGCCAACTATAGGAACTTAGTTTCCTTGTGGATTTTATCGTTAAAATGGTATCTAATCCAAAATGTACAAATTAACAACAATGAATAAAACAATATTTACCTGCAAAAATTTGAGCCTAGTTTTTTATCTGGTACAGTTTTGCTAACCCAGTTTACGTGTTCTTGTCCAGCCACTTCTTCTAGACTGTCTAGACTTCTTTATTGTGTTCCTTTTATATTTGTCATCATTCGTAAAATCTTTTCTTTTCTTGGTTACACGCCATCCTCATCTGAACCACTCATTCTAATCTAATTATTAAGCACAGTAAAGACGACAACAATCATCAATAAACAAAGCACAATATTGTCTGACTAAACTCAGCTGTGAGGATAGTTCGAATATTTGCCACGCAGTTCTAGCGCCGCAACTGTTTACCGCTGAAAGAGAACTTGTCCTGGACTAGTTTCCTTTCTGCAGTAAATAGAATATTGAAAGCGTTGCCATGTCAATACTACCATGCGGACGTGTTTCCTTTTTGTAGTAAATTTTAATAAAATACACAAAATTCGTACATATTGGACATGATGCCTTTCTGCAGTTAGCGATTCATATATTGATTATATATATATATATATATATATATATATATATATATATATATATATATATATATATATATATATATATATATATATATATTATGATTTTGAATTCTATTAGAAAATTAAATAAAATTTCTGTTTTTAATGAATTAACAAACAAAAATTTTATTAAATCATGTGTATTTTAAAATTGTATTCTTAATATGTACCTAATATCTGGTTAATACATTGCAATTACATTAAAAATAATACTATTATTATTACAGTTAAGTTATGGTCAGTCCACAATATATTTTCACATTATTAATAATTATAAAGTTAAAATACAAAACCAATTAACGTTATTTGTAGACAAGATTATATGATACCATTAACAGCAGGCAGCGGTGTTTGCCTAGAAAATTTATTGGTTTAATTTACAGGGATATATACCTACACAATATTATCTAATTGACAATTAACTAATAGACAATTGATCAAATGGCAATTATATTAGGTATAGTGCAAATAGAAACCGTATTAAAATTGAAGTTGGTTTGGATATAATAGCAAATAAGTTAGTGGGTGATTATTTTTAAAAAAACCAGAAATTACCAGCATATTTCAAATATTGGACGGAAAAGAAAGGTCTAGTTAGTGCTGTAGACTGTAGATACTACTTTTGTATTGTTATTACAATCTAGTACTAATACTGCAAATAAATATTTAAAAATTATCCAACAGTCAGCTAGAACTTTCCATATGCCACAATGATGAGATGATGAATACTCTCGGTGTTAATAAATGTTTGTTTAACTTTGAAGAATAAATGATTTTAACAGTTAATAAATTTAACTTTAATCCACTAAATGTTAGTAAATAGAAATGAAGAATTATACAAACTTGATTTTCGCTCAAAAACAAATTTAGTTGGGCTGGGTTTTGCTGCACTATTAGTAGATAAATTCTGCCCTCAAATATTTTTAAAAGATAAACAAAAATTCAGTGTACTAAAAATTATATGATTAGTAATAAATTAGTCATCGATTTATAAATACACTCCTGATTTTTCACTGTTTATTCCTTAAACGATGAAATAATCATCCATCCACCATCTCTGAAAGAAATAAAAAAATAAAATAAAACATTTAAAAAACAGTAATGGTCCGGAAGAAAATGGAATAAATTCAGAACTTATTAAACATGGAGGAGAAAAATTTGCAAAATTGCATGACCTCATAAAAATGATATGGGAGAGGAAAGAATTGTCTACATAGTGGAGCAGATCACTCTTAATACCGGTATATAAAAAAATTGGCAAGACTACTCAAACTATAGGGAAATAGCCCTAAGATAATAGCCATAAGAATATTCAAGCAAAATTGGAAGCGTACACACAACAAATAATATGAGAGTATTAATGTGATTTTAATTTAAAAATATTTAAAATAAAATATTTAAAAAAATAAAAATTTAAGGGAAATCAATTAAACCAGTTAAAATGACAATCAGTAATGTTAGCATGAAGATCAAATACACAAAATTGTCAGACAGTTTCGAAACCAAACAAGGTTTAGAGTAACGATACTCTCTATCTACAACCCTGTTTAATCTATGTTAGAATGAGTGCTAAGAGAAAGCAATTTAAATAGAACAGCGACTTTAGGAATAAAGCGCTATCAGATGTTGACATATGCGGATGATGTTGTGATGCTGGCTAGATCTGCAGATATATTGATAGACGTATGCAGTGTATTACAAACCTCAGTAGAAAAACTTAACCTAGTCATTAATGAAAAGAAATCAAAATACATGAAATTTACAGTACCTCAAACAAGATTAAGAAATCCGGTAATATCGGACGCTCTATAGCGCCCTATAATTAGAACAAGTCTAGAATTGCACATACCTGGGAACTAATACACACGAAAGCGAAAAAGATGATTGTGAACTGGACGTAAGAGTACAAAAAGGAAATATTAAGCCAGGAATTTTACACAAAAATATTACATCTAAAAATGTATCTAGACGAGACAAAATACATATATTCAAAAAAATTTTAAGACCAACAGTCCTCTATGCTAGAGAACATAGTTGCTAAACCAAACACAAGAAAAAAACAAATATATGGCAAAGTAAAATATTGGGAGGAATTTTTGGAAGTATTAAATAGTGGGAGGTATATAAAAGAAGAACCAATGACGAGATCATGAGTCATTTTAAAGAGCTTGCGATATCAGAAGTTGTACAAGCTTCAAGATTAAATTGGTTGGGACATTTAGAAAGAATAAAAAATAATAATACCAAAACTGTTAATTAATACAGAGATGGGTGATAAAAGAAGAGTAAGTCGACCAAGAATGAGATGGTTAGATGAAGCAGAAAAGGATCTTAAAGAAAAAGGTGTTAGAAATGGGAGAGGAAAATCTGGGAGAGGACCAATGATTACATCAAAAGGCATTGCACAGGAAGCTGTTTTTAGTTCACTATTCACAATATGCACAACTTATGGTCTCCCATTACTTGTTTACAATATACTGATGATACCGTGATAAAAAAATATCATACAACATTGTCCTAGAAATGACGTAAAGGTCTTAATAGGAGATTTTAATACAAAGATAGGTAAGGAGAGGGAATACATGACAACCATTGGAATTCACAGTTTACATGAAGAGTCAAACAACAACGGAACCCGACTAATACACTTAGCCTCCTCAATGGAAATGGTGATTGCTAGCACATGCTTCCGGCACAAAGATATACATAAGGGAACATGGAGGAGTCCAGATGGGAATAGAGTAAACCAAATCGGCCATGTGGTGGTTGATGCAGGAAACTTCAGCGACGTGATAGACGTACGTGCAAGACGCAGGGCGAACATAGACACGAATTATTACCTACTACAAGCTAAACTAAGAGCTAGAATCTCCAATGCAAAGAAAGAAAAAGGAGTTAAAGAGGAAAGTTTTAAAGTAAAAGCGTTGAAGAGCCCTGAGATAGCTAAGAGATTTGAGGAAAGTCTCGAAAGCAAGCTGGAAGGATACACGGATATTATAGTTGAAGATATTAATAACTATTGTAGGCAGTGTAGAGCCATATTGGAAGAAGTGGCAACTGAAGTTATCGGAAAGCAAAAACGTAAAAAATTAAGGTCAGACTGGTACGATGAGGAATGCGCACAAGCAACGCAAAGAAAAAACCAGGCATATAGAAGACTACAAGGGCGAAGAACGAGACAAATAGAGGAAGAGTATAGGCAGCTGAAACGAGAAGAAAAACGAATACTTAAAAAAAAGAAAGAGCATATAGAGAGCCAACTAAAAGAACTAGAGAACTATAAGGCACAAGCAGAAACGCGAAAGTTCTACAAGAGGATTAACCAGAACGGGAAAGAATTCAAACCTAGATTATCAATCGTTAGAAATGGAACAGGGGAGATCATTGGTGACCAAGACTAGATACTAGAAAGATGGGCAGAAAACTTCGAGGAAAGGCTAAATATAAGATGTGAGACAGGGCTCCACGAATCAGAAATCCATTTCGAGGACATTGACGACGAAAGAGAGAAAGATAACATCCCAACAGAGGTAGAAGTCATCTAAGCTATACAAAAATTGAAAGAAAACAAAGCTCCTGGGGCAGATTGCATTCCTTCAGAACTTTTAAAGCATGGCAAAAAACCTGACATACTGTATATGTAGACTGGTAGAACTGATCTAGAAGCAAATAAAGTTGCTAGAAGACTGGAATGTAGGTATAATTGTACCTATCCACAAGAAAGAAGATCAAACACTATGTGACAACTACAGAGGAATAACCCTCCTAAACGTAACATACAAAATATTGGCATATATTATTTACGACCGACTATCGGGATATTATGAAACATGCTTACCATACCTTGTCGAATTTGTTTATTTTGATCAAAGTTAGTATAAGCTTTTAGATTTCTTCCTCCGTCTTCTTTATGTGCTGAAATTTTTTTTTGAAGCTAAGTCTCCTAACGGCAGCTCCTTTGGGCCAAAAATTAGGACTGTAGACTTCGCTAATTTTTATCGAAAGGGAAATATACCTTATATGTGGAGTATTTTTCAGTTCTATGCCATTCTACGCAGTTGAAAGTAATATCGGGTACCGTCTCACCCAAAAATTTTACAAGATCATCGGCTTTCATATCAACACCAATGCGGGACACAACTTGTACATATTTGTATGTACCTGTACCTGTCTAGGAATGGTGTTTACAGTAGACGATATGTTGCTTAAAATAATCGGTTTCTATTTGTTTTCTTTTTTCGATTGGGTATTCCAAGATGAGTGTCCTGTTTTTAGATTGTTTTTATTTTCTTTTTGTTTATCACTCATGTATGAATGAGGTAGACTTGTGTTTTTGTTTAATGACATTTTAATGGGTTCTTGACTGATAGAACCTGAGCTGGTCGGACCTGCTTTATTTACAGTTTTTTCGCTAGATGACGTTGTGTGTGTGTGTGTGCTGTTGGCTAGATGGCTGAAATTTTATTATATTTATCTTTTAATAAAGAAATTAAGTCTTGTTGCTTCTCCGTACGTTTTTCTAGATGGAATGATAGTTTACTTACTTCTGTAAGTTTGCTTTTTATTTTAGTTAGTTCCTTGTTAGTCTGATCACATACAATAACGTCTAGGTTATGTTCGACATTGAATGCTTTAATACCTTTTTGCTCTTTGTGTTAATTTATTAACGTAATCTGACAACTGTGGATTAAAACCGGACAGTGGTAACTTTAAATTCACTAATATTTTAATTTATTCCTGCTTGTTTAGCTTATTTAGCTATAGCTCCGCCGTTAAAACTGCGACTTGACTTTAGGACGCCATCTTGAGAGTCCAAAATTGTATGTTTGTGTATGTTTTTTGTTTGTTGCCCCGAGTGGTGTACCAGAAATGCAGAGGTTATGCATGAACAACAAAGTAGAATCTACAAAAAAGATTACATTATCAAGCTACATCTAATGTATAGATTAGAATTGTACTGATATGTAAGTATTTTCTTTCGTTCATTTATCTTTCATTATTTTACTTTATTAAAAATGACTCATACTCATACTGTTAACATCAGAGTGAAGCTGGTCTATGGAATCGTAATGCAATATACATTTAAAGCACACATTCATAGTTCTATTCTATTTTATTCTACTTGTCATAAATGACTAACTATTGATTAAGTCCTCTGTACTACTTAAATAAATATTGTCTGTTTATTGTGTCATATAGACTGTTGTTTATATACCCCATGTATTTTAGCCTTAGTTTTCTGAGGTCCGGAAGACGCTGTAAAAGTTGGTAAAGAGCGAAACCCATTCCCTTATAACCCATTCTCTTTTACCAATTTTAACAAAAACCTATAACGGAAGCAAATGGAAGAGGCCTATGTGCAGTGGATGAATACAAGCTGAAGAAAAAGAAGAAGTTAACGGTTTGTGAGTAGAAGCCTTATTTCCCTAACATTCATGAATATGTGCTCACACCAACAACCTTTTCATCATTTTATAAAATATTGTTTTTTTTGCCTGTATTTAAAGAGTTGTTATTGTAATTGATTTGAGTTTTTCAATTACTAACATAAATTTAAATCAAGATTAGAAGGCAAAGTCTTGTCTGGACAAATAAGGGAGGCAATAGCAAATTCAATTTTTTTTGTGCAGTAAGAAGCGATACAAAATCAGCCTGGTAATATATTTTTTTTAATACAGGAGCTACCTTTGCAATGGGAATAAGTTTAAGTACTATAAAACGGATTTCTCGTAAAACGAAAAATATAAAGGAAGGTGCTTTTACACCATTTTCGACGCCTAACAATAAAAGAATTAAATCTGTCCCAACATCCAACTTGGACGATTTCGAGAGAAGTTTACTTCGTCGTATAATAAGAAATTTTCAAGTCACCGAAAAAGGAATTTCTACCCCTTGAACATACAGGGCCATATAAAACTTTGAGAAAATTACTGAGAGGTAAGGGATTGCACAATGTTCAAGTTTAAAAATAGCTCACTACAGAAAGAAGAAAAAGCTAAGGCTAAAGGCAGAATTATATAACATAATAAAAATTCACATACCCAGATATAAAACGAATGAGATAGTGTTTATTTCCTTTGATTTTTGTAATGGCAATGCTGCACCTGTCTAAATTGTGTATTTAATGTATTCTGACAATGCCATAAGAGTTCAGGTATTTGAAAATAACTCTGAACAGAACCGCAGTCGTCAACCAGCTTCTTCTTCAATTCTTGTCGGCAACAGGAGAGAGAATTTCTCTCTCCTGTTGCCGACAAGAATGTAGCGTAGAACAATTTTTAAATAATTTTAAAGTGTTTCTCCTTGTTTTAGTGTAGTGTTATGTACAATTTATGTTTAAATTCATGTTTATTACATTCTGCGCTTGCTGGATAGCCCAAATTTGACGAAATGCCCCTGATAATGCTGTAGAAAGCGAAAGTACTTGGGCAAGATTTGTTTATTAATATTTGCCTTTAATTTTTTCAAAGATAATTTTATTGTTATACAATAAGTCCCAAAATGTTTTCGTCACAACACATTCCACATATACCTACCTACTTATATTTTCCTACAACAAATGCATAATTTGGAAAATTGTTTCCATTTAAGCAGTTCCTTTATGCACCCATTGTATGCATTTCGTTTTTCCGAATGCGTTCTTGCTTAGTTTTCTACACAGATGGTAAAATCGTTAAATCTCAACATTTATTTGAGGAGTTGTACTAACAAGGTATTGATTTAATAAAAGAGATTATGTAATGTATTACGTATGTTGTAATCTTAAAAAACCACTCAGTTACTGGAAAAAAATTCTTCTGTTATCGTTATTTGGGTAAAGACACACTTTGGTATTTCTAACAACATTACAAAAAACTTTTTTTGCTAACGAGGTGGTAGGCAAAGTTTCAAATAAAATTCAAATATTGAACGATATGGTTTTTACAATCGCAGCAACAATCTTTATACTACATTTTATTTTTGTTTGCCTACTGAGCCTTTTGCCATAAGAACTTATCCCGACAGAAAAATATATTACTTCATAACCAGGGATGAGTGCCTTAAGAACCGGCAAAATAACGCAAAAGATAGAAAACATAATACGTTGTGAAATAAAAAGAGATGAAAGTAGTAGAGGTGAGAAATTATCGACATAAACCTATAATTTACTTTACACTACATTAGATCTATCGAAAGTTTCCCACCTTCAGACGTTAGCTTATGAGCTGGTTGACTTCAGTCATAGTAATACGTATCACGTAATGTAAGTAAAAACAGTTTAAGTGTATTTTTTTATCCAAAATTAAAGTATTGATCAATAATAAACTGTGATTTGAGACGTCGCATACACTCTTCTCAATACAGAATTATGATAGCTTGTTATTCTGTATTCGTCAACACAGAATTAATTATCAAATTACTACTAATTAAACTGTTTACTTACATTTGCTTTATTGCCTTCAATCAGTTTTTACTTTATGCGAAATTTAAAAAATGTTCGACGTCATACTTGTAATATTATGACTGAAGTCAACTAGCTCATAAGCTAACGTCTAAAGGTGGGAAACTATCGATAGTCGTAATGTAATGTAATGTAAATTAGAGGTTTCTATCGATAATTTCCCGCCTCTACTACTTTCATCTCTTTTTATTTCACAACGTATTATGTTTTCTATCTTTTGCGTTATTTTGCCGGTTCTTAAGGCACTCATCACTGTATACGAGCCCTAACAACTATATAATTGGACAAATTAAAATATATTACAAATTCAGGTATTTGATTGTTAATTTATTATTATTATTTAACAATTATGATAATAATGCTATACAAATAATATTTTAAATGTTAAAAAATCATAAAACGTAATTAATATTTTTTATACAACCCATATAACCTATTAATGCTGTAAGGATCACAGAGTCAAAAAGCTAGTCTCAGCGTACACACCTTAATTAACCTTCCTGTATATAAATCATAATATCTTAAGTTAAACAGTGAAACTAATTATAAATCTAGTATCAATTTAAAGCTAATTTTTATGGTATCTCATGCATTCACATTGTTATTAATACAATTGTGTAATAGTTGGTTAATCTGCAATTAACAGAAAATAACTCAGTGTGTTTGCCCTTTTTTGTGGTAACTTACAAATCACAAAAAAACTGTCCATTATCTGTAGGCAATAATTGATAAAGCTTATTAGTGTACAGGACCGGCTTTCAAATTTTAATTTAGAAAATGAAGTGTATAGAATGCAAGAAAGATGGTACTGAAGAAGAAATGCTTTATTGTGATAGCTGTGACCGACCAGTTCACAAAGATACTCCTTGTTCTGGTCTGTGTTCATCAGAAATTAGGGTTATGGAGTTAAAGAAGAATCGTGTTCTACAGTTTTTGTGCCAAGAGTGTAAATCTGGAATGAAACTTGTTCCAAAACTGTTCAAATTAATTAAAAAACTGCAGAATGGGATTAATGATATGAAATTGCAGAATTCTAAAAACCAAGAAGAGGATATTGTAAGTGAGATATTTGAAAGACAAAAGAGAATGAACAACTTAATCATTCATAATCTAGGTGAATCCGTTGATAGAAGAAATGCTGCTTCTGATGATTTGGCTACTGTGACCTCGATTTTCAAAGATATTACTCAAGAGGATATTAAAGTTGTCAAAGCTGTTAGATTTGGTAAGAAAAACAAAAATGGTGCTCGTTCCCTAAAAATTGTATTAACAAATACTTTTGATGTAAATAATATTTTAAAAAATAAGATTCACGTTGCCAAAGCAAGAAAGATATTTATAAATTCTGATTTAACCCCCCAGCAACTCAACAAACTCAATGAAGTCAAAGAGGACCTCAAAAAACGCCAACAACAAGGTGAGAAAGATTTATTTATACGATATATTAAAGGTATACCTGAAATTTGCAAAAATGATAATTCCACACAAAAAAACTAGACACAACGAAACATATAAGCGCACCTCCGTTATTAATTTATTATCAAAATGTTGGTGAATTAAGAACAAAACTAAAGTCTCTGGAAATTGCCATAGCTCAATGTAATTATCATATAATCATTTTGGTGGAAACTTGGTTAACTTGTGAATATGAGGATGCAGAATTAGGACTTATTGGTTATAACGTGTTTAGAAATGATCGTAATCCTGCTTATATAGGAAAAACTAGGGGTGGAGGTGTGCTGATTGCTGTTAAAAATGACATAATGCGCAGAAAGTGATAATCCCCGATTGTGAAGTAGAACAAATTTTTGTATCAATGAAAGTTAATAATAAGTGCATAGTTTTGGGTGGAGTTTATATCCCTCCTGCATCCGACCTAAATGTATACATGTTGCACTGCAGTTCAGTTGAATATGTGATGGAGAAGTGTGAAAACTTGTTACTGTGTGGTGATTATAATTTGCCAAATGCTTCCTGGAGTAATGACAACTTTGGATTAAATGTTGAATGCCCTGATGACTATCCTGCTGTGTATTTGGCTATTTCTTTTGGTTATTTTAATATGTTTCAAATAAACAATTTACCTAATAGTTGTAATGTCTTTATAGATTTAGTATTTACTAATTTAAATAATGTTGATGTAGTTATTCCACTTGATTCACTATTTGATAATAGTATCCACCATTCACCTATAATTGTAGAATTAACTGGTTTTGAAAAGCATGATCAACTGAACTAAGAGGAATTTTATTATGATTTTAAAAATGCAAATTACATTGGACTAAATGATTACTTTGCAAATTTAAATTGGGACTTACTTTTATCAGATGATGTGAATTACATCTTAGCAGTATTTTACGATTTTATGTTTATAGGTTTTGACTTCTTTGTTCCGATCAAAAAATTTAAAACAAGTTCGTTTCCGATTTGGCTTAATGGTAAATTAAGGAAGTTGATATATTTAAAAAAGAAAATACATAAGCAGTATAAATTATTTGGTAGAAGGGATGATTATTTAAGATTTTCTCAGTTAAGAAATGAATGTAAACAAGTCTCCTCTCAATGTTATAGTAACTATTTGAATAATATTGAGAATGGGATTCTATCTAATCCTCGACATTTTTGGAAGTATATCAATAATAAAAGTAAAAGTTATAATCTGCCATCTAATATGTTCTACGGTGATAGTACAAGTGATAATGCTCAAGACGTAGTAAATCTATTTGGTAAGTTTTTCTCAACTACATATTCTGATTCTAAAATTAATCAGACCCCAATTTTTAACTATCAGCAGAGTGTAAATGTAAATAATTATAGTATTGAGGTCTCTGACATAATTGATAGTGTTTTAAAGATGCCTTAGAAATTATCGCTTGGACCAGATTGTTTGCCAGCTTATGTTCTCAAGCATTGCATTTTTACTCTTGTAAAACCTATCTGCTACTTATTTAATTCCTCATTGAGTACCGGCATCTTTCCTGATCTTTGGAAGACTAGTTATTTAACACCAATTTTCAAATCTGGTAATAAAAATAATGTTGAAAATTATCGAGCCGTTTGTAACCAATCTGTATTACCCAAATTTTTGAGTGTCTTGTAAATAACTTTTTGACATGGAATTGTAAAGATTTAATTGATGTTGGACAACATGGCTTTTCTAAGGGTAAGTCTACATGCACGAACTTAATATTGTATACGAATTTTATAGCTAATTCAGTGGAACAGAAGGGTCAGGTTGACGCTATCTACACAGACTTCTCAAAAGCCTTCGATAGAGTTAACCATGATCTGCTTATTGCTAAATTAAATGGCTATGGATTTGGAGGTAAAATAATTGAGTGGATAGGTAGTTATATATATGGTAGATGTCAGTATATTAAATATGGAAATTGTTTATCTCAACGAGTATCTGTAACCTCAGGAGTTCCTCAGGGGTCTCATATTGGACCTCTCTTATTTAATATATTTGTTAATGATATATCCTCAGTGATTAAAAATAGTAAATTTCTAATGTTTGCTGATGACCTTAAAATATTTCGAATAGTTAATGACCTAGTTGATGTCTCTTTGTTACAGAATGACATTAAAAGCTTAGCTAGTTGGTGTGAGGTAAACATGCTATAGGGGAGAGTCCCACAGTACCGGCCGGCATACAGTACCGGCCAGTTGAAAGTTCTACAAACCTATAATAGATGGTACGGTGATGATTATCGGTATTAGTGCTAGACACTCCTATAAGTACAAGCCCAGCGCGGTGTCAACTTGTCGCGACAGGATTCTTGTCAGTGCAAAGATTTGTGTTGGGCATCATAGACGTACACTGCATATTTAAAATTCTGTTGGTGATTTTCAACATTTAAAGATCCAGTTTAAAACAAATAACTCCTGGTATGTATAGTGTACTTATATAACTATAAAAAAGTATACTTTAAATCAATATTTGTGCGTTTGTTTTTACCTGTAAACAAACTTATTTTTTTTTTCGTTTCCTCCAGTACCGGCCACTGCATTGTCCTGCAGTACCGGCCAATAATAAAGTTCGTTTTTAAAAGATTTCTTTTACTTACAGGTACGCAAAAATGCCAAGTGATAAAAATAATGTTCATGTGAGGCAAAAAAAGGGCAGCTGGGATCCTGCGAACATGCGAAAAGCCGTGGAAAAGGTACTGAATAATGAGATGAGTGCACGCCAAGCTGCCGAACGCTATCAGATACCACGAACTACATTGAATGACAGAGTAAGTGCTATTAAAAATAATAAAGAGATATCCATTGAGCCAGTTATGGGTCGTTTTCACAATACTTTTTCACCTGAACATGAAGAAACATTGGCGACACATGTTAAAGACTTGGCCAATAGACTAATGCCTTTAAACAGGCAAGAATTTTTACGTCTTGCTTTTCAACTGGCAGAGAAGTTGAAGTTACCTCACCAGTTTAATAAAGAAAAAGAAATGGCAGGGAAAAACTATTATTATTCTTTTATGAAAAGACATAGTGATTTATCATTGCGGAGTGCTGAATCAACGAGCTTAATGAGAGCAGTAGGATTTAACAGACCTCAGGTTGAGCGTTTCTTTGATGGTTTAGAGACTTTGATACAGAGGTTTAAATTCACTCCTTATAAAATATGGAATTGCGACGAGACTGGTGTCAGCATTGTCCAAAAACATGCCAAAGTTTTAGCTACTAAAAACCAAAAACAAGTAGGAAAACTGACTTCAGCAGAACGTGGAAAGAACGTGACGGTGCTTTTTGCAATGAGCGCTGGAGGTCAATTTGTTCCACCATATTTTATATTTCCACGAGTCCGAATGAATGAAAGACTAATGGTTAACGCCCCAAATGAGAGCGTAGGCGAAGCTCAGCCAAACGGCTGGATGAATGCCGAATTATTTTTAAAATGGATGCATCATTTTGTGCAGTATTCTAATCCTACAGCCGAGAATCCAGTTCTCCTGATTTTAGATGGACATGCGAGTCATAAGGACTTAGATGTTATTGAATTTGCCCGGAAAAATAACATCCATATGCTTAGCACCCCACCACATACGACCCATAAGCTACAGCCACTAGATCGTACGTTCATGAAGCCATTTAAATCTGCTTATAATAATGCATGTGACTTGTGGATGAGATTAAATCCCGGTATTAGAATCAGTGAATACGAGATTGCTGGCTTAGTTGCTTCAGCTTTTAATCGAGTTTCTCGAATGGAAATCGCAGTTAGTGGCTTTCGTTGCACAGGCATACACCCCTTTGATAAAAATGTCTTTAATGATTTGGACTTTATTTGTTCTAACATAACCAACATTACAGAACAACAATCAACGTCAGAATCATTGCCTTCATCTTCCCAACTGCTAGAAGCAACACCTTCAACATCAGAAGCGTTGCCTTCATCTTCCCAACTGCTAGAACCAACATCTACTACTCCTGCTCCTGATCTCGTAGCTCATATTACAAATTCTGTGCATTCTAACAACCAAACTACTCTTGCTAATGGAGAATCACAAATTGCTTTTTTGCGGCAATTAGAATCTCAAGAAGAAGCTACAATTGACCTATCCACAGACAATTTTAAAGCTGCACTTACAGAACTCTCACCGGTTCCTGATGCTTCTAAAAGAAGAGCAACTGCCCGGAGTCGTAAAGCTGAAAAAAGCGAAATTATAACTGGTTCTCCATACAAAAAAATGCTGGAAGAGAAAAAAGCAGGCAAAACAAGCGTCGAATCACTTAAACGAGGGAAGAATTTACTTGTGGAAAATGACGTTAACAAAAAAAATAAGGTCTCAGGAAAATATGTTCAAAAAGGTAAAAGCTTGTTGTCAGGAAGATATGTTAGTAAGAAAAGTAGGAAAAATAAAGATGAAAACCTACCTCCTCCTAGCAGACCGGTTGAAGAAGAGACAGTTTGTCCTTTGTGCACTGAATCTCATGAAGAGGATTGGATACAGTGTGGAAACTGTAATATTTGGGTTCATGAGGCTTGTGCGAACATATCAGAGCTATCCAAACAATATATTTGTGATTTCTGTATTGTTTAATTGGTAATATATTTACTGGCCGGTACTGGAGGCCAATTTTATAAAGTTTGATTTTTTCTTATCTTTAATTTTCATTAATAAAGTTATTATTTTGAAACATTATGATTGTTTATTACTTTCATTGACAGCATAATAGTCCTTTCATACATGACAGGAAGTATTAAACATGTACCTTTTAGCATTTTGATTTTTTTGTTGATAAACCTTAAGGTGACGGTACTGTAGGACTCTCCCCTACTTAAATATACAAAAATGTTTTAAAATTACTTTTGGAAGAGCAAGAGAGTTTGTAAATTATGATTATTGTATAAATAATGTACCTTTAGAGGCACGTCATAATATTAAAGATTTAGGTATAAATTTTGATTCTAAACTAACTTTTAAATATCACTTACTATTTAACTGGGAATATTTTTAAATTTAACAATTTAAAAGAACAATTTTAAATATCACATTAACGAAACTTCAGCTAAAGCTTTAAAAATGTTGGGATTTATTCTTAGAAACTGTAATCAGTTTTCAGTACAAACTTTAAAAATGTTATACTGTAGTTTAGTTCGATCAATTTTGGAGTATGGTTCTCTCATTTGGTCTCCTTCATATAACAGTGAGATCTACAGTATCGAGAGAGTTCAAAATAAATTCTTGAGGGTATGTGATTACAAAATTGGTTTTATTAGACATTAATACACATATGATTATATACTGTCAATACTAAATATCTCATCACTACATGATAGAAGATGTCAAGCGGATTTATGTTTCCTTTTTAAAATTATAAATGGATATGTTCAAGATCCAGAGTTACTAAGTTTAATAAATTTTAATGTTAATACTAGAAGAACTCGTAACACTGAGATTTTCAACATTCCATTCCATACTACGAATTATGGCCAAAATGAACCCATTACAAGAATTTTACGAACTGCCAATGAGCACAGCAATAGTTTAGAGTTATTTGGAATATCTACAGCAACATTTAAGAAATCATTTGAGAGATTTTGAGCATTATTTAATAACTTAAGCTACTACTTTAATTGAATTTTGTTTGATTTTAATTTTGGTTTGTTTTTTATTAACGCAACCTATATATAAGCTTTGTAAAGGTTGACTTCATATTTCTGTAAAAATGGTATATCCGTTAATTAAATAAATAAAAATAAATAAAAAAAAAAATAAAAATATGTAAAAATGAGTGACAACTAAATAATGGGACAGTATGAAGTAGCTACTAACAACCAAACATGGTAAGACAAGTAGGCTGCTACTCTAACAAACGTCAAACTGGATTCTATAGTTAATTTCTTGTCAAATTGAGTGAATCGCTGTATTATTTTTAATATAATGATGCGTGGTATCTGTACAAATTCAAAAATTCGTGAGTTGGTGATTAAAAATTATTGCCGCAATAAAACTAGATTGTGGAATATAATTAAGCATTATGGAAAAACAGGAGGTATCTTAGATTTTAAAATTAAAAGCCCTGGTCGTCCAAATCTAGTTTCTGATAGGAATAGGAGAATATTAGTAAGTTGCAGAAGAGGTCGAAGAAATACTAGGCAAGTTACAGCCAAATGAAATCCTGAAACTAGAATAAATTTGTCAAGGAAATGCTATCATAAGTGAATACATAAATCTGCATTAAATTTTTATAAGGTGAAATTACAGGTAATAATTTAAAAGTGTCCTCGAAGTTTAATAAAATATATTTTCTTATAGGCCAAGGAAAAACCACTGTTAACAGCAAAACAAAAGTAAGCTAGGCTCATGTGGGCAAAATCTAAACTTTCTTAGTCAGTAGAAGATTGGTCCCGAGTAATTTTTAGTGACGAATCAAAATTCGACGTATGTGTTGGTGATCACCGCAAATGAGTAATTCGGACTAAGCACGAGGCTTTTTACAAGGACTGTTTGAAACGGACCGTAAAATTTCCTAAAAGAGTGATGATTTGGGTTGGTTTGTAAACTTCAGGGTTAGGATAGTTTGAATTTATTGAGGGTACCGTAAATGCTGCAAAATATCAACAAATACTTTAAAACAGCCTACTACCAAGCAGGGTCGCAGAACCACAAAAACTGTTTAGGAAACCACGGTGTAAACGTCCTTTTTTGGCCTTCTAACAGTTTAACATAATCGTAATTAAAACAGTAAAACATAAAATGAAACAGACACAAAGGAACAACCCACAACAGACATTACACGAACTTAAAGCCAAAATAGAGAAGATTTGCAATACATTAAACTCATCGTAAATTTATAAGTCCAAAATTTACTTTGAAAATCAAATGTGAATTTTGCCTTTTCGTTTGACCAAAAATGGCTTGTAGTCATTTGGTCATCAAAAAAATTTGTTGAGGTAAAATGGCCTTAATATTTGCGTTTGGGACCAAGGAAACATCAGGAACTTGTGAGGACACAAACTTCTCTTAATTAATTAGTTTGCGTAGGAAACTTATTTCTATTTCCTGCTGACCTTCCTTTACAACTTTACCTACGTAGTAAATATGGGACTGTTTTGTTTCAAATTACACTAAGATGAAGTCATTGCTCTCTGGTGGTCTATCTAATGTACGTAAAAGCAATTCTACACAGTCATCTCCCTCCAATTCATCTGAGATATCTGCGTAGTCATCATCTGTGGAGAGGTATAAACTAGACTCGTCCTCTGAAGTATCGTTTTAGTATTGTGATTTGTTTTTTTTTTTTTTTCTTTTTTCTCTTCACTTGCTTTATAAATTTTTCTACTGTTTTTTTGGTTGTGTTTAAATTTCCCTTGCCTTTTTAAAAATTTTTCTTCAATCCCCATTTTTTGGGCGTATCAGTCGCTATCATGTACTTTCTTTTTTTTTCGTCTTTTTGTTTTCTGGTCACTTACTTTCTTGGGATATCCTCAAAACATTTCTGGAGAAACAAAATTTGTGTTCGCTAACACCGCTTGTTAATGGGATCTCCGATACATCTGTCTTAGACTTAGTTTCTTTTATTTGTAACGGGACTTCTCGAATTTCAACCGTCGTAATAGTTTCAATTAGATGTGCATTCTCGGGATTAGGGGGCATACCCATATTCTCCTGATTATTCGTAATTGGTAATGTTAAGATGAACAGGGTTATCAGTCAACTTGCTGCTTAAATAATCATCTTCAGTAAAAACATTGCAGTCAAATGGCATAAAATCAGTCTATTTAAATGCATTGGTAATTGTGGCTGGAGTCATTGCTTTTTCATGGGCTTGCCCAACACATGCAGCAATTTCATAAATGGTAAAGGAGTTGCCAGGATTAAGAAGCAACCAACTGTCTACAGCCCCATTGTAGAATTTTTGAAATGGTTCAAAAATACCCACATCTAACGGTTGTAATTTGTGGGTCGAGTGGGGCGGAAAGGTCAAAATAATCACCCCATTCTTCTTGACCAGATTCAAGCACTGAATAGATATCTGGCTTTCATGGTTATCATATAATAAAATGGCTTCATTACATCCACAAATATGTCCGAATTCATCCAGCCTGTATTACAAGGTAAACATAATGTCCCCCTTGGTACCCCCATCCTACTGGGAAAATGAACTCGAGGGAAATCGATTGCTGGAAGAATCCAATTTCCCGCTGCACTGACAATCATACAGTCATACAAGTAGTGGCCAGTGCGCCCTTCTCTTCAGAAGTTATTTTGCTTACTTGCTTTTAACCTCTTTCTGCTAAAATTTTAATTTGATGTTTTAATTGTATTATGGTCGCCGTTTCATCGAAATTAAAAACTCTTGTCCCATCAGCGAATCTTTCATTCCTTTGGTAACAAGCATGTAGCTTATTAAAAACTGCAAACTGCAGTCCTCGAGCATCCTTAATGATAGGCGAGGGTTTCGCCTTCTAAAATCTCTCATCCATTTTTTTTCCAGGAAGTTTACTTATTTTCCAACTTTCGGGCATCTCAACGTTATTGACTTCAGTCATTTTATAGGCTACTTGCCTGTATTCTAAAACTAGAAGTCCATAAAATATTTTAGCACAAACAATTATATAATTTCCTAACATATCTTCCTGCTCTTTGTCGAAAATTCGTCGTATATCATATCTTGGCTGTATACAGATTGGTTCTTGAGTATTTTTTTGTTTCCTACGTAACGGTGTAATCTTTGATATAAAATACCTTTTATATTGCGTACTTCTCTCAGTGGTTGTTCAGCAATTACCATAGCAACCGCCTCTCGCATAACCGACGGTTCATGCTTTTTCAGCTTTCGTTTTTCGACTTTACTCATTTTCTTAATCTGAAATTAACGAATTTACTCTTTTGGTTTTCTATGCCAAGTGCAAAATGTATATATTTGTATATTTACAATACGCCCTACAGTAAGACATGTCCCACTGTAGGACATGACACTAAGTCCCAGTGTTGGAAACTGTACATCATCAGTTAAAAAAATTGTACGTTCTTAATTTTTAACGTTATATAAAGAATTTTTAGAAAAGCCTACCCTTTAATAACCATTTTTACTCACATAATTGCGATGCAGCTCCTATTACAGCTCCTATATAACTATTTAAATATACTGTTCTGAAGCTATTTTCTTGTGGCATTTTAAATTAATTACTATTTAAATGGGAATAAGCCACAATTAAAGGTTAAAATACGTTTATTGACGTTTCAATTTCCACTTCGGAAATCGTTCTCAAAATACAAACATTAGTAAATTAACAAATTTTGTTTTTTGTTACTTAGTGAAAAATTCTTCTAATAATTTAATTTTATCTGACTCATCTATATTGACAATTTAGACATACCTTATACATTTTAAAGTAGACGACTTTAAAATGATATTGCCAATATTGTTGAGTTGCGTTCCTGGGACGACTTTACTTATCAGATAGTTCATTCGATTACATGAAATCAACTTTAACTTGAGAATATCCGTCAGAAAAGATCATAACATGTAATTCGTCTTTAAAAAGACAAATACATGCCATGATGACAGTAAAATTCTCCTGTTAGTGATTCCATAGTAAATTATGAGGGAAAAACCAGGAAAAAACCTCATAATACTATCCCGACGTGGTAAGTATTTGATCGTGCATTTAGTTTACCTTCAATAAACACCAAATTCCGATTTTATATGTTTGTTATTTAAAAAACATAAATGATGTATTCTCTATATGTTACTGACTTACCAATACTGGTATTTTCCTTTTAATAACTTCCTCTTTCAATATGGGTAACTAGATCCTACTACATTCTGCCGAGGAATTCAAATAATAATACCATACATAAAAGGATTATCGGAAAAGCTTAAAAGGATAGGAAATAAATTCAACATTTCAACAACATTCAAAACAACAAACACGTTGAGATCAATTTTGTCCAAAACCAAACCTAACAATGAACAAGAAAGGACAAAGAATTGCATTTATAAAATACCTTGTGAATGCGATCAGTTTTATTTAGGTGAAACATCAAGACCATTAAATGTTAGAATAAGTGAACATCAATTCTATATTAAAAATAGAGAATTTGATAGATCTCAAATCTGTAAACACGCATGGGATAATGAACATAGGGTTCAATGGAATGATTCAAATATAGTCCTAAAAGAAACGGATGGTAAAAAGAGAAAAATCAAAGAAGCGGCTCTAATTATGCTAAATGAGACCAATTGTCTCGCGAATTCCTCGGCAGAATGTAGTAGGATCTGGTTACCCATATTGAAAGAGGAAGGAATAAAGAAAAAGGAAAGAAAAAGCTATCCTTTCCCAAGTTAATATGCACCTTTTCTAACTTGGCTGCACCGTACTGAAGACGACCAATAGTCAGAAATACGTATATACGGTTGCCTTCCATCGATATACCATTTTTGGTTTTCTGTTTTGCGAGACATGCCATTACTTTTTACTTTTATTATTCACTCGCATTATCCTTTTCCATTTGTTTTAAACGTTTCAACGTTTGGCATTCCTTTCCCCAGGTAGCTGTAGCTTCCTCCGTGGTTGGTGTTAGTTGTTGCCCTGGAAACCATCAGGGTCTTCTAACTCTAATGCCACAAATTGGTTGCATTGCTCCTATAGTGATCCCTTCCCAAGTTAATATGCTCCTTTTCTAACTTGGCTGCACCGTACTGAAGACGACCAATAGTCAGAAATACGTATATACGGTTGCCTGCCATCGATATACCATTTCTGTTTTGCGAGACATGCAATTACTTTTTACATATATATATATATATATATATATATATATATATATATATATATATATATATATATATATATATATATATATATATATATATATATATATGCTATATAAATATGTCACAAGCACTTGAACTTCTCAAAAAAAATATTTTATTTTCAAAATTAAATTACAATTTACAGAAATATTTACTACAACTAAATAAGAACTAATAATAATCTTCGTCGGCTTCTTCCTTTCTTCTTAATAGCCTCTGGTCTTCGGAATTTGCTGACTCTAGATAGTCGGGGAGCTTCTTTCACATTTCTCCTCCCTCCTTTTGTTCGGATTTCGTCCTTGAAGTTCTAGTAACTTCTGCAATTAATTCATTCAGAATTTGAATTTGGGCAGGATGGAGTTTCGTACCAAATAGAATTTGGAAAATTCTTTTTCGTTTTTTAATTAGGAATATTGCTAAAAATGCTAAATCAAATAAAAGTATAACAATTGAAGTGGTGCTCAGTCCCATTGAAAGTGGTGGTAAAACATCTATTGTTTCGAGGGGTTGAATTTGACCATGAGTATTTGGAATCGTTAGCTTCTCAATTTTTATCTGGTGATGCGGCAATAGTTTTATGGAAACTATTTTTGGTAGTGAAATGTCTTCGGATGTTTTCTTGTTGAAGTAGATTCCTTTAATGACGATTGGTTCTTCTGTCGTTAGTAAACTGGTTGATTTTACTTCATGTTGTTGAATTATTATTGTATGGATTATTCCCAGCAATATCACTTTGCTGGTTTCTTGGAAAAAGTTCTCTGTCACTATGGTCTTTGTGCAATTATGGACATTCGGTATTGTACAATGGGATTGTACGTTTTTGGTACAAATGATGTGATGACTTTCTCCAATGCAGCTTTCGAACCATTTGTTGTTAACATAATAGGGTATAGGTGGTAAAATCATGATGTGATCTTTATTTGGGATCGGATAAATCTTAAAGATGGTATAGGAAGTTTCATGGAGAATAGGTATTTTAACTATTATGAGCATTGTATTGGCGGTCACACGGAGGTTAACATTTTGGATGCTTCGATTAATTCATACGGATGTTCATCACTGACAAGAAGCGAATTTCTAGGATACAGTTTAAGAAGATTTTCTTTTAAATTGTCTAATTCTTTTAACGTGAATAATTCCATATTTGGAATATTTAATTGAGATAAAGTAATGGTTCTAATTAGTTTCATTACAAATTCGTTAATATTTTGAATGTTTACTATTTTATTATGCTAAATCAAGTAACTATCAAAATCTGCAGAAAACTTACTAACTGCAGCTACAAGAGCAGAATTATCAGTATTTATCTTTTCTAAGAGTTTATCGAATCTTGTATTAATTGATTGTCCATATGATATTTGATTGTTAAATTTTTTGATTGTTTCATTTTATAATTTGATGGCAGTTCCGAGAAAGTTAAAGAGTCCTCTTTTCTGTTTGCGAGTAATCTTATGCAAATCATCTTTTACTTGTTCGCGTATATGATTATATTGAGAATAAAGAAGTGAGAGAGGTGTTTTCTTAAAATGAGCTTGGAATTGGTTGATCGGGCTAGTTTCTATTATATTCGATAAATTGTCTAGGGAAATATGAAGGAAGTGTCTATGGTAATGGGAGATTTCTTTTGATTTTCCTATCTCCTCAGCAGAGTAGCCATTATTCTGAATCTCCTGAATCCTGAGTTGACGGCTCAGGGCGAGGATTTTCCTGTGAACAAGTTTGAGCTTGAGTATTTTTGTCTGTACATTTTCTTGTTCTTTTAACAAACTTAAGATATGTACTTGTTGGGTTTTGTTTGTCTGTCTTACCTAAAATCTTCGTTTTTTCTTGTCTATCTGGATGTATTATAGAATAAGGTGCTTGTAGATTTGGTTTATGTTTCTTTTGTGAAACATACAAAGTTTTTGAGAGATCTATCTCAGGAATTTCTTCAGCGTTTTCGTTCTATCTATCTAATATTTGCTGCCTGTTTTCTTTTTGTTTATTGTATAAATATCCGATAAAAGGTTGTAATTCCTCCTTATGTCTTTGATTGTACGTTTCGTATACAGGAAGGTCAAAATCAAAATGGATTTCTTCGGCATAAGATCCATATAGGATTAAAAATGGAGAGAAATTTGTAGAACTGTGAATCGATTGATTATAGATAAGAATGGCATGTGTCAAAATGTCTAATGGATCATTGGTATTTTGGGCACGTAAGGTCCTGAGTTTTTCGGTAAGTGTAAAATGGAATGGCTCTACGGGGGAGTTTAAAGATGAGTTAAGTATTAACTATTGTGAAATGAATTTCGACTTTGTGGAGTTTTAAAAATTCTTTTATGACTGCTGAGTTAAATTCTGTGCCATTATCACATACAACTTTCTTTTTATAGTTATGGTGCGTAAAGTAATGCCTAAGTTTATTCAGTATTGAAATGGATGTTTTATCGTTTAATTTATAACACTGTCCATATTTAGAAAATGAATCAATTATTGTTAAATATAATGTTTTGTTGCAATGAAAAATGGCCCTAACTGTGGAAGTTTGTAAGGGTGCCTTTCATATTTGTTTTTTAAGCATATTTCACATTTATTTATAAAGTTCGAGATCGTGGTTTGCATAGAAGGCCAACAGAAAGTTTGCTTTGGATGTTTATATGTTTCCACTATTCCATTATGATTTTCTCTGTGATATTTTTCTACACCTTTAACTTGACATTCCTCTTCTTCAATATCTTTTAGCAATTTATTGCAGAATATTGTCTTTTACTGTTGATTTTATTTTCTCTTTAAAATAATTGCAAATGAACGGTCTAAATTAATGAGGTATTGTAATGGCAATTTTTTGATTCGGTCTTAGGATACTTTGCAATGCATCTGCTATTTCTGCTTGCCCGTTGTCGGTGAGCGTTACAGTGTATCGATGTTTATTAAAAATATTTTTGTATTGTAACTCAAATTTAGCACATTTAGTTTGAAATATAATTTGGTTTGACGATAGAATAATTGGCTCGGATGATATTTCAATTCCTGTGATAGGGTGTTCGACAGCGGTGTGTTGTGTGTTGGTATTATTTTGCAAATTTTCAAATTCCTCGAGAAAATTTTCTGCGTCAAAAGCATTAATTGCATCTGGAGGTTCAGCGCATTCTGAGCTGGAGCTTAGAGCATTTATTTAAATTCTGCTGAGGGCATCGGCTACTTGGTTCTCTTTTTCTTTTTTATATCTAACTTCAAAATTGTAATCCTCTAACTTAAGTCGCCAGCGAGTTAATCTAGAAGTAGGGTCTTTAACTTTGTAGATCCAAACTAGAGGGTTGTGATCAGTTTCTACTATGAATTTCTGACTTCACAAGTACATACGAAAATGTTTATATGAATCTAAGATTGCCAATAATTCTTTTTCTATTGTAGAGTAATTTTGTTCGGCAGAATTTAGGGTCCTCGAATAAAAGGCAATGGGATGGTTATTCTGAGATAGGACTGATCCTATCGCTATATTAGAAGCATCTGTAGTCAAGACGAAAGGTTTTTCAAAATCTGGGTATTGAAGAACAGGAGCATTGCTTAAGAGTTGTTTACATTTTTCGAAACACTCCAAATAATTTAGATTTTTAGGATATATAACAGCACCTTTACGAGTGCATCTGGAAAATGGAGACGTAATCTTCGCGAAATTTGGAATAAATCGCCTATAGAATCCGATTAATCCTAGAAAGGACTTTATTTCTTTGACAGTCTTTGGTAATGGGTATTTTTGAATGGCTTCAATTTTGCAGGAATTAGGTTTTATACCTTGAGTGGTTACTACATGTCCTAGAAAAGCCACTTCTTTCGTAAGAAACTCAGATTTATCTAATTGAACTTTTAAGTTATGTTTTCTAAAGGTATCGAATATGGTAGTAATGTGAACGAGATGTTCGTGTAGAGATTTAGAAAAAATGATGACATCGTCCATATAGACGAATACAAATTTATGAACCAAAGGACGGAGAATGTTGTCCATTAGTCTTTCAAAGATTGCTGGGCTGTTCTTTAAACCAAACGGCATACGTAAGAATTCAAAATGACCATGTGGCACTGAAAGAGCAGTTTTTTGAACAGAGTTAGGATGAATTTCGATTTGGTGATAGTCTTGAGCTAAGTCTAGTGTTACTAGTGTTACTAGTGTTAGTGTAAATATGTAGCCTTACCTAAATTATCTAAAATTTTCTCTATTTTTGGTAAAGGATATCTGTCATCTATAGTATTTATATTTAGCTTTCCATAATCAATAACCATTCTGAATTTTTTCTTGCCTAAAGCATCAGCTTTTTTCGGTACAACCCACACTGGGGCCGAATAGGGAGAAATTGATGGTCTAATAATTTTATCATCTAATAATTTTTGTACTTGTCGACTAATTTCTTCCTGCATAGCCTTAGAATGCCTATATCCCTTAACATAAATAGGATTTTCATCTTTTGTTTTAATTTCATGCTTCACTGCTGACGTGAAGATAAACTCTTTTTCTCATCGTAAAATACATCTCTGTATTTTCTGCAAAGGTTAAGTATTTTATTTTTTTCTTCATTATTTAAATGTTGTGTACGAATATTAGATTCTACAAAGTGCGTTGGTCCGGTTGAAATTTCATACTCATCAAGTTTTTGAACCTGAATAGGTTCTAATAATTTTATTGGCTAAGGGAGTGTCAAGTTATTAATGAAACCGTTTTTGCTGTGTGTATGGATTCCGGTAATGTAAAATTTTGTCTACACGGGGTACTAGAATTTCACCGTCTAGGACGTTAACTGGAATTTTGTAATATAATGTCTCAAAATGAATAGTAATTGTGTAATTTGTTAAGGTCAATGTTTTAGGTTGATAACTTAGTATGGAGTAAAAACGTTCTAAATCATAATTTCCAAGTAGAATATCAAATCTTTGCTCCAATTTGCGATTCGTGCGTCAATGAGATCATTAATGCCATATTCAGATAATAAAGGGGTTTTAATATTTTGGAAAAATTTTGTTGTACGATTCATAGAGGTTAATGTGAAAGGTTTTTTGTATATGTGGGATTGATTAAAATATTTTACAGCTTTCGGAGAGATTACAGAATCTGATCCTCCAGAATCTATAAGAACTTTAAGACGAGTCATAGGCGTAACAAAATAAGGTAGCCGGGGAGATTTTTGTAAATTATTCAGATTTATACAGGAGGTGGTTGTTCTTCGGGAGATACTGATAGTTTTGATCGAAATATTCTTCCGTGACTTGTTCGGAATCGCAATTTTCAATTTTAACTTCGGAATTATGAATTTCATTTGCAGCAATATTGAAATGATGGCCATTAGTGGTAACGATTTCTTGTGGAGGATGTTAGAACACCACTCATAGGAGAATATGTGTTTTGTTGAGTTTGTGGGTTCCTATATTTATTTATTCTATGTTGTACATTTTGTCGAAAATTTGGGGGTTGGTTATTTCTAGATGAACTATTATTATACGATTGAGAAGAAAAATTAAAATTTTGGTTGTGAAGTATTATTAAAATTTGTTTGATTATTTTGAAATGGTGGTCTCAAGTAATTTGACTGCATGGGTGAGAAGTTTGTGGGCCTATTATTATTATGATTATTACGTGGAAACTGGTTTGGATTATGTGGCCTCTGTTTGAGCAAAGGTTTTCTAGTTTGTTGGCTTTTTAAAAAGTTCATATATTGTTGTTGGTGTTTATGATTATCATAAGCAATACACTTTTGAAGTGCTGCTTCAAGTGATTCTATTTCATAATGCGACAAATATTCGCAGTACGGTTCATTGATACCGGAGCAAAAAGTTTTTAAGGCAATGTTTTTTAAAAATATGGCGTTTTAAAATTTACAGTAGCAAGATTATCATTTAAAGTAATATATTGAAGCAGATCATTTAAATTGGTGGAAATCCTTTGATGATACTGATCATAGGATTCGTTATGTTTTTGAACTGTTGTCGATAACTGAGTTACCAAAATGTCTTCTGACCTTCTATATCTCCATATTTAGTTAGTAAATCAGGACGAATATGTGTCCAGCTTAATTTAGAAGAATAATTTAAAAAATTTCTCGGATCTTCTTTTATAGGAGATACAATGTGAGTATTGAGAATAAATAACTGAGGTTCTGTAAGTTCTTGGGTACCTAAGAATGTTAACAAGTTATCTACAGATTTGATAAACGTAGAAAGATCTTCTTTAGACGAAAATTCTGGTAATGTGGAACACAGACTAGCAATATCGCTATTAGTGACAGGCATTTTGGAATTTTTCTTAGAAGATACGGATTTTTTATTACAAGAAATGGAATTTCTTAGATTAGAAGTTGACGAGTTATTAATAATATTTAAATTCAAATTTTCAAATAATAAATTTAAATTTTCAACACTGTTTTGAGAAATATTGTTAAAAGTGCTCATAAAAATTAAGGAAAGAAAGGAAAAACTTACATAAGGATGATCACGGTTGATTTCCAATGCATAATTTCTTTCTTCTCCAAGGTTCGATCGGTCTCGTTAAACCACTAAAGTTGACCAGAAAACTGATGTATGTTTCTGTACGATGTTGATCCTGTTCGCAGCGCCAAATATGTCACAAGCACTTGAACTTATTTCTATGAAAATATTTTCAAAATTAAATTACAATTTACAGAAATATTTACTACAACTAAATAAGAACTAATAATAATCTTCGTTGGCTTCTTCCTTCCTTCTTTATAGCCTCTGGTCTTTGGAATTTGCTGCCTCTAGATAGTCGGGGAGCTTTTTTTACATTTCTATATATATATATATATATATATATATATATATATATATATATATATAAACGGCGAAAGGAACACAATTCGTCAAATTTTACGTATATGAATTAATATCAACAGACTGTTATAACGTTATTTCTGTATGCCCTACTAAGTCAGTCGGATAGATGCAAAACTCAAACACGAAAGGCCAGTGAATGTATCCTGCTATTTCCACTATCCTAGTGTCAGCTGCAAAAAGCGTCACCTATTTTGGTAGCATTAAGCGAAAACGACTGTCGTTTCTATCTTTCCGAGCTGTACGAAATGTGTAGAAGATTTACAAATTTCAGCAAGAGCTTTGCTACAGCTTTGATGAATTGCGATACCGAATATATAAAAATAAACGTCGAACACAATTAGTCAAATTTTCTATGTATGAATTGGTATTAATAGACTGTTATAACGTTATTTCTATATGCCCTACGTCTTCAGTAAGTCATGTATGTAGATGTAAACTTAAACTTTATAACAGTCTATTGATACCAATTCATACATGGAAAGTTTGACCAATTGTGTTCCTTTCGCCGTTTATTTTTATATATTCGGCATCTCAATATATATATATATATATATATATATATATATATATATATATACACTTCTCCAAGAAATTAACGAACCACTTTGAAATATTAAAATATTTTATTAGCGTTCATAAAAATTTCCATTGTAATATTATATTTTGCAAGCCCCTTGTATATGCTATTCGTATACTCTTTATTGACTGTGTTTTATCGCTATAGTTTTTTTTTTGTAACAAAACAAAAAGAATCAAAAAATTCTATAGGTAAATATACTAATTTCCAAGTGTTCACGAAGTTTATTCGGCTACTGTTTAATTGTTGATTATTGTTGTGTTTATTATGGAGCGTCAATCACGTAATTTAACTCAAGATGAATGTGCCCAAGCAGTGATACTTTCGGAAGAAGGTTGGAGTTACCGAAGAATTGATCGTCGGTTTAATGTGTCCCACACATCCGTCTCACGGGTGTTAGAAAGATTCCTCGAAATAGGGGATCATATACGCAGACCAGGGCAAGGACGAAACCGGGTAACTATCCCTATTCAAGATCGATTTTTAAGAATTTCTGCTCTTCGACAACGTTTTGTAAAACATCGAAGTCTACAAATTCAGCTTCGAGACGTGCATGCTATACAAATTAGTACTGAAACTGTTCGCCAGCGAGTTAGGGAATACAACTTAACACCTAGGATTGCCGCCCGAGGTCCTCTATTAACTGCAGAGCATCGAAGGGGGAGACTACATTTTGCCAGAGAACACGTTAATTGGTTAGAGGCTGACTGGGAACGAGTGCTATTTACTGATGAATCCCGATTTTGTTTGTACAATAACGACAGACGTGTTCCTGTGTTGCGACGACCCAACGGACGATATGCTCAGTGTAACTTCTCACACACATTTTTTGGTGGAGGATCCGTTATGGTGTGGGGTGGTAGTTCTTTGACCGCACGTACGGACCTAGTGGTCATACAAAATGGAACTGTTACAGCTGAAAAGTATATTTTGGAGATCCTGGAGCAACATGTATTACCATTCGCTCCTTATATCGGTGAAAATTTCTTACTAATGCAAGATAATGAAGAAGAAGAGGAGGTAGAAATTAACACTATGGAATGGCCAGCACATAGTCCGGATTTAAATCCGATTGAAAATCTCTCGGATATCCTTGGTAGGCGATTTAGAGCGACACCGATCCAACCAAACAACTTACAGAAAGTGGGAGAGAGGCTGATCCAGATTTGGAGAGAACTAGACCAAAATAAAATACGGCAATTAATTTTAAGTATGGGCCAGCGATGTGAGGCTGTTATAGGTAGTCGAGGTGGAAACACTCGTTATTAAGACTTTTTTCGTATTTTAGTTTACTTTTTTTATTATTATTTTTTTAGAATTTTCCGTTTTATTTTTTTTTTTTTTTTTTTCTCCTGCGATTTTTATATCGCGAATATTGTTGATGTTACTTAGGATCTTTCCAGAAGTGGTAGAAATCGATGTACAACAGCAGCACAAGACCGGAAAATAACATTGATAGCTCGTAGAAATCGTCTGGAATCTACAAGTGGTATATCCAGAGCAAATTTCTAGGCTTCTAGGACTGAATATTTCACGGCAAACAATAACACGCATACTAAATGCGAAAAATTACATAGCGCTCAAACTCTTTTATAAAGCACTAAGCTGTTTATTAAAAATTCTGTAGAATCATCAACTTACGTGACGAAGTTTAAGAGAATAAATATTTTTTCCGCAATCTACTTTAACTTTTTAATATTTCGTTAAGTAATAAATCATCAAATTGATGAAGTGCTTAATTTGATGAGCGCTTGCAATCGGCTGAGATTTCATGATTGAGGAATATCGATTGATGGAACAACAGGAAAGTTGTTATAAAAGAAAAGTGGCAATTAAGTTAATGGTAAATAAATTGTCGAAACTTAAAACGTTGAAACCAATCAGTTAATTGTTATTTCTTGTTCTATACTTCCATAGAACTTATGTGCTGAGCTGTTAACGATGCAAGTGATAATAAAAATAGTAGGTAAACTAAATTCGAGTGCATGCGCTTCATTTACTTTAATGTATTTTTCATTGATTTAGAATCTAAATATAATACAGGGCTCAACAAAATTCTAAAATACTTTTTTAAAGAGATATAAATTTTTGGGGAAGATGCTATGAAAACAAATCTGAGCAATCATAATAGGTATTATGTTTTAGCTAAACTAGTCAATAAAAATTATATCTACGTTTAGCTAAACTAGTCAATAAATATTATATGTCTAAGTTAAATACTATGTGTACACATCATTCTCTATCATACACAATAAATATGCAACACACAATACACGTTCACTAAATAGTAAGACTCTACACGCATACAAACATGGTTACTGAACACGTGGCAAAAGTGAATCAACCTTCAATTTTATTGATATGACATAACTTTGTCTACAATCTTGGCGGATATATAAATAGACATACATAATACAAGATAAACAAACTGAGCTTTTGATGGTGTTATATTTATTATTATTTAAATCATATTAAAATATATCTTATTTAGGTTTTGTGTATCTTTTTTGTCATTAATTGCGTTGGTATTTCTTTTTATTTCTATTGATTTGTATATATCCCTCTTCTTTTTGTTTTGTTCAGTTTTTAAAATTTTTATATTTTCGTAGTCAAATTTATGCTTCTTCCCATTTTTATGTTTTGTGGGCGCAGTGACGTTGTTCTTGTCATATTTGTGAGAATAAATTCTAGATTGAAGCAATTGACTGGTTTGCCCGATATAGACACCTTCACAATTAATACATGGTATCTCATAAACAACATGTGATTTTTTGAGTTTTGGAATTTATGTTTTTAGTTTAGTGAAATATTTATTTAAAAGTTTGTTGCCTTTGTGGGCCACTGTTATGATATATTTGGCTAAAAGATTTGTTAATTGTTCGGATAAACCTTTTATATATGGAAGAGTTGTATAAGTAGTTTTGATACTGTTGGGTTTATTGTTATTTGTCTATCTGTCTATCTATACAGCCCTTTCTGTCCAATTTTGGATATAGGCCTCATCTTCCTTCTTCCACGTCTCTCTATTGTAGGCAGTTTGTATCCACTTCGAGCCTGCGTGTTTCTTCAAGTCATCTGATCATCTCATTTGTGGTCTTGCTCTTTTTCGTTTGTAACTATATGGTCTCCAGTATATAATCATCTTATTTCATGTGTCGTTTTTCTGTCGTATGGTATGTCCAGCGAACTTTCACTTAAGTTTTGCTATCTGGATTAATACATCGGTCAATTTTGTTTTGTTGCGGATCCAAGTATTTCTTTTCTTGTCTGATAGCCTGATGTTCAGCATTTGCCTTTCCATGGCTCTTTGGGTCTTTGCTATTTTTTCCATGTTTTCCTTGTTGTTTGTATTTCCTTGTTATTTGTATTGTTGTAAAATCTATTAAGTCTTGATTTGAAAATAGCTTCGATTAAATGTTCGGGATATGCATTATTTAGAAGGGCATTTTTTGCTTTTTTTATTGCAGTTGGTCGGTATTCTGGATTTGTTAGTTTTATAAATTTATCAACAAAACTTATAATTACAGACTTCTTATGGGAGAATGGACGATGAGATTTGTAGTTGAGATATCGTGAAGACCATGTTTCCTTTGGAAACCAAATGGTTTTAACTGTATTATTATTGCGATTTAGGGTGAGATTCAGAAAATTTATTTTATTATTTTGTTCAAATTTTATAGTAAACTTTAGGTTTCACATTTCGCATAGCCCAGAGGACAGAAAACTATATTATTATTATATCGTTTTCGTTCATGGCCGCCAAAGAAGGTCATAACACTTTATTGAGACCGATTCGAGCACGGGAAGGTTCATGAACTTGTCCTTCTAGGCCATATATATATATATATATATATATATATATATATATATATATATATATATATATATATATATATATATATATATATATATATATTATATATATATATATAAATATATATATATATATATAAATATATATATATATATATATATATAAATATATATATATATATATAAAATGATGGCCAAATATATGGCCTAGGAGGACAAATTCGTTGAACTTCTCGTGCTCGAATCGGTATCAATAAAGTGTTATGATCATTTCGGCCTATCCCAGCCTCATCATATGGCCATATATTTGTCCATATATGGCCAGCATAATGGCCATATATTTGGCCATTTAATTTAATAAAGCGATAGCGGCTTTCGCTAAAAGATTTTATCTTTTACACATTTCGCATAGCACAAAGGATACAGAAAACGATATTATCATATCGGTTTCGTTCACGGCCGCCAAAGCAGGTGGCGCCTTTGTAAGCTAACTACTGTTGTAGTGAAGTTTTGGGAGACATTCGTTGGACTTTCCGAGTTTGAATTTGTATCAGCCCAAGTGTCTGATGAGGCTGGGATAGGCCGAAATGATCATAACACTTTATTGATACCGATTCGAGCACGAGAAGTTCAACGAATTTGTCCTCCTAGGCCATATATTTGGCCATTTAATTTAATAAAGCGATAGCGGCTTTCGCTAAAAGATTTTATCTTTTACATATATATATATATATATATATATATATATATATATATATATATATATATATATATATATATATATATATATATATATATATAATATAAAATTAAAAAATTCTCGTATCAGAATGTTAGTGACCATAGTCCTCTGAAACGGCTGGACAAAATTTTATGTGTATTCGGTATGCCTGAGAATAGGTTGTACTCTATTGTTCATACTCTTAAGTAATAAGGATGATCCATCCCAAACATTTTTTTTTTTTTAATTTTTAGAAAAAATCTTATATTTTTATTTTTTTATAATGTAGCATTAAAAAATCGATATAAACCTTAATGTTCACCCTTTTATCACCATATCATATTTTTTAATAGTCTTATTAGTGTCACAGAGTTAGTTGCCATACTCGTCAACAACGCTGTCACTCATTTCTATGAATTTTTATATACCGTACATCTGAGAATCGGTGATTATTTATTTTTCATACCCCTAGTAGTAAGGGTGGTTCAGCTCAAACATTTTTTTTTATTTTTTATACAAAACGTTTTATTTGTACAATGATGTATTAAAAACTACATACAACCCTAAATTTTCACGCTTCTATCACTAAAACCTTTTTTTTTTAGTTATTCCCGCCAGGCGTCTGCCGGTGTCACATCTCACCCAGTAAACAACACGGAGTAGGGATGAGAACGAAGCTGTTCTTCTGTCTGTCTCTCTCTCTCTCTCTTTCTATCAAAATAAGCCTTCTCTCACTCCGAAAATTCTACACAGTTTTCGGTCATTATTATTGTTTATGCATCGAGCGTAGTAGCTACGTTCACAATTATCATTTTATCTTTTTAAGGTATTAATGGTAACTCTTAAGTAAATTTAGTACTGCCATTATTATTATTTAGCTCCTTTTCTGGACATAGAGCACAACTTCAATAATCATAATTGTACGAGCAATATTTGCAGCAAAAAATACAGATGTCGATGATCTTAATGCTATCATTCAGAATTGTTTTCCAGTAAAGTTGTTTTCGTTTAAATTGGTTAATACAATTATAAATCAGAACGACGTAGTCAACTATCCTAGAGAGTTTTTGAATTTATTGAAATTACCTGAACCTCTATCTAACTAAAAGTAGGATCAGTTGTGATTATGGTGCCTAACATTTATCAACCTCGACTATGCAATGGAACAAGACTGACTAAAAAGGCTAATAAATGATGTCATTAAGGCAACGATCGTCATGTAAAAATATAAAGCAGGTAATCTCTTCATCCAGCGTATACCTATGATCGCAACGAACTTACCATGTAATTTTAAACGTCTAAAATTTTCCATGCGTTTCTTTTGCAATGACAATAAACAAATCGCAAGTCCAACCTTTTCCACCGGTCAAACCGCGAAAGTTTGCGAAATTACCTTACAGTTTCTATGTTTCGCACATGGACAATTATTAAGAAAGTCTAATAAAAATAATTGAATTTATTTAAATGACATATGTTTCTAAAAATATATGGACATATTTTTTATTTATTATGTACAGCACTGTATAAAAAAATAGTTTCTTAAACGATAAGGATACTTTATAATCCAATAATCTCCTACAATTGTTTGATATTTTAAATAAAATATATGGGATAGTTTCACTAATAAAATTTCCCTTTTTTTAGATTTTTCTTAAAACATTCTTTCCTGGAGCAAGCGTTCGATATGCTTATTGAACAAGGATTCAAGCTGTCAGGAAGTTGTGGCTCTGGTACCGCTGGAGGTGCTTCGGACCTCAAGCCAGGAGTCGATGCAGAAGAAAATCGCTGGAACCACTACAATGAATTCGTTTTCGTTCGAGATTAGTGTATTTAGGTTTAAAATGGCGTGTAGGAAAGTTCATCGAAAAATATTTCGCCAAAAATAATAGAGTTGTTCCAAATGTAGATCAAACAATATTAAAATACGCTTTTATCTAATATAACTTAGTGTAGAATGTATTATGTTTCTCTAATGTTCCTGAATTAAATATTTTATAAACTGTATCTTATTTTCGTTATAGTCTAAGTAGTTTTTTCAAATAGTTCCAAATAATATGTATTGTTTACAAGTACATGTTTCTGATCTATTTATATTTTAAATATTAATCACAAACACTATTATTAGGTATAAGTAGTAACAATCCATAATACTAATTTCTTGGCATATCAATATTTCAAGACATTCAAGTTTAATATTTAAAATTATTTTTAATTTAATAATTATTTTCGGTTAAAGGTATAATTGGTGCCTTGGGGAGGAATTTCACCATTTTCCGAGCGGAGATTTATGCGGTGCTTCAATGTGCAAAGTAAAATAATGAGAGAGCACAAAAAGAGCAGATTCATGTATTGTCAGACAGTCAAGCAGCACTGAGGTACTGGTGTGTCAGGAGCTGATGTCCAGAGTGATGTGGGACTGCATCAGAGAACTGAATGAACAGGGAGACCGGAGCAAGGTTAAGCTTGTCTAGATACCAGGACATCACTGCATCAAAGGCAACGAAAAATCAGTTCAACTTGCTAAAAGAGGATCCAACGCATCAAACAGACCAGCTTTATACCTGGGAGCACCAAAGACTGCAGTGCAAAGGGTTGTAGAAGACTGAATGTGAGAAAGTCATCCCGTTAAGAATCTCATAATAAACACATGGAAAAATCGCGATTGATGGATCATGTACACAAAGAACAATACCAGTAATATCGACTGGGCATGCACAAGTAAGACATTTCCTAAATAAAATAATCATCTACAATGGAGACCTGAAACTGTGCGATAAGGAACCAGAAACTGCAAAAGCATGTCCTTTAATGCACTTTGAAGAAGGGAGTACGCCAAGGATGCGTTTTATCTTCCATAATTTTTTTTAGTATCTTTTCAGAGTTCGTAATGCGCAGAGTCTTGGATAATTGGGAGGTAGGAGTAAATCTAAGCGGTGTCAAGATATTTTAGAGGAAATTACTAACTTAATAAAAACACTTGAGGTAGAAAGTGCTAAATTTGGACCCAAATTTAACTACAACAAAACCAAAATTATGTTTATTGATCGCCAACAACAGTTTCTTGAAACCCAAAATATTGGGGGATGGGGTAGTCTCCTTTATGATATATCTTGGAGCTCTAGTTAACAACAGATGCAGTTGTGAACTCGAAATTCGGCGTTTGGCATGATCGTCACATTACTATGATAAACAAGAAGCGACTCGTTTTAACTCTGATCTTTTCCATATTTTACTATGCATACGAGCCATGGACAGTCACAGAATCTAATAGACGTTGTTTTTTTAAATTTCAACGTAATTTTAAAGTTATTTGGTCATATCCATCGAAGTGATCAGAGATTGAAGCGATTGTTAGTCCAACAAAGGCCTTCAGAGTCAACGCCAACGCAGCAAATCTCCACAGCGATGGGCAGACATTACGAAAAAGCTTCTCAACAAGCAGTATATTGAGACAGTACATGTAACAGATGACGGCGTCCAATGGAGAAGTATCATTAATCAATCAGACTATCCGAGCTGCTGAAGCTTAATGATGAACCACACATCTGCCAAGATATTAATGACTATGATGATGACTATCCTGCTTAAATCATGAGTTAAAAAGCTTAGGATTGGTCATAGTAGCATATTAACTAATAGAATCAATTAAGAATATGAGGTAAGGTAATTTACTTATATTTACGGAAGTGGACAACTTAAGGAATTAACCTAAAACTAACAAAAGACAACAGTTATTATGCAATGTAAGTATAAAAAAGTTGGAAAAACTAGTCTAGAAACGGATATCAAGATCGATACTACACTGAAGTTGTCTACAATTTTATGATGTTGTTCTTAATGTGCCATACTAAATGATGGACCTAGGCAGCTCATCTGAAATATCTATATTGGGTATCCTTAAGTGTGTACAGACATACGGACCTTCAGTTCAACGTCGATTCTAACGAGTAAACGAAAAAGAGTTGTACTAGATAGATTCGAACGTCGTTATTTATTATGGCCTTCTAAGCCGATGAATGATGGATGGTGCCATCAAAAGATTCTTTTGTTATCATCAAGTTGTACCAATAAACCGATCCTATGATAGTGGAAATATATGATTCATATAAATATTTTTGTGCTGCAGTTTATATCACCTAAACCAGTTTTATTATTACCCCTTAATTTAAATTTAGCAGTTGTGTAATTGGTATGTAAATTTACTTCTATCCTTTTGGATACAAAGAGATACAATGATTTTAAGGAACCTAGAACAATAGCAAAATGTATACCTGCAAAAGCTATAGAACGTGATATATAAGTAGAGTGCAAGGATATTGTAGTTAACTTTTAATTACTTTCTATTAAATTATTGGTTAGTTGTATGCTTTAACACCATAGACCAACTCGTTATAGTAAAGACGTCTATTAAAATATAGAGAATAAAATAAAATATTTTAACACTCGTTAAAAAATTAAAATTACTTATTTTCAAGACTATTGACGATAAAGTCATTTCTCCATAATTTGAATTATTAGATTTTGGATTCTTCTTTAATTCGTTTTTGCTCTGGCTCCAGCCTCTACAGGTAATGAAAAGTTTTTTGTTTAGACTGTCGTGGACATGTAGCTGGAGGTCTTTGTTAGGATTGAATTGAGGAGGAGTAGACCAGCTCTCTATTCGAGCCAGCGGTGGTAGACAGCGCTGGAGTGGCCCAAAAAAAGTGTTTACATGATGCCAGTTACTGGATACGTGTAAACCTGCCTTAATAAGTCTATAAAAACTACCACAGCTTATAGACCGAGAATAGTTACATAATTTTAGATAGCATTTGCGGTAGAATAAAAACGGGTGTAACATATTTAGCAAAGTGTAATATGTGTACTAATTCATCCGATTGAAGGGTGGTGGAGCTTTGACAAACCTCATTAATTTTACGAAAGTTGACAGAACAGCTCACCGGAGATAGATACTGATGTTCTCTGTTACAATTCAACTTAACAATAGTAATAATATCTCTCTCACTCATAGCAAACCCATTGGACAACCTTTATAGTAAAAATTTAATTGCTAAAATGACCAGTGTTCGTGAAAAAGTTTTTTTGTCAAAATTTTGTCCTAATAGCAAATGACTTCAAATATGGTTTTTTCTGTAAATATTTTGTCCTGATCGTAAATCGCCTCAACACTCAAAATTGTATTTGGAAATCTTCTAGCAAAATTTGATATTCCATAAAAACAATTTGACTTAATTAATTTTTATTTCATTTACTAATAAATTTATAGGCATTAAAATTTCAAGAAATAACAAAATTTTTATTTTATTTTATGTTTACAGCATCGCTAAAGATTATTTATACAAATGTTCATAATTGAGCCAACACTTTTACCAGTTCTCTGTTTACCGGTAAAATAACATATGTTTCGAATGAGCTCCTTTCGGCGGGCTATACCTATATACAGTTACAATGACCTATTTATAAATTTAACAAAAATTTTAAGAAATAATTCACACTCCCAATAACTATTAAAATAAAATAGATAAGTTTTAGGCAACAAAACATATTTAGGACGAAGTATTAAAACTACTAATAAGTTGAAACTGCTATAAACGAACTAAAACAAACATTTGCGAGATTAGCAAAGTTTTCTATTCAGGAACCCACTATCGTGGGCGATAAATCAGAATTGTAAAGCGAAGTTCAGAGATTATATTGTATATATATATATTTGTCTCAAATGATAATTTTTGTTTCAGCTTTAAGGTGAATGTTTGTAGAAGTCTGCATAAGAGAAATTAGGAATATAGTTCTATTAAGCCTTATTTTTTACAATAGAAATATTAAAATTTATCAAAATAACAGCAACAAAGATAAGAGCACAATTATACTTACTGTCAAAAACTGTGTAGGTGAAAGGGATATTGCGAAGATTTGTTGACGAGAAGAAATGCTTAAGATACTTTTGAGTTATATAATTTTATTTTATTATTTTTTATATTCCAAATGATATAGCGGTTCCAGTAATTCCAATTAAATCACAATTTCATGAATCAAAATCAAAATAAAATTTTATTATTAGATGTAACTGTTCAAGTACCAAATTTGTTTTCGATTTTTTTAAGAAGCATTTGGGATTACTCTCTGTAGTACTAGTAATATTATAGAACCAATCTTCCTACCACGCATATTATACATAATGATATTTATAAGCATTATAGATATTACTAGTATTATAATTACACTTTGTGAATGTTTGGGCTGGAAAATTCAAATTATTCATGTTAGATAAGATTAAAAAAAGAAAACGCCGAAATAACTTAAATCTTGAATTTGGTTTTGAATGTATCGTTAACATTGATTGATATAATATTCGCTAGGTTCCTGACTGGCCATCCACACACCCTAGCCCCCTCCAAAGTCATCGTATTAGAAAAATTGTCTGAAAAATTTCATTAAATTAATGGGCATAATGGGAGTAGTTTGTCGTGACATTTCTATTATTGCTATTTGGAAATACCGCAACAGTAACATTGTCATCTGGTAACATTGGACCAGTGATTATTTTGTCAATAATTTATCAATTCATGGCGTCTAAAACATTCAATTTTTGTATCTGAAAAGATGCCATAAAATACTTACAAGAGAAAAATCTACAATAGTCTAAGATGCAATTGCAAGATCACTTCGTTCTTAATCAAACTATTAATTTGACATAAAAAAAACATGCATATACGTCATGAGCAGAGTATTTTATTTAAGAAATAAATTAGCGAAATTTTTGGTAAAAAATTAATTGCTATTAATTGAATTAAAACTATTTGCGGCCACTTTTTGACTGGCAAGCAGTTATCAATATATTCTCCTATTCTTAAATGTATGTAATAATGTGAGTTTGATTAACTACGTTATGAACGAATGATCTTGCAGTGCGATCTTAGACTAATATTTGTACTTTTCTTGTATAATAATTGTAAATCTTTTTTGTATTTTATCTCATTTTTTGGACTTTCTATAAATCATAAACTAATAAATACAGGGTGTAAGAAGATTAAAAAAAAACAAGAGAAAATGTACAAAACCAAATTTAAAACCTGACATAAGATTCGATTTTCTTACAAGCTTAAATTTCTACTCCAAACACTCACAATGTATTTAAAATAAGAATATTTTAGTAGATTATTGCGAAATGTATTTCTTTACTGCGCACTATTTTTTGATGAATTATTCTTCTATAAACTATCTTGGAGGAATTGAATTTCGACGAGTTTTCCTGCAGCCTTTCATATCACCATATCTTACCAGAATATCCTCATTTTCCATATTATATATAATTATCCTTTAGAATATAGGAAAATCTTTTGAAGCTGTTAACATATACATAAATTTAAATTAGAAAACTGGTGTTTTATTGAATATCCTGTAATCATTTATTTCTTTTTATTGTATACCTTACGAAATAAACAAAAGGAAACCGAGAACTACTAGTTATATAAAATCCACAAGGAAAATGAATCTATAGTTGACTGTATACCATGAAACAACAATTTTTATTTAAAAATATTCTTTTTAAAAGGTATATTAATATAAAAACCCTATCGAGCTACATCACAGATCGTTTTAGGAATAACTATTCCATTCTAGATTTACATGTTTGAAGCGACCAAATACATGGGTAAAAACCCTTTAAGTATAATTAAATTAATTTTAAACTACATTTTGAATGTTAAGAAACTAGGATGTTAAAATTATAAATGGAATTAGTTTCATGGCAACGTAGAGCTCCACTAGGGTTGCAAGCCCTTGACAAAATGTATCTGAGGACTTGTTGATAACAACTAGTCCTCAGCTAATTCCGTTTATATCTTAAACATCCTAGTTTTTTAATATCTAAAATGTTATTTAAAATTAATTCAACTATGTTTAAAGGGTAACCCATGTATTTAGTGGCTTCAAACATGTAAATCTAGATAGCATTGTTGATGGTGCACAAGAGCGCACGATAATGGCCCGGATTCCGTGTGAGCTCTGTGCCGGTCTCGTGTGGTCCTCCCTTCTGGTTGAATACAATAGTACTAGGGACACCTACCCTAGTCGGTTTTAAGTTATTCTAAACGATAACCAAGTAAAAGCTTAAACCAAAACAATTGAAATGTATAATATCATTATAAAAGTATTATATAAAAAGAAAACTGAGTACCACACATACCAAAAAAAGGAGATAGATCGTTCAGAGTCATTCTAAGACATATACATCCAAAAATCAACCTAGAAAAAGTAAAGGCAAAACTGGAGAATCAAGAGCATATTGTGAACCGGACCACTAATATACGACATGGAGTAAAAAAACCCACGTCCATTATTTTTTGTTAATCTACAACCAAGCTCTAACAACAAAGATATATATGACATAGACTTACTGCAAAATGCAAGAGTAAAATTTAAACCAAGGCCAGTAAGAGATCTACCACAATGCCAAAGATGTCAAAGATTTGGGCACGCGAAGAACTTCTGTATCAGGCAACCCAGATGTGTAAAATGTACGTTAAACCATCCAATAAAAGAATACACAGAAAACTTAAAGATAAACTGTCTTATGTAATGGTAATCACCCTGCCAGCTACAGAGGGTGCATTATATATAAGCAACTGTAGAAAAAAAATACTTATCTCTCAGGAAGAAGTCCGAACAAAGTGCAAAGAGAGCATCCCAAAATTACATAGTGCCAGATGTTACACTTAGTCAAGCCGCAAATAATAATCAACAACTGAACCAAATTACTACACAACCAACCGATATATAAGAGTTAAAACAAATGATGAAGAGTCTCATGGAGCAGATGAGCACCATGCTCAACCTTCTTACCAACCGTCGTAGCAAAGATGAAGTGATGGCCGACAAACTAAAATCCGTGATTTGGAATGCGAATTGCTAAGCCCAACACAAACATAAACTTAGTATATACTTGGTAAGTCATAAAATTTATCTAATACCAATATATCAGGAACGCATTTCACAAAAAAGAACATTTTAATTCCATACTATACTGTTTTACTAATTGTCATTAGTAAAATTGTCATTATGACAATTAGTAAAAAACCAATACTAAACGCTCAACTTACAATCAACCAACAGAATATCGAAAGAGTCGAGCAATATACATATCTAGGCACCAATTTAAATAGCCAATGGGACCACTCAACAGAAATTAAACAGCGAATAATAAAAGCAAAAGCAGCATTCGTTAGAATGAGAACCATTTTCAACAGTCGAGACATATCATTAAAAACAAAATGCCGTCTATTGAACTGCTACATATTCACAGTTCTGCTCTACGGAATGGAAGCATGGACACTGACTGTTGCATCTATGAATGGGCTCGAAGCTTTCGAAATGTGGTGTTATAGGCGCATCTTACGTATATCCTGGGTTGACAGAGTTACTAATGTGGAGGTCCTGCGTAGAATGGGGAAAGAATGTGAAATTCTCATGACCGTCAAAACTAAAAAGTTGGAATATCTAGGACATGTAATGAGAAATCCAGAACGTTACGGCCTTCTCCAGCTGATTCTCCAAGGGAAAGTAAATGGTAAGAGAGGACCGGGAAGAAGACGCATTTCCTGGCTTCAAAATTTACGGAAGTGGTATAACACGACTACCACTGAACTGTTCCGCGCTGCAATAAATAAAGTAAAGATAGCCGTGATGATCGCCAACATCCGGAACGGATAGGCACTTTAAGAAGAAGAAGACTATACTGTTTACCATACCATGTGTTCTGATGGAACCGCCCACAGTGACACTGCAGTCAATATTTAAAAACAAAATAAACATCATCTCGGAACTTGTCTTGCAAAAGAATATATACACGCCACAAATATAGTTGTAGAGAAGACTAAACACGCTCCATTATTTTCTCTGCGGTTTATCGCCCTCCAAATTATAAAATAATAAAAGAAGGCTTTAAAGAGTTCTTCGACGAACTGGGCAACCGACTCATTTTGTTGCGGTGACTATAATGCCAGCATCCGTACCGGTGTAGTTTTCAAGAAGGAGGGGTTCTGAATTGAGTAGAGGCTCCTCAGTACTTCTTGGAAAACACACTCGGAGGGGGGTAGTTCTCAACCTCAACACGGCGCGTCCCAATGGCTGATAGGAAACGCCCTATAGATATGTGGGACAGGTGTGAATAAGGCATTGCCAAATAAACACCCGCGGATCAACTGAGAGCATGGCATAAGGCAGCAGCTATGTTATTATAGGATCGGAGCGGTAGAGAAAAATGTTCTTAACGGTCTGATACTGAATAATCAAAGGCGGTAATTATGATTTAACCGGTTGTGATACTGCGTAGTGACATAGCGATTACCGGTAAAAGTAATCCTCCATTTGTTGGTCAACAGCTACGGGTGGAAGAACTGACATGTGGTTGGGCACTTCATTGACTTGTAGCTGAGAAATTGACTCCAAAGGCGGAAGAGCTAAATTAGCCAACGGCATTGAGATGTGGAAAGCCACGGGATGACTACCACATTAAAGACCCGTAAGGATGTCCCCAGAACACCACAATGGCTGAAAATCCAAAACAAACGGTCCTCAGTCCCGGGCATCTCTTAAATGGGGAGAGGGTGCTAAGAATCCCCCAGTCAGCCAATAATGTCCCAAAAGTTAAAAGGATCGGTACGTGAAACATTCGAAGCATGTACCAAGCAGGCAAAGCAGCACATACTATTTAAATGACTCGCCTAAGGTGAAGGTCCATAGCCAAATTCTGGAATAAGACTTATAGATGAACATCATATCTATTATTCTAGAAACGACACAACAAGAAACAGAAATGGCGTAGCGATAATAGTAAAAAGGGAAATAGCTAAAGCAGTAATAGGATTTACGCCTATATCAGATAGAGTTGTGCTATTGAAAATTAACTTAAGTCCCTCTAATATAAACATCATTCAGATCTACGCACCGACATCAGAATCTACTGAAGAAGAAATAGAAAATATCTATCAGACTCTAGAAGACTTTCTAAAACTGACCAAAACACATGAACTTACTATTATCATGGGCGATTTTAATGCCAAAATAGGACAAGGTACAGTCGAGAATGTCGTGGGGTCATTTGGTCTTGGCATAAGAAACGAAAGAGGAGAAAGAAAAATAATCCAATTCTGCCAAGAGACGGATATGGTTCTAAGGAATAGATTTTTTAAATTACATCCAAGAAGATTTTATACATGGAAAGCACCCGGTTATAGCAAAGGGAAAATCATAAGAAACCAAATTGATTTTATCAACAAAAACAAAAAGGTTTAGAAATTCTATCACCTCAACAAAAACATATCCAGGCGCAGATGTCTATATCTAAAATCAAAAAGGCAAAAGAAGCAAGAATGGATGACAGATAAAATATTGCAGATGATGGAAGAGCGAAGAAAATTAAAAAGTAGAAATAACAACGAATACAAAAAGTTGCATGAGACTATACTAAAGGAGATAAAAGGAGCAAAAGAAGCATGGCTGATGAAGAAATGTACGGAAGTTGAAACACTACAACACAAACATGACGATTTCCATATGCACAAAAAAATTAAGGAGGTACATAATACCAGAAAACAACGCAATACAGGCATAGTTGTAGACATTAAAGGCCAAATTTTGACTACCATTGAAGATAAATTACGAAGATGGAAAGAATATATGCAATATTTATTCGAAGATGCAGCACGAAATTCGACTGAAATAAACAATCCCTACGGCCCAGAAATAACAAACGAAGAAGTAACTATGGCCATTAAGCGGATTGAAGATGGGAAATCACCGGGACCTGATGAGGTGCATTGTGAAATTTTAAAGTTATTAGAGGCACGCCAAATCACAGCTCTTACGAAACTATTCAACAACATCTACGAGACTGGTTACTTACCAAAAGACTGGCTACTATCAATATTCATTCCACTTCCTAAAAAACCAAACGCTGGAAAATGTGAATAACATAGATTAATTAGTTTGATGAGCCACGTACTTAAAGTACTCCTTACTATCATTCACTCGCGTATATACACCAAATTAGAAGAACACCTGAGTGAAGCTCAATTTGGATTCAGAGCAGGGCTCGGAACGAGGGAAGCACTTTTTAGTTTGCAAGTTTTAATACAAAGAGCCAGGGATGTCAACTGTGATGTGTATGCATGTTTCATTTATTTCGAGAAGGCATTTGATAAAGTTCCACATGGAAAACTAATCGATATCCTAAAAACATCAGGACTTAATGGTAAGGATATAAGATTGATCTCAAACTTTATATCTGCAACAAAAAGCAACAGTACGATTAGAACATTAACTATCCGAGATCTTCACAGTCGAAAAAGGAGTTAGACAGGGTTGCATATTGTCACCGGCATTATTTAACATATAATTGAAAACATCTTTAGAGGCGCCTTGGACGAATCAGAAGATGGGATTGCTGTAAATGGCCAACTTATAAACAATATTAGATATGCAGACGATACAGTGTTGCCGGCAGAGAGTATGCAGGGGCTCTTGATAACGTTGTAGAAGCATCTAACAATTACTGCCTAAAACTTAATTGCAAGAAGACAAAAATAATGATCATTAGTAAGAACACCAACATAAACGCCCAAATTACAATAGGAGATACATCGTTAGAAAGAGTGGAAAAATATGCTATTTGGATACTTGGGATCACAGCTACGAAATAAAAAGTCGTATTGAAAAAGCCAGAAGCTCTTTCAACAGCCTTAGGAAGATTCTCTGCAACTTATCTTTAAGTATCAATATACGCATAAAAATTCTTAGATGTTACGTTTTTAGTGTCCTCCTCTATGGAGTAGAAGGCTGGAGCTTTACAGAAGAAGCCATAGAACGATTAGAGGCATTTGAATGTGGTGCTAACGACGTATGTTGAGGGTCTCATATATACACCACACAAGTAACATAACTATTCTCCAGAGGCTAAGAAAAGACAAAGAAATTATTAACACCATAAAAAGCAGAAAATTGGATTACTTCGGTCACATCATGCGTAATGATAGATACCGACTTCTACATTTGATTCTACAAGGCAAGATTGGGAGTAAGAGGGGTTGGGGTTCTAGACTAGATAAGACCCGAGGAAGAGAGCTATACAAAGCAATAAACAACAATAATCTAGAAGTAGCAACAACACGAGAACCAAGGTACTGTACAACCGACTTAAATAAAACCCCCGATCTTCTGGACTTTAGCATAACTAAACTAATTAAAACGAACTACATGTATGCTGACTCATGTTATGAACTATCTTCCCATCATTCGCCAGTTGTAATACTCAGTAAAAGAATCCTCCACTGGGAAAAATCATGTGTATTACATAACCGAAAAACAAATTTTAACAAATTTAATCATTTAGTGGAGAAGATACTCCAACTAAACATTCCCTTAAAGACCACTTTAACTCACTAATACAACAAGCTGTCTAAGACTCAACAATACCCAGCAACAATGAAATGAAGAGTGAATACACTTCGATATCTATAATGGAGAAAATAGTCCAGAAAAGAAAAATCAGGAAACAGTGACAAGCAACTAGATCAACACAAACAAAAACGCAGCTGAACAATGCTCTAAATGAGCTAAAAGAAATAATAAGAAAGCAACGGAAAAAAATTTACAATTCAGTAAATATATAAAACAACTAGATACAATTGAACAAACTACTTCCTATGGAAGGCTACTCGAAATTTAAAAAGAACCCAATACAATATACCACCATCGACCCCAACCGAGAAGAAACAATAAACTAAGCCATTTAAGAATTATACCAGCTAGAATTATCAGAAATTTTTTTTAAATGTGAAATAAAAACCACAATCAAATTCAATACCAATCCTAAAAAAGTCCAAGGGTACAACCTTATCACAGGACAAACATTACAAGAGCTGCCGGAAAAAGGATATACATAACTAACACAATTATTCAATTTAATCATGAAAATTAGCTATTTCCTACCACAATGGAAATTAGCTGAAATAACACCCATTATAAAACAAGATAAACCACCTGAAAGGGTGGAATCATACCGGCCCATCAGCCTATTACCAGTGCTCTCCAAAGTGTTCGAAAAACTTTTATTAACAAGACTAACACCTCTTCTAGAAGACAACGGAATAATTCCAACTCACCAATTTGGATTTAGGCACAAACATTCTACCATTTAACAAATACATCGAATAGTAAACAGAATCCATAAAGACCTCGAGGCATCCAGATATTGATCTGCCCTGTTATGGATAAGCGTTTGACAAGGTATGACACCAAGGATTGCTCTATAAGCTGAGGAGTTGTTTACTTCTTAACTATTACATAATACTAAAGTGATACCTTACAAATAGACGTTTTAGAGTCAAATACGACAATGAAATAACCGAACTCCAACCCATAACAGCGGGAGTCCCACAAGCAAGTGTACTGTGTCCTGTCCTATACCTACTCTACAGTGTCGACTTGCCAACATCACCTGCCACAACAACAGCTACATTTGTAGATGATACGGCGATCTTACCCTCTAACAAGAATCCACACATTGCATCAAAACTCCTGTAAAATAACATACCTATATGAAGTCGAAAAATGGGTAAAAAATAGGGTATTAAATCGAATGAGCAAAAGTCGATTCATTTAAGATTTATAACCCGTAGATGGTTACAACCTATTAATCGCAAACAAATACTACAGAAAGATGATGTAAAGTACCTTGGGATTCACCTGGATAGAAAACTGACGTGGAAAAATACTTATCTTCCAAAAGCAAACAACTGGGTCATTAAGTGAGAAAAATAGGTATAAAGGCTAATAGGAAAAGAATTCCAGTAAATAACTCAAAATAAATTACTCCTACACAAAACGGTGTTGAAGCCAGTATAGACTTATGGAATAGAACTGTGAGGAACAGCGGCAAATTCTAAAATAGAAATTATACAAAGATTCCAACCCAAAATAGTAAGGTTGATTTTAAATATACCGTGGTATATCACCAACAACGTCGTACATTGAGATGCAGAAATAACTTGTGTACTTAAAGGAAGAAATTACATACGAATAAAAAAATACATCGACCGATTGCGGGAATACCCAAATCACCTAGCAAGGAATTTGATGCAGATGCGTACAGTGCATAGGTTAAAACGTAAAGTGCCTAGTGATCTAGTGTGAGCAAACAAAAAGTGTAGTGCTAATCATGTTTTTCCCAGAACCAATAATAGTGTAAAGGCGGCTACACATATGTTTGTGAACGCTATATTCGTTAATTTGTACGACGGGACGAACCGCTTGCGAGCTGTTCGTTCGCTGCTCGTCAGGAACCACAGCCTGTCGGTTTTTGGGACAAACACAAAGAATGTTCGCAGTTAAATTTGGACGGTGTTCGAGACTATAAATTGTTTCTGCTAAGTGTGCGATGAGATCATTCGGTTAAACAAAATTGCTGAACGAGCGCGGCTTATTCAAAAGTAACGAGAGAAATTAATAACAGATAATGTAAACAAAATACCGAAATGTTTAGAATAACGAAGTAAATTAATTCTCGGTTTGTTATTAGATCCTTAGGGTATTGGATAGCCTGAACATAAAAAAACATATTTTCAACGAACTCTTCGCGAACAGCTCACGAGCAGTTCGCAAACAGTTCAGCTCGCATATGTGTACCCACCTTAATAGACTAACATTAAGAGCGGCATATTAATGGATATGTTCGCCACATGTCAATAGTTTAACCGACATAAATAGGTACTACTTAATGCTTATTTTGTAAAAATGCGGATTATAATAAATTGGTACCTATGTCAATAAAAAAACGGCTTATAAGAAAACTATTTATAAGAAATATTAATCATATTATTAGTAAAAATTAAATTAAATATTTTAACAATTACACGATATTTTTAGATTTATATTTTACATTTAGACTTTTCTACATATGAACTTCAGCTTTTACTGGTTTACAAAGCAGTAATAAAGCAGCAGTTGCAACGTGGCGTGAATACAATACAACTACGTCCGTTAAAGCATTTTATGCACCAATAACTTTTATTTTTATTATTCGTATGACAAATCCAAGTGTTATGGCTTTAAACTAGTTACTAATCAATTAACCGAAGTTTATTGAATAAAGTTGTTTAACGAGGTATTACAGTTGTTATATTCTAGCGGTGTGCATAATTTAAAGCTAAATTAAGTTTTATTTAACTTATTATTAAGTTTTATTTTACTTAATAACTATATTTCACTTCATAACTATATTTTCTGTATTTTGAAAAGTTCAATAATATTTTTGAAATTGAACAAAGCAATTTTAACATTTATTTATTATTTATATTTTAAACAAAAAATTATTATGTTTGCTTCCAACGCCACCTGCTAAAGTATTACCAAAGCTGCATTGTTGCCAAGATTTACTTCTGACAGACCAGTGAAAGTAATCCTGAGTATTAAAATAATCATAAATATAAAATAAAAAATATAAATAAATTATCATTTAATAGTAATTTGAATTAGTATATAAGGTAAATAAAATGTTTAAAAATAAAATTTGAGTATAGTTTGAAGTGAATTTATTTACAACCAACGTTAAAAAATTAATACAACGCCAATATAAATAATAGTGATGTTTCCGTGTCGTAAAGGATGGTTCGTGTCGTAACGGATCATTCGTGTCGTGACGGATCGTTCGTGTCGTAATGATCCGGTCTGCATTTTACTATAGTTAAAAATTAATTCAACGCCAGTATAATCTAATAAGAATTTTTTAAGTTATATACTGGCGTTGTCTTAATTTAAAATTGTAAAACTTAAAATTAAGATTCGGGATTAAAATTTTGAGTAAAAATAAAATTTTAAATATGAGGTTTAATATTTAAAATTTAAGACTTAAAATTTGTATTTGACGCCGGCGAAGATAAGAGCTCCCCCCTACGCTATCGCAGAAGGACACTTACAACACATTAAAATGAAACAGATTATCTTTGTTGTAATATCCTCTCGTTTTCTTCTTTGCTGCTCATAGTTTCTGTGACAAATCATCAAGTGAAACATTTCTGTATTTTCTATCACTTTGTGGCCTCGATATTCTTGCTATTTTGCATATCGAATCCACCGAGCTGAACATTTCCTTTGATAGTATTTAAGACACGGCACTTGTCAAGACCGAAGTGCATACTAATATCATTAGATAGAGAAATTTTCTACTGTTTTTAGCATCTGATCCAGCTGGCTTCGAGTGGAAGCCAATTGTTTTAAATCATCCATATACAATAGATGATTAAGCTTTGCAACAACAGTAGTGTTATTTTTTATGCTAAAACCTGTGTCAGTTGTGTTCAGTAGCTGGGATAGGAGGTTTTTCGCTAGACAAAACCACAGTGGCCTCAACGAATCTTCTTGAAATTGGTTGATTGCCCCCCCGGTTGATTGCAATACTTTCAGTTTCGATATTGTGTTCACCAAGTATTTGAAGGTGAATTTTTGTCTTCCAATCTGACATTATATGTTTTAAAAAGGTCACTACGTTATCATCGACTTTATATATTTTTAATATATCTATAAGCCATTCATGCGGCGTTCATTATTATTAGAAACATCCAGATTTAGCCATACGGCTCACACTCCCTCTAAGGAGAAAATTCACACATCCCAGATACCTACGGTATTAAAAGGATTAAGCTCTAGTGAGATTCTTTCCGTGTTATCGAGTTTTAGGTGACTTGGTACGCTGAAGTATCTCCCAAAAATTTTCGTACACATCTGGACGTTGAGAGTAGTACAGCTTTCTGCATGGTCTTGTAGAGATGATCATTCAGACACAGCTTGTTTATGTTTTCTAGGAGGTTCTTTGGGATGACTCCAGTAGTAGAGAGAATAATAGGTATTGTCTGGCTACTTTCCATTCTCCACTGTCTTCGTTTTCGTATACATGGTATACAGCCAGCTACAGGAACTTAGTTTCCTAGTGGATTGAAAACTTGACTTTTGAGTGAGCTGCACAAAATGACACAAAATAGACAATTCTTGTTCTGACTACTAAATGAGACTGCTCCTAGTCAAAACTAAACAGCACCTCAGATCACGAGTATACACTTGTGGTCATTCAGATACAAGAAAGGGAACACAAAAAACAATATCTACTTCTCGTTCACAAACAAAGGGGGACACAGGGGAATACAATCTCCAACTAACCCGTGGCATAAAAAACGCCATCCAAGATGGGCTAATTAGGAAAATAACAGGGGACTCAGGGGACTCAGGGGACTAACTACTTCTCCTTCACAATCTCCTAACCCGTGGCATACAAAACATCGTCAGAGATGGCTAATTAAAAAACAAATGAGGACACAGGGGACTACTTCTCGTTCACAATCTCCTACTAACCCGTGGCATAAATAACGCCGTCAGAGATGGCTAATTAGGAAAACAACAGGGGACTTAGGGGAACCCACCACTACACAACTGCACAACTGGGACAAAGGGCAAAATACAAATATACTTATCAGCTCAAACAAAAGTCACTCGAAAATGACCGAACAAACAAAATTACAAAAACCGATTATTCTGTAAAAAATGTCAAATCAATTAAAAATAAATGCAAACAATAACGGTATTATTTGATACTGTTAATAACTTTTAAAAATCATTTCAATATCAAAACGTCATTTAAAATTCATATTTAAATATTCAATCTCAAAATATTTGCTTTCATTTACCAATACATATAAATTACATATAAAAATATTTCTACAGTACATTACATAAAAAACAATAATACACATGTTAATCTACAACAAATACATATGTTGATACAAAATACATATACAATTACTGTTTGTGAGACACTCGGGCACCATTCGAAAAAAAGGGGGTTTCATATAAATGGAAAAAACTAGGGAAAAAATTGAAAAAAAGATATATGGCTTGGGGGGAAGGAATCTGTCTTACTTTGTTAAGACTACTTCAGATGCAGGAATATTCAAAAGCCTCACACGTTGGGCGACAAATTGTGACGAAGATACAAAATGACGCAATCTAAAACATGCCGGCGCCATTTTGTAACGAAATTATTTTGCCTACCATAGAGTAAGATGATGAGGGGTAGAAAATTGGGAACAGAAATTATTGGGGCGGAGATAGGGCAAGCAAAATAATCGATACTTGTGCGAACGGCACTCAGGGTTTGTGTGGAGAGCTGGGGTCGTGGATAAGTAAATGGCAAGGGATGGAATTGGGACAACTACAAAAAATTAAACAAACGGGTACTAACGTGAATCTCTTGAGACAAACAAAACAAAAGGAAATAGGAAATACCTCCAGCAATTTAAAAAGGACGCCGCTTCGAGGCGCCAAATTCTATCCATTACAACAGCTAGTTGTAACTATTGAAATAATTATTAAACATAAAAAATATATCTTTTCAAATGAAACTAAAAAAAGGGGGTTAGAGAGTTAGTCAAGATAAACAAACAAAATGGTTTACAAAAAATTAAACATTTATTGTGTCTCACCCCACACAGTTTCAAAAATACAGATAATACATAAAGACAGTCACAAACGTAAATATAAAAATAACAAAGAAAAATTTACATGTGTTCTATTCATTTACAAACTCGGGAGATGCTACAAAAACTTACAAATGTTACTGGACTATAAACTGTGGCAAATAAAAAATTATCTTTTTAAATAATGAAACCAATTATTATTGTTTTAAAAAAATCTATCTTAGTTTAAAATTTAACACAAAAAGTTACCTTAAATTTCGCTAAATTTCACTCTACATATCTGGGGTCGGGAACTGGAATCATGCTGGAATTATACTGGGGGCAGATCTGGGATGACGACCAGGGATAAGAAGATAAGGGGGGAAGCCAGCACCGGCTGAAACACAAACCTTGAAAACTCATCTCCTTCAAAGACTGGAACAGGCACAGCACAATGGCAGCATGAGGCCATCTTCAAAAACTGTTGTAAAATTGCTAAATACCAAGGATCCAACTGCTACTATCACTTCATACTACATTTCCATGACAAGAAAAGGAAAACGAAAAAAAATTACGAATTTAAAAATAAATTCGGACTTGGACCGATTACTTGAAAAATGTATTTATATGAATTGGAAGAATTCGGTGTTTTAACTTGTAAGAAAGGAAACAGAAATACACTAAGATTATTCTTTGATATTTCATGAAATACGAGGGGATTTCAATACATATCCAAAAAATTTAGAAATGCTACAAAGTCGCCACCTTTTCTTTTTCCCAAAGTGTTCATAAACTCTTTATATTGTTCTCTTTTAATGGAGTGTCTAGAAGGACAATATATTGAACTTATATTTACGGTATGTGTTTTCATCATCACACAGACTGTTGTAGCTTGTATGTGCTCAGTTGCATATTTTAATTCCTCATGATGCAAAATGTTATCTTTAATTATGATAGCACTTCCTCCTTTAGCTGCATTATCTGGGTGTACAGTAGAATATACTCTATACCTCCTAAATTTTACATATGACTGTTTAGTGAAGTGTGTTTCAGAAACGAGACACAGATCAATTTTCTCAATATCTAGTACTGCTTGCAACTCGATCTGATGTTGTAACAGTCCATTTGCGTTCCACGCCATTATTCGGATGTCCTTAGCAATTTCTGATTTTCGGAATAGCTCCTTTAGCGATATGCTCTAGCTGGGTAACTCTGATATCGATTTGAGTTATTTTGTCATCAATCTTGGTGAGCTTTTCCAATATTATTTTTAATGTAATATCAGTTTCTTTTTCTTGTTGCGATGATGCATATCTCCTTGCATTCTTTGTTACATTGCTGTAACTTATATTTTCACTAACCTCTGCCGTTTTTAGTTTGTTGCTTTCAATAACTCTATGGGGCGCTTTTATAACATTGTCTGTGTTTGTTCTCTCGTTTTTCATTGTTTGTAATTTTTTAGCTACATAACATCCGCGGCAGTTTGCAGGATGATTTTCTCCACAATCAACACATTTTGGTTTATCTTCCGGTGGTTTTTGGCAATCTTCAGTAAGGTATTTTGCAGAAGTAAATGCTACACATAAATATATCTTGGTGACAATGGATTACTTTAGAATTTTCACTAAGGTACGTTCAGTCCCAAAACAATGTAGATTAGTAGTTATATTAGCTAAATAATTTTTCAGTGATCCCTTAGAAATTCAGTCAAAATTAACATCAACATTTTTACTCAGCGCTCTTTAACTTTTGCCTATTAACTAAAGCATATATTTTAATTACTTTGCCAGTTACTGTTTTTACTTTTACTTATGCTGGTGATAATCTAAAATGGTCTAAGATATCTGCTGGATATTCGTATATGTTTAGTGTCTTCTAGTGATTACATTATACAAAAGTGGTGATGGAAAGTAGTCGAACCATATCCATAAGACATAGATGTACTCAAATGAATGATTTAGCCCTGGAAAGGGGCCGGTTCAGCCTCAGAGGAATATCTGCAAAAAAAAACAGAACACTCATGAATAGTAAAGTCGGTGTTTTAGTCACACACCTCCGCCTGTGTTAGTACAGGTTAAGTGAAACAAACAGGTGTCCATCAGCCGAAGGGGCGGGACAAGTGAGTTATTGCATAAAATACTCAAGGAGTCTTTCTCAAACCTTTTGGCCTTCTCTAACATGCTCTATTTTATTTTAAAAATAGAAACTGATTTCGTTTGGTTTTGCAAGGAAAGCCACCTTTAGTGGGTAAGTGACAATCTACAAAGCACTGGGTCCCTCCACAAGATTACCAACTAATAATTTATTATTAGTTATTATTATTACTCGTCCATTTATGTATTTAAGAAATTGCGATATTTAAATAAAGTGGCTAATAGCTTAAATTAAGTGCTTAGGAGTCTGCGTTACTGAAGATATAAATCCGAAATCAGAAATTCGATCAAGAATAGAGCAATTAAGAGCAGTCTTTTTCAAGGTGAGAAAATTTCTAAGTAACCAAAGACTCTATCTGCAAATCCGATAGTAAAATATATCCAATCTATTCTTCTTTATGGTGCCAAAGCTTGGACTGTTAATGTTGACTTTATGAGAAAACTAGAACTTATGGATCGATCATATTTCGAACAAAATGGTCTTGCATACTATAGGAAGAGACAGAGAACTTTTGACCAGGATTAAAAGGACAAAGGCAGTATATTTTGGGCACGTACTTACAAATAATAAGTACAAATTATTGAAGCTGATTATAAAGGCAAATGGCAATGGTTATAGCCAACCTGCGTTAGCGAAGTAGGCACTAGAGGAAGATGAATGCTAATGGTGGGGTAGAAGGATCAAAAAAACAAACGTTAAGATCCACCACACATTGAAGAAGCCAGATATAAAATTAATATTTTGTTCTAATATAAGCAGTTAATAAACGTTAATAAAATTTCACAAGTATGTCAGGAATAAAGAAAATTTGTTCATCTTGTTATTGTTAAATTTTAAGTTATGTAATGGTTTTTGTTAAACTCATAACAATCAAAAACGATTTTCCTTGGCTATCACTATGACCATCAATGTATAAGCTATAAATCCCCCAGAGGACATTAAGCTAACAATAACTACAAAAATGTGTTAGGCTTTCACGGCCATCGTCTAACTTGTTAAACTGTTTCTTCGGGCTGTTAGGCCGTTGTCTTCTGAGATTAGTTCTCGACGTTTCGCCAACACTAGGGGTTGGTATCTTCTGAAGATGTTACTGCTTCGTTTGTACGCTGAAACTGACGACGCGTTGTACCATTGTTGTGTTTGTCTTGTGTGTTTTTGGGTGTTTTCTTGGGATTGGTTGGCTATGCTGTCCTGTTTTAGGCTTTTGCCTCTTCAGGACGTGTTTTTCTTTGTGTTGGTTGTGGCTGGCACTGCATTGGTGTTGTGTCTACTGGTGTGCGGTATGTTTGTTTGTTGGAGGTTGCTGCTCTCGCTAGTCCTGGACAATCGGGGGCGAAAGGTATGTAAGTGAACGGTTCTTTTCAGAATTTTTTTTTTTAATCTAAAACAGAATTAGTAAATATATTGTTACGAACATACTTTTGGCATGGCCCAGGTAACGGTTGCATTGCATCTCTAATACTCTCGAAAGTTCGCGGCGTATCGAGTGCGAGAGAGAATAACCGGTCACGTAGGTGAATTAGAGGTGGGACAACGCCAGAATATTCTCCATACAGTAACTGTAGTATATATAGGTAACAGTGTTAGAAGTAGAGTTAGTCGATGAGAGAGTACCGAACTGTAAAGTTATAAATAAATATATGTATATAAATTCGAACCGCTCGTTTTATTTAAAAACGCTACAGTTGGTGTTACGGTGTGAGTAAAAAGAAATAAATTCAGCAGTGACTTTTGAAAAAGACTTTTGAACTTTTGAAAAGTATTGTTCGTCGGGAATATCCGCGTAGTTCGGAAGTGTCCTTCGTACGAAAGAACATTTAAAAAGTACGTGTGTGCCTGACCAAAGATGTTGCTAGTACAACTTTCAGTAAAACAGTTGCGTGAGCAACTGGAAGAAAATTTGAAGCTATTGCGACAGCCAATCATTGGACAGAACAAGAAAAAGCTGTTTCCTTGACTGCTGCTTTACGAGGTGATGCTGCGGATATCCTAAGATCAATTCCTAAGGGTCAAGAAAAATGTTACCAGACCTTGTTCACTCGACTAGACAAACGTTACGGAGATGCCCATCTACAACCAGTGTACAAAGTACAAATAAGAAGTAGAATCCAACGAGCAAGTGAGAGTTTGCAAGAGTTTGAAGCAGATGTTGCTCGTATAGTGCGGTTGGCTTATCCGGAGGTACCAGACAACATTTTGGAAGAAATTGCTGTAGATGCCTTCGTCAATGGGTTAAGAGACATTGAACTACAGAAAGCTTTACGACTAGCAAGACCGAAAGTTTTAGATGAAGCGCTCGCTATTGCCTTAGAACATGAAACAGCTAGTCAAGCTTCACGGAGCTATCGAGTACGAACCTCTGAAGAGAGCGACGAACAAAACGAGAAACGTCTGGAGGAAATCGTACGGAAAGTAGTTCGTGACATGATGCCGAAGAGACGTGAACCCAGATGTTGGAATGGTAACGACGTAGGTCACATTCGTCGTAAATTGCAAGAAAATAATACAGCAGTCAGAAAACTAGAACGGGTCGACAACAAGGGGCAACTGCCAACCTCGAGAAACACAGCCCCCATAGTAACTGTCAACATTACGTCCTCAGGTGGTAGATCGTTTTTGGTAGATACAGGTGCAACGAGAACTATTGCACGGCCAGAAGTAGTACGAGGCCATCTTAAATTATTGCCTGCAACAGTAAAGCTTAGAACAGCAACTGGTGAGATAATTAATACATATGGCGAGGCTAATATGTCAGTATCCATTGGCCAGACCACAGTGCAACATACAGTATTAATTGCAGAGATCTCCGATGATTTCATATTGGGGATGGATTTACTAAGGAAAGTTGGGGCTGTATTGAATGTCAAAGATGGAGTTCTCGAGATCAGTGGTGAAGAGTTGCCGTTTCATGAAGACCAAGAAGATGTTATCAGCTTAATAACTACTTGTGACGTAACAATACCCGGTAATAGTGAGAAAATTTTAATGACCAGACCAGATGGTCACTGCCGAGAGGGAAGTTTAAGGATGGTCGAAGATGTGAATAATGCCGAGTTCCTAACGGCAAAAGCTTTGGTGAGAATTCGAGATTTCGTTCCTGTAAGAGTTATGAATTTAAAGGGAACTGCTATTAAGTTAAGTAAAAGAACTTTGATTGGACAGTGTGTTCCCGTGGCTTCGATTTGTTCCATGAATACTAATGAGAAACCGTCGAAATCTAAGTATCCAAAGGAGCTTGTCGAGACGATGATTAAAACGTGCCAAGATCTTGATGATGAACGAACTAAAAAAGTGAAGTCTATGCTGATAGAATTTCAAGATGTTTTTGCCATGGATAAGAAGGATAATGGCAAAACAAGCATAGTAAAGCATAAAATTAATACCGGAGACGCTCAGCCAATCAGACAACAACCTAGACGACTTCCATTTTCGAAAAGAGATGAAGCCGAAGACATCATCAAAGATATGAACAAACAAGGGGTAATTGAACCATCAAACAGTCCATGGACATCACCAGTAGTCCTAGTAAAGAAGAAAGATGGTTCAACACGTTTTTGTATTGACTACCGACAGCTCAATGCAGTAACTAAAAAAGATAGTTATCCTTTGCCCAGAATAGACGATACTTTGGATACACTTTCTGGTTCTCATTGGTTCTCCACACTCGATCTGAAAAGTGGATATTGGCAAGTAGACATGGAGCCAGCTGATCGTGAAAAAACCGCATTCTCGATAGGATCAGGGCTTTGGCAGTTCACAGTTATGCCCTTTGGTTTATGTAATGCCCCGGCCACATTTGAAAGATTAATGGATGCAGTTTTAAGAGGTCTAACATGGAAAACATGCCTGGTTTATTTGGATGATGTAATTGTAGTTGGAAGATCCTTCGATGAACATGCCAATAATCTAACAGAAGTCTTTCAACGATTGCGGGCAGCGAATCTGAAGTTGAGTCCGAAGAAATGTCACTTGTTTCGACGAGAAGTGAAGTACTTGGGACATATTGTAGCAAGTAATGGTGTAACAGCTGATCCTGAAAAACTTGCAGCGATTAAGGATTGGCCAGTACCAAGAGATAAACACGAAATTAGAAGTTTTCTTGGCCTATGTACATATTACCGCCGTTTTGTCAAAGGATTTGCCAATATCTCCAAGCCATTAACAAAGTTGACAGAAGAAGGCAAAGAATATACATGGAGCGAAGAGTGTCAAAGAGCTTTTGAACACTTACAAATGGCTCTGATCAGCGCACCGATTTTAAGCTACCCTAGACAGGCAGGAAAATTTGTGTTGGACACCGATGCAAGCAACAGTGCAATAGGAGCTGTTCTTTCCCAAATCCAAGATGGACAGGAGAAAGTCATCGCTTACTTTAGCAAAGTCTTGTCAAAACCAGCAGCCTAAAGTTGGAAGAGTACTGAGATTAGAAGATGGTTCCCGATCTTTGCTGTATATGGTGACCAGGAAGTCTTATACAGACAGGGCAAGCTACGAGGATATATGGCGTGCTCTAACTAATTTGAAGAAAATTGTGTGCAATTACGACATCAAGAATTTGGCCTTACCCAAGTTAGGCCATGCACTAGATAATCTGGACTGGAAGATTGTCAGAAGCATGCTTGAAGTGATCTTCCGAGACACCGGCGTACGAATTACTGTGTGTTGCATTAACCCGATGGGATCGTATCCTTCAAAGTCAGTAGACTGTTATTTCTTTCTAAAGGGTTCATGCAGAGCTGGAGAGTCCTGTAGATTCCGCCATGCTGTGCCTACCGGAGTTGCTGATCGAGACGATCAGATTTAAGAGGGGAGCAGTGTTACGAACATACTTTTGGCATGGCCCAGGTAACGGTTGCATTGCATCTCTAATACTCTCGAAAGTTCGCGGCGTATCGAGTGCGAGAGAGAATAACCGGTCACGTAGGTGAATTAGAGGTGGGACAACGCCAGAATATTCTCGATACAGTAACTGTAGTATATATAGGTAACAGTGTTAGAAGTAGAGTTAGTCGATGAGAGAGTACCGAACTGTAAAGTTATAAATAAATATATGTATATAAATTCGAACCGCTCGTTTTATTTAAAAACGCTACAATATGAAATTGAATTATTAATTTATTAAATTAGTGTATGTATATCGCGACGCGTGAGGGCAGCTGTGGACTGGTACCTCAAAAACAGACAGGTATCGTTGTCCAATATCAAATCTTTAGAATTCATATCCGAAATTGGACAGTATAATTTTATCACCCAGTAGACCGAATGAATCTATTTGTTATTAAATACACACACGTAGTTAATTAGGTTACATACACATTTGGTCAATTATCAATAATATAATTTGGACATCAGTCAAAAGTGCTGACAAAGTTAAACAATTTACATAAATTAAATACTCATGTCACGCGAGGTCCGCGAAAATATTGACCCAATTAAAGTTTATATAAAACTAATATCTCTTGCCTAGAAGAGCATTCAATCAATATTCACTCAACGAACTTGATAGTCTTCAACGATCAACTTCATCAGTCTCTACTCAAAGTAATCCCGGGTCAACACCCATAGTGTACGTCTCTACAATAAACTCTGCTACTATTATTTGGTGTTTCCATTACAACTGAACGAACATCTTCACTAAGCCAACGAAGGGGATTTGTTCATGGTCCTATCGAGAAACAGAATACTTCAAGGAAGTTTGAGAGAGCCTATACAGTCCACGCCAGCAACACCCTCAGTAGCAGAGGGAGACCACTAGACCCGGGAGAACGAGAGCAGTACCAAAGCCGAGAGCCATACTAGAGCCGAGAGCAGTACCAAAGCCGAGAGCCATACCAAAGCCGAGAGCCACACTAGAGCCGAGAGCAGTACCAAAGCCGAGAGCCACACTAGAGCCGAGAGCAGTACCAAAGCCGAGAGCCACACTAGAGCCGAGAGCAGTACCAAAGCCGAGAGCCATACTAGAGCCGAGAGCAGTACCAAAGCCGAGAGCCACACTAGAGCCGAGAGCAGTACCAAAGCCGAGAGCCATACTAGAGCCGAGAGCAGTACCAAAGCCGAGAGCCATATTAGAGCCGAGAGCAGTACCAAAGTCGAGAGCCATACTAGAGCCGCAGACCAGCCAAAGGACAGGACCGATTGCAGAACCCACCAGAAGCGAGGGATCCTCAGCGTCTAAGAACACAAAAAACCGTAAGTTTTTGAATAATTACAAAATCTTCCAACTTTTACAATCTTACAATTTAACAATTAATTTTTTTTTATTACAATTTAACAATTTAGAACAACAATCTCCACTCTATCAATCGTATAATAATGTACTTTAGAATGTATACCATTTAAATAATACAGAGAATTGATAAAACAAAAAATAAACGTCATTCACAACTATAATTTACTAAACAGTAATTTTGTATGACAATTTGAAAAAAGAAACGTTCATACATATAGCTTGCTTTTAATTTCAATTAAATACTTTATTTCGAAAAATTAAAATAATTACGTAGCAAATAATTTCATTTATTTTGATATATATCATTGTGAGAGTGTGTCGTTTACATCTTGACCTACCTCAGTACAAAGAATAGCACAGCAGGCAAGGTCAAACTCATATTTCGCTAAATTGCACATTCCGATAGAAAAGAAAGTGTTATAGTACAGGTATACTTATTTAATAAATAACGTACATTTCGTATTGTCTAATATATTTACCGCTGAATGTAAAAATTTATAAAAATAATCATGGAAAGTATATACGTTAAGCAAGCGGAAATAGGAACAGAAATAACGAAACTCGTTTCAAATACAAAAAAGGATTCAATCTCGGAAAAATCAACAATACATCCGGGATAGACAGGAAAAATTAGAAGAATATTGGGCAAAATTTTTAAATAACCACGAAAAGCTGCTAGAAGGGGGTATAACGAAAGAAAAATATTTTGAAACAAAATACTATGATCCGGTATTTAAGATATACATTAAGGGGAAAACCCTGTTGGAAGAATATGGAAGGGTGCTGAAAAGAGGAAAAGCACCGAAAGTAAAGGAGATACAGATAAGAAAACAAAGAATCGAGGAATTATTACGGCCAGAAAATGAACAAGACTTGCAGGAGGATGAAGAATTGCAGTCAGAGTTAAGAGAATACATGGAAAAGGTGAATACACTAATGATTGAAGCAGCAGTAAATGAGGAACTAGACGCTACAGATAATGGAGAAGTAGAGAGAATAAATAATCTAAAGAGGAAAGTCAGGGAAGTTTTAAAGAAAATAAGGCCAGGAATGCAACGGCCAGAAAGCACACAGAGGAGGGACGGTGTGACATTGCCGCAGGTAAAAATCCCTGTGTATGAAGGCAGATATGAAACGTGGAGAACTTTCCACGATCTGTTTACTAAAGTAATACATGAAAACGACCAGTTATCAAACGCAGAAAAAATGCACTACCTAAAAACTCAAGTAAGAGGGAAAGCCAACAGAATGATACAACACTTAAACATATCCGAGGCCAACTACGAAGTGGCCTGGAACATGCTAAAAGATAGGTATGAGAACCCAAGGATGATATTGTTTAAATTAATAGACAGGATGCTACTAGCGCAGGAAGTAAAGGAATCTTCTGCTAGAGCATTGAAATCACTACATGACACCTTCCACGAAAGTCTGGAAGCCATAGGAGGGTTAGGAACAGACACGGAAGCGTGGAGCCCATTGATAGCCCGAATTATCATAACGAAATGGGACAATGAAACTAGGAGGCTGTACGAAAACCTCATTGGAGACAGTAGAGAGATACCGACGTACAAATCGACACAAACATTCTTACAGCGAAGATTTCAGACACTGGAACTACTGGAGTCAGAAAAAAGACAAGAGAAGCAAGGAGGATCTCGTAGGAAACCAAGAACGCATTGCGTGATATGCAACGGAGATCACGGAGTACCGAACTGCAGAGAATTTCAGGAACTCAATGTAAAAGACCGGAACAGGATGATAAAAGAAAAAGGATTGTGTACAAACTGCCTAGCACATAAAAAAGAAAAACAATGTTATTCACAATATAGGTGCAGACACTGTGGCGGAGACCACCACCATATGTTGCATTATGAAAAAGGAAACACAAGCAACAAAAGAAACTCCAATGGAACGAAAGGAGAACAAACACAAGAAAGAAATGGAAGAGATTCAAACAATAGAAGAAACGGGTACCAAGATGATAGGTACAGAGGAGGAAATAATAATCCATACAACGCCAGAGAACAAAATAACGGAAGGCGAGAAAATACACAAGATACCAATGGGCATAGGAATAGCAACGACCAACAAAGGGGGCAGAATTCAGTAAACTGTGCAAGCCATAAGGAAGGTGAAGCATTACTAGCGACAGCTGTGGTACGCATAAGAGATGCGAAAGGAGATTCACACATAATGAGAGCACTAATCGACCAAGGGTCACAATGCGCATTTATAACGGAACAAGCTGCGACGACGCTAGGAACAACAAGGAAGCCCATACAGGCGACCATATCCGGGATAGGCTCGTCAGGAGAAAAAACAGCCAACTGGAGTATGAAACTTTTAATCGAAACTCATTACGAAAGTGACTTCGAGATGGAAATAGAAGCACTAGTACTACCGAAGATAACAAGGAATTTACCGGAACAGGATATAATTCTACCGGACTATAACGAGAAAAATGCAATACTGGCAGATCCAAGATATTACAAGGTAGGGAAGATAGACTTACTACTAGGAGTAAAAGAATACAGTTACATATTGACAGAAGGGATGCACAGAATAAGTAATGGACTCCTGAGTCAAAACACCAAACTAGGATGGATAGTTTCGGGAATAGCACGAGAAAGGGAGAATATAAAAGCAGAAGTATGCTGTATGATATCAAGACAAGAAATGGACGTACAAATAAAGAACTTCTGGGAATTAGAAGAAGTAAATCAGGACACAAGTTTCTCAGTGGAAGAACAAGAATGTGAAGAACTGTATCGACAGACTGTAAAAAGGAATGAAAAAGGGAGATACGAAGTAAAAATTCCGTTTAGGGAAGACGTCGCAAAGTTAGGAGAATCTAAACAGCAAGCATTCGCCAGATTGATGCAACTAGAAAGGAAGTTTGCAAAAGACAAACAGTTAGAAGCGAATTACAGACAATTCATGGAAGATTATGAAAACCAAGGTCATATGGTAATAGCAGAAAACCAGGGAGATGAGTACTACTTACCTCATCATCCAGTGAGAAAAGAGGACAGTACTACAACGAAAATAAGAGCCGTGTTTGATGCATCAAGCAAAAGCTCATCGGCAGTAAGCCTGAATGATATTATGCACACAGGGCCGAAATTACAACAAGATTTGACAAATATACTATTACGATGGAGATCCAATAAGGTAGCATACTCAGCGGATCTGGAAAAAATGTTTAGACAAATCAGAATGGCAGAAGAAGACCAAAAATATCAAAAAATTTTGTGGAGAAAGGACACAAAGGACCACATACAAGAGTATAACTTAACGACGGTGACATACGGCACGGCCGCAGCACCCTTTTTAGCGTTAAGAACAATACAACAATTACAAGAAGACGAAGGAGCGAGGTTCCCGTTGGCATCGAAAATTGTAAAAGAAAACATGTATGTAGACGATATACTAGGAGGAGCTGAGACAGTGCAGGAAGCAGAAACAGCCCAAAAGGAATTAATACAACTGTTCAGAAAAGGAGGTTTCATTCTTAGAAAATGGTTGAACAACGAAGAAAAAATAATGGAGAACGTACCGGAGGATATGAGGAACGTAGACTCCAAGGCATTCAAACAAGAAGAAGTACGGAAAACGTTAGGAATACACTGGTCACCTAAAGAGGATATAATCACATTCAAAATAAGGATAACGACGGCAAGAAAATAACGAAAAGACACGTACTGTCAGAAGTAGCAAAACTATACGACCCACTGGGATGGATAGCACCTGTAGTAATTCAGGCGAAAATGTTCATACAGGAATTATGGGAGCAAAAGACCAGTTGGGATAAAGAATTAACTAGCAACCAACAAAGCAGGTGGAATACATACCAGGCGCAATTAGTAAATCTGGAGAAAATAACATTGCCCAGGTGGAACAACTTAAGCAAGATAAACAGAGTAGAACTACATGGATTTGCAGATGCGTCTATGAAAGGATATGGAGCGGTAATCTACTCAAGGGTATTAGGCCCAGAAATTAAAACGAATCTAATGATAGCAAAATCGAAAGTCGCACCATTGAAAGGGAAAACGACGTTACCGAGGCTCGAGCTGTGTGCCGCGGTACTACTAGCAAATTTAATGAAGAAAACCCTACAAGCATTGAACAGGGAAAACATTGAGGTATATGCATGGTCGGACTCAACGATAACCCTGGCTTGGATAAGGGGATCATCAAAAAGGTGGAAAATGTTCGTCGCCAACAGAGTAGAGGAAATAAGACGCGTTATAGGACCGAAAAATTGGCATAAGGTAGATACAAAGGAAAATCCAGCGGACATCCTCTCACGTGGAAGTACCGCATCAGAATTATTAGAAGCAGAGCTATGGTGGAAGGGACCAACTTGGCTGACTAGTAACAAAACTTTAACGCAGGAATCAGAAGAAATACCAGAGACAAATGAGGAGGAAGTCAAAACGAAAATAACGGTGCACACGACAACGATAAAGGAGGACATATGCGAGAGATTCTCAAATTTAGAAAGAATGAGAAGAGTACTTTCATATTGTAGGAGATTTGCAGACAAATGCAGAAAAAAGAAGGACAATGGACAAAGTCAGCTTACAGTCCAAGAATTAGAGGAAACGCTATTAAAGGTGATAAAGCACACACAGCACGCCTACTTCAAACAAGAAATAAATAAGCTGAAGAAGAAACAGCAATTAGACAAGAAAAATAAATTAGCGTCATTGGTACCATTCCTGGATAGACAAGGAATTCTAAGAGTCACCGGAAGACTGAGACACACGAATCTAAAGTACGGAGAAAAACATCCGATAATTTTGCCAAAGGGTAGTGCATTAACAAAGTTACTTATAACACATAGTCACGCAAGAAATCTACATAGCGGATTACAACAAACACTACAGTACATAAAAAGGAAATACTGGATAATCAACGGCAGAAGAACCGTGAAAGATCATCTAGCAAAATGTTTAAGGTGCAGGAGGTATAAAAGCCAAGCAGCACAACAATTAATGGGAGATCTACCGAAAGACAGAGTAAACCCGAGTCATCCCTTTACTAACACAGGGATAGATTATGCCGGGCCAATAAAAATAAGTACCACGAGAGGCAGAGGACAGAGGAGCTATAAGGGCTACATCTCAGTATTTGTGTGTCTGTCAACGAAGGCAGTACACCTTGAGGTAGTAAGCGATATGTCTACGGATGCATTCATCGCAGCGTTCAAGAGATTTACGGCACGCAGAGGACAGTGCAACAACGTATACAGCGATAACGGAACCACATTCGTAGGAACAGCAAATTTGTTGAAAAAAGAAAATCAAAAAATAGATGACGAGATAAAACAAGGATTACTGGCACTAGGTACCCAGTGGCATGTCATACCTGCATATGCACCACATTTCGGAGGATTATGGGAGAGCGCAGTGCGAATAATGAAATCACTTGAAAAGAATAATCGGGGAAACAGTTCTAACATATGAAGAATTGAGTACGGTGCTGGCACAAATAGAAGCATGTATGAACTCGAGACCATTATGCGGTTCATCAGAAGACCCTGAAGGGAAAATAGCCCTGACACCAGCTCACTTCCTTATAGGGAGAGAAATTATATCACCAAATCGGGGGAAGAAGAGCTTACGACTTATTTGAAGATGCCGACGAGGTGGAGATTATTGGAGAAAATAAAAAGAGACTTCTGGAAAATTTGGAAACAGGAATACCTGCACCAATTACAACAGAGAAATAGATGGCATAAGGCGCACCCTAACATAAAAGAAGAAGAAATAGTTATAATTAAAGAAGAGGATACACCTCCAGGCAGATGGCCATTAGCGAGGGTAACAGGAACACACCCTGGAGCGGAGGGATTAACCAGAGTAGTAACAGTGAGAAAGGCAAACGGGAAACTGACTAAAAGACCCATACATAAGCTAATACGACTGGAAGAAGAGAAACAGGAAAAGCCGAAGAAGGCAGCAGCACTAAGATGGAAGAAAATACTAGTAGTTATAATGTTTTTAACGATGTTAAAACCCATAAAGGCAGAACCGTATAAAATATATAATCCGGTACCAGGATTTTTCACAGAAGACCTTGGAGAGGTCGTCATAGACCGGGGAACATTTCGAATAAAGGTGTTACTCGAAAAAGGAAGAATTCGAACAGAGCACCAACTAATAGGAAATATGATACAAGGCGTACGAGAACTGTGTCATGAGATAAAAATCGTGAATTGTAAGGATATAATAGAGAAGTTAGAGGAAGAACAAAGAAAGGCGGAGTCAGTAAGCGAGGGGTTGACAGTAGAAATAAAAGGAAGGGAAAGAAGAGGAATATTAGGAACAATATTAACCTCAGTATTAGGAGTCAATGACGAAGCCTACAGTAACATTGAAGCATTAGATAATAACCAAAAGGAGCTAATAAAGGGATCACAGCACCAGGCGAAGATAATGTTAGAAACAATAACATCAATCAATCACACAGAGAACAGGATAAACGAGCAAGTGATCAAGTTTAACAAAGCACTAATCACAGGTCTACAAGAAATATCTAAAGGACTTAACGCAGTAGAAGACAAAGCACAAAAACTAGAAACCGAATATAGCACGTTACGAATACAAACGATAGCATTACAAGTTATGGACTTCATAAACGAATATACTCAATTTTACGAGGGAATATTAAACCTTCACTATAACCACGGACACTTCATTGATATAGTGAAACCGGGTGAAATAACCAAATTAATAGGGAAAGCAGGGCAGATACTGCCTCAAGGGGTCGAAATACGACGACAACCCATTATAGAAACAGAAGTCAGTCATGACGACAGATATATAACAGTCATCGGCTACTTCATAGTGACAGGGAAAAATAAGTACAGCATGCTCAAAGTCACGGCCATACCACTTGACGTTGAGGGGTCGGTGTTGCGCACATTTGTCGCCCCAAGGAATCTACTGGTCGTAGATTATAACACACTGCACTACTTCGAATTGACCGCGGAAGATAGAGAAAGGTGCTTACTGTTGACAAAGGCGCAGATAGCGTGCTCACCAACGGCTATAAGAAACATGGATACCCAACCAAACTGCATACTTGAAGAAATTTATGAGCGATCTAAGAATAGCACATGTCCAGTGGTAGCCAGGACAATACAGACAGCTCAATGGAGTAAGGTGGGTACTCCCAACCTCTGGCTAGTTATCACGCCAGTCACGATACACATATCCATTATTTGCGATGGAAATCGGAGCGAAAGAGTACTGGAACGAGTCACATTCCTGAAGCTTTCACCCAAATGTATCGCCCAAACGAAAAATATTACATTACTCCCCACTAGCAGTGGGGTGGACAGAGCAGTGACGAGTTTCCTGAAGTCGCCAATCACTCCCGTGGCCCAACTGGTGGCGAGGACACCCCGCAAGTTTAACACGCCTCTAAACACCTACCTTGACATACCAGGAGGAGAGCTACGTCATGTGTTACTTGAGGAGGAGAGTCTGGAACAAGAAATGACGCATACGCAGTGGCGATCGATTCACGAATCTAATTGGCATTATTTTGTGGCCACCGGGATCATTACTATAATGGTAATAATTGGGATACTCACGTTATGGAAGTACCGTCCTGTTGCACGACTATGTCGTTCAGGGAATCCACAAACTCAGACTAACGAACAGGAAGTGCCTGTATTAGTTAGTAATCGGCACAACAATGTACCGTCGACTTCCCAAGTTGACATAACACTTTCCACATTTTCATCCAATTGCCCTAATTTTAATCTAGAGATAGAGTCGGACATTGATAGCTAGGGTACGGTTGGAAGATTATTGATTATTCTTAAACTATTTATAATTTATCATGTTTGAATTTTACTATGTTATGTAATACTTATATGTAAACTTTGAGTATTGACACTTGGGCCAGATTGCCCGATTCCGCAGTATGTCCAATATCAAATCTTTAAAATTCATATCCGAAATTGGACAGTATAATTTTATCACCCAGTAGACCGAATGAATCTATTTGTTATTAAATACACACACGTAGTTAATTAGGTTACATACACATTTGGTCAATTATCAATAATATAATTTGGACATCACTCAAAAGTGCTGACAAAGTTAAACAATTTACATAAATTAAATACACATGTCACGCGAGGTCCGCGAAAATATTGACCCAATTAAAGTTTATATAAAACTAATATCTCTTGCCTAGAAGAGCATTCAATCAATATTCACTCAACGAACTTGATAGTCTTCAACGATCAACTTCATCAGTCTCTACTCAAAGTAATCCCGGGTCAACACCCATAGTGTACGTCTCTACAATAAACTCTGCTACTATTATTTGGTGTTTCCATTACAACTGAACGAACATCTTCACTGAGCCAACGAAGGGGATTTGTTCAATCGTTGTGCAATGGGATCGGAAAACCACAGAAAACCGATCCCCCCCTGTCGTGGTCAGTTCGAAGTGAACATTTAGTATTATAAGCGACGGTAATAGAGGGGAGTTGCCTCCTGTATGTCAATGTATTCATCCGGGAGCTCGTTGCTGGCGAGTTCCAGCAGAATGGCGGGTAGGAATGGGAGTTTGGGTTTGGGTTTTCGTCTGAATACATTGCCGATGGATGAGCAGGTAGTTTTGAGGATGCTTTGGGCTCTGAGGTTTTGGCCCCGGATGGTGCGATTTGTGTAACTCTTGCTCAGAGAGGAAAGCCTCTCATTGATGGGCTGGATGTTCGACAGGCGATGAATGTGTGCGGAAGGATAGTCGTAACGTTTTCTATTTAGTTTACGTAAGATTCTCCTTTCCAGTGTCAGTAGTCTATTGTTGAGATGTTTGGGCATCACAGCACAAATACAAGATTTGTACTCGATGATCGGTCTCATGAATGTTTTGTATGTATGAATAAGTGTACGTGTGTGTGTGCGACCGAATTTGCCACTAAGAGCGTTGAGAAGTCCGAGTCGGCTCCTAACCTTGTTACAGGTTCTGTCCGTGTCGTCACTCCAGCGTAATGTTTGTGTAAACAACACGCCGAGATATTCGATCTGGTTTCGGAGTCGGAGTCGTTCTCCCCATAAACTCAAATTGTGCCTTTCGGTGATAATGGGTGTGATATATTGACTGCGGTATGGATGTCTGAAAAGGATCATCTGTGTTTTGTTTGGGTTAGGTGTCACTCTCCATCTCTGACACCATCGCTCGACTAGGAGCAGATGATTTTGAGCTATCCTAAGTGTAGCGTCGATGTTTTGTGTTGTTGTAAGAAGTGCTGTAGCGTCTGCGTATAATAGAGTGGTTGTATTAGTGTGTCTAGGGTTAGGGAAGTCGCTATTGTACAAATAACCGTGATACCTCGGTCGATATCATCTGGATATGTTAGGTTGCCTAACTCTGGAGTATTATTTGACAAGAATGTTTGGAAGAGTTCCCAGTTGGCGTGTTTATAGTCTCTTATTACTTTAGGAGGGTTGGGAGGTGGAGGGTTAAGTATCTGTTCCTTAACCAGCAGGGGTAGGTGATCCGATGTAATCGAATCTCCCAGGAGGTATTCGTCACCCAGTTGATCAATTAGGTCGTACGTACATACGATATGATCGATGATTGACAAGCCCTGGTGACCCAAAAACGTCGGTTCACGGTTAGGTATGCGGTGTAGGGGGAGGTTAAGGAGCATAACCGAGAGATCATTGCCTGCACAGTTTGACACCGTGTCGCCATATCTGATGTGCCTGGCGTTAAAGTCTCCTAGAATAATAGCCTTGTTCAGGCTGGAGACGTAGTCAGACAATGTCTCGGATAAAGATTGAGAGGGATGTTTGTATTTCTGTGTATTTTAATTCACTAGATGTGACCAGCTTCACGAACGTGGTGGGTAGGTTGGATTTGGATATGATCCGCCATAGTCGAACTACGGGGATATCCATTTCCGTGAATGCTTTGGTAAGGTCATCGTCGGAGTAGTCCCTTTCGACCCCCTTGACGACGACCATGTAGGTGGGTTTGGATGTGCGAGTAGGATTACGTGGTGTTGGGATGTGCTTAGGTGTGACTAGGACCTTTGGATCGCCCAGCACGTCACGGAGTTTTCGTTGCAGCTCGACGTGATTAACCGGGTGGATAGTTGTAAGGTGGGCTATTTGGGTATGGAGCACTTTTACCGTCGAGATTTGATTAAGTAAAATCTCTCTGGTATTAATGATTCGAAAGAAATCTCTCTGGTTAGATTTCTCTCGAGGGATGTTGGAAATGGTATAGTTAAAGGATTTAGGTTGTGTAGAAGTGGTGGCCCGGGATGCAGGGATGGTAGTTTTGGGAGAGGTAGTGGCATTTGCATATAATAAATGTGTGTTTTGTGTGAGTGGTGGATTGTTAGGTGTGTGTACTAATTGTGGATTGTGTGTATTTGTTGGTTGCGGGTTGACTGTGTTTATTAATTGTGGATTTTGGGTGTTTGTTGTTTGAGCGGTATGGGTGGATATTGGTTGAGTGATATTAGTAAGTGTGGTGAAATTGTGTTGTGGTTGAGTGGTGATAGGAGATGTGGATGGGTTTAGGATTGCGGAAGACCGGGACAGCTGCAATTGAGCGATCAGCCGGTCGATTTGTTCTATGGGTAGCGTGGATATTAGGTCAGACATGAATGTGTAGGACATATTGTTGGTGACCGAGGTTTGAGTATTTTCCGGGATATGTATTGTGGGTGGAAAGGATGTTGGAATGGGTAGGGTGGTAGGGTTGGTTGGTGGTATTAAAGGAGATGATACAGATGTTCTATGCATAGATAAATCTTAATCCGTTATGTTTTTCTGTTGCTGTTGCAGTTTTGGTTGCACTAATCGTCCAACGAACAAACAGATGGCCGCAGAAAATATGATTCATTTTTTTAAACATGAAAAAAAAGTAATGAAAACGTGTTCGTCACATTTATTTTGTATTTACAAAGGATATTGAAGTTAAGTATGAAAATACAGCAATAACAAAAAGAATACACTTGCATACAATGCAATTAATAAAAAAACTAACATTTTACCTACAATCATACAATTAAATTGACAACTAAAACACAATTCATCAATAGAACTACGGTTCATTTCATAGATCTACGGTTAGGTTCACTAGCAGTAGGCGGAGGAGGAGGACCTCTTCTATCTAATTCTTCCAAATAGTTCAAAACTAGTTGAGTTCTCTCTTCCGGAATGTGATCCAAAACCAAATACCTTTTATCATTCTTCAAAATTTCCTCAATTTCTTGCATGTGCGCTTGATTTTCGCGCAGTGTTTGCAAAGATTTGTGTGTGATTAGTTTGGTTTCGTGGAGTAGCTCCTTAAACTGTCCCTTTGCCAGTATCAGTTTGTCTTTTAAATAATCTTTGAATTCGCGTTCACACTAGAAATAAAAAAAAGTTAATTATTAAAGGAACGCATAGATTAAAGATTTATCACACTGAACATAAATATATACAATATTATTAATAATCTATTTTAAATTGTCGAGAGGTTAGTTTTCTGCATTAAGCACTTAATTCGAGAGAATTATAAATTTAACGATAATCTTGAAATTTTCTTAAAAACCAAAAAAAAAAGAAAAAAAAATAGACTCAAAATTTTGGAAATTAATGGAGTTAGAAATAATTTCCTGATTCTTAATGAACAAAGTAGATATTGTAGTACAGTCTCTGTCTTGCTGACCAAGACAATGGCCTTGTTTCATTGAAATGACACAGGTATTTAGATAATAAATACGGTACATATCGGATCGTAGATATATTAGAATATTGTTTCACAACAGTTAACGTAGGTCGGCGTATCGAGTTATTGCTTATATGTTCTGGCTGATAAGGTAAACATAGTCGTTAAACCTTATGTATATAAATCAATATCATCATTCTGGCTTTATAACCCTGCGTGGATCCTAGCCTCCTCAAGAATTTCTCTCCAGTCTTCCCTATCCATCGCCTTTTTCCGCCAAGCACGTATTCCCATATTTCGCATGTCTTGCCAGGTATTGTAACGGGATTTAATCAAGCATCCAGAAATCAGATCTTAGTAACCCAATTCAGTTTAAAAATTTAAAATCCTTTTAATAATAATCATTGCTTGTTGCTCAATGCGATTGTTTGTTTATGACATTAAAAATATCGGTGTAACTAGAACACGCTTACCGAGACGCTGACCTAGTGAAATTTGCAGTGTCAAATTTCACTAGGTCACTAGGAAAGCAATCAAAAGCTTATTTAATATTGTGTACAAATTATACTAGTCAAACATGAATGCATAAACAAACGCACGTCAGTTAAATACCTGGAAAATAACGGGAATAGATCATTAAGAATTAAGAGTTAACAGTGGAATCTCATTGAATCATCATCGAATCATCATCGAATATCATGATTATTATTCCGATAGCAAAAAACAAAATGGTTTATCCAATGAAACAACAATAAATGCGTTTTACTGGTAAACAGTAATAAGATATGTCAGAGGAAAGAAGTGATGCAAGTTATTACTTCCACGAATTTTTGACATTCTAGTGGTGAAAACATTTGTGCCGTACAATAAGATGTCTGACGGAAAGAAAAGTATAAAGAACTTTGGAAAGTCACTTATCTAAAACTTTGGATCATTACAAGGAATAGTGTTAGTCGACCGATGACTGCTCAATGTTCTAGAACTAAAATATTATCCAACTTTAATAATTCGAAAATAACTTACCCTTTCACTAGATGTGAACTTCGTATACCTTGGGTCATCTCTAATAATTTTCTTAATCTCCTTCCATGCGCTTACCAATGAAACTTCAACTGTTTCGTCCAAGAGTTCTCTGAAATTTTGGCGTTTTCTTTTCACCAATTGTTCCACGTGATCATTAAACAATTTTTCTTTATCTTCTCTGTTAAGACTGTCAGCTAAGTCCCACCTATGATCTTTTCTCAAAATACGTTTCACTTCTCGCCAACTAAGATCAGAATTTCTTACCAAATCGCTTAGCAATGCATTGAAATGCTGAAAAAAATTAAATGATGTATAAAAATATAAATCCGATTTATCATTTAATAACTATAATATATGTTATATTTTAAATATCTTGACGGCACAATAGAAAGCAATAACTAGAAAAGCCTTTCTATGAAAATTGACTGAAAAGTCAATGTCAAAATCATCGGCATATCTTCTATTATTAATTGTTTTGCCGTTGATTATGATTTTTGCGCTATTACAGGAATATACATCCATCCCTGTCACACACCTTTTTTATGTCACTATTTCCACCGACATGTTACTCTCCACCCATACTTGAACTATCTTATGCCAATACAGTTCTGTGATGACTCGTAAGTCACTCTCATCTATACCCGTTGCTCTGAGTATTTCTGCTGATTTCTGGTGTTGAAATCACCAGAATCATCAATCTATCACCTATCACTAGCGCAAAAACTTTGCAATAGTCCATAAACTAGGCGCATATTCCCAAATTCATGTCACGGGCTCTCTGTGAAAGTATATTGGGCGAGCCTGACAAGTTACTACTTTGCTTTACTTTAGTGATTACAAGACTCCTTGTCTTGTAACGTTATGAAAAATGTTCATAACGTATTACTTCCCGCACTTAAGCGTTTCTTCAGCACTCCCTATATATCCAGGGTAGGAACTCTAGAACTTCCTACAGTTCCAGTACTTCCAAAACATTAATTAGTTGGAACAAAATCAGTTATCTTCTTTTGGCTTAAGAAGGTAAACCTACGTGACGAGACCGCCTCATAAACATCATGTCGGTCAGCGTAGACAGTTGCGTACTGCTTAATATCGCGAAGGGCCACTTCAAATAGTAAGGGAGACAAGATTAGTTGAGACGTCTTATTCATGACTTTCAATAACGTCTAGATCTTGATTCTGATCAATTATTCAAACAATGTCACCTATCAGTTATTGCCATCATTACCTTCTCGGGCGATCCATTCTTGGAGGCAGATTTTTTCTGCTTCTTCGCATCAACAGATTGGTTGAAGAGTTGAAGAAAATCTTTCCTTCTACATCCGGAAGATTAGTTTCTTCAAAATCTTGATATTGTTTAAAAAGGAATAAAGTTAATGAAATGTAATCAGTTGAGGAAAAATCAGCAATAATGTTTGTCAGGCAATAGTACGAGCTCTGTCAGATCTTATTTAGCGTAAGATATTCTAATAGACCAATTATTTCAGGTTATACAACAATTCAAAGGATTTTAAAAAAGTTTGAAAATACTGGGACCAAGATTTCTAATTGTAAATATACCTTTTTATTACTTAAACAACGGATAAAAAATAATTTATGTTAATTTTTAAACATAAAACTATAACAAATGTTCCAAACAGTCCTCCATTTTGTACTAAGCAGTATTCCAATCGATTGGAATCGTGGCAAACGCGTGGCTTTATTTGCACATTCTTCACGTTAATTACGTTAACAAAACGTAGTGTACATTCTCATTTTACTGTACACAAGGGGCACTGTCATCTTGAGTCACTGCGAAAAATCAGTCGTTGTAGCATATACAATCACTAAATGTTATTCGAAGAAACATGGGTGCTTAATGGAACATCACGGAATCCAAAAACACTCCATTAACTTTCAAAATTCAAAAAACCTCTTCCTGACGCACCGAAAATTCAAATATCGATTTGGACTAACTTTCAGAGTCGAGGGCACACAGTGACCATAAATGGCGAAGATACTCGTGGAGGAATATCAGTGAGTACCAGGAACGACACCTTTGATAGTGTGTACCGCAGTTACGAACAGGAAGAACTAATTCCAGGCCATGACCTACATCTTAATAAAATTTATTATTACGAAATACATGCTGCACAAGCTTACACTACACAAGCCTACACAAAAACTGGCAGAGCCAGATAAAGCTCATATATGTAAAATGATTCTCGGTTATGATACGGAACGTGCTAGATAGGTATAGCGAAAGGAAACAGAGCTAAATCTGAAAGTTCTGTTTAAAGCGTACTGACAGCAATGATAATTTGAATATATTGATTTGCTCTTAAAACTGCGATGTTAGCGTAAACTATCTACTAATCTTCTTCTTCTTCAGCCTTAAGTAATCCAACTTTGGACATAGGCCTCCCCCAAATCAATCCAGTGTCTTCTATTTTGCGCCACTTGCTTCCAGTTTTGTCTCCGATCTTCTTAATGTCATCAGCCATCTCATTTGTGGTCTCCCTCTGCTTCTCTTTCCTAACCATGGTCTCCATTGTTATATTTCGTGGTTCCATCTCTTCTCTTTTAGTCGGGCATTGTGTCCTGCGAAGATCCATTTTAATTTGGCAACATCTTCTCCTTTGTCCATGTCTTTTACTTTGATTTTGCTTCTAATACATTTGTTTATTTTTTTGTCTATAAGTTTCACCCCGAGCATTGATCTTCCCATCGTTCTTTGTGCTTTTACTATTTTATCCATATTAGACTTGGTGAGTGTCCACGTCTGTGAACCATACGTGAGTATAGGGAAAATACGCTGATCGTAAATTCTGGTTTCCAAATATTGTTCTATTTTAGTACTTTTCAAGATCCAACTCAGTTTTCCAAATCCTGTCCGCGCTAACCTTATTCTCCTGGTAACTTCGGCAGTTTGATCTTCTTTGTTAACTTTGGTTGCCTGTCCCAGGTAGATGTATTCGCTTACTGTTTCTAAATTTATGTCGTTCAACGTTATTTCTCTAATGTTCGGTGTATTTGTCATTATTTTTGTTTTTTCCAAGTTCATCTTAAGACCTTTTTTTTCCGAAGCTTGATATAGTTGCGTCATCATGGTCTGTAGTTCTTCGAAACTTGTAGCGAATATTACAATGTCATCAGCGTATCTTAAATGACTCAGTTTTCTTCCATTAACATTTATTCCTTTATCTGCCCAGTTAATGTCTTTGAACACGTCTTCCAGTCCAAGTGTGAATAGCTTTGGTGAGATAACATCTTTTCATTGTAGCTTTCTTGTAAATATTATGTATGAGCATTCTGTATCGGGAGTCTATCCTGCAAATGTTCATAGCTCTCTCTCTATTGCCCAAAGTTCTATGGAGTCGAATGCCTTTTCATAATCAACGAAGCCAATGTATAAGTTCAAGTGATATTCATTGGCTTTCTCTGTTAGAGTTCTGACTTTAAGAAGATGATCCGCTGTACTGTAACCCTTTCGAAATCCTGCCTGCTCTACCGGTTGATAGCTATCGATCTTCGACGTTAACCTGTTAGTTATTACTCTCATAAACAGTTTGTACATTTGGGACAGCAGAGAGATTGGCCTATAGTTCTTCAATCTCCCCTGTCTCCCTTTTTGAAGAGAAGTATTGTCAAACTTTCATTCTAATCATCTGAGACTTCTCCTCTGTAAAGAAAGTCGTTGAAAAATTTTTTCAATTCTTCGAGAATTATTTCACTCCCCTCCTTCAACATTTCTACAAGTATTCCATCTGGGTCCGGAGCCTTATTGTTCTTTAGTTGTGGCATAGCTTGTTCTATTTTAAGGATTATATGTTAGGGAGTATTTCTGAGTTGACATTCGTTATCTTTCTCTTGAGATCTTCCTTTGCAGTGTTATCTGGGTTCTTGTTTGAGGAATATAAATCACGGTAAAATGTGTGAGTAACTTTTAGGATTTCGTTCTTTTCTCTTATTTCTTTTCCATCTACTAATAATGAACAATATATAATAATAAATGCGATACAATAATTTAAAAATGTATAGCGGCGTCATTAGCTCAAATGTACCGGGTGAAATGAAATTTTACCAGAAACTATCTGCTATTGATAAATTGATTTAACGGCATACTTCGCACATCAACCATTAAAATATAAGGTGAACATGTGTTGGTATTATACAATGAAACTATTAGTTCCGAAACTTACCTGAATAGCTTCATCCCTTTTATGTTGTTCCCGTTCTTTGTCTCTGTCACGCATGTGGGTAGCTAATGTCCGTTGAACTTCCTTCTCTCTTTCACGTAAACTAGCCTGGGCCCTTGCTTGGCGATCTTTTTGATCTTGGGTCTGTTCTTCTGCTTCACCTTCTTTTTCTCCTTCCTGAAAAAAGTGATAGTGGTAAGTGATAAGGGTCTAAGATAATTATGTAATCCAATAAAAACTCTTTTGCCTGTAAGAAAAGGCCAAAGTGATTCAATTATGAACATAGCAAAAAATGAATCATGTTATTTTTAAACAACTATAGATTTTATTAACTCTATTGTAGCATTTTCTTTTTACCCTGTATATGATAAAATCGATATAGTTCATATAAGTACTTAGAATTTGCGTTTTACAATATTAAACGAGAAAACACACTTTAATGTGAGTCTTTTTACATTTTCAAGCGCCGCTTCCAAGATGGTCATTTACCATCTCGTTCTTCAATTCCTTTTTTCTTTGTTCCGCCTAGAGAAATGTTGAAATAATTGCTGAATTCTGAATCAAGACAGACTAGAGATTTTCAGATGCGTAGAATAAAAAACATCTCAAAATTACTCTTATCATGGAACCGTGAGAAGGAATTTTTTTAAAGTCCGTTTTGGTCTGGGCAGCGGAAGAAGAATATATCCATACCAGTATATTCGCTGGTATGTGCGTTTTTTTCAGTGTTTGAAAACATCTTTGAATATCAAGTGTATCTTTGGCAGTAGTATAGTAACATAATACAGTCAACGAAATAGTACGAGGTAAATCCAAATATGTAATGACCCAACAAGTAAAAGCAAAGATTAAGTTAGTGCAGAATGGGTCATCCTTAATTGCAGTAGGCCTAGATAAACACGCCCACAAGTCACTATAAGTTTTACCTTTTTTTATGTATCCTGAAACAGCAAACAATATTTATGCTGAATATTTCAATAATGGTTATCTATGCAGGGGGAAAAATACCTGGTTTCATTTATATTTTCTTTAACATTTGATGTTAATGTTTTTTAAAAAAACTCTTGCGTAACGTCGTGAATTATCAGCACCTGGATTTAAAATAAGCAAGGATCGTATCAATGCCTTAGCTTGTGCTAATGCAACTGGCAGCCACTGATTGCCCATGCTTATCATTGGTAAAAGCAAGCAACCACGTTATTTTAAACACATTAATATATTTGCGATGCCTATCGTTTACACTCTGCAAAAGGGTGCTTGGATGGATAGTACAATTTTCATGGAATGATTTATAGAAACTTTTATGTCCTTTGTTAAAGCCCCTCACTAAGTGAAAAATGGCAAAAAAGAAAACATTACTGCTTCTTGATATCTCCTTAACTTATCGATGTTGGAATAAGAAAGACCTGGCCTTAAAACACTACCTGACCTAGAGGCTCGTAAACGGGTAGACTTGCTTCGGCAGACGAAAACTGAAGATTTTTGAAGCGTTGGTAATTAACGCTTAAAAAATCTTCAATTTTCGTCAACATTGTACCTAGAATATGTTTTGTTGCAAAGACTGTACTTTTTTGTTTAATCTCTGTTTGTCATTAACGATATAATAAATATGTAGATATGTAAAAATGGCTTTTATTTACCCATGGATAAATATGTATGGCTATGTCAATACATTTCGATTATCCGAAAAACCCGATTTTCCTAACACCCATACCCCCAATTAGTTCGAATAGTCGATGCTATATATATATATATATATATATATATATATATATATATATATATATATATATATATATATATATATATATATATATATATATATATATATATATTATTGTGATATTTAAAGTCTTGGTGCGCCAAGCAATAATTAGCTAATTAATTTTTTTGATTAATTAAAATTATTTAAATGATATGATTATGACTCTATCACAATTTTTAATTCTTTTATCTCAGGGTTAAATTCGTGCTTCAATATCTATGCTATTACATGTGAAAGGTAAGGTCCAGAGAATACCGGAATAATAAAAAACACATATGATCTAACACTATATATTGAAATAAATAATGAAATAATTCACACTCAAAAGTTTTCAATAAACAAATCTCATATAAGGATTCTCAAAATTTTGTTCTCCGTACGTGAACAATCAAAATTAATGGTACAAACAATATTAATTGAAAACTCAAAATCCCAAACTATTCTAACTCTCCTAATCAAAATATTTATATCCTTTCTAAATTACGTGTAAAAATTGTGTTATCAATAAAAGAAAAAAAAAACTGCAGAAAACAAAAATATCTCTCTCTGATGATGAGTGGTCCAAATCCTTGTTCCTTGTAGACTGTATTATCTCCTCTCAACCGCTCCCTATGTAATCAGCAATCTTACAACAGATTGTTGCAAGTATATCGTCCGCAAGCAGATTCCCACAACAAGAAATAGAAATAACAGATAGGGAAATGAGAACGGCCATAAAAGCAATCAAAAATAAGAAAGCACCGGGACCTGGAGGCATCTCACCTGAGCTTATAAAATACGGATCAAAAAAATTACACCGGATGATACAATGGATATTTCAGAAAGCCATAAATGGAGAACAGCTCCCAAAGGAATGGACGGCGGCATATATGACATCTATATTTAAGAAAGGAGATAGAAAACGATGCGAAAACTACAGAGGAATAAGCGTAATATCATCAATAGGAAGATTATATGGGAAGATACTGCGAGAAAAGATAGAGCAAGCAATAAAAGGCAAAATCGGGGAGGATCAGGCAGGCTTCACGGCAGGAAGATCATGCATAGACCACATATACACACTGGAACAACTGTTGGAAAAGAAAAAAGCAAAAAATAGAGATATACACTTGGCATTTGTGGATCTGAGAAAGGCGTATGACTCTGTACCAAGGTCAGAACTATGGGAGGCAATGTACAAATTAGAAATACAGACGGAACTCATAGAAGCTACAAAAGCTCTGTATAAAGAAAATAAAGTGTCCATTAAAATGGGAACAAGAATCATAGGAGACTTCACCACAACAAAAGGGCTCCTGCAGGGTTGTTCCACATCTCCAACTCTATTCAAAATATACTTAGAGAAAGCCTTGACTACATGGAAAAGAAAATGCGAAGGCATGGGAGTACCGGTACGGAACGAATACCTATATACGTTAAGTTTTGCAGACGATCAAGTAGTGATTGCACAAGACCAAGACGACCTCAGCTACATGATGAAGAAACTACAAGAAGAATATACCAAGGCTGGCCTAGATATTAACCTCGCGAAAACAGAGTACCTATCTACAAGTGAAGAAGACATAGAAGATCTACAGATTGATGACAACGTAACAATCAAAGGAAAGGATAAATTCAAATACCTGGGGTTTATAATCACGAAAAAGGCAACAACAGAGGAAGAAATTACACAAAGATTAGGACAAACAAGAACAGCAATCCGACAACTTAACTCAGTATGGTGGGATAGACACCTAAATATGAAGACAAAAACGCAGATTTATAAAACATTAGTGCGAAGTATTATGACATATGGGGCCGAAAATTGGATCATAAACAAGAAAAACAGCAGTAAGATAATAGCAACAGAGATGGAATGCCTGCGAAGATGCTGCAGAGTAACAAGAATGGATAGGAGAAGTAATGACGAAATAAAGCAAAGAACATCAATAGAAACAGACATACTAACATATATAGAACAAAAAAGACTAAAGTGGTATGGACATGTAAGAAGAGCTAGCGACAGCAGATGGATAAAAAGAATAACCGAATGGAGCCCCATAGGAAGAAGGAAAAGAGGACGACCCCGAAAATCCTGGAGGAACGAAGTAGACGACGCCATGAGTAAGAGAGGACTAAACGATGGAGAATGGAACAACAGAGAGAGATGGAAACGGTTGAGCGAGGGAAGGCAGTGAATACTGTAGAATCCCTAAATATATATATATCGTCCTTAATGATCTCCTTCAAAAGCACAAATCATCCAAATTTATGATAGCCTTTCTCCTCTCGATAAACTGAATCTCTCGTTGGCCCGAGTGAAAAATGACTCTTGGAATATCTTCTCTTTACGATAAACTGAATCTCTCGTTGGCCTGAACAGTGACTCTTGGAATATAAGTAGAAAAATATGACTTACAATATTTTGCTGCTTCAGCTTCTGTCAGATACACTAACTCCACAAAAACTCACTAACATTCAACACTACTGCTTGCTACATCTCGGGAACAGCCAGAGAACAATCACTGTTCGTCTTACAGACTTGGAAACCAACTCATTATCTTTTGTCTCTCCTCAATCTCGCTAAACTTTTTCCTACATACTTATCCCACCTTTTTCAATCTCCGCCAATCAAAACTCGTCACAATTCCCCCATTTTTTCATTTCGATAACAAACAAATTTTTACCTATAATTATAAAATTTCCTAAAACTTATTTACAAATAATATTTTCTATAATTCTTAAAAACTAACAAAAACCTCTTTCTAAAATCTCTTCTATTTGTCTCTAATCACTGCATTAATGTATTTTGGAAAACCCCGTTCAATTGTCTTTGGATTTCACTTAAAATTATGCGGGTCACTCAAGTATAACAAAGAAATAATTTATGCAAAGCTTACATTTTGTTTAGTACATGTAATCCAAGAATTTAATAACTTTCCTTCTTCGAAATGTTTGTTGGATATTATCCTACTTATCTGAATTATTTTAATGTTTTTGAACTTTGAAATATTTTTAAACAAACCAATATTTTTCTCGATTTTACATATCATAACAAATCCCCGCCATTTGATCTGCCGAAAACTCTTTGTTAAATTTTAAAAATGACAAAAGTTTCGACATTTTCCGTATTGACCCTATATGGACCTTCAAATATCGGCATCAATTTAGCACAAATACCATTTTGTAAATTCGACACCCTCAGTGCCTTCACTAAGACTTTATCTCCTTTCTGGAATTTGATCGGCCTTCTTCTTCGGGTTCTCTCTTGTCTTTGGAGATATTTCTCTCCACTTCGTCTCAATCTTCTTTGAACCAACTCGATCACTTCTTCGTATTGTCTGGGGGCGGTGTCTTCCCACGGTCTTGTAGGCATTGTTCCTTTCATTATATATAAAGGCGTCTCTTTGGTAACCGTATTTGGAGCACAATTCAAATAGGTCTCGATCTCAAACACTTTTTTGTCCCAATGTCGATGATGTTCTTCCGCGGCAATTCGTAGAAATTTTGTGACTTCTTGTATAAAACGCTCCGATGGGTTGCTCTGTGGATGACGGATGCTTATAAATTTTGTATCGATGCCCCTCTCTCTTAATTCCCTTTTAAAACGTTCGTTCCTAAAATATGTCGCATTGTCCAATAAAATATTGTCTGGTCTTCCCACCGTTTCTATAAAATTGTCTATCTTCCTAAGTATTTCAATTCCTTTTGTGGTTCTGCATGCGTACAATTTAACATATTTTGAGAAAAGATCCACCATAACTAATATGTGTTTATTCCTTTGAGTTGTTGGTATCAAATCGCTCAACATATCAATAGCAACAATATCCAGTTTCTTCCGAGCTACGACGTTTTTTGTGACGTTTTCATTTTTAAAGTTCCTACTTTTACACTTTTGGCATGTCACACAATTTCGAGTCACCTCTTTGGCTATTGTATAGTCCTGTCGACAAATGTAGTTCTCCCTGAACATAAGCCACACCTTTCTACTTCCAATATGTCCGTTGTCACAGTGTAACTTTAAAAAAACTTCTTTTGCCATTTGCTCCGTGATTACATAGAGTTCTTTACCATCGACCCTCTTAAAATATAGGTTATTTTCTTGTTCAGCCCTTTGCTTTTCTCTTTCATTCAATTCTTCCTGATTTTCCCTGATTTTGGCCAACGAAAATAAGCCTGCTTCTTCTCTCATTATGTTCATGCCTACGTGGAGAGTTTTGTGATCCTCTTTGCGGAATTGTTCATCTCTCGTCAACGCATCAGCCAAAATATTGTCCGTTCCTTTGATATATTTAAATTCAAAATCATATTCTTGGAGTAAAAGAATGCCCCTATGAATTCTATTATTTACCAACCTATTTTTCATTATGTGTATCAACGCTGCGTGGTCCGTTTCAATGGTGAATCTTGCCCCAAGTAGGTAAAAACGTAATTTGTTTACACAAAATAACACACTGGCAAACTCTAATTCAGTAACGCTGTATTTTCTCTCATACGTTTTGGTTACACGGGAAACAAAACATATTGGCACCTCTATATCGTCTTGTATCTGTGATAACACCCCTGCAAATTTTTTTATGGAAGCATCGGTCCTGAGAATGAAAGGTTGCTCATATCTTGGGTGGTGCACTCTTACAGCTGTGGAAAACGCTCCTTTTAAATTTTTGAAAGCGATTTCTTGTTCCGTTCCCCATTTCCATCTGACATTTTTCTTAAGTAATGCTATTAGCGGTATTTCTTTTGTACTGAGGTCTGGTATCAGCTTTTTGAAATAGTTTACCATTCCTAAAAATCCCCGCAAAGTTTTTAAATTGGTTGGCCTAGGGTAGTTGTTTATGACTTCAATTCTATCTTCTGCAAGACTAATCCCTTTTGTGTCTAATTTGAATCCTAAATACAATACCTCTTTTTGGAAAAACTGACACTTTTGAATATTTAATTTTAATCCGGCTTGATCAAGTTCTTCGAGAACAGTATGAATATGTCGTAGATGGCTTGTTATATCCGGTGAGAAAATTAATAAATCATCTATGTAATGTACAACAAATTCTCCATGCCTATTTAAAATTGTGTGTAATGCGCGAACCAAAGCAGCGCATGCACTTTGTAGTCCAAATGGTACTACCCTAAATCGGTACACCACTCCGTCGATAGAAAAAGCGGTATAATTTCGACACTTTTCTGCCAAAGGTATTAACCAAAAACTGTGTTTCAAATCGATTTTGGAGAAAATGTGTGATCCTGTGATTCGTCCAAAAATGGCTTCTATGTTCAAAGGCGCTTCGTATTGCGCGATTGTGTGCGAATTAATGTTTCTTGCATCTAAACATAATCGCAAATCACCATTTGATTTTTTTACGCATACTATCGGGTTGATATATGGAGAGTCACATCTTTCGATCACCTTGTCTTTGATCATATTTTCAATTTCCTGTCCGACGCTTTGCCTGTATTTATACGGGATTGGATATGTTTTCGATTTAAAATTTTCTAAGTTTTTAACTTTAAAAGAATGTTCATAATTTTTAGCCACTCGGCTTTCTTCATTAATAAAATCTCCATAATTTTCTAAAATCTTCTCTATTTCCTTCTCCATGTTTTCTCCACATATTATTTTTCTTTCATCCTCAGTTTGTTCACATGTGTTCACTGTCCGTATTACTTCTTCACAAAATTCTGGATTCTCGTCCATAATTGCCATTTCTTCTCTGTCCTCTTCCGTTATTTCTTCTTCTATTTTTTCTTTATCTTTAATTTCTATCTGGTATTCCGAGCACCATGTTTCGGCTTCTTCCATTTTTCTGCTTATAACTTTCTTTTTTTCCTGCTTTCTTTTCGAACTCTTCTTCTTTTTTTTTATTCTCTTTTCCTCTTCGGATTGATTTTTTTCTTGAGCTTTCGATTTATCCTCTACCGTCATATTGATTTCTTTATGTTTTTCTTGTCCATTTATCCTTTCAGAAAATTTTCTCCTATCTGTTTCCTTTTCTTCTTCTATGTTGTCTGGTTCTGCTCTGATTTCCAGTTGATTTTCCGAAAAATTGATGGTGATATGTTTTTCACTCAATTCATCAATTCCCGCTATCATATCATGATTTAGATCTTCGATCACCACACATTGCATAATATAGAATTGGTCTCCCACTCTGATCCGTACTCCTAAACCTTCGTTTACTGTCGTCAATTTTTTATTATTTGCACCCACTAAAGCAACCCTCGGAATCTTATACACAAATCTGTCCATATTTAATTCTTTTACTAGTTTTTTATTGATTAACGAAATTTCCGATCCAGAATCAATCAGAATTTTAATCGCTTTATGTTTTATAAATGCATCTAAAAAAATTAGACTGGAATTAGAATTTTGTTTTTCGTTTCCCGCCAACTGTATAAACTCTCTCGGGTGACAAAATATACCGGAGAGTTTTTTACTTTTGTTTAGTGGATGCCTTATTGAAAATCCTGTCTGGATTCATTGAATACTTCTTCTTCCTCCTTTTCTATTGCCACATGATTCATCTCTCTTCTGTTTTGTCGTTGGAATCTCTGATTATTTCTATCGTCCCTTTGTTCGTTCGTATTCCTATTCGGAGGATTTTGTGCATCTCTATTCCTGTTGTGATTTTCATTTGTTCTATTTTGTGTATCATTCCGGTTATCGTAATTTTGTTGTCTATGGTAATTATTGTAATTTCTCGGCCTATATTCGTTTGTTGATCTGGGATGTCGGTTTCTCTGGTCATAATTTGATGAATACCTTCTTTCCGCTCCATTATTTTGGTCATGTTGTCTTCTATTTCTCATTTCTTTTCTTTTCGCTTCTTTTAATTGAAGGAATTGGCACAAACTATCAATATCTTGATAGTTTCTCAAAATCACGTGATCTTCCAACGTTTCCTCAAAATGTCTGCTGATCATTTCTACCAGCTGTTCGGTAGAATATTTGTATTCTAGATATTTTGAATTGTTATATATCTGCAAAGCATATCTTTCTTCAGATATTCCCATTTTTTCGTGATATTTTCCATTCTGTAGCTCTTGGTTGATTTCTCTCTGTTTATTTTTCCCCCAGAAATAGTTGAGAAATTTATTTTCAAAATCTGTCCAATTTTCAAACTCATCTTCCTTGCTTTCATACCATAACGCTGCTCCTTCTTTCAAATGGTTTCTAATTGTTTCTTTGCAATCGTCAAAATATCTAATATGTTGTAATTTGGTTTTCAAATTTTTAACAAACGGTACTGGGTGTGTTTTCCGAATATCCCCGCCAAATTGTATTTTCGCCTCGCTTGTTCCATGGATGATAACTTCTTTTCTCTCTACTCCTCTTAGTTCAATTTCTGCCATTTGTTTTTCATTTTGCTTTAATCTTCTTTCTACTTCTTTCCTGTCTTCTTGTAGCGCCATTTCAAATTTTTCTTCTAACTGTTCTAATTCCTTTTTCTGGACAGTCTTAATATCTTTCATTTTAGTTTCTATTTCTTCTCTTTGCATCTCTAGTTTACTCTCTGTTTCTTCTCTGATTTTTTCTAAACAGACTTTTACATCATTTTCATATTTGTCCAAACGCTTTTCCATTTTCCTATCATTTTCTTCTAATTTTTGTTCATAGTTTTCCAGACGCTGCTCTATATTCCTGTTATTTAGTTCTATTGCTTGTCTTGTTTCCCGTTGGTTTTCTTCCATTGTCTTTGCTGTTTCATTCATTGTTTGTTTTGTTGATTCTTGTATTTGTTGTGTCTGTAATTGCATTAGTTGTAATATTTTCTCTATTCCTGATAATTCTTTTTTCTCCTCAACTATTGTAACATTTCCTTCATTATCTGATCCTTCTTCAACAATTGTTTCCTCTTCTCTGTTATCCTCCTTCCTTTCTTGCATTTTGCTTTGACTCCTTGTGGTCGACATGTTGTTTCTTTTCGTTACTGTTTTTGTCCCCGCCAAATGTGAAATTTTACAACACTCTATATGTTTCAGAACACGACAATATTTCTCCCCAAATGTATTAAATTTTCACGACAAATATCAAATATGCAATCAGTAAAATTCAAATAATTCAAAATAAATATCAAATGTACGATTGGTAAAGAAAATAAAATCAAATAATTCAATAGCAGTAAATATCCACTAACTACGATCAATCAATAAATCAAATTTATATTCCCTGGAAAAAATTGTCAAAATACTTTCAAATTCAAATTCCCTCAATGTTATATGTTTTTATCTCTGGATCACCTGTACTTATTCCAGATCTCTTTCCCTTCCTTCAAATGTAAAGCTGCGATATTTTCAAGCCCCACGTTTTGGAAGCCAGTTATTGTGATATTTAAAGTCTTGGTGCGCCAAGCAATAATTAGCTAATTAATTTTTTTGATTAATTAAAATTATTTAAATGATATGATTATGACTCTATCACAATTTTTAATTCTTTTATCTCAGGGTTAAATTCGTGCTTCAATATCTATGCTATTACATGTGAAAGGTAAGGTCCAGAGAATACCGGAATAATAAAAAACACATATGATCTAACACTATATATTGAAATAAATAATGAAATAATTCACACTCAAAAGTTTTCAATAAACAAATCTCATATAAGGATTCTCAAAATTTTGTTCTCCGTACGTGAACAATCAAAATTAATGGTACAAACAATATTAATTGAAAACTCAAAATCCCAAACTATTCTAACTCTCCTAATCAAAATATTTATATCCTTTCTAAATTACGTGTAAAAATTGTGTTATCAATAAAAGAAAAAAAAACTGCAGAAAACAAAAATATCTCTCTCTGATGATGAGTGGTCCAAATCCTTGTTCCTTGTAGACTGCATTATCTCCTCTCAACCGCTCCCTATGTAATCAGCAATCTTACAACAGATTGTTGCAAGTATATCGTCCTTAATGATCTCCTTCAAAAGCACAAATCATCCAAATTTATGATAGCCTTTCTCCTCTCGATAAACTGAATCTCTCGTTGGCCCGAGTGAAAAATGACTCTTGGAATATCTTCTCTTTACGATAAACTGAATCTCTCGTTGGCCTGAACAGTGACTCTTTTAATATAAGTAGAAAAATATGACTTACAATATTTTGCTGCTTCAGCTTCTGTCAGATACACTAACTCCACAAAAACTCACTAACATTCAACACTACTGCTTGCTACATCTCGGGAACAGCCAGAGAACAATCACTGTTCGTCTTACAGACTTGGAAACCAACTCATTATCTTTTCTCTCTCCTCAATCTCGCTAAACTTTTTCCTACATACTTATCCCACCTTTTTCAATCTCCGCCAATCAAAACTCGTCACAATTCCCCCATTTTTTCATTTCGATAACAAACAAATTTTTACCTATAATTATAAAATTTCCTAAAACTTATTTACAAATAATATTTTCTATAATTCTTAAAAACTAACAAAAACCTCTTTCTAAAATCTCTTCTATTTGTCTCTAATCACTGCATTAATGTATTTTGGAAAACCCCGTTCAATTGTCTTTGGATTTCACTTAAAATTATGCGGGTCACTCAAGTATAACAAAGAAATAATTTATGCAAAGCTTACATTTTGTTTAGTACAGGTAATCCAAGAATTTAATAACTTTCCTTCTTCGAAATGTTTGTTGGATATTATCCTACTTATCTGAATTATTTTAATGTTTTTGAACTTTGAAATATTTTTAAACAAACCAATATTTTTCTCGATTTTACATATCATAACAATATATATATATATATATATATATATATATATATATATATATATATATATATATATATATATATATATATATATATATATATATATAATTATGCACAGATATCAAAGTGAGGTCCTGACAATACACGCACTTAGTGAGGACCGGTAGAAAACGTAGACATAATCGTTTCAACTCTTCATAGTGACCTTGACAAGTAAATAGCAATTAAAAAATGACCAATATACACAAAAAAAATTACGTGTATGTGTCCCGTATTGTTCAAGTATATTGCCACCAAAGTGAGGCCATTATATGCAGCTGTTAAAGTGAGACTATATATATTTTTTAGTTATGCACACAAAGTGAGGACAACTTTACGTGTATATTTCCTTACAGCTCATCAAGTGAGGACCATACAGTGTTGTCGATAAATATGAGATTAGTGGTTTCTACCGCCTTTTTCTGTATAACACAGCAAGAATTATTGTTTCGATGTTTCAGTCACTTGTAGTTATAAGAAGGATTTCGCTTTGTTCTTGCTCGTACTGTTTGTTAATTTTATAACATTTTAGTACCTAATCATTAAATCACGGTAGACTTGTCGGAGACTAGCGCAAAGAAATACTTTTATATTTTTCAATAATTTACATTAAAGATGGATAGGAAATCAAGAATTTTGAAAATGGCATTAGTTGAGAAAAATAATAATCAAAATGGAGGATACAGTGATAGTTCAGGAATGCGAAATTTATATTGCATTATTATGTGTTACAATGTGGGCCAAGGAAAACAGTCCACTTCGATATTTGGCAGTATTTATGATATTTTAAGGAAATAACGAAACAGGTCGAATTTTGATCTAAGGTGGACACGTTTTTACGGTACATACATCTGTCATTTGTCAAACCCCACCGTTCCACTTCCCCCACCTCTTATTTTTAAATAGGGAATAGGGGTTGTCTGCTTTTGCTTTTGTACACTTTTTCATTGTCGCATTTAATGCTCTATTAAACCGTTATAAAAATTTTTATATCCGACCTTTCGTCTTTTTGGAACCATCATTTGGAACCAATTTTTTTAACGGTTTAATAGAGCATTAAAAGCGACAATGAAAAAATGTAATTAATTTTGTTCTTAGTCTGTTAATAACTCCAAAAATAAATAAAAACTGAATTGCAAAATTTTGGTTTTTTGCGAATTTTTTCAAAACGGCTTAAGATATCCTTGATTTTTTGGTGTCAAATTATTGCCCTTTTGATTACGCAACTTTGCCCCAGTTTAAACTTCTCCCTATGTTTTACAGTTTACAAGATCCCCATACTTTGCATCTAATTTGACTCACCCTGTACAATACAATTAACTTTTTGCATAAATATTTTACAAGTTTCTAAAATCCTTAATGTTTATTATTCATCAAAAACATTTTCTGTTTACCATTTTTTTAGGTAATGAGATCAAAAGAAAAAAGATTATGTAATAAAAAAGACTATTGACTTTTTTGCGATACAGAAGTTCTTAAATTTTCTCGACATATTATTACCAGACATCATGAAACCGAGATTGAAGTTTAAGAAATTTTGTCATGTTCAGTTGGTAGTAAAAAAAAGAAAAATACTTTTTAATAAACTCAGAAGCAAGGGAAATTTTCTAAAAAGTTGTACCAATGATCGTGTTGTCCCTGTGCGAAAACCTTTATTGGGAGAACTAGAACCAGCAACAATATCATCCTATTTACCTTGCAAATTTTGTAAAGGTTTCTATAAAAGAAAATTTCTTTATAAACGTGTTAAGAAATGCCCTCATAATACAACAGACACCACAGAAAGAATTAATGCTCAAACAGAAGGACAATCTTTATTTTCGACATATTCCAAAAGTGATATTTTGAGGAAAGAAGTATTTCCAAAAATGAGATCAGATATGATTCTATCATTCACAGCTACAACCGATAATTTAATTTGTGCTGTTACATAACGTTATTTGAAAAGTCACCGAGATAAACAGTTCCTACTAGTTGCATCAAGAAAAATGAGACAACTGGCATCTCTTCTAATCGAAATAAAGAAGAAAATAAATGAAAAAATTTGTTTGGTGCACTAGATCCAATTAACTTTGATACTATAGTAAAATGTACCAAAATAATAGCTAAATGTGATACTGATAATGAAAGTTATGGAGCGCCATCACTAGCTGCTTACATGGGCACACAATTAAAAGAATGCGTTGATGTATCTTATAGTATACAACTTAAAAGTTGTAGCACAGAAAGTGAAAATATGAAAAAATTAAAAGTTTTGAAAGAACTAATTTCAAGTGAATGACAGTATGAGATCTCTACTCTTGCAAATAAAGATCTACAGCAAAAAAATGGAACAAACCATCGCTTATTCCTCTAGCTGAAGATCTGACATTATTAAAATCATATCTGAATATTGAAGGAGAAAAATTCCGAAACATATTACAACAGGATCAAAGTAACGAAAAACCATTTAGAATACTTCAGGAAATTTGTTATGTACAACTTATATTACTGAACAAACGAAGAGTAGGTGAACTACAAAGAATGACCGTAAATTGCTACACAACTAATATTAACAATCAAACCTCTACATAATTTGATAGTTGTATCAGCGAGAGAGAAATTTCTCATGAAAGCTTTCAAGCGAATAGTGATAAAGGGAAAACGAGGAGGGGGAGTTCCTGTATTATGTACAGAAGATATGTCTAAAAATATAGAATTACTTTTGGCCCTCAGGGACAAAATTATCAAACAAACAAACGTGTATTTATTTGCTAACACTATGCTGTATATAACTTATTTATTTTTAGACCATAAGAAAAACGCTCTGATAGGTCGATTTTTAAAATAATCATAGTATATTATAGCGTGTTTCGAACTTTACGCGATACCTTTTCAGGTGAGAGGCATAACTTTGATTTTCTAAATAGGAAAGTACATCATGTGACACCTTATTTAAAAGCTTTTGAAATACTGATTACAAAAATGTATATTATTTTAAGCCTTTCTGAGAACACAAGCGCAAAATTTCGCTCGAAATGTTTTTAAATGCGTTCATTTTTTCGAATCCTGAGGAAACTATTAAGTATTTTTGAAAAATTTAGACGCAGAATGAAATATTACTGTATTATCTATGATCGAAAGTCCCTGAGAACTTCTATAATATTTATTTTAATAAGTCACAGAGGTGAAAAAAATTTTAGTCTGATTTTTTATTTTAAATATATCATTTAAAAGAAACTTTTTTGTTTATTATAAGGGACTTTCTGCCCTCGGCAATAATGTAGTCTTTTATTCTGCGTTTAAATTTTTTAAAAATATCTATTAGTTTTCTCACGATTCGAAAAAAATAAATGCGGTTAAAAAGAATTCGACCGAAATTTTGCGCCTACTCTCTAAAAAAGGATTAACGTATTATACATTTTTGTACTATTTGAATTTATGCGACGATCCACTGTTTTAAAATGGGTTGAACAGATGTTGCCAGTTGTATGGTCCTCACTATGTGTATCGTAAGTTATTCAACAGGGCATAGAATATACATGGTTAGAAAATATACGCCAAAGTCAGCGCCTCTATGCGGAAAATCTCTGAACTAAAAATTGATGTGGACCATACAAAATGAGGTCCCACTTTTTTTTGTAAAAAAACAGTTTTTGCTATCAGTACATGTCTACGAAAAAGTCTTACATTGATTGACTAAGTGAGGTCCATATACTGGACCTCACTTTGTACAGGACCTCACTTCAACCGCAGTTTCTTTTGATATGTGGCTCACTTCATACGCTGGGAGAAAATATATATATATATATATATATATATATATATATATATATATATATCTATAATATATATATATATATATATCTATAATATATATATATATATCTATAATATATATATATATATATATATATATATATATATATATATATATATCTATAATATATATCTATAATATATATATATATATATATATATATATATATATATATATATATATATATATATACATCCCGCTATCATTTAGAGCTCTTTTCACGTTGCAGTAGTTTAGCATCACCAAGAAATGCTATCATTTCCTATTTATAAGTCGTGTATGTTCGTTTAGAGCACCTTTGTAGGCTTGGCACCGTTGTCGGTTTTTCAATAATCCGATTTTTTTATTTATTAAATTTTTTACATCAAACCATCATTGTAACCTCGGAAGGTAAAATTATTGTATTTGGTATCATTTTAAAGCCAATAGATGTTGCCAGTATATATATACTTAAAATTATATTTGAAAACATAAAAATATCGATCGGTTTGGTCGGTCGGTCAAGTTCAAATAATAAAGACATTGAATCTACCTGCCAGCCGGCTGATTTCAGCCGGCTGGGGTCAACTAACAGGTTTTTTTATATCAATGTTCAGTTGTTATATCTATTTATTTAGATATTTTTTCCCAGAGAGTTGTGTCGGGGAATATTTTACATATTTTAATTTCCAACCTGTTTTATCGAAGCTATCAGTGAATAGTTTAAGATAAATATTAGGTTTTTATGGGATTAAGTCAAAAATATTGGTTGTGATTGTGATGAGAATTACATTTTTAATTATTTAATGTTTGACATTTTGATTTCCATTCAGGAAATCGTTCTCAAAAAACGTTTTTTGTACAAAATGTGTATACACATTTTTACATAATTTGTACAATAAACAAGGTTGAATATTGGAAAACATATCGTTAAATATTAGTTAATTAAAAATGTAATTTTCATCTCAATATCGACCAATAATTGTGGCTTAATCACATAGAAAAATAATATTTGACTTTGCCATAAGAAAGTAGTTCACGGAACCTCGCTAAATAGTTTAAAAAAATCTTATACAGAAATATAAATTCTAAATAGTATGAGGGGTAGCCGACGAAAAATTCGTAAAGACTGAGTTGACTAAAGTTGATTTTGCTTTGTTTTTTTAAACAATCTTAAAAGTCAAAAAGAAAATAATTGTTTGCTTATAAAACGTTTTGTATACATCCTAAAGAAAAACAATTCAAATAAATGTTGTAGACCATAAAAAGTTTTTTATGTAGACAAATACCAAATTTAAATACATAAATAATTGAAATAAGAAAAAACGAAAAAACCGTAAACTGTAAGATATTATGTTTGTAGTAATTTATAAATGTTAATAACTTTGTTTTTTGCCTAACGACAGGTAATATAGCTACTTGAAATTATGGCAATTGATGAGTTATTAAAGTGTGCTAAATATCAAGCAGATCAAAAAATATTTTACAATTTATTCAATTTGTTTATCACAGAAACCGATTATTTAAACAACTGTACTTGTCCAAACAGTATGACTACAAGTATTTTGTAACTTGCAATCGATTCTTTGCGCTTTCAGTTTTAGGGTATATTAAAAAAACTTTAACATATTATTAAATTTTTTATTAAAAACCAGTTTGAATAGGGGACTTTTTAGTTTTTAGACCACTTCACGTTTTTTTAGTTTCTTTGACAAGTGAGGATTGTCTATTCGGTTATTTCTTAATATGGGCTATGATCAATTGTCTAGTCAAGTCAACACTATTATAGAAGTTACCCATACTTTTTCAGTAGTCATTCAGACGGTTCATCTTAATTGTACCCATATGGAACATAAGCCCGAGAAAAGTCTTAAATTCTGTTTGTGTTGTCTCTTTCCAAAACGCAATCCTCGATTTTTCTGAACGACTTTGTGCAAATATTTCATCAAAGTCAATCAGGGTCACTTCCACCATTCGTTTAATCTACATTGTCTTCGCGAGATGCTTCTAACAATGATTGTAATTCAGCAGTGGTCAATCTACGTTTATGTTCAAATCTAGCTTTTTTAGATGTCGAAGGTATATTATTTACATCCATTTTTTTATAAATACTATAACTCACTTTTACGGAGGTAATTAACAATAAAAACGTTCTACTAGAAACTATCAACTTATCCAATATTATAAGGCCACTTGAGGCACAATACGTTTTTACTCAATAATAGTTCCTGTATAAGTAAAATTGTTTTTTAATGTGATTCAATAAAGCACACTAGACATATTGCAGTTTTGCCATCACATTCTTCAGAGTATGTTTTAACTTTTTTAACTTTTCTATCGGCCTTTCTACTAATCATGCTTCTTCTTAAAAATTTGTAACATCTTGTACACTTTCTTCTCTTTGTATTATCTACATCGCTTTGCCTGAGATGGTATTTTTGGATGTAACTTGTCGTGAAGGTTACAACATTTCTTTATTTGCAAATGACTTCGCGAACTCCAGTCTGAACTCAAGGATAGGTTGTCACTTTTTTACGTTTTCTGTTATTTAGCAACTAAGCATTGACTACTGTGGTATTAAATCAGGTATTAAATATTAATTTTACTGCCACTTTTCGGTACCACTTCAGAATTTTGCGTATTGGGCTTTGGTAAGAAGCCACTTGATCACTAAAATCAACACTCTTTTTCACCAAGTTATAATCGAGAATAGTTTGTGGTTTTAGTACTTGTGTATAATTTTTCTTTTCATTTGATTAAACCAAGATACAACTATTATGTTTAAATGATGTAAGGAATAAAACTGGTTTTTTGTCGACCCATTTTATCACTTGTAAAATCAATAATGGGGTTAAGTTCCATCCTGAGTAACTGGCTGCAACTTTTTTAATCGAGATTTTGGTTCTACTTGTTTTTATAGTAAAACATCTGCACATGAATAATTCGTTTCTTGAACAATGATTTCAATTCATCGACCAATATTCTAAAATAAGGTCGTCCTTTTTTTCTTCTACATGTGCCGAGCTCGATTATCGAGCGTTGGCTATCAAATTGGCTATAGTAATTTTGTTGACGGCAGCTCGGAAAAGAGATGCAGAGGATCTGTTAAGCCAATCTCTCAGGTTTCTAAGCCATGACGTTCTTCTTCGACCTGGCCCTCTTCTTCCGTCTACCTTGCCTTGTATTATTAAATGGAGTATATTATATCTCTCTGGGTGGCGCATAACATGGCCAAAATATTCAAGTTTGCGATTTTTAACTGTTTTGACGACTTCCGTAACTTTTCCCATCCGATGCAAAACAACTTCGTTACGAACTCTATCCACCCAACTTATTCGTAGGGTTCTCCGATACACCCAGATTTCAAAGGCTTCCAGTTTCTTGAGAAGTGTATCCGTCAAAGTCCAACCTTCGACACCATACAAAAGAGTAGGGAACACATAACATCTCACTAATCAAATTTTCAGACTTAAAGTAATATTGTTTCCACATAACAGATTCTTCATCTTAAAGAATGCAGCTCTGGCCTTCTCTATCCGTATTCTAATTTCTTTGCTCATATCCCAGTTCTCATTTAGATTACAACCAAGGTAAGTGATACTGTTAGTTCTCTCCAGTTGTTCACCATAAGCTGTTACCACTTCCGGTTGTGTTGGCGTTTTACTGACGACTATCACCTTTGTCTTTGCGGTGTTTAGCTTAAGGCCATATTCATCACACATTGTGGTAATCCTATTAATTAGATGTTGAAGTCCTTCGTCGTCCGGTATATTATAAACTGGTTCTCTTTCACAAAGCATTGGGAATATGGTTTACATTCTATATTTAGAAAAATCTTTTACTGCAAGTCTTGTTCAAACTAAACTAAATTAATACACAAAACAAATTAATCTACATATTCTTTTTTTATAGAAATACAGATTCCTGTCGGATTTTTATCAGTGCGGCATGAGTCACTGGTGTCTCGTATATCCGGACCTCTTATCGCATTACAAACATAATTCTCAATTAGCAGTGCGGTACAAGATACATTTGGGTCGAATAATCTTAAAGCCGTAATAAGACCATAAGACCGTATGTTATAAATACATATATCCCTATAAGAATTATCTTGAAAGATGAAAAAAATACAATAAACAAGTGCAATATTAAGTGTTACTTAAAAAATGGTAAGTCATTCATGGGCGTACAGTTAAAAATAAAAGTTTTCAGTGTTCTATTGCTTGACTATTATTATGTGGTATTCTGAAAATGTTGACATTTTTTCCTGGTCTGATCTTCCTCAACTAACGTCATCTTTCTTAAATGGTGAGTTGTGTTGTTCAGGTCTCTTTAAGTGTTTTTGTTGCTATTCATACTTAATGATCTTCTTTAGACAATGTACTAATGTAGTGTTCAAATGTGGCATTGCCTTCATCATGTAGCGCTGATCTTAATTGTCTGATTAGTCGATTATATTTGTGTTCGTCATTAAGATTTCGGCTTCTTGGCCATCTACCTCTTGCTCTTCATTTTTGGACTATTAGTTGTATAATATAATTCGAAGTGTTATTTATGTTTTCTTGATTTGGAATTGTTAATCGTGTAGCTCCATATGAAATAGTAGAAGATGAAAACGGCAGAATATTCATCCATAAAAAAAGGAAACGCGATAAAGATATCTGAAACAACTGTTTTATGTTATAAGAGATGAAATAGTCCGAAATTACCAAAACAGGTGAACAGGGCACTATAAAGAGGAAGTAGAATTAGCTATGAAACAGCTTGAATGGGGAAAAGAAGTAAGCTTAGACCAAATACCAGCAGGAATTATTCAACTGAGAAAAAATATTAAATGGAAAACAATATTCACTCCATTTACAGAAAAGGCGGTGACCGGTGAATAACTTCTAATACCTCTTCATTTGTAATTATATCCACCCAACTTATTTTTAGTATACGGCGGTAGCACCACATCTCAAAGCTTTCAAGATTTTTAACATTCTTCTGTTTAAGAGTCCATGCCTCAACACCGTAAAGCAAAGTACTGAATAGATACTAAGTAGTTAACTAAAAGTGGACGTATGCAAAGAGATGTATGACGTAATTGTATGGTATTCGCTAAATCCTGTCACGTAATATGCCACACATCTCTGTGCGGTAATTCGTTTTATTGCTGCCAGTTTAAGGTGTTATTAGATGCCGCCATGTTTAATTTCTCTCTACCATCGTATTATCTCGGTTAAATCCTATCATTTTAGGCTTCATGTCATGATTAGACCTATAGGACCGGAGATACGCAACTAAGGCTCTTTTGACATAACATATATAGGAGCAAAGATATATACCTAAGGTCGTTTTGACGTGTTGATGTATTTGATTTCTACGTCGTAGTACTCTATTGGTTAAATGGTACCATTTGAGGTACTGTACGTCACAATTGGACAAATAGGATCGAAGATACATAACTAAAGCCCTTTTGCCAGACTTCTTCGTTTTCTAGTTCCATGACCGTTATCGATCGTTGGATATCATGTTGGCTACCATATTTGCCATCGTGACTTTATTGACAGCAGCTCTAAATAACGATGTAGTTGATTTTTCATACCATTGCCTTAGATTTTTCAGCCATGGTGTTCTTCTTCTACCAGGACCACGACTACCTTGGATCTTTCCCTGAATGATCAGATGTAAAAGATTATATTTTTCAGGGTGTCTCATAATATGACCTAAGTATTCCAGCTTGCGTTTCTTTATTATATTAACCAGTTGTGTAGTTTGGTTCAGCCGTCTAAGGACCTCCTCATTTCTAACTCTGTCGACCCAGCTGATTTTCAGTAGTCGTCTGTATACCCACAGCCCTATAATATAATATAACTGTATAGCCTCAGTTAGAGTCCACGCTTCCACTCCATACAGCAGGACAGGAAAGATGTAGCAAATGTCACTCGAACTCTAAGGTCAATACTAAGATCGTGACTGCAAAGTACGTTTCTCATTTTTACAAAGGCAGCTCGGGCTTGTCTAGTCGGCTTTTAATTTCTGCGGTTGGATCCCAGCTCTCATTGATATTACTGCCGAGATACACGAGTTTCTCTACTCTGTCCAGTGTGGCATCTCCAACTTTTATTCCGTCATCCTGTATATAATTATGTTTTTCTTCGGTTGTCTCCATTAAGGCTTCCTTAAATATTTCCTCCGAATATAAGTTAAAAAGTAAAGGCGACAATATACAGCATTGTCTCACTATTCTTTTTATATTTATTTCATCCGACAGTTCTTGTTCAACCTTTATTATTGCCACTTGATGCCAGTATAGATTTGTAATTATTCGTAGATCTTTATCGATCAATCCCGCTGTTTCCAATATTTCTAGCATTTTGTTATGTCAGATTTTGTCAAAAGCCTTTTGCCAGGCTACTCTATTTAAGTTTTATATCTCATAGTATTCTATTAGTTAAATTCTATTATTTGAGGTACGAAACGTCACGATTTTACTAATAAGACCGCAGATACATAACTAAGGCCCTTTTGACAAGCTGATGTATTTTACATTTCTATCTTATTGTATTCGATTGGTTAAATCCTGTCATTTGCGGTACTGTACGTTATGATTGGGCCACTAAAAACGAAGATACGTAACTAAGGCCCTTTTGACGTGATGCTGTATTTGATTTCTATGTCATTGTATTCTATTGGTTAAGTGGTATCATTTGAGGTATCGTACGTCACGATTGGACTAGTAGGACCGAAGATACATAACTACGGCCATTTTGACATGCTACTCCATTTAATTCCTATACCTCATTGTATTTTATTTGTTAAATCCTTTCATTTGAGGTACTGCACGTCATGATTGGACTAATAGAACTAAAGATACACAACTAAGGCCCTTTTGACATTGCTCTGCATTTGATATTTCTATCCCATTGTATTCTTTATGTTAAATCCTATCATTAGAGGTACTATACGTCACGATTGGACTAATAGAACCGAAGATAAGTGACTACGGCCCTTTTGACATGTTGCTGTATTTAATTTTTTTATTTCATTGTTTTCAGTTGGTTAAATCCTGTCATTTGAGATACTGTACGTCACGATTGGACTTATAGAAACGAAGATATATAATTAAAGCCTTTTTGACATGCTGCTATATTTGATTTTTCTGTCTTATTTTATTTTATTGGTTAAATCCTATCATTTGAGGGGCTGTACGTCGCGACTGGACCAATTGGAGCGAAGATACAATAGGTAGTTGCAATATATAATAACCCGTTACTTTTAACTAAACATGATGCCAGAATGATTTGTGGGTGAAAAAAATATATATATATTCTTAAATTTACTATTTCGTTGTGGGTAATATTATATTCAACAGCGATGCCAAATTTCTGATGCTAAAATGATTGATAATGAAAGTGGGATATACATTTTCATGTATATAATGGCAGCGAGTAAACGGTAAAACCCTGAACTAAATATATATAATATTTTCACTGTACCATCATTTTAGACTCAAACATTTTCTGGAATAAACTTATATAACTCAGTAAGGGATAAAGAGAGAAAGCAGATATTTTAAAATACCAACACGGTATCAAAACTCTAATCAATGAGATGGTTAAAATTCTTGTAACAGGTACAGGAAAAAAGTTATTAAGGTCTTGTAAAGTAGCGTCGATATACAGATGCTACTTTGCAAGACGATGCTAAATTGATGGTAAAAGCATAATGTATCGATGCGAAAATGATAGTAGGATGTATATATATATATATATAGATAATGCGAATGAGATTAAAATCTCACTGTAAATGAGGGTATCGGTCAAGAAGAAAAAAAAATTAAAAAACTATTTCAATCTTTTAATAGAAAACGTTTTGTGCAGTATTTCTGCACTTCTTCAGTTTTAATGATTGTACAGTCATATAAAGATGTTAAACAATGTCAAATGCATAGGCTTAGGTGATAGAAAATACATTTAATAACTACATAAAATTACAGTAAAAAACACATTCAGAGTTTTTTTTAAATTTTATACAAACTTTAAAAAGTCACAAAAATGTCACATTATGTTAACAAAAAAACAATATAATAATATAATATAACACAATACTTCTATTCTATCGCTGATGTACAATATATCGAAACATGAAGCCAGGAGAAAAAGTAACTTGCTTTAATTAGAGCTTAGTAAACAATTTGAAAAAAACTTTTTTATAAAAAAAAGCATGGAAAGTTAACTTTATTGTTGGAGACACCAAAGCAATTAAAAAAAGCAACTATTTTTGACAAAAAGGGATCAACTATTACGAAGAGAAAAACAAAATATAATGTGGCTTTCTATCTATGGAAATCAGACTTTGTACGAAAAATCAACTAGATAACAAAAATACTGGTTTAAGCAGGACAGAATAGAAAAGTCAAATTTTTTATATAACTCTGATTAAAATGGAAGGTTGGAAATATAAGGTACCTATGATCGCTTCCTTAATTATTATTCCTGTCATCCTAAAAGATTCAAACACAACCTCGTACAGGGATTAGCCTTAAGGACTCATAAGTTGTCACATCCTTTATACAGAAGGGTAGCCACTCAGTTAATCAAAACTATATTAGTTGAGAATTCTTATCCAACTTTTCTTATTAATAGATATCTTTTTTCTACTGCAAGGTCCTTACTTGACCCGACTTATACCAATGTGGGAGATTTTTATAATAACATACTTGACAACAATGAACTCCACCTTGATGAGGAATCCACATCTGAGTCTTCTCCTTGATATTTCTCATTACCCTATTTTCCACAGGTTACAGGGAAACTTACTAAATTGTTTAAACCCCTATCTACTAAAATAGGCATCAAAAATTGTAAAACAGTTGGAAATCTCTTTTTACGTATCAAAACACCTTTAGATATTTGGGAGAAATCAAATGTAGTTTATTTATAAACTGCATTTAAAATTTATTTATAAATTGAAAATTTATAACATTTCTTGCAAAGACTGTCATTTGAAGTATATTGGCCAAACAAAAAGAACGCTTAAAGGGAGTGTTATATCTCATAAAAGTGATATCAGATGCAACAAGAACTCTTGTGCTCTCAGTACCCACTCTATCTCTCTTAACCACTAAATCGACTTTGACAATATTAAATCTCTAGGAACTGAGAATAATGTCTATAAGAGATCCTTCCTAGAAATGTGTTACATATTAAGGGAAAAAAATTGCATGAACAGACGACTGACATCGATAATCTCAGCATCATTTATCACTCCGTGCTATTGAATAATTCTTAAAATCCCTCAGTTAAATGTTACATTTCGTTAACTTATACACACCCAAATCCGATCAAGACATGGCCTAAATTTTCGGTTTTTGTCCTCTATGAAAAAAAGTAGCCATCATCGGTTCTACTTTGATACTTCTAAACTCCATCCTTATATTCATTTCAACGAGAACTTCAGCAATTTTCACACATCGCATCCGATGTAAAATCCTTTCCAAAAGGAACCTCATGGTGAGTTAAATAAATTCATATCAATTCATTTCATTAACATTCACTAATTCTAGGTTCCCCAACACAATTTCGTGGTCAATGGTCATCGGTACCTTATATTTCCAACCTTCTTTTTTAATCAGAGTTATATAAAAATTTTGACTTGTCTATTCTGTCCTGCTTAAACGAGTATTTTTGTTATCTAGTTGATATTTCGTATAAAGTCTGATTTCCATAGACAGAAAGCCACATTATATTTTGTTTTTCTCTTCGTAATAGTTGAGCCCTTTCTGTCATAAATAGTTGCTTTTTTTAATTGCTTTAGTGTCTCCAACAATAAAGTTAACTTTCCATGCTTTGTTTTATAAAAAGTTTTTTTCAAATTGTTTACTACGCTCTAATTAAAACAAGTTACTTTTTCTCCTGGCTTCATGTTTCGATATATTGTACATCAGCGATACAATAGAAGTATTGTATTATATTATATTATTATATTGTTTTCTTGTTAACATACTGTTACATTTTTGTGACTTTTTAAAGTTTGTATAAAATTTAAAAAAAACTCTGAATGTGTTTTTTACTGTAATTTTAATGTAGTTAATAAATGTATTTTTTAACACCTAAGCCTATGCATTTGACATTGTTTAACATATTTATATGACTTTACAATCATTAGAACTGAAGAAGTGCAGAAATACTGCACGAAACGTTTTGTATTAAATGATTGAAATAGTTTTTTATTTTTTTTTTCTCCTTGACCGATATCCTCATTTACAGTGAGATTTTAATCTCACTCACATTGTGTATTTAAATTTAGACGGTCGTACTCCTTTCAATCTATATATATATATATATATATATATATATATATATATGTCAATAACAAAGAAACCTACCTCCACTTCTTTAACGGAATCGTCGTTAAGATCTTCATCCATTTTAGAATCGTCTTTATCCTTCTCCTTCTCTTTATCTTTATCCCTTTCTTTGTCCTTGTCCTTGTCCTTATCCTTATCTTTGGATTTTTTCTCCTTATCTCTATCTCTTTCTTTGTCCTTCTTCTTATGCTTCTCTTTTTCTCTCTTGTGTTCGCGATCCTTTTCTTTGGCCCTCTTTTTTTCTTCCTTCAACATCTTGCAGTAATCTCTAAACCAATCCTCGCGTAAATTGTGTGAGTCAACTGCCTTGTACCTGGAATCGCTGTCTACTTTTCTTTTGACGTCCGACCAGTGCGAGTGGCGGTCGATATCTGAATGTTCTCTGAGCATCGCTATGAAGTCTTTCCGCACCTGTAAATAGTATTAGTGTTATTTGATGTTAAGGCTCCGTGGTCAAAAACTATGTCTAATATTTTAATTGGTATTATAATTATCATTTAATAAACATATCGCAAGATAAAAATAATATATGTTTTTATATGTAACCTGTAGGGAAAAAGTTATTAGTATGCTGAAAATGCTGAAAGAGAAAATGCCGGCTAGAAATTTACAACTTATTATAAGTTGGATAATTCTGCCAACCAATAAATAATTAAATTAGTTTCATTTATAAAACATAAATCTATATAGATTTTAAATATCAAAAAAGCAGCATGTAATTCTGATTTTTAATAACTTCAAATTTAAAATATTAAAAATCTTAAAACAACACGTTTGAAAACGTAATATTTATTATGTAGGCTTATATTAGGACAATTCTAAAAAAAAAGAAGTTTAAAAATAATTTATTTAATTTTACCAAATTTTTACTAAGTAAAAAATATACCAAATACTTTTTCAATCATAGATACCGTTTATATGAATTTAAAAGAAGAACAAAAAATACATACTTAATTATCTTCAGGCAATGACTTAACACCATCAATAACCAAAGAAAAAAATTAACAATTAGTTATATGAAAATAAATAAAGCTCATGGGACAGATAAGTACCGTAATTTCTAATGGTAGAATGTGTAAAGTTGATACAAAATTAAAGATATTTTTCAATAAATGTTTTTTGCAGGAATAATATCACCAAGATGAAACAACGCGACTATAAGCTTAATATACAAGAGAGTAAGTATAGTACAGTTGGCTACAGACCTTTACTCCTACTGTCACAAATATATAAAACTTTTACCAGTCATTATAAATTGATTAAAAAGCAAACTTGAAGATTTACCAACGGGACAGGAAACACCCTAAAATAGGACCATATTATGTGGCTGCATTAGGAAATAACCTGATGCAGCCCCATAATACATCTGAAATTTATTTACTACTTCTTCTTCTTTAAGTGTCCTCTCCGCTACGGAGTTTGGCAATCGTCATTGCTATTCGTATGTTTGAAGCTGTTGCTCTAAATAATTGGTTAGATGTGCACTGGAACCAGTCTCTTAAATTGCGCAGCCAAGATATACGTCGTCTCCCCACGCTTCTTTTGCCCTGAATCTTTCCTTGGATAATTAACTGGAGCAATCGGTACTTTTTCCCTCTCATCACATGACCAAAATATTCCAACTTTCTTCTCTTGATGGTGATCAACTAAAAGCCTTTAATAGTATACAACTAAGGGTTACAATGAGGTAGAACAATCTGAGGATTGTGTCAATAAATAATTGCAGAATAGATTGAAGGTACAGAATGTTACTATTTAATACCAAAGGTCAGTACAAAACTTCAACTAGACAGAGTTTTACAAACACAATGAATTGGAATTATTAAAGGATCAAGAGAAGAGGATAAAATCGCACCCAAACTATTTACTCTGTCATTGGAAGACAGTCAGAAAGTCCATAAAGGACAATAAAGAATCTGCGTAAACGGAAAATATTTAAACTGTCTTAGGCTAGCTCATGAAATACTACTGATAGCAACAACTAACGATGAAGTAAGAATAATGATACATCTATAAAAAGAATCACTAGGAAAAGGACTAAAATGAGACTCAAAAAACAAAAAGTATGGCTGACGCAAAGGACACGTCGGAAAACAATATAGGAAGAAAAATATAAAATATGTACCAGAATATATTTATTTCTTCTTCTTTGAGTACCGTGCCCAAATTCGGCGTGGGTGGCTTCCATGAATATTTGCCGATATTGTTTTCGAGCTTGCGTGGCATGTAACAATTCATCTGCTGATAAGCCAGTCCATTGACGAAGGTTTCTGAGCCATCAATATTTCTTCCTACCAATTCCTCTTTTTCCCTCGATCTTTCCGTTTAGTATTAACTGCAGTATCTGCTGCCTCTCATTACATGCCTCAGATATTGTGGTTTTCTCTTTTTTACCATCTTCGTCAAGTCACTTTCGCCTATTCTGTTTAAGACTATGAGATGCGCTGAACCCATGGTATTTTGAGCATTCTACTATATAACCAATTAGTCGAAGGCTTCTAATTTGTTCATCATATTGACCTTCATGGTCCCGGTTTCACATCTGTATAGTAATACAGGATACATATACCATTTTAGGAACTTGATTCTTAGTTGTAAGTTCAGCTGAGAATTGCACAGTATACATCTATGTTTCATGAATTGCAATTGCAATTTCTATACAAGTTTTAATTTCTTCATCCGGATTTAGTGTCTTGTTTATCCAACATCCTAGGTATTTAAAATGGTTAACTTTTGTAATTGGCTCATTGTTGACAATTAATTGCATATGGCCAACGTATTGTATGCTAACCACAAGTAACTTTGTCTTTTATGTATTTATGCCAAGACCGTTATTGGAACATTTTCTAGTGACTCTCTATAAGCAATTGAGGGTCTTCGATACTTTCAGTCATTATCGATGTGTCATCTGCATATCTGATGTTAATAGTTTCTTCTATTCAAACTCCACATTGCCCTTTCAAAGCTTCGTTAAAAATTATTTCCGAGTACACGTTAAACAACGTTAGGGATAACACACAACCTTGTCTGACACCACTTTGAATGAAAATTTTGTTTCTTTGCCGCCTACCAGAATAGAAACTTATTGATTCCAATATAGATGCTGTAAAAGTCTCAGATCTCTATCATATATTCCAATTATTTCTAGATACTCAAACAGCCTATTAGGTTGGATCTTATCAAACGCCTTTTCAAAATTATAAAGCAGACGTAAATTGGTTTCTGTACTTCCCATGATCTTTAAAGTAATGTTAGTATTGGGAACAAAGTCTTTACATGATAATGTATTACGTTTTTTTAGGCGTGGGATAAATGTAGATTCCAACCATATTTGTGGCATTATTCCAGTTTTGTATATGTAGTTATAAATGTAGTTCTGAGACATTGTCGTCATCTAGAAGTTTAAGCCAGTCTGATGGTATTTGGTCAAGGTCTGGAGATTTCCCATTTTTTCTTTGTTTGATGGCTTTCTCTACTTCCGCTTTTAAAATACTACGACCAGTATTCGTATACTTTGTGGTATTAGTAGTGGCCTCGTATCCAAGAAGAGCTCCTTTATGTAATTAGTTCATTCTTTCTCTTATTGTTTAAGTCGAGAATTATTTTATCTCTGAGTTTCTAACGAAGTGAGGAGTTCTTTTTCTCTCAGAGTAGGTAACTTCTTTTTAAGTGTTTAAAGTTTAATTAGGTCTAGTATTTTACCGGTCAGTTTAATTTTGAAATATCAGTATTAGTTAGCATATGGATTTTAACCTGGTTATTATATGTTTATCTGGTTTGCCGACAAAAATTCTAATAGGTAAATGAACACCATTGGGTAAGGGTAGATTTATATTAACCGAAACTACGACACGATCAGAACAAGACTCCGATTACTTATCATTGTGCCATTTACACAAAAAGATTATGTATTCAGTCAGTTACACTTTGAGAATTAAAGTGCACAGCGATAGGAGGAGCAAAATGAATCAAAATTTTTTACACTCTCCATTAATCATTTCGCATTCATTTTGTTAGGTACAAGATGAAGCGATCAAACAAGATATGACAAGAAAAATGTTCCTCTCAAAACTATCTTCAATGTCGTTACTAATCATCGCCGTTTTGAATCGTTGTCATACATGTAAATAATTTAATTGAAATTTAAATTTTTGTGTCATATCTTGTCGTTTTGTATAAATCGGACTTAACACGTGTAAAAGAAAAGATGTTATTTCTTTTTTCAAAAAAAAAAAAAAAAAAATTTAGTAGTTGTAGATAAAAATGTTAAAAAAAATGTATCAATAATCTGCAACAAGCGTCATATTAAAAATCAATTATTATCAAAAATAAGTTTTGTCGTATATCACTATTGACTAATATTATCCTTATATAAGCCGTTCGAAAATTATTTAGAGAACGTAAAAAAACAAAAGAAATTAACGAGAATGTAATATGTTGCAAACATATCGACATAAAATCACTGAAAAATCTATATTTATTATTTTAAGAGGATAAAACGTACTTAAAATATTCGGAAATTATTATTTGAATAAAATTTAAAATTTATAAGTTTTCATATTGTAACTTTCACATAAATATAATAATAAATTTGAATCATAGCTTAACATGACCATAATTCTTAAAATATAAATTTAAACAACAAACATGTAAAAGAACACACGGCTAAAAAAATTTGAATAGGTGATCACTAATTTCAATAAAGAGAGAAATATAAATATATGAATAATCAATAAACAAAATATACTAAAAAAATAAAAATAGATAATAGAGCATATGCTATATTCAAAAAGTTTATTGGTTTTTTCATGGAATAAAGATCTTAATATATTTTTAGATTAGATAATAGATCATAAAAAAAAATTGAATGAGGTTCCCAATTTGAATTACATAGATAAATATATATATCCGTCCGGGACGGCCGGACGAAAATGGAAAAGAGGCATTACCAGGAACTGCAATAACATTTTTGAAAAATCCAGAGAAATGTCGATTTTTGATTAAAAGGGGACACATTTTTCCGTTATTTTCGATTATTTTACTTTAACCCCTAAACCAGGGAAAGAATCGCCCTTATAGCCTTTTTATAATGAATGACAATAAGGGTCAAATAGGATATCAGTTTAAAGCCTTGCAATTTCCTATACAATAGTCTCTAAATTTTTAAATTCGAAATACTTTATTTTTGGTTTTTTTTTAGTTTTTTTTTTTTTTGGCATATTTGTCACACTAAGTAAATGATATGATACGACTAACGAACGCGAAATTAGAGGATTTTTGCGAATCTTAGTTGTAAGCATTAATTTATAGCCTTTGGAAATTTATTACCATGGTTTATTATTCCATTCAGGAAAGCGTTGTATACATTTCATTGTATTTTATGAACAATAAATGTGCCAATACGACAGCTCACCGATTTAATGAACAACATCAAGATACCTATCAGTAATATGTTATGGAGTAAGTAAAAACATTACAGAAAACTGGGAAGTAAAACCAGAGTTGCAGCTCGAACTTAATGAGTTGCAATGTAACACTGAACCGAAGCAACTATTTCGCAATGTTTCTAAAACGGAGTTCTACAAGGCCCTGTCAAAATCAAGTTTCCCAAACTAGAAATCTCATGCTCAGAAGATAATTGTGATGTTTGCATCTTCCTATACTGTGAACAGATGTTTTCTATTATGAAGCTTCGCAAAAACAGCATTAGAAACCGATTGACTGACTATCACTTAGCTTCATTTCTGCTAATCAGCTCATCCCAGTTTCTGTCAGATTATGAACAATTTTTAGAAGCTCAGTCTCAGTTTCTTATATCACATACAATTTCAAACTCTGGTAAAGAATAATCTATTTATGTAACTTTTTCAATGTTTTTACCATTTATGCACATACGATACGTGTGATATAAAATTAAAATATAAAGTTTATCACTAATAAAAGCTTGTTTTATTAATTTTATTTCGGCCCGCCTAGAGAATGTTTGTATTTTATGTGGTCCTCCGCTTAAATAGTTTGCCCATGTCTGGTTTAACGCCATTAATAATTGAAGTTGACAAAGTTCATGTCACCATGAAAATCGCCTCTTCGAAATCCCCTTGAAAACCATTCCTGTTTTTTTTACCCAAGGAATTAATTCGTTTCCACGAATTAATCAAGTAGAGGGAAAGAGAGTAAGAGGAAAGCAATGAGAAGATGGAAGGACTGTGTGGCAGAGGACTTGAGAGGGAAAGGTTTAAATGAAGAAGACAGGATGGACAGAAATGAGTGGCGAAGAAGAGTAAGGAACAGCTACCTTTGAAAAGGGAAAACTGAGGAAAAAGAATAAGGTATAAATTTCAATACATTGCAGACGATTTTACGAGTTTGTGTACTTAAAAACTTGTTTTACTAGCGAGTTAAATTTCATAATCAATATTCTGCCACGGATTGTACCAGTATGAAATAAACGATAATTTTAACCACTTTAACTATAACTAATTTTAATACATCTTTTTTAAATTCTTGTAATTTATTAGGTTAATAGGATTTTTATATTTCAACCTCAGAAATGTGTCTAAGCAAAAACTGGACTAATGAAAAAACCAATAAAAATTTTGACACATATTGCTTCAAAATTATTGAACCTTCTTCTAAATCCACGCAACTATCTATAAACAAGCTCTTAGAGCATTTGGCATCCGATAATTATGACGTGCAATAAATGCAACCTGCAGGAAATTCTTAAAAGTTTAATAGGTACCTATGTGCCCATTAAAATATGTTGTTGCTGCTCCCCGGATCCAGACAAGTAAGGTTCTTTGTTATCGTCAAAGGCATTCGCTCCTACTCCTCCAGAATCAAAAGTCCCACTGGCTGGAAGCAGTGCTGCGGTCGCCATTTGGATAGTGTGATCTATAGGTTTGAATAGTACATTCTTTAAAAATGCTGGCTAAATGTGCCAAATTTCTCACCATACATTTGAAACGTGCTTTATATAACACTATGATTAAAACAAGATTATAAATACAGATTGAAACATTTAGAGCAATGTAATCGTGCACTACTTTCTAGTTCGCTAATTTCTAATAACTAGTCTTCTATAAATTCCCAGATTTATAAAAATTAACCTAAAATCCATTATCATTAGAAGCCACCTAGAGTTTCTTGATATAACAAACAAAATGCATAGCAAAAATAGACAAATATCATAATTTTCAGTATCTTCTGTCAAAAGCATCTAAGCGTAAAATGATATACTGGTTATTGGGACAATAGTTCGTACCGTCAATCAAAAAGTATATTACGCTTATATTAAAAGAAATGTCATTACTCAAGGCAAATGTCAAATGAGATCCCACATTAGGTTGTAAATTTCGGCATATCCTCCAATTTTGCTAGTGAGTGGTTCCCGACATAACCGAAAAAACCATTGTCACTAGCCTAAAAAATAATCTGATACATTAAAAGATTCATTTATTATTGACTTTCCAGTTCCATACATTCCATAGTTCTTTAGGTAACAGTTAAAATGTCTGCTTTGAAGTTGTTCAGATATCGTCTTTCAATGTTCAATACATTATCACTTTAAATAATCACTTTGCTTCTAAAAGTTTAAACCATACATAACTTAACATTTAATAATATCAAAAAATCAATCGATAACTAAATTTTGAGATTTAATTTTCAAGATATTAAATTGTGGTATGAGCCAGTAAAGTTTACCAAAAAAAATATAATTTTCATTCTGTCGACAGCTTGTCTGGTTGTACTTATATCGTGGATAGAAGTAATTTATAATCTCGTTTTAGTCATATTTTGTAGTAGCACCTCTATTCGATGATAATGTACATAAATATACATAAAATATTATACTTATCGAAATAAAACATCAACTTGTTCTTTACAAAAAATTTGGCCTAGAAATATAGATGAAAAAAGATCATATGATAGATTCTGAAATACGAGACCCCTTTTTTAAAGAGTCAGAAGTAGGAACACTGAAAAATATAGTAATGACAAGTTATTCTCAGTTTATAGGCCCGGTCTAATATTATTTCTTCGTAACGTTTCGTCTATAACTGCGGCAGACATTAACTAAGGCGATGCGGCAACACTCCTAACTGTCTTCTGCTAACTCAGCAGACGAAACGACAGAAAAAAATAATTCCAAACCACCACTTTAAAACTTGAAAAACATGTATCACCACAAAACAACCACTGTAAAAACTTACACATCTTGATAAATATATTAAAAAAGCAATGGTAGACATAAAAAATTATGACTAGTATACATTCATATATTAATGACTATTGCTTGAACATGACGCAAAATTAATAAAATCAATTGGGATTTGATATCTTGGTTGATGTAAAAACAACAACTAATAGGATACTTAGGATGTAAGGTATGCGTTAAACTTCAACGAAATTAATATCCACTTCTTATAAACATCTATACATACCTCACTCCAAAATGCAGTGTACATATGTGTCAGAACTAGTATATTTTTATCGAATACAAAAATCCTGACATTCCACACGAAACATACTATTAGGATTATGGACAGTGATGAATAAATACTGGAAATAAAACTCTTACATAAATAAATGATTTTATGCCAAAGAGACCTCCTCTAATATAAGGTGATAAATGCAAATTTTTTCTGTGACTTGAGAATTTAAATGAAGTAACAAAAATATATTCCATGTTGAATTCCAATATCCATCATTACTTTAGCTTAAGTTGCATGCTTTGAACCAAATTTTACTGTGGATCATACATTGATAGTTCATCTACTGAAGGTTCTTAAGAAATATATATTTCGCAAATGGTAAAATGATATCATAAATTTATGTTTGTATATAACGCTGTTTACGTTTGTCCATGAGGTACCAACATACAACTTTAAAATAGTTTTTAAACCGTAGGTACCGTTTAAGAATTGTTATTTTAAAAACATCATTTACAAGATTAAAGTTCTTATAATTATTTATAAAAAATTCATATTTACAAAAATTTATAAATTAATTAGAATTATAAATACACTCCGCGTCATAGAAAACGGGCCACCCCAAGTATTTAAAATATTTTCGAAATTATTATTTATTGCTACAAAATTAAGCATTTATTTTTTGTATATTGAATTAATATTATTTTATTTTTAATGTGTCTTGGGTTATTTAAGTTAAATGGGTTGTTGCGAAAGCAAACCGACCATGTAACTGGATTGAGGATATCCGTAGAACCTATAAAACAAAACAATTTTGAAAAAAAGTTGTTTTCAACTTGATCAATTTTCGAGGAAGCGATTGTTTTGAGAAATGTATGATATTGTAAAGGGTTCTAATGAGTTTTAAACTCATCTCAGTATTACAGTAGCCGACTTAGTGTGAAGTAGTCTTGAGTTAATAACGATGGAGAATTTTCAAAAATTGGTTGAAATTGTATCGTTACTGGGAAGTGGATTAAGTCAAAGACAAGTTGCAAGACAATCAATGTTAGTCGTTCGACTGCACAAAGGATTTGTTGTGACAGGATCTCACCAACAACGACCTGGTACAGGTCCAAAAAGGAAAACAACCGCTAGGGCAGATCGCGTCGTCATTCTTGCTGCATTACGGAATCAGACCCAAACCGCTAGAATACTTCAAGGCCATTTACAGAAAGCTCAAGGACCAACAATCAGCCTTTCTACTATTCGGCGAAGATAAGGGAGCAAGGTTTGACAGCTTGCAGTCCAGCAACAGGGCCCTTACTTTCCCCAGCTCACAAAAGACGAAGACTCGATTTTGCCTGTGAGCACATCAATTGGCCAGCAGACGATTGGAAAAAAGTATTGTTTACGGATGAGTGTAGAATGTCTATTTATGGTAAAGATGGACGCAGTAAGGTGTACAGACGGGCTGGAGAACGTTTCGCTGGTTGCACTTGGCACCACGGGTTGCTTTTGGTGGTAGTTCAGTAATGTTTTGGGCAGGTGGTCTTGGTTTTTGGGTGGTAGTTCTTTTGATGTGCATACGGATCTCGTCGTGATCGACAGAGGTGCGTTAACAGCAGTAAGGTACATATTGGAAATCTTACAACATCACGTAATGCCCTATGCTGGATTTATTGGCAAAGAATTCCTGCTAATGCAGGATAATGCGAGACCACACAAGGCAAGGATAGTAACGGAGTACCTTGACGAGGTTGGTATTCTGAAAATAGACTGGCCTGCTCAAGGCCCCGATTTCAATCCTCTTGAGCATATATGGAGCCTGCTAAAGTCGCGTTAGGCGTCGCATACCTGCTCCAACAACACCTGTAGAGCTTCAGATGGCACTCATTGATGAATGGGCCACTTTTCCCCAAAGAGATATCCAAAACGTTATAAATTCCATGCCAAATCGAATGAGGAGTGTCATCCAGAATCGAGTTGGCAATACCCATTACTGAAAATAGATACCAGCTTTTTTTTTAAATATACAGTTCATTGTTGTTTTAAAAACTGTAAGTTGATTTTTTCAATAAATTTCCTATTTTTCTTAAATTTTTTATTTTCGATTGATGTTTTACGATAATGATGAAATTTTATATTAAACGAGTTATTGATTCAATATGCAAAAAAATTAATGCTTAATTTTGTAGCAATAAATAATAATTTCGAAAATATTTTAAATATTTGGGGTGGCCCGTTTTCTATGACGCGGAGTGTATTTAGGTTTTAAAAATCTTTAAACGATGCAAAAATGTTCAAATGTTAAAAAGTGTAGACTTTGACACCATAATAGTTAGTCTTATACTCACCATAAAGAGAAAGATTGTCTTCCGTACAACTAAATTTTACATCTCGCAGTTGTTTTTGATATTGCCTTAATTTTTTTGTTACGAGTAAATGAAATACGTCTTCATTTTTTGTCAATGTGTAAAAAAATTTAGCATAACTCACCCCACGTTGGGCGCCAATTTGTTACAAGAATATTTGGTGCTTCAATTTGTAATTAATGCGGAAGTGCTAGATCAAAGATTCCATCTATTCTTATTTAAGCACAGCACACAGCGACCTGAAAATTAGTTCTCCTCCAACATTTGGAAGAAGCACAAAACTAATCTGACCTGACAAAAGCATAATAGCAAGTGTGACCTTAACGAAACGTCGTCGTCGAACAATGGTTTCTGTAGAAACCAATATATATATATATATATATATATATATATATATATATATATATATATATATATATATATATAATTTATTTCTACAAGAGTAAGAAAAAAGAAGTACTTGTGACTCGTTTGGAAAAAATATATAAATGTTTTTGATGGGTTGGAGTCAATAAAAGGGGCTATTGGTTAACTATTTAATATCTCGAGCTTTCAATTGTGTTTAGAATTCTTATCAAGAGCTGCTAAAAAAGACAAAATATCTTACAAAGTTGAACTATAAAGAAAAACATTTTTTGTTAACTCACCAAATAAAATTAGTTTCGTTAATAAAAATTGCTGCAAATACATGTCAAAAAGAATTAATACTAAAATGCCCTTATCTAATAAATTCTTCCCTGAAATTTTAATAATTTTGAAAACATTTTCTTAACAAAAAAATAATTGAATTTATAAATAGTTTAAAGTAGCAACCAATTACAAATAAGCCTCAATGTCATAATAAATAAATTGGTTGCTACTTCTTCAGTAATTAAAGACAACTAGCAAAAATTGGTGAAAAGCAAAGCAAATTCTATAAAGCACCTGATCGGTATATCAATTCTAATGGAAAAATAAATATTGGACTTCTTTGACATTGTGTGCTGTATTTCAACAATTAAATATAAAACTTACGTATTCATTTGCACTTACCACTCATAGGGAATAAAAAACCTACAGTATGATAAAAATATCAAAACAACTCGAACCTAAATAAATATAAAATAACAAGGAGTTTTGGATATTAACCTATACTTATATTATAAAACGAAATGTTTCTTCTAAGTAAAGGTTTAAATATATAAATTCAACTCTTATAACTAATAATAGACTAAAACATAGAATTATGCAATGATTTTAGGTACAGTCACTTGTGGATTAATATTTTTTAATTATCAAATTAATTTGAAAAACACCTACAGTGAATCAATATATTTTTAATTACATCGAACCTCATAACAGTATCAGTCTACTATGATATAGATTGTCATAGTATTTTCGCCGACAAAAAAACCAACTGAAATTAAGTCAGCTAAATTTTGAAACAAAATATAATCTGTCGAAACATAAACCCGAAAAAAATGTAATTAGGGTAGGCCATGAGTTAGAGCACGTAAAAATTTCGAGTGGCAGTATTAATTTGCAGAATGCAAGAAAACTGATATCGAACACTCGAATTAGTGTTCGATAGAGATATCGAAAATTTTATGGGAGAACTGATCATGGACAACCTTTGTGTTTCTCTGAAGTTTATTTGTTGTAACATGTTTATGCAGAAACTATGAGATGGTGATCATATCTTACACAAAGTTTTACCGCGTTACATAGGAGAGTTAGTTTGTATTTAGACTTAAATGAACAACACGTTTAAACAATTTTTGTAGCTCTGAGTAAAATTCTAATTAGATTTTGTTATTAAAAGAATGTGTTTCTTTTTCGTATCATTTTGAGGTTATAAATTTGTAAGAAAAATATCCATAATTTGTAATAAAAAATACTTCTGGAGAAGTTAAGAGCAGTAAATTTTAATATCCCCTACATCAGCGGTGCTCAAAGAGTCGACCGGTCGATCGCCAAAGTTTAAGATCTCCACGGAGAAAATACGAGAACTGTATTAGACGCAAATATTAGAAAATGGGAAAATATAAATTGAAAATCCCAAGAATAAAAAGAAGATAATAGTCCACATAAACGAAACTAAAATAATGCCTAATATCCTGACTCACCACACGTGCATGATCGAAATAATTATGATGGTATCTCTTCACCCGAAAGTTGCGATAATGCTGATTCGGCATATCACCATTCACAGATAAATTTAAACTGGGAGTGTGCTGTATCGCTGTATCGGCATTGTATTGCTGTTAGTCAAGCATTAATCATTCATTAGTAAGTTATTTATAGTAAAACATTTTTGTAATATATTTATTCTTTACATTAATATTTGAAACTCGATATGAGTGCTGCGAAAAGGAGTAAAACATATCATTTTAATAATGCATGGGAAGAAGAATTCCTGTTTACTATGGTGAAAGATAGGTGTGTTTGTCTTGTTTGTCGGTCTTCCGTTGCTCTGCCCAAACGCGGAAATTTAGAACGGCATTATAAAACTTTGCATAAAAACTATGAAAATGATTTTCCGCAAAACAGTTTGTTTAGAAAACGGAAAGTACAAGACTTGAAAAGTAGTTTGAAGACGGAACAATCAATGTTCACTAGGCCTGTTAAACAATCAGTAGCTGCAACAATTGCGTCGTTCAAAATTTCTTATATATTGGCACAATATAAAAAACCATTTGAAGATGGAGAGGTAGTGAAGGAAGCATTCATTGAGGCTGCGAATTTGTTATTTCAGGACTTCAAAAATAAAACAGATATTATGTCCGCCATCAAAGAAGTGCAGTTATCACGTCCAACGGTTACTAGACGTATTGAAATCATGGGCAAAGATTTGGAAAGCCAAGTTAAAAGTGATATTATGACGTGTATGTACTTTTCTTTGCAATTTGACGAGTCAACCGATATGACTGATACCGCCCAGTTATGTATTTTCATTCGGATGGTATTTTCTGAGATGTTGGCTAAAGAAGAATTGTTAACAACGCTGCCTCTGAAAGAAAAAACTAGCGGAGAAGATATATACAACGTTTTTATAAATTTTGTGAAACAATACGAGCTACCGATTTACAAACTCGTGTGTATTACAACAGATGGTGCACCATCCATGACTGGCGTTAACAATGACGATTTGTTGCATTATGTCGAGCTAACGATGACTTTCCATAGTTTTTTTCATTTCATTGCATCATGCACATCAAGTTTTGTGTTTCAACATTTTAAATATGGACGACATCATGAAGATGACAACAAAAATTGTGAATTCAATCAGAGCGCGAAGCTTGCAACGACGTCTTTTTAAAGCGCAATTGGAAGATAGCGGCTCTGCAGAACACACTGATTTACTTCTGCATACAGATGTTAGGTGGTTGAGCCGTGGAAAATTTTTAGAAAGGTTCCAGGAGCTACTTCCCGAAATAATTTATTTTTTAGAAGAACGAGGGGACGACACTCATCTACTTCAAAACGAAAAATGGCTCAGTGATCTGGCTTTCCTAACAGATTTAACAAATCATTTAAACCTCCTTAATTTTGAACTACAAGGTAAAAATAAAACAATTATCGATATGATGAGCGCAATACATTCTTTTGTCAATAAATTGAAATTATTGATTAAGCAAATTAGCAGAAAGATAGTCACTGGTTCGCCACAAACACCAATGGTATCATTGGAATTCTCGACTCAAGTAATTATTGTGTTATGATAAGGGCTTAAACATGTTTTAGACTATCTTATTTTCTTTAAATTTGAGTTTAAAAAAAAGCTAAAAAATTGTACGTTGTGAATTCCTTGTTGGGAGTATCTAACGGTCCAAAAGAGGAAAGGTTTATTCCAAGGCCTGCTCTAATTACGATTTTTTTCGATGTATTAATCTCTGTTTTAATGAGAAAAACGTGACATCTTACATAAGAAAAGGATGTAACTGCGCCAAAAGTACAAAAAATATATTAGTCCATATATTGAAGGTACAAATTACACATGAAATTTTAATACCGAAGTGGTTTCATTGAATTTATGGGTTAAAAATTGAAATATCATTACTACTACTTCCGATTTTATAGCATCTTAACGCTATCCGGTAGAGATAAGTGAATGACAATCACCAAACCATAAGTTCCTAGATCTTATCGTACAAAAGACCAAATCACTTTCACTCATGACCTTCAATTAAAAAACAATATTTTTTAAATTTTATAGACTCGAACCCACGAAGCTCATACTCTACACACTTCCAAGCGTGAAGCTCACTGAGCTATCGAGAAAAATCTTGTGAAAATTAACAAAATAACTACTGATATATTCCAATTACATATACAAAAAGTCAAAAGTTTTACTTGTTATAGGTAAGGTGAGATTACACATAAAAATCGAACCAATAACGCATCAAAAAGCCTAACCTAAGCGAAAGTTCGAATAACGGTTTCGGGTTAAACCTAGCCGGATAAACTTTGCCATCGAAAGAAATTTTCCTATCCGTTGGGTAGATACTCGCTCGAACCGCTGCAATCGTGCGGATACAATAAGAAACCTATATAAAGAACGGCTGACAATGAAACTGACTTGACCTAGAAATAAAAATCACAAAAAACCCATGCTTAAAAAGATATAAAATAGACCATAAGTAATTTCTTAAGAATGATTTGCGCTTAAAATGCTATCATAAGTTAACAGTTCTGATCACAATAAAGATGGTGGTCTTTGTAGGTTGCATGACATATTATCGCTTCTGCAGCAACGCCGTTCTAGAAGACACTACCTTTAAACATGTAACGACGATGTGATACACACATTCGTCTTGTAATATTGGTACCAAAAACCTCGATTCCGGATGCCTATAATGGTGTAAGGTTATTTAAAAATTTATTAACCACAATTTAGTGATGGAACAACACATAGCATGTCACTAATACAGAGAAATCACAAATTAGCGAAAAATATCAGCGAGTATTAGATGAAAGCTGAGAATATATGAAATATTAAGTATTATTCTGCAGAAACTTTACAAACTTTAATTACAATTTAATCGTGACCTTTACTAGCTACACCATTGCATTAATTCTAGTCTTATAGCAATACATTGATCAAATTCTTTGAACGATAATAATTAGTTTATTTATTTCCCAGCTTTGTCGGCCGTTCTATGTTACACTAATGGACTTGCTCTTCAAATTTAAAAAAAAGTGTACAAAATATGATTCTATTAATATCAATACTATACGACAAGTAAAGTGAAATAATCGTGTAGTTACGGCATTAGACCGAATTGGGGGTATATACATATTTGTACTGGTACATAACCATAATCACAAACATAAAATTACTCTCATCAAATACATTTTAAAACCTATATAGTTGTATGGGACATAAAAACCCAATTTAGGAAATAGAAATATAATTATCCAAATAGTCCGTACTTCTGAAAATTATGTGCCATAACAGCGGTGCAGTATATTATTTTATTGATCTCATGAGAATCGTAAAAAATGGTAAAAACCGGGCCACGTTAATTTATTTAACACGTTTGTAAAAACTGAGTTTATTCTCGACAAAATATAAAAACTGCATACGAAAGCTGCACTCTTTGCCTTTAAAATGCATCGTGAGTTTTGTCAATAGGTCACTTGAATCAAAAGATATCGAATTTTTACCGTTTTGAACATTGATTTCGCGCGCGTAACTGACATGCAAAATCGACGGTCGCTTCAAGCGTTGTTTCTAAGAGAACGGTCATTCTAAACAAAAAATGCTTATAAACATTTTTGTGTAAAATTATCTCAGCTACATTTTTATTTGGAAAATTTTTTTCTACGGTGTAAAGATTCGGTGTCTTGCAAATGTTTTAAAGTTTTTTGGCCACATTGCGAGAAGAGACAATGACAACTTAGAAAGACTAATTGTGTGCGGAAACGTAGAAGGACGTAGAGGCAGAGGACGCTCACCTATCCGATGGTCAGATCAAGTACAGAAAGCCACTGGAGAGACGTTTTCCGAGTCCATGAGAGCAGCCCAAAATCGCAAGAGATGGAGAGAATTGACAGCCCGCATTGTAGGAAATCACGATCCTCAGCAATGAGGAAACGACAAGAGAGAGAGAGAGTAAAGATTTGATAAATCGATTTTTTTTTGTTTTTACCCCTCTGCAAGGGCGGTTTTAGGGGGAGCCCCGGGGGTAAAAGTGGTAAACTTTTTTGCATCTTTTTTGGGGTCCCAAAAATTATTACTCTCTGCAAAATTCGGCTTGTTCGTATGATTTTTAGGGGTCAATTCTCTGACGACTGGACTATTATGGGATCCATTCATTTCAATTGCACTTATACATAAAATTAAAGTGAAATTTTATTTTAAAATTAGTATGTTACTATATATGTTAATATGTGAAACAAATATAAAAGGCCGTTTTCGGCAAAGATTTGTCTTCATTAAGATAGTTGTTTAACCTATGATTTTTGCAATTTTTGCAAATTTTTTCAAATTTGCATCCTAGAAGAATTAAAGAAATGTTACTTCTTAAATTATTCTATGCTATTTTATATTTTATATTTCAAGACTGGAGTTTCAAACCATTTAAGTAACCAATATATAATATTGCAGTTAATAAAGCAATATCTGGATTTGACAATATATATTAGAAGTATAGTAGAATGTCGGAAATAAAATAGAAACAAAAAAATCAACTTTCATATGAATGAGAATTTTAGTAACAACACTTAAACTATCGTGTAAACGACGGTATATATATTTCCCGAAATATCGATTGTTCAAAATTTTTAATTGAAACTTCTTGGTGCTATCTTTCTTGCAATCGTTATTAAAACATTCAATTTATATCCATTTTAACAACTTTGATGGAAAAACTGTCAATTAATTTGTCAATTAATAAAAAATTGTAAGCAATAGTCGCTAAAAATATACAGAAGTTGATCAATGTATTGCTTAAGTCGTTTTCATTACTTGACAAATGATAACATACCTGTTCACGACGTTGGTTTTTCTCGTCTTTCTCTCGTTTTCTTACTTCAATTAGGTATTCATTAAATAAGCTCTCACGTTCGCGCATCTTTTCAACACCTTTGAATTTTTCATCTTTTGCGAACTTTTGGGCAAAGTCACTAAATGATGACCTGAAATAAAAAAATACAAGATACATTATGCACATGACAGTCAAAGAAAAAAATTAAACACAATGATAGCGGGCAAAGTTTTTGAGAGTATTAAAGGTATCATGGAAATTATTTTTCAAAAGTAATACATGAAAAGTCGGTTAATTTTTGTTCCTTGTGTCCTTGTAAAAAAAATGAAAATTGTGCAGTAAAAAAAATGTTTTTTAATTCAAATAATGTATTTAGAAAAAAATTCAAGGTGAACTACTGACGTGAAGATAGAAAACAACAATAAAAGAAAACAAGGTCAAAGAAATAAATATTAGACTTATTCACAATCAGTTTATTGTACTTTGGACGACCGGTTTCCAACACTACAATTTTCTATTCATCGTCAAGTCTCCGACATCGTTACTTTTATGTTTTGTACTGAGCTCTTTATCTAATGACCTCACAATTTGGTTCTTAACCACCAAAACTAAATTTTGGGGCTCCACTAATATTTTTTATATAAAACCGCCTTGGACAAAGTAGTTCTTCTCGGCTAGCCATATTGCATTATTCTCATTGAATAAAGTTTTTAATAAATAAATAAATAACAGACATTTGGAAATATAACTAATAAATAAAGAAACTAATAAATAAAAATAACTGTATAGTCCAGTCGTCAGAGATTTGACCTCTACCTCTAAAAATCATAGGAAACAAGTTGAATTTTGCTGACAATGTCAATTTTATGACCCCAAAAAATATGCAAAAAAGTTTACCATTCCTACTTCTCCCTAAAACCCCTCTCGTAGGAGGGAAAATGGAAAAAATCGATTTACAAAGAATATGAACGCCGTAGAAAAAACTTTTTCAAATAAAAATTGTAACAGATCATTTTGAACAAAAATGTTTATTAACACATTTTGTGTAGAATGTGTTAACATTGTGTACAATGTTTATTCATAATTTTTTTGTATAATGAACCGTTCTCTTAGAAACAACGCTTGAAGTGACCGGCAATTTTGAATGTCAAAATCATAAAAAATGGCAAAAATCGCGCGTTTATTTATTTAACAGCTTTAAAGAAATTGACTTGATTTGCGGCAAAATGCAAAAATTGCATACGAAAGCAGTACCTTTCACCTTTAAAACGCATTATGATTTTTGTCGATAGGACACTTATCAAAAGATATCGAATTTTTACCATTGAGTTGATATAAATTTATTCAAAATTGATTTCGCGCGCGTAACTGACATCTCCAGTCGCGTTGTTTCTGAGAGAACGGTTCATTATACAAAAAAATTATGAATAAACATTGTTGTTCAAGAAAAGATAGTTAAGATTTGATTACATGTATAGTTCCTCTGCATATTCACTTCTTCGTATTTCATCCTAGTAGGAATCATCAGAGAGACTGGTACAGAAGCCCTGAACGTGAAATCAAATCTTTTCCGTCAAAAGAAGTGATAATAAAACAACTTCAATAAAGAAGCTACAGCGACATCTGAGAATAAAACCAAAGAGTAGAAAACCGTAGATGTCTTGGTTGTCGAAACTAAACTTCAGATTTTTGGTTAAATATGTGGCTTATATAAATTACAAGGCAAAACAGACGATAAAAGGATGAGGAATCTAAAATTGTATTCCACAACATATCGATTCATTTAAGCAAAAACCTTTCGTGAACTGGTTTCTTATGCTCATAAAGAATAAATAAAGATAAAGAAAGGACAGTAAAGATTTGATTTCATGTATAGTGCCTCTGCATATTCTTTTATACGTGCCTCATCCTAGGGGGAATCGTCAGAGCGACTGATACAGAAGCCCTGAACATGAAATCAAATCTTTTCTTTTTGACGGAAAATATAGTATTGCCCAAAATAAACAGTACTGAAACTGAAACATAGATGTCTCTTTGTGCGCGCTGTCATATCCAAATTAAGTAGTTTAGACCTGTCAAGTAATCTTTAAACAATCAATTTATTAAAGCCTAATTGATAAAAATGGTGTTAAGTACAGAGGAGAAAGTGTTTCTTGTGGAGAATTGTTTTCTCTCACACGGAACCGGCCGACGTAATAGTATAAGTCTGCAATACATGTGTGATCAATTCACACGACGGTTTAATAAACGTTCTCCAAGTAATGCTGTAATTTTGAAGATTGTTGAAAAGTTTGGAAATACGGGTAATGTATTGTGTCAACGAAAAGGAAGCTCAGGGCCGTCCCAGGACAGTTAACAACAACGATAATCATGAACGTGTTTTTGAGCGAATCTTGGAAAATTCGAAAGCCAGCCAGACAAGAACAGCGTTGCATCTTGGCTTAAAACGAACTTCCTTGCAAAGAATCCTAAAGGAGCTGGGAGCATTTTCGTATGTGATTCAGTTACATCAACAATTACATCTCAGAGATTTTCACAGTAAAGTGGAATATTGTACCAGAATTCTTGCATTACATTATGAAAATCCTGAATTTTTGAAAAATGTTTGGTTTTCAGACGAAGCACATTTTCATTTGTCAGGCCATGTAAATCGTCGCACAAATCGATTTCTGGGCTTTAATAGACCAGATGAAGTTCAAAAAGTTCCTTTACATAGCTCAAAAGTGAGTGTCTGGTGTGCAGTTTCGGGACACTGAATCATTGGTCCATACTTTATCGAAGAAAATGGTAGGCAAGTCACACTTAATCAACAGAGGTACATATAAATTTTAACACGCTTTACCCTTGATCTACGTCAACGTAATTTGGCATTTCGAGACCAATTTTACCAGCAGGATGGGGCAACTTGCCATACTGCAGTCGCAGTTCGTCATTTTCTTCAGGGACATTTTCCAAATAAATTCATTTCACGATTTACTGACTTTCCCTATCCTGCAAATTCTCCAGACTTAACTTCTCCAGACGCATACATTTGCGGCATGTCTAAAACTGCCGTTTTTAAACGGGCACCACAAACCATCAATGAGTTAAAGGATGCCGTTAGAGCCTACTTCGCGGACTTGAGACAACCTTTATTCCATAACATTACGAGAAATCTGGAATATCGGTATGAAGTCTGTCTTGAGAGAGGAGGAGCTCATTTAAAACATGTTATAAAGTGTCAATAATATGTATTTTTTTAAACAATAAAATAATTACAAGTTCAGTACTGTTTATTTTGGGTTATACTGTACTTTATTTCACGTTCAGGGCTTTTGTACCAGTTGCTCTGATGATTCCTGTTAGGATGCAATACGTATAAGCGAATATGCCGAGGCATTATACGTGAAATCAAATTTTAACTATGATTTTTGGAGCTTCAATAACATTTTCGTCTCTGACGACTGGAATTGTAATAAATATAATAACATCACTAATAGTTTGACAAACAATTATATTAATAGTTGTTTCTCCTATCTCTGGTTGTTTCCTATCTCTGGTTGGTTTCCTAGTTTTCTCCTGAAGAACAGTCCCACATTTTTCGATATACAGTATAGCTGATGACCCTCAGAGAACAGTTTAACATAATTGTGCGTTATATATGCTTCTATACAGGGTGAGTCATGAGGAACTTTACATACTTCTACCATATGTAGAGTCCCTCAGGGAGCATATCATGTGGCCACTAAAAAATGTCAACTCCTCTTCTTTATTAATTAACAGGGTGATTTGTGTAATTGACCATTTATTTCATTTTACTGTAGTGTTTATACGGCTCATTTGATTTTTTTAATTTTTGCATGATACAGTACACTACTATCAAGCATTCGACTGGTATTAGCTAAACTAAAAAATTCCAGGACTGGCTTTGGAAAAATTAATTTAGGGATTCGTATTAAATATTACACCCTGTATAAATTTTTTTTAAAATGCAATAAGTGATTTTCAAACTACATAAATAGCCAATGAAAACGACATATGCGACAATGTTGTCGCACTTTTATTAAATTTTTAGTGAACGATCAAATCTTACCAAAAATAGAACAACCATAATGAAGTATCAAATTATAAGGTATTAATAATTTAAACAAATGTTATAAATTTCAAACATTTTAATTAAAATGAGTTCCTACAACATAATCTAATACGTAGAAAATTAACATCTTTACTGTCACTTTGTATTATCTCTACGATAGAATCAATTGTTTTTCAATTTTAAATTTTTACTCATAGATCATATTGGGGCATTATTTTCGATAAATAATAAATTAAATTGATTAAAAAGTCAAACCTCTTGTATGTGTTAGTTTTTGTTGATTGTAAATGATTAAAATTTTATGTCAAATAATAATACATTGCATCAACTGTACTAAATAAAAATAAATCTAAAAAAGTTTAAAATGACGGTTGGCGTTGACCGTTTGACGTTTCTTGATATTTTATACCCATTGTCATTATTGTCATTATCAATTGTTATTTATGTGTACAAGAATACATATTTCTTCTGTCATATCTACGTTAAGTACATTGTGTTAGTTGTGGTAGAGCTTTTGTTACTTTCGTTCAAAATGCCACATCAGTTTTCGACCACAGAATATGCAGACATAATATTTGTTTATGGATTCTGTAATGGGAATGGTAGGGCTGCTAGTAGAGAATATGGCAGGAGATTTCCTAATCGTCGAACTCCCAGTCATCCAACATTTGGGTCAGTTTTTAATTATTTGCGAGAAAATGGCACTTTTCCTAGTGGAACAACAGAGCGACATGTAGATGAAGCGCAGGAATATGACATTATGGACGCCGTTACTATGAACCCTACAATAAGCACTAGACAAGTAAGTCGAGAACTCAATGTTACTCAATAAAAAGTAAGTAGAGTCTTACAAAAAAATAATCTATACCCATATCACATTCAAATAGTTCAGCGACTACATGCTGGAGATGAGATCGATAGGTTGGAATTTTGTAGATGGATTAACAATAATCGACCAACGCTATACAGGACACTATTTACAGATGAAGCCCAATTTACCAGAGACGGGATAAATAATTCACGAAATTCACATGTGTGGGCAGAAGAAAATCCCCATGCTATTCGAGAACGTCGTTCTCAGTTAAGGTTTTCGGTTAACGTGTGGATTGGTGTCATAAATAACCAATTAGTAGGTCCTCACTTTTTTGATGGTCCTTTAACAGGGCAGGTCTATTTGAACTTTCTACAAAATATTTTGCCGAATTTGCTTGCCAACGCGAACGTTGCTATCCGAGGGATGTATTTTCAGCATGATGGGGCACCCCCACACTTTTTACTGGCAGTGAGACAACATCTCAATAATGTTTATGGCAACAGGTGGATAGGACGTGCAGGTCCTATTTCGTGGCCTTCAAGATCCCCTGATTTCAATCCCGTTGATTACCATATTTGGGGACGATTGAAGCAACTAGTTTACGCAGTGAATATTAATAACCGACAACAATTAATTGATAGAATTATACATTGTTGTAATACTATTAGAAACGATCTCCAGAGTATCCGTAATTCAATACGTTAATTAACAATTCGGCAACAAAAATGTGTACAGGCTGCAGGGTTCCATTTCGAAAATCTATTTTGAATTACAGTATACTCCCTCTATAACGAACACGGTTATTACGAGGTTTCGCTTATAACGAGGTACATTAGATGTCCCGTGAAATTTCTATTGAACTATAACCCTCTATAGCGAGGTAAATTTGCTTATAACGAGAGAAAATAAGATTGAAAAACGTGTTTTTTACGTTTTGGTCCGGCCGTAGCTATAAATAAATACCCTTTTTAACTGCGGGCCGCCCGCAATAAACTTCTTACAATTTATGATGCTTAGTCGGAAATGTAAAATTTATGATTCACAAGTGTCATTGTATTGGGTTGACCATTCACACCTAATAATATGGGTCCTAATAGACAAGATGTGGAAAGTGTTTTAAAGGTTGTCAGAAACTTTATCCAATGACAAAACGCAAATGAAGAAGCATAAAACTGTTTCACATCTGTAGAAAATATGATAGATAGAATACTGGACAATTTAAAGCAGTCAAAAATGACAAAATAACTTTATACGCTTTATACATATTTACAGAATACAGTTTTTTTGTTTTAACGTATATCATTGACAGTAAAAGTAAACAACTCTTTTTTGTTTTAATGCATTTCATTGACAATAAAAGTAAACAACTTTGTTTTAAAAACGCCATTCAAACAATATTTATTAGCATCTTATATTGCTCCGAATGGCTTCACTATAGAAAGTTAATGTTTTAGAAAACTACATATTCATATATATGCACAGTATTATTGTTGTTGGATATAACGAGATCCGCTTATAACGAGGAAATTAGTCTGCCATTTCAGTTCTCGTTATAGAGGGAGTCTACTGTATTTTTATTTTGTTACCATTATTGTATCTTTTCCAGTTCTAATTTATGGGTTTATCATAACTATGTACATATTTTTAGTTTTTTTTTTTAAATTGTTCTTCGTTATTGTTAGTAGTTACTGTTTTTTGTTGTGCAGTGACTCAGTTTATCATTTCAATTAAAATGTTTGAAATTTATAACATTTGTTTAAATTAATTACCTTATAATTTGATACTTCATTATGGTTGTTCTATTTTTGGTAAGATTTGATCGTTCACTAAAAATTTAATAACAGTGCGACAACATTGTCGCATATGTCGTTTTCATTGGCTATTTATGTAGTTTAAAAATCACTTATTGCATTTAAAAAAAAATATATACCGGGTGTAATATTTAATACGAATCCCTAAATTAATTTTTCCAAAGCCAGTCCTGGAATTTTTTAGTTTTGCTAATACCAGTCGAATGCTTGATAGTAGTGTACTGTATCATGCAAAAATTAAAAAAATCAAATGAGCCGTATAAACACTACAGTAAAATGAAATAAATGGTCAATTACACAAATCACCCTGTTAATTAATAAAGAAGAGGAGTTGACATTTTTTAGTGGCCACATGATATGCTCCCTGAGGGACTCTACATATGGTAGAAGTATGTAAAGTTCCTCATGACTCACCCTGTATAACAACATTCCTTGCATCGGCATCATTTAATAACCTGTCCGGAGACCTGACGATGAACAGAAAAGTTTAGTGTTCGAAACCGGTCGTCCAAGATACAATAAACTGATTGTAAGTCTAATATTTATTTCTTTGACCTTGTTCAAGTGGACTCACATGTGCAACCGATTGATCAGGCATCAGAATAAAAGAAGTTTACCAAAAATACAAAAAATCAAGTCAGCTAACTCGTTTTCCAAAACAAGGTTTAGCTGATATCGGCGAAATGATCATTCATCTTGAACTCATGACAAATTCCAGAGCTCTCTTGCTGAATATATATCGGGAAAAAAAGTTAATAGAAAATATTAAGACAAAAACGATAATCATTGGGAAACACTCGCTTTGAATCGGATTCTGGTGATAAGATATTATAACAGACGAAAACCAAAAAAGATATAGAGGTAAGATTAATGAGTGAGAGTGATTTAAGAAGCGAAATACAACAGGTCAGAGCTAACCTGAAAGTATAAGAAAGGAAACTGAAGACTTAAAAAATGAGAATAAAAAAATAAAGGAAGAATTAGGTATCACAAACTAAACAGACATTGGAATTAATGGAGAGGGAAAAAGGTAAAATTAATGTCGTTTTGAGCGGGTTAAAAATTTATACAGCAGACTCGATAAAGTTTTAAATTCATAATGAAAAACTGTATAGAATTCCACCTCAATATGAAAATAAGATTGAAAAATGCGCACAAAACAAATGAAAAGATATGAAAATGAAACTCAAATGAAAATTATTTCGAACGAGAATCTGTTTCCAAATAATGATACAAGGAATGAAGAATTGGTCAGAAAATGGTAAAAAGGTACAAAAATCTAATATATCAGAGGAAGGAGGGGGGGGGATAATAGTCTTTTTCTTTTTGTTGGATTAGGCGACAAGGTTAGGCGACAAAGCAAAGGGACTGGAATAGAAAAGCACAACCGTAGAACTGTAAACGTCACATAGTAAGATCCAATCTCGCGCGTGTGACGTAGGCCGACTGTATCCGAAGAGGTGGACAGTGGCTGATAAATATGTAAACAATGCGCTCGGATCGAATCAGTACGAAAATACGGATTTGCGCTGGATCTTTGTTACTGGAACCTACTGTAGTAGAAACAGTAAAAACGACAAAAGAACAAACAAAATTAGCAACTTTAAACATCAAACCAATATTAAAGATAGGAAAACTGGAGAAAGTAGCAAATTCATGTAAATAAAAGTGGGAACACCAATTACTTATAAACCATCAATTAAATTTAAAATTAGTTTTTATTTCCACTTACTTGCCACTAAGATTTGATTCACTTAATAGTTTTCTAAATGACTCCTTTTTCTCCCGAAGCTTATTTCTTTTCTCCCGCCGTTCCTCCTCAGCTCTTTCCTTGACATATTTCTCAAAAACTTGTTTTCGTTCCTTAGAAGTAAGCAGCAAATATCTATGATCAAACACGATTTTGTGTAATTCCTTCTCCCAAGTACTAAAAGCAGAGACTTGCTTTTCCGTCAACATTTCTTTAAATAATTTTATTCTCGTATCTAGTGGAATAACAGCTCTTTCTTTTGCCGCTCGTACTTCGGCTTCTATGGCAGCTTCTTTACCAATGTCAATTTTTTTCGTCGGTTGAACTGCTCCATTTGTATTACCTAGAAATAGCAAATTTTTAGTAGACGTACAAACTCACAATTTGTTTATATCCATTTAGTTTAATAAATACAACAAGAAAAAATTATTAATTAGGGCGAAAATATAAACTTGTACAGAATTATATAAATATAAATAATTTGTTTATCAAATAAAACCAAAATTATCTATATTGCAGATAAAAGGATAAAAAACGATCATTAATAAATTATTTTCGTTTATGGTTATCGGAGTAAATGGCACCCTTGTATTGCTGCTACTTAAGTGGAAAAATATGTGGAGAAGTCTTGTTGGTTTTTGAATTTGAGTTCATATACATCTATGTATGTGTGATGATAAGAAAAAAACCTTATAGTACAAGATCCCACTGCAGGATCACTACGTTCATAACATAGTTTTAAATACATTTAAAATTAGGAGAATACATTGATAATAGGTTGGCAGTCACAAAGTGGCCGCAAATATTTTTAATTCAATTAATAGTAATTAGTTTTTGACAAATATTTTATTTTGTTCATTTATTTTTTAAATTAAATAAACTGCTAATGACGTATATAAATGTTTTTTAAATCAAATTAAAGCTAATTTTTTTCTAAACATGATATAATTTTGCCTGAGAAAAAGTAGTCGCAAATTAGGGTTGCAGTTGTTAAAAACGCGAGGTATTAAAGATAAAGTAAAATAGAGTTAGGGTGCAACAACACTGGTTTGACAAGTGAAGGGTGAAGGAAAAAAACAGGAAATGTCACATTTTATAAGAAATTGAGATAGTGACGCTCTCTAACAGATCTTTTATGTATTTACTATTTACAGTAGACTGGTAGATAATAACTTGGAATGTCCGTTAAATATGCCTATTTAAAATAATGCTGCGAAGGATAAAAACCAGAAATGTCCAAGCGTGCAAGATAAAAACAAAGAGGATTCACTTGAACAAAAACAAAAATTAACTACATTTCGAGTTTAATCGTTTAGTTTAGTTGTTTATGTTTGTTAGAACCGGCCGGTCTCGTTTTTATTCGTACACTCGTTGATAATAATACACGTAACAATGTCTTAAGATAGCGACGTATGTAAAAATATCAGTGATAGTACGAGAAAGAGACTGAAAAGGGGAAGAATGGTTGATGTTATGAAGATAATGCTACTACAGTCGCACGAAGAAGGACCGCCATGCAACTGCAAAAGGCTCAAATATTTCGAAAATGTAACGAGTATAGACAGAAGAAAAGTGTTAAAATATTTTAACAGTTTAGGTTAAAATGATGAACAAAACGCATATTTGGTTGGATTGATGACTATTACACCAGTTCAAAGACGACGATCCCGTCAAAACGAAGAACACACAAAATTTCACGATGCATTTTTTACTTATAAAGTTAGCGTTAAATTACTTAAGTTACCAGCTGAAGTCCGTTTGAAGAGGTCTACCCTCCGGACGCTGGTACTCACGTGAGGCATGGTTATATGTTGCCTGAAGGTAAATCTAATAAAATATTAAACATCATTCATTTTTAACAACAACATGTACATTTTTTGGTAACTTTAATTTTTGTAAAGGGTTTTACCCTAATATTTTTGTGGCTCGGGCATGTTAACCTGCTTTTAACCTGATGATGGAATTATTATTCCGAAAACGTTTGTTATTTTGATGTAGCCCTTCTAAGGGCTTTTTAAATATACCGACATACAAAGATTTAAACCTCTTTTTGAATTAAAAATATTGGGATCTTGCGATATATGTGCGACGAGCTACGTCACGCGCTGACCGCATATTTATTATTTTTCACCAAATTGGATTAAACTAAATTACTCACAATTCACAAAAATTAAACGTAAAAACGCCTTATTAAAGCGAGTTACAAATGACAGCCAATAAGAGCTACCCGAAAAATGGCGTTGTTGCCAGTTACATCGCCTTAATTTTCGACGACTTTGTTGATCTGACATTATCTACCGTTATAGAAAGATATAAACTACAACATTGCACATAACTTTACACGCTAACAACGAACGTTACATTTTCCCTAGAACCCAAATATTTTCCACAACATTTGAACACTTTAAAAATAGACCAGTAAAATTATTGAAACGTATTTCATATAAAACTAGATCTCTTCTATCTGAACGTATATTCTTTAAACAGTAAGAAGAAGGTTTCTGTGAATTTTTAAGAGATTAAGCAGATTCTGCAATAATCCACTAATTTGTTTATTAAATAATAATTTTCTCCTTTTGTCGATATTCCAACAAAAATATTTTTATGTAAAGGGTAATCGTACATACTGTCCTGTAAAAAACCATTAAAACATGAGTCACTCGATACAATTGTGGTACTTTACTGTAGTTAATTCGAAAGTGGTACGAAGTTCGCCGGGTCAGTTATTATAAACAATAGACAATAAATATAAACAAAAAAATGTCAACTTACTTATTGTTACAGGACTGACTTCCTCAACTTTGGGCTTTTTGGATGGAATTTCTTCCTCACTTTCACTATCCTCAGATGCATGTTTTTTGGCAGGCGATTTGGTTACCTCAGGTTTATTGGCAGTAGAAAGTACGTCCGGTTGTGTTGCAACCATTTTGTCCACATCAGTTCTTTTTATTAACTCTTCAGGACGTTCCCAAACGGATATCCTTGACGAAGGATTATAGAAAAACACTCGCCCGTCTCCAGTCCATACTACACACCTAAAAATAATAGTTTAAAAATTCGAAACTATTACATAACAGAAAAACTTACCAGGGCGTACCTGGTACGGGTGTGCTGGAAATAGGTCTCGATTTATCAGCAGCTTTAGCTTCCTTGGCTTTCTCATCCTCCTCTTTCTTCCTTTTAATCTCCTCCTGTAATTTCTTGATCTTCTCCTCATTCCCCTTATCCTGTTCTTCTTTAGTCAAAGCACCATTTGGTGTACTTAGTGTCTTACCTGTTTCTCCTGCAGTCTCTCCAGCTGGTTTTGTAGAAATTCCCTGGGCAGCAGCAAGCTTCGCAGCTAGAAAGTTAATAAATTGCAGAAATTATGAATATAATGGTGTGGTAAATAATTTTACCACTCCATAAAAGTTCTTATATCTATGGTTTGTGGTTTCAATTAGAATGTGATGCTTTACAATCATTTGCAGCGAAAAGCTATTTGCATATACTTTAGCAATAACCGAAATTCCTACAAAATGCAAGATTGTATAATGAGCAGACATGCAATATAGACGAAGCTTTTATTTTTAATATATTACAGACATTTTGGTTAAGAATCTGAGCGCCTTAACAACTAAGTAAAAAAAAACAGCAGAAAATTCAGTAAAACCATGTAACACTGAAAAATGTTAATAATTCATAAATTTCATTATTGTATATCAGTATATTATATACATTAAACTAAGTATAAACACAAATAACTGAAACCTCCAAGACCACCACTCTTTTGTAATATTGGTATACATCAAACTCGAAGAATTTCATGGGTTGACAGATTTATCAATAACGAAGTTTTGAGAAGAACGTAGAAACAAGAGGTAGAAATAAGTATAAAAGAAAGAAAACTGCTAAACCTAGGAACATGATGTATGGTGAAAGCTACTACTCATCATGCTGAGAAAAATTATGAAAAAAATAAGTGTCAGAAGTTGTGTATTACGGCTCAGAAATTTGAGTATGTAGTTCAAGTCAAGACTTTGCAGCTGTTTAGCGTGAAAATTCGAAACAGCCCTGATGATAGCCAACCTTCGTATCGAAGATGGTACCTGAATAAGAAGAAAGATACGAAATTGTGGAATAGTCAAGAGCAATTTTACAATTCAAGTTCAGTAATGTTAGTACATTCATACTAAATACAATATAAAGCATTTATAGTAATTTAATGCTTTTGCTACATATTTCTACATCTACATCATTTTGCTACATCTCGATTGTGAAGATAAAGATAATAGTTCTTTCAATATCCCTTTAACCTTAGATGAACTTAACTTTGCCCTTAATACTACTAAAAACTCTGCTCCTGAACCTAATAGTATACCTTTAATATTCTTGAAAAAAATGTCAGAAAACGCTAAATGTCTTCTCAAAAATTTTCAATCAAATATTGATTTGAATCTATCTATCTTTATAATGGAAGTTGGAATAATATCTTTCCAACTTTGCACGAACACAAATTCCCTCATATAGACCCATCTCACTCACCAATGTAATGTGCAAAGTCATGGAAAAAATAGTTAACAAAATATTGCTATGGATGTTAGAAGAAAATTACCTCCTGGTCAACGAGCAGAGCGGATTTCGACAAAATCGAACTACTACTGATAACCTTATTCACTTAGAGCCTGAAATTCTGGAATCTTTTGCGAACAAACAGGAAACTATTGCAGTGTTTATAGATATTACCAGAGCATTTGATACAGCATGGCGTTATGATATTATCAGATCACTACACACATGGAATATTAGAGGTAATATCATTAATTTCATTTCAAATTTTCTTATACAACGCAATTTAAAAGTAAGGGTTAACCACTGTACGTCTTTAATGAGACAACAAGCAAATAGTACACCTCAAGAGACTGTAATAAGTACAACAAAACCCTAATAAGATCTAAAATAGATTACGGTTCCATAGTACATGCATCTGCCAAAGAGTCCTTATAACATCACCTTGACGTTATTCAAACTACGGCATTAAGAACAGTCACAGGGGTATTCGAAACCAGCCCAATAGAAAGTTTGAGAGCAGAAACTGGAGGGGCACCACTTAAATGTAGAGGGATGAATTTAACTCTCACATATGCATTTGCCGCTAATTATAATCCGAACAATCCAACTAGAAATAACGTATTCACTGCTCATTTTAAAAACTTATATACTGAAAATAGGAATGTGAAACCACCATTCTACGAAAGAGTTTAAAGCCATGAGAGACAAACTCTCATGGCTTTACAAATTCCAATACCAAATAGCTATTACAACTTCATAAGAATTCCTCCTTCTTGGACAATAAGCATTCCTCAATCCGACACATCCTTAAATATCTTTAGAAATAACGATACTCCCTACTCCTTAATAAAAAATACCTTCATCAACAAACTTACAAAATTGTTTAACTTCTATCACGTATATACAGGTGCCTCTAAAACGTCTACTGTAGTTCGGCCAGCTGTCGTTACTTCAAATATTACACTTGAGTATAAATCCTTAAGCTGCATACATACTGGCGAGTTATATGTCATCTACAAGCTCTTACTCATATAATTATTGATTCCCTCATTTTCATCAATACCATTAACCAGCTTTACACAACATATCTAGTTGCTCTCCTAATTAAACAATTAGTGAGCAACACAGTTAATTAATTAAAAAATAATTAACTGTGAATTAAAAAAGAACTAACTACCATACAAAACATATATAAATACAAAACAGCAATAATACTACACAATGTCTACGGGTTCCTTCACACAATGGACTTCAAGGGAACGAACAAGCAGACCGCATTGTCCAACAAGCAAGAAACAGTAAAACCGCGAGTGAAGTGAGAAATGTAGTGCTAAATGACTTAATATTGTTTGTTAAGGTGCAGGTCGAAAATTTGTGGCAAAACCAGTGGGACAGTTCACCTTCAAAACTTCGCGAAGTGAAAACATATGTAAAACCATGGAAATATCAAATTTCCAACAGAGCTCGTTGGAAATTACTCGACTTCGTCCAAGACATACCCACGGGCATATAATCGGCCAGACTAATCCTCCTTTATGTGACAATTGTAATGTTTCACTCAGTGTTAAGCATGTCCTTGTAGAGTGTCCAAGATACCAGTTGCAGAGACAGACCAACCACATTATCGGATCAGAAGTGAAATCTTAGGAGAAAAATGTAAAATTGAACAATTATTGAAGACATTATTATACTTAACAACAAAAGTTAATATTTATAAGTCAATTATCTCATGTATATGTATATATATCGCTAATATACTCAGAGATTGATGCGACAATGTATGTAACTAAAAAAAAGTAATAAACAATAAAGTAATCACAGTAGTCACAGTTTGAATCAATTTTAAACCTTCGAAATAACGTAAACTATACAATATAGTGTAAATGTCAATTATTAAAGTAACTTATGAATCGTAAAGTTAAATTGAGATCTCTAGAGTAAAGTAGTGTAAAAAATTTAATAATAAGTTTAATAAATAATAAGTGAATAAAAAGATTATTCGTGAGTAAAAAAACAATAGCGCGAGTAGACAATAGTGTAGATAAATCGTATATAGATAGGCGTAAAACTAAGGTAACTATTTTTACATTTACTAAGATTAATACCAAGAAATTAGTTATAAGACAAACGGTATATATGTAAATATTGTAAGCACAGATGACAATACTTAATTATTGATAAAAAATTTGAGAGGCAATACAGTAAGTAATCTGAGAGAATTTTTTTTAAGGAGGGATGATGTGACTATTCTAAGATATTATAATGATTAAATTGCATTATTATTTTAATTAAAATTGTTTTCAATCAAACTCTGGGACACACGTAATAATCGCGGAGTGTGTCAAGTTTAATAAAGTAGTTGAGTTTGCAAACTTGCAAATAATCCAATCGGGGCCTTGTTTACCACGCACTAGTCCCACAACCAAAGTTGACCTACTGATCGACCAATATTTTCATAGGCAAGGACGATTATAAAAAGAGTAAACAATGAAATTAAAAAAGAGTTGATAATTAAAGTCAAGCTAGTAAGTCGGTAATCGTATTCAAGATGTAAGCATATGTAAGTAATACATCGTTCAATAAGTAATGTCATCTAGTAGCTACTCTGTTGTAAATAATAAAAAATAAATATGTAATCTCACACTTTAATATATTAATCAATCTCTCTTAAGTCAAAATGTAGTTCCATAAATAATATCCATCCACAAGAACGTATCAATTTTTTTATTATAAGCTCACAAAAGCAAAACACTAAAATACTAAATGACTTAGGAATACGGCTTATGCGAACGTGTTTGTCATTTCTTAAGTCGACGCAAATCACAGTTTCAGTTATTTTTGTAACAATTAGCATTACAACTTACTTTCTAAATCTTTAAGTGGTTGGGGTTTTTCCCAAACAGATTCTCCTTTTTTGGCATTGTAGTAATAGAATCTTCCATCTGGAGCCTTGTGTTCTGTCCATTCAGAAGCTTTAGCTATTATCTCGGGATCAATTTTTGACATAACAGCTGCTTCATCTATAGCTGCCAAAGCACCTCCTAGGATAAATAAAAACAATATTTATTTCCAATTGGAATTCTTAACAATAAACATAGAATTTTAAAAAATGTTTTGTACTGTATAAAGTCTATGTAATAAGTATGTAATATAAGTCTATGTAAAATGTAAAAAAAAGTAATAAGGTCTACATTCATTTATAAAGACATACATTTTTAACTACAGCTACTGTTCATTTAACATTTTTTACTTTTAAATTATCCATTATGATTTTAAATTATTTACTGTTCATTTAACATTTTTTACTTTTAAATTATCCATTATCATTTTAAATTATTTAGATTGTGAAATTGAAATTTGTTATTAATGTAATGTAATATGAAATTATGTACCTGAAAATAAAGCAGGTGGGATGGGCCATGGTGCTCCCGGGGGTACAGGCCAACCTGGTTGGCCTGGAGCACCTGGCCAGGGACCAGGAAGTCCTGGCGGTGGCATTCCAAAAGGAGGGAATTGTCCAGTCGGTGGCCCAAAAGATGTAAAGCCTGGTGGAGGGCCTAAAAGGGTATGTGGTGGTGGAATCTGTGTAGGAATCGCTTTCACTACATCCGGTTTGGGTTCATCGACAGCTAAAATATTGTATTATTACTATTACTTATTATTCTTTCTGAATTCGCTGAGGAAAAATTCAAAATTAAGAGAATATAATCATAATAAATGTCTAAAACAAGTTTTGTACGTTCTTTTATAATCCCTTTGCGGACAATCTTCGTGCTAGTTTAAGTGTGCACATATTTTAAAAAGATATCTCACGTCGCAGTGTGTATTTTCTTTTATAATCAATATTTAAAAACATAATTGGGTATAAATTTAATAATTTTTAAAAGAATTATAACTGAATATGTGAACATAACACATTTTTTTTAATGTTTTAGGGATATGGCAACATTAATAATATTAGCAGAAAATAGAAAAAAAGCAGAGAGGAATAATTATGAACTTTTCTATCAAAAGTTACATAATTACAGCTGCGTAACTACGCCTGAAACATAATGTCATACTAAAGAAAGATAATTAAAAAATCTTTACTAATATACAATATTTAATTATCAAACAGGATCTTTCAGTTATTGTGATTTAGGTTACTTACTCCACAGTCAACCCGGTATCTGGCAACACCAAAAATAGCTGGCAACACTCAATAACACATTGTGATACAAAAAAATCTGAATTTGACAGTGGAAAGCGGTTTTGGAATTCGTTGCCTAGGAGCAACATTATCAGTCAAGAAACATTATTTGGTACTAACAATGAAGACCTCAAAATTGTGTTCATATTTAAAGAACTGTTTAACTAAAAGACATTTTGATTTAATAAAAAAACTTTTACTTATACAGCGTCCTAGGATTCAAAAATTATAAATATAGGCCTAATTCTAACAGTGAAATGATAAAAAAAAGTTTTGTTCAGTATAAAACAAAGCAGCATGTTGCATTTTATACACTGCGCAGGACTGAGTTTTACAAAATCTACATCTTTCTTTAGCGGTTATTTATTTATCGTATGGCACTTGACACATTCACATTTAAATTTACATATACATATTTTGAATGAAACATAATACATATATGTTTACAAACGAACATCTAACTTGTTTATGTAGTCTATCGACTCTGGAGTCGCCATTAGGAAATCCTATGACCTGCCTTGATAGGATCTTGTGGGACACTGTTCTATAATGTGACAGATGGTTTGTGGTTGTCCGCAGTCACAGAGTGGGGATGGTCGTTTACCCCATTTGTGCATCATGTAACCGAATCCGCCGTGTTGGGTTCTGATTCGGTTCAGCATAGTCCATGGTAAGTCAAAACCTGGTGGATTTTGTGTGATGCACGGTAAGCTGCTATTTTATTGTTCCATCCATTCTCGAGTCCAAGTGGTCGTTAAGTTGAACTCATTTTCCACAGCAGTCTGTGCTGTTTTCATTGGCGGTCGTCTGGAGCGTAGACGGTTACCGTTAGCAGCATCTATATCTTGATGGATTGGCAGGATCTCGTTACTAATTATCTTTCTGTACTCACTAGTGAGGAAGTGTATGCGCCGTAGTTTGGGTGGTGGAATGTGGCTCAGTATTGGGAGCCATTGCGTAGGGGTGGATTTGATAACACCAGCAATCATTCTCATTGTATTATTCAATTGGGCAAAGCCAGGCTGAAGAGCAGTACTCCGCGGTAGAAAAGACAAGGCCTAGAGCAGATGATCACAAGGTGGTAGCCGATGCTCCCCATGTTGTGCCGCACAGCTTCTGGATGATGTTGTTTCTGGATTTAAGTTTTTCCGCTGTTTTTGACAGATGTTCCTTGAAAGATAGAGTTCTGTAAAGAGTTACCTTAAGGTACTTTAGTGTTTTATTGTAGGCGAGTGTGGTGTTTTCGAATTGGATGTTGAGTGGTTTTCCTGCAAGCTTGTTGTTTAGGTGAAAACTGGAAACCTCTTTTTTGGTAGCGTTTGGTTCGAATCTCCATTTACGGAAATACTTTCCCACTGTGTGTAAGTCCGCCGTGAGGATTTCTTCTCTTTGTTCAAATGACTTACACCTTGTTGCAAGGACCCAGTCATCGGCGTAACCAAACTTCCGTGAACTGGTTTCTGGTATATCAGCGATGTATAGGCTAAAGAGAAGAGAAGCTAGGACAGATCCCTGAGGCAGTCCATTCTTTAGTTTTCTTGGGGTGCTGATGTAGGTTCCCATGACTACTTGAATCGTTCGGTCGGCTAGCATGCTGTTGATTATTCGAGAGGTGGATTTACAGGAGATTGTACGGAGGAGCTTGTATAGCATGTGTTCTCTCCAGACTGTATCGTAGGCCGCTGTTAGGTCTATAAATGCGGCTGCAGTTTTAAGTTTTCTCTGGAACCCTGTCTTAATAAATGTGGTAAGTGAAAGAACCTAATCTGCGCAGCTTCTTTTCGGTCGGAAACCCGTCTGAGCAACCGGTATTGATTCAAGAAGCTTTGGACTAATTCTGTTCGATAGTAGGACTATTGGTCTGTAGTTTTTAGGGTTATTATCATTTGGTTTCCCTGGTTTTAATATGGCAATGATCTTCGAGCGTTTGAGTTCCTGTGGTATGGTACCGGTCTTCATAATGTCTGTGAAAAAGTGGGCCATCCATTCTCTCGCATATTTGCCGCTGTTAATTAAGAATTCGGGATGAATATTGTCAAATCCAGGGGCTTTACCTGGCTTTACATCCTTGAGAGCTATAATGACTTGTACGCAAGTAAAAGGGCGGGGGAGTATTCAGTTTCTGCAGATTGGAATTTTAAAGTTTTGAGCTCTCGTTTTACCTTGATTGTATGTGGCTTGTCTTTCGGGGCCCCAGATGTCGATAACAGATGTGAGGCAATAGTGTTTGGGTTAATTATTGTTTTGTTCCTTGTTATGGGAGTTCCGCTTCCTAATTTTCTTAGTAGTGTCCATGCTTGCCTACTTGATGTTTGATTAAGACTTACTACAGTTTCCGTCCATTTTTGTTGTCTTGCTACATCTAGGCTATGGAGCAGTTCATTGGCTAATTCTTGATCGCCGCTTTCAAGGAATCACATCCATCGAGGGATGTATGTGATTATAGGAATCTGGGTTCCTGCCTCTATGATCACAGGACCGTGTTGGTTGTGTGGGAAGTCGTCCATTACTTTTCGAGAGACTGTTAGAGTTGCCCGTTTTTATTAGTAGAGACAATACATAGATCAGGATTGTACACCTTCTTTCATGCTGCTGACATGAATGTAGGTCGGTCTTTAGCATCAAACTTAAGTGATAGATGTTCGTCCTCCGCCCATTTTACTAGTGCATTCCCATTGCTGTTGCATTGTTTATATTTCCACTGATCATGGTGACTGTTGTAGTCCCCCACGTATATTGACGGGTGAGGATGTGTGTGGATGACTTGAGCTGGCCAGGATATAGCTGGTTGGTGGTAGGTGTTAGTAACAGTGATGCTTCCAATTTTTACAACATTGTGGATTTGATCATTAGTACACGTGGAAACAAGGTGGGCGTTTTCTATGTTTTGTTTAACGTTCGTTGCAGTGCCGTATGATCGATGATACGTAGCACCCAGTAAATCGAAGCCAGGTATGTTTCCCCTTTTTCGCAGTTGTTCTTCCGTTTCACAGTGTGTTTCCTGTAGAGCGACTAAGTCGATGTCGTTATCTTTCAGAAAGTACAATAGCTCTTTCAATAGCATATGCTTTCTACATTTATGTGACAAATTCGGATCATACGTCCGAGTTTTCTAGTCATTGGGTCCTGAGAAGGGCCATTTGTATAATTGTTAATTTGCCTTCTGATAACGTTTAATGGCATTGTTTGCAATGTGTCTCTGGTCATGAGATCCTGAGATTATCTGACCGCCAGTATTTGCTAGTTCATTTAGCGTTACCCAGGGTGCACGTGTAGTATACTACTACGGACACGAACTAGCTCTACACCCCAGCGGGTGTAGAGCTTTTAGAGTGTGCCTTTAGCAGTATAAAGTGGCCAGTGACCTAACTGTTCTGGTAGCATCATCAGGTCTTACAGCAAGATAATGGCGAATTATGTTATGTATATTGTATATAGGAAGACTAGAAATTGATGACCATGTTATCTACTTCTCTGAGGGATAAAACAATTGTCCTTAACAATATGGCGTCGCATTTATCATAAACAAAAACATTGATAAATCTCTAGAAAACGTTACTCCTTGCTCCGAAAGGATAGCGCTACTATAACTTTAATGTAAAAACACTATACTAAATCTAATACAAGTACATGCACCCACAGCAGACAAAGAAGAGAATGAGGAGAAGAATTTTATGCAGGAATAACGGACATCACAACAAGCCTCAAGAAGCACCACATCAACATTATACTAGGCAACTTTAATGCAAAAATCAGCAAAGAAAAAGTAGCTGCTATCACCGAAGGAAAATTTTTAGGCACACGCAATGGCAGGGGTGATCATCTTTACTTTAGAACATCTTTGTACATGGTTGACTCTCAATCCCGCAACTAGTACTAGCCAGAAGTACACATTTGTTACCTGCCCTTTTGACAACTATAATATTCTTTTGTTCATCGGATTTATAAACATAGGAACCCCTGTCACGTTTTAGCAAAACTTGATCAGTAACCAAGATACAACCTGCTATTCTATTTGAGCGAATAAAGCCCAAGATAAGGATATTATAATTTTCCTGCAAGTAATGAAATAATCTCAAACTGGAAAACAATTGTCACAAAAAATCATTGAATTCTGGGGGCATCCAATGTTTTACGTAGTGCATTGACTGAATATGCACCGACACCCAAGGATTCTGGTTGTAACTTGTAACCTCATTTATGAGGCTTATTATGTATGTTTTGTCCTAAATTGCCGAATATGTACTTTGTATGCAATTATAACCTCATCTATGAAATATCTGTTTTTTAACTGATACTTACAACAATTTGTAGAAACATGATCTAATTTTGAAGTAGCTTTCTTTTGTTTCTTCTCTTAGAAGTCACTTCTAAATTATCATTGACATGGATCAGTGTTCTCAGTTTTTTAATTTTTAGAGGCAAAACCTCAGCAACAAGAGGAATTCTTCAAAAGGAACAATAATATTCTATTGCTGGCAGCTGTAGTACCCTCATAAAAATCAAAATGGATAAAAAGTCTGTTATTTCGGAAGTGTTTGTGTTAACACTTATACCAGTTTTTTGCGTACTGTATAAATTCGTCTGGTATACAAGATCATTTATTAAATTTAGTAAAGAAAACCTCGTAAAGTATTCAAGAATCAACTCTACTGCATTATTGCGTCTAGGTGGATTTTCCGACGGAATGGTTTTTAGTTAACTTTCAGACCAGTTATAATATACTGACTCGACTACTGTTTTGTATTTATAAACCTCCCAAAATACAAGTACACACAGACAAGCGAGATCTGGCGGGTGAGCTGCGCGAAAATAGAAAAGGACTTATTCTAAGAGAGATAGGAGAGGTACTTAATCGTGGATGTCACAAATGCGTAGTTGCCGTATCAAAAATTTAGTTGGGATCTGAAAATTACGTTAGTAGATATTTCAGTGGTTGTGTGGATGTGTGTGTGATAAACTTATTAACCACGAAAACAAAATAAAAAAAATAATAATATTGAATAAAACGTAGAAAAAACTGTTAATAATATTTATTTTCGTAAAACGTAATTAATTCCCGAAGGGAAGGTATTTTTGTATGTATCGCGGACAGATGCAAATTATGTCTTAATGATCACTAAACTAAACACAACACAGAACACACGTTCTTTGTTTGTTTTTCTAAGCCAGACGATAAACACAAGTATTATCGGCCTTTTATCTTATGATATCATTGCTTACAATATCATATTTCGTTTCCCATTTACGAAAAATGCAACGTATCGAAATATTAAAGTGTCCAGCATATCTGTCTGTAGTAAATAAACATATTGGAGAAACACATTTCAATTTTTTTGTCATTTCTATTTCACATGTGTTTCACATTATTTACTGGTAACCTAATGTACTGTAATTTTTTATTTATTTATTTATTGTAACTTAACTTAAATTAAATTATTTAAATCTGAATTTATTTTGAAAATGAGTATTATAATTACCAGTTAAATGAGCTACACGTTCTTGCATCTTTTTTAAATCAACTAAGACTTTATCTGCATTAGCTTCTTCGGTTGTAAACTTAAAAACATTGAAAATTATTTCTCGTGCTCGAGATCCCAAAGGTTTGCCTTTTAATACACTTGCCATTTTAATAAATATAAATAATAGTTTATAATATAGGGCCACTCCAAATAAAAATGTAAATACTTGACAACACTGTCAGAAATCTAGCACTAATCCCACGATGTGAACTCGTAGCTGACAGGAATAGAAATGGGGAATCCCTAATCCATTCCACTTTTCAATTTGTTCTACGCGCAACCCGCCAGCTCTCGCTTGTCGGATATAAAATTGTCATCACACTCTTTGGGGCTCCAGGTTAGATAGCACTCAAGAAAATCGATTGGTAGATGCCATCGACAATACTAACATGATTATTCTTAATGATGGACGACCGACCAAGATAGGTAGACCGAATGAAAGACCTTCCATTATTGATCTCACTTTAGTTTCTCCAAGTCTCGTTAGCCTTTTAGAATGGAATCCTATTAACGATACCCCTGGATCTAATCATTTTCCTATTTCAACATTGACGAACTAAAAGCTGGAATGAACACTTCTAGATGTACTGCCCCTGGTAATGATTTTATTACATACGACATCATTCAACATCTACCCGAGGTTGCTCTCGAATATATAATAAAAATATACAACGATTGGTGGGTAAATGGAAAATATATTGAACAGTTTAAACAAGTCACCATTTCTTTAATATTAAAACCTAATAAAAATAGAAACTTAGCTCCTTCCTATCGTCTTATATCCTTACTATTATGTATAACTAATACGTTTGAAAGAATGATAAAAACAAGGCTATAGTCGGACAATTTTCAATTAAAGGTGACTAATCTACAAATTGAACTAAACGGTAGCGGCAACCATGTAAAATGTCAGCAGTAAATTCTTACCGGGGTCATTTTTATTGTGTATCCTTCGCCCATGTAAATATGTAAAAAAGTAAGATAAAAAGAGATAAAGTCTCATAAAAATTTTCCCCCGTAACAATATAAATTGGTGCAATTCACGAGTGTATAGTGAGACAAGTTCATTGAATAGTTTGAAACATCTGTAAACTTATCAATATTTTGCTGGTCTATATATATTTACGTTCTTAGAAAGAATGGGAATGAGAGAAATTTGATATTTTAGTTTATTCGTTATACATTAAATATGTGCGTAGGCGTAGTGTGCTTTATTTCTTGGGAATATATTTATTAAATATACTTTATTATTAACTTTAAATAGTTTTGATGTAAGTAAAGTAAATTTGAGGCAAGATTATTCTTTATATAGTATTAACCCATTAACGGCCACTCAATATACAAAGAGAAATTTGACAATTAATTTATTAGATTGGAATAAAAACGCATAAGTTAAGACTAATTTACAACCAAAAAGATTTTTTGTCGCATTTTCAAGAAAAACAGTACAATTTTTAGTAAAGGAACATATTGTATCTTAAATGTTAATTAAATTTTACGGTGAAAATTTTCGAAATATTCGGGATGTAGATGCATTCTACACCTTTTGCATAAATAAATAGTATTACTTTTGCACATCCTACATTCTTGCACTACCGTCTCTTTTTGTAATGTGGCCAATATTGTCGAATCTGGTTTCATTTGGTAAAGCAAATTTAAATTGACGTCCATGTACTAAGTTTGACACTGATGTAGCGGTTTCTTCACTATTATAAATTATAAATATAAATCTATGTCGGCTCATGCTTTCTTTTATAATGTGCACTTCTTTATCCCCATCCTTTAACTAATGCATATCAACTTGAAGCAGAGTGTGAACGAGATAATATACATAATATGCTAATAATTTTTGTTTAAATCTATGTTATTCATTTCAAAATCGTGACGGTTATTCTGCGATGTATAAATATTTGTAAAATATAGAATGTTCTCAATTAGTTTTTTATCAAAAAAGAGTGAAAAAACTTCAATATATGACTTGCCTCCATGCTTGACTTTTATATTGACTAAATATCAATATTAGACTGATGTTGAATTACTACTGAGCACGAAGGAATATCTGTTGTTACAACTTGAGACAAATTTGGATTTACTATTTTTGCCTGGTTTTTTCTTTGAACGTTTTATCTGTGGTTCAGAGGAATATCATAATCAGAATCGTCAGAATTCGCAATCACTTGTATTTTATATGTACCTGCAATATCCGATTTTATTGATTCTTCACAAATAATATTATCATCAATGTCTTCTACATCAGAAACTTTCTAATCTAATCTCGGCGGCAAATAAACCACATTAAGTGAGTCAGCATTTTCACAATCTGAGTCTTCTTCTAACAAAGCTATTAACTCTTTAGTAGTTAATGCCATCTTCATTTCATATTTCGAGAATTTACTAAAATAAACAAATGCACTACTATATACAAGTATTCACATGATAATAGTTTAGCTTACTTCATTTTAATTTATATGAACTTCATACTATATTTTTATATTTATATAAACAAATAAACACAAGGAAACTTTCAAATTAAGAAAAACAAATACAACGTTTACAGCACACAGCAATTCTATAAATAGAGAAGGATGTGCAATTACGAGATCATATATTAAAATTTCAGATTGTTTAGTCTAATGAAAAAAATAAGTATTTTCCAAAGTTTTCTGTTTTTTGAAGTTCTGTATTAGGTACTCTCAAATGAGAATAAAATTTTACTTTAATTTATTAGACAACTATAAGACACCTGTCAAAAGACACATGATAATTTAATAATTATATTGGTCTTAGATTTAATTTTTACGTAATTACTTATGTGTTTAAATAAATAATTAAATCAATTCAAATCAAGTCAAACCAAAACAAATATAACGTTTATAGCAGACAGCAATTCAATAAATAGAGAATGAAGTGCAACGATGAGATTGTATGTTAAAATTTCAGATTGTTTCGTCTAATGAAAAAATAAGTATTTTGCAAAGATTTCTGTTTTTTGAAGTACTGCATTAGGTAGCCTATAATAACAATAAAATTTTACTTTATTATGTTAGACAACTATAAGATATCTCTTAAAAGACACATGATAATTTGAGATTAAACGACTTACCTGTAAGGAAGTTCAATCATAATTATACGAGCTTCATTCCATCAGTCTAGAACACAAATGGCATCACTGCTTTGCTAGTGAAGTACACACTAGTCGAAAGTAAATAAACCAAATCTTCATCCGGTCACCCCCGGTCTGGCCTCATTCTTGCGTTAGTGAAAGTCGATTATGTAATTGGGGTGGAAGGATGAACCTCCGGAGGGGTGGGTTGTTCTAGACTGATGGAATGAAGCTCGTATAATTATGATTGAACTTCCTTACAGGTAAGTCGTTTAATCTCAAATTATACTTCGCTTCATTCCATCAGTCTAGAACACAAATGGCAGTTGTTTAGAGAGTTTACATGATCGACTAGGCTTTAATAAATCATACAATTTAAGTACTAATCTTTATTATATAGCAGCTAACCAATATGAATAATTAAACAGGCACTATATTTTACTTCTTAGGTAATGAGGTAACTAATCCTAACAATGAAACTTACTTCTTCAAACAAAGTATTTCTTATAACCTAAAAATATTTCTAGCAAATTCTGCGGGGGTTTCGATTGGTCTATTATAATAGTTAAAAAATATTTCTGAATTTTTAGACCAACCTGCAGTAGCTTTTATGGTATCGATTGAAACTCCGCATCTAAGCGCTGCTGAAGATGACGCATGCCTGGTACTGTATGGGGTAAAGGTACTTACATCGATACCACTCATCTTCAGAACAGATTTTATCCATCTTGAGAGTGTCTGGGTAGAGGCAGCCCGATATGGTTTCTTGTAAGTTATAAATAGACGCGTTATATTTCCCCTCAAGGGTTTTGTGATATTAATATAATGTAGTAAAGTGGAAGCCACACAAAGTTCTGGTTTATTATAGAAAAACGGAAGACAAAGTTTAGGTTGACTTTTATTAGGTGCTGAAGTTTTTAGCAATTCTGTAATTATTATTTCAATTCGATCATCGAAGTTGGAAATGTTATTAATGTGAATACTGTTAATAGTTTGAACTCGGTGTGCAGTACATAAAGATATTATGGTAACCAACTTTAGCGACAATTGCTCTAATGTAAGATCTTCCAACGGATATAATGTTGACACATACTCCAGAACGTTATCGGGATTCCAAGTCTTAGTATATTTTGGAAATGATGGCCTCAATTTAAAAATACCTTTAAGATATCTATTAAGAGCTTCAGATTGTTTAATATTTGGTACTATTAGAGAAATAGCCGATCGGAATGTATTTAAAGTGGAGTAACTACTTCCCCTTTCATATTCTGTTAACAAAAATTGCATAACATCTTTATCAGATGCATCAAAACAGAGCAATAGGTTTTCTTGACAATATGACCACCATTTCCTGTACGCCACACTGTACTGCTTTATTGTAGATTCTGACAATGATGCCAACATTATATCTGTTATTTCTACAGAAAAACCCTGGTTTAGGTACGCTCGCCGGATACAATCCCTGCCACCAGGGTAATCTTCGACCATATGGGGTGGCTGCAATTAAAGGGAGATAACATTAGGTCTCTTTTTGGTTTAAACAAAATGGGTCTAAATTTTAGAAGTTTTAAGAAAACTGGATACCAACATTGAGCTTCCCAAAGAGGAACCACCACAATCCCTTCTGCTTTATCTAATATTATTTTATTAAGTACTCTCATAACCAACGAAAACGGCGGAAAAGCATAAAATTTGTAATTGTTCCAATTTAAAGTAAAAGCGTCTATAGCGAATGAATCGGGATCTTTCTTCCATGACACATATTTTGGACATTTAGTATTAGATATTGAAGCAAATAAATCAATCTGCGGTTTGCCAAATGTTTCCACTATTTGGTTATATGCTGCTTGATTTAACGAATATTCCGTATCAATAGTTAGCGAACGTGATTCCGCGTCTGCTACTGAATTACTTTTTGATTCTATGTAGGATGCAAAAATAAGGATATCTCTAGTCTCACACCACTGCCATATACAGCGGGCTAAATAAGCTAGCTTAGGATACTTTATGCCTCCCATTTTATTGATATAAGAGATAGCAGTGGTGTTGTCAATTCTTAAAAGTATTGAGCAAGATCTTTTATGTTTAGCAAAACTTTTAAGACCCATATAGGCAGCAAGTAATTCTAAATGATTGATATTAAACTTTTTTGTATCTTCTGACCAAAAACCATGAATTTTTTCTGCATCACAACAAGCTCCCCATCCAGACAAGGAAGCATCCGAATAAATTATCATTTGATATGTAGATTGCTGCAAAGATGTTTTTGCTTGTGGTATGGCTGATATCCACCATTGCAATTCAGTTCGAATATCGTTATCAATTAATAAATGTCTATTATAGTCCCCACTTTCTCTTTTTAAAGCTAAATATTTTTTCCGTTCGAGGACTTTGGTGTATAGGTAACCGTATTTAACTGCAGGACAAATTGATATTAGAGAACCAATAATTCTCGCAAACCGACGGATTTTACAAGCTTGAAACTTCAAAATTGACCGAATTATTGTTATTGTATTGGTAATTTTCACCTGAGTTAGAGACAATGACATATCAACGCTGTTAAAGATAAACCCTAAAAACGTTATTTGTTGAGTTGGAATGAGTGTACTTTTCTTATAATTAATTATGAAACCCAATTCTAGAAACAGTTCAATTGTAATTTTTAGATTATTAATGCATTCTAATTTTGTACTCCCTAACAATAAACAATCATCCAAGTAGTTAAGAATAAGAATATTTCTAACTTTTAAATATTGAGTAACAGGTTTTAAAATTTTTGTGAACAAATATGGTGCGACTGATAAACCAAAAGGTAAAACGTTAAATTGAAACATTTTTCCATTGTACTGAAATTTTAAAAATTTACGATGTTGTTTATTGATTGGTATTCCAAAGTAAGCATCCTTTAAATCTAGAGAGACCATGTAGCAACCTGGAGTAATTAAACTTTTTACAGACCTGTAATCATCTAACTTAAAATGTGGAGCTGTAATATAAGAATTTAATCGTTTCAAATTTAAAACAAATCTGTTTCCTCCACTAGACTTCGGTACTAGAAAAAATGAGGATAAAAAGCCTTTCTTATTTGAATTACACGGTGATACAGCACCAATTTCTATCAATTCATCAACAGCTGCCCTCATTGCCTGGTGATCGGAATGACAACATTTTTTTAAAAATGATTGATTCTGGCAAGGTTTTAAATCAAATGGAATTTTGTACCCCTTAATAGCTTTCAAAATGAAACGATTTCGAGTAACTTTGCTCCATTTTGCTACAAATCTCTGAAGTCTACCTGCATATTTTACCTCTAATTGCGACGTGGTTGTTTCCTGGGATATTGTGCCGTTTTGTAATTTTGTTTGTTCTGCCTTCTGCTGTAAAGCTTGTCTCTCCCGTCGACGAAGAACTGACTTCTTTTTTCTTTTAGGTAGTTTCCGTAACCCAAGTTGTTCCTGTCTGGATTGAACCTCATCCTTCCTCGCTGAGGCTGCAGCTTCCAGTTTAAAGACGTCGATGAAGGTTTCTTCACAAATGCTTTTAAGTCAAAACTAGATTTCTTTAAAGCCTGTGCAGTTTTACACCTATTGGCAAGATCCATTCCAAAAAGCTCTTGATCTACTGGACCAACCTTGGCTATTTTCCTCATTTCAGGATTGAGCCTAGGTTCTAGCTCATGTCGACGATGGAGAGATATTAAATATTGGGAATGTGTAAGGAGCTTCGCAGCATCTGCCAAGGGTCCAACACAATCCGTAATGCTGTTTGTCGGCATTTTTAAGATCTGGTTAAAAGCAGCTCCGAAGGCACTTAAACCCTTACCCAAACAAGTTTGTATGTGCTCTAGGTAGGAGTCTTTTTTAATATCCTCACTAGAGGCTAGTAACTTTACTTCCTCATTCAGTTTGGGAGGGGCAAGACTTTGAATATTGTTTGGGTACGGCCACTCGGTCAATAACTTGTCCCTAGTCTCTTTTGGTAGACCGGATGTGAGGTAGCTCGACCAACGTGAGACAAGTTTTGTATCGAGATCTATCCCTTGAGGGCTTGTCTTACTTGGGTCCTCCCCTAGGGCAATATTAATCAAGTCAGACTGTGCATTCTCGTCTGTGTTTTCTTCCTCTGAATCCGACGAAGCAAGGGGGTTGGCCCTAATCCTCTTAAAACGGCGTGAGGGGCCCGAATCTGACTCAGAACTTGAACCAGAGTCTGAAATAAACGAAATGTCAGACTCTGATAACCAAGAAGTGAAATAAGGAAGAAAATAACCAAATAAATAAACAAAAAATTAGGATAAATGAAAATCCGATGCTATATCCATGATATATATCACAAGAATATCACAGATACCATATACCGTTCCAGAAAAGTCTATAAAAAGATCAATACTTGCACAAAACATTGTAAAGCAAGACGTTAGATTTTATTCTGCAAATTATTTGTACCTGCTTGCTAAAAGAAAATAATGTGTTATAAGGCCAATAAATAAGGTAAACCCTTACACACTGTTATGTAAAAAATTAAAATAAATAAAAATTCGAATGCTATATCTACGATATATATCATAAGCATAACACAGATTTTATTAAACACAGATTTTTACCATTACATTCGTGTTGAAAAGGTCTATGAAAAGATCAATCCTTGCACAAAACATTCTAATGTAAATCGTTAGATTCTAATCTGCAAAATTTATTTTTGTATCTGCTTACTAAAAGAAAATAAGGTGTTGTAAGGCCTATAAAAGGTAAATCCTTACACACGATTACGTAACAGTTTTTATTATACCATCGATATTCGATGTGTGTTCATATTTACGTAAACATCTATCAATTTTGTGATACAAGGCCTCTATGAGGTAAATCCTTGCACACCATTTTTTAATTAAGTCTGTGTATTTTACTTATTGAAAATAAGGCAAAATATTGTGTAGTAGGGCCTTTAAAAAGGTAAATCCCTACACACCGTTACGTAGTTATCTCATAAAATATCTAAAGTGCAATGTTAACCTTATAATTTTGTAAACAAACAAACAAAGACACCCTTAGCCGCAGCCGGTTCGATGAGTAATGTTATATTTGCGTTGGAAAATTCCCAATAACCGTAACAAAATTGATTAAATTATGTACTTACATGAGGAGTTGTTAGCTGATAATTCTGTGACAGCATTTTGAAGATCTCGTAGCTGTCTTACAATTTCCGATATATTATGTTTTCTTTTCGGCATTATTGAGCACTAACACAAAAAACACTTTATAGCGACTTATGCGTACGACACTAAAAGCAAGAATGAGGCCAGACCGGGGGTGACCGGATGAAGATTTGGTTTATTTACTTTCGACTAGTGTGTACTTCACTAGCAAAGCAGTGATGCCATTTGTGTTCTAGACTGATGGAATGAAGCGAAGTATAATTTAATAATTATATCGATCTTAGATTTAATTTTTACGTAATTACTTATGTGTTTAAAGAAATAATTAAAAAAATTTTTGGTACGCCTCTGCAAAATTTATAAGTGGAATATGATTTCATTGAAAAGTTATCGTTAAGGGCTTCGTTAAGTGCGATGTTGCCAAGTAATCACCTTCAATTAAAAATTGTTTTAGTATAGAGTGGTATCTCGAGTACAATACTCTCTTATCTATTACTCAATATAGTTTTAGGAGGGAACATTGTACGTTGGATGCCGTAACACATTTAGTTAATGACATTCAAATAACGTTCTCTTCTAATAAGTATCTTGCTTGTATATTTCCTGATATAAAAGGGGCTTATGACTGTCCATATATCTGTATATACTCCATTCAAAATACTTATGTTGCTTGCATTGAAGCTCTAGAGAACGTTATAAATACAGTGATTGCATGGACAGACGAAATAGGTATGACTCTCTCTACAGAAAAGTGTTCTATTATGTTTTTTACCAGGCATAGACTACGTGCACCGTACGGGGTACCAGGGAACCTTACCCTGTGTGTGCGTATCCTAAATCTATCTGTGTCTGAGCGTAAGGAATATAAATATTTGGGTATCATACTTGACACAAAATTACTATGGTCCAGTCATATACGTTACCTAATAAGCAAATGCGAGAAAGGTTTTAATTTACTTAAGTGCATAACAAATCGAAGTTGGGGCGCAACCCCTAGTATAGCTTTAATGTTCTATAGAGCCTATGTGCGATCCATCAGTGACTACGGATGTTGTTTATACGGATCTTCAAGTAATACCAACCTTAAAAAAATAGGTAGAGTTCAATATAAATGTCTTAGGACTTGCATCGGTGGGATGATATCCTCGCCAGTGAATGTAATAATGGCAGAATGTAATGAATTTCCTTTGAATTTACGCCGTCAGTTATCGCAAAAATATTTGTTAAAACTAAAAGCCCGAGAGTCAACATGATTAACACATTAAGTCATATTGTAAAACAAAGCTTAACAAACCAGTATTGGGAACTAAAAAATTCTTCCATGCTTGCAGAAGCATTTACTGAGATCAATGGAGTCCAAAATTTGTTTGGTATTAACAAATTACAGTGCATGTACACCATACCTTTTAAACCTTTAATAAAAACACACAGAATTATAATTCCCAAGTATACTGAATCTCATCAAATAAATCACATCCTCCTAAAATCCGTACTAAGTGAATTCTATAACAAAACTCTTATATTTACAGATGGATCTAAGACGAAGGATGGTGTTGGTTCTGGTATATTTATCCAAAATACAAACCAATCATTGATATATAAATTAAAACCTGTTTGTAGCATTTATACTGCCGAGCTTTTTGCAAGTATAAAAGGTGTTACCTGGTTAACATCCAATAACATACTCGAAGGAGTAATATTAACAGATTCTAAATCTGCATTAGACTCTATAAAAAATACAAAATTCGAAGGAATGAAGTGTCGAATGAAGTGAACATATTATGTTATTTAAAAAAAAAATGATCGCAAATTTAAATACAACATTTATTTGGGTTAGAGGCCATGTAGATATACCAGGGAATGAAAAAGCTGATAGGAAAACTAAGGAAGCAGTGCAGAATGGTTTTTTTTGCAATATTTATACAGTAAGGGATATATTTAGCTCAATAAAAAATAAAATAAGGCTGAAATGGGAACAGCAATGGGAGAATATTGTTGAAAACTCGCAAAATACATATTTCCAGATACACCCACTTTACCACTCCCATCCCAATACATATACAATTACTTGACTATCAAATTCTTCTCGGCAAGTGTATTTCGCTTAAAAACGAATCATGGTCGATTCCCGTCGCATTTATTTTTAAGCTTGAAATGAGTTCTTAAGGAGATCTTAACCATATTTTCTTCGGATGAAACAGATATTTAGAAAAATCTAATAAATTAATTCAAACTCTTAGAGTTTGAATTATTAGACTCTTAGAGAGATTAGGGTTGACAGGAACAATACACGACATTTTTGTCTTTTTTCCATAAAAGGAGGTAATTGATAATTCATTTAAATTTTACATAGTGAAATCTTATACTGGAAAAAACTCATTTACAATTTGACAATGTTGTCTGAGGGCTACATGATTTTTATTCAAAAAATAGTACAGAATTACACTTAAACAATTTTTATTTATTTACCAAATAAAAAACGCATCTCAGAATACTCCTAACAAACGTTTGCGAATAAAAATTATGACGCCTCCACATATGCCCCACCTCTACTGATATCCTACGTACTCAAATTATTTTTTTCAAATATCTCTATTGAATGTTGGATGTCGCCATCAGTTTTATATAACTAACATGACTTGTTGCTTACAGTTATCATTGTCACATAACAGCTATATATAGTAGAAATTGAGATACCGGGTTAGCTAGAAAATGTGATAAAAAGTTATATGCTCGAAATAAATAAAAATTTAATTCATTTGTTAGAAAAATATTTGTGTAGTTATTTGTTATTGTTGTTTATTATTGTAAATTTGAAATATTATGGCAAATATTCTCTTAAAGCAAAATCCTGGACATTCAGTGATTGAAAAAATATACTGGAAATAAAAACTAATATTACATATAAAAAAACATACCTTCAGGTTTATTAGATATGTTGGCCTGTGCCTGAGCCGCTTGGGCTGCAGTAGATGTATTTTGGGGTAAACCTACAGTGGCAGCTTGAGCCATAGCCTCGACCTGATCCTGAGAAATAACTTTAATGTTAGGTCCATCAGGTTTAGTCCAAGTAGTTTCTCTAGTTCGAGCATTATAATAATATGACTTGCCTTCTCCAGTTTTTGTTTCTACCCATATTTCAGCAGCTGCATCCTGAACATAAATGATGCATGATCAGTATTTGGTTATTAATTTCAACAAATAATAAAATAATAATTCTATACTTACTAAGGGTGTTGTTGGTTGGGAAGAAGGTGCGTTATTCTGAGTAGATGTAGGATGAGGTCCACTATTTATATTTGGTGAATCAGTTATCACCCCTGCACCTGTTGGAGCACCTGAACCTTCTTGATCGACAGGTTTTGAAATTGGTGGAGGTCCATCTAAATCTACAAAATTTAAAAAGTATAAAACTATAACTATTAAAACTACAGTTTATTTGATGACCTTTGTTTGTCATGAACATATTAATTAGATAAAAATCAAAAGGTAAAAATGAAATGTTTCATAAAATCAAAATATCTATAAAATAAAAGCGGATATATATTGACCTTATTAACAGGTGTTTTTTCCATAAACTCAAAATATTGTGTATGTACAATGATTTATTAATTAAATTAGTAAAAAACATCTGCGACTGAAATCTAAAAATATGACCTACAATTATATTAGAACCCTCCATGTTTTCACCTAATGGTTAGTTAAAAATAAAATGTAACAAAAATCTGTTAATTTTAAAGAGTGTATGTGTACACCCTTAAGGGTGGACAGTAAAAGACTTTATTTTATCGCAGCATGTGTTTGGCGATTAGTACCGTTTAGCTAAATATTAGTGGTTTATTTAGATATTTATTCATAACTAAAATACAATGGAACGTGAAAATTGGAAAAATAGTTAAGTACAAAAGAATTGGAAGAAATGGCAATAAGAATAGGAGAGAGTAACGATGAAGAGCGATTTCAAGAATCAGGAAGTGAGTTTGTAGCCAGTGATTCTGACCAATATTATTTACCAAAAATGACGAAAACGTTGAAGAGATAGACAAGAACAAAGTGACGCTAATTTATCTGAAAGTGAAGATATTATTGGCAATGCGAGCAATGAACGGTGAAGTGAATTACATATGCTAATCAAAAGAAATTTTCTTTAACAAGCGAGAAAAAATAAATGTTTAGCTGGACAGAACGACTGCAAAACCCATTGATTATTTTCAATTATTTATATCTGAGGATGTAATTGCACTGATGGTAAGAGAAAAAAAAAACAAAAAAACGTTTTTACAAAATAATGTTGTAAGAAGTAGTAGTTAAGAATGGAAAAATACAAAATCCAAGAAATGAAAATATTCTTGGGTCTTGGCTGGTGCATATACCATCGAATCAATCATATTGGTTAAGTAATAGAATATATAAAAATGAAATGTGTGCCTTTTTAACTAGAAATTAATTCCAAATTTTGTTTAGATTTTGACTTTTTGGCAAAGATATTGAAGATGACAGTTTATGCAAGATTTAACCACTACTCTATTTGATACAAGAAAAATTTCAATGTACCAAAATACAAATCAACGTTTTTGCAATCCATGCCTAGATAAAATACTTTTGTTTTGAGTGTTTGGAAAATGTTCATAATCCAAATAAATAAATAATATGTTTGAATCTATATTTATTTTTGTCCACCCACTTGGGTGGCTATTGATTTTTTATTTTACTGAAAAACTTATGTCCACCCACATGGGTGGTCAAGTGTCAATGTACTAATATCTTTGTTTTTCCATGAGAAACCTAATGGTATTTGTAAAATTGTTCTATGATAATAAATAAAGAAAATGTAGCTTTGGCACTCCTGAGCATTTCACAAGATTTTGTCTTGGCTCCAGTGAGGGGTACTTGTGACCATCCAATTGGGTGTATGTGCACTTAATCTGTTAAATTATGAAAGTTTAAAACAAAGCGAACTTTGATAAAGTAACGAATAATTGTCTGAACATATAAAAATATTAATCAAAATATACACCAACAATGAGACCCAAAAAACAAAGCCTTCTTGGCTTATATAAAAATATGACAGATGGATATTAAAAGATTAAGGGAACCACTAAACTGTGAAAACCTGAAAATCAACATAATGCCCAAGAACTGAATAAATGTAGCTGTAACATTGATCAGAAATGGGAGAATATAAAACAAGCAATACTTGAATCAGAAAGAGAAAATGAAAAGAAAGAAAACAAAGATTGGATGACTAAATTACTGAGTACTTTTAATGAGTGAAAGAAAATAACTCAAACCAAAAAATCCCATTAAATACAAAGAAACTGATCGATTAATATATAAAATAAAAGAAACTAAAGAGAGATTGTTACATGAGCAGTGCCAAGAAATGTAAGAATTTGAGGAAAAATAAGAATTTTTTAACATGCATAAAAGGATTAAGGAACTAACAGGAGTGAGAAAACAGTTTAAACTAGGCAACTAAGAGATGAAAGTGTTGCACATAAAAAAGATTTAAATCATAAAATTTAAAGATATTATATAACACAGCTGTTGAAGACATAGAGATAACAGAAGCATCAACATAATTTTAAAAATGGTAATCCCCTTGAGTAATACCTAAGGAATAGCTCAAATCTACATCTATACTGATTCAAAGGTATAAGTAAGTAATACACAAATGGGTTTTAGGAAAGGCCTGGGAATTCTAGATGAGTTTGCAGTGGGTGTTCATTTACAGAGATGCCTAAATATGAATCAGAAAATATATGCATATTTCATTGATTTCGAGCATGCTTATCGCATTCGACAGAGTGCAGCATATTCGTCTCAAAAAAAATTTGTTAAACAAAAACATAAACAGCAGATACATTAGAATTATATGTAACCTGTACTGGAATCAAATACCAAAAGTGAAAGTTGAAAATGAATGAGGTTATCCAGATTCGCTGTGGGGTGCGCTAAGGGTGTATTCTATCAGCATTGTTTATTTATTTATTCACAGGATGTCCCCATTTTTACAAAAATTTAACAAAAATAAAATATCCTAACCATAACAAAAATACTAAAACTAAATATTAAATAATAATTATATAAGTATATATATATATATATATATATATATATATATATATATATATATATATATATATATATATATAGACTGACTACAAGAAACCAAAATTATAATAATACTTACTTGGTGCCGCAGACATACTTGAAGGGGGCCTCATTCCACCGGGTGGTGGACCACTGCTGGAGGGAGGTGGTAAATTAGTGCCTGGAGGGCCATTAAAACCTAATAAAGGAGGTGGACCAGTGGGTGGCCCACTCCAATTAGGAGGTGGACCACCAGAAAAGTTTGGAGGTCCACTGAAATTCCCATGTGGACCTCTTGGAGGGGGTCCCCTAAACATTGGAGCACCACCTCTAGCACCCCTCACAAATGATGGTGGACCACCAGGAACACCAAAATCCTCTTCCTCTAAACCTTTCACCTCTTGGTGGAGGAGCTTGCCACCTAGATGGTGGGCCTTTCCTGAAATTATCAAAAAATAAAAATTAGTTTCAATAAAATATATAAAAATATTGCTATTTACTACATATAAGAAATTGGGAATTGAACATAATATGTGGACAGTATGCTGTAAGTAACAAATAAAGTGATACAATAGATTGTGAAGGGCCTATAAAAATGTTCTGGTTTATTCCAGCATAAATATTGAATATGTAGAGAGAAATATACATTATTGATAATAATGTATTTTAGCCATTTTCATGTATATGTTATGGTAAGAGTAAGAGAGTTTTTTTTTTTTTTTTCATTTACACATCTGTTTTACATTTACTTTTGCAAGCATTTACATTGTTTATTAAACTTTAGTAATTCTCTTTTGTAAGTGAAACCTTATTGTGCTTTTTACTATTCACCACTTTAAGTACTATTGTATTAAAACGCTTTTCCATTATTAAATAAAAATAATCAGTTCTGAATGTAGATAGGTTAACAGAAAATGTTATATTTGTAAAGAACACACTTTAAAGATAGGTAGGTAATATTATCATTAATTAAAAAATACGAAGCACATGCCAAATTGGGACAGAAACACTTTTGATGTCTCAATCAACATGTCAGACTGAAGACTGATTACACACGAGGTAAACAAAGGCATTGCGCTTGCGTGTCGATTGTTATAATTTAATTTCTCCCTTTTACCAAGATACTCTGTGGTATATAATTACCAGAAAAAGTAAGAAATAAAGGGTTTTCAAAGAATATTTACTATATTTACTGTCGACTCTGGTAATTGTATACAATTACTGGTAATTGTGTACAATTGAGATAATATTGTGGAGGCGTCATTACTTGCAATGTATAGGCATCCCACAGGGCAGTATTATAGGCACTTTGTTATTTGTTTTTTATGTTAATGCTCTAGCTATGAACATTATAAAAAATAGGGACAACATTCATCTAGTAAACTTTGCTGATGACACAAATATATTGATCTCAAGATTTTCTTTGAACCACCTACTGGATATTGCAAATGATACTTTGGAGGAGGCTCAGATGTGATTCAATATGAACAGACTGAAAGTAAATCAAGAGAAAACAAATTAAATGATTTTCAAAATTAAAATTAACAACAGTACAATACTTAAGAATGTTCAGATACAGGAGGACAAAGTATTTTTAGTGATAACACCAAATTTGTGGGTATACATATTGACCATAATTAAGACTTCGAAATACAGGTTGCGCACTACAAATTATGTGCTAAACTAACATCAGTTTTAGAGGTCACATAAAAACATACTGTCTATTTTGCAAACGTCCTCTCAATTATAAGATTTTGAATATTTTTCTGGGAAGGAAGTACCAAATTATTATTCAGAAAAAAGTGAGTAGGATACTGCTTGAAATTATTATATTTTATTTACATTAGATTTAATTATATTAGATACTACTGTTTGAAATTTAGAGATTACTGCAAAGGAACTTTTAAAGAATTAGGTGTAATGAATGTACCAGGAATATATATTCATAAGTGTCTAGTATTTTTCTTCAAAAATAAACATATATTTGAAATAAACAGCATAAAGCATAACTTTAGTACACAAAGTCACAGTATCAACTACAATCTGCCTGTGCATAGAGGCTTCTATCACAGACAGTTTTCCAATGTATGCATGTGTAAAATTTTATAATAAACTGCTGGATGCAATTAAAATTGGAAATAACTTTATCAAATTTAGGAAATATGTAAGCCATATTATAACAGATCTTGAACCATATTCAGTCAATCATTATTTTATGACATAGTTAAATGCTGGAAGAAACAGTCTTTTGTTGTTTTGTTAAACACAGATCATTTTTAAATATTAAGTTTTTAAATTTTGTGTAGCATTTAAATTTACATAATATGTATATATATATATATATATATATATATATATATATATATATATATATATATATATATATATATATATATATATTAAAGGATACAACTTGTAAATACAATACATTTTGGATACAGCTATAGCTGTATTAACAAGGCATGCTCCTCCTCCAAATCTCTCGATTCCATCGCTCTTCTAATTCCTTCATTCCATGAGCGTCGAGGTCTACCTCTTTTTCTTCTTCCAGGGGGCCTCCATCTGTGAAGTTTTTGGGGCCAACATTCATCAGGCATTCTCAATAGGTGTCCATATTCTCTTTAATTGAATGTCATTTAAATCATGTATTTGTTTGTCAACAGATTCTTGTGAATAAGTATATTTCTATTCTATTATATGCAAACAAATCGCCATTTTTTCCAATTTATAAACCTAAATTATCTCTATATTTTTTTAAAAAAGTTTACTGTTTTTGACATATTTAAATTTTTTTTAGTTGTCCACCCAGTACTTAGGTTTATAAAAATTGAAATTTAGAATTTAAATATATACTCAAAGGCCAATAAAATGTATAAATTACCTTATTATTATAATGTAAATCAGTAACATATAAAAACTGTGGGAGTATGTTTTTTTAGCAGTCTAGAAGAGTTGTAGCATAGACAGACAAACAGGCAACTGCACAGTTTGTTGCTAATGTTTTAGTTCTAAATTCTGCATTATATGTAAGTTCAGTATAGATCATGTATGTTTTATAGATTCTGACTTGCTCTTTGTACTCAGTACTCTTCAGGTATAAGATATGAGAGAAAAGTAGAAGTTCATGTAACCTTATGGCTCGGGTTTACTTTTACTAAGGTTTTCAGGTTATTAAAGTGATGAACTATATTAAAACACAATCCGTGAAATCAGAGAGAGTTTTCCATGAGCTTTGTAAAGAATTGGGTACCAAGCATACCTCTTTAACTTATAACTATATTATAACTCTTATTAATTCTCCATAGGTAATGTACTTATACATGTATATGAACTAAGAAACAAGGTTCAGACATATCTACAGACAGAATCACATAATGATGCACAAAAGTTTATTAATACAGAGTTAATTAATAATAAAATTGGCATATCTCTGTCACATATTTAACAAATTAAATGATCTTAATAAGACTTGGGAGGAAACAATGCTCATATCCAGCAATTGGTAGATAAAATTAGTGGGTTTCAGAAGTTGGTCTTATGGAAGAGAAAATTTAAAGATCGAGTAATTGACTGTTTCCCTGTTTTACAAGATATCCTACAATAGAAATTTTTTATCTGTCTTTAAAAATAATGTTTACGCAGAACTTGCTATCATTAACCAAACACTTTGAAAACATTTTACCAATAATCTAAAGCAATCTGACTGGATTTGAAATATTTTCCAGTTACCCACATCATCGACACTTTCAACAGAGACAGAAGAACAACTAATGGAATTGTATTGTGATTCCAGCCTAAAGCTTCAATACAAGGTCAAGATGTTTGAATTTTGGAGCTCAGTTTCTCATGAATATTGTTCCATTGGCACTGCAGCATTTAAGATTTTATTACCATTTGTGACTTCATACTTGTGCAAAACAGGCTTTTTTCTACAGACATGTTACAAAACTTTAATACAAAGGACAAGGACATAGTATCCATAAGGGGTCTTCTTCTTCTTGATGTGCCTATCGGTTATGAATGTTGGCGATCATCATGGCAATCTTTATCTTATCTGCAGCAGTGCGGAAAAGCTGCACAGATGTTGTGTTGTACCAGATTCTGAGGTTCTTTAACAAAGATGTATAACCATAAGAGTTAACTGTCTACAATTGTCTATATTCATTAATTTAGATTATACCATTTTAATGATTTCAGATAATACATAGTATGTATTTTATTATTTGATATAATAGTTCTTCAGAAATGCCTGTGCTCTTTCATTGGAAATAACAACACATGCAGTTCTAATAAACAGTGCAAAGAGCAAAGTAGCTGAAGCTCTACCATTCAGTAAAATAGTCTGTGTTAAACTCCTAGTTACATATCAATGGAATTGTGTGAAGTGATTATTGTTTATATTGTTATTGTTGACACTGTTATTTTTTGTATTGAAAATGTGTTTGCAAATTTACCTAAAATCACTGTTATAACTGAATAGTTCTGTTTATAATAATAAATAGATACATTTTTCTCTCTTTTATTGTATTTAGAATGTTTAAACTTATGAGTGTGGCAACTCTTTAAGATATACTAATTTCCCTGTAAGTTTTATGTATAAAAAGGCGTTTACCTTAATGTATTGAAAGTTTGAAACAAATGTCCAATTACTAGCTGAATATGTCTGACAGTGTGAATACAGTTACAAGTTCCAAAGCAGACTTGATCTAGTGAAAATTATATCTTATAATTAGATCCTACCCTCAGAATAGATAAAATGGAAGAATAGCAAAGTAGGGAAGCAACAAACTGTAAGGTGGTAATTTAAAGCAGTAAAGTTTTTAAATTGGCAGGAAAATTACTTACACGAAACCTCCTCTGCCGCCACGGCCTCGTTGGGGAGGAAAATCCTTAGGTGAATCTGGTTCGCTATCAAAACCTATATCATCATCAAAATTGTCCTCGGATTCCCCATCTATGGGGCTGAATTCTTCATCCATTTTACAGAGTGTTGTTTATTATGTTACTAGGGAAGGTATATTATGGATTTTATATAAAACTTTTCATTTGTGTTAAGAGGAATATTATTTAAAGATATGAAACTTAAAATAACCTCAAAAATCCTAAACGAATTAGAAAAACTTTTATAATATCTAAAAAGTTAAGATATTGGAAAATTATTTTCTAAACTATCCCACACCGACATTCCTATCACTTGTCAGTGTGATAATGATAATAAATTGTCAACGTCAAACAAATTAGTAACGTCAATGTCAACCAAGCGTCGCTTCCTGGTATGATCCGTGTAATGTTTGTTCTGATTAATTTTATTTGTTCCAGAGATAATTTAAATTTTTAGAGATTAATAATTTAGTACATTTGAAACAATTTATTCTATTCTTCAACTAAAAGTACGAATAAAATAGTGCATATTATGTCTATAGTTGCTGTAAATAAATTAAACCTGGTTAATTTTTCTATGCACACAAGATAAAATGTCACTGAACAGAACTGGTTCCGACTTAAACATGGCTGATTCCGTCTGCGCGAACGAGATGCGCGTGCTTATTTTTTCAAGCAGAGTGGGCATTCTTTGTTTATTATTCTGTGCTTTGGGTTGGAAGACACAGCTATTTTAATTTTAATTTTGGTGTATTCTTTTAAGACAGAATAACTAAAGGTCCAAGCACACGTGCTCATAGCGTATTTCATTAGAGTATTTCCTCGAACTTTTTCTGCAAACTTATACTAATATTCTATTATTCATATCAGAAACCATTTTTGGACGACCCGGGATTTTACCGTTTTTGTCTAACGTACTTTATTATGTGGATTATAATAACACAATATTGAATACGTTTTGTGATTATATATCATTTAAAATATTGCTTATTCAGCATTATTATCATCACTTTTAAAAACTAATAAATTAACTGAAAAATATTGAACGTTTATTGAAAAATATTCTCAAGAAACTCAAGCTTAATGCTACCAAAAAGTTTACCAAAAATTTTTCAAGCCTTGCAAAGCGGATATTTGTATATAGAGACATATGTAAGCATATATCTAAATTATTTTTCTATTACAAAATATATGACTCAGTCAGTATTGAGTTACTTTAAAATATATTTATTATCTCATAACTTGCAATTTGCAATCATTATCATTTATAACCGATATTATTGTCGAACTTTTGTTTTGATACAAGCCTTCTGTCTTGCCGGTGTAAAGTCGTCTGAAGTCGATATTTATTGTTTTTTGCATTTGAACTAATTTGTGCCTTATTTTCAACATATTATATTGTTTGGTAAGTCAATTTTGCATATAATATTCGGTAGGTTAGAGTAATGTGTATATTTTTTGTTTTACTAAATTTCATTATAATTCATCTAAAATACAATATTGTGTGTGTGTCAATAAAATATATTTGTATTGTTCATATAAATCATACTACTATTTACCTATTCAAAGTATTTCATCTGAACAAAATTTTTAAATTTCAACGGATTTGCATATACCATCCCCCCCTCCCCCCACGAGAAAAGTAAAGGTTTTACGCCACTGAAAATATTTTTTTTATTCAATTATAACCAAAACAAAACATTTGTACTAAAAAAAAAATTCGATCATTTTTTGACCATATCTTCAAAATTAATGTGTACGTTAAGGGGTTAAGAACATTTGTAACATTTACATAATTCGATAAATATATTTTAATGATCAACTTAACGGGGTTTCCTTCGGCAAATAATTAAAAAAAAATGGTAGGTATTTTGAATAAAAGTTTGGGCAGTTGCATTACCTTGTAATTTGACATCATCCTTACTCGTCTAAAAATATTAACTTTTAAAGAACATTTATCATACCTATTTATTTAAGAAAAACTTACCAACGCATTAACTGATGAAACAAGTGGAAAACTTTGACTATCCATAATAATAAAATTTAAACTAATTAACTAAATAGAAACAAAGAATTAAACAAAAATAATAGAACAATAAAACTATATTAACTAAAATAAACAACGCGAATAATACAAATATTTATTACAATGTGTTAAATTGTAACAACTCAAATATTATATTTTAAATATACAGGGAAAATTTTATGGGTGTAGTATACACTTCCACTATTTAGAATAATTCTTCTTTTTTCAATGGAAGAAGTCTGCAATAGTATGTATATTTCACAAGGATCTAGGGATCCCACCTTAAATTTTCACCTTTACCATGCGAGATGCGCTATGCACCATTGCGCAGATGATTTTAAAACTTTGACATTTTGTTTCTCCTAATCTAACCTGTATCTTTTACCGATTAAAAAAGGAGATCAATGCTCATCATAATTATAACCAATAAAAATAACCTTGGTCCATCCTTGGCCGTTTTCTTAGGTTGTTCAAAATTTCTATAAATATTTTGAGAACGATTTCGAAACGTCAAACTTTGGTTAGTTAAAAAATGTGATTTTCATTACAACCAATTAATTGTGGCTTAATCCCATATAAACATAATATGTATTTAAATTAAAAAAGAAGTTTAAAAAAGCTTCATTGTAAAAGATTTTGCTATTTAGTAGTGTGAATAAAATGTAAAGAAACATACAAAAAACCAGTAGAAGTACTCAATGTTTGTCAAATAAAACAAGAAATAGGCTTTTTGAAAGAGGAAAGAAAGAATTTTGGTCAATTTTGGAAATTAAGATAATATATTATGAATGATATGAAGGATAAAATTTCCTTTTAAATTAAGAATTAGTTGTAAGTTTTTTATTTATGAGATTTGCTAGTCATCATTTTAATCATAATTTGGATAAGACTACATAAATAAAAGATTATAATTGGTTAATTAAATATCTAGCTTAAATCTAGTTTTCAAATAAATTGTCAATTTATTATTTCTTGAAATCACAAGCCAAAATTTTAAAATCATAATATGCGTAATGGAGCATCGCGCAGTTCGCATGGTAAAGGTAAAAATTTAAGGTGGGATCCCTAGATCCAAGTGTATATGTATTTCAGCCTTGAGCTATTAATACTGAGAGGTAGGAATTTTTGTGTTGTAGGTTTCTGACTATGAATCTGTCAAAATATGCCCGAGCTAAGCGAATGGACCTTATTAAAATTACGTTATAGCAAAAGAAATATGCATCTAAACAAAAAACTTTTAAATATTTTACAGTCAACTAGAATAAATCAAATTAATAATATGATCAAAATTAATGAAATAGTGAATAGCCTGTAGTTGCAAAAATAAAGTACTTTTTTTGTATTTAAAGTTTAATTTTTAAATTCAGATATTAATTTTCTTCTTTAGATACCGTCTCCTCTAAGGAGGTTGGTAATCATCACAGCTATTTTCACTTTTAAGATTGCAGCTCTGAACAAGTCGACGGAACTGCAATTATACCAATTCTTCCAATACTTCGTTTCCCTGTATTTTTCCCTGCATTATGTTTTGTAGCAACACATATTTATCCCCTCTCATAACGTGGCCAAGATATTGTAACTTTCTTATCTTAATCGTATTCATGATTTCCATTTCCTTTTTCATCTTTCTGAGGATCTCAACATTTGTTATTCGGTCTACTCAACTTATTTTTAATATTATTCGGTACAATTCAAGTCGATCGCTCACCTCTTTCTTTAAGGTCCAGGCCTCCACCCCATACAGCAGCACCGAAAACACATATGAATGTAATATTCTTATTTTGCGTTGCAAATTAAGGTCTCTACTGCATAATACTTTTCTCATCTTATTAAATGTTGCTCTAGCTTGTCCAATTCTCATTTTTATTTCTTCTGTATACTCGTTATTTTCATTAATAATTGTACCAAGATATCTGTATTTTTTTACTTTTTCTATTGGAACCCCTCTTATGTTTAAAATGTCTTGTTGTTGTGTTTTGGAAATTGTCATAAATCTTGTTTTATTAGCATTAAGCGTTAGTCCGCTTTCCTCACTAGCATTTACTACATTATCTAATAGTGTCTGTAGATCTTGTATATTCTCTGCAATTAGTATAGTATCATCGGCATATCTGATATTGTTGGTGGATCTGCCGTTGACTTTTATTCCAATTGTTACATTTTCGAGTGATTTTTATTTATTTCTTCCGAATATAGATTAAACAATAAAGGGGAGAGTATGCAACGTTGGCTTACGCCTCTTTTTATCTCTACTTCCTCTGAAAGTTCTTTGCCTACCCTGACTTTGGCTGTTTGGTTAAAGTAGAGATGAGTTATTATTCTTAAGTCTTTTTTGTCAATGTGTTTATCTTTAAGTAACTGTATAAGACGGCTGTGTCGGGCCTTATCGAACGCCTTATTGTAATCAATAAAACAAACATAGAGTGGTTGGTTTACATCCATACATCTTTGCATGAGGACGTTAAATCCAAATAATGCCTTTCGTGTACCCACGGCATTCCTAAATCCAAATTGGGTTTCACTGATGGCTTGTTCCACTTTTCTGAAAATTCTTAAATGGATAATTTTTAAGAATATTTTTAGTGTGTGACTCATGAGACTATTTATACGGTGGTCATTACATTCCCTTGCATTAGGTTTTTTTGGTAATGTAATACATGTTGATTTGAGCCAATCTCTCGGAATAATGCCCGTATTATATATGGTATTATATAAGTCCTAATACCATTGATCTGATCTTCTGATATTAATTTAATTATTTCAGTTGGAATTGTGTCAGGCCTCGCAGTTTTATTAGATTTTGCCAGATTTATTGCATGCATTATTTCATCCTTAGTTATATTTGGACCTATATCATGTTCCTCGCAATCGTTCATGCTATCTTGTTGTCTCCTGTCGTCCTCAAACAATTCTTGGTCGTATTCTCTCCATCTGTTTAGTTTGCCTTTGATATTAAATATTATTTTACCATTCGTATCAACCAGGGTGTTACTATTGTTGGACCGTCTTATACCTGCTAATTCTTTAATTTTTTTTGTGCAATTCAAAACTGTCATGATTTCTCTGATATTAATAAATAATACTAAAATACTAACTACCCGTATATTAGATAATGATTAAATCAATTAATTGATTTATAAATGCATGTTGCATCTTCCAATCGTTTATTATTCTTTTTTAAATAAGAACGTTTTGTTCGCTTTTTTGTCGGCCTTCCAGGCTGTTATATATTACTTTCTCTAAGTTTGTTAACAGTTATACTGAATCGTTTGACATTAATGTTGATTGGAGTCCTTATATTTTATTCCAAATGTAAATTCATTTTCAGCTCTTCCCTTCACTATATTATTCGTCCACCCTTTCGTATAGCTCTGTCCTCTTATTCGGGACCCTTATACAATGCCTTACCTATCTTTAACAGGTAGGCTTTGAAGGAGCCATGCCCCGTGAAGAATTGTGTAAAGAGGTAGTAGAGTCTCCCTATAGGTATGTCTTACCCACTCTCCTACGTCAGGTATAAGTGTTCTTGGCCATTCAGCACTATGTACGTTTTCCCACTCTTCTTGCCATTTCTCGTTGGTCATCCCTCTTTCGTCTACGTTGCTCCTTTCACTCTTGCCATACGTGATTGCTCTTTCATACACTAGTCGGATGATTGGTGGCAACATTACTATCACTTGTTAGGTAACAGTCAAAGTCGTCCTATAGGCACAGCACAGGGAAGCCTCAACACGGCCTTTCTCTGAGCTTTCTCTAGAATTCTCCTGTATTTTTGTGTACTCATTACTTGATGTCATACTGGTATTGCGTACCGTTGCGTATGTTGTAGTGGACCATTTCCATAAGAATTCCTGTTCTACCTGTCCCTGGATCTCCTACGCTTGGCATGATCTTTATTAGCACTGCTGTTCTTTGATCGCTTTTATTCGCGACATATATTACGTGTTCACCGAAGCCCGTTTGGTGTCCAGTGTTACGCCCAGATCTTTGACTTTCTTGATAGGTAGGATACTTTCTCCTTCCAAAGTGAAAGAAATGTGATCTCTCTGGGGCTAGCATCAGTTCTCTCTTTTCTAACCAAATCCTGACTAGTATAAGGGCTGTGTTACCCTATCCATTATAAGCCAATTATACTAGTATTCCAATACATTCATGAGCAGAGTTCCTAGGACCCAGCCCTATGACACTCCTGTAGATGTCTACATTGTGTCGGCTTTAGTTATATTATTGCTTCTGTGAAATACTTCTTCAACAAGTTCTACAAGTATGGGAATATTTCCATTTCTTCTAATAATCTGATTATTTTGCCCAACTCGTATTGCTAAATGCGTTCTTGATGTGCAGTAAGAACGCTCTCATCCACCTATCCTTGCGTGATTCTTTCTCTCGTATTATCCGTTTTATATATGGCAGATACTGGCATACTGGTGGTCCGACAGGTCCCCCTTTTCTTTTATTTCTTTTTCGAGCCTTGACTTTATGCGGATTTCAAATAGCTAATGCCTATTCAAATAGCAACCATATTGGCCTCAAATCATCCGGTTCTTCTATTTATTTTCCAGGTTTATAGAAGAGGTTTGCCGCTGTTCATACAGTGGGGAATTGAGGAATTCTAAGGAGGTCGTCCATCGTGATTTTACCTATTCAGTCTTTTTTCCTCAATAATGGTCTTTATTACTTCCAGCAGTATAATTCATTCATATGAAGAAAGTTAGTTAATTTAACATTATATATTTTACTTGATCAGTAGTATAGTAAAATTTCATAAAATATATGTATGCATATTTACGTTAGGTCTGAATTTTAAAGCCATGTTAAGTAATGATGTTATTTATAGACTTTTTCATTAGACTAAAACCCAATTTTCATTTTAATTAACATGAAACCCGCCGAATTTTAAAATAAGACACACCCACCGATAAAATAACACCGAATTTGCCTTGCCATTTTCAGTGTAGGAATAATTACAAATTAAACTGTAATAGCTTAATCCTAAAATACAAATATTATTGGCTTACTACCAATACCCAATAATTTTCATTTTAATAAACATGAAGTCCGCCAAATTTTAAATTAAGATACACCCACAAACCAATCATAGCAAATGTGCTGTGTAAATTTTAACGTAGTCAATACCACGGTTCGTAGACTTACTACGGTTGCCTCTTCTGACTAACCAATGAACATTAAGCCCGAAATTACGTCACGAGAGTACAGTAATTTGAATCGTACCATTGTTAATCGTCGTTTTTATGTCTTTGATGTGTGGTTTTACACACATTAATCAGAACTGGTTGTTAACGTTTAAACCATGTTAATGTAGGACTTCAATCTCCATTTTACACTGAAAATTTGTCGCGTATACTGAATTTCCATCAATACTGGATTAACTATTAAATGAATTACCGATTTACATAACTGTTTTTTCCATTTTTTTAAATATCTTTCCTTCACACTACAACTTGTGCCTGGCATTCTAAAATTTCATCTACATTATTATTACGTTAATACACAATGAAATTTTAAAGTTTTAACCTACCTTATAAAAAAATACGAAGACAATAGGTACGATGTACAACTACAATAAATAACGTTTCTTCGATAATTCAAAATAAGTTTTTATAGAAAACAACACCAAAATTTCAAATACAAAAAAACGGGTGTGGCAGTCCAGTGGGACTGCCGGTAGAAGTTATACTTCTATACATGCGTTCGCCGTTAAAAATTTATATAAGAGTCAATCTGCACAATAATTACATATGTAATGCTATAGGCAAGAGAGAGCAGAAAGAGAAAAAGCATTAGTTATATAGGTATATGGTGCATCGTTTGCTGTATAAAAACATTTGACCTGTAATAGGAGTATAGTAAATGAAGGATTGTATCAATATTTTAATGAAAATATATATTTTTATTTTTATATATGTATAAAAGGAGTTGAATGCAAAAAAAAATTACACATACTCTGCAGTAAAATTCATTGTTTATTTTGTTATGAATATAAAAATTACAATAAAATAAATACACTGCAACATAATTCAATATAATAATACAATATCAATTAAAATGTAATATTCATAAGTATTTAAAGCTGCCAATATACATAACTTACTTTACGAACATAAAAATAGAAAACCAACAACTCGGATTATGTTGTAAATTTTCAATTTATTTTAAAATTTATGTTTTTTGCGCATATTACATATATTTAATAAGATTAACGCGAGGTTTATAAATATTTCAAAAATAAAAAGGGAAACTCATAATTAGGATTCGAACTCACAACCACCAGCGTATGAACCAAACACGTAAAGGATTTGCCAATTAGACATGACACTAACGAATTTCAAAATTGACAGTTCTCGGTAAAACAGTGATTATTTTGAAATACAAAAGCCTAAAATAACGTTTAATTTTAAATAATACAAAACATATCACATAAATAATAATATTAATACATATTATATTATATATAATATACTATATATATTTACAATATTATATATATTTACAATATTATATATATAATATTAAATATATATACAAAAGGAACATTTTTATTCTCGAGAGAGGAAGAGAGAGAAAATATACCTTCTGCCTCTCTCTTACTCATTATCTTACATATGTAATGGTTTCACAGATTCACTCTCAAGCAAATTTCCAACGCCGACCGTGCGTATAGAAGTATAACTTCAAAAATATAAAGTAAACTGAGATATTTAAGAAACGATAAATAATAAAGAAAATAATAAACTGAAAGATAATTACCACGAACAAACTGTGATAATAAATGGATTTTGTATTCTTGTGTACTCTGGTGACGTAACTCAAGCATCCCCACCGCAGTCGGAAGAGGCAACCGTAGTAAGTCTACGGACCGTGAGTCAATACATAAGACTCGATATCTCACAAAATAATTATACGTCCTATGATTTGAAGAATCGATTTCTCGAAGTTAATATTCATGTTTTGTGCTTTTTATGCTGTGGTTTTGTGGAGTAATTTATAATGGTAGTCAATATGAAAATAATTATATTTTGTAAAATAATTAGTTACTTACAATTTTTTCTTTCCAATTCACATTTTACAGTTCAACAGTTAAAATATGAATAAATTGTTAACTAAATCCTTCCGTGACTTTACTACCACTTTTTTTATCTCGATTTATTTCGTCCAATATATTTGAGTAATCGATTTATCGAAGTTAAAAACCACTATGAAGCATGAAGCTTATGTCAACATACTTTACCAGTAGACAGGCACCTGTTGAATAACTTGAATAATTCAATTAAATAGTGGCTTATCGTTGTTTTTTATGTTCTAAGTAAAGTGTTAAATCGGTTTATAGAACTTAAAACAAAAATAAATTGTTGTCGAAGTGAGACTCAGTAGTTTTTTATTTGTTGTTACAAGTAGATCAAACGGACCGTTTCACATGAATAAGTAATTTTTGTGTTTATTAAAAAGTGTGTGAAATGTCAGGAAATTGAGGCTAGTCAGGAATAATCATTAGGTAAGAGAAAATGTATATAATTGTTTAAATAATTTCAAACTACATATTTCTTAAAAACATTCCAATAAAGTCGTGACAGGGAAATATTACCGTTTTTCGCAAATTTCAAACAATGCAATTGCAATAAAAACAGAGTAGGCGCGGCAAATTCTTGTTTGTTTTTTACAACGGGTTGGTAGATGACGTAAACAATTGTGAGAAATATTTACGATGTGACTAATTCCTGGTTTACTCTTAAGCACAAGTAATATTAGCCCTTTGGAAAGTACATCTTACCACGCCGACTAATAACGGTACTTTCAAATATGTGCAATACATCATCGGCATATTCCGTAATACTTGGTAGAGTTTCATGGTAGAGTATTTAAAAGCTAAGATTTTAGGAAATAGGAATTTAAGGGCTAAGGGACAACATTTACATTGTTTATATAACATGTTAGCGTGACGCGTTGTCATGGTGATGCGATGGAAACAGTTTAATGGTATTATGACAGCATAATATGATAATCTTTTTTAAATACATATATAATATATTTGTATTTTGTTTTTTTGATAATTTTACACTGAAATCTTTAATACACATTTACATTTAATAGGTATGCTATAAATTCGTAATTTTAAATACCTAAATAAGCATAATATCTAGGCAATTCAGAAAAGCCCATTAAGTTTCTAAAGTGGGTTACTATGACCAAAGAAGAGAAAATATATTAAACTAATTTTTATGAAACTATTTTGATTCAACTATATATTGTGGTTTTTGGTTGGCATTCATCTTATAAAAATCACATTTTACAATATTTATTTATTATATACTATTAATTGTCTAAATTGGCACAAACCAGTAACCAATATTTCTAGAGGTAATGGATTACTAAAAACTGTAATATTTCTCTTACTAAAACTAACATATTTAAAGAAACATTTTCTAAGAGGATATAATATGATAATTGTAAAAGTAGTGCCTTTTAAAATACTAATGTACTTTTTAATTTCTTTTTACTTTTACTTATAAATAAAAACTAACTAAGCCAAATAAAACTGTATTTATGTTAATGCAAGATAATTCACCCTACAAAACCAACCTAAATCTTCAATGAAGCTTTGAAAAGTACATCCATAAAATAAAAATATACATTTAAGTAAATCCATAGTACCCAGTAATTCAATTATAATAATCTATGCTATCTATTTAAAATAAACTTATATCAAACATTTCAAAAAGGACCTCATTTTATATTTATTAAAGTGATAAAATTAAAATCTGTCTCTAATAAAATTCAAAATTCATTTTGTTCCTCTGATGTTTCTTAGTATCATTTTGATATTTTTATTTTTGTATTATTTAAAACAGGTATTTTCTACCTTGTTTTGAAATAGGTATTTGTAAATGAAAATATTTATTAACACTTTGAGGTCAATGGTCAGTTTGTACTGAGGATATTGCACTATTAGAAACTAAAACAAATAGAACATAATTTAATACTGAAATAAACATTTGTATTTATTTATTGGAGTTGATAAGGCATTAAGTAGATTACAAATAATATAAAATAAAAAAGGGAACAGTGTATATGATCAATATTATAAGTAAAAGGACAGTAAATTATATAATATTTATTATCTAAATAACTGTGCAGTCTTTTTCAAAAAACCTTTTTTGATTTTTGCTGATAGTATAGTATCAGAAATAATTTAAGATAGATAAGCATTTTTAAAAGGAGGAACTGAGAGAAATATATTTAAAATGATACAGCTGTATTAGTAGGCCGGGCCACCAAATGAATTGGTTTATTAGTTATGTTTCTGTAAGAGCAGCATTGGCAGGTCATCATAGTCAGACAATCAACTGCTGTTGTTCAAATTATTATATTTTATAGTATCTTACTTATTATCTCTTCAACAAGAAATTGACGAAGTAGAAAAAATAATATATTTAATTTTTGTAAAAGACACAAACTAAGACAAATAAACAAACAAATATAATAAACAAACAAATTATTTAAAAGAAAAAGTGAACTTTTTGCAGTTTATCATCAGTGCTTTATTGTATAAATTGGTTATATTCATAGTTGTAACCATTTTTTCTGGTAGTGTAAAATTGACATAATCCTTTTAAATATAAACGGATTGGGATGAATGCATAAAGCAATATAAATCGTCTGTTTTTACCAAGCGGTTCCTGCACTTCTTTTTATTAAATTTACTTTTACAAATTTTCTTTTACATTTGAATGAGGTAAAGTTAACACACACAACACAAAATGATTGCGTGTATGCTCTCCATTCACCTCCTAGTGAAAGAATGTAAGATCTTATATGACAATGATAATGGCCACCTAACACGAGTGAAAGCTGAGGTAAGGAACAAATGCTAAATGAATGGCAACATTAATGGGAGGCACAGACAGAAAAAGCACAATGGACAAAGACACTAATTACAGATGTGAAATACTTAGTGGTATAAATGTAGTTTTAAAAGAATAAATTACCTTTTTACACAATTTCTAACCGGGCACGGCTCATTTAGATCTTATACATATCGCATAAGGAAAGCTGAGGGCGATTTTTGTATAGAATGCGTAGTGCGCGACAATGCAGAGCATTCCGTATTCAATTGCAACATCTTTCATGATAAACAAGATATGAGAACAAGACTAGGAGAGACACCACCAGAGAATATAATGACTGTAGCCATGCAAAATGCAGATAACGTTAATGTGATAGTAGACATAATAACAGAAATAATATATAAAAGGAAACACGAGAAAAAGCGCTACATGTGACGCCTTATCGTGGAGCTAGTTTTGTGACGCTCGCTACAGCATTTTACTATAGAGAAAAAGTAATACAACGCCAGTATAGAAGCTTCGCTCCAAAAATAAAAATATTTTCACGAAAAAGTAAACTAATTGGTTCTATAGCTTCAATGTATCACCGTAATATTGTAAAAGAACTTTCAAAATGACAATCATAACCCAGCTCCATTTTATTTTTCACGATAAAACTACTCATTGGTGAGCTGTTTACCCCTAAAAGCCGCTTAGAAACGGAATATACTGACTTTTTTTATATACTGACGGAATATACTGACTACTGATACTTTATTTTGCATTTCTACCACACCAAACCTTTTTTATTCGATTCTATATATTTTTTCAAATTAAAATGTATTTTAATTAACAAATACCTTATAACAAAAAAACAATTTTCCGAATCGCTTCAAGTAAAATTTTTTTAGTCATAACTCACCGAAGTAAAAACTTTTTCTCTCTTGGTAATTTTTTGAAAAATGCTTGCTTTTTGAGTTATTTGCAATTTTTTGTTGAAAAAATGCCTTAATTACTTATTGATTTTTGGGATTTTTTTCTAAAAAACTACTAAATGAATTAAGTACAATGCTTTCTATCTTGCTAAAAACATAGTTTTACATTTAAACAAGGATTTCTAAGCGCCGTGCGCCGGTATTGCCCCGCGACTGTATTACCGCGACCGCACACGCTTATTTATCAGAATACTCATATACAGCAATAGAGATTGTTCGAAATGCATATTCGAAATATTTGGTTCCATGTTTTAAGCAAGGCAGAATCCATTTATCCTTATCAAATTATACTTACTTTTACTTGAAGGTTTAAAGATTATAAAGCTCTTTATATAATTGCAATTCATTTAGTAGTTTTTTAGAAAAAAAAATCCCAAAAATCACTAATTTTTTCAACAAAAAATTGCAAATAACTCGAAAAATTACCAAGATAGAAAAAGTATTTGTTTCGATGAGATACGCCTAAAAAAATTTACTCGAAGCGATTCAGAAAATTGTTGTCTTGTTATTAAATAAATAAGTATATAAAAAATTAATATATAAAAAGTTATTTGTTAATAACAATTTCCGTCGCACTTGGAAAAACTAAAAAAGAATACATTTGAATTTGAATAAAAATATATAAAATTGAATAGAAAAGGTTTGTCGGTTTATCAAAAAAATTGGTCAGTTTATGCTCTGTTTATAGGGGTAAACCGCTCGCCTATCAATACAAGGAAATATTTGAATTTTTCGTCTAAAATAATTAAGTGCAGAACACTGACTATGCATTAAGATAAAAATGTTTTGTTTTTGCTCATACAAACAAATTTTTCGAAAATATTCACGGGGGGTTGCTATGAATCTGATTACATATCACCCATAATTGGTTGTAACAGCTCCGTTTGAGTTCTTATTAGTGATTTACCCCATCTGAACTGATTAGTTAACACCGAAACTACTAATTGACGACTGCACATATTCTTAAGTGATTAAAGACAAATTATACAAGGTAGGTATGTACAATCTTAAAAAAATAGCAGTGACATCGATAATGTCATACATTTCATTCAATGATTATTTTGCAATCAATTGCCCCTGATATAATTATTATTTTATTTGATGTTTTAATTATAAATATATAGTTTAATTAAAATGCTTGTGGAATATATTATTGTACCCTCTATTATTTAAAATTGTATATTCCTTCACATCAGAGTTAATGATTCAACTATTAATACTAGTAGTAAAATATTCAAACTACATAGTAGGGATCATCAAATTACAACTAATCATTTTTAATAAGTAGGGTGAAAAAATGAATATTTTCCATATTATTATACAGAATATTTTGAACATTTGGTAATGAAAATTATAAATAATGAGAAAATACTTTCACAAAAAGAAAAACAGAAATAATACTTTAATATACATATTAATATAAACATTTGTCCCAAATTGAATAAACAAATATTGTTTTTAAATAGTGATGTATCACTTTATATATTGAATTTATACATAAACATGTATAATAAATTAAATTTTAAATATTGAGGTTTTGTTTATTTAAATTTTTAAAACTTGAATAGATAGAGATATTTATCAAAATTTAATGTCAGATATTAAACAATAATATTCATTAAATATAATTTTTTAATAATTATTCATTTTTGGTGGCTAATATGTTTTGTTCAATTGGACATCTGGATTATATTTTTATTGAATAATTTTTATATCTAGCTATATATTATAGTAGTTAGCTTAAAATTAAACTTAAGATTAACTAATATTGCATGAATCTTTCAAATAATTTAATATCATAATATGCAATTTTTTCTCGCGTTTTATATTTAACTGCTATTAGTTATATTTCTCATCTATATTGTATTCTGTTAACGAATATTGAGTCTATATTCGTTGCTTCTGTCTAGACTTTTCTGTTATTTATACGTAAATATATAGTCCGTCTAGAAAGTATCCGGAATTTTATATTTTTCCTAATTTTAATAGATTTCCTTTTTGTAACATTTTAAGACAAAAGTAATGCATCAAGTAGGTTGTGCCGATAGTAGGTTATGGACAAAATCGCATGACAACACCATCTGTCAAGTATTTTTATTTGTAAACAGACTTAAGATTTGTGAAATAATGTCGCAAGTACAAAAAAGAAAAGTGGTGGAATATTTGTATAGAAAGGGTATCCGAAACGTTAAAAAATTAGTGCAATTTACGGAACTCGGAAAAATAGGAAAAATCGGAGACAATAAAGAGGATAAAAAATGGCATAGATATGAGAAATAGACCAGTTTCGGGTAAACCGCGTAAGATTTGCGGAAACAATTTAAATGCTTTAGTGGCTTTAGGACGACAAAATCCGCGCCTAGGATTTCGAAAATTAGCGAAGAGATTTGGAAATCAACGAAGAATAAAAGTGTGCCCAGAAACTGTCCGCATGTCACTGAAAAAGCAGGTTACATATCAAGGAATCGAAAAAAAAATCCCTACAATGACACCACTGCAAAGGCAACGAAGAATAGATTTTGGCAACGTTTTCGAAAAGATAATTTTAATAATGTCTTTATATCTGATGAAAGTTGTTTCCAGCTTGGTGCAAATCATCTAAAAGTCCTATCAAGAGAAAATGTTACCGTTCAAATTTCCAAATTTTTCACTAAAATAATGGTTTGGGGAGCAATATCTCAGCGTGGTGCTACACCTCTCTGTATAGTTAATGGTACTGTTGATAGTGCGAAATATTGTGACATCCTATATGGTTTTCTTCTTGAAAGGGCTCATGTTCTATATCCAGAGGTGGCGTTTTCAAGAACAGGAATTGGCAACAATTCCGTGGCCAGCAGCATCTCCATATCTTAGCCCCCCCTCCCCCATTGAAAACATATGGGGAAAGATTGAAGTGGAACAAGCGGCGCCACGAGATAAAGAAGGTTTAATTCGGTCAGTTTTACAGGCCTGGAACACCATTATTGAAAATTATGGCCTTGACCTAGTTTCGGGTGTACCTGGAGGTTTAGTTAAGTGTTTAAACTTAAATGGAGGTTGTATAAGTAAATTAGATGAATTATTTGTTGAAATTTTATATTTCAAGTGATAGAAATAAATACCGTAAAATTATAATTCTGCTTTCTTTTTTCCGGATACTTTCGAGACGGAATATATAATTCTGATGTATGTACCAGTCCGGCAACAGAGCAGCTTTCTGTATGCGTGGAAGGGTGGATAGTTGAAAACTATTCTATCTACGTAAAATTTTTCGCCGAATACGAATGTGTAGGTCCTCCATCTCAAAAAGTGGTACCAATTTTTATAAACAATTTTTTTAAAAATAATAATAATAATCAAATTTGAATACTTTAATTTACAACTAGGCCCATCCTAAAGTATGGTTCAAAATATATTAAAAATGCTATTATATGTTACGTCATGAATACTTTTTAAGTGCCTTATTACGATGTGGGTAAATAAAATTTTACGTCTACTTATTCTTCTTCTAAATGTGCCTATCTTCTAGAGATGTTGTCGACCACATTGACCTATCTTATTCTATTCACAGCAGCTCGAAATAGATCAGTTAACGTTAGACCAGTCCACTTCCTAAGAAGTCGGTATTTATCATTACGCATGATGTGACCGAAGTAAGCCAATTTTCTGTTTTTTATGGTGTTAATAATTTTTTTGTCTTTTCTTAGCCACTGGAGAATAGTTCTGTTACTTGTGTGGTGTATATATGAGACCCTCAATATACAGCTTTCTACTTCATAGAGGAGGACACTAAAGATGTAACATCTAAGAATTCTTATGCGTATATTGATACTTGTTGCAGATAATCTTCCTAAGGCTGTTGAAAGAGCTTCAGGCTTTGTCAGTACAAGTTTTTATTTCTTAAACAAAAACAGAAGCTTAAACAAACCAATGCAGGGGAAATAATAAAAATAGAAAATTTAATAGATGACTCCATAAAATCATTATATCAAAAAAGGCTAGAACAGAAAATACAAATGGAGAATATCGAAAATGAAAGCAATGTAGAGACTAGCTGGAGAAAACTTAAGAAAAATATTCTGGATGCTGCCCGAGAAGCCCTTGGAACGAAAATAATAAACAAAAAGTAGTCAGCGAAAACCCCATGGTTTACACTAGAGGTTAAACAAAAATGTCACCAAAAAAAGAAAGCTTTCCTAAAATATAAGTCAGAAAAAACGAATGAATCATATGAAGAATATAAAAGAATAAGAACTGAAACTCATCAATTGGTAAGAAAAACAAAAACAGATTACTGGGAAAGATTCACAAAAGGACTAGAGATGGATTTCTATGGACAACAGAAACAAGTATGGCGCTTCATAAGACAACAAAAGAAGCGAAATGAAAGAACTAGTTGAAATAGAACAAATCCAAGAGGATACATGGGTGGACTCCTGACAGAAATGTTTAAAAAACAAAACGAAGAACATTTACCAGAAACGCCAAATATAATAACTGAGGAAAAGACCGAAATCTCCCAAAACAATGTGAAAGAAGGAATAAACAAATTAAAAAACAGAAAGTCACCAGGAGAAGATCAAATGCCAAATAAACTCTTAAAATATGGAGGTGATCACCTTGTACAACAACTGCAACTTCTTATTAATAAAATAATCACCACGAACAGAATACCAGATGAATGGAGGAGAGCGATCATGGTGATGTTCTTCAAAAAAGGAGATAAGAAAGACCCCAATAATTATCGAGCAATAAATCGACAACACTCAAATTAACAACAAGAATAATAGCGACAAAAATAAACGAACGAATATCTCTGCAAGAGGAACAGCAAGGATTTCGGACGGGAAGATCATGCACGGATGCAGTTTTTGTAATAAGACAATAAAAGAAAAGTCGCTGGAATACAACAAACCAGCATATATGTGTCTGATAGATTTGAAGAAAGCGTTTGATAGAGTGAGAATTCGGGACGCGATACATTTATTATAGGAAAAGGGAATATCACTAGATTTAATAAAAACCATTGAGAATATAATATAAAGATAACATAGCTATAGTAAGATGTAAAGGAAAACTATCGCAACCTATCAAATATGAAACTGGCATTTGACAAGGAGATTCGCTGAGCCCATATATTTAATCTGATAATGGATGAAATCATAAAGAAAGTTAAAAAAAGAAGAGGATATAGAATGGGAGAAAAGGAAATAAGGATAATATGCTACGCCGACGACGCCATAATAACAGCCGAAAATGAAGATGACCTACAAAGATTAATTAAAGAATTCGAAGATACGGCGCTCATATACAACATGGAGATCTCAATAGAGGAAACTAAAACGATAGTGATATCAGCGGAACCGAGACGATTTAAACTAGTTGCAAATAACAAAATAATAGAACAAGTGATGGAAACTGAATACTTGGGAATAAAACTGTCAAGCTACGGAAAAGTGGAAGAAGAAGTACAAAAACAAGTGAACATGGCAAACAGAGCAGCAGGATGCCTCAACAACACAATCTGGAGAAACAAATACCCCACAACGGAAACGAAAACCAGGATATATAAATCAACAATAAGACCGATAATGACGTACACAGCGGAAACAAGAGCAGATACGGCGAAAACACAAAGACTACTGGAAACAACAGAAATGAAAGTCTTACGAAAAATAACAAACCAAACTCTAAGAGACAGAGTAAGAAGTGAAGAAATACGAGCGAGATGTGGTAAGTATAGAGGAAATAAACGCGTGGACCAAAAGAAGAAAAGTGGAATGGAATCAACACATCGAAAGAATGACAGAAAATAGCACACACAGTACGAATAGCAAGAGACAGATCGCCAAATGGAAGATCATTGGAACGACCGAGGAAAAGATGGTCAGACAACGTCAATTGAGGCTAAAAACCGAAGTAAAACAGGCATTAAGCCTATTTATAAAGTAGGAAGAAGAAGAAGAAGTTTTTATTTCGTAGCTGTAATCCCAAGTATCCCTAATATTGCAGCCCAAATAGCATATTTTTTCTACTCTTTCTAACGGTGTATCGCCTATTGTAATTTGGGCGTTTATGTTGGTGTTCTTACTACTTAATGATCATTATTTTTGTCTTCTTGAAATTTAGTTTTAGGTCGTATTTGTTACATGTTTCTACAACGTTATCCATCATCCTTTGGAGCCCCTGCGCACTATCTGCAAGCAATACTGTATCGTCTGCATATCTAATATTGTTTATAAGTTGACCATTTGCAGCAATCTCATCTTCTGATTCGTTCAAGGCCTCTCTAAAGATGTTTTCAGAAATATGTTAAATAACTCCGGTGATAATATGCAACCCTGTCTAACTCCTTTTTTGAAGGAGTGAAGATCTCGGACAGTTCATTTTCTAATCGCACCGTTGCTTTTTGTTGGAGATATAAGTTTGAGATCAGTCTTATATCCTTACCATCGAGTCCTGATGTTTTTAGGATATCGATTAGTTTCCCATGTGGGACTTTATCAAATGCCTTCTCAAACTTAATAAAACGTGCCTACACATCGCAGTTGACATCCCTGGCACACTGTATTGGAATTCGCAGCAAAAAGTGGTACTGGTCAATTTATACATGGCTTATCTATGCAGCAATTTAAAATGCCTGGTACCTTTACAGTAAAACTAATAAGATATCATCATTGAATTTTAGACGAGAAATAGTATTATGTATATTTAACAAAGTACAAAACGCCCGCTAAGATTCCTGGACGTATCAGCATAAATAGAAATAGAAAAAAATGAATGAACTTAAAAAGCATTGGTCCGAAATTTTGAAAATGAACGTCGATCTACCGTATTGAAAGTATAAAATGTTTAGTTCTTTATTTCATCTAATAGATTTTTTTTTGTTTATTTTTAAAGTGTATTCTACAAATGAAAATAAACATGTTCTTTTCTAGTTTATCTATATCGTTTGTTATTTAGTTTTAGTTAAGCGAAATCTGGGTATTTTTATCACAGCTACACATCGGTTATGGTGAATGTAGGTTTGATTGTACGGCTATTGAGTATTCATATAGCGTAGTCAAATGATAATTGTGATTACTATAGTGTATTTTAAAAATAAGGTAGAGAAAATTCTCAGATCACTAATCTTCGAGACTCAAAATACATAGGCGTGCATAATTTACAAATAATACGTTTTATTTCTTTATATGAGTGAAACGTCATCAAACGTTACACTGAAGGAGTAAATTTCATTAGTGTGTGTTTGATGAATGTTTCTGTTATGTATATATTTATGAAAGGTTACATTTAATCGCTGTGCATACAAAATCATCTGTACATATAAGTTTAATACATAGTGTTAACAAATAATGAACAATTATAGTAAAACAATATAAAACGAAAAATGTGTAATATACACTCGCGATCATAAAATCCGGGTCATCTTAAAAATTTCAAGTTTCTTAACTATTTTTGCCTCTGGTGCAGTAATAACCTTTTTTTTTGGCTAATGTATTTTTTATTTGTCATCAATGTTTGTTTTGAAAGAAAAAAAATGGTTTTTTATTGTTTTTATTGAAAAAAACAGAAAATAAATCAAATTGTTGATAAAACAGACATACGAAAAAAAATGAAAAATACAGAACGTGGTAAAAAATCAGTGAAATTCTAATGACCAATATCGTGTATTGCCTCTCCTTACTCTAATAACCTCTTGCAGACGACGGGGCATACTCTCAATTTTTCTCCGGATTACATGTTGTGGTATGTTATTCCACTCTCTCACTAACAGATCCTTAAGCTCCTCTGCGTTGTTAGGAGGAGGTGTATGGGTTTGAATACGTTTTTTCAAATCGTCCCAGAGATATTCGATGGGATTCAGGTCCGGAGACCTAGCTGGCCAGGGTACCCTCGTAATTCCAACTTCGTCCAAGTATTACATACTGATCCTGGCAACGTGCGGTCACACGTTGTCCTGCATAAAAACGGCGTTTTCTCCAAGCCCTGCCATGTTGGGCATAACATGTTCTTCTGGAATCTCCGTAATGTACCTTCGTGCAGTTAGGGACCCATTTTCGATGAAGGGTAATTCTGTGTGGAAGTCGGAAGATATACCTCCCCAAGCCATGACCGAGCCTCGACCAAATGGCATTCTTGGAGCAATGCAAGCTTGTGAAAATCGTTCACCGGTTCTCCTTCAAACTCTTACACGTCCATCGGATCCAGTTAGGCAGAAACGGGATTCATCTGAGAATAACACTTTGCTACAATCGTTAATTCCCCAATGCGCGTATTGTCGAGCAAAAGCTAGTCGTGCAACTCGATTCACCCGGCGAAGTGGCGGTCATCTAGCCATTACCCGAGAAGATAGTCAAGAAGAACGAAGTCTTCTTCTGACTGTTGCAACACTAAAATTGCGATTTCATACTTCCTCTAGACGATTTTGATGCATAACCGCAGTTGAGGTCCGGTTTCGTAAAGCCTGAAACACTAGGAAACGGTCATCTAGTGCCTTGGTCGTTCTTCTTCGTCCAGAGCCAGGTCGCCTGGTTAGCAAACTTGCCTCCTGAAAGCGTTGAAGCACTCGTTGAGCCGTAGAAAGGCTTACGCCAACAGTTCTTGCGACTTGCCGTTGAGTGTGACCGTCTTCCACATGTGCAACAATTTGTGCCGTTTCAACAACAGTCAAAGGCATTTTTGTCAAAAAATAAACACTAATAATTGCACTAATAAACACTAATGGTGGCAATAATAAACGTTTGTCCGTTGCATTTGAACAGAAAGTCGAAGTACAAACGAGACATTTAAAACAAGCGGAGTTACAGGTAGCGTTCATTTTGGGAAGTGTGCACTTTACCGCGAAATCGGCACTATTGGAATTCTTTGTTACAAAGGAAACCGCAACAATTCTCAGAAACATGCATTAGTTTGTATTTGTGTTATTATTATTTACGATAAAGCTCGTTAAAAATGAAATATCGGTGATTTTCAAGGTGACCCGGATTTTATGATCGCGAGTGTATTACGATTTATTTAATAACTACCTAAAACCTTATACACAATGTTAACTGGAGAAAATGTAAAATAAACTTCCCACAATCACATCGCTTACACAGATTAATTTCGTCCCTTACAACTTATCCTCTGCACACATATACACACACAACAAAGTAAATCCTAGCTCCAGGAAACATGAAATTCCTGCCTCTTGGAGATGGTATTTTTACCTCCTTGACCAACAAGCTACCACCACCTCTCCCCAATCGCACACTTGTATCGAAATGCGGTATCTGAGAGGCCTTTCTGCGGTGATACCGCTTTAGTCTAGGTGGTGTTATGCGCATAACTGTGTTGGCTTACCTGGCCAGACGATCATCAGGAGATTCTGGCCACCAAGTCCGTGCCTAGCGGTGCACGGCTCCAATGCTCAGGAAAAAAGTAATATTTAACCTAAGGGCTGAGGTATGCGTACCCAGATGTATAGTGCCCGCAGATTATGTTTCTCTCTTCACCCTTTGAGTTGATTTCCGACTAATTGGTGTCTGGATCTTCTGTGCCTTGCCGGTTTCTTTTCGTCATAATTCGCAATCATTCAGATGATTTCATAGTTTGTTGAAGATTCCATACACTTTTTATTTATTTTATCTAGGATTCTTACCTCTTTGGTTTCTCTGTATACGAATCTTTCGGATATGTATGTGGGTATGTTGAGAGGCTCTCTTATGTGGTTTTGGGCTTCTTGGACCTTCTTCCTGTTTGGCCTCAAGCTACTGATTCGTATGGTATGTCTGGTATGATGATGCTGTTTGCCATCATTAACTTCATTTTCAGGCTTAACTTGCTATTTCTTCCAATAAGAGATACTTTTTAGTATCTTGCTCTTAGTGATAGCGCTGTTGACATGTAATGCGTATTTCATTATGTTATTCATTAACAGTCCTAAATATTTTGTTTAGTTGGACCATTCTATCTGTGTGTTGAACATCCTCACTTGGCGATCTAGACTTCCGAATCTTTTTTGGAACATGACGGACTTTTCTGCATTTACTGCGATTTTACATTAAATGCACCAATCTTACAACTGATTTAGTTGTACATCTTGTAGACATCTTCTGGCTAGGTTTGGATCCAGACTTCTAGCTGGTGTTACTTCTTCATTGGCGTGTAGACAACATGGCACGTGGCAAGAACACTAAAATGAGATTAGTACGTGCCTTAATTTTTTCATATATTCAGTTACAGAAACATGGACAATGAAATTAAAAGAAAGGAAAACAATTGACGTCTTCAGGATGTGCTGCTGCAGGAAAATACTTCGGATTTAATGGAAAGAGCACAGAACAAGTCACTCAAGCCTCCAAGAGCTTAATATTCAGACTCGACTCTCCCCGATTTGTCTCACATGGCAAGCTCATGAGTTCGCTATGATGAAGCCAAGAGGCAGAAATATGCATATCAGTGAATGGTGCGGCGCTGTAAGGAAATCAAACCAAAACCGTCCATTTTATTTTCACTGTTCAATTAATTGTTTAGTATCTTCTACACACTTTGCCCAGGCGACATCGTTACACTTTTGAATTGCTTACTTCCACATAATTAAAATATGTTCATCTCTATATCCATCTCTGCCAATACATGTATTATAGTAAGACTTGCACTCTGCCTATACTAATTCGATACCATTAAAATCTGGGTGATACGGTGGCAATATAAGCATTTCGTGTCCATGTTCACGTATCAATTCATCTACAATATGTATTTTCTTGTCGAATTGCAACAATTTTGGTTTTAACTGATGTTTATCAAAATTAACATTGTATTTCCTCGACCAATCTATAATATCTGATTTTAACCATTTAGCGGAAGGTTGTTTATTTATCATTTCACTATGGTAGGGTGTGTTGTTCATGATAATCAAAGATGGGTGTTTTGAATTAGGAAGTAATTGTGTACTTATCCATTCATTTCACCGTGATAATTTGCAGTCAAGGATTTGGAACAATGACGTGTGAAATAAAACCTTTGCTGAACCGGCATAAACCCCAATAAATGTTTTTCCATCATTACCACCTGGTTTACGTACACTTCTGCTGTTGTCATCCTGCCACGACATCATTTTATATCCTCTAGAACAAATCCACGTTTCGTCTAAAAATACAACTTCTCGTGGATATGTACTATTTCTTTTTTCCATGTATTTACGTATAAAACACGGTCGTCGTGCTGCGATATGAGTTCTTTTAATTAAAGCTCTTCGATCATCATCTTTTTTTAAATTTAAAGCACAAATCTTTTCATATTCTACTCAGTAGAAACAATTTCTTTAGCCTGCAGCTCATTGATCTACGCTTCACGTGTTATATGTTTCTCTAAAAAGTTATTTATTTTAATATACATATTATTATAACATGTTAAGTCCTACTCGTAATTCTCAACAGAAAGTTGGTTTACTTACTATCCTAGTACATATTGTATTTCGAATTGCCATTTTATTGCCCACAGATAAATCAGTATTTTTTGTATTTAAACGAGGTCTCCTTTTCCCGGAGAAGATAAAACAGGATTCTTTTCTTTTCTCTTTAGTTCATTGTATACTGGTTTTCTCGCCAATTTTAGTGCAGCTGCTACCCTCTAAAACAAAGTTAACATATCAATATTTTTAATTGAACTTGAAAAAATCCAAAAATAAAAATTTCCTATTTATAAATATTTTGTTATGTAATAAAGTTAGCAAATATATGCTTGTCATCATTAAAATTTTATAATACTTAGCGCACATTTTGAAAATTGTTCTTTTTGGACCTCGTGAACAGATGACAATGTTTCCAACGGTCCCCCATTCCTTTTTTCTAATTCAAAGTAGTCGATTAAATTTAAAACGAGTTCTTGTGCTTGTGAGGTAAGGATTTTTCCAGACCTAATCTAAAAAAAAATTCAATAAAATATTTTCTTTTTTTCATTTCTTTTACTTTTGCGAAAACTTAACAAAGCCATTCTTTAACTATGTGAATGAGGTTAACTTTGTATCTAAACTAATGGCAAAATAAAATACAATTACCATAAAATTTCAAACTGGAATATAAAATTAGTTGTGAAAACAACTGTTTGTTTAATAACTGTTAGGACAAAAACAGCAAAAAATTCAACAAACTGACAACCACAAGTAAACAAATCAAACGTTACAAATTGTACTTGAAATCTGAAAACGTCCCTAAGCGTCTTTTTTGGACCTATCTCTTTTCGATGTTATGAGTCTAGACTCTAGAGCAGTGGTTCCCAATGGGGGCGGTACCGCCCACCGGTGGGCGTTGAAGAGAGATAAGGGGGCTTTTTGGGTCCAAGGAAAATTTGGGGGGCGTTGAGGAACAGATACTGCTTATTTAACTGATTTATACGATAAATTTAATGATGTCAAAACTTAATTTGTATAGGCAAAATTTGGGTCGGAGACAATTTCATCAGTTTCAAAATCTTTCCTCTGTGGAGACAAATGATGAAGACATTCTGGTATATTGCCAGCACTTGGAACCACTTCAAGAAGATTTTAGGAATAGATTTCAGGATATCCTTGGTCTGATTATTCCAGATTGGGTGCTAGAACCGTTCTCAAGTTTAGAAACAGCAGAATTATCACTACAGGAGGAATTGATAGAATTGTCAACAAATGAAGAGTTAAAAGTGAAATTTAAAAATGGATATCAAGAATTTTGGCTGCAATGTCAAATTTCAGTATTATATCCAGCTTTATGGGCTGCATCAAAGAAGTTTTTCATTGCCTTTCCTTCATCGTATTTAGCCGAAAGAGGATTTAGCATAGTCAGCAATTTATTAACAAAATAGAGAAATAGACTGTCCATAGTGGAGCGCGGTGATTTAAGATTGCTGATGACAAGTATGGAACCAAATATTGACAGATTACTATCATTACATCAAGCTCAGCCTTCTCATTAAAAATGTTATATTATTATTATATTGTTTTTTATGATATGTATTTAAGTTAAAGTTTGATCAATACATGAATACTGTATTTTTGAATAAAACATTTTTTTTTTAATTTGTTGTTGCTTGGATTAGTTAAGGGGCCGTCGAATCATATTTAAGGTAGCCTTTGACCCAAAAAAGGTAAAACAATTGTGAATGAAAGTGCGTTACTAATTTTAAGAATGGAAGAGTTTTTTAAGGGGGGCGTTAAGTATTTTGTTTTTGGAAAAATGGGCGGTAGGCCGAAAAAGGTTGGGAACCACTGCTCTAGAGCGTTCATAAAAATAACATTGTGTTACTTAATAACAGGCGGTACTTGGTTTGTCTTTAGTTCCTTGCGTGGAAGACAATGATGCTAGATAAAAAGTATGTTTTTTATCCCGCCAGGTATTAATGACGCACGAGTAAAGAACCATGGACTGAACTGTAGTTGTACAATCATAGTCCTTTCAGGTTTCAGTCTGAAAGCTGTCACAAAATTGCTCACTTGGTTGTTGACCATAATTACGAGTATTTCGACCACATCTTCACTATTATTTATATCTTACTATAGCGTGTTCTAACAAATAAATATTGCAAATTTTTATGTAGAAAAATATTGATATCATGTAAAAATGAAACACGAGAAACATAATCTAAAATAGTCCTTATTTGGTATCTATTTTTAGGTTAATTAATAATTATCAGTGTGACTAAGACCACATATAGCAATTATAATTTTAAACAACATCTGGACTACAGGCAACAAAATATCAATGAAACTCTTGGCAACCTTGAAACTGAACTTGGTAGACATCAAGTGAATTATACATTACATATGTCATGGTCACACATTAAAAATTAATTTAAACCTACAATTTGCCTAGCTTTCTCTTTGTATTTTAAATTTGACAAATAAATAAAATATATCTTCTAATTTTATAAAAAAAAAGGAATGGAAAATTTGCGTAGTTTGTTTAATTATATTATAGGATGAAAATTCTCGTGTTTGTGGATTTGAGGCAATTACTAATGATGCTACTTTTTCCCATTTTTTTTCTCCACAAAATGCTTTTACTTCAAAATCTGTGAAAAAGGCTTTTTTGTATGTATGTTTTGTATGTCTTTACTTCTAGTCTGATTCAATAACTACGTTCAGAAATTTCATATTGTTTTTATTAATATTATGTATATTTCTCAGATTTTAATCTTCACCTCTGCCCAACTCTCCAATCAGCGTGCTACAGACATCTCTTCTGGATAACGAGATCTAATTATTTCTTTCATGATGATGGAAGTCTTACTTTTTCCTTCCTGCTCTCGGAATGTACTTTAGTATTTTCTTTGGCGATCCTCCATCATTCATTCTTATTAGGGAGAGACTTGCCCAGTACCGGACAGCTAAAGTTTTTAAATACATATAAAGACTAACAATGCAGTATTTTAAAAGTAAATACGTTTATTATTCACACAAAAATTAATATTCGTAAAATTTCGTTGTTAAACATACCAAATTAACAAATAAAAAAAGTTTTTTTTTGTTGTGCTACAGAAACACTTGCCCAGTATTGGACACATTAAAAACACGTTAATCGCATGGGTAGCATAATTTTTTTTAAATATTTTGTGAGTTATGTAAAAAATATTTTTGAATTTTATTTGCTTACAAATGTTTATTTTGCTCAAATTTCACACTTATTTAAAACTTTGATCAGATAAAAGGCATATATCGAGCACAGTTTAATTAAATCTTGCCCAAGTACTTTCGATCCCTAGATCATCTTCAGGGGCATTCGTTATTGACGAAATGCCCCTGAAGATGATCTAGGGATCGAAAGTACTTGGGCAAGATTTAATTAAACTGTGCTCGATATATGCCTTTTATCTGATCAAAGTTCATTTATTCGAGCATTCAACCTTATATTTATTTACTTATTTAAAAGTAGATTTTTTTGATCCGTGTACGCCACGTGCGCCCACCTCTTGTGTGTAGTGCACTGTATCCAATCTTCATTTGTAGTTCTCCGCAGATGAGAGTAGTTTCTTCTTCTTTATTGTTCATTTCTAAACTTATATATATATATATATATATATATATATATATATATATATATATATATATATATATATATATCGGTTTCAAAACGTCTTGCGTCGTTGTCCGATGCCTAATTTCCACGAATTTCTATCATTCCACTGTTCTTCGGTCAAGTCTCGGGAGCTCATTGCCTTTGTTATTCCCTCCTTCCATGTTCTTTTTGGTCTTCCTCGTTTCTTACGATTTGGTGGTATCCATTTCATGGCGATTTTCGGTAGTCTTGTTTCTGGCATTCTTTGAACATGGCCATACCATATAAGTTGTTTCCTTTCTATGTCTGTTGCCAGTGATCCATCTACCCCCATCCTATTTCTTATTTCATCGTTTCTAATTCTGTCTGCTCTAGATATTCGAAGTGATCGTCTAAATACATCCATTTCTGTTGCTTCGAGTTTTCTTTTATTGCTTTCTGTTAGTCTCCATGTCTCTGTACCATAGGTTAAGCTGGTTTTTATGAGAGATTCATAAATATTGTATTTTCGTCTTTTACCAATTTCTGAGCTCCAAAGAACTCCGTTAAGGCATCCAATTGTTCTACGGGCCTGGGTTATTCGTTTTCTAATTTCCCTATTGTCTGTGCCTGTGGTGTCGAAATCAATTCCTAGGTAGGTATATTCAGTGCAGAATGCAATTTCGGTTGTGTCCATCTGAATGTTGGATAGTTCTGCGCCTATTGGGAGATATTTTGTTTTTTGTGTATTGACTTCTAAACCCCACTTCTTGTATTCTTCCTGTAGTTTTCTGGCCATATATGTCAGGTCTTCTTTATCGTTGGCTATAAGGACTTGATCGTCTGCAAACTGTAGGGTATATAGGCAAGTTTCTCCCAGATCAATGCCCATTCCTCTACACTCTCTTTTCCACTGATACAGTGCTTTCGCCACGTAGATTTTAAACAATGTGGGGGATATGCAACACCCCTGCCGGAGTCCCTTGTTTACAGGAAATTTTTTTGAAAGTCTATTTCCAATTTTTATTCCCGACGTTGATCCTTCATAAAGCTGTTTAAGGGCGTTAATTACTGTGTGGTTAATGTTTGTTTCCTGCAAAACTTTCCATAGCTTTTTAGCGGGTACAGTATCATAGGCCTTCTGAAGGTCTATAAACATAAGGTGGGTTTCTTGATTGGTACTTGATCTTTTTTCTATTATTTGTTTCAAAACAAACACATTATCGGTGCAGCTCCTTCCCGCTCTAAAGCCAGATTGTTCCTCTTCTTCTTGTTCCTTATATTCTAAATTCTAAATACTAAACTAAATAAATTTAGTCATTTCTAAACTTCCACTACTTAATATCGTTAACGTGAAAGTTGTCCATTCACATCAATACTGTTTGTTTTTTTTTCTTTGTTCAAGCTGTTTGATTTGGATTTTTCTGGCTGGTTGCATTTCTTTTTCTTTTTTCTCTGCTGCCTTTTTGATCTTCTCTTGTAATTGCTTAAACCTTTTCTGCTTATAAAACATAGTTTTATAAGCAGATCCAGTCTTTCCTCAAAATCTCACTCTTTTCACTTCGTCTCTTTCTTTGAATAATTTTCTTGCTAGCTTCGTTTGTTACAGATGAAACTTTGTTAGTCAAAATTTGAAATAAGAAAGGCTTGGGGCTCTGAAGTCTATCGCAGGATTTAGAAGATAGTAGCTAAAGGTAGAGCTGTCAAAGTATAGCTGCTTGATGCCGAAGATGTGCAGGCCGGAAAACTGCAACTGTGGAACACGATTTTAGTGGTTTTTCAGAATAGGTAGATAAAGCTGCATCAAACCTGTCTGTTAAGGCAATGGTGGTCCAAATAAAGGCTTTGTTATGCACGAGACTGTGTCACTATGGGCTTCATCGTCTTCAGAGAAGTGAGCTGCAGCAAGATAGTCTAGATCTGTAAAAATAGTCTTCTGAAATGGGTATAAACCGGTACAAGCAAACTCAAACTTTACAAGTTCCATCTTACAAATAGTTTGGAAAACTGTTTTAACCAATCCAGTAATGTCTCTTTGGGTTATTTTAAGCGGCGATATTGGTTCACCCACTTTGCACAAGCCTCATTGTACGAAGACTTGAAGGGTCTCATTATTGATCGGTCAAGATTTTGTGGGTGGTGTGAGGGGGTAGACTTATCATGTGAACATTGTGGCCATTAACTATCAAAAAAGCCGAGATTCACAATGGGATTCACTCGAGCAACAAATATTTAGCCAAAGTAAAAATGAATTGGCAGTGATCCACCCGCTTTGTTCACAAGCAAAAATACGCATACTTCATCAACTCGTCTACCATCTTAACCCTACCAAATATAAATAATGGAGGTAAAAATACATCACCTGTTACTTTGATAGATAGTAGCACAGTTATATTTCTGCCTTTCTCTCGCGACGTGATTTTACTAACCTGCTTTTTTCCTTTCTGCGACAGAACCATTGAGTCATTGACATGGCCTCAGAAACTCCCGTCTCATAGTAGTTAAACACCTTTGAGGGAGTAAAGTTAAATTTTGATAGCAGTGCTTCATATTTGTTGAAGAAGAGGTCCACTTGTAGTTTGTTGAAACTGACCGAACTATTTGAATACTGGTTGACTGTGGTTTTCGCAATGAAAGTTAGGGACGGCGGATCATGTATCATGCAATATTTTTTCTTTATTAGGTTTGTGCGAAAGTTTTAAGTGCTCAGCTAACTTAAAAACAAATCTTAAAAATTCTTTTGTTCATAGGCATCATCTTGTTGTCTAAACATATTAAATGCTCAACTAATTTGGTTTCTGGTTTTTCAGAAAATTACTTCTTAAAATGACCGATAAGTGGCTTCATATCCATTAAGTAACTTGTGCTATATGCTCCCATAGCTTGCATTTTTAGGTAGTGGATCTTTTGGTCACTATGTACAAAACGATCTATTGCTATCTTCTAAATGTAACATTTTTGCCAATAGTGAGCTGGTTATTTTTGAACTCGTTAAAGCGGCCGAACTTTTTATTAAAACTGACAGATTAATTAGGTAAAGTTAAGATTTTATGCGACACAATGAGCTATAGAGACATCTTCTGGAACTGGTTGAAACTCAATCGGCAATTATTTATGCTTTGATGCTCTTGAATGATTTTCCTTTTGGCATTTTCTTAATTCTGTATAGTACATCCTTTTTTTTTTGATCTTAAAACACAATGGGACCTCCCTATGTTATTTGAAGTTTAGGAGAAAGATTTCGACGTCATTTTTGATAGCCTACTTCAAAGCTTCCATTCGTGGATAGAGAATTATATTGATCTTACGTCGTATAACTGGCTATTTGGATATGGTGTCGGGCAAGGTCGTGGATATTGTTCAGTCTTAACGTTTGGTCGATGTATTCCTGGGTACGACCTTCTTCCAAAGATTTGCAGACGAACTCAAGATCACAGGATAGTCGAACTTCACGTCACAACATCAAAAAACTAATCTGGTCAGTAGTTTCATTTGCAGCCGTTCGGTGAGCAATTAGGAAGAAATAAATGTACTGGTTCCAGTTTCTTTGATGTTTGGATACAACTTTGGACCGTTCGATTTATACTCTCTACCATTTCGCTTGACTGATGACGCAGGAGTGTAGTTCTGGTGATATTGGCACCAATCAATCGGCAGAGGTATTGGAAAATGCCGATTCGAAATTTCCGTCTTGGGGGTGTTTCTAAGAGAAAGGGTTTCTAAACGGGTTTCTAAGGGAACGTCAAAACGGCTGAAGAATTCTTTAACCAGAATATCTGCAACTTAGTCCATTTTGTAAAGTAATCCACTATTGCCAGGATATATTGATTTCCAATACTCGTTTTTGGAACGGTCCTGCAATATTAATGGTTACTCTCTCCATAGGACTACCAACATTGACCTGTTTCACTGGTATCTTATTTTTATCAACTGGACCATTACCTGTTGCACATAATTCGCATTTTCCTCGCCATTTTGTTTTATATCTCTGTAGTTCAACTATTTTACTTTTGTTTATAAAAACAAAATTTGTTTAATTTATTTTACTTTTAGTACAACCGTTTTCGAACCCTTTGTAACCTCTTCGCAATGCCAAACTGTTCACCTGATAAACCGTTATATAACTGATGCAATATTTCTGACACTTTACTTTTAGGTACAATCAGCTGTATCTTTTCTAAACCAGTGTTATTTTCAAAGGTTCTATACAGAAGATCATCTTTTGTCAATTTCATTGACTGAATAAGTTTTAACTTCTGGAGTACACTCGCGATCATAAAATCCGGGTCATCTTGAAAATTTCAAGTTTCTTCAATATTTTTGCCTCTGGTGCAGTAATAACCTTTTTTTTGGCTAATGTATTTTTTATTTGTCATCAATGTTTGTTTTGAAAGAAAAAAAATGGTTTTTTATTGTTTTTATTGAAAAAAACAGAAAACAAATCAAATTGTTGATAAAACAGACATAGGAAAAAATATGGAAAATACAGAACGTGGTAAAAAATCAGTGAAATTTCAATGACCAATATCGTGTATTGCCTCCCCTTGCTCTAATAACCTCTTGCAGACGACGGGGCATACTCTCACTTTTTCTCCGGATTACATGTTGTGGTATGTTATTCCACTCACTCACTAACAGATCCTTAAGCTCCTGTGCGTTGTTAGGAGGAGGTGTATGGGTTTGAATACGTTTTTTCAACTCGTCCCAAAGATGTTCGATGGGATTCAGGTCCGGAGACCTAGCTGGCCAGGCTACCCTCGTAATTCCAACTTCGTCCAAGCATTACATACTGATCCTGGTAACGCGCGATCGCACGTTGTCCTGCATAAAAACGGCGTTTTCTTCAAGCCGTGCGATGTTGGGCATAACATGTTCTTCCGGAATCTCCGTAATGTACCTTCGTGCAGTTAGGGACCCATTTTCGATGAAGGGTAATTCTGTGTGGAAGTCGGAAGATATACCTCCCCAAGCCATGACCGAGCCTCCACCAAATGGCATTCTTGGAGCAATGCAAGCTTGTGAAAATCGTTCACCGGTTCTCCTCCAAACTATTACACGTCCATCGGATCCAGTTAGGCAGAAACGGGATTCATCTGAGAATAACACTTTGCTACAATAGTTAATTACCCAACGCGCGTATTGTCGAGCAAAAGCTACTCGTGCAACTCGAGGCACCCGGCGAAGTAGCGGTCCTTTAGCCATTACCCGAGAAGATAGTCAAGAAGAACGAAGTCTTCTTCTGACTGTTGCAACACTAAAATTGCGATTTCGTACTTCCTCTAGACGACTTTGATGCATAACCGCTGTTGAGGTCCGGTTTCGTAAAGACTGAAACACAAGGAAACGGTCATCTAGTGCCGTGGTCGTTGTTCTTCGTCCAGAGCCCGGTCGCCTGGTTAGCAAACTTGCCTCCTGAAAGCGTTGAAGCACTCGTTGAACTGTAGAAAGGCTTACGCCAACAGTTCTTGCAACGACTTGCCGTTGAGTGTGACCGTCTTTCACAAGTGCAACAATTTGTGCCGTTTCAACAGTCAAAGGCATTTTTGTCAAAAAATAAACACCAATAATGGCACTAATAAACACTAATGGTGGCAATAATAAACGTTTGTCCGTTGCATTTGAACAGAAAGTCGAAGCACAAACGAGATATTTAAAACAAGCGGAGTTACAGGTAGCGTTCATTTTGCGAAGTGTGCACTTTACCGCGAAATTGGCACTGTTGGAATTCTTTGTTACAAAGGAAACCGCAACAATTCTCAGAAACATGCATTAGTTTGTATTTGTGTTATTATTATTTACGATAAAGCTCGTTAAAAATGAAATATCGGTGATTTTCAAGGTGACCCGGATTTTATGATCGCGAGTGTATATGCAATTTTATCTTGGTAGGTTGGTTTTTCACTTTTACGCTTCTAATCCTAGACATGGATCATTTTCTTGAACATCTTATAGCTATTGAGATTTCTATTAATCATTTTTGACTGTAGTTCATCACACGTGGCAAGGCCTTGTCGAAAAGAACGCGGCATTTAAATGGATTTTTGCTGTCCTGTGCTCCAAGTCAGAATCCTCTTCTTGTAATCTCTTTAGCCATCTGGCATTTGACCTTTCAGATTACGAAATTGTAGAAGTAACTTTAGAATTGCGTGATTAGTTCGAAGAAGGAACTATTGGCCATATAGGTGTTTGTGAAATTGTTTACAAGCCATTATAACACCTAGAAATTGTAGGTGTTCTGTAAAAACTACTGATAACGAGTAGTTTTTTCTGGTTTCGACAAGACTTTGCTAAAGTAAGCGATGCATTTTTTTTTTGTCCATTCTGAATCTGTGAAAAAATGACTTCTATGGCAGTGTTACTAACATCCGTATCCAAAACAAATATGTGACGAAGGTGGCCTGCTTCGCCAACATCTCAGCTCACATTTTTTTGGTATTCTATGACGGATTATTTTCCGGACCATGTCTTTCAAACGTTCATTGTCGTGTTCACCTTTTTCTCCACTAGCTCGAACTTCTGAAATGCGTAATCGAAAACATTCTATAATATGCCGTCTCTCAAACCATTAACGAACATATGTATTGTTATTTCCTCCAAAATGTTCTTATGAATATTGATTGAATAAGGACTGATCCTTCTTGGTCTTTAGGAATCGATTGTAAAATGTCAGTAACAATAGTTGGAAATTGTCTAAGAAAAATGGTCCAAGAATTCCTATCAAACGATGGCGATTTGAATCTCATGTGATGTGTTGATTTTTCATTTGTCCATTCTTGCTTTACTATCTGACCTTGATATGTTGCGGCTCTTTTAGTTCAGTTGGTAATGTACCTGTAGATGGACCCCAATACTTATCATGGGTTTACATTCTTCTAAATTTTAACAATCTTTTTTTTTATCCGCTTTAGAAGTTTCTTCGAAAATTTTTGAAACTTTCATGAATTTCTCGTTCTTATGTTGAGAAGCTTCATCGATTTTGTGGAAACATTTTCGAATTTCTTATCGGTTTTTTAGAAACTTTTAATTTCTTATCGACCTTTTTAGAAACTTTCTAGTTTCTCATCGATCTTTTAAAAAGTTTCTTCGATTTTTCCCACGATTATCTCCTCCGCTGACTGGAATTCGAATGCCTCTGGGCCGTCTCCATTGTTGATGAGGAGCCCTTTTAATCTTTCTTGAAGGACCTTCTTGGAACCATAGGAATATTTTAGCAACATGGTCGACCGAACACATGCGATTTTTTTCGATATTGTCTTTTTAAAGTCTTTACCGAAAGCGAAAGGCTAATGAACTAATTGTTCTCATAATTACAAACCATTTCAAAAGTCCAACGTTTTTTTATTTCTGTAAACTATTCCAGATCCGGCTTTGAGACAGTAGCATATGTTGTAGTAATATTGTATTCTCATGATTTATCGTCCTTCGAAACTATCTTTGTCAAATATGCCATGGCTATGACCATATACTCACATTTCAGCTTTCTCTTTTCTAATCCAGACTTAGGATCAACTTCGAAGTTGGTTTTTGAGGTAGTTAATATTGCAAATGCCTAACTGGGGTATCTTGGATTCTTAAAGTATAATATATGTGTGATATTTTTTTGTTATATTTATGATCGCTTATTGATCATCATCCAACCCTCTGCGTCCAAACTTGAACATAGGCCTACCCTAATTTCTTCCAGTTCTATCGGTCTTGAGATTGCTGCAGTCAATTCCCAGCGATTATTTTGACGTCGTCTGTCCATCGTGTAGATGGTCTATTGAAATTGATACACAGATGATTTTTTAAGCGTATAATACTTTCTAAATTATTAATTTTACTTTAAAACTTCCTATGCTGGCATGTATACAAGAGATCTCATCATCTCGTCATAAAAAATAAATGAATTTATATAATAAATTAAAATTGTGCCCACGCTTTCAATATAGAAGCTTATACTTCCATATTGTTTCTTTAAATTAAAACGATAATAAAACAATGCTGTAATAAAACAGTGCGAGGGTGACTACCTATTGGCGGTTTCCGACAGATATCATTGTGGGAGTATACAAAGATTATATAATGTGAGATAATATTTTAATTCTGCATCAAAGCAAATAGTATTCATAACTTGTAGAATATCTGGAGAATGTAAACAAAATAACATCACTAATTAAGACTGATTTATTCCTACACTTATCGTAATTTTTAAAATATAAAACTAAAAAAATTAAATGGTAAAATATGTATATGCTTGTTAGAAGAGAAATCGTACAGTAATAAAAAAGATAAAATATAATGATATCAATAATTAGGCACAAAACTAAATTATTCTTCGTGTGCCATGTGCTTGGCCGCACGACGACGACATTGTTCCATAAGTGATTTGAGTAGGATCTTTATTAAAGTTTTTGTTAGTAACATAGTAAATAACATGTATTATTTTGTCACTATTTAGGATTTTAAAAGTCTTCTTCAGAGCTTGTAGTTGATGTAATTTTTGCAACATGCAAATTGAGGCAAACCATCCTGGGGTATTGAGAGTGCAGCATATGTCGAAATATTTTCAAAATTAGAGTAGAAGGCTGACCGTTTAGCAGATAAAATGCGTTGCTTTTCCAGTGTAGATAAAAAGAACATGTTATAAAATTACAAACATTTTGTTAGTAGGGGGTTATTTTTATTAATATGGGTTGCTGAGGAAATAGTTGCAGCTATTTCCTTGGGGCGGACAGGTATCATTGTGCAATGAGATTTGGAGATTAGGTGACGAAGGTAAGGTGTGCTAGGGGGTAGCTTCAAGGGAATTTGCTTATTCGTCCGGGAGTTGGTCGATGCACGTTTGCATTAGGATTGCCGGGGGATGAAGTTTTTTGTATTTGAGTGTGGGGACTCACATCGTTTCCGATGGCAGAACAGGTCTCTTTTTAGGGTCTCTTGGATTCTGGAACGTGGCCCGTTTATGACTTGGGGAGTGAGATTCGCGTTCCGGCAGTTTAACCTCTCGATAATTGTGGGGATGTTTAAGATGTGGATTTCGCCGCAGACGAATCACCACTTTTTGTAGTTTGCTCTATGTAGGATATGGCATTTGGTACTTAGAATTTTTCGTCTCTGAGAGGCTTTTAAGAGACAGTAGATGTTCGATTTGTACTCTATAATAGGTCGAATATATATATATATATATATATATATATATATATATATATATATATATATATATATATATATATATATATATATATATATATATATATATATATATATATATATGGATGAGAGTTTTTACATGCGTTTTGCCAATTCTTCCTAAAAGTGGATTTAGAAGTCGTGCTATGTTTCTTACACTACCTAAAGTTTCCTTTAGATCAGTATCTCAGCTGAGAATCATGGTGAACAGGACTCCCAGATAAGTTGCTGTCTTGCTGAAAGAGAGCCTTTTTCCTGTCAGTTCCAAAAGGTATTGGCTTTCTACTCGATGTGTGATTTTGCAAGCATAGTTTGCATAGGAAGATGTCTATGATGTTCATGGTTTGTGAGGAGTGACCAACTTTGAATCGAAATTAAAAATTTTGGATAATGTGGAATTTTTCTAGGAATTTTTTAAGTCTTTCCTTAAGAAGCTTCTCATAGATTTTGTCTAGGGTGTTTAGAGAGATCAGTAGGATTCTGTGCTGGTACGGGGTCTCCCTGGTCGTGTTGGCTAGTTTCCTTGGAGTGGGAAAATAGCCCAATAAGTGGTATGCATTAATTATTTTGACTAGCAGCGGGATTATACTCTCAGGAAGTTTTTTGAGTCATCTTCTGTGTATGCCATCGGGGCCAGGAGCTGTTTTTGTTAGCTGCACACCTGCCTCTGACGAGGTCTTCGTCTACTGGGGCAACTATCGGGTGATAATTGCTCCCATTTAAGGCAAATGATTATAGAGTATGTACTCTCTGTTCTGTTTCCCGTCTAAATCGCTGGTTCAACTTTGGGTTATCTGAGGTTTCTAAGGCCACCTAGAGTGAGTTTTTGAATACATCGACCTTATCTTGAGGATGACTTATTATATTGTTGTTTACTGGGAGGTGTGAGTGGGTTTGAATTTTTTGTCTGGTTAGGATTTTAAATTGTTCCAGAATTTGCAACCTTCTCGGTATTCCAGATGGGAGGTAACTCGCACTCATTGTTCTTGTTTTAGCTTGTTGACCGCCAGCCTAATAGATGCCTAGAGATGGTTATATTCTATTTTGATAAGTGGATCTCGGTATCTTTTATACTCTCTGATTAGTCTGAGCTTTATATGGACTTAAGAGAGAATTTTATACTACAGCCGTCAGAGACGAAAATGCCACTGAAGCTCTAAAAATTATACGAACAACATGAATTTTGCTGAGGATGTCAATTTTTTGAATTCAAAAAATATACAAAAAAGTTTACCACTTTTACCCCCCGGCTTCCCCCTAAAACACCCCATCGTAGACGGAGGAAAAACGGAAAAAATCAATTTACCAAGAATCTGTACGACGTAGAAAAAAATGTTTCAAATAAAAAATGTAGCTGAGATAATTCTAAACAAAAATGTTTAGAATTATTCTAAACAAAAATAACGGTTTCGTGGACGCCTTTCCTGTGACGTGTGGTCGTTTAAATACAAATCGCACATCGTTTATTTATTGCGCAAAAATTTCATACGAAACTGTACTCTTTACCCTTCCTATCATTACGAAGCAGAATTCGCCAAGCGTTGGATTGTTCACCCATGGACAGGGAACGTGAGATGGGTTTAGACCGTCGTGAGACAGGTTAGTTTTACCCTACTGATGACTCGTCGTTGCGATAGTAATCCTGCTCAGTACGAGAGGAACCGCAGGTTCGGACATTTGGTTGACGTACTTACTCGAGCGGGTAATGGTGCGAAGCTACCATCCGTGGGATTATGCCTGAACGCCTCTAAGGCCGTATCCTTTCTAGTCAAAGGTGGCAACGATATCTCTTGGAGTTCCGAGAGTCGAAAGGCTCAAAACAATGTGACTTTACTAGGCAATCGTAGTTCGCTACGATTGTCGCACGAGCCCTTATTTCCGTTGAGATTATCGGTTTACGGTGGAATTGATCCTTGCCAGTAGACCAGATTTTTAGACGGACGAACATGGGTATTATAATCTTTTGGATGTTGGAACTCGGAATTGTCTGTAGACGACTTACGTACCTGGCAGGGTGTTGTACCTGGTAGAGCAGTCTCCACGCTGCGATCTATTGAGACTCAGCCCTCAGCTTGGGGATTCGTCTTGTCGGTTAGACGAGACCCCTGGTATTAAAAAATAAAGAAAGCCGTTTTAACGCGATTAATAACGATTTTTGGTTTCTGTCGATAGGACGCTTTGATCAAAAGATATCGAATTTTACCCGCCGAGTTGATACAAATTTTATTTAAAATTGATTTCGCGTGCGTAACTAACATTCAAAATCGCCGGCACCAGTAGCTTTAAGTGTTCTCTCTGAGAAAACGAGTCATTCTACACAAAAAGTGATAATAACCATTTTTCAGAAATTTTATTTTTTCAAAAATTCCCAAGATTTTTGTCTTACGATCATCTGTTCTATAGATTGCAGGAATTACTTGTTTGGGATTGGTAAGGTCAGTTTTGACCAGGAGCGGAGTGATTTAAGGGCCGTTATTACTAAAAAAACGAAAACGCTACAAATAAAGGAAAAACCTTACCTAGCTTACATAGGGAAGTTTCTAGGCCTCATAATAACAAATACAAATATGTAGGTAAGAAGAGATATAGAAGTCCACATCTTGGACATCCATAAATATTCCAAAAATTACTAAACAGCTCGCAGAATAGTGAAGTTTTTGATTATAGTGATCGAAAACCTCCAGTAATGGAGTGCACCAAAAGAATAATAGATTTGAGTAGATTTGATTATATCTAGAATTATGTAGGGTCCTTCGTACTCCTTTTTATCTTTTATTTTTCTTATTTAATGCCAATCATTTATACTATTAAGTTAAACTTCTACTGTATGTACATTAGAAATATTTACTCTGCATCAATAAGACATTTACTTACATATATACATTTTTTTAAATAAATTATAACTGTAGGCAGTAACACAACAACTGTTAAGTGAAATTATAAATTAATAAGCGTAGGGAAATGGTGAGAAATCTCTGGTATGTAATTAGCATAGTTATCATTTTACAACTAATTAACAATTAATATAATTATACTTATTCTGGCTACGTAAAAAAGAATTAAGCCCAGTCTTACAGTTTAAAAATAATGAATATTTACATACGTGGCATGAACAATAATAATCATTGAAAATGAATATATTGATTATAAACTATATTGTTTATAAACCGCGATAGAAAAATTTATTATTTTTAGATGTGACTAGAGAAATATTTTAAAAAACATACGAGGACGAGGAAAGCTAAAAAGAGATTAAAAATCATGGGTTAAAAAGTTTAAATACCCATAAAAACAAAACAAATATTTAAGTTTGCGATGGCCCCATATTAGAAGTATTTTAATCCTTAACTATTATAAGTCAAAGGTAATTACATAAGTATCTATAAGACCAATTTTTTATATAAAGAAAACAAACAAATTTTTTTTGATAATATTTTTATTTATAAACTGAGATTACGAAATGAAGTACCATAAATGATTTAAACACAAAAGTTATTCTTTGCATTTTATGCATACCTGAACACAACATTGTAAACAATATGGGCATTTTACACTCTTCGCATAGTTCGTTTTTCTGTATTTCTTGGCTGGACAGAGATGACTTCTCTTGTCTTTTCGATTCTCATTGGCTCAAGGAGGCTCAGGAGCACTTAAAAATTTAGTTCCAAGATTATCTGTCTCGAATATTTGCCAAGCTCGAATATGTCGGGACACATTGGAGTTATATATTCTTCTCTTCATGTGTGTAATGTACAAGCTTTGGGCTAATTGTTTTAGGAATTTTACCCGAGAGATAGAATTTCCTTTATTTACAAACTGATATAACACTCTGGTACTCTGGTCAATACCTGCAATATTTCGAACAGCAAAAAACACTGCCATTGGCCATCTTTGTGATCTTCGAGCTACAGAATAATTGGCACATTAATGATCCAAGACATCCACACCGGCCTTTGTCGAATTATAAAATAAAATTATGTGGGGTTTTTTTGTTTTCTCATCAATAGCATTGTTATGGTGCATTGTAGATATCAGTATTGCACTTTTGCCTTTCTTATGTACATAAAATACCCTGATAACATCAGAAATGAATCCAAACAAAGAAGAATTAACTGGCCTTTTTCTTTGAGATTGAAATTTTGAAGTGATTCGTCGTTTATTTTTTTTAATTGTGCCAACGTAAGTGATATCCTTTTTTTTAATTCACAAAACGTTTCTACCGAAGTGTACCAGTTATCGCCAGTCACATTACGTCTTTTGCCATGAATTGGTTGAATAACTCGTAAAACCACTTCGGTAGGATGAGAGAAGGGTGATTTTGCAGTTTTGTTTTCGTTTTTGCCACTGTAGATTTCTGCGTTATACATGTAATGCCTCTTGGAATCTTACAAAATTTAGCTGTTTAGCTGGCTTATTCGGAATGTGCATTCTGAAGCAACGTCGTCCCTTGAATGGAACTAACATTTCATCAATAGTCGAAAAATATCCAGGTGCATCATATCCATGCAAATATCCAGCATCATCAAACCGGAGACACGACATTATAAAGGAAAATATTGCTAGTCTCATTGTACATCTAAATAGATCGCGGCCTGTTCCAACAGTTGCCACATTAGAGCAAACCAATAAACGCTTCCATTTCTGCAATATTAACGGGATGTATAAAAGCGGGACCGAATAACTTTCTGGAAATTTTATTGCGTTTGAATGTCCCGTATTGCTGTTTGATAAAATTCTTTCGTTGGTCCAAAGCACTACTTCTTTCAATATATCTGGAGTAATCAGAAATTTCCAAGTGTCTATAATAATGTCAGGAGTATTAGCGCGAATGGCACGTTTTAAACCAGGCAGAACTGTCACAATATTCTCTTTGAGAACTTTAGTTCTTTTTGGAGGACCTTTCAACCATTTTGTTTTGTCTTTTCCATAGTAGTAATTTCTTTGCCTTTCTTCATTCATTGCATCTTTATTTTCAGATTGGTTGATCTCTTCACTGGATAAAATTTGAATCTGCTCTTCATCTGATGGATCTCAGTGAACATCACTGAAAGAATAATGATCACTAAAAATTTCATGGTCGCTATCGCTTTGATTGCTGCCATCGGCCAGTTGGATGACATTGGCTCCTGCTTGTATCTCCTCAGCACTCACTAAAATATTTATTGAAGACGACGCCGACGTTGACGCAACATTTTCCGGATCGTCAACCCAAAAATCCTCACTAAGGCATCAATATCTTCGACGGTAAGGTTTATTTCGAGCAATTTTAAACTGAAAAGAAGAAAATACATATTATATTACTTAAAAAAACAACACTTCTCACAAGAAAAGAAAAAGAAAAGAGAAGTGAAGACATCAGAAGAAAATGTAACGTACAGTATATAAATGAATGGACATGGACACAAAATACAAAAAAAGAATGGAATAACCACATAAGCAGAATGGAGGAGAGCCGTGTCGTCAAAATAGCAAGAGATAAGTCATCAATTGGCAGAAGAAGTATCGGCTGACCGCGCAAAGGATGGAGTGACGACCTTTCATAGAGGTATTAATCCGCCAATGAACAAGCAGAATTGCTTATAAAGAGGAAGAAGAAGAAGAAAAAAAAACAACAAAAAAATCAAATAAAATAGCCGCAGCCAAAAATTACTTAATATGAGGAGAATGTCGAGAGCTCTCTGAGTCTGACAGACCCAGATTATAGTCGCAATATAATGCTTTTTAAAAATATTGTCCGATCTATTGTGTACTATATGCAACTATTGTGATAACCGATTTTGTATTATAAACACAAATGCACTTTTCTTCTCGAAGTACTAAAAATATTTACATTGGCAATAAGTTCAAGCTGTCTGACTGTAGGGTATAAAATAATCAGACGCCAAAATTTGTATCATTTTAGTTTGGTGTTCCAATGACTGCAGAGTTCAGTAATTAGTCTTTTAAATATGGTTTTGTGGTGAGAACTCGCAAAATGCCGTGGCTGCATTTAATCATCATGTCGTCATCATTGCTTCTCTTTTGCCGACTAGATAAGAAGAGATCTCGACAGTTTTCGAGGGTCGTTCCCTTTTTTGGGCCAGAACATTGTCTCTAGGGTTGAACGGCTTGAGTTCGCCCTCCGGCTGATTTTAAATGTAAATAGACATTTCACATTGGAGTTTTATAGTTGATTAGAGATGTATTTATGTATTTCATTTTATGACTTAATTGTCAAGCTCTCCTTAGGGGTCCTAGGTAGAAAGCAACTAGAGTTGCTTGAGAGGACTCTCTCAGATTCAGCAACCCATTTAATATCATTTAAAGGGTTTTACCCACATATTTAGTGGCTTTACTCATGTTTACCTAGCAACTGCACTGATCATGGACTTATTAGTCCAAAAACGTTCTGTGATGTAGCCCGAAAGGGTCTTTTTTAGAATATATATACCTTTTATAAAGGATTTTTTTTAAATAAGAATGTATAAGTTTACGGCCTAGATTATCGATGTCGTCACACATTTCGTTTATCCGCTTTTCCTTTGCATCTTTGATTTTTATGTCGATGTTCCTTGAATTTCTCTGTATAATTGTGTATTGCTTTTGTGTTTTCTTCTCTCGTCCATAAGTGTCAAACTACCTTTCGTCATCCATTTTTTCCGTTTCTTGTTTTCTTCATTCTTTATGTACTCCGGCTGTCGTATGTTTTATGTTTTGCAATACATTATAGAAGATATTAATAATAGTAGATACTTTTTCTACTACATATTATTAATATCTTCTATATTAACCTATAAAATCATTTTATTGAATCAATCATGGAGTAAGTAAATAAATATGTATTTCTTTAATAGAAGGGGGACATAAAAAAGTGTTTATGAACTTGATAGACTGTGTAAAAGAAGGAAGCCCGGTGTTAATAGTAATTGCTTTGTTTGTAAGTTTTTGTAAATATTTGCAATATATTTTCTGCGAATCCTTCATTTTTAAATTACTTTGCATAATTCTTCACTTCAGGTACTAAATTTTACCGACTGTGATATAAGGTACCCTCTTGTATAAGCAAGCATGTTGTTGCTCAAAGTTCACATATTTATGTAATTATAGGTCAAACCGTATAATCAATATGGCTAATGGAATAATGAGGGTCTTCTTAGATATTCGCTGTTAGCCGCATGCCTTTACCGGACTGGAAGACATTGGTCTATACATTAGTGATATTGACTTTATTTTTCAAGCAATATACTATAAATTTATAAGTAAAATCACAAATGTTTGTGGTAATCTCAAAAAATTTGTTATATAGAAATAAGTTCTACCACTTATTTTTCTGAATAACAATACTTTACGAAAACAATTTTCTTTTAAAAAATGTTGTTATCCTCTTATAAAGGACTTATACTGAAATACATTTTTATTTTCGTACTTAATGATTAATAACTATTATCAACCGTTCGATCATCAATCAAAATGATTTTAAACAATGATTTTTAGTATACAGTGTGGGGAAAATACAAGCACTTCGTTTATCTTAAATTTTATTTATTTATTGTTAGTCTTCACTGTTAAAATATAATCTCCGACTTACATCAAGACCGCATCGATTTTGATGAAAGTGTCTAGCTGGTTAAGATAGGTGAAAAAATTTGAAAAGGCGATATTTCAAAAATAAAAATACCATGTTGTTCTATATCAAAAAGTATCTGGCCAAAAAAATTTTTAGACCCCTAGACCCAAACATAACCGCAAAAAAGTTAAAACGCGTTTTTTTCGTTTTTTTTACGATATCTTCGGTTCTAATATTGGTAGAAACCCATTCTTTTCTTCAATTTGTAGAAAATCAAATTTTTGAACGCTTTTGAGATTTTTAAAATTTATTTAAAAAAACTGTCTGAACGCCATGATTATGAACCGATAATATATATACATATATATATATATATATATATATATATATATATATATATATATATATATATATATATATATATACAGATTGAACGAATTTAAAACGGAACATACGAAATCAATGTATTTCGGCTCAACTCCGCTCTAGGTGGTTGGCCAACAAAAGGTTGTCAAATAATTATATTATAAAAATCCAATACTTCAGCGGGCTGCTGGATTCTGAATTCATTCAAGAACAAGTCAAGCAGTTATTATGCTGTCAAACCACTTATCGCTTCCTTATAGTCCAAGAGATAGAGCCGAAATTTTGAACTGATCAGTAATATGACATTTCTCTATTGGAATATATTCATTGTAACTGGGTTAAGACTTTGTCTTACAGGCGGACGCCCCTCGTGGTACAGGGGGTGTAAAATAATGAAAAATCATTTTTGGACTAGCCGGTTGATAGTAAAAAGCCCATGTTCTACATAAAAAAATACCAAAAAAATGTTTAGACCCCTATATAAATTCCAGTAACTCTGAAGCCATTGATAGCTATCTCAGCCTTCTGATATTTTAATGTAGGCTCTCCCAAAAAGCTCCATTACATGATAAGCACTAACAGGCTGATTACTATGTCGTAACCATTGTCGAAATTCTTCGCTGTACATGGCTTTTAGAGGTCCCATGAATGTATTGTTAAGTGGTTGTATTTTGTGTGATGAATGGGGTGGGAGTGATATAATTAAAACATAGTTTTGTCTGGCCAATCGATTAAGTTTTACAAATGCTATAAAGTGTTGGAACCACATTGTAAACAGATTTGCTTGTATCCATCCTGAGGGATGTGCCGCAAATATGGTTCTCGGTGGAGCCCATTTTTTTTAGTTGGTCGCTCAAATTCTTGCGTGGAAAAATGACTAAAGGGAAAACGAAGATTCCAGTTGCATTCATACATGCAACGATTGTAATGAGAGATCCACGCTCAGCAGATGTCAGTGCAGCAACTTGCCTTTTTCCACGCAAACTAATTACTTTAGCCACTTTTGACTGTACGATAGATATACCACTTTCATCTACATTTAAAATTCTATCAGGGGTAAATTTTTCTTTGTCATAAACCTCTTCTAGAAGATTTAAATATCTATCGGTATTTTCTTTACTGAATCCTAAAGCTGTCGCAAAGGACGTGCCAATTTGTTTTCGTTCTGATAACTTCTTTTTGTGGCGTTTTAAAAAAAGACTTGTCCATTTTTGCCCAGCCATTTCATGTTTGAACGTGATTCCTTTCAGCTAATTGTACAGCTATTCTTCGTAAATCTGTTCGTGTAAGGCCAAATCATGATGCTTCCATGGCTAAACAATAATTAACTAGCTCATTCTCAAGTTGTTTGCAAAAAACCGGTGGCTTACCAACTTTTCCATATTTTTCCATATTTTTCTTTGGCCAATCGTTGCAGAGTTGATCTTGGCACATTATACATCTTACTGGCTTTTTTTTAAGCCCATTGTCTGTTTTCAGAGAGCGTCAATCGCCCTTGACATGTCCGAAGGGGACCATGATCTAAATGTCTTTGTTTTCGGCGTGATATCTGCAACAATATTATCTATCAATTTCAATTTTACAAGCCAAAAAAGGGTCCCACATTGGGAAATTTTGGGGGGCCCGGATTAAGCAACGCTTAACTAGGGCCCGGGTTTAGGCAAGTTCCTCTAAGTATTTCCAGGCAAGTTGACTGTAGAACGTTTTCAACTAGAATGTGTAGTTTTTTCACAATATTGAAATGAATGAAAAAAGTCGCTTTGTTTATTAAATGTTAATAAAAAACCATGACGCAGGAAAAATATCGAGACTCACGAGATGGTACGCCTTTTCTATTGACTTCCCCTAGATACTCCAGTTAAAAAATAGCACCCAGTAATTTTTCGATTTTTAAATGCTTCATTTCCTGGGGTATCATTGATATTTATAATGTTTACGTTAAAAATCTTGTAAATATGAGCAACCTATAATGCAAATTATCAAATAAAAACTACGTAAGAAAACAAATGTATTTTATTCATGCAATTACTCGTTCAATTACTCACTTTAGGAATGATTTGAGTGAATTTTTGATCGTTGTGTCACTACGAAGTTTCACATTCATTTCTGACTAACACCACCTTACTGATAAAACTGTCAAATAATGCAGCTTCATCTAGCAGGAAGGTGAGGCAACGCAATGTCGTTTGCCCAATCGACATAAGTAGTTTCACATGCCGCTAAAGCAGAAAACATTGCCATAATCCCAAATGGGATCATCTGACTGAAAAGGGTTAAATACAAAATTGTCACCTTCACTCGGTTTGTATTAGGCTTACAGCAAAAATAAATTTTTTTTTGTGAGCTACATTTTGTCCATTAGTATCGAATGCTTTTGCCAGGTCTAGAAACACACAAGCAGTAGGTTGGTTATTGTCAATTTGATTGTATATTTCATTGGTGATTTCCATTATTGTATCATTTGTCGATAAACCTTGACGGAATCCAAACAGAAGTGGTAATTAGTGAGATTGGTCTGTAGTTTGACAAACTTAGTTTATCTCCTTTCTTGTATATAGGAATTACAACTGTTTGCTTAAATTTGTCTGGACATTGACCAGATTTAAATATTAAATTTATTAGTTCCACCAACGGTTTGATGATTTGTTTATCTATAATTTTTATTGTTTCTGCTCTAATGTTGTCAATACTGGGTGATCTTTTCTTCTTAAGTGTTTTAATAATTCCCTCAATTTCACTTTCAGAGACCGGTCTTAAATACATAGAATGCATCACGCTGTTGTATTGTGGGAAATACGATGTCGGTGGTGTTATATTCTTGGCATAAGTTTCTCCAATTTCTGTAAAATGACGAGCAAACGAATCGGAGATAGTTTCACCATCTGTTACAGTAGTTCCTTCTTACGTAACTATTTCTTTAATATTTCTTTCGGTTTCTTTACCTGTCAAATTTTTAACAATTTTCCACAGGTTTTTGGAAACATTCTAGTTTTTCTCAATTTCATTTCTAAAATAATCTTTCTTAGCATTTTTTATTAATATATTTATGTGTTTTCTATAATTAAAATATTCATTTTTTTTATTAACATTATCAGGATCTTTGACATGTTTACTTTTACCATGTATTAAAGCAAGCACTAAATAACACAAAAAAACACGAAATTTGTGTAATAATGGGAGACTTCAACGCTAAAGTAGGAGAAGACGTAACTCCTGGAGTTACTGGAGGATTCGGTCTTGGGAAAAGAAACGAAAGAGGTGATAGATTGGTGGAGTTCTGCCAAGAGGAAAACTTTGTTATCACCAACACATGTTTTAAACAGCCAAAAAGATGTCTCTATACATGGATATCACCGATAGATGGCCATGGTAGTGTAATGCGTAACCAAATAGATTATATCATTATTAACAATAGATTTCGAAACTCATGTAAATGTACTAAGACATATCCAAGTGCCGACGATCTAGAATCAACCTAAAATTAAAGACAATCAAAAAGCCTTCCATTACAAAGAAATACGATAGACAAAAACTAAAAGAAGAAGAATTTAAACATCACTTTGAACAGACAATGAATGAAAAAATTCGAGACAACATCACACAAGTATACAATATACCAACAGTCGAAGAAAGATGGGATAACATAAAGAATGGTATCATCGATACAGCAACGCAAAGTGAAACTGTCACCCATTATAAAAAGCAAGCGTGGATGAAAGATGAAATAATCGAAATGATGGACGAAAGAAGACAGCTTAAAAATAGAAATAACTCAGAGTATAAACGAAAGCATAATCTGATTCGAAGAAAAATCAGGGAAGCCAAAGAGTTATGGATGCGAGCAAAATGTGAGGAATTAGAAGAATTGCAACGAAAACATGACGAATTTAACACACATAAGAAAATGAAAGAAGTTACAGTACACAAAAGAAATACACCCATAACATTAACGAATAATGAAGGTCATGCACTATCCCTAGAAGACGAAGTAATGGAGGAATGGGAAAACTACATTAAAGCATTATTTAAGGATGATCGAGGATCACTACCTAACTTAAGTGCAAATACAGGACCATCAATCTTAAACGCTGAAGTAGAAAAAGCCATACACCAAGCCAAAAACAACAAAGCCAGTGGACCAGATCAAATATACAGCGAATGGCTAAAATTACTCTCAAATGACAATATAAAAGAACTCACTGTACTTTTCAATCAAATATATGATACCAGTGAAATTCCATCGGACTGGCTAAAATCGATCTTTATTCCTCTACCTAAGAAACCAAACGTTAAGAAATGTAGCGATTGTAGACTCATTAGTTTAATGAGCCATGCCGTTAAAATACTGTTGCATATTCTTCTAAACCGAATTAACAACAAGTGCGAAGAAATAATTAGTCAAGAGCAGTTCGGGTTCCGGAGATGCCATGGAACTAGAGAAGCACTATTTTCTATGCAAACACTCCTTCAACGATGTTGGGAGGTAAGAAAACCCGTATATATGAGCTTCATTGATTTTGAAAAGGCATTTGATCGCGTTCAGCATACCAGACTAATTACCGCCTTGCAGAGCATCCAACTAGATGAGAAAGACATCAAACTTATTGCCAAACTTTACTGGAACCAAACAGCCATTATTAATACCAACAACAGAGAATCAAAGCCAATCAGTATTGAACGAGGCGTAAGACAAGGCTGTATACTATCTCCCACCCTCTTTAACGTGTATTCTGAGAATCTATTTAGGGAAGCTTTAAAAGATCAAAAAGGAATTATCATAGGAGGAGAAATAATTAACAATATACGGTACGCCGACGATACTGTGATTCTAGCTGAAAACATCGACGATCTGCAGGAGCTAATCAATAGAGTTGACATGGAATGCACAAAAAGGGGACTGTCGATAAATATCGATAAAACTAAATACATGGTGACCAGTAAAGTGGATATCGGCGCAACCCAACTGATATTAAACCAACAACCGCTGCAGAGAGTTCAGAGATTCAAATACCTTGGATGTTCGATTACCCAAAATCTAGATCCATCCTTCGAAATTCGATGTAGAATTGAACAGGCAAGAAACTCATTTAAAAAATTCAAGCCTCTATTCACCAATAACTCATTAAATTTGGATATCCGTGAAAAGTTTACAAGATGTTACGTGTGGTCTGTACTTTTGTATGGATGTGAAACTTGGACTTTAAACGCCGATATCATGAATAAAATCGAGGCGTTTGAGATGTGGTTGTATCGAAGGATACTAAAAATTCCATGGACTAGCAGAACTAGAAACGAAGAAGTTCTTCGAAGAATGGGACATCAACGAACTCTATTAAATATTATTAAGAAACTAGAATATCTTGGACATATAATCAGAGGACCAAGATAGTTCCTTCGGCTAATTCTCAACGGTAAAATCGAAGGAAAGAAATGGATAGGACTGAAGAAACTCTCTTGGTTGAGGAATTTGCGGCAGTGGACAGGTTTGACAGCGGACCAATTGCTATACGTAGCGCAAGACCGAGATCAGTATAAAAATATTATAAGCATGGTAGTCGCCGACGTTCCGTAGGGATATGGCACTCTAAGAAGAAGAAGACGATACAAGAGATTTTTTGGGTTTATGGATTTAACCAGACCTGCAGTTATCCAACTTTGGCGCTTCTTCTCATGTTTCTTTATATAACTGTCTTTTACTGTAAGTTTGTTAAGAATTTCACATAATCAATTGCATTTGACATTAACATTTTTAGAGGCATTATATTCACTCCAGTCATAACTTTCTTTTTTTAGTTCTTTGTAATTGATTATGTGTCGTTCTCTGCTTAGTTTTGTATAACTATTTTTAGGTTAAGTGTATTAAACAAATAACAGTCGCTTTATGATCAGTAGCACAAGTGTCCACGACTGCTGCTTTAGTTTGTCTAATAATTCCCTGTGATTTTAAAAAAATGTGATCAAGACAACTTTTAGAATTTCCTTGTATTCTTGTATATTTGTTGACCATAGATTCAAATTGGTATTCATACATCAAATTGAGGTATTCGTAAACACGTTGATTAGTTATATCCTTAATGTTAATATTAATGTCGCCGAGTAGTATATGGCACGCTAATCGTTCTTGTTTTTGTTTTTCTAAATATTGTTTTAAGTCTTCAAGGAATTCCTCCACGTCACCAGATGGTGAACGATAAAGGCAAGTAACTAAGATTTTCTTATTACTTTCTAATTGAATAAGTAATTCAATTGCTTGAGAATGCCCAATCATTACCTTTTTATGCGAAAAAGTAATGGTTTTTTTTATATATACTTCTACCCCGTCATTTCTATTGAAACTTGAATTACTATAGAAGAATATGTATTCATGGTTATTGTAATATTGTACATCACATAGTTTAAAAGTTTCAGTTAGTACTATCAAATCAAAACCTGAATTTAGTTGACTTAATACTGCACTAAACTCATCAATGTTTTTTGTTAAGCTTCTAATATTTTGGTGAATTATTTTTAAGTTGATTTGATTATTTTTCATTTAATGACTTATAAATAAACATCCATAATAGTATACAAGGCAACAGTCTGAATTGAAATTTTAAAAGAAAGTTGTAGGTTCGTTAACCTGAATTATTTATTTCGAATTAATTTCAATTTTATTACAGAATCATAAATACTTTTTGACACTAATTTAACTAAATAGACCAGAAACATGTTTAAAGTAAAAGTTCGAAGAACGATATGATTTATTATAACTATAAATGCCGCAGTATGTTTCTAATACGAGTGATTATATTGATGAAAGAAGATTACATATATGAGAGAGAAGTTTCAAAAATTTTTAATCCAGTCTTAAAAATTGCTTTCAATTTTCTTAGCAATTTTGTCTTTTGTCTTCAATCGCTCTTCATCACAAATAGAGTATAGAGACAGACACTGTTTATGTAACAATTCCCAATTTTCTGTATGTATAGACATGTAAATACATATCCCCTGGGTGCTCGTTACTCCATAGAATAATGGAGCGTCTTCCATCTCGACGTGGTTTTAAAAAAGACATTTTGTTGTTTACTATATAAAGTATGAATCGGGGTGTGTTTTCCCCTTCGCAATGGATTGAGGTTGACAAATAAAACTTCAGAGATTCGAAGGTACAATGGTAACACCAGCTATAGAGTTAAGTGAGAGGCATTAAGCCTATAAGGGCCGGGGGCATGGAAGCCCCAGCAGGTAGCTAAGCACCGAGACCAGGCCAAGGTCTGGTGATCGACAGATGCCGATTGGCAAGCAAGCACATTAATTGAACCCAGCCTATGTGACATGTTCACCCCTTAGAATTATGTTCGGGTCTAACAATTCATTGGAGCGAAGTGTATTAACTCGAGTAAAAACGGGAGTCAGTCCACCCCGCTCCAATGCTCCAGACCATCCCTTTGCACCTATAGCACTCTGATGCGCGATAGGGGCACAACTATCAGACAAATGCTTTTTATGTGGGAGTCATGGCTAATAGAACTCCAACATGGTTTCCTAATCGATTTTAAATTCAGGACAGACTGACGCGCTTTATTCCTGTAACCCTCTAGTGACTTGTGCGCGAAACTAAAATTGCTTGCTTGGGCCTCAAGCCGCCGCTCCGGACTACGTCCGATTTGGAGACTTGGTGCTAAGAGTTTGGGCCCTACGTGTCCGGGTTATTTGTTTTTGTTTATTTTTTTTTGTTGGCTTTCGCCGGCTTTTGTTAGTTTTTTTTTGTTGGCCGAAGCTGTTTTTTATGTTTTTGTTATTTTTTTTTGTAAGATGTCGACAGATGCCGTTTGCTTGAAAATAACCCTCCGTTCGGCTCGCGGAGATAAGAATACGACCGAGGCAAGAAGGCCCTGCCGCGACTAATGGGTAGGAATCGAGAGGTGGAGAGCCGTCGCTTGAGGTGTCGGGTTTGTAGAAACGCACTCGAGACGTTTAGGCGTCACGGTCACCGGTCTACACTCCTAGTATCCCAGACAAAACTCTCGGGGACCACTCTACTCTCATTCCAAGAGAACCAGGCGAGGTTGAACGAGCTGGGCCCGTACACACCTCTTTTGGCCTTACACCACCAATCGTGGTGTCGGTGTCCCGGCACGTACCCGCCTGGAGATTTAAGAGTGGTATAGAAGAGATCCTCGGCGGCGACCTGTCTACGTGCGAGGTAGAAATTCCTCTGCCTGCGTCACCTGTCCGCCCGTGAGAGGGGATCACGGATGGGTGAGGTAATCGCAACACAGGTACTACGGGGGAGGTGGAGCCCCACGATGCGTGCACGTATGCGTACGTGTCGTTCCACCTTCATTTTGGTGTCGGACTCGTAGGGGCAGTGGAGGCGCTAACGGTCGTATGCCGAAAGGCCAGGTAGACCAGGGTCTTGCCAAGTTTTTATTTGGAGGGTACAAAGCATTCGCAATGCTTGAAAATCACCCGTATTTATACATTTGTGTTCCTACTGACAAAGTAGTGGAGGCAATTCTCAAGACAATCGGCCAGTAGCAGATAGATAATATTTTAATAGCCAATAGGAAATGAATATTACTTTCATTGCCATATAAGGTGAGGAGCGATGCGTACAGTACGCTGATTGGCCAGGGACCTAGCTAGCGTACGGCGACAGTATCCCCTATAGTAAGAGTTGGGAGGGAGTTTCTAGTCCATACGTGTTCGGGCATGGACTAAAACATTTGGAGGCAAATTCAAGATGTATGTATTAAGTGATGTATAAGGAATAGAAACACATGTATTTATTTATATCGTTTAATACATGAGTTGGTAAAGGCGATTAGATATTAATATTGAATGTTATCAACCAGTAGTTTAACCCAGTATATCTGTTTAATTTAATTATTTATCTATTATAAAAATTATCCCTATAATACTGTAACATGCTGTCATGTGTTAAATTGTATTTTGTAATACAATTATAATGTCATTTTTAACCTGCTTTACTTCATCATTATTATCATTTGGCTCTACAACTCTATGTGAGTCTTGGCCGCGTTTACTATCTCTCTCCATTGTTGTCGGTCCTGAGCAGCTATTTTCCATTGCTGTATTCCCATTTTGCGTAGATCACTGGCTACTGCGTCCTTCCACCTCTTTCTTGGGCGACCAACTGACCTTCTGCCATCGGGCCTTTCCCAGAATGTGGCATTCAGGGGCCTTTCGTCACTCGATCTTAGTACGTGGCCCGCCCATCTTATTCGGTTTGCTTTAATGTAGCGTACTATATCTCCATATACTGTCTGGAGTTCATCATTGTGTCTTCTTCTCCATTCTTCTGTTGTCTCTTCTCTGCAAGGCCCATAGATAGTCCGAGGCATCCGAGGTTCTTTCCAATACCAGTAATTTTGTCGTTTCCGTTGGTTCAGAGTCCATGTCTCGCTTCCATACCTTATTGTGGGACGAATTATTGTCTTGTACACTATTATTTTTGCTGGTATTGAGAGTATTTTTGATTTAAGTACAGTCATTAATGAGTAATATGCCCTGTTTCCTGCAATGATCCTGGCTGCCACGTCCTTTTCATATTTATGTTCAGGTGTTATGATCGCTCCCAGGTACTTGAATTCTTTGACGACTTCAAAGGTGTACTCATTGATTGTTACGTTTTGTCTAACCCTTGGTCTTGGGTTCTTCGTAACCACCATGTAATTGGTCTGGTCTTCGTTGAACTTCAGACCAACTGCCTTGGCTCCGTTTTCGAATAGGGTGAAAACTTCTTTTGCATCTCTGGTGGATTGTGCAATTGTGTCAGTTTTAATTTTTCAGCTTTAACTTTTGAGAATCGTATGCATTGTTATCAATTAGTTCTGCGCAAACAATTACAGGATCGTAGCTTTTGTCAAAATCCATTCTCTCTTCTTCTTGCAGTACCCTGTCCGATTATCGAACATTGTCGATCATATTGGAAATAATAACTTTGTTTACGACAGATCGAAACAAATTAGCGGATGTATCTTGATACCACTCTCGGAGATTTCGGAGCCAGGATGTTCTTCTTCAGCCTGGCCTAGCTCAGGTGTAGAAGATTATACCTCTGGATGACCCATTTTTCGTTTTTTCTTTGCTCTTTTTCATTCGGAGTAAAACTGTTTCATTTATTATTCGATCAGCTCAACTTATCCGTAATATTCGTCGGTAAATCCACGTCTTAATGGCCTCCAAATTTTTCATTGGTGTCTCTGTAAGGGTCCAGCTCTCCATGCCATTATCTCTATCTATTCAATCGCACGCTGAGATTTTTAATACGTGAAATTCTACTTTTAGGTCCTCGTTTACCATATACTTTTCCTTGAAAAGTTTAAACCATATATTTCATTATTTTTGGTGATGTAGCATTTTCTAATTCCTTTCTATATAAAGTTTAAATTCACGTATTTCAACTTCCATTCTCTATAAGTTTTCAATTCGGTGTCTTACATTTTTATATTCGGACTAAAGTTTGTCATAAACATTCCAATTTCATGTCAAATCTTCAAAGAAAAACACTTAAGTATCTCTTCGAATAAAATAAAAAATATATAAATGTTTATTTTACACAGTCCTAATTACACCGATTAACGCTTTTAGAATCGCGTCCTGCAATTAGTGTTTTTTTAATTTGCCAAGATAGACCAGCCATTGTCAGATGCTTTACTACACGTAAAACAAATAAAACTCTCAAAAATCCCCTTACCCCGGGATCGTTGAGAAGGAATTTTTTTTGAGAGTCACTTTTCGTTTGATCAACGTAGAAAAAAGTCGCCGGAGCTACACGCTGATGGTTAGCCGGATTTTTTAGTTTGAAAATATCTTTGGAGATTAAATGTATCTTTAACCGTAGTGCTGTTGACATCGATATAATATACTAAGGATGGAACCTCTATAAATAAATATTTGCGTCCAAAGTAGTCGATAACAATGGTCAACTATTGTTTCCGGATAGTAGTAGTAAAACTCGTTCGAGTGGGAACTTACGTTCCTGGTTGATAATCATAATAGCATCGGCATTCTGCCATACAATTTAATACCTTTAAATATGGTTTCATCCATTTAAATTTAATCATTGTTTGGTTCTAAGACTATTTAGCAAGTACTAAAAAAGTTCACTGAAGATGGATTGATAAGTCCGAAAACGTTTTAAACGTAATCCTTTTGGATTTTTAAGATTTCATTCATTTAAATATACCTATTACAACAGAAGTGTTTTACTTGATTGTTAGAGTTTATTATTTTTTCGTTGTTTCTCTTCTTTCTCTTTTTGTTTGCAAGCTTATGGTCTTGCTTGTTAAGATTTTCCTTTCGTTTTATTGCTCCCTGTTTTTTTTTACTTATACTTTGTGTTGACTCTTCCGTAAATTTACCTTCAGGCTTCCATCTCCAGCTTTTTCCTTCCACGGTTGAATTTTTGTATCCTTGTTTCACATTTTTTCCTTTATTGCTCGGCGTTTTGTACTTTTCACTTACTTCTTTGAGAATTCTTCTTTCTTTAACCGTCATGTTCTCATTAATGGGTACTCTTGTCTCCAATAAGAAATTTCGGTTGAATCTTCTTTTCCAGCACCCTCTTGTTCATTATCTCTCATGCGTCACTAGTTTTATGGAACTTTCAAGCTCTATATTTATATCCTCGTTTAAGTGTTGCTTAATAAAGTTTTTGTTTCTTTTTCCAATTTTCCATTTTATTTTCTAAGATGCCGAGATTTTTCCTTATTTCCGTTTATATATCTCATTACTTTCTTTCTTTATCTGCAATATTTGTTGTTTGTAATCTTTGTTTTCCTCCGTGATGACTTTTAATTCGGCAAATATTCCTTTCGGTATAATTTCATATCGTTCCCCTGATTATCTGTTTCTTCTTGTCTTTTTCAGCCTTTGATCTGAATAACTTTTTGTTCTTTTTAAAGGGAGATTCTGATCCTTACTGCTGCTTCTTTTTTTGTCCCCTGACAAATAATCATCGCGGTCCGTCTGCATTTTTATGCTTGCTCTTTTTTTTTCCGGGATTGCAAAAAGAGTTCGACCCACCTCATTAGTTCGGGGAATTTCCTATTATGAATCCTCATTATTGAATTTGAAACGCAATTTCAATTATTTTATTTTTAATTTCAATGTCATTAATCATAATATGAGTAGTCTCCCTTTAGTATAGTATAGCCAGTGCAGTTTAGGACTAGAACAGGATATTTTGCTATTTTTTGAGGCTATGGAATACTAGGAAGATTACAGGGTCAGATGCTGTCTAATACTCAAATACTCTATCATCTGAGCTATCCGGGCCACTCAATATTTTAGTAACTATTAATATCGATATTTCATTCATTAAATATTAATCTCAACATTTCAGTATTTAACTATAAATAAAGCAGTGTTGTAAAATGGATTAGTAAATAAATGTATTATCAGCGAAACAACGTAGCTATTATTAATATATGCATTTGACAACAAAAATTATGAATAATACATAAATAAAATATCGTTCGTTTGGATCGGATATTCTTCTATTCGTATATGGCAATATTAAAACGACGGCTACTTTGAGGCAACTATAGAAGTTCCATGCTTTTATAACGCTTCTGATCGCATTAGCTTATGTTTAGTAAGATAATAAGATAAGATAGAGATTAAAATTGCTGTTTTATAATCAATATTTGTAATTGTGTAATAAATACCAACACTATTAACGAGCAGTAAAATGTGGATCTGAAATTTTCATACGATCATGATCTAAAAATAAATATATTACATATGTACTTCGAAATATTTACTTTATTTTTTTAAGCATTTTTTTAAGTTTTTAAAATTTCTGAGATATTTCACAATTTTGATGATATCACAAGTAAAATTTTCCACTTTGTCCTTTCTTAATACGAAATATAAAGGCGATGCCAATCGCAGTTTTAGGTATATGTAGTAGTATATTTAATTTAAATAAAAATCAATTACCTCTAAAATGATCTTCTATTTGATGAATTCTAGTTTTATGTCCAAAATATCTCAGTATATTTTAGTGTATAATGGCGATGAGTCTAGTTATTATGTTAAGTTCTTCTAGTATTGAATGATTTGAATTATGTTAATGTGTAATAAATAAATTTCCGTTAGTTGTTCTGGCTAACTTTTCACAACATCCGTCCGTGCATCCATATTTTTATGCCATCTTGCTTTAGTGTTCATGTTTCGCATCCGTATAGTAAATATTCAGAACAATATATAGCATTCTAATAATATTAAGATAGATATTTTTGTGTTACAGAGCACTTTACGAATGTTCATAAAACCGGATCTTGGTATTTCGATACGATTTCTAATGTATTTGAAATTAATTTTTCACCATCATTCTGACTTTACAACCCTGCGTGGGTCCTAGCCTCCTCAAGAATTTTTGTCCAGTTCTCCCTATCCATCGCCTTGTTCCAAGTAGGTATTCCCATATTTCTCATGTCTTCATTGATGTTACCAAGGAACCTTGTTCTGGGTCTTCCTCTTCTCTGAAAAATGGGTGTATTAAAGAGCGTTTTTCTAAATGAATCATTTTGCTCCATCCGCATTACAAGTTCTATCCACCTTAGGCATCCTATCTTAATACATTTTACGATATCTGGTTCTGAGTATATTCTATAAAGTTCGAAGTTGTATCGTCTTCTCCACACTCCATTGTCATTCACCATTCCATAAATTCGCCTTGGTACTTTTCTTTCGAAACATCCTAAAATGTTTTTGAGTTTTACCTTTGTATTTCTCGATGGGTGCATATGAACTGGCTCCCGCTCGCAGGTAATAAGCCCTCTATGGATGAAGAGTTTTGCGCGAATTGGCTCTCGATGAAATTCTCGAAAATCTATGTAGGTAGGCGATGGATTTTATTGAGGTGGTCAGTAAAAAACTGGACTTTTCATCATTCTTTAAATTCGTATATCTCTTCGGTGCAAACTTATTTCAAATTAGTTTTTTGATTGTTTTGCGTCTTGCTAGTCTATTTTCTTGGTGCGATGGTAATTGCATTTGCAGTCCAAATTGGATCTTGAACTCCTGTAATCTCTGCCCCTTGCCAGTCGCGCAAGCCAGCACAAAACTACTTCAGGTTTAACGCGTCCGTTGACACTTTCCGCTTCCACCTTCTCTGTGGCCCCCCTTTTGGTTTTCTGCACTACATTTTATTGTCGAGGGTTCGTATTACAATCTGTCGTAAGCCAGACTTAGAAAATAATAAGACTCTATTGAAACAAATTGTTTTTTGTGTCAAAATTATTTGGGTTTGTTTGATAGATTACGTAAGTAGCAAAAATTCCTCGTATTCAAACAATCCTTTGACTTGATTGAAAGTCAAAAATTTGCTTTATTGAAAGTAAAAATAATTGCAGTAAAGTTATCGCAAAAATTCCCAAATTGATTTATGTGATTCAATGGACTAAATGTGAACCTTTAATGTTCATTAACATTTATCACTTATTTACATATTCATGTGTTTAATAGCACATTTACATCGGCATGTAAGTAATTATTAATTACATCACGTAATTTGGTACAACTTGGTATTGCAACTAAATGTGCATTTTTAATTACTTACTGTAAGACACGACGTGCCTCAACGTGCATTCTTTTGAATGGAGTAATGTAAATACCGCAAACATATATTCGATAATAAATTAATGTTGCTTGTCGGCTGTTGGTCTATATGAAATTTATGAAAATCACGTGACAAAATGACCAGAGATAGAACACGATGATTATAACCGAAAGGCATCATTGAATCACAGATCCAAGGACGACTATAATTGAAAGGGTCATGTGGCTTCAAGTGAAATGTCGATCAAATGGAGTCAAAAGATAGAACAGTGAGAAAATAAAAATGTTTATGGCTGATTAAATAGATAGTTAGGTATGACATGTATAGCAAGTTTTACTTATGATGTATATTGTAATTCAGGTTTTGTCGACAATTCCCTGGGATATTTATTCAAAAGAGATAAGGCTCTATACTATTTTACGAAAGACTGAGAATGATATGAGTTAGTGTATACGTTAGATAGTTATTGTAACTATAATTTATAAAAGTTTCCAATAATTGTTGTCGGTGCATAGTATCCGTTTCAGGAATTCAGGTTTTTTTTTTCAGAAAAAAAAAATGTGAATAGAAAATGCATCATCATCATTCTGGCTTTCCAACTATGCGTGGGTTCTAGGCTCCTCAAGAACTTCTCTCCAGTCGTCCCTATTCATCGCCTTCCTCCGCCAAGCACGTATTCCCATCTTTCTCATGTCTATCGATGTTATCAAGGAAACTTGTTCTGAGCCTTCCTCTTCTCTGACCAATAGGTCAGACGTCCTATCTTAATATGTTTTACGATATCTGGTTCCTGGTATATTCTATAAAGTTCTAAGTTTTCTCCTCTCCCCATTGTCATTTACTGCTCCATAGATTCGCCTTAGTACTTTTCTTTCGAAACATCCTAACATGTTTTCATTACTTTTTGTTAGAGTCCAGGTCTCTGAACCATATGTTAGGACTGGGCGTATTATTGTTTTGTAGAGTTTTATTTTTGTACTTCTCGGATAATTGTGGATTTAAGGAGGAGATTGAGCCCAGAATAGTATCTGTTTACCGTGTAAATCTTCTGCGTTTTATCTCTGCGGTGGTATTATTTTCAGTGTTAAGGAGCGGTCCCAGGCATACAAATTCGTTCACTGCTTCGATGACGTTGGTTCCTATAACAAGTGGTCCTAGCATTTGTAGTTGCTTGATTATTTTCATATACTTCGTTGTGTTGGTGTTTATTATTAAACCCATTTTTGTAGCTGATTCTTTTAATGCTACATAGGCTTCTTGTACAGCGTTTTCCGTTCTCTCAACAATATGCTGATGATATCAGCATAGGCAAGGATTTTCACTGATTTATTATATATTGAATCAATGGTTGTCATTTGTGACATATGTATTACATTTTCCAGAGCCAGATTGAACAGTATACAGGAGAGAGCGTCTCCCTGGCACAACCCGTTATTTGTTTTAAAAGGTTCAGACAGTTCCCCCTGAATTCGTACTCTGCATTCAACTTTTTCAGAGTTAGTTTTGTTAAATTGACCAACTGATTGGGCATTCCTAGCTCTTTCATTGTTTTGAACATTTCTCTTCTATTCACAGAGTTGTAGGCTGCTTTCTAGTATATAAATATGTGATGAGTATCAATACCATATTCCAGTGTTTTTTCTAAAATTTGTTTCATGGTTGCAATCTGATGAATTGTCGATTTACCACCTCTGAAATCAGCCTGGTATTTTCCTACTATCCGTTCTGAATACGGTGACATAGTACTGTGGAAAGTGTTTTATACGCTGCATTTAGAAGCGTAATTCCTCTGTGGTTAAAGCATTCACAGATATCTCCTTCTTTGTGTATGGTGCAAAGTATTCCAATATTCCAATCATTGGGGAGGGATTTCTGTGTCCGTATTTCTTTGATAAGCTGCTCTAATCCCATTATGGTATCGTAGCTACCTTCTTTACATATTTCAGCTGGGAGATTATCTATTCCGGTGATTTGTTTCTGGCTAGTTTTTTAACTGTATCTTTAACTTCAAGAATCGTTGGTGGTTCCTCTCCCCTCTAGTCTGTTCCCCTTACCTCATCTCTTTCGTCTTCCAGATTTTCTTCTTCATCCTCTATATTAAGTGCCTGGTTAAAGTATTCCACGCATCTTTTCTTGTCTATTCTGACTTCTGCATTGTCTTGTGGTTGCCTTGAATTCTTTTCTGTTGATGTTAACTTTCTTATAGAATGCTCTGAATTTTTTCTCTCTGTTGAGTTTTGCATCTTTTTTTGGGTCCCAAAATTTACATTCTCCATAAAAAGATTGTTCGTATGATTTTTAGAGGTCATATCTCTGACGACTGGACTAATAACGCATACAATAATGATAATACGGTAATTCTACGATGAACGGTGAAGACTTTTACTGTTTTTTGCTTTGCAAAAATCGCTTTGCAATTTTACTGTTATTTTAAACTTAAAAACAATTATATAACTTTTAAACTATTACTCTTATACAAAATATTTTTTCATGTTTAAAACGCCGACAATTTTTATACGAATTTAAGCAGAAAAAAGTTATTCTGGGACGATACGGTAAACGAAGTGATTTTTTTTAATGCGAAGTTATTTTTTTTATAATAATTAAGAAACGTAATTCGTCTCATTTTAAAGATATAGACTTAAAGTTTTATTTTATGATAGAAAAGCAATTAGAATTCAATCAAAAGTTTGCATTTTAACAATTTTTTAACTGTTTAAACAAATTACATTGTTTATTTATTAATTATATTATAAACACATTGCATATTTGTAATGTACACAAAAAGTAAGTACAGAAAATTACAGTATGTTGAGGATCTTTTTTTTATTTTTTGAACGCTTGATTTTTTTTAGAATTAGAGGTTAAATAATAATTTGTACTTTAATACAAATTTTCATCCCTTAGAAACCACCGCTTATGACGTAAATAACGTTAAAAAATAATTATTTAGGATGTAAAATGCTTAACTTTTGAATTTAAATCAATAACAATTCATTCATTGCTTGTGAAATGATGTTTCATTGGTTTTAAGTTTTTAACCCCTAGAAACTAACCATTTGTGCAAAAAATACTTAAAAAGCCTTTTTAGAGTTTAAAATGTTTTAATTTTCCATTGAGATAACTAAAAGTTTATTCCTCGCTTATGCAACGATATTTCTATAAATTTTTCAACTCATAAAAATCACCCCTAAAAACGACTACAGCGTTATAAATACGTTTTGTACACATTAAAATTCTAAACTTATTTATTTGAATAAAAAAAATGTTCCTTTCTTATGAAACATTATTTCGTTGGTTGCAACTTTTTTAACCCTGAGAATCTACCCTCTATGATAATTACAGTACGAAGCACTCAATATTATTTGTTGGTGCCGAGATATTCACCAACAAAACTATTATGCGTACTTTAGATATGTGAGAGCTTCAAAATCCATGTAATTTTCACGCTCCGAAATTGTGCCCCAAAAATATCATTGATTTTTCTTCAATAATCAGTTAATTTTCAAGCTGTATGTACATATAGCCATTTGAAAGTTAATTTCAAGGGCTACAAAGCTAAGTTCATAAGAAAGCCAAACTGCCCTTCAATTTTGAAAAATTAAGGTATGAAGTACTGGAAATAGGTGGTGTTCACACCAAGACATACTGTACAGAAGTTTATAACAACGAGAATATTTATTGAAAAAGAAATTATATTAAAATATATTTTTTTACTCTATAATTTTTTACGTATGTTATAATTTTTAAGTTATTTAAAAAAAAATTAACAATTTTTTAGAAATTTTTAAAATATACGATAAAATTTAATATAACTTTTTTCAAAAATTATGCATGTATTGTAGAAGGAAAACGATTAATTTTGATTATTAATTATAGTGCCCTTTTTCTTTAATGAGCTGTAAGTTACTCAATTTACATGCAAATGCCTTTTTTTAGTGCCCATTTCATGTTCTATAAAAAACTTTAATAGAATTACCCCAAAAAATCAACCCTTTTCTTACAATTTAACGTTGAATACATTGATCCAAATATTGTCTCCTTTCACCGCAAAAAAATGTCTCCTTTCACCAATCATATCTCACATTGTATTGTATCTAGAATATCTTGTAAATAATGAATCTTATTCTTTTTTTATAAGCTTAATTTTTTGTTTTGCATGCTTTTTCGATCAAGGGCATATTTTTTTAGTTATTCATGAAAAACCGTTAAAAACATGACTTTTTCAATGAAAATTCGTTGTTTTTAACCATAAACAGCATTGACTTTTTGAAAAAAATCTATAGACCAAAATTTTTTTAGAATTTATTCCTTTATCGATTCTCGTGATTATTTTGTGCAAAAGAATTTCCACCCCCGAGAAGGGGTGGCAACTTCCCCTTGTGCGGAAGCACAGATCGGCGTTATATAACTTTTGTTATTTGAGCACTTTCCCATCAAATCACCAAATTTCAAGTGAATCAGTTCACTCCGACAAAATTGGGATGAGTAGCTCGAGTGACTGGAGTATAGGTTATCAAGCGGATTGTGCCGTGAATTCATTTCATGTTATCGATTCCTAAGTGACGTTGTATGCTGACGTCTCGCTTAAAAATTTCCTTACGTATTTGGAAGTCGCAAGTACCACTTTTTGCATAGCCTTATAAAGATGTTCACGAAGATTTGTTTGATGTTTTCTAAAACCTTGGGTGTAACTGCAGTAGTTAAGAGTGTTAAAGGTATCGTTTGGACATTTTCCATTATCCATTGTCTATTTATTTGTAGGTTACGTGTCGATTTTCTAGTATTACATATAGAATAATATATACAAAATTTATAGAAAAAATAATGATGTCCACAAGAACCAAAACGATGCACACTGATGATGAACAAAAAATAAATAAAGCAACTCGGGAGACAAACTATTGGAAAGCTACAGTAGATAGTCGTGATAAAAATCAGGAGAAATCAGATAGACTACAACATATCAATGAGCGTTATCTAAAGTCTGTAAAAGTAGTCAAAACATACGGAGCTGATGTCCATTCGGACCATATTCTCTTAGTCGGTGATTTGAACTAAGATTCAAGAAACGTATAAGAATTTCACAATGTTGAAGATCACTGGCATGATTTTAAAACTGTAATAAATAAAAATACTTCCGATTTACCCAAAATCAAATATAAAAAATGACAGTGGATGAATGCTGATATATTACACCTTATGGAAGAAAGAAGGAAATTTAAAGACCCAGATCCTCAAAAATACAGCAACATACAGAAAGAAACAGGAAGAAAAATAAGAGAACAGCAAACGAAGCCTGGTTTGAAGAGAAATGCCTTGAAATTGAAGATGTAAAAAAAAAGCACGATGTATTCAATTTACACAAAAAGATCAAAGAGGCTGCTGATACACGACATAAACGATCATCCAACCTCATCGATAAAGAAGGTAACTTATCAAAAAGATGGGAAGAGTACATTAAAGAACTATTTTGCGATGAATGACAAGTAAATATATACGGAAATACAAAATACCGGTCCCTCAATAACAGTGGAAGAATTAGAAAATGCAATAAAAATAGCCAAAAACAGAAAAACTACAGGACAAGATGAATAATTACCAATAGAAATACTTAAAATAATTCGAAATAAAGGAAAAAAATCACTCCATAGCCTTTTAATAAAGTATACGAAAAACAATATAAAAAGTGCTCCGACTATGAGATAATCAGTCTTATGAGTCACGTTTTAAAAATCTTTATTCAAATAATTCACTCCACAATTTATGCTAAATAGAATTGACGACAGATACGGAATTTGGTTTAATAATACGTAGTAATCTTAGAACAAAACAAACACTATTCATCGTGCAAGCACTGGTATAGAGAGGTATATCAGAATCAGAGGTATAGAGATGCCATTCATACTGTGTACATGTGTGGTCGGCAGACATACGCTCATACGCAGACAAGTCAATTTTTGAGAAAATTTTTGTATTTATTAAAATCACATAAAAACAAATTATCTACCGCTGGAATAAAAAAGACAAGTCAAATGTTATACCTGTGGTTCCCTATCAAATAGTGATCTTTTTCATACTGAAAATTTTATCCATTTTAGATATGAACATAACCAATCAAGTCCTTTTGTCTGGTTTAGATCGGCGTATACATAACCAAACTTTTGACTTAACTGATTAGGTACAATGAAATTGCTGACTAGCGAAAAGACTGACGCAGTTATGAAAAAAAGATATTTTGTATATGATTCATTTAATTTGTAATTTGCATATTGATTACATTGCGTTTCTCACGTTTCTTATCACTTTCAATGTTTTCGTTAATATTATTACATTGCCTTTCTTACGTTTCTTATCACTTTCAATGTTTTCGTTAATATTATACCGTGTGAAATGTATAAGTATGCACATCTCATCAAAATCTGCATTCAAAACAAAATACATGCATATAAAATTAATAGATATTCTGAGTTTGAATTATAACTGACTTAAAAATGAAGCCGTGAAGAGGTAAACTATGTGTAGAACTCTCAGCAAAAACGTCGAACAGAGATGTTCATTGACGTCATCTGAGTATCTTCTATCTATATCTTTGGTTATGGACACTTTGGAAAACTCATCATCAAATGATAGTGATTCGGATCAGAAAACTCCTCAGATAGTGACAATGCACTACAAACATTGCAAATGAAAAATACACAGGAAACAGCGTCTGAGATAAAATTAACTTTTATAGAAAAACAAAGCACAAGGAAACGAAAAGCTGAGAAAAAATTACAGCGAAATTTAGGAAAAGGTTATCTTACGTTACAAGGAAAACCAATACGTTCACGCGAAGCCAAAGTATTAAGTTCATGTCGAATGAAATGTAAAGATCGCTTTAATACAAACGAGTTAAAAAAAGTGTTTTGATTAATATGGGGGTTTAGGTTCGTATTCAAAGAGAGCAACATACATGGCATCTCTTATTCAAGTGAAAGAAACTGCTTCACATCGACCAAGAATTTTGGTTTATTCTCTTTTTATAAACGGAAATAAGGAGCCTATCTGTCGTGGTTGTCTTCTTAACGTTTTCGATGAAAGCAAAAACTTTTTTAACTATCTCCAGTAAAATACAATCTAAGATCGCAAGTACTGATGTAGAAGATAAAAGATAATATAAAGATAAAAGAGCAAAGACTATACCAAAAACAAAAATTAGTAAAGAAAAACGAATAGAAATACAAAATCATATACTTTCATTTCCACTGTACGAAAGCACACTTCGAAGAATAACTTACCATCTCACATAACTTTACAAAAAATGTACGACTTGTTCAATTAGTCCACACCTGCTCCCGCATTTATTAAAATTTATTCACAGGAATTTAAAAAGCTTAACCTCGGATTTAAAAAGCCAAAACTTGATACATGTTTTACCTGCGATAAATTTATTATGCAATTAAAAATTTGTAAATGACCAGAAAGAAAAACTCTCCAAATGGAAGCTGATCAAGCATATGATGAAAAAAGGAAAGATACAGAAACTGCGAGAACTGTTCCACATTTAAGGACATACACTTTCAATCTACAACGGTGCTTATAACAACAGATTTAAAATCATCTGTTGCATTTTATACGAGGCAGCTGTGGACGTTTCAATTGACAGTTCATGATAACAGTACACGGAAAGCTGTTTGTTACATGTGGTATGAATCTGTTGCAGGTAGACGGGCGAATCAGATAGCATCTTGTCTGTACAAACACCTGCCACAATCGTATCACGTGAGACAGAACATGTACTTTATTATTCAGACACATTTGGGGGACAAAACCGTAACTCTCATGTATCTACCATGTTTACGTGGGCCTTGCATAGATCCTCATCTTATATTAAGTTAATAGATCATAAGTTTATGGTACCAGGTCACACTCACTTGGAAGTAGATACTGATCACAGTATAATTAAGAAAAAAAAAAGAAAACTGACATTCAAGTATTTCACCCTCATGACTGGATGCAACTTGTACGTTCAAGCAACTATAAATTCACTGTTATGGAAATATCACAAACAGACTTTTCTCATCTTTACTTAAAGGTTGCGTGGTACTAAGAAATAAAGACACTGATAGTTGTCAATTCCGATGGCTGGACAAAAGATGACTTCGATATACGAAAGACTTAGCAATCGTTCAATTCAAAGACAGTCTTAATAGAGAAGACCCATTTTAAACTATTGATTTCAACAGAAGAGGGGGTCAACTACCTTCGGAAGTTTTAATTATAACTAATCGACCGGTCCCTACTTCTAGAAATAAAAAAGCAGACATTATCTCGCTACTGCCTCTAATTCTTACCTTATTTCAGAGTTTTTATCAAGGGTTGCATACGAATGTTACTCACTCCTATCTTGTAAATGATCAATTGTTCAATTCAAAGACAGCCTTAATAGAGAAGACCAATATTAAACTATTGATTTCAACAGAAGAGGGGGTCAACTACCTTCGGAAGTTTCAATTATAACTAATCGACCGGTACCTACTTCTAGAAATAAAAAGGCAGACATTATCTCGTTACAGCCTCTAATTCCTACCTTATTTCAGAGTTTTTATCAAGGGTTGCATACGAATGTTACTCACTCCTATCTTGTAAGTCATGATGAAGAAATAAATTAATTCAAACTTTATGCTTTTGTTCTTTTAAAATTTTATTTTTAATGTCTATTTCGTAATTATAATAATATAATATTTATGTTTGTTTTATTTTACAATTTGCACTTCATATAAGATAAGTCAATAAAGAAAGACGTAAAACTTTTACCCAACTAAACAAGTCAATCAAAATCCAAAAATTTTAACATTTATGTTGTTTTTAATTTGTATTGTAAAACATGTATCCTATATACATAATTTTAATTAATAAAAGCTACATTTACTCTAAAATAGTTTTTATCACTTCCTGAAAAACTCAAATTTGGACTTGTTTGGTCTGCTTTTGTCCGCCTAGCACACATATGCTTTATAGATTTTGAGAAAGCATTTGACAAGTTTAGACATTAAAAATTGCTGGAAAAGCTTGAACGAGTTGTAATCGACGAAAAATACGACAACCGTAAGAAATATCGAAAATGGAAAAAACTGACAGAATATCTGGAGATAATATGTGAAAATATCGCCAAACGCCAAACAAAGATATAGGATGATACCCTAGGAAAGCGATCACATAACAATGACATGTTATCCATTATATTTAATGGAAAGTAAAAAAAATTAAAATTGAAATTATATATGTATGTATGTATGTAAATCGTTCTTAAAATACAAATTAAACAAATTATTATGTTTTGTTACTTGGTAATAAAAAAATTCTAATAATTGAATTTTATAAATATGTACATGCTATTAATAAAATAGTAAGAATACAAAGAAGAGGAAACAGATATGAGACGTGAACGAGTTGCTTCACGTGAACGTTCATACACTCATAAAGTTGCTTCCATCAAAAACAGGAAATGTTGCGAAAATAAAATTACATTATCTGGTGTTACATAAGCACAAATGTTAGTAGTCTGTAGAACTGTGTTGTAAAATATTTTTTTTATGAAAAGAATATTATTTTTGACTTTTCTTTTAGAGACAACAATTTCACAAAGTCAATGCTCATTGACGATATATGAAATGAAATAATGGTACCTATCTTATAATTTTGACAGATTTAGAATCTAATTGATGGTACTACTTATGTAAATAATTAATATGTAAATATATCACAAGCGATGAAATTTAGATAGTAATAAATTGATACCGGTAATAAGCGTAATATGTAACTATGGCCGAAAAAGGGTACGGTTAAGGCAAGGTTAAGGCATCTGATAGAAAGAAAGAGGAAAATCTAACATGTATTATTATGTGGCATTGCAAACAGTTAGGTAAAAACAAAAAGTGAACAGTTTTTTCTTCTTTTTTTCTTATTCTTCGCATGTCATAATGTTCCTAATGGACACTTTCCATTCTTTACCAAGTCTTCATTGCTTCTAAACTTTTACTTGTTCTTGGTTTGCTCCCAGTTCCTGAGACTAGAACGTTTTGTCCACACACGTGAAAAAATTCTAAGCAATCGGTTGTACAACTAATTCAGTTTATTATTCGCCATGGCTCCAACCATTTCGAAAAAGGTAACAACTGCTGTAGTAGTCGTGTTATTTTCAGATGATATCAATAACAAGGTGAAAAAGAAAAAAGCTCTAGTGTAAGTCACGGTTATTGCAAAGACAGTTAATCACATGTGAATTTACTTAACGAACTAAGCATCAGAGAACAAATATGTTTTAATAAGTACCTACGACTACGAATGGACGACGATTCATTCAAAAATTTATTAAAGTTAGTACCACCAGCAAATACGAAACAAAATGCAGTCATGAGAGATGCAACTACTGCGAAAGAAAGATTAACTGTTACATTAAGATATTTGTTGGCCACAAAGACCAACACAAATATACATTCAGTAGCACATGTGGTCAAAGGTATATGATAGATTATGTTATAAACAACAGAGATATACATACATCAACAATAATCGACGTAAGATGCTGAGAGAGAAGATTGCTGAGAATGAAATATTAGAAAACGATAATATCAACGAAAGCTGGGAAAACTCAAAAATAAAAATTTACGCAGCAACAGAATCACTTGGAGGGAGGAAAATAAAGAACACTAACATATCCCAGATATTTTGCATCTTCTTTTTGTTGCAATAACTGGCCATTTAATGCCACAATTGGATAGGTATCTCTTCGTAGGGTGTAGGTGACATGGATAGATTTAATTTCATTTTCTTTAATTCGCCCGGGTTTTTACCAAGAGGAAATAACATGTGAGTCTGTAAGATTTGAGAAGAAATGGCAGGATCTTTGTGAGGTGCCATAACAGCGATATGATCTGCATGTGTTACAATGGTTATATTTTTGCTAGTGGGAAGATCAGCTGTGTAAATGATATAAAGGATCGGACCAAGTACACTCCCCTGGGCACGTCAGACTTATTGGGTGTAGATTTTTGGTTTTTGTCTTGATTACCAATTAATCACAAATGTTTTGCAAAGAACTGATTAAGACCAAAAACTGTTCTGCACTACATTTTTCAGATTATAATGCATGGAAATATTAAAAGGAAGTAGAAGGTCGGGTTGATGACGAATCTCGTGGCTGAAGAATATAATACTGTGGACTGGCAAAACATCACTAGAACTGTTGAGAGTCGCGGTAAACAAACTTATCTGAACCAGAATGTTTGCCAACATGCAATAAGGATATATGTTTTGTGGCTTAATCGCATATAATCGTAATATTTAAGGATATGGTACTATAAGAAAATAATTTAGTTATGATTTATATTTTTTTATTTAATAATTTTGTTTACTTACTTAGTATTTTCAGAACAAAACTTTTTGTTTAAAATGGTAATGCTTTGATTAAAATAACTATAAAATACAAGCTCTTATTTAATTATAACTACCAAACTATTTAACAAGAACATAATTTGTCCTAATTGTACACCGCACACCAGTTCTTAGGAAAAAAATTGAAATTTCGAGTTTATATTTGTCATAAATATAATTTTTTCAACTTGTTTCGCAACCTTAGTATCGCATTGCACATTTGACTACCTGTATCGTTTCCTTATAGTTGCAAGGTCGTTATTTAAATTAAAAATAATACAAAATAAAAAATCTATAATATATCAGGATTTGAAAAATTGACTTTATTTTTATAGGTGGTGTAATCATTTTATGTTAAAAGTATTTTTTTCATCTACTATAAATCGACCAGTAGGTATTCTATGTTCCTGTTTTTTTCATTTCACTTTCATTTCTCGATATTTAGTTTTAGTAGCTGTTTTAATCGCTTTGATCCACAGATTCACATACAATTTAGTAACTTTGTCATTATCTCTCCTTCTGTCATCTCCTAAGTTTCTCCATCCATATATTATTTGTTTTAATTCATTCCTTTCCCATCTTCTACTTGTGATGCATATATGCTTTGAACATAGGACACTACTTTGCATAATATATCTATGTTGTGTATCAGAGTAAGTTATGTTTTAAGGGTAGTACCGGAGTATCAGAGTACGAGTAGTTGTGTGCTAAGTGTACACAATCCAGAGAGGGGATTGGATCAGATATTGCTCTATACTCTCTTAAGCTGCGTTGACATTTAAACGAGTTCGTATTCGATTAGCTGGAATACGATTGCTACCGAGTACTGAAACAGTTCTTCTAATTCGAGTGAACAGTTGACATTTTATTTGAATATCAACAGTTTGTCGAATTCGAGCTACTAAACACAATGAGTGAAATGAAAGCAACTTTAGTGGTTTGTGAAATAATAGGTCTAGAACTTAGAAAACTCATAAAAAAGAAAAACCGCAAAGTCTGGTTATGTAACTGGATACAAAGATGCGATACATTTGAAGCATCTACTACATTATGTCGTGAATTAAGAACTAAAGATTAAGAAGGTTACAGAAATTTTTTAAGAATGGATGGAAATCAGTTTGAATATTTGCTAGAAAAAGTAGCACCTGCAATTGAAAAAAGTTCCCTTCGCCGAAAAAAAAAGTATTTCAGCAAGATTAAATCTGGAAATAGTTTTACGGTTCTTTGCAACTGGTGATATCTTTGGAAGCTTACAATATAATATGTTTAGAGTTCCCAAAAGTTCTATAAGTAAATTTTTTACTCGAAGTTTGCGAAGCAATTTATAATGCGTTAGAGGAGTATATTAAAGTAAGTAAATTACACTAAGTACGTATAAAAACGCATCTATTTTATTGTTAACAAATATTTAATTCTGCTGTTATATAATAATTGGAATTCATGTAAGCTGGAATCACTTCTAGAAATATCTGAAATGTCGCTTTGATTGTAATTTGAAAGTCTTGATGACGAACTTCCCAATGTTTACGTTTCCAGGTTGATGTACACGGGATGTGTACTTGGTGGAGGTGAAGTACTTGTACTTTTATTTTATGTAATACGTGATGAATATTCATTTCAGCTTCTGCTGCCATCGGAGGTGGTAATTTTTTAAGCGTAGCTGCCACATATTCACCAAATATATCAAAGCTGTCAGTAGGTGCCGTGCCAAGCTATCCAATGCTTGAGTGATTGCCGACATTTTTCGTTTATAGCCTCCCGATGTTTGTTTTGGCAGAGCAGCAGATGATGTTGATTTTGCCATAGCAGTGGATGGTGGAGTTTTTCCAGGCGCTTCTTGTTGGGTATCCTCGCTAAGTTTATCACAATTTTCAGTGGCTTGAGATGTTTCAGTATAATCATTTTGAGTTTGAGATTCTATTTGACATTCTTCCTCTTCATTTTGACGTGGACTATTCTGCAAAGAAAGATAATTCTAAGTTTTTTTAGATTCCAAACACTGAGGAAGAATGGCGAGTTATAGAACATGGTTTTAATACAAGATGGAATTTTCCAGGATGTGTAGGTGCCATAGAAGGCAAACATATAGATATACAAGCTCCATCAAATAGTGGATCCGATTATTTCAATTATAAAAACCACTTTAGTATAATATTGTTAGCTGCAGTTGATCATGATTATTGCTTTCATTATATTGATATTGGGTCAAAAGGAAGATAGTGGCGTATTTAGCAATAGTTCATTGAAGCATGTCATCGAAAACGATTTATTGTCGCTTCCAGAAGGTACTGTATTTGTTGCGGACGAAGCTTTCCCTCTTACTTCATATATTGTGAAACCATACAGCAGAAGAAATTTAACTTGAAAAAGAACAGAAAATATGTAATTATAGAATAAGCCGCGCCAGAAGAATCATGGAAAATGCATTTGGCATATTAGCAAGTACTTTTAGGGTTTACAGGAAAACTATTCATTTGCCATAAGAAAAAGCAACTAAGTTGGTAAAAGCTACTTGCGTCTTACATAACTGGCTTCGTAAAACGTTGAAAAACTATATTCTTTCCGAATTTGTTGACCAAGAAAATCTGGAGAATGTTACTACAACACAAGGGAGAGATGATGTTAATCAAGGTCTACGTGACATAACAAGTTTACGTCCTTCCCGTCCTTCAAATGAAGCTATACACGTACGTGAAAATTACTGTGCATATATTAATGGAAATGGGGCTGTCCCGTGGCAGAACCAAATGACTCTTTAGAGCTTGATTGTCCCGTTTTATATCTTTTTTTAGGTAATAAATCGACACCATATATGTTCTTATTTTTTTTAGTTTCTATTTTTTGTAATGCTCCAAACACTTGTTTTGGGACTTTCTGTTTCTTATTTTTTTTTAACTGTTTTTTTTCTTGTCTTTGTCTATACTCTTCTTCTATTTGATCTTTTATACGAGTGGTCTGTAAGTACTAGTGATTTCCCCTTCTTTCTTTTGGTGGTATTTTTTCTAGGAGGTGCTTTTAGATGAGGCCTAATGACCTCAGGGATTAGTAATATAGATGCTCTAGAATGAGAAGGTCCAGCTACTGGAAGTACATCAGAAGGTTCAAAATAGGCAGTATTAGTTTTATTTGAATCAACTGAATATTTTTTCTACGGGAACAATATGAACTTCAATGGACGACTTGTGCGGAGTGTTTGCTTTGCTTGTTATAGTATTTTGAGGTTCTGGATTTGGTAAAGTTGCAACTTCAGACAGTCGATCTGTTATGTAAGACATCATGAAATCTTGGTCTGTAAAAATGTTGGAATCCAGCGGACAAATTCCAGTTTTCTGGAAACCTTTTAAAATATTGGTTGGGGTAAAGGCTAAAGGAAATGCTTTACCAACAATTTCACTTATATTATAAATTGTTAAAGGTGTACCCGGGTGATTAATCATCCATTCGTCAGATGCTCTATTGTAATATGATTTGAAGGGTCCAAAGAAGGAAATATCTAAAGCCTGCAACCGATGACTGCAGTGGGGTGGTAAGGTGAATAATACTATGTCATTATCTTTTGCTTTCTTTAAAATATCAACTGCATAATGGCTTTCATGATTTTCCAATATAATCAATATCTTTTTTGCAGGAGAGCAGTTGATATGCTTAATAATATAATCCAAACATTCTGAAAATGTGTTCGAAGTCATCCAACCTGTAGCAAATGCGGAACCACCAGAACCCGGAGGAGCGTGTTGTAACATTTTTGGGATAAATGGGGGAATAAAAGTACCATTTGCAGATATTACACAAAACAGGGTTACTAAAATACCCCGTTCTCCCGAAGTGATTTTTCTGACTTGTTTGCAACCACTTTGCGCTAATATCTTAGGAGGCTTGTGCACAGTCGTAACTCCTTTCTCGTCTAAATTATAAATGTCACTTGCACAATATTTATACTTTTGAAGCATACTTGTCAGATTTTTAAAAAACTCACTAACATTGTTGTGTTTGTTAAAGCTTGTAGCACGAGACAATCTGGTAGCTTCCGGTGTGCGTAACGTTAACCGAGAATTACGATGTCGAAAATTTTTCATCCATTCACCCCCAGCTGCACCATTTAAATTCCAAGTGTCTGGTATAACGATTGAATTTGTAATGGCAAAAGAATAAGCCAAAATTCTAGTCTCTCTTTCAGTTAGACCATAGCATATATCTTCTTTTTCAGGTACCATCTCCGTGGCGGAGGTCGGCAATCATCATAGATATTCGGACTTTTGAGACGGCTGCTCTGAAAAGTTCATTTGATGTACATCCGTATCACTCTCTCAGGTTGTGCAACCATGACTTATGCTTCTCTTTCCTTGGATCTTTTCTTGCATAATCAGTTGGAGCAAGGTGTATTTCTCTCCACGTGTGATATATCCGAGATATTCCAATTTTCTTGTTTTAATTGTATTTAAAATTTCTATTTCTTTATTCATCCTTCTCAGAACCTCTTTGTTTGTGACGTGTTCTGTGCACGATATTTTCAGAATTCTTCTATACACCCACAGCTCGATTGATTCTAGTTTTTTCATTGATGTCGCATTCAAGGTCCAAGATTCCATTCCATAAAACAAAGTCGAAAAAATATAGCACCTCGCCAACCTAACTCTTCGTTCCAATTTTAAATCCCTTGTACATAGCACTCTTCTAATTTTGTTGAAATTTGCTCTACCCTTTTCTATTCTGATTTTGATCTCCTGAATGTAATAATTTGTGGAGTTAATCATTGTTCCCAGATATGCATATTTGTCCACTTGTTCGACGTTGGTTCCGTTTATTAGAAGATTCTAGTTATTTCTTTGAGTTTTCGATATTCTCATAAATTTCGTCTTCTTGACGTTCATTGTTAGACTGTACTCTTTTCCATACTCAGCTATTCTGGTCACCAGTCTCTGAAGATCTTCAATATTTTCGGCTAAGATCACAGCGTCGTCCGTATATCTAATGTTGCTAATGGGAACTCCATTTACCTTTATTCTAGCTGTTTCACCCTCAAGAGCGATTTTCAAGATCTCTTCGGAGTAGGCATTAAAAAGAATTGGCGACAATACGCATCCCTGTCTCACTCCACGTCTAATTTCAATTTCTTCTGACAGATGTTCGTTAACACGTACTTTTGCTCGCTGTTTATAGTATAAATTTGATATGATCCTGAGGTCGTTGTAGTCAATCTTCTTTGATTTCAGGACATTGATTAATTGTTTATGTCGTACTATATCGAATGCTTTATTATAGCACATATAAGAGGTATCAAGTAAATACTGTGCCAACATAGCTTCCTCCGCTTCAGTAAATACTGATTTATACCCATGTTTTTCAGCAAAAGCATACTTTTCTTTTTCATCATCTGAGAGAACCTTATATTTTGAAACATGACGCTGTAAAGCCGATTTTGATATAGATTGTATTGCTACTGCTTCTCTTATAGTTTTGTGACCGCTGATTACTTGTAGGACTGCTTTCTTCATCAGGTTTGATCTTTCTAAGTGAAGTATAGCACTATCTTCGTAATGATCTTGTAGGTTTCCCCTCGCCAACTTAGACATTGTTAAAAAATATGTAAGAAAATTAACAAAGCTATAAAAATATCATCCTTAATTGTTTTTTATCCAATTTGGAAACATTTATATGTTTAAGATGTACAAAATGTTAAAAATATTTAATCAGAAACCTTCTTTTAAATAAAAACCATCAGAAAACGCTTATAACATACACTATTTACATGCGTCCCAGTATAGACTACTTTTTTAGATGTCCCAGTATGCACCACATAGATATTTCCCAGTATGAACTATTTTATGAAAAAAGAAATTTTAACAGATTACTTAAAATAGGCAACACAAAGACAAATATTCACTGGTCCATCTACTCTCTAATGTCATAACCTCAAAACATATTAAATAGGATTTTAAAATGTTTACTAATAAAAAAGTTATAAACGAAATTATTTGACTCTTAATGTAGAAATGACATATATTTACTTACCTTTTTGTTGAAAATATTAAATATTTTTCTTATTATTGGTCGGAAACCCCAAATTAATCACAAACACAAAGTGTATGAACAGATGACTCAACACAAGTGAATTGAGGTATTATACGCAACTTACAAGGTTGCCAGATCATTTGTCCCACTAAGAACCATGTCCCAGCATAGACCACTCTCCCCTACTTGATTTTGCAGCCAGTATATTTTCGTGTCCATATTTTCAGAATCTTGGTCAAAAATGCGTCATGTCATAATACTTCTCTCTCCTAGTGTATAGGACAGTTTTCACTATTACAGGAGATTTTTACTAACCCTGCTTCTGATATTTCTTACAAATTTCAAAAATAAACTTATGTTTTAATTGATGCAGTTTTATTGTGTTAATAAATTGCATGTGAATATTTTTTTATTGAAATTTTGCTACGAACACGTATGTTTGATTGCATAGTAATTTCCAACCACTGCCTGTCGGTCAAAATTTAACCAACGTAGCAATAATAATTATTATTACTAAATTATTACTAAATTTACTAGACAGTTGGGACTGGGATCAGCGAACCGAAAATACCTGATTTGACGTTTCTGTTTCCAGGAAGAAGTTTTATAAATACAAGTTTTTGTATTTTAAAATTTGAAAACAGTTTCCGAATTATAGGCCGGAACAAAAAAATTAGTTCTAATGTTGCAATTGTGTTTAATTACCATAATAAATTAATTACAAAAGTAAAATACCATCAGAAAATAGCTTCCTTCATACTTTTAGAATATTTTTCTTTCTGTGTAAATAGTCTAGATCAACTTGGTGTTTTTTACTCAATGCATATTTCTATGAAGGAGCTTGAAAGACGTGGCTTGTTTCTGTCGAAGACAATGACAAATTGCACTTTGTCGAAGTTTCATTTGTTATCAAATAATCGTGAAACGGCGATTAACGATTATATAAACCGTAAAGATTTTTTAAAAACTTACCAACGGAATTTTCAACAATGATAAATTGCTAGTATTTAATTTCTTTACGAAGGTAATCAACTTGAATACGATTTGTTGTTTTAAATGGCTTTTCATTAGCCCCGATTCGTGCTCTAATTATCTAGTTGTATTTTATACGCACTGGTAAAAGTATTTCTTTTACATGGATACACTTTTTAATGGGTTTACTTTAATTTGATCAGGGTAGTTTGTTAGAAATAAGATACAGATCATTTTTCAGTCTTCCGTATATGAAAATTGGAATATTACTGTTAGACAACTGATATATGTCCGTTAGTAATACTAATAAGGCAGAGAGCGTTCACATATAATTTTTAAATGTATTGTAAACTTTCATCAAAAGTCAAGTCGATAATTACTTGAAAAACAAAAGAAACATTATTCAAATCGGACTTTTAACTTTCGATCTCGTAACGGGCCTTAACATTACGAAAAACGATACCGACGTATGTGCCATACAGGAAACCCACTGTGTAAAAAGGGGAAAAATACCAGGCTACGAACTGCTGGGTGCTACCTATCATCAAACATACGGCACAGCCACATAGATAAAAACAAATATAGAAAACGCATCCCTTGTTACCACCTCCTCTGAGGACAACATACAAACCGTTGTTACAAAAGTCGACAGCATCACTATCACCAACGTCTAGAAACCTCCAGGCACGCAATGGCCAACGCACGTTCCAGAAACTTATCCCCATCCAGCGGTGTATGTAGGAGATTTCAATAGTCATCACGAGCAGTGGAAATACAGGAAGAATGGCATAAATGGGGATGCATTAGTAAAATGGACTGAAGATGAGCATTTATATCTCATTTTTGATGCTAAAGACAAAAAGCACATTTATATCAGCCGCATGGAACAAGGAGTACAACCCGACTTACGTTTCGTTTCAAGCTACTGTAACAACGCCCCTTTGGCAGCCACAAGAAGTGTTCTTCCAGATTTTCCACACAGCTAGCATCGCCCAGTCATTGTAGAGCTGGGCATAACAAATTAATTAAGTCAATTCCAAGACCAAGATGGAACTTTTCACGAGCAGACTGGGGGAAGTTCGCTTCTGACCTTGATAAGTGCATGGGCTGGAACCTCCTATCAATAAGAGCTATGGTCGTTTTGTCGGGGCTGTGATAAGCACAGCCAAGAAGAGCATGCCTAAAGGTTATCAAGAAGAATGTATCGCGGGATGGTGTCAAAATAGTGATATATTATACCAGAACTTTCTTGAAACTGGAGACCAATAGATCGGAGATGAACTTATTCATAGTCTGAATGCAACACGACAGCAAAAATGGACTGAGACAGTAGAAAACCTAAACTTTCAAAAATCAAATCGGAAAGCCTGGACCCTAATACGGAAACTTGTAGATGGTAAAAGCTTTCAACAACAGAAAGCAGGTATAAACCCAAACTTAGTGGCATCTTGTATTGTTTCGACATCAAGAACTACCATAGGTAAAGCTCACACACGAGACATAAAGAAATATTAAAAAACCTTGAAATAGCAATCAATCGAGACCGAACACTCTCGCCCTTTCACAATTGAAGAAACAGATACCGTCCTTAGAAGACGTTTCCCCGGTTAAAGTTCCAGGTTTCGACGGCATCCACCTCGAATTCATACTCAATTGCGAAAAATACACAAAAACCTAGCTAACATATTTCTCACAAACATAATTCAGACCGGCAGAGTCCCACGGGAATTCCAACACTCAAAAGTTATAACAATACTAAAACCGGGTAAACCAGCTGACCATCCAAAAAGCTATCGACCAATTGTTCTACTGTCTATAATGTATGAACTACTCGAAAGACTAATTTTGAACAGAATAAGCCCAACAATCCTCAAAGTTATAGCAATTGAGCAAGCAAGTTTTAGACCAAATCGAGGTTGCACAGACCAGATGTTATCTCTCTGTACTTACATAGAAGCTGGCTTTAAAAAAAACTAAATAGTTCTGCTGCGTTCATAGATCTTTCAGCAGCTTTCGACACCGTCTGACGAGAAGGAATGATTTATAAACTCTTATGCACTATCCCTTGCTAATTCACGGCTAGATTAATAGAAAATATGTCACCAGCAGAGTATTTCAAGTAACTATATGATCCAAAGGCAGAGTATTTCAAGTAACTATAGGATCCGAAGTAAGCACCCACAGAAAACTCAAAAATGGTCTGCCACAAGACTCGGTACTCGCACCAATGCTTTTAAGCCTTTAGATCGCAGACATGCCGACAACAACATCAACAAAGTTTGATGACTGGGCTTTATTAACAAAAACAAAGCTGAACAGATTCTTACGGAAGACCTAGAGGTTATGGGAAATTACTTTCAAAAATGGAGACTTCGCCCCAATGCCTCCAAGACCGAAGTAACCTGCTTCCACCTAAACAACAATCTGGCGTCAAGAACCCACACGTTCACTTTGATAACACACGACTCAACCACAATAAACATCCAAAATATCTAGGCGTCGCCTTGGACAGAACGTTAAGATTTAGAGAACATTTTTAGTACAGTTGCCGAGAAGCTAAAAACCAGAAATAACATCATTAACATCATCAAAGAATATAACAAGTTCACTAGCAACACGGCGCTACCGATTCATAACTGTATAGAAGAGGCAACCAAAAGTCGACTGCGCTCCAGAACATCTCCAATACAAATTGCTGAATCAACCGCAGCCACAGGGTTGAACATGATCACCACCAAATGGATCCATGAATGGTCGGCAACTCAACCAAATACAGCCATACCTTGCATCACAGACACACCTCCTGGATTTGACCTACCACGTAACACCTAATGCACACTTAACCGCATCAGAACTCAACATGGTCGAGCCATCTAGTATGTGGAATCGGCCCGGTATTACGATTTGATAAATCATTTGGAATAATGCCGGTTTTAATTGCTTGACATCAATATTATTTTTGGTACTTGCCCAAAGCTGGTTGTTAGTTTCTGGCCAAATGACCCACTGAAGGATTTTGGGTTGGCTGTTGCACCATCTAAATAAACAAATGTATGCCGAAATGGTACCTCATTGAAGTGGAGCAAACAGATAGCCCACTGCAGTGGTTGTCCAACACGCATCTCAAGTTCCCTAATAGTACCACCTTTCCATCCATTATTGGTATTTGTACCATTAGGACTAACCAAATATAAATGTTCTATTGAAACATCACGTTCAACAAGACGGCGACCTTGGGAATGAACGACCTGAGAGCTGTTTTGTTATATGAATCACTGTGGTATGCCGACTACTCCACAGTCCACATTATGAGTTCTGCATGGTTTAAAAAATATGTAATGTGCTAAATTATAATATATCGTACGTGTAGTTATAAACATTTGGATTGTAATTTGAACTAAAATTATTTTTTTTAATTGCTGAAAATAGCAAAAATTTCAATTTTTTATAGATTTTGATTGACATTTTTTTTAATAGTAGAATTCGTTCGCTCGTTCTCCAATCTTTCGGTATTTTAATGTGTTTTATAATTTTAATAATTAATGTTGTTAATTGTTCTGTCATTGCTGCTCCACAATATTTCAGTAATTCGTTTGGTATCCCGTCTTTACCTGCTTTACCTTATTAAATACTACGCTACAACTTACAACTAAAATTTTACAAGTGCTACTAAATCAGAGGATAAGTTTAGCAACAACAAGGTTTTCATAGTGGAAGATCGGTTACAGATGCAATATTCGTTGTAAAGCAAATTACTTAGAAATCACTAGAGTATAATAGACCAGCATTTCTGTGTCTGATTGACCTAAAGAAAGCGTTTGACAGAGTAAGACTCAAAGATGTAATCCATCTTCTGTATAATAGAGAAGTTCCCCTAAATATTATAAAAACTATCGAAAACATCTACCAAAACAACAAAATGGAAGTCAGAATAGATGGACAGCTTACAGAACCTACAGAAATAGGCAGCGGAATAAGACAAGGGGATTCATTGAGTCTCATGCTCTTCAATTTGATCATGGATGAAATCATCAAAAGCTTTAACAAAGGAAGAGGGTACAGAATGGGAAACAAAAAAATCAAAATACTCTGTTACGCAGATGACGCAATATTGATAGCCCAAGATGAAGATAGTCTGCAAATACTGGTCCACAGATTTAACATAAGAGCAAAAGAATTTAATATAACACAATCTCATCCCAGAAAACTAAAATAATAGTAGTCAGCAAAGAACCAACCAGATGTAGAATAGAAATTGATGGCATGAGTATTGAACAAGTAATTTAAATAAAATACCTGGGAATTACACTGTCTAGCTATGGAAACCTAGACAAAGAAGTGAGAAATCAAGTACAAAAAGCAAATAGGCTGGCAGGATGCCTTAATAATACAATATGGCGAAACAGACACATTAAAACTGAGATGAAGTCAAGAATTTATAAAGCCAATGTAAGACCAATGCCTCAGAAACAAGACCCGACACAGCCACAACGCAAAGTCTACTGGAAACTGCAGAGATGAGAGTACTGAGAAGAATTACAGGAATATGCTGAGAGATCGAAAGAGAAGTGAAGAGATTAGAAAAAAATGTAACGTACAGTGTAAAATTAAATGGACACAAAATAGAAAAAAAGAATGGAATAACCACATAAGCCGAATGGAGGAGACCCGTGTCGTCAAAATAGCAAGAGATAAGTCACCAATCGGCAGAAGAAGTATATTACGACCGCGCAAAAGATGGAGAGACAATCTTCCATAGAGGTATTAGTCCGCCAATGAACAAGCAGATTTGGTTATAAAGAAGAAGAAGAAGAAGATTGACCTTGCTGGATCGGAAGATATTCGTTAAATGCATAAAACTATTTTTTTTATTAATCGATCATGCAAACTGTAAATAAATTAATAAATACTATAGAGATAAATAAAACGTACGTGGAGGATAAATAAAAAATCTAATACGACAGGAGTGCGAACAATTTGCCAATTACTCGAGAACGATTTCCGAAGTGGAAATTGAAACGTCAATAAACTTATTTTAACCTTCAATTGGGGCTTATTCCCATTAAAATGGTATCTACTTTAAAATAGCTTCAGAACAATTTTAAAAAACCGTTATGGGTCCAGCGTTATTCAAAATTTTCGGAGATTGGAAATTCTTTACAAAAAACTTTCACATTGTCAAAATTCAATCAAATGTTTAGCAGAGATGTAGAGACAATAACTTAATACCAAAGGGCTTGAAGTTACGTCCAGCATATTCAAGTAGAAGGTTCAAAGAATTCTACACAGAGCCAGTTTATCTATGATCCGGGAAAGGTTGCAATGTTCTTAGCTCCAATTTATTTTTTGTTGAACAAGATATTGTAAGTACATATATTAGATTTGCTTTTCAATGTGATGTCAAGTTCTGATTTTGATAAAATTATTTTTAGTTTACATACATATAGTATATGAAAATTCATATAATGAACAAAGAAATATACATTTAAATAAATTTAATATTCTTTTAGAACAAAAAAGTATACATACCTTAGATAACCTCAATACAAATAATGACATATTAGCGACAGTTTCAATCTATCAAATAGACATTTAAATGCAACGGAAAGTTTAATACTGTCAAAGTAAACCATTTCATTTGTTTTTTATAAGCTATATTTTTGTTAAGAATTTTTTTTCGATTATACTTACTTTTTGGGTGAAAAACCGTCTGAAAACGTTGTTTTTATTTTAAAAAATTAACATTTTCACTCGCAAATAACTCAGAAAGCATTAGCTTAGTGAAAAAATGCTATAGAGTAAAATTTGCTTGGAATTAGTAAAGTGATCCATTTCCGGGCTTATTTTTAACGTATGTTTTTTCATCCCCGAGAAGGGGTGACTTTCACCACCCAAGTAAAAGTATAAAAATTAAATTAGACGGTAAGAGGAACCTAAATCCAAATTTTCAAACAAATCCGTCGTGACGAGGAAAATTACACTCCAAAACGGTCATTTACTGGGGTATTAGCACCTATAAATGATGATCTGGTGTTTTTTGGAATTTCTTTCCTTTCTAATTCCATTCTCTTTTCATTCCTATTAATATAAATTTGCGGACTTTTGTGGATAATATTATTATATCTGTAATTTATATTTAAAAACTTATTATTTTTTTCAGGTAAGGAGGCGCTATTCATCTAGTTGATTTTGGGGTAAGATTTATAATAATATCTGTGAATATATATATATATATATATATATATATATATATATATATATATATATATATATATATATGTATATATATATATATATATATATATATATATATATATATATATATATATATTTATGATCAATTATAATTATAACGATAAATGATAGTAGTAACCTTTTTGCATATTTATTGAACAAAAACAACGTAAATTATTAGAATAGTTTACTATAGCATTAATATTTTGTTAGGCCACCCTTGGCGCTAAGCAGTGCAGCCACTCTCTTAGGCTTGCTGTTTATGCATTTTCTGCGATTTCTTTTGAATTTTCGGTGTGATTCCAATGGAAAATGATTCTTTCTATCATCTGAACCTTGTTGGTAATTATTTCCTTGGCTAACTCTCTTTTTAGGCACACCCAGATATTTTCAATGGGGTTCATATCTGGTGAACTGCCAGGCCATGGTAAGAGCGGAATTTCTTGTTCTAACAAAAAATTTTTGATACTTTTAGCCATATGGCAATGTGCATTTGTGGAACCAATCTTGTCTGTAAACTCCTTTCATATTGGTCTTGTCGCATGGTTCCTTCTTCGACATACAAACGGCACATACTTTACCACTTATCACCGACCATATCATTACTGAGGTGGGATGTTTAATTGTATTAATTAGACACCCTTTTTCATATTTTTAACCTGGAAACCTTCGTGTTCCAGAAAGGAACATATCGTTTTAAAATATAAAAATATAATTCCTTAGACTTTTCTTAGTGTAGAATAAGTAAAATAGTCATTTGGTCAAGTTTGCTCGGGATAGACGACTCATTGGCGCCACAGCCTCTTAAATAGTTTTCACACCTAAATACAAGAGGGGTAATCTACACTTTTATGCACCAAGTATTATTTTATTAGTTCATTCTCACACGCCCTTGAGGCATGTGCATTTTAAAACACTCTCAATTCATATATAAAATATTTATCTACGCCGAAATCGGGCATTTTTCTCATAAATACGGTTTTCTCTTTTACGTGTGATAAAGAAAGAATTATTTGATATTGTACTGTCAGCTACGTCCGTATTGAGGTTTCTTTACTCTAAAAATAGTTAATTATAAGTCGATAAACTAAAGGTGATTTTATTTCTCTGGAGTTATATTTGCTCACATTAACAATCCTTATCCTTCAACGGTCACTGAAGAACCAAACCTATGGAGATACATCCACTCACAAGTCCTTTGAAGTAAGGCTTGGAATCAAAAGATTTCCAACCCTCGAATGTAGGGATCCAGTTACAAGGCCCCCACACTTCGGACAAACTTTGCTCTGTCATCCATAATTTGAAATGTGGCTTCATCGCTGAAGCAAACCTGTGAATGTGAATAACAATTATAAAGTGCAAAAATAAAATGATTTGTAATAATTTGCCTTACGCCAATCATTAATAAACCAGTCTTTATGGATCCTGGCCCAAGCTAAGCGTTTTTTGAGCATTTGTGGTGTTAGTTTGTCTTCTTAACAAGCCTGCGACATTTGAAGCCCATGCAATACAAACTACCGTGGCTACCGATACTGAACATCCTGCTTCTTCCAACTTATTTCTTAAATCTTTATGAGTGCCCTGGGGGCGACTGAAGGTTTTTTGCCACACCGTCCCTTCCGAACTGACGTCACAGGTCGCTTCTTAAGTCAAAGATCTTTAGATTTACGCATCTAAAAATTCCAATCCAAGATTAATCGTCTTGTTTTATGATTAAGAATAAACCAAAATAAAAAGTATTACTATTATGTAATATTGTCAATACTTACTAGTGCAAATTTTAAATAAAGTGACCACAAATCTATGTTTTAAGTAAAAAAACTTAAAACGTAAAACAATTAGTTACTCCATGCTTTGAGCACATTTTACTGTCATCCGTAAATTTTTGACAATTCTAAGAAAAATTAATACCATTTTACGTAACTATGTACCCAATAGTTACGCAACCCATTCAACACCTTGGTATCCAAGTGAACATACGAAATAAAAAAAACTTAAATTTTTATGGTGAGTCTAATAAATTAAGCAGGGACTGTATATATATATATATATATATATATATATATATATATATATATATATATATATATATATGTGTGTGTGTGTTGTGTGTGTGTGTGTTTGTAACTTTTAGTTATTTGATTATTTACACTAATGAAGGAAATATTAAAATCGTTTTAAAACGCAAAGCTAATAAAAACGAATGATTTAGAAGAAATGCTATTTAGATATGTATAATACAAGCCTATTAAATATATATTAAAACAATATTATATAGTTTACAGACACGTTTCTAAGTATTTAAGTATGGTTTTCCTAAACAGTAAAAAAAAATCAATCAAATTCACCATGGAAAAAAAACGCTAGGAACGATAAGCCTAAGTCAAAAATAATCAATTATAACGTTCATAAATTAAAGTATACTGTCGTCGTAAGTAAGTTTCAAATATACCTAGATCGTAAACTAAGAAAACATCCTAGAAGTAAGTAGATCCCACTGCATTTAACGCAAATCGGGAGTTTATAAAAACCATGCTGCAAAAGATTGCAGATGAAGTGTTTGGTGAGGTCCCCAAAAAACAGCGAAACAACTGATTTGATGAGGAATGCAAACTAGTAACCAAAGAAAAGAATGACGCGTATCTGAGAATTATCAACAGTAGGACAAGGAACAATGTTGAAGAATATCGAATAAAAAGAAGAGGAAAAACAAAAGCACAAATAGAAAAAGCGGCAACAAAGCAATAGCGTTCGAAGAAATGGAAAAATTAAATCGAGAACACGAACATTGAAAATTTGACAAACAAGTTAACACAAAAAGAAAAGATTTCAATCCACAAGCGAATCAAGTCATGGCACTGATATGAGATATTCGTCCGTACTCATTTCGTGGTTTAAATATTGCTATTTTATTTCTTCAACTTCTACTTGTCGTATTTTAATAAAGACTGACACAATACTCCGTCACCGCAGCTTGTTATATAAGAAATAGACACTCGAGAACAATCAGTAATATTCGCCAAACGTCTCGCGGTTACTTGCCTCAAAAGCCTGGAATATTTCGATCAGGACGTGAAAAATTTTGAATTCTTGAATAATTTTGAATTATTTTGAAAACCATCAAAACAAACCGCCTTAGATGGGTAGGCCACGTTATGCGAATGCATAAAACTGCTACTGCTAAATAGGCCGGTCGGAAGAAGAAGTAGGGGGCGGCTTAAACCCAGATATCTGGAAGATTTGCAGGATGATTTAAGGGAGATTGGAGTAAGGGGATGGAGAAGACAACTCGACAAGAAAGGATGGAAAAATGTTTTGAGACAGGCCAGGGCTCACGAAAGGCTGTAGCGCCAACTGATGATGATAAATTCTATTTATTTTCAAAATGTTCCGCACAGTTTTTTCACTATGCTTATTTCAGCATATTCTTTTTCCTGGAGGTCATTCTATTGCAACGAGTTTGGTGATGGATATTTTTTACAGGTTTCATGTAGAGAAAAATGTTCAAATTTATGGATAATGAACTTGATAGTAGTGTTTTACATATTGGCTTATAATATAATATTCTATGTTCCCACACTAAGAACGGCAAGTAAATCAACAAAAATCAGGTCTTCCACTACATGTTTGTGATTTGCTTTCACTACTCATCACTATAAACAGTGGCGCACCCAGAATTTGTCTTAGGGGGGGGTTTTAAAAATTTTTATGCTACCTCTATTTTGAGTCCCTAAAATTTGGGTTTTAGTTTAATTTAAAGTACTAAAGATAGCGGTGCCAAAGATTCAGGTATCTATTATCCTGCCTACTAACTAAAACCACCCTCTCTTACTTGTGCGCAGTTGACTGTCGCACGTACCGTACTCCGAAAGTGGGATGGCCACTGTAAGGCTGACGACATTTTTGGAACACTCCCTTCTCGTATCTAGATCTTATCTATTGTTCTGAAGCTATTTTCTTATGGCATTTTAAAGTAATCACTATTTTAATGGGAATAAGCCACAATTGAAGGTTAAAATAAGGTTATTGACGTTTGACATTAATCCAACTTGTAAATACAATACATTTTGGAGACGGCTATCGCCGTATTCCCGTTCTCCTCCGCCAATCCTCGTAGTCCAAGGCATGCTTCTCCTTTAAACCTCTCGGTTCCATCGCTCTTCTAATTCTTTCATTCCATGAGCGTCGAGGTCTACCTCTTTTGTTCTTCCAGGGGGCCTCCATTTGTAAAGTTTTTGGGGCCAACGTTCGTAAGGCATTCTCAATAGATGTCCAAACTATTTTGAACCTCTTCTTTCTATTCTGTCAATGACCGTTCGTGTATCATTCATGTTATTTCTTATAGATTCGCTGGTCTTCCTTTCTTGCCTTGATGTTCTAGCACTTCTTCTCAAATAATCCATTTCAACTGCCAACAATCTTCTCTTCAGGTCTGCATTAATTGTCCATACTTCAGAGCCATAACAAAGAAGTGATTCAACCATAGTTTGCCCTGTTCTTTTTTTGTTCCTTTTGGAAATGTTGTGATCCCACCATAAGGAGTTCAGACATCCTACAATTTTACGCCCCTGATTAATTCGTGTTTAATTTCGGTTTCTTCCAAGCCGTTCTTAGCAATGAGTGGACCTAAATATTTAAAATTTTCCACCTGTTTGATTTCCACGTCCTCGTCTATCAACACTTCAAACCTTGCATCTGAATTGATAACTAAGTAAATATTCTGTTTTCTTCATGCTGACTTGTAACCCCCATTTTAAATATCCTCTCTATAGACGCTTTATCATAAATTCTAGATCATAAGAATCTTGAGCTAGGATGACTTGGTCATACGCAAAGTTCAGGGAGAACAGTACGTCCTTTTCTATGGGGATTCCCATTCCCTTCCAGGGATTTTTCCAATTTTGGAGGGCTGCCTCAATTTATAAATTAAACAGTTAGGGTAACATACTGCATACTTGTTTTAGTCCTCTAGTTACTTTTACTGGCTCTGATAGTCTATATCCGATTTTTAGGTAAGTAGTGTTATCCCTGTATACTTCTGTGATTATTCCAAAAAGGTATGGACTAATGTCGAATTGTTGTTAAGCTTGCCACAATTTAAGTCTTGGAACTGTATCATACGCCTTTTCTAGGTCGATAAAGGCTAGATGTACTTCGGTACTAACCGCTATTCTTTTTTCTATTAATTTTTGGAGTATAAACAAATTATCAGTGCAAGATCAAAGATCAAAAATTCAAACGTCAATAAACTTATTTTAACCTTCAATTGCCACTTATTCCCATTAAAATAGTAATTAGATCTTATCTCTGTCGTTAGCTCGGTTGGTGTTTCTCTTCTTCTTCTTCCTTTTTAATGACTGCTCGGATGTAATTGTGAACACTATTTCTTCCCTCCGTATTTCCCGTCATCTTCACGATCATCTCTCTTACAGTCACAGGGTTCATACCTATTTCTTTATACATTATCTTTCTCTCCACTGTACATCTATTACACTCAAGCATTGTGTGAGTAACAATGTTGGAATATTCGCAGTATAGGCATTTATCTGTATCTGTCTTTCTAAACCTATGAAGATACGCCCGAAAACAGACAATCTACCCAATCCGTTAGGCTCGGGATCAGCATCTTTGTCCACTGAGCGTTGTTCCAATCTCCTTGCCATCTTTCAATTGATCTTTCCCTCTCTTCTTTTTTTTATAGCTGTTTTCAAATGCTTCTTCTCCCATAGAGATGTCCCTTTTCTACTGCTAACACATGCAGAGGAACACAACCCGTGATAGTCCACAAGGCCGCCGCAGATACAGTCCTGTAGGCGCATGCTACTCGCAACAGACTCGTTCTGTCTACTTTTTCATAAGCCTAATATTAGGTATCGATATCTAAATATAATGAAAAATATTAATTATTGTGTTTTAATAATACAATAATTATTTTGTTCTACATATTTAAAGTGGTAATTTAATTATTCAATCAGCGTTTTGGATTTTTTGTATTATGTGTGAAAGACAAGTTACATTTTCCTACTATTCTTTATATATTGTTTACTTTATATGTCCTGGGGGGGGGGTTTAACCCCCAAAACCCCCCTGGGTGCGCCACAGACTATAAATAATATAATTTCGTCACTTCGCCACAGACACTTCAAATATTACCAAATCTGCATATATATTTTCGTATATTCGAGGGTGTTTTTATTGTGTAAGGTTTGGAGTATACTTTTTTTTGTGGGAAAATTTCTTAGATGTTTCGACGAAATGCCAACGGTCCCAACCAAACGGTAAACAACTTTAAAAGTGTTAAACTGACTTAACACATTCTTGTATAAACAATGGCTACTTTGGAACTGAAAAATTGAACATTTTCTTTTTTTTCGCCGATAATGAAGAAACTCGTTATTTTATCTGCTTTTCAATAGCAACAATAGGTTCTGTTCATTTACCATGTTACATAAATGCCGTTATATGTAATGAATATGAGTATTTTCTATTTATACAGACGTATTAGTCATGGGATTAGCTCTGTGAGTTTATTCTAAAAGCGGTTATGACCATATCTTCACGCTAAAGTGATCAACCATGAACCTATAGACAATTAAGCTATTCGCAGTATGTGGAAACCCTTGACATTTTTCATTATTTTGTATTAGGGCATCGCCATCGGCTTAATAAAATATTTTACCGACTGTGAAATATAAGCTTCCATGATTTCCTCTTTTGGTTAATATTATATAACGTAAAAAACTAGTTAGGCCTTATTAAATGACAATTAAACAATTAAACATCATATGGCAGTAGGCAGTAAGCACTGATTCCACGTAAAACATTCTTATTTACTTAAAAATATTCTTAAAATTATATTAATTTTTTAGTATTATTCTTAAGTTCCAATTTAAAATGAAGGGAGATAATCTGGAATATCTTTAAGCAACATATTTTTTCTTTGTACCCGTGTAATTACATAATTTGTAGTTATTTATGCAACAAGTGAAAAAAGTAAGTGGTTATTTATCACTTCGAAGGCAATAAACACTTTTTGCACGAAGTGAATATTTAAAAATTGTGCAATTTTCAATATAAATATTGCTTAGTGAATTATTTTTTCTTTCACTTCACTAGAATTCACTTCTTGATTTCTATAAAGTATTAGTACTTGGTATCTATACACTGCGGCCTAGGCAGCTCAAAGATGAGTGTATCCGTCTTTGGTGCTTCGAAGGTCCTGGTTATGTTATGGTTATGGTTATTTTAGATCGGGGCAGGGTCCATTTGTGAGCCCTTCAGATACTTAGACCTCCTAAAACGGGTTCACTGTATCCCTATCATACGAACTAGGCCTATAAGAACCTGGCCTTCGGCGTTTCTGCTCCGGGTAGCCATATCTGCTATAATCGGCAGGGGCTCAAAATCTCAGCTCTTCCCTCATTTGGTAACTCCCTCATTTGGCTCGGTTGCATAAAGGCAGAACACAGGATCTGCCACCGGTGATAGACCAGTGCGGGACACTTCCAGATGACATGTGAAGAAGTTTCCTCCTCGTCGTTACAAAGATGGCACCGTGGGTCATCCGCCAAGCCAAGCAGATGAAGGTGCCGCCTGAGTCTACAGTGGCCGGTAAGCATACTGACCACCAGAGAGCATATTCTACGGTATAGAAGGAGAAGTTGGGCTGTAACATTTTTGGATGTCTCCACTATGTGGAGCCTAGCCTGTCTCATACCTCCGTAACTGGCCCAGGTGTCCTTAAACTTCCGCAGACGAGGCTCTTTTAGACTACCCCGACAGGTACTGAAGGGCACTGCAATCACACATTCGGGTCCCACAGCAGTGGATGAGAGCTGTCTTGCCAACAAACAACAAAAATATATGCAGTGGAGTTGCCTACGCTCAAATTGGGGTATGGCACATTAAGTAGATGTGTATATGAAGATTTTCTTCAGGTTAAAATATTTTTTTGCAATATTGCAAAGTTGGTAAAAACTCATCCTTACGCTACCTTGGATGATTTCCATCCACCGTGTCGGTTGAGCTCTAGTATATCTGCTCCAGTATTATAGTATATTATTATCTGATCTAGTATATCTGATTCTCGAAAAATTTTCTAATTTCATACTTACGGGATTTTTGCAAATATTTCCATACTAACACTCTGGGCTCATTTACGCGGATTATGATTGGGATGCGAGTTCTTGTATTAAGGATATATCTATATTGATGAAATGGTATCAGGTTAAATGCCAAATTTTGTTTCTTTGTCAGTTTTTGATCGTATCACTTTAACAATTAGAACATTTGGAACATATATGTACTATTTTCATTCCATTTTGGGAGTCCGGAGATTATTTTCTGAGATGTGCCCCCACATTCAACAATTATTCTAAATAAGTATGTTTGATGTAATGCGTTCTTTTGTCTCTTCTAGTTTTGATTTGCCATAAGCATTTTAATTGTCTAATTAAACTAACATTTTACGATAAGTGATTTTTCTAAGAATTCGTATAACAGGAGGCGTACACAAGAAAATATATTTTTGGAAAAAATCAGCTTTATTGTTTCAATCAAATTAAAGTATTCATCTTTAAGATCAATACCCTTTTGCATTTGAACAAACCAATCATCGAAGCATTTATGCCAGTCCGAAATAGGTCTCACAAATGAGATTTTTGTTTGTACGACTGCCTCATCTGACATCTTAAAATGTTTACCGCGTAGTTTGTTTTTGAATCTCGGGAACGCAAAAAAGTCACACGGTGCCAAGTCAGGACTGTATGTAGGATGGTCAACCAGCTGATGTTTTTCGCCTTCAAATTCTCGGATGTTATACGAGCCGTGTGTGAAATCCTGATAGCCTAGCTAAAGCAGCTAGAGAACCATTCTGCGGTATTCTAAAAAACAGCATTGTGAAACATTTCCGAAAATAGGTAAAGAAACTTCGAAAATTCAGAGGAAATAGTCCAACATAATATTTTATTAGGAATAATTGTTCGCCAACGCCATTAATACCTGGAACAAAACCTTGTAAAACATGGTCAGCTATCTCATAGTTCTTAGAGTCTAAATCGTTTAGAGTAAAAACCGATATACACAAGATCTTTCAGGTGGAGGTGTACAAAGGTGTTGCAATGTAGTTTATGCGAAAAAACTTTCTTTAGTAGCTTAAGTGTTTAACCTAAGCAGCTAACACACTGAGATTGTGTAACAGATTAGAAACATGTGGAAAAACAAGTTAAAAAGTACTTTGCAAATTTATAATAAAATCTAAATGCTAACGGATAACGGATATATTCAGAGGGAATAAAACTATGCGCAGTTATTAAACTCCTCGATGAAAAGGTAAATCCAGAATTTGGTGGAAGATGTTTGCTAGCAATAAAAAGAGACCGCTTACCTAATTGAAATTAACAAAACAAATAAATGGACAATTTAATCAACAATTCAAATAAAAAATCATACTCTAGGAGCCATGGGGGGAGGGCTGCACTTTTTGTCTCTTCGGTACCTTGACGTTTTTTTATGTTTTTTGGTGCGTAGATTCGATTTTTTGAGGTACTAGGCTGAAAACCCGTCAGATAATTTGTTATTATTAATTTAATTGTTTAAATAATTATATCTCCTAAACTAATAAAGATATTTAATTTTACCAAAATGATAATTGTTCCTTTTAAAAAACGAACAAAATGGCGTGTGGATAACTTTGATCCAATTAGTAGAACGGGCGTTAGAATGGCGTTTGGATAACTTTGATCCAAGTAGTAGAACTGGAGTTATAACAAATTTCGTTAAAAACAATTACAAAATAGGCATTCGATGGGGATTTTCCAAGTATAACTCAGCTTTCATACGTGAAAAAACCCACTCATTATAAAGGTAATTGTTTCATCTTAAAAAAACCTTGCAAAATTGCTTTATCTGTAATAATAAAAAAATTATACCAATTAAACATTAAAAAATTCACTAAAAATTTGCAAATTAATTTGTTTATAAGATATTTAAACAAAATTAATCTATAAACTTTAAAAATCTGGCTAATTAAAGTTATAGAACAACTCAAAACGAACGTTTTAAACTTTGGTAAATATTTCTATGTCAATTTTTGACCAAAATATGGAACTTTTAATAATGCGCTCTGACGCGCACGGTTCGCAGTAAATACAGACGCGCATATACCGCGCGCGTAAATCAATTTTCAATATCTCAGCAAAAAATGAACATAGTAATATTTACTAAAATGAAGGTTTTGAATTATTCTATAACGTCCATTAACCAAACTGCCAACGTCTTCGACTCAATTTTGTTTAAAACTCGTATAAACAAATTAAACCACGACTTTTTAACGTAAAGTTTAACTATCAACTGCTATAACTTTTTTATTTATAATGATAAAGTAATACGCATGTCTGAATCTACATGGATTTTATGTATGTATTGGTTTTTATTCGCTGAGAACTGATCGTGCTTAAACTGTTCATTTTGAGTTACATACTATAACTTACATTAGCCAGATTTTTAAAGTTTATAACTTAATTTTGTTTAAATCTCTTATAAACAGAATAATTCTCAACTTTTTAGTGAAATTTTTCATGTTTAATTGTTTTAAATTTTTTATTAATAAAGATAAAACAATTTCGCATAGTTTTTTTTAAAGCTGAAACAATTACCTTTAAAATGAAGGACTTTGAAAGTTAATCGCATGTATGAAAGCTGAGTTATACTTGGAAACGTCCCATCAAATGCCTATTTTGCCATTATTTTTCACGAAATTTTTGTAACAATCGGATCAAAGTTTACCAAACGCCATTTTCTTCAGTTTTTAAAAAGGAAGAATTTTCATTTTTGTAAAACTAAATATCACTAAAGTTTAGGAGATACAATCATTAAAACAATTAAATTGTTAATAACAAATTATCTGACGGGTATCCCCGAAAAATCAAATCTACCCACCAAATAACATAAAAAAGGTTAAGGTGCCGAGGGAACATAAAAGTGCATACTCAACCCCCTCGCTCCTTTTTTTTTAATGGCATAGACATTAGTCATTCAGCCAGTTGCAATAGATTCTCCAATCAGACAAATACACAACTCTATCCCTAATAGAAAACTAACGGATAATTAATAGAAGAATATACGACCAGGAAACTTACAGGGTCACTTGCTTCTCGTCTAGGGACCCATCAAGACATTCTTAGTAGACAAACAAAACTGGACCACGGATAAGGTGTTATAACATTTAGGGTAAACAAAGGATACAAATCTAAATTTCCACACGATCATGAAAAATTCCATTCTCGCGTACAAATTCTATAGAACCGTGCATGTGTCTGACAAGAAATCTATAATGATATATATTTGTTGTGAGCCTGTAGCCAGTAGCGACTGGATATTGAATGGTGCATACATATTAAATTCAATTAATTTTTTGTAGAGAGAGTTTGAATGCTGTTAAAAACTTAGGACATTCAAAAAAGATGTGATCAAGATCACCTAGTTTTCCGCAATGCTTGCAATTATTATCTTCAATCACATTTATTTTATATAAATGACTTGGATAACACGCATGTCCAAAGCGTAGTCTATTTATGGTAGTTATATATTTACGTGGAGATTTAAAATTCTTAAACCAAGTAGTTTGTGGAATAACTGGTTGTAAAGTGGTGTATCTTGTTTGGTTTGTAAAGAAGTAAAGATTCCATTGATCTTTCCATGTCGATAGCTGGTTTTTTTTTAAATCGTAATGGCATCTGATACACATAAAGAATATGACAATAAAGTGCCTGATATTATACTGGTTTTAGCTAAGTAATCTACATATTCATTATCTTTGAGTCCAATATGTGTCTTAACCAAAATAATTAAAGCCAGAGTCTGCTAAGTGCTTTAATTGATCCTTTATTAAAAAAATATAAGGATTACTAAATGTTTTGGGCAAACAAGTGTTTTTTATGTTCTGTAAAACTGAAAGACAATCTGAAAGAATTAACGATTTTTTAATATAAGAGTTTTTAACATATTTTAAAGCTTCGAGTATGGCCAATGATTCAGCCGAGAAAACTGAAAACTCATTGGAAAGTTTGTACTTAAATTCAGAACCTCCTGAGGGTAGAAAATAAGCACAGCCAGTCCCTTCTATTGATTTAGATGCGTCCGTGTATATAACTGTGGCATCACTATAACAGTTCAAAACAGTCAAAAGAAGTCTAAATTTTTGTCCACTTTGGCCAAATTCTTTGAAAAAATAGAATTGTTCTGTAAAGCAGTGCACAAAGGTGGAGATGGCTTTTTAATCCAATATTTGTGAGTTAGGTCTGATTCGTTAAGTTGACATATACTGGAAAATAATTTGGGATTTGTTGAGTGGGCTTTGAGTACCCATTTTTCGCTTAATAAATTTCTTCTAATTTCAAGAGGAGGTTCATAAGCTTCAACATCTAGTGGTTCTATAGGGCTAGATCTCATAGCACCTAAACAGACCCTTAAGGCAGAATTTTGAAAAATGTCAGTTTTTCTTAGACCCCTCGCTCCTAGAGTATAAGAAAACAATTTCGCCTTTTGATGTTTTGAAAATTCGAAAAAAAATAACATAAAATGGGAGATTTTATTATCACCACTGATATTATTACTACATATATTATCTCTGCAATAGTTACCGTATACATGAGCAGTAACAGGAAATGAATAATACAAGAAATTAATTTGTTTAAGAATTCTAAAATGAAAGTAAGTGTAAAAATCTCTAAAAAATTACATTGTGAATTCTAAGAACGTATTTGTGTGAAAGTACGGGAATTTGTGAAAACATTCACATTTAACATTTAGTCTCTATTAAAATCGTTTCATTTGTTAAATGTCATTGTTACTTTTTTACATATCTATTTAAAAGAGATTCTATTAAGCTTTCCAATTTTATTTAAAAATAATATGATTTTTTTGTAGTTACACGTAATTAGCGACAAATAGGTAGGCACATAACATTCGTTATGCTTTCTTGTAAATGGCAAAAATAGTGTTTAAACTTTAATTTGATATGAGAGATTCGCAAATACAGATTATATAAAAATACAGATCTTCGTACAAACTACGACGACTAATTAAAAAGGTCGCGACGCGGAAATGAAAAAGTATATATTTTTCTTGAATTTATTATACTTTTCTAGCGCTTCACAAATTTATGTCAGTAAAGGTGTAAAAGGTAATGCGATATAATTGTATTATCCTGTAATTAATATATAAAGGCATTTTGTTCAAAATTTCAAAAATTTTTCTTTTAATTTAAAACCAAATTTTTTTATAAGAACTTTACAGTTTCGATTAATTTTACTTGTGGTGCTAATTAGGGGTGCTAATTAGGGGGTGATTTTCACGATGTTTTTAACATAAAAAAGGCCAACTTTATTTTGAGCGTAACTTGCTTAGTTTTGATTCTAGAAACTTAAAAAATAAATAAATAAAGCTTTTTTAAACACTTTCAAAAAGTTGTAATGATATTCTCCCAAAAGTGCTTCATTTTTTGGCTAATTCACGTTAAAATATTCGATTTGGAATTTGACACGTAAGAACCTAAGTACTTTTCATGAGCTACAACTCTTGTTCTACTATACAGACTTCATAAGTAAGAGAGAGACAGACGATATATTTTCTCTCTCGAGAATAAAAATGTTCCTTTGGTAAATATATTTAATATTTATTAATATTATTATTTTATATTAATTCGGTAGATATATACATTTGGCCAAAGTCTTTTTACAAATAAATCTTCTTCCTGGAACTTCTATGATTCGTAATAACCTTTCCATTTTTGGAATACAATAAATAAATAAACACAAACACAAAATACAACCAAAAAACTGACATCTTAATAATGTTCTTGTCAGATAATGACATTGATTAGCCACGTTATTATTTAAGGTTACTGGTCAAATGAGTTAAAGCGCGGTATTTAGAACCAGAAGTCGCGAGTTCGATCCCAATGAGGGAATATATTTTTTTGATTATTATGTTCTGATTTTTGTCACTTTGGGTTTAAAAATCAAAGAATGGAAAAATCATAATATCTTTTTAATATTGTTTCGATAATTTTATACATTATTTAATTTTCCAAACTATTTTATTTATCATTGAATATTTAGTACATATAGTAGTCATGGGCGTAGAGATGAAAGGGACAAATATAATTTTTTGTATATTATATGTATGGAGATAAATCTCAAAAAGGTCGATTTTATTTTTAAATTAAGATTTTTTGGCATATATATGATACTGGTGACGATATCCATCTGAGAAGAAAGAGTTCTTTCACCGAGAGTTAATTTAATAAGATTTTCACAATTTAGTGGGGATTTTGAAACGGTGCCACAAAGAATCAAAAAAATCAAAGTGCTTTCAAATAATATATTAATTTCTCCACGCTCCGATTTTCTTACAAAATGGCGCCAAGACGCTATTAATAAAACTGAGGCTTAGTTCAGTTACCTAAAAATTTAGTAATTCAAGTTTTAAGCTTTAGAAAAGAGTTGTTTGGGTTATTTCGTTTTTTTTCCACTTTAGCATATTGAATAAATTCATTCATTTTCGCTAGAATATATGTTGAATATGTTGTAATTATCTCCACAATTTATGAGAACAAGCTATATACTAAAATTATTGACCCTTTTAATATTTATTATTAAGGCCTTAATAGTTATTGTCTGTATGTTTTTCTGCCTTTACGTGCTATAACTATAACGAACCCTACTGAATTTCTTTTTCTTATTCTTTATAAGCAATTCTGCTTGTTCATTGGCGAATTAATACATCTATGGAAGGTTGTCAATCCGTCTTTTGCCCGGCTGTCCGATACTTCTGGTGACCTCCCCCTAGCTATTTTGACGACACGGGTCTCCCCCATTCTACTTATGGGGTTATTCCATTTTAATTTTTTCTATTTGTCTATTCGCTTATACACTGTACGGTACATTTTCTTCTAATGTCTTCGCGTCTCTTTCGATCTCTTAGCGTATTTCCTGTAACTCTTCTCAGCACTCTCACTCTCAAGTCTGCCGTTTCCAGTAGCCTTTGTGTTGTGGCTGTGTCGGATCTTGTTTCTGAGGAATATGTCATTGGTCTTACACTGACTTTATAAATTCTTGACTTCATCTCAGTGTTAATGTGTCTGTTTCGCCATATAGTGTTATTAATTTATCCTGTCAGTCTATTTGCTTTTTGTACTTGATTTCTCACTTCTTTGTCCAAGACTCCATAGCTGTACAATGTAGCTGCACATTAGTAATAATGGTATTTTATTTCCATTACTTTTCATCAAAATATTGATTCAATCCTTCATTTATTATACTCCTATTACAGGTCAAATGTTGTTTATATACAGCAAACGAGGCACCATATACCTAATTCTGTTTCTCTTTCTGCTCTCTCTTACCTATAGCATTACATATGTAATGATTGTGCAGAAAAACTTCCATATAAATTTGTAACGGCGAACGCGTGTATAGAAGTATAACTTCTACCGGCAGTCCCACTGAACTGCCACACCCGTTCTATTTTTTTTATAAGCTATATTTTTGCTGAGAATATTTTATTTGATAAATACTTTTGAATTTGAATTATTTGTGAAAACCCGTCTGAAAACGTGGTTTTTATTTTGAAAAATTAATATTTTCATCGGAAAATAACTAAACAAATATTGACTTAGTGAAAAAAGGTCATTTTCAAATGACTACAATGGTGCTTTGTCGCTAAAAAAGGGTTTTTTGGTCAGATTCTCTTCATGTCTCAATTTTTCGTATTTTTAAAAAAGTATATTGTTCGAATAAATCCATTCGAACATGTAAAACTATTTATCAATATTTTTAATTTAGTATTTAACTCCACTTTTGACAAAAATGCACCCACTCTATAAATGTCAACCATTTGTCAACAGTTTTTAGTAATTTTTCTTGTGCACTTAAAACTCTAAAAGACTCCCCGAAAAATCAGGCACCACGCCTACCCTCAGAGCGAATTTAGACGTGGACGAAGCAACATCTCTGTTTGGCAGAAGTTCTAAAAATCCGTCAAGGAATTAATCCCCAAAAAGTATACAGTGCTCTCCAAATCGGTCAACGATTTGTCTCGCTGTTGTTATAACAGCAATCAATTATAATCAGATATATACATATTGATTATAATACAGTAGTGCCCGTTTTTGTATACACTAGAAGTGTTAGAAGTTTTTTTCGGATGGTTCTCTGTAGAAGTGTTCGAAGTTTTTTTCGCATGGTTGTCTGGGTGGCCTTTGACACATGGTTACCACATCTCCGCATCTCTTGATCCAGGATCTTTGTGATAACGACTTGGATAGACAATAGTGCACATACACTTTCGAAAGACTTGTTAACTAGTAAGTAGTATTTAGTAGTAGGAATTTTGTTTTAGTTCTTTATGTATTTGTACTGATTTTATTTATACTATTTGTTTTTCTCTCTTTTTCTCTTTAATAAATCGTTTTTGTACCTTTGGATAGCTTTTTGAACCGTTAGTGTTTAAGACATTCTTATATTACAGGTAACAGCTCTCATATTTTGTAACCAGCAATCTATGTTATACTCTCTATCTCATTTTAGGACATTCTTCATGTTTGTCCTATTGTGTAGATGCTAATTTTATTTACATATATTAATTTTGAATTGTATTACTTACAAATAATGGATGCAGAATAAAGTACCATTTTCGCCTCATAAAAAATTTAATTATCTGCGCTGTTTTTACCTTTACAAGAGAATAAATGCACCAGAAAGGTTATAAAAAACACATCTTAAAAAAAATATGTGGGTACTACCCATAGAACCGGAGATAATTTTTTTACATTGATAGCGCAATTGTTCACATTAAGAGCTGATATATGGAAAGTTTGTCAATTATTTTTCAGTTTTTTATTAAAAATTTAATTACGGGGCTTCAGACCGGAGGGTTGTAAAACGCGGTTGAAAACTGCAAAATTTAGTGTTTTATCATTTGGAAGTGATTACTCCTATAGCTTGGTATGATGTTTTTGCACGGGCGCTAAATAAAATTAACCGTGACGCAAAATATCGAGACGAATGCAATAACCTTGCGGTATATATATATGTAGTAATATACATATTGTTCTAAAGCTATTTTCATATGAATCTTCATGCAATTTACTGTTTTTGTTGGAAATACATTAAGTTAATTTCATCTAATCGAATGAACTATCTTACAATAAAGTCGTCACAAGAACGTAACTCAAAAATATTGGCAATATCATTTTAAAGTCATTGACTTTAATATGTATAGTTTGTTTCACGAAAAATGGTTGACTGCTTAATGGTTACCTGAGTTGATCCTATTGTGTATACAAGAGTCTCTCAATAAATTACCGAAGTACACAGGGTCGCACTTCAGAAAGTTTGTTATTTAATATATTTCATTGGTAGCTGTGTAATACACGATTATAAAAATTTATTAAATTATTTCATATGGTATTTTCAGGTTGTTCAAGTGAATACTTGATAATTGAACAATTTTTAACATGAAGAAAGTAGTTAAAAATGTACAGTAATAATAGTTCTATTTACAGTATATACATAAAAACGAATACATAATGTACAAAAAATAGATGAATTGAAAAAAAAAATATAGAAAAATATATACAAGTTAACATTTACAAAAAAAAATACCCAAAATAACCAAAATATATTTATGAATTCCTAAATACCTAATTCTGTTTCGCTGTCGCTATCCTCTTCAAGATTAATAACAATTGGTTTAATTATGTGATTCAAAGTAACATAAGAATTTTCTACGTTTATTACATGGCGTACTGAATTTTTCCAACTTTCTGGGGAGATATCATCAACACATTTCCTTATTAATTCGACTACACTACCACTTAAAGTCGGAAAAACATTTTGTGACCTAACATTTGACTTTAGTTGGTGCCACATATGCTCTATGGGATTAAATAAACAATAGTAGGGCGGAAACCGTAACACTGTATGTCCCATGTCCTCTGCCAATGCGTCACAAACATATACTTTTTTAATAGAAAATGATTTTAACACTTCTAACAGTTCATTTTTTAAATAACTTTCTTCAAAATATATATCGTTTTCTAACAGGTAGTTTTTAATTTCAATTTTCGTGTTATTTGCACTTGGAGACTTATGTAATTGACGACTGTGGTAACTTGCATTGTCCATTACTATCACACTATTTTGAGGAAGGTTAGGTATAAGACAATTCTTAAACCATTGCTCAAAAAGCTCTGCCGTTGTATCCTCATGTTAGTCCACGCAGGAGTCTTTAATGTTCTTTACAGAGAGCCATAAGGCATTTGGGACCTAACCATTTTCTGATCCTGCATGTAAAATTGTTATTCTTTTCCCTTTGTTTGATGGAGCTTTTGTTTGACACCTGTTGGAAGAATCGGACCATCCTTTGGATGGTGTTTCATGAGTGTCAAACCATGTCTCGTCCAGATAAATTATTGGTCGATCTTCTGTACGGTACTTTCTTATGGAAGTTATATATTCAGTACGCCACTTTTGTAAACGATGGGACTCCATAAGCACTTGCATTTTGTCAATTGTTCGATATCTGAAGCCCATTTTAAAGAAAATCCTCCAAAGACTACAGTTTATTTGTGTATCATCATTAGTAAGCCGTTGTTTTAAAGCATCTAATGTAGGTATCCGTTGCTCTTCGTACATTGTGTAAATTTTTCGTCTTATTAAGTCCTTATCACTTTCGTCAATACATTTGGTAGAACCGGTATCCTTACGCTTCCTTCTTGAATTAATGGGATTTGATGTAATTCTTTTCACTGTGGTTAGAGGTATTTTCGTTAAATCAGATATTTCACTGGTAGCAGTAGTAGCAGTAAGTCCTCTTGTAAGTAAAGAACTATATATTGTTTTTACGATTTCTCTAGCGTCGGCAGATAAATGCTTTTTCTTTGCTGGAACACTGGAAGAAGCACCATCAATGTTTTTCCACGGACGCCACATAATGCTGTTTTATAGGTATAAATAGGTATAACACTGGTAACACTTTCAACTAAATGAAACAAAATGTATATTTACAAATTTCTCATCGGTTTTATATACTTTTACAAATTATACAGAATAGAGGGAACCTGTATAATTATTCCAGGAAATACTTAACGATCAACAAATTTATTGTGGTCATTAAAAGATCAACCGTTGATAGTGAAACTCACCGTTAAAATGTTTACAACTGTATGAAATAAAATGTATTCTAATCGTTTTTATAATTTTATACGATTTTTTAATCGTTTCTATATTACCAGGAATTTATTATACAAACAAGATAACGACACTCCACAGTAGCTTCAATTTTACCTGAATACTTACCTGCTTAACTAATATCGATTAAGCTGGGGTACTTGCGGTCGGGTTTTATTGCAATCATTAAGCACTCAACCATTTTTCGTGAAATAAACTATATCTGTAATATATCTCTGAATTGTCAATATGAATGAGTAAAATTAAAAATTAAATTAAATTATTAAAAGAATTTTTTACCAAGCAACAAAACCAAAATTTGTTTTAACGTATTAATGTATTGTATTTTGAGAACCGAAGTGGAAATCGAAACGTCAAATAAACTTAATTTTAAAGTAAAATTGTGGCTTATTCCCAACAAAAATAGTAAATAATATATGTACATACATATACACTTAATAAAATAATAAAATGACGTTTAAGAAACGTCATTTTATTTTTTATACCTTTTTTATAACAACTCGAGAACGACTGCATCGATTTGGCTAATTTTGATTTTGAAATATTGGAATTCGATAAAAGTTACAAAAAAAATCAAATGGCGTTTGTTAAACGTCATTTTCTTTTTTTAATAAATTTATATGTATGTATATTACACTACCGAGCATAAAATTAGGGTCACCCCGTAATTTGAATTTATTTTAGAAATTATTATTCTATTTTAACTATTTTCGGTTGTAACATAGTTTACTAACGGATTGCTTAAAGAAAACAACGTTTTTGTCGTTTAAAGTTTATTAAAAATAATGGAAATGAAGAATTTTCCTTTGATATACTAAATATTGAAAAGGGACAATTTTAATTTGATGTGCTTTTTGTTGAAAAAAAGAAATTTTAAGAACTTCAGTAGCGAGTATTCCCTCCTCTGGCAGTGATGATAACAGCTTGCAAACGACGAGGCATGCTTTGGATCAGATTTTGGATCACATTCTGCGGAAGATTATTCCATTCTTTCACCAATATGTCGCGAAGCTCTCTCGAATTTCTGGGGGCCGGCACATGACTCCGTAAACGTCTCTTCATCTCATCCCAAACATGTTCTATGGGATTGATATCTGGACTGCGAGCAGGCCAAACAAATCGTGTGATTTGAACCTCGTCAAGATACTCAGTAACTATCCTAGCAGTGTGGGGCCATGCATTATCATGCATAAATGTTGCGTCGTCTCCAAGAATAACCATAAACGGTAAAACATGGTCTTCCAGAATCTGTGTCAGGTAGGTACCTATGCGCTGTCAATGTTCCATTCTCGATAAAGACTAACTCGCGGTTAGTCGCGACTAAAGCGGCGGTCCAGTTACTCTAGTTCGAGAAGATAAACCAGCAGCATGAAGTCGTCTCCTAACTGTCCATTCACTTATGTTTACATTTCTCACTTCTTGCATATGATTTCGAAGAGAAACTGCCGTGACCGTTCGGTTTCTCAAAGCACTAGAAACGACAAAGCGGTCATCTCTAGCTGTTGTAATCCTGCCTCGACCTGAACCAGGTCTTCGAGTAAGCAGACCGGTCTCTTCGTACCGTTGCCATACTCGTTGCACACTCGAAAGACTTAGCGTGCGTTCATAACGAGGCGCCGACCCTCGCTCGGGCCATGGGATAGTATCATTTAATTGATTTTCGGTAAAATAAATGCATTACTTTAAATGCGAGCGTTCGCCGTCAGTGCTAAGCTCTAGGCGAGGAGACGGTGCGATGGTCTCCGTTATGAACGCACCCTTCGTTTCTCGCAGTTTCGCGCTGACCGTGGCCATCTTCTAACGCCGCCACAATTCTTGCCGCCACAACAGAATTTATGCTCATTGCAATACACTGACAGTGATAACAATACACAAACAATTTACAATTGACGTTAAAACCATAGAAACAAAAACTGTGCTGATAACGGTTTTTAGGAATTAGGCTAAGTGGCCCTTTTTATCTCAAACGCTTGTCGAAACAACAACGACCACAATTTTTTTTCAAGAAATCCATTAGTAAACTATGTTACAACCGAAAGTAGTTAAAACAGAATAATAATTTTTAAAATAAATTCAAATTACGGGGTGACCCTAATTTTATGCTCGGTAGTGTATGTATATTACTATACAGGCAGGGAAAAAATTATCTGACTATAGAGCATTAAGACAACGCAACGAACCGAGAAAAAATATTATATAGACTGTATATCCGAGAGAATATCATGTAACCACATGTCTGGATAGTCCCGTAAGCACTATGGACAATTTTGTCCGTACATTATATTAATTAATATTATTAATTATTATAAGAAAAATCGATTTCAGCTAGACTACATACGGCAGTTTCACGCTGTTCCCGTTCTTCATTAATTGCACGAGATGGTTGATTTTCATCTCCGTGCATTTACTATATACAATTCTTGACACAACCAGTTTTTTCAAATGTAAAAATAATTTTGTGAATTGTAAATTTTGTTTGTGCAGGTACAGTGCATTCGAATGAAAACGAAAACCTACCGATTACAGTGGGTGGCCAAATTATTAGGGAAGTAAGATGATTTCTTAATTTTCTAGTTTAACTGAATTTTTTAGCAAGTTGTTTGCATCTATTTTTTGTATAAAAGAGAATGGTCCTAAGGTCACCAAAACAATGAGTTCTGTTATTAAAACCATTTATTTTTTTCGCAAAAAAATTGTTACATAAAATCACTAATTTCAACATTTAGTGATGCCGCACTTTGCTGCAATTACAGCTTCTACACGTCGGGGCATGCTCTGAATACAAACTTCTGCATTGTGTTTTAATTTTGGGTTATGATGCCATTCTTTAATAAGAGCTTCAATCGACTGCCGCTTCGTTGTAATATCATCTTTGATGATCTAGCTTTTCAGTTACACTTCTAGCTTTGTGGCACGGTGCAGAATGGCACAGTGTCTCCACAATGCAATCTGGATGGAACTGCTCCCCAGGACGTCGTTGGACGAACGCACTTTCGTCCACCAGAATCTGGAATGTTGATTCGTCGGAGAAGCATACCTGAAAAAATGAAAATATTCACTGTTCACGAACTCCATTCGTTAAAAAAAGTTGTACTTACTCGACTCCAGTCTTCAACGGTCATACTTCGATGCTGCTTGGACCATTGGAGTCTCTTTCTCTTCATGGCTTCGGTGAGCCGTGGTTTTTTCATATTCTGGCGACCTATCTGATTCTCTTCGGCCAGTCTTCGTCCTTGATCCTTTTCCTGCGAGATTTTCCCCCGGTTCAAATGCCTCGTTTGAATCAATTTTTATTTTCATTCGATTTACTACAGACTTTGAAACACCTGCAGTAGTTGCTATTACTCTTTGGGAAAGTGTAGAGTGCAGCAACATCGTTTTTATTTCTCTAATTTTCCCTGGAGACAAGTCTGCAATTTTTCCCATACTAAAAAAATAGTTTTAATTTTAAACAATGTTTTTAAATAAATGACTAAATAAACAAATGTTATTACCTGTTAAATATATCTGAAACGAAAACCTAGCAAAAACACTTTAAAAAAGTTTTACAACTTGCAAATATTTTTAAGCCTCACTGCGATAACAGCCGATGACCAACTGAGATGCAACCGCAATTATTATTTTATATTTCATACATAAGCAGTCTTGTCTGTTCTGTCGCCTCTGCTGTTTAATCTTTACTCCGAGTTTCTATTTAAAGAAGCATTGGAGGATTCCAAGGATGGAGTCAATGTGAATGGCGTAAATATCAACAGTATCAGATACGCCGATGATACAGTGTTAATTGCGGATTCCGACTTAGGTCTACAACGACTCATCGACAAGACCAACTCGACCTGTGAGCAATTTGGTATGAAAATAAACATTAAAAAAACCAAAGTGATGTCAATCCGAAAAATCCAAAACCTACCTCAACCTTGCACAATAAATGGGCACATTTTAGAACAGGTCAATAGATTTAAGTACCTGGGATGTTGGATCGATAGCAGCCTAAATCGTGATCTAGAAATAAGATCGAGAATAGAACAGGCCAGAAAATCTTTCGAAAAAATAAAAAAACTGCTTTGTGATTCTCGAATAAAACTCGAAATTCGACTACGTTTATCAAAATGCTACGTCTGGTCGACTCTTCTATATGCAGTTGAAACGTGGACCCTTAAAACATTAACCGTAAATAAATTGGAGGCCTTTGAAATGTGGATCTACCGGAGAATACTCAAAATTTCATGGACATCGCATACCTCAAACGAAGAAGTGCTGCATAGAATAGGCAAGGAAAGAGAACTTTTTAACACAGTAAAAGTTAGAAAAACATCATACCTAGGCCAAATACTGAGAAATAATAGGTACCAATATGCCCAACTTATAGTGAAAGGAAAAATCGAGGGAAAGAGAGGCCTAGGAAGGAAAAGACTATCGTGGCTCAGAAACATCCGACAATGGACAGGGCTAAATTTTGAATAGCTAATAAGAACAGCTGAAGATAGAGAAGAGTTTAAAATTATAGTAGCCAACCTCCATTGAGGAGAGGGCACTTTAAGAAGACATAAGCAGTCTACCATTGTTGCCGCTTATCAGAAATTTTAATAATCATACCAGAAGAACTGCCAAATATAATGCAGGTATGAACACCATAATTTGGCCACCCATTGTATATCGTCGGCACTACTTCCAGAATAATCCCATTTTCCTAACTTGAAATATCAATTTATATATTCTTTTTTTTGCGAATAAAACCAGAATGGGTGTTAAAAACAAGCTCGTATGTATACTGTAAGGTTACTGCAGGCGTCTCGATATTTCGCGTCACGGTTAATAGTATGTCGTATAAGACGTATTCACTTAAAATGGTAAAACACTAAATTTGTAGAGGTTGGTGGAGGTTTTATAGGGGTGCAAATATGTTAAAACTTATTTTTTAGACTTTTAGAGTTACCCCAAATAATCAAAAAAGAAGGTTCTACGTTACGTAGAACCCGAGATATTGCAGTTTTTCAAGCGCGCTCCGTTACGAAGTTCCGAATTTAATTTGAACTTGAAAAAAAATTCCACCACCATGCGGCCTCGGCGATCTTTCTTTTGGTTTATTAGCTTTAACCAGTTTCCATAATGTTAATTAGGCTTATATTAACCTTGATTAAATTTTAAATGAAAAACTCTAACTTCATGGACAAACTGCCCAAGTTTCTGCTCTTAATATTTATAAACAATTGCGCTGTGAATTAAAAAAAATATCTCCGGTTCTATTAAATTAAAATTAAATTAAATTGTTTATACTTAAGGCTAAAAATAGTACTTATTCTTCATGTATTATTTGTAAGTAACCAATTCAAAATTCATATATCTTTTTAAAAACATGAAAATTTGAGATCTTATGAAAGGAATCAGACCAAAATCTTTCAGAATATCTTTCTATATTATCGGACTATATTTCAAAATCAGAATCATCATCATCATCCAGCCCCGTTTTCACATCCATTGTTGGATATAGGCCTCCTCCAAACGTCTCCAGTTCTCTCTATCTCTAGCTGCTGCAATCCAGTTTGTTTCTATTCTCCTTAGGTCGTCGGTCCATCGGGTGGGTGGTCTGCCTCGACTTCGCTTGTCGGCTCTTGGTCTCCACTCCAATAATCTCTTCGTCCATCTTCCGTCTTCCATTCTAGCAACATGTCCAGCCCACCTCCACTTTTGTTTATTGATTCGCAGTATAATATCGTCAACGCCAGTTCGTCGGCGTATCTCCTCATTTCTCACGCGATCTTTCAAGGTCAGACCCAGCATTGATCTCTCCATTCGCCTTTGTGTTACCCTCAGTTTTTCGGCAGTAGCTTTCGTTAAAGTTAGGGTCTCTGCTCCGTAGGCCAAGACTGGTAGGATGCATTGGTTAAATGCCTTCCTTTTCAGGTGAATTGGAGTATTTGTTTTAAAAATGTCTCTCATCCTTCCATATACCGCCCATCCCAACGTGATTCGTCTATTTAGCTCGCAGGTTTGGTTGTCTCTGGTTATTCTGATTTCATGACCCAAGTATGTGTATTTATCGATTAATTCTACCTTGTTGTTATTGATCTGTATCTCTTCGCTGGGAACCATATTGGTCATCATTTTGGTTTTCTCGAAATTTATTTCCAGCCCAGTTTCTTGTAGTATGTAATTCAGTTCTTGGAGCATGTCTTTGATCTCTCCCAGATTATCTGACAGAAGCACGATATCGTCCGCAAAACGTAGATGGTTTAATCTTTCTCCATCGATGGATATTCCTTTCTGTTGCCATGTTAGTCTTTTAAATGCATACTCAAGAACGGTAATGAACAGCTTTGGTGACATGGTATCACCTTGCCTGACTCCCCTTTTTATCTTTATCTTATTAGTTGCTGAATGTAGACTTATGGTTGTTGTGGCATTTTCATATATATTTTTAACTATATTACAATATCTGTGGTCGACCCTGCAATCTTGTAGTGCTCTTAAGATGGACGGTAATTCCACTGTATCAAACGCCTTTTTAAAGTCTACAAATATCAATGCCAAGGGACGGTTATATTCGTTAGTTTTTTCTATCAGGGTTTTTAGGCACTGCAGGTGATCATTTGTGCCGTAATTAGGGCGGAAACCGGCTTGTTCCCGAGGTTGGTAGAAATCCAGCTTTGTCTCTAATCTGTTCGTTATTATTCGGGTGTATAATTTATAAAGATGGTTAAGGAGACTGATTGGTCTGTATCTTTCCAGGTCTGCTATATCTCCCTTCTTGTGTAAGAGTACAGTTATTGAATTATTCCACTTTGTTGGGATATTTTGATTCCATAGACATAGATTAAAGAGCTTTTGAATTTTGGTTATCAGTACTGAGCCTCCTATCTTTATCGCTTCCGTGACGACACCGTCCTCCCCCGGAGCTTTGTTATTCTTCATCTTTTTTAGAGCCTTGTAAATTTCGTCCAAGGAGATTTCTGGGATATCTTCGGAACCCTGATTTTGAACCTTCCTCTGCTGATATTCAACTATATCTAGAATATAGTTCTAGAATTCAAAATCAGAATATCTTTCGCAAATATAGTAACTACATAATTCACATTGTGAAATGTGTTTTAAATGTTTTTATTGTTTATTTTAATAATTATAAACAAATGAAAAAAAATGCTAACTTTCGGGTTTAATTTGCAATAACTTTTTTGTTTAAAAACGTTAATTTAGAATATCTTATTTTAAAGAGCAAGTATTTTCAAGAAACTTTTCAAGAAATGAATGAAAAAAAAGTCGCTTTTTTTGCTTAAATGTTAATAGAACACCATGATGCAGTAAAAATTTCGATACCCACGAGATGGTACTCCTTTTCTATTGACTTCCCCCAGATATTCCAGCGCCCAGTAATTTTTCGATTTTTGAATACTTCGTTTCCTGGGGTATAGGTTATATTCATCATTTTCAACAGTCCTCACACAAACGCTAAAACTATTTTAAAACGTTAATAAATATTGTTTTGTTTGGTATTTTTCGGATATTACCTGAATTTCCAGGTAACTAAATTCACAAGAGAACCATTTTATAATAACTATGTAGGACATAAATTGCTTTATAATTGTTAGCGGTCAACCTTTTCCTTGCAAATTTGCTATATGTAATATTGGTTTTTAACCAACCCACCAATATTTACCTTTCTGAAATATAATAAATTTGCATTGTAATAGGTGAGGCTTTAAACAACTGTTTCCTTTTTGCTTGAACACTCCCGTCCACATTCTTATCAGATATTAATTTTGACTATGTGATTGATTGATTTTAAAAATTTGTATTTATTTTTATCAGAATCGCTATTATCTGCCTTATCATTCGGATAAGTAATTACAGATTATGGTTTTTACCTATGATCAAATATTATCGAACGTTCTGTGTACCGTTACATTGTGAAACAGATGCCTAATTTATTGATTTAACATGTCTAGAAGACCCTATGGTGAGTATTTTTCGTTTGTTTTATTTTATTAAGACAATGTGTTAAGTAAATTTGCTAATCAAGATAAGAAATTATGATAGTGCGAAGACGTCACTGTAAATACGTTTAACGTTAGTTTTACAGTGGAACCTGTGACTTATCCCGTTTGTGTTAAGTGAGGTATTTGAGCGATAACGGCTGTATTCGGCACGTCTATTGCTAATATTCCTTCCTTTGGGATTTTATTTCAGGTACTACTTAGTTATATAAATAACTTAATTACTATTGCTTATTATAGCGGTTGTCTTTAAGATTGGAAACCATTTTATCTTTACAATTAGAAGTACCAACTAAATCAACTAATACATTTCTAAATAAGTGATGGATTCGACAGTTACTTAAGGGAAATTCATTTTATCTAACAATAAAACACTGAAAACTTTTGTTTTCAACACTTCCACTAAATTTATTTTAAAATATTATCACTACAGCTGTTTCGGCCAAAACAACAGTTTTCAGTGTTTTATTGTTATAATAAATTTTTCTTGTTTTATTATTGATCAAGTACTAAAACAACAATTATGTTTTTCTAAATAATAAGTAAAAACTATAGCGTATTTAAATTTAGATACATACTAAAATTAGAAAAAAGTATTCTCAAAGATAATATCTTTATATCAGCTTATTTTTTTAAGATACTAGAGATGCACATTCACCTCTATAATCTCGATATATTCTCTGATGTAACTGATACGTAATGTACCAATTATAACGTCCCAATGACTTATACATTTTTAATGAATGCACCATAAGGAGCTTTAATAAATTTAAACAACGTTGTACTATCCGTTGCAAGATAATTCGGATGGAATTCCCAGATTAAGAGACTGGGCCGATATCAAGCACAAAATGATTGTACTCCCTTAATGCTGTAACGAATAGTCACCCTTAGTCTTTTATTACATTAGGTTCAATTTTAAATTCTATCCAAAGTTTAAAGGTACTTTACTAAATGATACAAAGTATGTGTAGCCAGGTATGTATTTCAATTTTGAGTTGTTAACGATTGGTAAATAAAATTTTGAAGCATAATTTTGTGTACTGTTCGTTGCAAGATATTTCGGATTTAATCTTCTAGGTATAGTTATATACAGGGTCGGACTTATATACTGATACATTTTATCAAAATTGCGGCAATCCCACAAAGTATACATATAAGTAATACTTTTATATTAAAATATATATTTAACATAGTGAAAAAATACAAAAAAAAATAATAAAAAATAATAGTTAATGATTTGATCGAATATAGAATCAACTCGTGATTATAGACCAGCCAAAAAATTAAAGATGGACTATTTATCATGTAACGGAAGGAGTTATACTAAATGTTTACAATTATTTTGGCAAACAGAATATTTCTAATACCGTTGGCAGTATAGCTGAAATATCGTCCACAGCAATGGGATATCTAAAATCGGCTATATATAAACTGTTAAAAGAAGAAAAATCGGCTGGTATAACTTCACCCAAACCGAGACTAGGGAGACCAAAATTATTAAAAGTCGAGCTGAATGATTGTTTTAAGAATGCCGATCGTAGGATAGTACACTCGTATTTTTTTTACAATCTATTACGATAAGTTGAGGACAACCGCGTAGAAGATGGATTGATAATGTGACAGAAGACCTTAAGATTCTAAGGGTCAAAAGATAGAATGAATGAGCTTGCTCTGCGAGCAAGCTAAGATTCACAAAGGATTATCGAGCCAATTATGATAATGATGATTTCTATGTGAAGTATAATATTTATTTATATAACTTTTAAATATGGTTCTTTACTCCATTAAGCCAAAAATTTTATCTGCCATCATTAGCTACATTTAGAGATGCAGGCACGCGGGACGTCCCGTCCCGTACCTTGTCCTGCGGGGCGGGAAGGAGCTTGGGACGAGACAGCGATTTTCGCTGCGGGACGGGACTAGTACTTTGTCCCACAGGATATACCGCAAAAACAGCACTATTATTATTATCGGAACGATTTGGTAATTAAAGTATACAACTACAAATTATTAACTATAATATATAGAAATTAAAAGGTTTTCTATTTTAATAATTCATATTAATGAAATAAAAAGTATAATTAAAGAAAATTTTAATTTTGATTTATTGCCATGCACGCCTGATACGCAAAAACTTGTTTTGGTTTAGGTCCTCCGAATAAACCGCCACCTGACATTACGGAGAAACCACCAAATGATGATACGTTTGAATCTAACGGTGAATGTGATAAACAAAAAATTTAGGGATTTCTTTTTATTAATGAAGATTTGTTTTTTTAACATTGTTATTTTAATCTTACAAAAATAACTACCTCTACCTTTCATAAATATGACCTACTTGAGTACATACATTAAAGGCAAGAAATTATGATAAACGGTCTGGATTGTGTGTTAATAGTGGTGTCATTTCTTTTATTTTATAAATTCTAATTAGCGGCTAGACGTTTGCTGTCAAAAATTCATTAGTTTGTCAGTGCATCCTAGATTAAATGTCGTTGTATAGATAAATTATAAAGTAATATAAAATTAAAAAAAAAATAATATAATTTAATAATAGTACCTATTACTCCAAAATAACGCATAGAATTCCAACATTGCATTTAAAATAAGAAAGCTTAGAGCGATTTTCAGTCTAACCAAAAGTAATAATTAATAAAAAAATATTAAATTAGGAGGTGTAGCATCTATTATTTCGCCCTTCTGGTCTAAATTTTCAGTCATATGCGACAATAAAACATTGAAAACTTCTAATTGAATTGTTGGGTGAATGATCCTGTATATTATAGCTTCTTCTTCTTTAAGTTCCATCTTCTATCGAAGGTTGGAAATCATCATGGCTATGCGGACTCTGTTGACTGCCGCTCTAAAAAGTTCTGCACTATTGCATTCAAACCATTCCTTTAAGTTCTTAAGCCAGGATATTCTTCTTCTTCCCACATTTCGCTTTCCTCGGATTTTGCCTTGCATAATAAGTTGTAATAATGCGTATTTTTGCCCTCTTATCACATGTTATAAGTACTCAAGTTTTCGTCTTTTGATAGTTAATATTATTTCCGCCTCATTTCCTATCCTTCTAGTTACTTCCACGTTTGACATTCTTTGAATCCATGATATTCGTAGGATTCTTCTGTAACAGCAAAATTCAAAGGCGGCCAACTTATTCAGATGGACTAGTGTCCACGCTTCCAAGCCATAAAGAAGAGTAGAGAACACGTAACATCGAAGCATTCTCAGGCGTAGTTCTAACCTTATATCCCGACAACAAAGAAACTTTTTAAGTTTAATGAATGATGCAAGTGCTCATTCAATGCGTGTCCTAATTTCTTTGGTTTGGGCTACATCTGGTGTTATCCATGTTCCTAAGTATTTATAGTTATTAACACTCTCAATTGCAGTATCTTCAATAGTCAGTTGGATATTTGCATGTGCAGATTTAGTCATGATCATGCATTTAGTTTTCTTTAAATTTATCTTCAGTCCGTACTCATGACAGCATTCATTAAGGCGTTGCATTACTTTCTGTAAATCATTGTTGTTATTCGTCATTATTACTGTATCGTCTGCAAAACATAAGTTATTCAAAACTTCTCCATTGATAGATATACCTTCTATTGAGTCTGAGAGCGCTTTTTGAAACACCGGTTCACTTTAGACATGTAGTGGGGACAAAGTAGTGGGGACAGCATGCAACCATGGCGGACTCCTCTCTGTATTTTGATATTTTGGGTGTACTGGTTGTCAACTCTTACCTTGGCAGTTTGATTCCAATATAAATTAGATATAATTTTCATATCACGACTGTCAATGTTGCTTTTTAATATATCTACAAGCTTTTTATGTTGAACCTTATCAAATGCCTTTTCAAAGTCTACAAAACATAAGTACATGTCCTGATTCATGTCCATGCATCTCTGAGCCAGCACATTCAAGCCGAACAAAGCATCTCTTGTACTCATACCATTTCTAAAGCCAAATTGTGTGTCACTAATTTCATATTCAAGAGTTTTATCAATTCTGCTGTGAATTATTTTCAAAAATGTTTTAAGTGTGTGACTCATTAAAGCTATTGTTCTGTGATCTGAGCAAGTTGTTGCACTTGGCTTTTTGGGAATTGCTACAAAGGTCGATTGCAGCCATTGTCTGGAGATTGTGGCAGTCTGACATATTAGATTAAAACGTTCAACCATCACATCAATAATATCTTCATCGATGAGTTTTAATAATTCGATTGGTACATCGTCTGGTCCAGTAGCTTTACCCCCTTTTGTGTTTTTGATGGCATAGATGACTTCTTCTCTTAATATTGGTGGTCCGGTATCCTCGGTGATTTCTAATGACAGTTCTTCTCTTTCATCATTAAATAGTTGTTGGATGTAATTTGTCCAGTGACATAATCTCTCCTTTATATAGTATAGCGTCTGAAATAATTTAAACGGAATAAATTCGAATCAAATAGAACTTTTTACACAATACAGTGTACAGGAAAAGGTGTCAGTTGTATAAACTAAGTAATTATTAAATTGGTGTAGGAATATAATTTTGATGTTTAATTGTTAAGACAATTTATAGAAACAAAATATCCTCAGAAAAAATATAAATATCTAATTTGTCTTTATACCATTATTATAAAAATAGTAATTATTGTATATTTAGCTCCAAACGAATCTTGTTTTGGGCAATTGGATTATACGACTTTCACGTATATATTCTTGGTTTATCATAAAACTTAAAAATAAAAACGCACCAACACTATAATTTATTGGTCTAAAGGTCAACGAGGACAAGAGAAGAGACAACAGGAGAATGGAGAAGAAGACACAATGATGAACTCCAGACAGTATATGGAGATGAAACCATAGTACGTCTCATTAAAGTAAACCGAATGAGATGAGCGGACCACGTACTAAGATTGAGTGACGAAAGACTCCTGAACGCCACATTCTGGGAAAGGCCCGATGGCAGAAGGTCAGTTGGTCGCCCAAGAAAGAGATGGAACGACGCAGTAGCCAGTGATCTACGCAACATGGGAATACAGCAATGGGAAATAGCTGCTCAGGACCGACAAGAATGGAGGGAAATAGTAAACGCGGAAAAGACTCACATAGAGTTGTAGAGCCAAATGATAATGATGACTATAATTTATTGCTAATAAAAAAAAAACGAACCGCAAGGAATTGATTGCTAATTTATTGCCGAAGTTTTACATCAAGAAACAATTTATTACGCAACGGTTTCCAAGAAACAATGATTATGCTAACTTTATGGTAAAGCTAACATACCCGTAGCTAAATCTCGTCAAGGAAAAGGAGTACAGGGCCCATCTTGACGACATATTTTATTGCCGTTGATAAATCAATCCCCAAAAACTACCCCATCATCCCTTAGCTGAAAACACAACCTTGGAAAACCGAGATATCGGCCAAAAAGCTAACCGCAAAGAATTGATTGGTAAATAATTGCCGGGGTTTTACACCAGGAAACAATGTATTGCTGCAACCGGTTGCGAGAAACAGTGGCTATGCTAACTTAGCGGTAAAGCTAGCGTAGCCATAGCTATATCTCGGCAATGAACAGGGTTTTAAGGCCCATCTTGGCGGCATATTTTATTGTTAATTAATTACTGTTTAAGAAACACTTTATTACTGCAACCGTTTTCCAAAAATAATGATGACTGAACCTATCTTATCTTATATTTAGATAAATCAAAATAAAACCAAATTCATGGCGACTAACACAACCACAAGAGCTGGAAATGTTGACACAAATTTAATCATCAATGACCAAAACTTCGAAGCAGTCAAAGAGTTCATATATCTAGGGACATCGGTTAACCCCAATAATAACACATCTGAGGAAATAAAAAGGCGAATAATAATTGCAAACAGGTGTTATCATGGTCTATCAAAGTACTTAGCTAACAAACGGGTGTCTCAAAAAACTCGTATAAGGCTGTATAGAACACTGATAGTCCCCGTTCTCACATATGGATCAGAGGCATGGTCGCTAACGAAAACAGATGAATCCGCTCTATCCATTTTTGAAAGAAAGGAGTTCTACGCCGAAGTCCATACTGGTTTTAGTATGAATTAGTAAATTCTGCCAAGTAACCAATTCATTTGCTTTTATTTTATATTGAGCTGAGTTTTTTTTGGCGTTAATGTGTTGTTTCCAGGTGAGCTTTTGGTCCAAATGCAGAAATCAGACAATATAAGAGCTACAATATCCATATAATATGGCAGCTACGAGATATAGTTTATATTTTATTGTTAAATTTTTGCTCACACTTGCATTGCAATGTGCACAGTGCAAAATGCTTTTGCATTTAAAGTATCCTTCACACCATGTTCTACCGTAGCTTTAAATTCACAAAAAATGGAAATACACTAGTTTTAAGATAAGTACATTCACCATATTCCGAGAAACAATGAGTACTGTAGCTTCCGAAAAACAATGGGTGTTATAGTTTAAGTATGAAGCTACAATAATTTTTATGTTTTGGAAAAGGGTGAAGCAATAAAAAGCATTGTTGGCGTCAAACTGCATCAATAAATTAAATAAAAACCATGTATGAACTGGTTTTAATTACTAAATACATAATTTTTCCTGAAAGCAAAAAATTGATCATAAGTATCTAACAACCAGTAGCGTCTTAACTTCGACAGAGATGAGTTTGTATACACGTGTACCTAGTATTCCCTATAGTTTGTGTGGATAAATATGTGTCCACTTAGATAATAACTAACATAGATTATAGTATATTTCTCGCTTTTTCAAAAACCTGTAATTCTTTTCCTTTCCGAGATATAGCTATGACTATGCTAGCTTTACCGTAAAGTTAGCCTAATCATTGTTTTTCGGCAACGGTTGCAGCAATATATTGTTTCTTGGCATAAAACTTCAGCAATGAATTAGTAATAAATTCCTTTCGGTTCGCTTTTTGGCCAATATCTCGGTTTTCTAAGGGTGTGTTTTGAACTAGGGGATGAGAGGGTAGTTTTTGGGGATTGTTTATATACCAATCAACAGCAATTAATTAGCAATAAAATATGCCGGCAAGATGGGCTCTGTACTCCTTGCCGAGATACAGCTATGGCTATGCTAGCATTACCATTAAGTTAGGATAATCATTGTTTCTCGGAAATGGTTGCAGCAATAAAGTGTTTCTTGTCGCAAAACTTCCGCAATAAATGTCGGCCGATATGTTGATCGTCTAAGAGTATGTTTTGAGCTAGGGGATGATGAGGTAGTTTTGGGGATTGGTTAATATACCAATCAACAATAAATAATTAACAATAAAAAAGATGAGTATTTTACCACTTTTCCTGGCCGAGATATAGCTAGCTTTACTGTAAAGTTATCATACCCACTGTTTCTTGGAAACCGCTACAGCAATAAAATTTTTCGTTCTGTAATAAATTAACAAAAATTATAGTGTTGGTCTAAATTCGGCCTTATAAAATTAATATGCTAACTTTACAGACATCACTTTTTATCAAAATAACTCATTAGAATATCAATTTAATATCTTCCGATATGCAGTAGATTGGAAAGTTTACTTAAAAATTTCCGATGAATAAAAAATGTACGTCACATATTAACAAAACATCGGAGAAATGTGACTGGTCTACTTGACAAATATATTCAGATTAATAAATACTACAAACAACGATAATTTTTTACGATTAGATCGTTTATGAATAAATAGCATTGTAACTTAAAGTGAATCAAATCTTCGAAGTGAATCTGATGCTTTAAAGTCAATCAAATGTCAATTTGGAAATTCCTTCAGTGTTTTGGTATACCAAAATTTTGTATGTAGTGAAAATTTACCATTTGAAAGGTGATGCAGTCAAAATACCATTCCCCTCATTTTTGGCAGTTTTATGTGCATATGTAAAACCTGTTAAAGACTATGTATAAGTAGAAAGAGCTTGGAATTACTCCCCATCTGTTCATAAAAACAATCATCAATCCCTTCCAACTTGTCTTCTGATTTTTACCCTCTAAATCTAATACTGTCTCTTTAAAAACTAAAAAAGTAGTTTAAAAAGCTTGATTTAAACCAAAAAATTACTAAAAATGTCACCAGATTCTTCTTTTTATATCCTTTACTTTTTTTACTTACTAGATGCCACAATAGTTTTTAAATCTCAACGTCGCGTTGGTTTGTTACCTAACACTACATCACTTCCATAAATATCACGATCTGAAGGATTGGCCAATATCCCGGTCTTGGGGTGTTTTAAAACCCCTATGACCATGACAAATGATAAAAAAGATTTCAGCCAATTTAGCGAATAGAGAAGTTCTGTTGAATATTACAATAAGGTGCACCATTGGAGAAGAAGCTATTGAAATGTGGTGAATATGAGCTATTCCCGTGTGATTGCTTTATTCACCCATTAGTGTAGATATGCATTTACAGCTTTTTTTAAACAATGGGTATATAAAGTAATATAAAATGTTTCTATCATAAACTCTACCTCTTTCTTTTTCGTGATACTATCTCTTTAAGAGCTTCGAAGGGCGCAATTATTTTTTAATCCAAAATTCAACGATGATATCAATTTTTAGTTTAGCCAGAATAAAATGTTTACTATATATACATAATTATGTCATTTATACCGGAAGAAACTGTAGAAGCCCTCCAGCAAAAATAATCGAAGATTATACATATTAGTTTCTCTCATTTAAAATAATTACCAAGTGTAAATATATATCCTAAAGGTAAATGACTTAAGCACTATTAATAATATATTTTTTAATAATCAAGTATAAACTTTTACTTACATTTTTGAATCATGACAAAAAATAAATTGATAAAGTATTTTTTATGAAGGTAAAATAATATACTTGCCTTTGCAAATGCATACGAAGTGCGATTTAAACTCTCCCTATTTTCTGAAACATAAACTCAAACATTAAATTAATAAATTTTTGAATAAATAACAAGGCACCTGTACATTGTTTTTACAATGTTTTATTGACTATTATTATTTCAAAAATGCAGACAAACGCCATTTTGTAAAATATGTTTGTATGGCAAGTAATATCTCATTCTTTTGCGAAGTTTCAAAATATATACCCATATAAAAAAGTGTGGACTAATCCAGACAATTTTCTAGTTTCAGTTTTCGTGAAACAGGTTCGATTTCCACTTTTCCACATACTGATAAAATGAATTTATTTAAGTAACAATATATAGTATGTGACATTTTTCTTGAATGATAGATAATATATGGCATATAATACGACATTTGCAAGCTCCTTGTAACTCATTATGTTCTTCGAATCAAGAAATAGTTATTGTTTCACTGAGAGTGAGTTGTAACATAATTTTTACATTTTAGTGCTACAGTAGTATTCTGACAACAGAGCTCTTTAACCAAAGAGTAGAAATACTAATTAGAAGATGCATTAGTGTTTGGCTTTTGCACATGACCTTGTAGCGTTTTGTATTTTCTAGTCATAATTGCTCTTAAATTTTGAGTGTTGTGTACCACAATATGCCTATAATACTATCTCTTAGATTGTTTTTATTGCGTCTAACTACGCAGTATTTTTAGTTTTCATATAATTAATTTCGTCTATGTTTAGTCCAGCTAAAAAGTACGTATTACTTATGCCATGTAAGCAATTTTGTATTATAAACATAGACGTACTTTTTAAGTGTATCTCGTCAGCAATGTTATTGAAAGCTGGGATTCAACGGTAGGAATTATTAGCCGAATATATCGAGCCCGAGCTCTGTCTCTCTCTCTCTGTATCTGTCTCTCTTCTGTTCTGCGAGACATAATGCTAATGTCATCGGCATAGGCGGCATTCTGTATTAATTTATTTTTCAGGAGATTAGCTCTATATTCAGCTACTAGCCCGAACTACATTTGTAAAAATGAGGAAAGTACTTTGCAGATACCATCTTAGTGTTGACCTTCATGTTTCAGTGTTACTGTATGAAGTAGAAGGGTGGACTGCAAATGAGGCTATATAGACGACTATTAAGAATAAACTGGTTTGACAGAGTTAGAAATGAGAAAGTCCTTAGACGGCTGAACCAAACAACAACTGTTCAATATAATAAAAAAACGTTAGCACGTAAGCTGGGATGTTTCGGTCACATTATTAGACAACCTAAAAAATATGAATTTTTACATCTGGTAATTCAAAGAAAGAGAAAGATCAAATGTAAACGTGGTCCAAGTAAAAGAACATTATGGCTAAAAATCGACTACACCATTATTTAGAGCTGTTGTCAATAAAATCACGACAGCGAATATGGTAGCCAATATGATATCCAACGACCTGTAGCGGTCATGGAACTAGAAGAAGAAGAATGTTAACCAGGGCGAAGATTTTTTGGCAATAATAAAACCTTATTAGAATGTAGTTTTTTAACGGAAATTTTCCAATTTTGTCCAAAAAACTAATGCAGCAATATCTAATACAAGTTTTATCCCATATTCCACATTTTGCATTTATTCGCTTATCATATAATATAGCAACCATCACATTAATCCAAGGAATTAGCTATCTATATCAAAAAAATTGATAAGAAATTATCAATACACTGCAATTATAATTATGACTTCAATAATTTTTATTGCTTTTATTGATTTGTGACATATAAGAGATATAGTTATGAAAACTACTATTATGCAACTTGTCAGATATAATAAAACAACTCAACTTTTAACACCTTAAGGTTGATAGTTTAATCACTTCCTATCAGACCGTCTCACATAGACCTCTTCAACTTGTTGTTTTTGATAATCATTAACTATAAACTTTCGACGCTTATTAACTGATAAAATACATTAATAAAACAGGACTGATTCTGTAGCCACTGAAACATTCTTAAACGCCGTCTACACTCTCGATCGAAGTTCTTCGGACGAAGTGTCAGAAGTGAAGTTAATCGAGGCGAGGTGACTCTACATATAATATACTCCGTTGCAAGATAATTCGGATGGAATTCCCCAGATTAAGAGACTGGGCCGATATCAAGCACAAAATGCTTGTACTCCCTTAATGATATAACGAATAGTCACCCTTAGTCTTTCGTTACATTGGGTTCAATTTTAAATTCTATCCAAAGTTTAAAGGTACTTTACTAAATGATACAAAGTAGGTGTAGCCAGGTACGTATTTCAATTTTGAGTTGTTAACGATTGGTAAATAAAATTTTAAGCATAATTTTGTGTACTGTTCGTTGCAAGATATTTCGGATGCTATATAGTCCAAGAATACTAAAGAAATACTAAAGACTTCCGGAAGGAGAAAAGGAGAATGGATGAATGATGAGATACTCAATATGATGGAACATCGGAGACAATTTAAAAACAAAGACAACAATAAATACAGAGAGATAAACTACGAGATCAGGAAAATGATAAAGCAGACAAAAGAAAAATACTTTGAAGAGAAATGCAAAGAGATCGAAGACCTTCAAAATAAATATGATCTGTTTAACCTACACAAGAAAGTTAAAGAACTGGCAGGACTAAGAAAACAAAATCCAACTCTTGCAATTCTGGATAGACACGGGACTACTATAACACATACGGACGAGAAAGTACAAAGATGGGCAGAATATATCGACGAATTGTTCGATAATGAAAGAGATCTGGAGCACATAGAACTTACATCAGAAGAAATAGGTTCATATATTACAAAAGAAGAAATATTACACGCATTAAAAACAATGAAGAGTGGGAAAAGCCCTGGACCTGACATGCCAGAAATCCTAAAAATTCTAGATGAGAAGCACATTGATGTTTTAGTGACACTCTTGAACCAAATTTATAGTTCAGGCGTATTACCCAAAGAGTGGTTAACGTCGATTTTTATTTGTCTCCCCAAAAAGAAAAACGCAAGAGAATGCAGCGATTACCGCACCATTAGCTTGATGTCTCATGTGCTAAAGTTACTACTAAAAGTCATCCATAACCGAATATATCACAAACTGGATATAGCCGTTATATATATATATATATATATATATATATATATATATATATATATATATATATATAAGGTTCTTGAACTCCTAAGTGGAGCATAGAGCTTCAGTGAAAACGCGCCATCGGGTTCTATTTTGCGTTAAGGCCTTCACCTCATTCCAAGACTTTCCTTGGCCTCTTTCCTTGGATATAGCCGTTAATGATACACAATTTGGTTTTCGCAAAGGCCTAGGAACGTGTGATGCTCTTTTTTCACTTAATATACTGATACAAAGATGCCTGGACGCCAATCAAGATATATACGTATGTTTTATTGACTATAATAAAGCATTCGATAAAGTACGACATAAACAATTAATGAATATCCTGAAATCAAAGAAGATTGACTACAACGACCTCAGGATCATCTCAAATTTATGCTGTAAACAGCGAGCAAAAGTACGTGTTGACGAACAGCTGTCAGAAGAAATTGAAGTAAGATATGGAGTGAGACAGGGATGCGTATTGTCGCCAATTCTTTTTAATGAAGAGATCCTGAAAAACGCTCTTGAGGTTGAAACAGCTGGAATAAAGGTAAATGGAGTTCCCATTAACAACATTAGATATGCGGACGACACTGTGATCTTAGCCGAAAATATTGAAGATATCGAAAACTCAAAGAAATAACGAGAATCTTCTAATAAACGGAACCAACGTCGAACAAGTGGACAAATATGCATATCTGGGAACAATGATTAACTCCACAAATGATTACATTCAGTAGATCAACATCAGAATAGAAAAGGCTAGAGCAAATTTCAACAAAATGAGAAGAGTGCTATGTACAAGGGATTTAAAATTGGAACTAAGAGTTAGGTTGGCGAGGTGCTATGTTTTTTCGACGTTATTTTATGGAATGGAATCTTGGACCTTGAATGCGACATCCATGAAAAAACTGGAATCATTCAAGCTGTGGGTGTATAGAAGAATTCTGAAAATATCGTGGACAGAACACGTCCAAGGATGAATAAAGAAATAGAAATTTTAAATATAATTAAAACAAGAAAATTTGAATATCTCGGACATATTACACGTGGAGAGAAATACACCTTGCTCCAACTGATTATGCAGGGAAAGATTCAATGAAAGAGAAGCATAGGGAGGCGTAGAATGTCATGGCTGCGCAACCTGAGAGAGTGGTACGGATGTACATCAAATGAACTTTTCAGAGCAGCCGTCTCAAAAGTCGGAATAGCTATGATGATTGCCGACCTCCGCCGCGGAGATGGCACTTGAAGAAGAAAATATAGTCCAAAATAATATTTGTTCTCTATTAGTACCCTTCGTTTTACTTCTTCAGATGTGTCATTATCACTTGTGATGAGACAACCCAGATAGGTAAACTTATTTACTACTTCAAAATTATAGCGGTCTATGCTAAAGTTTTCGGCGTTTCTAGCTCTATCTCTGTTATTTGGCATCGACGCCAACATTTTGTTTCTTTCAAGGCTTATATTTTGTGCGGTCGTCAACTAGTTGGAAACCATCTCTTTAAGTTCTCCTGTGGTGTGGTATTATCCTTTTTTATCGCTACACTTATCATAGCTGGTCTTACGGTGGTGGTATGGAATTCCCCAATCAATTCCATTGGGATTTTTCCTACTGTATCCTGTAATACTGTTCCTGCATACTGTATTCAAACCATTCCGTCACGTTTTTAAGCCAGGACTTTCTTAGTCTTTACACATTCCGCTTTACTCCAATTTTACCTTACATAATGAGTTATAAAAAGAAGTACACTTCTCCAAGAAATTAACGCACCACTTCAATAATTCAATTTTATTTGTAAACAGGCAAAGAATAAAAAATAAAACTTCACCAGATTTACTCTACATTTTATTAGTAATTATAACAATTTGTCTAATCATCAGAACATGTTGAAGTACAAGAGAAAAAAAAAATAAAAAGGAAAATTCTAAAAAAATAATGATAACAAAAGTAAACTAAAATATGAAAAAAGTCTTAATAACGACTGTTTCCACCTCTAGTACGTATAACAGCCTCACATCGTTGGCCCATACTTAAAATTAATTGTCGTATTTCATTTTGGTCTAGTTCTCTCCAAATCTGGATCAGCCTCTCCCACTTCCTGTAAGTTGTTTGGTTGGATCGGTGTCGCTCTTAATCGCCTACCAAGGATATCCCAGAGATTTTAAATCGGATTTAAATCCGGACTATGTGCTGGCCATTCCATAGTATTAATTTCTACCTCTTCTAGATAATTTCTGACGATATGTGCAGCGTGAGGTCTGGCATTATCTTGCATTAGTAAGAAATTTTCACCGACATAAGGAGCGAATGGTAATACATATTGCTCCAGGATCTCCAATATGTACGTTTCAGCTGTAACAGTTTCATTTTCTATGACCACTAGGTCCGTAGGTGCGGTCAAAAAAATACCACCCCACACCATAACGGATCCTCCACCAAAAATCTGGTGTGTGAGAAGTTACACTGAGCATATCGTTCGATGGGTGGTCGCAACACACGAACACGTCTGTTGTTATTGTACAAACAAAATCGGGATTCATCAGTAAATAGCACTCGTTCCCAGTCAGCCTCTAACCAATTAACGTGTTCTCTGGCAAAATGTAGTCTCCCCCTTCGATGCTCTGCAGTTAATAGAGGACCCGGACGGCAATCCTAGGTGTTAATTTGTATTCCCTAAGTGGCTGGCGAACAGTTTCAGTACTAATTTGTATAGCATGCACGTCTCGAAGCTGAATTTGCAGACTTCGATGTGTTACAAAACGTTGTCGAAGAGCAGAAATTCTTAAAAATCGATCTTGAATAGGGGTAGTTACCCGGTTTCGTCCTTGCCCTGGTCTGAGGGTAGGATCCCCTGTTTCGAGGAATCTTTCTAACACCCGTGAGACGGATATGTGGGACACATTAAACCGACAACCAATTCTCCGGTAACTCCAACCTTCTTCCGACAGTATCACTGCCTGGGCACATTCATCTTGGGTTAAATTACGTGATTGACGCTCCCTAATAAACACAATTAACAATAATCAACAATTAAACAGTAGCCGAATAAAATTCGTTGAACACTTGGAAATTAGTATATTTATAGAATAAGTACATTTTTTGCTTCTTTTTGTTTTGTTGCAAAAAAAACTATAGCGATAAAACACAGTCAATAAATATAGAGTGTACGAATAGCATACACAAGGGGCTTGCAAAATATAATATTACAATGGAATTTTTTATTAACGCTAATAAAATATTTTAATATTTCAAAGTGGTGCGTTAATTTCTTGGAGAAGTGTATTTTTGCCTTCTCATCACATGTGATTACTTAAGTTTTCGTCTTTTGATAGCCAATATCCTCAACAATTAATATATATATATATATATATATATATATATATATATATATATATATATATATATATATATATATATATATATATATATATATACAGGGTGGTCCTTAAGTAATTGTACAAACGAAAACCGTAAATTCTACACTTTAAAATATTACGATTTAAGCCAACTTGCTTTAATAAAATGTTGATATTAAGAAAGATACAGGGTGTTAAAGTAGAAATTTAAAATTTTATTTTTCGCTATAACTTTTACGTTTGTAAATATTTTTGGACAAAAATTTATAATTGGATGCTATAAAGCAGGATAAATTATAATTTTATACAAACTTTTATGTAACTGATAGAGGGCGCCACATATGCCACATGTGTGGCATAGATTTGCGCTTAACTTTTTTGCTTTTAAAGTTAGCTCTATTTGTGTTAAAAAATATTAAAGATACAATATTTTTACAAGGAAAAGGTATACTTGTGGATAACCTCAAAATTTAACCGTTTTCGAGATATTCGCATTTTATAAGTCAGCTGCATAATAATTCTTAGTTGTAATATTTGTGCGGTGAAGGACTGAATACCTGTAGATAAGCATAATTCACAGTTTATTCTTATTACAACAACTCAAAGATGATAATGTAACATTACAAAATTTTTGTAATGGCTGCTAAATGTCTTATTGAAGAAAATATTCTTCATCTTCTTCTTTAGGTGCCGTGTCCGCATTCAGACGTTGGCCGTCATCATGTTTACAATTTACCTTTTCTATCGCTTCTTAAGTTTCTATACCTACTGGAGTTGTATTACTTTTTTCCTATTGTACTGAAAACCCAAAATATGTGGTTTATGTAAGATGGTACACCACCACATTCTAGAGAGAAGGCAGTGAGAACATACTTAAATATAACTGTTGTGAACGTTGGAATGATCGTGGCAGTCATATTCCTTTGCAATGTGGTGAGATATTGATATAATTATTTAATTTATAAAAAATTCCTAAAGAATACTTATCATTCATTACATAAATTATTTAACCATTTTTATTAGGACAATTAGAAACTAAAGCCAGGGATTTAATAACACATATGTGTCTTGTTTCATAATACTTTTTCTACCAATCTAACCTTAAAGACTCAGCATTTTTACAAAAACATCATCGTTGGCCTAATAACCTGTTATAAATAGCCTGTTATAATAGCCTGTTATAAATATAGTAAACACACAGGTAATTTAGTTCAGCATAATATTAGTTCGTTAGTTAATTATAATTATAACAGACCGTTTGTTCGAGATGTAATTTTAGTTACTCGTAAGCTGTAATGTAATCATATAAATAAGCAATAACATCGATAGGTTATTCCGTGTTTATATAAGTAACCCATGAATCAAATACATCACAGTTTAACACATTATTTAACATCTGCCACAAATAAGATGTAGTTCCATAATATACCATAAGGTTTGGATATGTATCCAAAAGAATATATTCATCCATTATACATTATAGCTACCACGTAGCCCAGAATTTAATCTGCTTGATTTTGGTGTATGGGGCGTATTAAAACAACGTGTCTATAAGAATTCCATAAACATTCGCAACCAACTATGGGAAGAAATAAATACTGCAGCAGTTTCTTTAGAACCAATGATGCTATTTAACATGAGACGATCTTTTATGTACTATATTGACAAATGAATTAAAGAAAATGGTGGACATATGGAACACTTACTTTGACAAAAAGTTATGTTATTTAGTTTAACTATTTCTTAATTTGGTTTGTAAACAAAATGTTTTGATTATGACTTTAATTTAACATAAAACTTAAAATGTTTGATGTAAAATCCTATTATTCTGTTTTTGTCAAATCCTATTATTAATTATCCTGCTGATATATTTATTTTATTTAATATTTCGTTAACTATTAACTTTAGTTAAAGGTATTTTATACCAAAATTTAGATTTATTAATGTTTTTGTCTATTTTTCCTTCGTTGCCTGGAGTAATTGCCTTAAATCAGAATTATGCAGCCGATTTGTAAAATGCGATTATCACGAAAACTGTTAAGTTTTGAAGTTATTAAGAAGTTCACCTTTTTTTTGTTAAAATAATGTATCTTTAATATTTTTTATGAAAAATACAGGTAACTCAAACAGCAAAAAAGTTAAGTGCAAATTTATGCCACATATGTGGCATATGTGGCGCCCTCTATCAGCTACATCAAAGTGTGCATCAAATTATAATTTCTCATATTTAAAAGTACCCAGTTGTAAATTTGTATGCATAAATCTTTACAAACATGAAAGTTATAGCGAAAAATAGAATTTTAAATTTGCACTTTAACACCCTGTATCTTTCTTAGTATCAACATTTTATTAAAGCAATTTGGCATAAATCGTAATATTTTAAAGTGTAGAATTTACGGTTTTCGTTTGTACAATTACTTAAGGACCACCCTGTATATATATATTTACAATATGATTTTAAATGACTTTTAAATAAGATTTTTTGATTTTAATTTCGGAATGTCGTAAACGATGACCTCTATAAGAATTATTTATTTATCCACTCTCTTAACTGTGGGAAAATGGTTTTCTAACCTATTGGAGCTGAAACTAATCTTTACAGTATACAATAACACCACGTAACTAAATATTCAAGTGGCTACTTGCGTGGTTTCATTCAATACGTGTTACCAACTGAAAAATGCCGTTTACAATTACGTGGCGGGAAATAACAGAAAAGGTCTGTTATAATGTGTTTATTACCTACAACCAATGAATATTTATTATGTCTCGAAATGAAGTATTGCTTGTAGTAGGTACATGTGTTGTGAGTATATTAGAATGTCGTATAAAAGGTCATAGTGTGTCTATGTTACTGGGTAAATAGGAAGGCCTATAAAATGCTAACCCGTATTCAAAATAGATTCTGCTCACGTCCTAAATTAATATTAATTTCGATAAAATACAAAAGGGTTGAAGTATAATGATAGTTTGCCTTTGACTTTCCATATCTTTTTTAATATTGGACCCTTATAAGATTTGCTATTCATGGTATTTTAACGTATCTCTATTCTAATTTAAGAGATGCGTCTATGCTTATATAAGATTTAGACCCAAAATAATACCTTAAATTTTGCGAATTGTGTTAATACTTCTATTAGAGTTTAAAAACGTTCAAAAAAACGTCAATTTACCGAGGGGACAAACTCAACGCCCCCTGTGCCCGGACTATCAACAATTAATTTCAAAAGGAACGATCTGACGGGTGTTCGGTTAACCAAAAAATGTATCCAAACGTTTAAAATTATTAATATAATTTAAATATTTATAAACAGTAAGTTATGACATCGCATAATTTTGCGATAACATTAAACAATTACATTTAATTAATAAATATAATATTTTTAAAAAATATTTTAAGTTGATAAGATTATGGTCTTTTTGTAAATATTATGGGAAGTTAATTAAATCGCTACTAGTTAAATGAATATTACATAAATGATGTTGTCATTCATGTTAAAATAAATTCAACAATTTAAAATACGTTGTTGAATTTTGTTCTTTAGTACATTTTCTTTAAACTTTTAAAGTAGAGGACTTTAAATATTTTTTTTTAAATTGATACAATAATAAAGTAATTCAAAACAAGAAACTCATATTTATTATAGACAGAAAGTTCCAACTCCCTATTCAGTTGGAGCTATATGATTATTTGCCTACCAACTGAGGGCACAGGTTTAGGTGGTCAAAGCAAAAATGTATCTTCTTGTTTTTTTAGTGTCATATCCTAATTGAATATTGGCTATCACTCTGGCCCACATAAGTTTATTCACAACGGCTGTGACCAATTCTAAATACTTTTCAACCACGAGATTCGTAGTCTATCGGGCACTGTGTGTCCTTTTATTCACCTTGCCTGATAATCTGAAGAATGTAGTTCCTATTTTTATCTATTACATATTCAAAATATGTAATTTTTCTGTATTTAACTATGCTGAGCAGATTGTGATCTTCATCTATTCATTGCAAACAAAAAATTTAAAAATTTGCGTTGGTTTGCATTCGATACATTATTGAGATACACATCTTCCCGCAATAATACCTCAAGAACGCTGTTAATTTGATACTGTTTTCTTTTGTTACGGTCTAGGCCTTCACTCTATATAGTAAAGTTGAAAATTTAAATAAATAAATACTCGAATTATAACCTGTATTTTTAGATATAAGTATTCTCAATTCTATATTCTATATACGAAGTTCTCAACAGTGATCCTAATTGTCATTCGTTGCTTTCAAAATATGTGCTAAATTTCTGCTAAGCACTTCAATACGATTAATTAAATGTTTGTCTGGACTATCTGCAAATAGAGAGTATCATCAGCATATCGAACAATGACAAAATGACATCTTATGTTTCTGCATTGTTTCTCTAAATAAATATTCAGCGTAAATATTGAATAAGGCCGGCAAAATAGTAGAACTCTTGTCTGGATATTGAATTTTTTTTAATTGTTGTTATTATCTACGTTATGAATACGTTATTATCTAACCTGTTGAATGCCTGTTTTTTTTAAACATTTAAGTCTGAAATAAAAAATAATAATTTTCTTTTTGTCTGTCCTATTACGAGATATCTGTAACTATTCTGCTGTTAATTGTTTGTTAAATTTAATTATAAATATTAGAAAAGTAGTTATAAACTTCCTTTAACGTAGTACATGCACATTTACTGTGATAAAAACTATCTACATAACAAATATATAATTGTAGAACAATAATTAAACAGTTTTATTTTAAGTTTAAATATTCATTTCATGAGTGCGTGGTTAGCTTCCTGTGCCATACCATCTAAAGTATCCGTATGATATTCCAATTATCCACGATACCCAAGCATGTTATATAAAAGTACAATTTGAATGAGTCTGCCGTACTATTTATGCATTGTCCACTCCATCATTACCTCCTATTAGACATAGTTTTAGCTTCAGGATTAAATCTAGGATTCATGAGACCATTATTGTGAAACCTAACTTTCTTTTCCAAAAAAATCACGTGTACAGCGATAATTTTCGTATTATGTCATGTTTATAGTATGATATGGTTGCAATAGTGGATAACATGAAGTTTCAGCGATTTTTTCATTACTGCCAATAATTGAAAGCAGGGTAAACTGGTCCATAGTGGGACGTTTTTTTTTTCAAAAGTGTATAACACCTTGATTAAGCGTTTGTAAATTATAGTAAGGGTACCTATGTATGGGTATGGATGTAAGGAAGCAAAATATTAATAATTTCAAGTAATCCTTTATGTATAATAAATGATATTCAACAAGTCCCACTATGGTCCACTCGTCCCACCATGAACCACTATATGGTCCATTGTGGGAATCATAGTGATCCATAGGGGGATTTTAAAAAAAACACTTTTACTCTATTTTAAATTGGAAAAAATTCATAAGGAATATAAACTGGCGAACTGCCTAAACTGTACTTTCACTAATGGTGTACCCTCTGGATGATCGATTGAAGGTTACACAAAGAACGGTACTAGGCTCGGGCTTCAGTCTGGTAGAGGTATCTTGGTCGGGGTTCTTGTTACAGCTCAAATATCTCGGATCAATTAAAGAAGTACTTACGACACAAAGACAAGAAGTTAGAAGAGAAGATAAGAGATAAGAGAAGAAAAGTTATTTGGGCACCACCCTATTTTTAGAGGAACAGGGAAACCTTAAGGCATAGAGAATACGATAATGAGAAAGATAAGATACAGTTAAGATACGCGAGAATAAAATAAACCGTGAGAGAAAAGGTATCTTGATCGTGCGGTACACACTCAATATTTCGACACAGATACACTAATTATACGATAAAACAAATAACATAAATCAGTAAAAATGCCTGAAAGAGATACACCATGCACAATAATATATATTCATATCATAACAATAAAAATAAAAAGCAAAAAGTTCGTCAACAAAATTATATTGAGGTATATAAAAAAAATACACTATAACAATCTTTACGGCACAGTTAGATGACACGAGATAAGTGATTGATTAATTTATAATCGAATAAAAACAAAAAAATATCTTTTTTGGGAAAATAATTCTGCATAATGTAGTATTCTCAAGAATAGAAGAAAGCAAGGGACATTATAATAGTCAATATTCGTCAAACAAATTATTATTATGCCTTGAGAACACTTAAACGTTTACCAAAAAATTTTTTTATTGAATGTGATCACCTCAAATCTATATATGAAATTTAACATAAATATACCCTACATTAATATAAAAGAAATGGTCCGTAATTTATACATATATTATATCGTAGGTTCAAACTCATAATAGTTCGTTCCGTTTAACCATAAACAGCAAGGTCACTAAACTAAACGTTATAAATCAAATTCTTACGGTTTAGGTATCAAAGTTGAGCTTTAGTCAATAAAATTTACTACTCACAATTAATATGCCACAGGTGGATACAGATAGTGGCGTTAGGCCTTCAATAAAGTCACTTGACACTTGGTCCTCGGCAACAGGTAGCTACAGCAACGAATTACGGTTTTCAATCCGTCTCGGGTTGATTTCGGCAGACGAGAAGATAAACAGCCAAACAGGAATAGCACAGGTAATAATCGGTAGTAGAGATGAATGATGAATAATGCACAATGAATAGTGAATATTAAATAATGGCTAATGGCTAATGGCTAATCGTTAATGGCTAATGGTTAATGGCTAATGGTTAATCGGCAAACAGAAGTGACCTCGTTCCTTCGAAGTGGAACACGTCTGTTGGACAAAAGAGAAAATATTTAATATAGGACTCACTGTGTAAAGATAAATAAGGGTGAATTGAAAATCCACTTACCGCCGATTGTCGAAGATAAGACCGCTTGCCACAGGAACCAACTTGGAAATGAATATCGGATTGTGAATTTAGAAGGGCTTAGACAAGCGAAGGTTGAAAATAGGGAAGGGATATTGGCTGAAGGATGCCACGCGAAATTGACCTTAAATATCCGGGATATTGGGGTTCATTTTCGTAGCGTTTACCAATAGAAAGTAAAGTTTCTACGAAAAACAACTCTTCTGATTTTCTGAGAAGGTAGCTCGGAGATTTCACAATAGGTCCTTTTTCCTTTGTTATTAGGAAAGATTTTTATGTAGCAAAACAAGATAAAAAGAAGAAGAAACATTTGGCGAAGTTATTTCTTTGTTAAAAAAAGGCGTAACAAAACGAAGGTATGCAGGCATGGGCGGCGTGAAAATAGTTTATTAAAGGGAATAATTTAAAGAAATTATGAACATGCTTCACAGCCCTTTCCACGATGTAAACTGGGTGTACTGAGTTTGCATCGGAACTGTGAAACAAGGAAGCATGGGAGAACTATCGTAAAGACAAGTTGAGAAAAACAAGGAAAGTTTACGTTACTACGATAACACATACGTACAATATGACCAAGTAACATTATAACATAACATAAACGATACACTAAATAGTATCTATCTAACACAATAGACAAAACATAAAAGTAATTCTACAAGTTTTACAAAAGTTATAAAGGTATATGCTTAATAATTATAATTTTTACAAAAGGTATGAAAGTACAAGCTTAATGAATTTATTTAACCTATATAATATTTTTATACAACTATGTTAATATATACACTTATGTGTCAAAAGGTATAAGAGGGTATCCGCTCGATATTGTTACAGCAAAATAGGACACGTAAGGCAAACAAGGCAATATGGAGATCGTTAAACAATGAGCGAGAGAGTGAGTTCGTCGCGAGATTGTTAACGTGAGGCACCTTGGTTTAAATAACACTGTATCAATAGATAGTCCGAGTATTTTGCTTAGATATCATCACTAGAAAGATAGACTTAACCTAGTTTCAGTGGTGTAAGAAGATAGCTAAAAATCCATATAACGGTACTTATTGAAATATAAGCGGTAATAATAGACGATTAATATGCCAACGTTTTTCGTAACCCGGCATAAAGGTAATAAGACTAATGTTAAGTTTTGGTTAGGTAGGTAGGGAGTTTGTAACTAACAAGGAGAATTGTAATGAGGATTTGCGTACTTAGTATCTCTTAATGATTATCAAAAGTCTATGCAGTATTAACAAGAGATTGAGATTTAATAGAGTTAAAAATTATATTTCAGTAATGTGGTTGCAAAAACCCGAGGTTTAGGAGCAGGGGGTACATATGGTACATAATTTTCAGGTGCACATAGGGTATTTATTCTGGTATTGATGGGACTAACCTCTTAGGCACCAAAATTAACACTAAGAGAGTCATTTAATTGGCCTCATTCCGGTTGAAGAACGACTGAATTCTTACCACAGATGGTCAATAGAAACTAGGATCCAGATACTATTTTCGGCGAGTCAACTGGCGAACGTCCGCTAACATCAGTCCTAGCCTTCCTCAGTGCCTAGTATCTCTGGCAGATGCTGATCTCTATGACGAAAAGGGGTAGAGAAGATGTTATTTCTATGTTGGGTCTCACATCAAAAGTTAAACCAAGTAGGAAAGAGAGTACTACACGATTTGGGAATTCTAAACACGACAGAGATGTCACAGCCGGACAGTGTGTTTAGGGATTTAGGGGAAGTCTTGTTAGAAACACTGTATCAGTAAAGATAAGGTATAAGGCAATTGTACTTTTTAGAAGGTAAAGGCAAGAAAATCTTAGGTTTTCTTAAATAAGGTAGTCCTTAATTATTCCATTTGGAGTCAAGGTAGTTTTATTCAAGATACGATATGTTTCCAATTTTCTTTGGAAGGTAAGGTGTGTTTCTAACAGATAAGGTACCCTTCAATTTTCATTTGAAGGTAAGGTAAATCTTTTCCAATTTTTGTTGGAAGATAAGGTATATTTTCAACAGATAAGGTACCCTTCAATTTTCATTTGAAGGTAAGGTAAATTTTTCGTTGGAAGGTAAGGTATATTTCCAACAGGTAAGATATCCTTACATTTTTATTTGAAGATAAGGTAAAAATTTTTAAATAAAGGTAACACGATAAGATTTCTTCGCTTGTAAGGACTACAGCACAGCCTATATAACGATTATTTTATCAACGCAATGAGGTAAGGTGTGTTATAAGATAGGACGAAAAATTTAAGGTAAATCGCATGACGTCGAAAGTAAAAATAAAGACATAGATAAGTAGAAATCAAAGCAATTAAGACTAACCATGAATTATAGGGGTCTCAACAAACATCAATTTACATGGACAGGTAAGATACATCGGTAGAAAGACATGAGAGGTGTTTTCACGAATCTTGTTACAACAATGTATGTATAAGTGTCAGATAAGAAATAGTAGGAAATAGTAAAATAACCGTTTTTACTACAGACGTATTATAACATATATAGATATGGGAGGTAAAAGTTCCTAGTCAATAAAGTTAGATGTGGGCGTTAGACGACAGTTACAAAAGGTATAATATATATATTTCTAGCATGGTAAATAGTTATTCTTGCTCATTTTCTGAGACTTCGGAATCAAAAGAGTCACTATAACACGGCTTTAAATCTTTTATATGCCAGCGTCCAGCATTAGTACCATCTTCGTTTTTTATTTGATACACCAGACGAGAGAATTTTTTAGATATTGTACCCTTGACATACTTGGGAGCAAGCTTAGACATGAAACGTTTTGGAGCACTACTAAGAACAATATTTTTGCGCCACACGGTATCACCAACAGAAAATTGAACATCTCGTTTGCGGAGATTATAGTATTTGGCATTTCTTTCATAGGCTTTAGATAGGTGGGTTTGGACTTCCTTGAAGACAGTTGACAATCCAGTTATTTCAGAGGCATATTCGTCTCTGTTACCGGGAGAGAATTCGATATTTTGGAGCTGGTCATAGGGACGATTATAATAATCTCCTAATAAGGGAACGTTGCGGGCAAAATTCAGAAAAGCTGGGGAGTGTTGAGTAACTTCATGGCGGGCGGTATTAATAGCTTGTTGAATTTTAAAAATTTCTCTATCCCATTCGGAATGTTCGGTAATATAGCTGCGAATAGCGGTACAAATGGTACGATTACTTCTTTCTACGAAGTTGCATTGGGGGGAATAAACGGCAGTGAACCAGATTTTTTGAACTCTGTATTCATGACAAAGATTCTTAAGAATTTTGCTATTAAAATTAGAGGCATTGTCGCATATGATGTGTTGGGGAACACCGAAAGTTAAGAAAACATTATTTTCTAGGAAGTTAGCGACATTCTGAGCGGTAGCTTTGCGTAGGGGTTGTATTAACGTATATTTAGAGAACCAGTCAGTCACGACGAGTAACCAAGAGAAACCTTTTTTACTGCGCGTGAGGGGACCGATAAAATCAATAGCAATTATTTGCCACGGGAACTCGGCTTTCTTCTGATTTCCCATTAAACCCATTTGAGGAACATTTGGAGCTTTCTGTGCTCCACAGACTTGGCAAGAACGAACGTATTTGAGGACGTCTCTCCTCATCTTCGGCCAGTAAAATCTCTCTTTGACCCGGGATAAAGTTTTAAAATAGCCTAAATGGCTACAAGTAGGAGGTTCATGACAGGATTTGAGAACGTCGTGTTTCTGGGGAGAAGGTACTAAAATTTTCCATTCTATTTCGTTAGATTTAAAAGGTAGACAGGTAGGTACATACTTATAAACATATTCATTTTCTACTTTCCATTGGGGGAAGTTATCTGGATTAGCGATAATTTTTGACCGTAAGTTATCATACCAGGGCTCGATTCTATTTAGATCAACATCGAGAGAAGCTAATTCGGGACTTACAGGAGTTTCGTCCAGAGGGACTTGTTCGTGCATTCTACTGAGTGCATCCGGTACTTTATGGCAGGAGCCCTTTCGGTGAACAAGAGTAAAGTTATGTTGTTTTAGGCGCATGGCCCAACGACAAAGACGACCAGAGGGATTTTTGAGGGTAGTCAACCAGAGAAGGGAATAGTGGTCAGTGATGACGGTGAACTTGGTTCCTTCAACGTACGGACGAAATTTTTCAATGGCGAAAAGGACGGCAAGGCACTCACGTTCTGTGACAGAGAAATTTCGCTCGGCTTTAGTCAGAGATCGACTAGCGTAACATATAACTTGTTCGCTATCATCTAATTTTTGCGTCAAAACAGCTCCAACTCCAGTATCACTGGCGTCGGCTTGAACGACGAAGGGTTTCGAAAAATCTGGTTGAACCAGTACGGGGGCAGATACTAAGGCTTGCTTGATTAAGATAAAAGACTTTTCAGCTTCAGGATTCCAAGTAATGGTTTGTTTCTTTTCTTTTCCTTTACCCTTTAGGAGATCGTTTATTGAAGAGACAAGGGTAGAGAAATTTTTAATAAAACGGCGGTACCAAGAGCAAAGTCCAATGAAGCGTTTAATTTCGGTAGTGTTTGTAGGTCTGGGATAGGTTATCATAGCAGATATTTTTTCGGGGTCCGACCGAAGAGAATTATCACCAACGATATAACCGAGAAACTTAAGGGAAGTTTTGAAGAACTCGCATTTATCTACGTTAATGGTAAGATTTGCGTCCTTTAGCTTTTCTTTAACTTTAGAAAGAAGAGAGATATGTTCTTCAAAGGTAGGGGAACATACTATTATATCGTCAAGATAACAAAAAATAAAGGGTTCGAATTCAGGTCCGAAAATTGCATCTACTAGACGTTGTTGTGTTTGTGCTGAATTACACAAACCGAAAGGCATAACGGTAAATTGGAATAACCCTCGACCTACTACGGCGAAAGCAGTTTTTTCACGAGATGATTTTTCCAAGGGGATTTGCCAGAAAGCTTTCTTAAGATCAATAGACGAGATAAATTTTGCACCTCGTAAAAGAGAGAGGATCCTATCGATATTTGGAAGCGGGTAGGTGTCATGTTTAGTGACATCGTTTAAAGTACGACCATCAAAACAAAAACGAAATTCGTCATTTTTCTTCCTAACCAACAAAACGGGTGAACACCAAGAACTACAACTGGGTTCTATCACACCTAGCTGGAGCATTGAATCTAGTTCCTTATTTAAGATATTCGACATATATGGAGACATAGGGAAAGGACGTCGCTTGAATGGTTTTGAGTCGCCTGTATCTATTGTCATTTGAATTTTATTTGTGCGGCCTATACCTTCAGCGCTACTAACTTCGTTAAAGTTATTAATAATTTTGTTCGCTAAGGTACGGTCGGTTGGACTAAGAGATTCTAACGAACAAAGATGCGGGAAGATAGCTTCTGGATTGGCCATAGGAAAAGGATGATTTGGTTTGTCGGACTTAGTATTCCATTGGTTGGTATTAAAATCAATTGAGAGACAAAATTGTTCAGCAAAATTACTTCCAAGGATAAAAGAACACGGTAAAGAAGGCACTACAAGGCATTGAATTACTCTAAAGACATTATCGGCAAGAATAGGTAAATCTATGAGACCAGTTACTTTTTTATTGGAACCGTCTGCTAGAGAAACTGTCGAGTTAACGGATTTATTTATTGGAATTTTATTTTGATTAAGAAAAGCGAGACCTTGTTGTCCGGCACACGTAATGGAACAACCGGTATCCAATAGTACAGTAAAATCTTGATTGTAGATATTTACAGATATGTAGGGTCTTTTATCAGTCTTTTTAGAGATCACAAGGGGACAGACTTTATTATGAGAAGGAAGACGATAGAAGTTTCTAACTTCCGTAAGGTAATTTTTCCACTCATTTTCGGTCAAGCGGTAGGAGTTTCTATGCGAAAAGTCTCGGTTCTTATTCCATTGTTTTCGCTGACGGGAGTTAAAGGTACTTCGGTGAGATGTAGGAGAACGGTAATCTCGAGGTAAATTATTCTGAATTCTATTTGAAGAATAACTGGAGGATCGGGAGATATCGGACTTTTTGGGATGTCTGGGAATAGAATAGCCGATAGTATTTATTCCGTACGTTAGTTTTTTGGAGGATTACAATTTGTACATTGTGGGAAGGTAACTTGAGATTTTCCACATCGATAACAAAATATTTTCCTCGGACGACGACATTCACGGTGACTGTGTCCTTTGCCTTGGCAATTCCAACACGCAGTGGAAGAGTTTGGCTTAGAAGTTAAGGGAGGTACGTAATTCTTGCCTGAAGAACGGTTCGTGGGAAAGGTATTACTAGAAGAATTGTTTCTAGACTGAAAATGTCTCGGAGGGTTTCTCTGGGCATCCCTTTGGTTTTCTACGCTAGAAATAGAAGGAGGGTCACGTTTGAAAACTGAGGCAGCATTTATTTCGACGGTATTAATGAGAGAAGATAATTGGTCTACGGTATCCACCGTACTAGTGGCTATCATAGTAGAATATTCCGGTAGGAGATTTGAACGAATATAAGAGATTATGGTTTTTTCGGAGGGCTGTCTCGGTAATCTCTTTATTAAATTAAGTATGTCTGCTTGATACAGAACGAAAGGTTCATTTTTTCTTTGCTTACGGCTTTTGATCTGATCCCACAGTTCGTCTTCATAGCCATGCGGAAGGAATGTGAATTTAAGTAATTCGACCAGTTGTGGCCAAGAGGTAAGTTTAGATTTAACGCTGCTAAACCATTTAGCTGCGTTACCTGAGAAAAATTCCACGGCAGATCGGAAAAGTATCGCATCGGGAATATCACGCGATTCAGCAAGATTTTGAATTTTTTCCAAGACACTAAATAGATGCTTAGGATCACCGGAAAATTTAATATTCCAATCACCTACATTGACAGGAGTATTAACATGGACGATAGGGTTAATGGTTGGCATAGGAGCTTGTGAAGTTAAAGGTATATATGCAGGATTCGAGTCGGTAGTGATTATTTTATCATCTAGGTTTGCTTCTAACAGAAGGCAGGTAGAGATAGCTTCGTCTTTAAAATTCGATTCCACAGGTTTCTGTGGATCTGGGGTTAGACGTTGTAGTCTTAGGGAAAGATGCAATAAATGGGCCTTTGTTCTTTTGTAGACAGAATCACTAGGGTTTCCTTCAAATTCAGAAATAAGATTTTCGACTTCGGAAAAGATAGTTTCGATCTGGCTTGATTCATCTTCAAAGATAAGGGGATTTTCCGTTAGATCGATAATCGGAGTGGCTTTCTGAAGGGCTTTCTTAAGGATAGATTTTTTTTCGGAAAGAGTTCTATTTGACTTAATACCTCTGATTTTCAGTTCGTAATCGATCTGATTTACCTTGAGATAAGAGATAACAGAAGAATCCATTTTTAAACTCGTTTAGATAAAAAATAGTCGAGAGAAGAGAAGATACTTATATTTGAAGACTGCGTTGCGGTGCTATTTTTTACCATTTAGCTACCACATTGGACGATATTTTCTTGCTGTTAGCTACCACATTGGGCGCCATTCTTTTCTGTGTACCCTCTGGATGATCGATTGAAGGTTACACAAAGAACGGTACTAGGCTCGGGCTTCAGTCTGGTAGAGGTATCTTGGTCGGGGTTCTTGTTACAGCTCAAATATCTCGGATCAATTAAAGAAGTACTTACGACACAAAGACAAGAAGTTAGAAGAGAAGATAAGAGATAAGAGAAGAAAAGTTATTTGGGCACCACCCTATTTTTAGAGGAACAGGGAAACCTTAAGGCATAGAGAATACGATAATGAGAAAGATAAGATACAGTTAAGATACGCGAGAATAAAATAAACCGTGAGAGAAAAGGTATCTTGATCGTGCGGTACACACTCAATATTTCGACACAGATACACTAATTATACGATAAAACAAATAACATAAATCAGTAAAAATGCCTGAAAGAGATACACCATGCACAATAATATATATTCATATCATAACAATAAAAATAAAAAGCAAAAAGTTCGTCAACAAAATTATATTGAGGTATATAAAAAAAATACACTATAACAATCTTTACGGCACAGTTAGATGACACGAGATAAGTGATTGATTAATTTATAATCGAATAAAAACAAAAAAATATCTTTTTTGGGAAAATAATTCTGCATAATGTAGTATTCTCAAGAATAGAAGAAAGCAAGGGACATTATAATAGTCAATATTCGTCAAACAAATTATTATTATGCCTTGAGAACACTTAAACGTTTACCAAAAAATTTTTTTATTGAATGTGATCACCTCAAATCTATATATGAAATTTAACATAAATATACCCTACATTAATATAAAAGAAATGGTCCGTAATTTATACATATATTATATCGTAGGTTCAAACTCATAATAGTTCGTTCCGTTTAACCATAAACAGCAAGGTCACTAAACTAAACGTTATAAATCAAATTCTTACGGTTTAGGTATCAAAGTTGAGCTTTAGTCAATAAAATTTACTACTCACAATTAATATGCCACAGGTGGATACAGATAGTGGCGTTAGGCCTTCAATAAAGTCACTTGACACTTGGTCCTCGGCAACAGGTAGCTACAGCAACGAATTACGGTTTTCAATCCGTCTCGGGTTGATTTCGGCAGACGAGAAGATAAACAGCCAAACAGGAATAGCACAGGTAATAATCGGTAGTAGAGATGAATGATGAATAATGCACAATGAATAGTGAATATTAAATAATGGCTAATGGCTAATGGCTAATCGTTAATGGCTAATGGTTAATGGCTAATGGTTAATCGGCAAACAGAAGTGACCTCGTTCCTTCGAAGTGGAACACGTCTGTTGGACAAAAGAGAAAATATTTAATATAGGACTCACTGTGTAAAGATAAATAAGGGTGAATTGAAAATCCACTTACCGCCGATTGTCGAAGATAAGACCGCTTGCCACAGGAACCAACTTGGAAATGAATATCGGATTGTGAATTTAGAAGGGCTTAGACAAGCGAAGGTTGAAAATAGGGAAGGGATATTGGCTGAAGGATGCCACGCGAAATTGACCTTAAATATCCGGGATATTGGGGTTCATTTTCGTAGCGTTTACCAATAGAAAGTAAAGTTTCTACGAAAAACAACTCTTCTGATTTTCTGAGAAGGTAGCTCGGAGATTTCACAATAGGTCCTTTTTCCTTTGTTATTAGGAAAGATTTTTATGTAGCAAAACAAGATAAAAAGAAGAAGAAACATTTGGCGAAGTTATTTCTTTGTTAAAAAAAGGCGTAACAAAACGAAGGTATGCAGGCATGGGCGGCGTGAAAATAGTTTATTAAAGGGAATAATTTAAAGAAATTATGAACATGCTTCAATGGTAGGAGATACTACGGTATCTGCATCGGGTTTGTTGGAGAAAACAAATTTGCCGGCCACAATTCACTTTATGAAAGATATATTATATTCATCTCCACTTATCTTAATAACCTAACCAACATAATATTATAACAGTTTTTTTGTCATGTATCTTACTATAACATAGTCCTGATTTTGAATAGACAAATCTTGATTTTCTGATGTGAAGCTTTCTAAATAGTTAGAATCGTTGCAAATCTCTTCATTAACATCACTGTTCGACCTAATGTCGTCATTGACGTTTAACTTATTTAGCGTTTTGCTTTATCTCTTCTGAAAGTGTTTTAACCAATCTTTCTTTATGCTGTTCCTCTATGACTGTAGCTTCTTTTTGCTTTTCCTAAGGTTATTCCTAGGAGCAGCTTTAGCATGTGGCCTAATTTACTGAGGGGTTATTATATTGGATAGGCCATTAATTGGGCTGACATGTCATGGTTCTTCTACATACTTTATTTTTATTTATTTTATTTTCGTTACAATTTTTATTTTCTTCGGGCCTGTCAGTGACAAAAGATGACATAAATCACTCTCTGAAACAATTTGGGGGTGCTATTCTTCTTCTCATTGCGCCGTCTCCTTTCGAAGGTTGGCGATCCAAATGGCAATTGTAGTTTTGGAAACTGCTGCGCGAAAGATCTCTGCGGATGAGCGGTCGAACAATCTCCTCAGGTCTTTCAGCCACGTGTTCTGGCGTCTTCCTAGTGATCTTTTGCCCTGTACTTTTCCTTCCAGTATAACTTGAAGTAATTCATATCTTTCGCCTCTCAACACATGACCCAAGTATTGCATTTTCCTCTCTTTGATTATTCTTAGTAATTCTTTTTGTTTACACATGCGACCAAGTACCTCAACATTAGTAACTCTTTGTACCCATGGAATCCTCAACATTCGTCTGTATATATACATCTCAAAGGCATCTATCCTTTTTTTCTATTTCAGAGTCCATTGTCCAACTTTCATAGCCATACAGTAAGACAGAAAAAACGTAACATCTGATCATTCGGATTCTAAGCTGTAGACTAAGGTCTAATCTTGTAAAAAATGTTTTCATGCTCATGAATGTTTTTCTTGCTTGTTCGATTCTTGACAGGACTTCTTTTTTTGGATTACACTGACTATTGATATTTGTTTCCAAATATTTTATGGAATTTACCTGTTCTATTATTTGACCCTTGGCATACACCTGTACGTTTATTGGTGTCTTTGAAAATACTAAAGTTTTAGTTTTGGAAACTTTTAGATGTAAATCGAACATTTCGCTGCGGTGAACTACCGCATTTATTATATTTTGTAGTTTTTGTGCGTTGCTTGCTATTAAGACGGTATCATCAGCATATCTGATGTTGTCTATGCTGATTCCGTTAATCTTAATTCCGCCTTGGACCTCGTCTAATGCTCCTCTGAATATATACTCCGAATACAAATTAAAGAGTAGCGGTGATAAGACGCAACCCTGTCTCACTCCTCGTCGGATTTGTATGTCTTCGAATGTTGTGTGCTCTATTTCAATTGTTGCCATTTGGTGCCAGTATAGTTCTGAGATAATTCGCAAGTCTTGTTCGTCAACTCCAGTTGTTCTCAGAATTTCGATCATCTTTTGATGGTTAACGCTAATGATTAACGCAGGGGGTGCTATGACTGTTTTTTTAAATCCGTTGAGAATGTTGACAGGAGTGAATGCTTCTCGGAGGAGAGTAGGCGGTATCAACAATACTACAAACATCATAAATGCTCATAGGTATGGCAGGATGATTTAGCATCCAGTCATCAACTCTTCGGTTATGATAGCTTTTAAATGGAAAGAAGCTGCTCACATCGAGCGGTTGTAATTTATGACTGCAATAGGCGGCAATGTCAATAAAATAATTACATTATCTTTACACAGATTCAGCACACGAACATCGTAAAGGCTCTTATGGTTGTCCAGAATTAATAGAACTGGGAATGCTTTACTGCATCGCACGTGTTTGATAAAAAGCTCTATATACTTCAAAAAATTGTCTCCCGTCATCCATCCAGAGGGAGACGCTGCACCGGCTGATCCTAGAGGAGCCCCAGTAAGCATGAAAGGCTTAAATACAAAAGTCGCATTAGCGCATATTGCAGTGCACATTGTTATTAATGTGCCTCTTTCAGCGCTTGTCAATTTTCCAATTTGTTTTTGTTTAATGCTAGCAAGTACCTTTCCAAGCATAATGCTTATTGAAGCTGGTGGCCCTGCCAAGGCTAGTTGCTTCTGGTTTTCGAAGCGATAAAATAGCGTGTTGTTTCCTAAAATTATTCAGCTAGTTGCTTCTGAATAATTTTAGGAAACTTGCTAGAAAATGCTTTTTTCGAAGCGATAAAATAGGGTGTTGTTTCCTAAAATTATTCAATCATTCGACTCCAGCTCGTTTCTTCCCGTGCCAAGTTCGAGGCACAATTTTATTATTAGTAATGGCATACTTATAAGCCAATTTACGAGTATGTATTAATGTTAAGCCCTATCACATTTCACAAGCCTGATTATATACTCGCACAATAGCTGAATGAATGTCCAAAATATCGAAACGCACAGTACTTATTGAAAACTAACACGAGATTTGGATGCGGCACTTTCATGATAGCACATACACTGAAATATAGCTTTGCCGCGACGATAAAATAGCCAGGAGAGTGAAATTCTCACTATGGACCAGTTTTAAGTGAAATATTGAGAAATATTCTACTTAAAATACTTCGCTCGTAAGAAATATTGGAATTAGTGCTGTTAAAGGCTAAGAAAAATTAGAAAATCTGTTGTAAATTTTCATCTTCTGATTTCCTCCTTTATGCACTTGAAAAGGTGTGACACGATGAATAAAGAACTTTGTTCAGTTGGCATAACGTCTAAAGGCGCCCAAAAAGAAAAAGAAAGCAGAAGTCACAAAGGGGTTGAAAATTCATGTTAAGGTCATCGTCAAGTTATATAAAAATTTGCCATAATTATCTTGTTTATGCTGTTTAGTCAGTCATTAAAAAACATTGGAAAGAGGTATAAGTGTCACAAGCAACCATATTTTTCATGCACAATTTTCTCTCACACCCAAAATTAAATATAAAATACCATACTTGTTTCAAAAATTGTAAGTTATCTTGAGAACGTTATTATTTTAATCGTAGATTTGAAAGAAAAAAATAAGAAAATTAAGTTTTCTATTCCTAAATGTTTTAATGATAAAAAAATTGATATTAAGTTTTGTAAAATCACTATTTGGTGGAATACATTAGGATGTAATTATACATGTTTGATCTACCCCTTCTGTAACCAGTAAATCAACATGTATGTTTATTTATTTTAGTCGCGCCAATCCCATTTTATATTTGTTTGTATGATGTTTATTTTATTCATAAATAACGGATTCGCTGCTTTTTTACCAACTCAAAGATTATTTTTCACTTGCATGAAACAATATTTCATATTATGAATGTTTAAGCATGTGGGCTGAGATTTCTTGTTAATGGAAACATGCATTTCGATTTTGAGTGTCAGTTGTGGCTGATTTTTGTTCGAGGATTGATGCAAAGCAAGTGTATTTTTTATTTATGAGGTAAATTATTGTGATATTTAAAACTTAATGAGTCTTTAATGTTTTCATTATAAGAATCGTATTAATGAAGTCATTTTGAGAGATAAATGTGATATTACTTCTAATATCATAACGACAACATATAAACATTCTATTAAAATAACAAGTTTATTTCTAAAATCGCCCAAAAAGTTTTGAAACATTTCTGAATACATACATACGTTCTCTATTATTTATAAATGGATATATCATATTTTTCTCCATCTGCTAATATTTCTTTGTTTTTTTTTTGGTGATTTGCGTCTGTAACTACTAAGATTCGTAATTTTTCATGTACTCATTTATGTTTTCCACATCACACACTCTTTTTTTGTCGATTTGTAATATCTATATACTAGACTTTTTCAAATATTCTTCAGGCTATCAGCGTCAACTTTAATTTTCGTTTTGATTAATTTAAAATTGCATCGTCTTGTGTAAGTTTAATATCCTTAGAATTTGCAGCTCTTAAATCTTTAAATGGGAAGTAGGGGCTTGTGTCACATCATTCAAACGGACTCTTTGCTTTCTATTCAACAATGTTATTCATTCCAGATTTTAAAAGAAAAATTAAGAAAAATCGAAAAATAAATCAGCTCTTTAATGAAATTTTCTACAGCACATTACTAACTTAACAGATAGTAGTACCGTTTAGTTCTATATAATGTGATAAACGAATATCTTGGCAACATCTATTTATATTCCCGTTTTTAAGCGTATACTCTCCTCCGGTATGAATCTATGAAATGAGTAACACCGAGCCACAAATCATCAACTCTTGCCGTACTGCTCATACATACGCCTATCCAATACACCAGCGTATTCTAGTCTAAGTAACAGATCCATTTAGTTTTCAGTTAAGGTGTGCTACCTTTACTATGTATTTTACAAAGTCAGGTTCTCCGAAACCTCTATACAACTTAAAAGTTGAAACACCTGCGCCACAAATCAGCTAAAATTTAGTGGTTTATTTTTGTATAATACACTTTTCATATATCTCCATAAGATATCCAATAGTGTAGATCTTCTTGGTCTTTCCCTTGTTCTGCTGTTGGTGGGGATCCACTGTAACATTTACTTTAGCCACCGTTGATCATTCACCCTTTTTACATCACCATACCATTTCTGTCTTTTGCATTCCATAGTTTCCAGTATGTCGATTATGCCCTTACGCTCTCTGATATCAGTATTCCTTACTTTATCTCTTTTAGTGATTTGGCAACATCTACGCCAATTCATTTCCATTGCTTTTATTTTGGATGCCTTTTTTTATTTATTCCCAAAAGCTCTGAACCATATGTAGCAATACTTTCTATGATACTTTTGTTGCCGTACTGCTCATACATACGCCTATCCGATACACTAGCGTATTCTAGTTTAAGTAACAGATCCATTTAGTTTTCAGTTAAGGTGTGCTACCTTTACTATGTATTTTACAAAGTCAGGTTCTCCGAAACCTCTATACAACTTAAAAGTTGAAACACCTGCGCCACAAATCAGCTAAAATTTAGTTTTTTATTTTTGTATAATACACTTTTCATATATCTCCATAAGATATCCAATAGTGTAGATCTTCTTGGTCTTTCCCTTGTTCTGCTGTTGGTGGGGATCCACTGTAACATTTACTTTAGCCATCCATTGATCATTCACCCTTTCGACATCACCATACCATTTCTGTCTTTTGCATTCCATAGTTTCCAGTATGTCGATTATGCCCTTACGCTCTCTGATATCAGTATTCCTTACTTTATCTCTTTTAGTGATTTGGCAACATCTACGCCAATTCATTTCCATTGCTTTTATTTTGGATGCCTTTTTTTATTTATTCCCAAAAGCTCTGAACCATATGTAGCAATACTTTCTATGATACTTTTGTTGCCGTACTGCTCATACATACGCCTATCCGATACACTAGCGTATTCTAGTTTAAGTAACAGATCCATTTAGTTTTCAGTTAAGGTGTGCTACCTTTACTATGTATTTTACAAAGTCAGGTTCTCCGAAACCTCTATACAACTTAAAAGTTGAAACACCTGCGCCACAAATCAGCTAAAATTTAGTTTTTTATTTTTGTATAATACACTTTTCATATATCTCCATAAGATATCCAATAGTGTAGATCTTCTTGGTCTTTCCCTTGTTCTGCTGTTGGTGGGGATCCACTGTAACATTTACTTTAGCCATCCGTTGATCATTCACCCTTTCGACATCACCATACCATTTCTGTCTTTTGTATTCCATAGTTTCCAGTATGTCGATATATATGCCATTACGCTCTCTGATATCAGTATTCCTTACTGATGCCAATTAATTATCATTGCTTTTATTTTTGATGCCTTTTTTATTTATTACCCAAAAGCTCTGAACCATATCTAGCAATACTTTCTATGATACTTTTGTATATCTGAATTTTTGTGTTTCGAGTGATGTGAGTATACTATTCAGTTGGCGTATTGCTGACCTTGACCAATTTTAGTACGAATTTCTTTTGTATTCCGACCATCGTTTGTAATGCTTACAGCGAGATATTTATAACTATCAGTATTTTTTATTTAAGTGCCTCCTAGTTCTAAAAGCACTTTCTTTCACTTCCCACCACTACATACTCTGTTTTTGATGGATTCATTGATAAAACCCACTTAGTATATTTTTCATCTATTTTTCTTAGCATGTAGTGGATATCATCTTGATCCCATGTACGAATTTCTTGGTCAACCACAAAATGCAAGCTGTATAGTTCATGAACTTAATTGGAATATCCGGTTCACATTTTCTTTTCCATGGATTTAAAGCTTCCTCCAAATAAATCTTAAAGAGTGTAGGCGATATGCAACAGCCCTTGCGAAGTTCTTTGTCACCTTTATCTTTTTTGTCACTTTTTGTCCAATCTTTATTGAACTCGTCATATCATCTTACAACTCCCTCACAGGATTTATATATCGGTGAAATTTTTTTGTCTTCTAGCATCTGCTACAGCTTGACAGAACACATTGTCTGTCCAAGAACAACCAGTACGGAAGACACTCTGATCTTCAACGCCTTTCCAACAATCTTCAATTCGGCTTTTAATTATCCTCAAGAGTGGTACAGTAGGCCTCGGTCATTGTTACAATCCATTCTGTCTTTGGAACTTTGTAAAATAGATATTTATATTAAAATTTCTATCACTAAAAAAACTGAAAAGAAACAGCAACAGCAATTTTACAATTTAAAGTACATGTTTACACTTAAAAGTTAAAACTTAAAATGGTACAAAAAGCAGTCAAAATAATATTCCCTAAACCAAAACTCTGTGCCCTTTAAGTTACTCTTATTATTTTCAATGATAACGTTTTGATACATTAGCTATTCCTATATATATTCTGACTGATTTTTCTTTCTTGAAAAATGGCTTTGGCAGAGCCAATTAGCCAGACTTGTTGGTGTTTATTGTTAAAATCGACTGAATTTTAATTATTATTGATTGCAGATTCATAGTCAAAATTTTCTTGTTATCAGTTATCAATGTTAGTACTACATATACCTAATATTTATATAGATACATAAATTTTGTTTTGATATATTTTTATTTTGTTTTTTTATTCTTTTATTATTTTTTGTTAGATAATTTAATTTAAATGCTTTATACTCAGTATTTTATCTACTGCCAAATTTAGGAATATGCAAAGTCTAGTACTTTATTACTAAGTGATCGCGCTAATAACAGTTAAAACGGATTTGTTTTCAGATTTTTCTGAGATGACTAATGTGCAATATTACATAAGAATTTTAAATTATAAAAATATGTTTGTTAGTTAATTAATCCTGACAGCATTCTTTTCTTCAAAGTGTATTATTAACGTTATACTTTCCACAATTTATCGTCTAAGAGACAAATAAAGTTTCTAATTATTTTCATATTTACAAAAAATTGCGTACTTTCTTTCCCCCAATGTGTTTTTCCGAAAATATTTAAGTAGCTCACCAAAGTTTTTTTTATTTTAATTTCAGCGAACGTGTTTTTATTTTAATTTTCATATCAAAATAGGTAAATATTGCGTACTACTGTCGCCCGTAAGTCGAAAAATGAGAATATTTTTTGAAGCTTAGGTTATGTTAAATATAAGTGGGCTCTTAACCACCCAACCATTCGACCTAAAAGGTCTATTGTGATTCATTTCTAGGTAAAAGTTGTCCCTTCAGCTCAGCCCTTTTAAAAAACTATATTATGGCCTTTGGTGGCACTTCAACGAATTTGTAGGGCTCGAGTTGATAATGCTCAAATGTATTGAGCCTTTCCTATCAAACCTGGAGCGTTTGCACAGAAAATGGTTTGACAGTTCATTGTATAAAAGCCTTCGAATATTTAAGACCCAATTGTTTTTACCTATGGCTACGTTTCATCCGTTCTTTCACCCATATCGTTCTTTTGGCTGTGCTTCTTACTATTCCAACGAAAGGTTCTGGGTCTATGAATGTTTCTTTTGCCTCCCCCCTGGCAAGTAGGTCCGATTTTTCGTTTTTCCTTCAATAATTCATATTCAGTATGTCCAGGCACTTACAGTATACTTACTTTGTTACTTTTTCTGATCCGAATCAGATTCTGCAGACAGTTCCAAACTAACTTTGAGTCAATGTTTTAAAGTAGTTACGATGTCAGTCCCTTGGTATGAAATAAATAGAAACATTTTTATAGTTTTTCTAAAAGTAACAGTAGAAGTAACAAAACGAAAATGAGATTTATCAGAAGTGATATTTTGCAAAATATTCTATAGTGTTTATAGATGAAGTGTTTATTCTAATAAATTTCCTCCTTGTTGACTTGTTTGCCAAATTCATCGATTTATATCTATCATTTGTCTAATCAGTAAATGTATGGGTCTAAATAAACTAAATAGATTTTATAAGAAACTTGATACTCTCTCCAAACTTTGATTTTAGCTATCGAAAGTGGTCGATTTTATGACTATCAAAAAATGTGTTAATAACCGTTTTTTCCAAACATATTTTGTTTTTAAATTAAATATAGAATATGATCTAATTGTCTGATAGTGAAATAGGGTCGTTTTCATAGAATTTAAAAAAAATTTAATTTTATATTGATTTTTCTATCAAAAATGGTACATTGCCTTTATTAGTATATATTGTTTTTACCTATTTTACAATGACAAATGAGGTGTAGAATGTCAGCTTATAACGAAAAGATGGTATTAAAGGTGAGAAATTTGACCTTGGACCATTCCAATTTTGATATCAATTCGGTTAAAAAGCTATGACTGGAAATTTGGTAAATATGACTAAAAATTGGTGAAATCGTATATGAATCGACGACGCAAAGTTACACAAAGAGTTCAAATATCGACTTCCGGTTTTACTTTTGGTCACGTTGGTTGAAAACGTAGTCCTTACAAAGTCTAATTTTGCTTATTTGGTCTATATTTATTAATACCAGCTGATTTCTTCACCATAGTTTTAAAAAAATGAACAGAATCTGATGAAATACATTTACCATTTTTTTAATCTGACGCTTGAAACAAAATTGTAAATAAATTATTTTTTTGTAATACTATTTTCAATATAACTTTTATATGTGCCGTTATAATTTCATAAATATACCTACTCAGTATTAGTTATTAAAAAATTAATTTGATAATGTCAAAAATCATTTATAAATCAATTTTATATTTAATATATTACTTTCTTCAATTATTCAATTTTACATTTCCGTGGCCAGAAGCAAATGGCCAATGTTGATAAATAAATAAAATTATCCATGATGTATTATTTTTTATTTAAAACAACTTTTGAAGACTAATCATTTTTATTTTGACAAGATAGTGAACCCTGGCATTTTGAATATCAAATTTTATTGTTTTCACGACATGCACACTTACACACAACGCAAAAGTCTAAGGATATTTTAATAATTTGACAATACCAATGACAGAAATTTCATGACCATATAAATTTGCTTGTACCATAATTGTTAATACAGACACTCACTTCTTATCAACAAAAAATTGTAAAACTGATAGCAATACGTGTTTTAGAATGTTTTTTATAAGGGACAAAAAAATCGACATTTTTATGTTTTGTTTGTTTTTAATTTTAGTCACTTTATACCATTCTTGCTTAATAGGTGAGTTAAAGATATTGTCTTTTTACCATGCAACGACAACATTTAACGTTGGACGAGATGAATAGAGCCGTGAGCCTCCTTCAAGCTGGTATGCGACAAACTCAAGTTACTGACCAGCTGGGTGTCTCCCAAAGCATCGTAAGTCGTTTGTGACGTCGGTTTAGAGACACTGGGAGTCCAGCCGAGCAACATCCAGGACGTGGTCGCTCTACAACCGTTGCTCAAGACCGATATTTAATTTTAAATGCCAGAAGGCAGCCAAAAATCACAGCAAACGAGTTGGTTAATGAACATCTTGCACATAATGTAACAATTAGCAGCAGTAATGTGAGGAATCGTCTCCATGAAGCCAATCTTCGTAGTCGGCGACTACTGAGATGTCCACCTCTATCTAGAGGCAATCGCGCTGCAAGATTAACCTGATTTCAAGAGTTTCAGAATTGGACTGACAATGACTGGGCCACAGTTTTGTTTAGTGACGAGTCTAGATATGGATTTCATCCAGATTCTCGTCGGACAAGAGTATGAAGATGACTCGGAAATAGAGGACGATTATGACATCTTCAAGAAGTGTATACATACAGAGGTAGTACATTAATGGTATGGGGCGGAATCATGATTGACGAAAGAACTGAGCTCATGTTCCCACGTGACTTTCTCACAAGTCAGCAATATTTGGACACTTTGTTGAACCTGTTGTGCGCCCGTTTGCTGCTGCTGTTGGAGAAAATTTTTACTTTATGCATGATAACGCTCGGCCACTTGTTGCGCATATTGTAACAAACTGGTTGGATAACGAAGGTATTGATGTATTGCCGTGGCCAGCACAATCACCGGACTTGAATCCCATTGAGCATGTATGGGACATGCTCCAACGACGAATTACTCCACATATAGGCAATATCTACAATGAATTTCAATTAAAAGAGCTTCTGAGAGAACAATGGACACAACTACTTCAAGCAGACATTAACAATGTGATTCGGAGCATGAACAGTAGATGTAGAGCTGTGATAAACTAACGTGGTGGCCATACTTTATTTTAAGTTTATATTTCGTATTTTTGACATTTTATGGTGGTATGTGAAAGATGGGTGATTTGCAATATATTTTTTTTGCTCCAATTTTCGGTTTTTTGCAATTTATGGTTTTTGACATATTAAACAACAATTTAAACTACAAATTTTGTATTTCTTTTTTTTTTTAAGTTGATTACAGATAAACAAAATATTATTTATAAAAATATCCCTAGACTTTTGCGTTGTGTGTATTATTTTTACTTTTTTACCTTTTCATTAGCAACGTTTGTAACCTTGGCTGCCTAATATGATATTTTCGACTGCAGCTTGTCTTGTCGAGTTATTGTCTTCTCTTTTATTGATTCAGTTATATTTTCCAATAAAACTAATTTTTCGCTACATGGATTAAACTCAGACCTTACGAACATACGAACTTCTGTTTTAATACACCATTTTTCGTACCTAAAATACTTAATATACATATTAATATAAATTAAATTCAAATAACTTAAGAACTTACAAAGCTTATACCGACTATCTTCTACACTGCTAACCACAGCTAAAATATTAGCCAAAAAGTCATAAATTAATATTTTCGAAAATATAGCACTTCGTTCAGAGAAGAACAAATATCAAAGTTTTATACTGATGAAAGATATTAATTATCTTGAATTTAAAACTAAAATAGTTTGTATTGTACTATATTTTAGCATTTAATTTACTTTTATTAAAAAACATACCGTTTTCTTTGTCTGGATCTATGCATTTTTCTTGGGTTACTACTCTTCTTCTGACACTGCACACAAAGTCATAGGTAAACAACCATTATTGTTTCGTTAGTTACATTACAATAAAGTTTATTTATTTCGGAAACTGAGCATTTTCGAGTGCTTCAAATCCCCTGTTTCGAGCTTCAAACCTTAATTTTTCAAAATTGAAGGGTAGTTTGGCTTTCTAATGAACCCAGCCAATGATATTTTTGGGAGATATTTTTGGAGCTTTTTAGCTCTCACATATCTAAAGCACGCATAATAGTTATAGATGAATATCTCGGTACCAGCCAATAATATTGAGTGCTTCGTACTGCTATTAGCATAGGATATAGTTTCTAAGGGTTAAACAAGTTGCAACCAAAGAAATAATGTTTCATAAGCAAGGAACAAATTTTTATTGATGTTATGATAAATACATGTTTGGAATTTTAATGTGTATAAAACTATTTTTAACGTTGTAATCGTCTTTAGGGATGATTTATAGGGGTTGAAGAGTTTAAACTAAAGGGTTTCTAAGGGTTTTGAACTCGAAACCAATGAAAGATAGTTTTAAACACTTAAAAACAAAAAGTACACTTTGACCATATATGTATAACTTTTGGAAAAGACGATAAGACAAGCGTAAATCCAAATTTTCAGCTAAATCCGTATAGCCTGACAGAATTTGGAGGTAAGGTCCTAGTTTCTGCCTGAGTTTCTGCACCGAAAAACAAACAATTTTTAAAATTGGGAATGTTATGTATTCCATTAGAATTAAACACAAAATTGACAAGTATGTTCTAGATGTTGTACCTATGCATTTGTGAATGTTCCAAATCTATAAATTTTAAACAAATCGTGTCATTAATGAAAAATGTTATTTAATTTCTATTTCGCGGCCCATGGTCTACAAAAGAAACAACAAATACTCGAATTTATGCTTGTCCAATTGATGTCGTATCTACCATGTCGGTCTGAAACTCGTCAGTACTCCACTGGGGAGAGACTGGATGGGAAAATTTTCATCTCCATCCATTTTAATCTGCATCCTAATGTCTAATTAGGAACGTACTATAGGTATATAGAACTATAGGAAAGTTGAATAAGGTATATAAATAAACACCTGGGAATCAATTGTCCCCTTAAATGCCCCATAATAACGCATGGAAGTGACACGTGGACACTGAACCAGCGTAAAACAACAAAATTATTAGTCTTAGAACGGAAGATCCTCTGGACGATATTTGGGCCTTGTAGAGTTTAGTTAACAGGAGAGTGGAGACGAAGACATAACCAGGAACTCCAAGCACTTCAGGGAAAAGAAAACATAGTACGTTACATCCAGGAAAATCGGATATAGTGGACGGGACATGTACTGAGATCAAATGATGAAAGACTACTAAATACAACCAATTGGGAAAGGCCCGGTGGCGAAGGTCAGTCAGTTGCCCAAGAAAAAGATGGAAGTGATCTACCTAGTAAGATAGGGGTCTTTAGGATCTATCTAGTAAGATAGGGGTGCAACAGTGGGAGATTGATGCACAAGATCGACAAGAGTGGAGGAAAGTAATCAACGCGGCCAACACTCACATCGATATTAGTAAAAATGTAGATCGAACGAGCAGAGAGGCGCACTCTCTGTCTCTGCACCAAATAGATTTCAGTGACCACAATTAGAGTTCTACAGGCGAACCTTCCACATAGCTTCCGCAGAACTTTCTGTCGCTAAGTGAGGCTTTGATATCTCCTTGATACAAGGGTCCCGTTCATACCAGGGATAAGTAAAAGATCCATGGATGTTAGCGAGGAGCTTATATATAGCTGGTCTGCTGAAGTATCAAAGACTTGTGTAATACTTGGAAAATGTGAAATACTTGGTAATGGAAGATGTACAATAAGCCAATTGAGTACAATACGACCGCTGTAGAACAGACGGCTTCCAGACGAGAAGAAAAAAATTGAGATCGTAAAAACTTTACATATAAAGTCATGCAATAAATAAAATTTTTGATCTTGTAATTTTTTTAAGGTTTTGTAATTTATATTTTCGATTTAATAACAAATAATTTCCTGTGACTATACTAATCATTTGCTTTTGTTGCAGTTGAGAGCGTACATTATGAACCTAAGCCAGATCCAGGCTATCAGAGAAGAAACAATATGAGTCAAAGAGATGAAGTTCAAAAGTTCGAACAGGGCCGTATTCGAGTCCTACAAGAAGAACGTCTTCACATCCAGAAGAAAACTTTTACCAAATGGATGAATTCATTTTTACAGAAGGTAATTATATTATATATGGATGAAAATTGTGTACAAACATATTTTAGTAAGATTTTAGTACGATTGACATTTGTAATGACTTGATTAGAATTTTACCAAAAAATTGGTAGGTTGGGAGGTAAATTTTTTTTTAATCCGCAATAGGGTGGCCCCAAAATTGGCTACAGACGTGGTTTTATGCAAAAGGGGTGTAAATATGCCCAAATTATATATTAATTTTTGTTATATTTCTTTTTTTATTCTATTCTATTCTATTTTTATCTCATTTTTTCACCCAATCAATATTTCAGTATATATAACAGTGTTTTGATCAATTCTCATATATTAGTCTTCGACATAGAAACCATTATTTATCTAAGTTCATATAAAATTATAATATAAATAAAACCGAGAGTGTAGTCATAACCTAAGTTTTATCTACAAAGGCGTATTACGTGACAGACAATAAAGTTAACGTGTTACTAGTGACTACTTTGTAGATAAATACATCTTTCCCTATAAAGTATGTACAATTATTATAGATATCGAGGTTGCTATTTACACAAGAATTCTTTGATTATGCAATGAACTAGATGACCTCTCTGCTACATGGGAAAAAGAAAACAATAAATACTAATACAGTACAAGCCTCTCTGATCTCATTAAGAAATATTTCAAAAATTAACCTTAAATGTTACATCGCTAATAATAATAATTCTTATAGATTTTAAATTCAATTGCAAAAAGTATCACAAATTTATTATTATTTAAAATTGTAGTTTCACTTTCGGAGATTTGATGTAAGATCCAATTTTGCCTTATTTCATTCTAGGCCTTTAAAAAATTATAAAACAAAAGAATTCATTTTATGTTAATTATTTTATTTACAATGAGAATACAGTTTCTGATTAATTAACAAAGTACGTTCAATAAAAGAATGGAATGTCTTTTATTTGAATCTTTTCTTCAACTGACTTCTTTTCTGATGTAAATATCGTTAAAATTCATAATAAAAAATGTACCCGACCCACCAAATTCCACAAAGAATACAAATATTAAATGACGTTCAGTAATATAAAGTTTTACAATTTTCAACCGGTTTTGTCCGTATCTCGAAAAAGTTAGAACTCCTTAATTGATGAGGGACTTAAACCTTAAAATTAGATTAGTTAAAAATAATAATTATTCAGTTGTAGAGATGTTGCAAAACTTCATGAACGTCATGAAAAAAATTAATCCTAAAAACAATTTGTAACTATAGGTTCAAAGGTAAAATGATCTCTATACCTACAAAACACGTTATATATGACACGTAATATTGAAGCTTTAAAAAATAAAACAACCAGAGAAAAATTACAAAAGGTATTAGAAAACGAATACCCAATACCAGCAAAAAATGAAAAAGAAAGCCTGGAAGAACAATGAGGAAATATCAAAAATACTATACTTAAAGCTTCACAAAATGTTCTAGATTACAAAAGAATACAAGCAAAGAACAGTAGGATGACAGAGGAAATTCTAGACATGATGGAAGAAAGAAGAAATAAGAAATTTAACGAATAATGAAAGATAAAACAAACAAACGAATTAAAAAGAAAATAAGACAGACTAAAAATAAAAGGATAATTAAGAAATGCGAGATAGCAGCACTGCTAATTGCCAAACATGACTCTTTCACGTTCAATAAAAAAGAATTAACAAACCTTAAGAAAATGTAATTACTCAAAAATAGCAAAAGACAGTAACATCATAACAGATCACAAAAAACTATGCAACTATGCTATATTTATACTAAACATTTTTGTGAAGATCGCAACTTAGATACTACGAATGAAAATACAGATTTAACTGGCCCACCAGTATTAGAATCAGACGTGGAATATTGCACCGGTTTAAAAAATAATACAGCTGTAGGACTCGACAACGTAAATGCAGAAACTCTTCAATATCAAGTAAAATATAGACCAGGGCGGATCTGTTTTGAGGTGGATGTGAAAAGTGGCATTCGGATTTTTGCAGAAATGGTTAGTTGATAACTTCAGTAATAATAATTGACGTATCCTCCCCCTCAAATAGGCCGGGAAGATTAGTAAAAAAAATTAAAATATTTAAAAATTATTAAAAACATCAATTTTTGTCTACTTTCCTTGCTTATAACTTTAGAGCAAAATCGTAATAAAAAAAATAGCGACAATTAAATTTTCTATAAGATACGGTTGGTTAAAAATGTTTTGATTTATTACCGTTACTGCAAAATAGCAGTAAATACAGAAAAGAGGGGGATACAAGCCTTTTCTTATTCAATGTTTTTCAACCACTTTTATTACACTTAAGACCTTCAGAATTCTAGAAAATCTTTATAACATTGTAAAATAGTCCTTTAAATTTAAAAAAAAAAATTGCACAACAAAAACTAAAAACCAAAAATAGACCAAGTTTGCCAATTTTTTTACTTATAAAAACGTACTTATCGTATCTAAGATATTACAAAAAAAAATCGGATTATTTTGACGGTTTTGTCTTATAAACAAATATAATATCTCGGTAACTATTAGATTAAATTAAATTCAGGACACGATGTTGGAAAAGACCCGGCAAGATGTTTCTTATAAAAGAAAAAAGTTGAATTACGAACAGTGGTTCCTGAGATACACCCGGTCAAAGTTGACCGGAATTTGCAACGAATTTATGAACAATAGGATGATAACCTTTAAACCATTACCTTTTTCTTTCAGAGCTCTTTCTCGATAAAAATTTTAATATATTCAAGATATTTATAATATATAACAACAAGTATATTATAATAATAAAAAATATCTGTATTGGGCTTGAAAAATACCAAAAAATTAGGTTGAAGCAAATTTAATTTCAAATATTAAAATCGGTATACGTAAAAAATTTATTTTCTCTGCTTTCAATGAAGCAATTTTCGTCATTTTTTTTTAATCCGACGTAACTCGAATAGAGCCATCTAAAAAACGTATTATTAAATGCCGGAGATGCTTTATACATTAATTTTTTTATCGTCGGCTTAATCGGCATAGTGCGTAACTCCTTTCATACATATTTTACAGGAGACACAAAAAACGATTTAAAAACGACTTTACCTTTAAATGTATTTACGTTGACCATAGTTATTGTTTTTGTTGATTAGAAAATATCATAAAGGTGGAAAGTATTAGATACTTTTCTAATATTTTAACTTAAATCGCAAGAATTTAAAAAAAAAATGGAGATACGCAGTTTGGTTTTTTGTATTTTAGCTTAAAAATTGGAGATACTCATTTTTCTTACCATTTAAAATGAAACATTATGCAATAAAAAATCAACATAAAAACATGTTTATTCATGAAAGTATAAGATTTATGAACTTAAAAATTAAAAAGAATGAAAAAGTAGAACATTAAGAAAACTTAACAACTAAAAAGAATTAACTAATGATGAGGTAAATTATTATAGAAATCGTGATAATCGCTTTCCATGCTCGTCTTAAGTTTTTGGAGGTGTGCATATTTTTCTGCTTTAATTTTTAGTCTTTGTTTGTGTAATGCCGGTATATTATCTGTATTAGTTGCTTGAATGCTGCTTATGTTCAGTCTTATTGGAAGAGTTTACCAATCTTTCTCTGAATGTCGAAGTTTAAAAAATACTCGTTGGAATATTTCAATGCTTTTAGGTCGATTACCAATTGCCCAGAGATTTTTCCTGGTCTAATGGATTTAAAATATTTCAATTCATCATATTTTTTGAAGAAGTCGTGCATAAGGTATTTAACTCTGTAAGGAGCTTTTTGACATGCTGCTTTGCAGATAAATACGTAATCTGCGGGAATATCGATTTTCTTGTTTCGAATCTTTCTTTCGATAACGGAATGAACGCTGTCCACTTCCATTTGAGTATGGCCCTTATGTAAATATTTCTGTATCACAGTTACACCCTTTTCCAGTGCAAAATTAAATAGACCATTAATTTGACAAAGTAATGTTTCGGTTTTGATAACCGCAGCCGTCACTCCGTAGTATAATGTTAATGTTACTTTGATTTTCTAATTGATGTTCTTTCATAGGTCCCTCCAAAAAATGAATTATTATACTTGTAAATTCGTTGCTTGTGAATCCGCCCTCACTCTCATTCCAAAGGTCACAGTAGCCTTGTTTACGCTTAATGTCAAATAGTGTGAAATTATGGACGATAAGTTTGGTCTTGTAATAAAGCGCAGAAACATTGGATTTTGGAGAGAGCAAAACTGATTGAAAATCCATTGTTAAAACTTCATGTTGAGACTCCTTATCTGCACTCTTTTCATTTCTTGCTTCATTTTTTTAGTGTTATGTGTTCATTGTATTCATCTTCTGTTGAATTGCCTGTTTGATAAGCGACACATTTGTCGCATAGATCCTTTTTCGGTTGATAAAGTGACAGCCGTTGCTTATCGAATTCCTTATGGAATGTGGCAATTGATACAGGTGTATGATTGTGTGTTTTGCAGTAGTAATTTCTATAAACTTTATATAAATGGGCTTTAGAGTTCCAACTCGGTTATAAATAGAGCTTACCGGTGGAAACTCTGCAGTAATGTGACTCTAATTTTAGCAGTGTTGTGAAAAAATCGTGCAGCAAACGAACAGGAGGGTTAATTTTATCAGTCATTTCAGGCTGATCTACATGAACTTGGTCATCTTTGTTGCTGTTTTCCAGATTATTTTTTGCCCATTTTTTTACAACCCACTTTTTCACCCCTAAGTTAAGCTAATATTATCACTGCATTCATGCTAATAATTCACTATACACGTGCACACATTGACACTTCGTAACAAACTGATGGATTTACGAAGTTTGCTTACTCAATTTGGCGGGAAAGGGGATACGCCGTTTTCTACTTAAGATATTGCAAGGCAAACAATTTAATCTTGGATTTATGGACTTTTCTAGTGTATGCGTTATAATATTTTCTACTAGATGGCACAAAAATGTAATTTTGTTAAAAAAAGTGGAGTTACGCACTTTGCCGATTAAGCCGACGTTATATTCCAGTTGTCACGGACGAAAATGCCACTGAACCTCTAAAAATCATAAGAACAAGCTGAATTTTTCTTAAATGTTAATTTTCGAACCCCAAAAAATATGCAAAAAAATTTACTATTCCTACCCCGGCTTCCTCCCCAAACCACCCCCTCGCAGGAAATAAAACTGAAAAAATCAATTTACCAAGAATCTGTGCGTCCTAGAAAAAAATATTTTAAATAAAAAATGCTGCTGAGATAATTTTGAACAAAAATGTTTATTAGCACTTTTTGTGTAAAATAAACCGTTCTTTCGGCTAAGCGCGCGAAATCAATTTTAAATAAAAAAAATTGTATCAATTCTACGTTAAAAAAATTCGATATCTTTTGATTAGTGTCCTATTGACAAAAATTAAAAAGCGTTTTAAAGGCGAAGAGTGTGGCTCTCTGAAATTAAAGTCAGTGTCTATAAAAGCGTTAAATAAATAAACGTTGCTCGATTTTTGCCATTTTTTATGATTCTCATGTGATTAGAAGATCGAGAATTCTGATATGGCACGTGAAAAGTAGAAACTTAGACAGAAAACAAAATTAACAATATACTGTGTAGTCTTCGTTAGTAAAATAATATTGGTATAGTTTTCTCAACTTTATTTAGCGGAAAAACAAACACTTCTAATACATAATTGTACATAATGTAACATAACATTGTCTGACGGCCATAATTCATAATCGTGTGTCTTAATATGTGGTTATATTCTTCTTCTTTTTTCACTTCAAATTCAATGACAATCAGACCTGTCAATGGCGCGAAATTCAAATAAAAGACTACAATACTAAACCCTTATACTGCTAGTGCTGATATATCGGACAGATCGGAAACATAGATGATCTCCAAGACAAATAAAAACCTCTTGCTCATATTTGAACAATAATCCTGAGAGAAATATTCGGTGGCAGTGAAACAGTATTTGGACGAGGAGATACAACTGAGATATACCACGAATACAAACAGATATCTGGTGGTAAAGACGTGATATCTATCATACAAATAGGAACACTAAGGTGGGCAGGACATCTGGCAAGATTACAGCAGAACAACCTTACACGAATCGTTATGTCACAGCCGCTGAGAAGTGGACGTAGAGGTAGGCCAAAACTTAGATGGAAGGATGATGACTTAAGAAGATCGATACTGTAGTATAGGACTGTAGCATCATTGATGATGATGATTCCCTATTCGAAGACAAACAATATTTTCGCCGCTCAGTGGCCACTTATGGTAAATGATGGAGATAACATCGCACAATTAAAGCGACAGGTAGATGAAAGAGTTCCACAGTTATTTACTGACAGTTATACAGACGACAATACTATTATAGATAATTAAAACAAGAAAGAAAACAAAGACACATATAAAGAAAATATAAAATTCACAATAAATTTTTCAAATTACAATAATTAATAATAGACAAGGCGAAAAGCTCGGGTTCATTCGGAAAAATATTCCCATGAGATTTTTTTTGCATAATCACTTTCATGAGATACCCCAAAATAAGGTTCAAGGGGTCGCCCATGCGAAAAGTTTCTTACAAATTGTAACAATCAATTTTTTCGGCACCGACAATTTTTTTTTGAATTTTTCAAATAATTCCGGACAAAATAAGTCTGTTGTAGTTTTTCTGTTCGAGCTATAAATATTTTAAAACAGAAAAACGCAAAATTGCGATTTTCAAGGCTCAAAAATACAAGTAAAAATCATTATTTTTGAATTCACCAAGGACCTAAATTTAAGTTCAAACCTTATTCTATAATTTCCCGATTAGTATTTTGGGCCTATTTCATTTTAAAATATTGTTTTTTAATCGTTAATGAAGCGTTTATGACAGGACGTGCGCTCGGGCTGCAGCATGGATAAGTGAGAGAAACAAGATCTGGGTCACAAATTTTTGCTGGTTTAACTACTCATTGTACAAATGAGTGCCCGTCCTGCCATACGCGCTACATCATCAATTTAAAAACAATGGTTTAATAGTTATTTACGCACCAAGGGTGTTACTAAGATGATTACGCCCGGAGAGCACATAATCCACCCAGAGGGCCTCTGACCCGAGGGATGGATATTGCTTAATTGGTACATCAGTAGTATTCACATAGTATAAAAACTAAAATTGAGACGTTTTTACCTTTTATTTTACTGCACCTACAAAATATATCTGCATATTTTGTATGTACCACCGGTGTTACCGAATGATTACGTTCATCAAGCAACATTCATCCCTCGGACCAGAGGCTCTCTGGCTGGATTATGTTGCTCTTCAGGAGTAATCATCTTAATAACATCATTGGTGCATAAATAACTATTAAACCAGTATTTTTAAATTGATCATGCAGCGCGTATGGCAGGGCGGGCGCTCATTTGTACAATGAGAATTTAAACCAGCAAAAATTTGTGCCCTAGATCTTGTTTCACTCTCTTAGAAACTCTCTTATACACAGCAGCCCGAGCGCCCGTCATATCATAAGCGCTTCATTAACGAATAAAAAACAATGTTTTAAAATTAAATAGGCCCAAAATTCTTATCGGGAAATAATAGAACAAGGTTTGAACTTGAATTTAGGTCCCTGATGAATTAAAAAATAATGTTTTTTACTTGTGTTTTTGAGCCTTAAAAATCGTGATTTTGCGTTTTTCTCAGTTTTAAATTATTTTTAATTCGAAAACGATCAAGTTTACAGAAAAACTACAAGAGACCTATTTTGGTCAGAATGATTCAAACAATCAAAAAAAAAAATTCTCCGGGCCGAAAAAATTGATTGTTACAATTTGTTTAAACAAATCTGAACAAATGCAACCTCTTGAACCATATTTTGGGGTATCTCAGGAAAGTGAATATGCAAGAAAATCTCATGGGAATATTTTTTAGAACGAACTTGAGCTTTTCACCTTATCTATAAGTTAAGTTCAGGTTTTGTGACTGGCTATATTATAGCACTTACCTACGCCAATAAAAAAGTACTTTCGAGCAATAATGTATAAATTCGCTTTCAAGAAATACTGTTATTAATGTCTTTGACTTTTTCAAACGTGATTATTTATAAATAATTTTTGAAAAACGTTTTCAAGTTTTAATTTTTGTATTTTACTAATTGATATTCCTATTTTAATTATTGATGTATCTATTTGTAGAATATAATAATTGTTTACTCTCTCAATAATTTATGTATGATGGATTGCTAATCTTCAAGAAAAATAAAAGATCTATGCTCTCAAATGTTAATAAGATAATAAAATCTAGATTTTTCGAGTGATAAATACCTTGAGTACAAGGTTTAGTGTATATCAGTGATTATATTTATCAGTAAACAGTCTACTACTATTGCTTAGATATAAAACATAGTTAATTGTATTTTACGATTTTTTTTATTAAAACTAATCCCACAAGAATGGATAATTTGAACTCTGGCATAACTGAATTAAAATATTTTGATATTTGCGTATTGGTAATATGCAAATATATCGCATACGTATTTACAAATTTACAAATATCTGGTATTTGTATATATTAATACAACATTGAATATACTCCTACAACGAAATTAACGATCTAGTAAACGAACATTTAGACGGGAGGTATTATAAAGGATAACATTACAAAACTTGTGACATAAAATGAAATGCATATTTATTCGTTAAGAACAATGAAAAATTGGAGAAGAATATAATTAAAATTGTTTTAATAGGAAATTTAACAAATATTTATTTAAAAATTTAAATATTATGTTTATATGGGATTTAGCCACAATTGATTGTAATGAAAATTACATTTTTAACTAACTAATATTGGACGTTTCGATTTCCACTCCGGAGATCGTTTTCAAAAAGAGGAAAGATTATTTTGAAAAAATCTACGAAAATGTGGAACCAACAAGTTGTTAGAAGGTTATGATTGTTGAAAAAATCTGAGGGTGATGTTTTACCCTCGGAATATCAAATTCTGTTGTGAGTGTGTGTGTGTGTTTTTTTTTGTATTATATGTTTGTGTAATAGAAACCTTAAAATGCATAAATGATGAAACCTTTGACATTATAGTAGACTTATTTAACTCAGTATACAAAACAGGACACATACCGAAACAATGGTTACTCTCCACCTTTTGTGCTATCCCTAAAAATACAAACGCTTAATATTGCAGTGAATACAGAACAATATCACTAATAAGTCACATTCTCAAATTATTCCTGAAAATAATACATGGTCGTATAAATAAAAAAATTTAATGTGTTAGCTCAAAGATGCATGGATATGAATGTTGATGTTCATGTTTGTTACGTTGATTTTGAAAAAGCATTTGACAAAGTAAGACATGAAAAATTAGTCCAAATTCTAAAGACAAAAAACATAGACCATAGGGACTTATGTTACGAATAATAGCAAACCTCTAAGGAATCAAAGAGCACAAATCGTAATAGATAACGAACCCAGTCCAGAAATTGAAATCAGGAGAGGGGAAGATCTATTAACACCATAAGATATGCAGATGACACCGTGATTATGGGAAGCTTTGCTGAACAACTCCAATTACTGCTAAACAAAACAAACAGTTTCTGTGAAAAATATGGACTAAAAATGAATATAAAAAAGACCAAATGCATGATAATAACAAAGAAAACAAATATACCAAAAACATACATTGCAATTAAGATCATTTCATTGCAGATCTTAGATTAGAACTGAGAGTAATAGCACTGAGATGCTACGTGTTTTCGATACTGCAATATGGAGTTGAAAGCTGGACATTAAAGCAAGAATACATAAATAAGTTACAGTCCTTTGAAATGTGGTGTTACAGGAGGATGCTTAGAATAGCATGGACACTGAAGAAAACTAACACAGAAGTATTGCGAGAAATAGGCAAAGAATGCGAAATAATAAACACAATAAAAATAAGAAAGTTGCAATATCTGGGACACGTAATGAGGGGACAGCGATATAAAATGCTAAGGCTGATAATACAGGGAAAGATAAGAGGAGGAAGGAGTATAGGAAGAAGGAGAGTGTCATGGTTGAAGAATTTAAGGGACTGGTTTAAATGCAGTTCTATAGAACTCTTCAGAGCAGTAGTAGACAGAGTAAAGAGAGTGATGATGATATCCAACCTCCGATCGGGAGACGGCACTTAAAGAAGAAGTTTGTGTAATGTGTGTTTACGTAGATTATATGTTTGTATATTGTGTGTTGCATATGTGTTGTGTATAAATTGTAGATGAAATGTCTGCGACTTTCTATTATCTATATAATAGACTTATACTTCGCTATATTCTTGTTATTGACATTTTCTTTTAGTATTGGCAACCGAAGCCTGCTACATTCTACTGATGGGATTACTACACATTTTGCTTCATTACGTAGGATGAGAGCTGTTTCTTTAACTTTTCTCTTGTGTCTGGTTCTTTCATGATTATTGCTGCATCTTTCTATTGTACTCTGTGCTCGTTATCCCAGGTATGTTTGCATGTCTAAAATTTATCGAAGTCTCTGTTCTTGAGGTATGTGTCATGCTCCTTTATCCTAACACTTAGTAGTCTTGCAGTGTTTCCACATAGAAATTTTTGCATGCACAGGGTATTTTATATGTAGATGCTGTTATTTGATTTTTCTTGTGTGTTGCTGAGTTTGGATTTGGAGAGCAGATCACAGTGTGTTGGTAGTTTTGAATGGTGCTGTGATGTTGTACTTATTTTTTATCCTTTTCAGGTTTTTCTGATAAGCCCTTTACATATCGTATTGTTTTCATCTGTTAATCCCTTCTTATGAGTGTTTCTACATTGCTTGTGGTGTTTTGTTGTTTCCTTTCTTTAATCTTCTGAAATTCCTACTTTGTAAATGACAATGGGTAGTTATTTTTTATGAGTGAGGTCCTTCAGGCTCTATCATATAATGATTTGATAATCCTTTTCTTGATTTTTACGTTGTGTTTGGAGTGGTAATTTAAATAGCTGTTGGTGTGTGTTCTTATTTATTGTTGATTTCCATAATTACCAAAAGTTAATATTAGGAGAAAATTACAGAATTGGTCACATATGGACCAAACTAAAAAAAGACCCAACCAAATCACTGGAAAACAAAATATATAAAACATTGCATAAATTTAAGGAATACCTGACAGTCTACAAAAGAAGAACATTAACACCACACTATAGTAGGACATCACACCTATACGGAGTTCCAAAAATTCACAAAGAAAATTTACACCTCAGACCAATTTGCACGAGCATGAGTTTTCCTTGTAGTACACCACACCACAACATACAGCTCTTAGCACACCACTCCATACAGCCTTTAGAACACCACACAACATCTTTAATAAAAACTCACAGCACTTCTTGGAAAAACTAGCAGAAATATATTACAATTCCAACAATATGCTAGTCAGTTTTGATATCACCAGTCTTTTCACCTGTGTAGGTACCATTGGAAAAAACTTAAAATAAAGTTCTTAAAATAAAATAAATACAAATAATAATAGACAAATAATTAGAGAAGGATAATACATTGACAATAAAACCAAACTGAATGTATCACCTATCATATAGTTACTAAAACTTTCCACAGACAACACTTATTTTCAACCAGATAATAATTTCTATAAGCAAAATTCAAGATTTCGAACAAGACATTGTACACAAAGAAGACAGCAACCAACAGTGTGGTGGAGATATGTAGATGATGTGTTCTCCATTTGTTCCACGGACCAGAAGCATTGAATAAACCTTTAATGGACATCAACAATAAAAATGAATCAATTAAATTTACCATGGAAAAAGAAAACAACAATTGACTTCCATTTCTGGATGTGTCAAGCACAAAATAAGACACAGGATATGCAACCAAAGTTTACAGAAAACCAATCCACAGCAACAGATATTTAAATTAGCACTCCAACCACAACGCAAACAAACAAATCATTATATTATATAGCCCGAAGCACCTGCTCGAATAAAAATGCATTTTAAGAAGAAAAAAACCTGCTAAAAAAGGCGTTGACAAAAAATGACTACTAATTGTCATTTATAGACAAGGAAGTTCAGAAAATTAAAGAAAGGAAATAACAAAACACCACAAGCAATCCAGAACCACTGATAAGAAGGGATTCAAAGATGACAACAATACCAATATGTAAAGGGCTTATCAGAAAACTTGAAAGGATATGAAGTAAGCACAACATCACAACAACGTTCAGAACAACCAACACACTGAGATCTACCCTGTCAAAAACCAAACCCACACACACAAGAAAGTACAAACAACTGCATCTGTAAAATACCCTGTGAATGCAACAATTTCTATGTGGGAGAAACCGTAAGACCACCAAGTGTTAGGATACATGAGCACGAAACATACATCAAAACATCGAAACATCGAACTTTAGTTAAAAATGTTATTATCATTAAAATCGATTGTGGCTTAATCCCGTATAAACATAATATTTACAATAATAATACAATAATAACTTGAAATGCCACAAGAAAACAGTTTCAGAATATTTTTAAAAACATGTTTAATAGAAAAAGGTGGCCTTTCTAGGCTTTAATGACTTCTTGATCTATTTTAGCCTACAATCATTAATAATTTCTATTTTCTGGTCTCGAAGATAGACCTACTTGAATTATCGTCACAATCAGTTTTGTTTTTGCCGTGCAATCTATTATACGAAGTTTATCTTTTAGAGTAGCCCTCAAATTTTAAATCGGACTAAGATCCGGTGAATTTACTGGCCATTCAAGACACGATGTTTTTTTGTCCTTGAAATATCTCGTCATGATCTTCGAAGTGAATTTTTTGAAAGATTGCTTGACCGTTGGCATCAACTTTTCTTTGTTACTTCTACTAACTTTCTATATTTTTGTGAGTTCATCATTCCTTGTAGTGAGACCCTGTTGACTGCCGCTCTAAGTAGTTCTGCACTATTGCATTCCCTTAAGTTCTTAAGTCACGATATTCTTCGTCTTCCCACATTTCGCTTTCCTCGAATTTTGCCTTACATAATAAGCTGCAATAATGAGTATCTTTGACCTCTCATAAAATGGCCTCAGTACTCAAGTTTTTCTTTTTTTGATAGTCAATATTATTTCAGATTTATTTTCTATTCTTCTAGTAACTTTTGCGTTTGATATTCTTTGAGTCCATGATATTTGTAGGATTCTTGTGTAACACCAAAATTCAAAGGCTGGCAAATCAGGGGAAAGGAAAGAAGAGTAGTGAATACGTAACACCGAAGCATTCTTAGGCTAAGTCCTAACCTTATATCCCAACGACAAAGAAACTTTTTAAGTTTAACGAATGACGCACGTGCTATTTCAATAGGTGTCTTAATTTCTTTAGTTTGGTCTATATTTGATGTTATCCACGTTCCTAAGTATTTGCAGGTATCCACACTCTCAATTACAGTATCCACAACAATAAATTGGATGTTTGCATCTGCTGATTTATCTTCAATAGCCCAGTTTATTTATTTTTTATCCAATCTTATCCTTTCTTCATCATAGCAGGAGCCACTAACTTTTTTGCGGTCTGATTGTTTTATTTCCATCTTCTTTAAACATCTCAATTTTTAAAAATCTCCATTTAAAGAGCAGATGTGAAATAAAAATGAATAAACAACAAGCAAGCAAAAAAACACAATTTAAAATTGAAACTCAGAGTGCTACATATACTAGCATAAATTATACTATTATGTAATTGGCAACTAAGCAATAAAAACACAATAATGAACTAGTATGACATAAAATATTTAATTCCTAGCTGGGCGCTTTCGGCTTACAAAGCCATCCTTAGAGCTATGGTCAAAAATTTAAAAAGTACCACAACTAAAGAGGGATCCCATTGGTAAAAAATACAAAATTTATTAAAAAAATACATTAAAAATTTTTGTTTATGATACGGGTGCAAGCACCCAACCATCCGGATAGAGTTGAGGCGACAAATGTTTTTTTGAAAACTTTAGTCTTAAGTTTATTTGTTATTAGCACCCGTAAACAATTATATTTATTAGTATATGGGAAATGAGTCAATACTCAAAATCTTAAGTAGTTTTTATTATTTAATGATGGTAAATTTTGGGCTACCTGTTTCAAGGTTTACAATATATGCCCCATCATCAGGCCCCAGTACGATAGCCTTATTTATATAAAGCTCTACAGCTCTCAGATACAGGAAAGCTCTATAAACTAAGGTAATCCTGAAAACCACCTTCCCTCAAGGAATCCATTCATTCAAACTCAGGAATGTGTAAATTTTATTTTTTATGTATATTATTATGTTAATATGTAGCCAGATGTTTAAAATTTAAACAGCATTTTGCCCTAGATGTTATGTTGTCATATTGTAAACCTTAAAACCGGTAGAACAAAATTTACCATCATTGAATAACAAGAACTACTTAAGATTGTGTGTTTGTATCACGGAATCACATTGGCAACATTTTCATCATTTGAATTATATTTACTTATATTCTAAAAATTTTATTTAAAAAATTGTTTATAAAGGATTTTGTAAATAAATTTTTTTGATTTTTGATATACAGCCAACTACAGGAATTCATTTTCCTGGTGGATATTTATATTCATTCCTATTGTAATTAATTTTATGATACTTTGTAACTCGTATGTTCTTTTTTAGGCCCGAATGGAGGTCGAAGATTTATTCGTCGACTTGGCGGACGGCAAAAAACTATTAAAACTTCTGGAAATAATATCTGGGGAAAAGTTAGCCAAACCAAATAATGGAAGAATGCGAGTACATAAAATCGAAAACGTCAACAAAAGTTTGGCTTTTTTACACACAAAAGTTCGTCTGGAAAGTATTGGTGCAGAAGATATTGTTGACGGTAATCCCAGATTAATTTTAGGTTTAATATGGACCATCATTTTAAGGTTTCAAATTCAAGAAATTGAAATACCAGAAGTAAGTATACAATTTTTTAATTTCCTCATTATAATCATGGTAATAGACTTTTTAAGAAGTAAATGCATATACGTTATCAAATAAAATATGTCACTACAGTTAAAATTAAATAACGTTGCGGGAATTCCTAGAATCTTTATTATTTTTTAAATAATGGCATGTTCCCTAAACTGAGATATTTATTTATATTAACTGTTATAAGTAATAGTACATACTTATAAAAGGCCTACATATTGAGGCCACATATTGAGACATGATTCAGTACCGTTTACTTTAATTGAATATCCAGGGAAAAATAGACGGCAGGCAAGGACCAGGCAGAAAAAGACACTCGTGGCTACAAAATTTCGGGTTCAGATCGGTCGAACTATTCAGAAGTGCCGTAAGCAACATCAGAATCACCATGGTAATAGCCAACGTTCGTAGCGGACAGGGCACCTGAATAAGAAGAAATAATAGTGTACAATTGCCAACTGAAATGCGTTTATAAAAATAAAGCTGGAATGTACCAAGGAGTGTTGATAATCTTGTGTAGCACTTTTTTTTAAATCTTTTTAATATTTCGATGTTCTCAGCTGCTGTCTTTTGGATAAGAAATATGGGAATAATTGGAGAAGAAGGGAATATAAGGAGGAGTTTTCAAGACTAAAGACAAAGCTGAGAACAGGTTATTCATGCAATAAGATTGATGGAAACCTTGAAATCTTCTGGTCCTGACCAAATATCAGTTACTAAAGAATTATTAGAACTAATAAATGATAGAAACCGGCATATTTTGGTGGGATTACTCATTAAATTGTACACCACAGGAATCATCCCCTGAAAACAGGAAATACTAAAATCTACATTTATCTGGTGATCTGATAAGTAACCTTTTTGGCCAATTAGTTCGCTGTGGTCTCAAACAAAAAAACAGTTTTAGAAAGTCTAACCTTTTTTTAGGCATACATGTCAAATTTTAGCACGATGCAGCCATTAAATTTTTGACGGCTGCATAAAGTTGACGTGTATGGAAAAAAGACGCGTATGGGGAAAAACGATTTTTGGTCTCTCATTAAACTTGTTATTTGAGAAATAAAACGGCGAAAGAACAGAAGAAAAGCTGGATAAATATTATGGGACTAATGTTCCTTGTCAAATTTTGGTAACGTGAATTTCGTAGTGACCTTATATCTACAGTGTAGGAAGTACGTACTGGGCGGCCTTCCGACCAGTTATAACTGAAAATGTGAAGAAAGTTCATTAAATGGTTATAGTTGATCGTAAAGTGAAAGTGCGTGAATTGACAGAGGCCACCAAAATTAGTAGAGTCATGTTTTTAACGACGTTTGGATAGGGAAGATACAAAGAAAGAGAAACCCAGGACGACGCAAAATATCCTGGCTAAGAAATTTGAGAGAGTGGTTCGGTTGCAGCACATTAGAATTATTCAGAAGCGCGGCCAATAAAATTAAAATAGCGATGATGATTTCCAACCTCCGATAGGAGAAGGAACCTGAAGAAGAAGGATATGAAAAAACTATACCATTGACCAAAAACATGATCGTATGACCACGTCTTACCAGTGTTTGGATCTTGTAAAGCATAATCCGGTGTCGATTGGTAACCGACAGTGGACTGAAGCCAGTAAAAGTGCTCCGCGGCGACCAAGAGTGGCTCAATGGGTCGAAAAGGTTTTTGTCTCTGTATTCTGGGATTGAAAAGGCGTAATTTTAATTGACTAGCTTGAAAAAGGTAAAACTATTAATAGCCAATATTATTGTTCATACATATAAGACATCATTAGACAAATTGAAGCAGGAACTCAGTGATGGCCCCTATGCAGAAGAAGAAAGTGTTGTTTCTCCAAGACAATGCACCAACTTACAATAGCGTTATGACAATGGCAAAAATTCATGAATTGGCCTTCGAATTGCTTTCTATGCTATTCCGTCGTATGCTCCTGATTTGGCCCTCCTCCTCCTATTATTATGTGAAGAGATGGCTCGTAAATAAAAAAATCAGCTCAAACGAAGAGATAATGGACGAAACAAACGCCTATTTTGCAGAGTTTTCGAAACGTATTATTCGGACCATATAAAGAAGTTGGAAAATCGCTGGAATCGTTTTATGGGATAAAATGAGACTGTATCGAATAAAATAAAAGAATTTTCTGGAAAAACATGTTTTTCATTTCAAAGGAGGTTACTTATCAAAACACCTAGTATAAGTATGCTTGTCAAAAAAGGTGAATTCAAAAGAATGCAAAGACTACCAAACAATTATTCTCATGTTTGCTCACGCTAAAAGTCATATTAAGAATCACACAACAGAATACACTCCAAACCAGAATTAGACATTAGCGACATGCGAATGGGCTACCGTAACGGTGTAGGCACAAGAGAACCTCTTTGATTTAATGTTCTTATTAAAATATACTTAAATGATAACCAAGATATTTACGTCTGCTTTATAGTCTACAACAAATCCTTTTATAGGGTTAAACATAATAAATCGATATTATATTCTCAGAAAAAAAGATGGGCAAACGAGATATAAGATTGATGTTAACCTTACAACAATGCAATCAGATAGCAACAGTAAAATTGGGAGTAAAATATCAAGTCTAAATAATGAGGAGGGTCAGACAAAGATTTATATTGTCACGGCTATTATTTAACGCCGACTATACTTCTATACTCTGATAAGTAAGAATAATATGAAAATTCTATGTTAGTAGTGACAAGAGAACCCAAACGATGCAAAATTATAATTAACGATTAAACAACCGAATAAGTCCGAAAATTTTAATATCTGGGAGTAAAAATATTTCGCTACGGTAACTTTAAAGAGATTGTAAGAAAACAAGCAAATACAGCAGCTATATCAGGATGTCTAAGAGATATCATCTGAAAGAATAAGAATATAAGATGGATGGGAAAGTACGTATATATAAATCATGAGTAGGACCAATAATGACGTATGCGATAGGAACGAAAGCAGATACAGTAGAAACAAAAAGAATGCTTAGAACGTTAGAAATGAGAACCTTGAGATCACTGGGAAAAATTAAGAAACACAATAAAGAAAAGAGTTTTTTTTTACAAATAAAAGGCAGTGTGAGATGTTAACCAACCACTGCTAATTAGTTAGTATATAAAATCTAAATTGGATTTGCGGCTTTGAGTTGGAGTTCTCGCTGATGAACGAATAGTACGATGAGAGATATCATCTCATATTTCGCTGACGCTCATTCATTGATTCCCACCAGATGTATAAGACGTTTTGTCCTCTACAGAGGTCTCTATCTATCATAGCATTTCCTATGTATGTTTTCCATCTTGTAGCAGGTCTTGCTCTCTCCGTCTTCTTTGCACATGCTCGTATCGCTGTAGGGCTATGTTTTCTAATTTTATTGCAATTAAGCATTCTACTTACATTCTATTCCATATTTCCTCTGTCCTTATTCTATCTGCTCAGGTAATTTGTAGTTTATCTAACTTCTATAAAGTCCAGTTCAACTGTTCTTATTTTATTTCGCATTGATGTTGTCATTGCCATATTTCCGCTCCATATAGTGTAATATTCATCACTATGCTCTAAAAGATCTTTTATTTTTGTTTTCTTTGGTTAGAGTGTTGTTCCATATCACTCCATGGAGTGCTTTAGTGGCTTGTTTTCCTCGTGCTATTTTCATTTAAATATTTTTCGTACAAGTACCATCTCGGCTTATCATTGACCTTATTAAAAGTCTTCCAACTCTTAATAGTCTCTTCTTCTAAACTTAAGTTCGAATCTGCAACCTCGGATCCTTGGTGTTCGGCCTTACACATATTTACCTTTAGTCCTCACAGCTCATATTTTTCCTTTAATCTCCTTATCATATATTCCATGTCCTCCCTGTCTTGTGCAAATATAACTTGGTCATCTGCAAAAAGTAGTGAATGTAATATATTCTCTTGTACTGGTATGCCCATTGTTCCGCATTTTCTGTATTATCTTTTCAAAGCCCGATCTGGTGATAAATTCTATTGGATAAAAAGTTATTTCGTTTTTAAAAAGGGTGTAAATGAAGCTCAGCAGTGTACTGCCACAGGGATCTGTGCTAGCACCCCTACTGTTTAATTTATACATCACGGACTTGCCTAGGACAATTTCGCAGAAATTTGGCTAAGCTGACGACTGGGCTATTGCAGCAAGACATAATAACATGAGTGTTACAGAAACAAGACTAACGGAAGACCTTGCCACTGTGTGAGAATACTTTCGCAAATGGAGGCTACGGCCTAATGTAACGAAGATGGAAGTGTGCTGCTTCCATATAAATAATGCCCAGGCCAACAAAAAGCTCTCCGTCCACTTTGAATACGGTCTACTGACTCACAACTTAACACAAAAAAAACGCGAAATAATATAATCCAAAATATATGTGGCACCACATGGAGTTCCTCAACCTCCGTAGTCAGTTCTCGAACTTGTATACTCGGTAGCTGAATATGCTTCCGGGTATGGTTTAATAGCAATATTGTTGATACCCAATTAAACCAGAAAATGCAAATGATCCCAGGTACGGTTAGACCAACACCGAACTGTTGGCTTCTCATTCTGACTACGAAGAAGTCATTCTCTTTTCTGAGAATATAAAAAAATTCAGGTTAACCACCAACTACTGGTCCACCATGACAATCTTGGTATTGAAATGAATAGACTGCGCTCCAGATATCCATTTTTAAAGGCCACCAAGATCTTACATCAGGAATAGTTCACTTTAACCAACGCGTGGAGAAGACACTGGAAGAGCGAGTCAGCACAGGCCATGTACATCGCTAAACATGATAGGAACCAACAGCGGTAGATGTGCTGACAGCTTACATATATGGAGAAAAGCCTTACTCCTGAGAATGACTGTGGTGCGCAACGACATACTGCCCGTCACATTATTGAAAAATGCCGGCTAAGACGATTCCGTGTAGTTTTTGATGAGTTCCTAAATGTCTTACATTACATTGATACATTATATTTTCTTTCTAATTTTCCATTTATAAGTGTTTTAAAATAATTGTATCTTTGCTTTTAGGATGAAGACAATGAGAGTTCGGAAAAGAAATCAGCCAAAGACGCCCTTTTATTATGGGCTCAACGTAAAACTCATGGTTACCCAGATGTTCATATATCAGACTTTTCTTCTTCGTGGAGAAATGGTTTAGGTTTTAACGCGCTTATACATGCCCACCGACCGGACTTATTTGAGTTCGATTCTTTAAAGAACAATAAAAATATCGATAACTTGAATCATGCCTTTGACATTGCACAGAACGAATTAGGCATTCTAAGACTCTTAGATGCTGAAGATATTGATACTTCAAGACCTGATGAGAAGAGTATTATGACTTACGTTGCATCTTATTATCATACTTTTGCACGTATGAAACAAGAAGAAAAATCTGGAAGACGAATAGCGAAAGTAAGTACAGTGGTTTATTTATCAACATTACATTAGTTTATTATGTGTTAACTTGTATGTTAAGTATGGAATAGCACTTGTATTATTATTTGTTTACTTGTAAGGTGTAAAACATGCAAATTGGCTAATTGGTCGTAACCAAAGCCATTAATACCAGGAAAAAAGATTTTTGTTGTGATCGTAACTGTCTTTGGACTATAGGTACTCTTCTAAAATGTCTAACAAGGTCTTCTTTTTTATATGTACCTAAGGGCAGTAGGTGTGTTGATTTTGTTTATGTTATTCATAGTCACCTTCTCTAGTCTTGCTCTGAAATTACAGAACACTTATTTCACTCATCAGTACCATAAATCTAATAAAAAACAAACTATATTGGTTGCTCCGGGTTACTAATATAGCATTTTAAATTGGTAATGTTACAACGGGTGTAAACTACAGATAACAGAAAAATCTATCGAATACTCGTATAATAAGTATACTCGTATAATATGGGGCACATCCGTAGGAAGGTAGTTAGTGCTACACATGACAGTTCTATAAAGGATAATGACTAATGGCAGTATAAATTAACACATAGTATCAAAGGATAGAAGAAAAACAATGTGCAATAAATATAAAAAAGATAAAAGTAGTAAAATATAGAAAGTATTTTAATATCGAGCACAGACGAAAATTTTTATTATACTTAGAAAATTCAGACTTTGATTTATCCCATTTTGAGAATAAGGAGAAAAGGAATAAGGAATACTATAACCTCAGCTAGTGTTATCTTTTTTTTATTATTTCACAAGTAAAGATTTGCAATCTTTTCTGTTTGATTAACATAAGCGAAGATTACGTGTCAGTGCTGTACCTTCGTAAATAAGTTTAACTAAAATTAATATTTAAAATATTATCTTATATTCTAGATTATTTACTTATTAAGACTATCCGATAAGTCCAAGAGTTTGTATGGTTCATTAACAATCTTCCCAAGGACCTTCGATTTGAACCTCTGCAAGATTTTAATATTAAATTCGCCTGCACACCTCCACAGTTGAATTCAATAGGTCCAGACGGGTTTTAGAATTATTTTATACACTAATACTTTTTTTTTCGAATGATAGTTCAGATCTTCCAAGTAGACAGTTAAGTTGTTTAATTTTAATCCTAAATTAACTTGTTTTCGTTTATTGAAGATGTGGTTGTTCTAATTAACTCGTCTATCAAGATGAATGCCGAGGTATTTTGCACTATCGGAATGTGGTATATTTTTGTGGGACGAGAGAATGACGGTGTCATTAGCAAATGTTGCTATGGAGCACTGATTAGAGGAAGGTAGATCAGGCGTGTATAATAGATACAAGAGTGGACCAAGCACACTACTTTGAGATACTCCGGAATTTGTAGGTCATAATGCTGTTATTACTGTCCGTATTTTATCTGAAGTAACTCTCTGTTATAAAGGATTTGAATATTAGGCCAATTAAGTTAGTTTTTTACTCGACACAACTGTATAGACTGGTTTGACAGTTGAAATGTGAAAAATGAGATAGTACAAAAATATTCTCATCTAGGGATTCATCAATTTTTTGGTAGAACTATTTTGACACCAACACACAACTTTTTCAGAAAAAATACACAAAATGAGATATGCTAAATTTAAATCGTTAATAAACAAAAGATTTATTGCAAAATAAACAACAGAATCGCTGTTTTTGAATATTGTTAATAGCTTTTTATTGTTTATTAAAATTTGTTTAAATGTACATACATGAACTTGAGGGTCTTATTGTGTTTGAATTGTGGGCAAAAGATGATCCAGAATAGTTTTTGCGAAGTTTGTTTATAAGATTTTTTGAAAAATAAGCTAATTTCTAGGGCTAGTCTAGATAATTTGACTAAATGGATCTCAATAATCCGGCTAAGAAGCTTACTTTCTTCTATGTATACTACCTCTCTATGTATACCTGTATGGAAAAAAGTTTAAAAAGTTGCATTTATCTATACAAAATGATTTAATAATAAATATCACTTTTTATCCTTATAACATTTACAATAACTCGGTAGAATTCTTCGGAAAGCTGGGTAAAAAACACAACTTTTAGAAAAAAAACTTTTAGAAAAAAACTTTTAGAAACACAACTTTTATAAACAATATTAAATTGTTTATAAATAACAATTTAATAATGTTTATAAATAACATTTATTTAATATTATATTTTAAATAAATAAAAAAATAACAATAAAAAGGTGACTTAGGCAAAGATTTGTACATGGTGTTGTCATTAGCTACTTTGTTTTGGACAATTTTGCACAAAAATGTGATTATTTTATCGTTGTACACCAGTTTAAAATAGAAAGAGCAAAGTTAGTCCAGTAGATCCTGAGATATGTTATTTTTCCATGCAGTCTATTTTGAATATGTGTTGGATTTTTTGAAGAGCGCGGCTGGCCCTTCAATCAGCTGCCCTCACTTCTTTTATTCTAGTCGGAACGCAAATTACTCTTTGTTTAAAACACTCCTCTTTAAACAATTTTTAATAATTTTGTTTTCTAAAAGTTTGATTTTATTATAAAAGATTGGTTAATTTCAGCCCTTAATGTTGTAAATTAACGAAACAACTATCTTGGTTCCTAAGACTCGTTGGATCTCTTTTTTTTGTTGTGTTTTTGTTGTGTTGTGTTTTTAATCGGCTTTCCGAATATTTTTTTGCCATTTAATTTGAATTCAATTCTACAGAGTTATTGTAAATGTTTATACGCTTAAAATTGGTATTTACTATTAAGTCATTTTATGTACCTGCATAAATGTAATTTTTTTAAACTTTTTTTCCAATCACTTTTTTTTATTAATCGATTTTAATTTAGCATATCTCTATAATATTCAGATGGTAGTTGTTTCATTTTATATAGCAAACCTGTATGCTACACTTTATCAAAAGCTTGTGTCATGTCCAAAAATACTGGAGAAGAATAACGCTTTTCCTCCAGATTCTGGTTTATGATATTAACTTATATCAACTTTGTGCGCTTGATCAATTGCAGCGAGTTTTTGTCGAAAACAAATTGGTAGTTAGAAACTAAGCAGTTTTCTTTTAGGAAAGATCTAAATTTCTTTATTAATTTTTAACAAGACTTTTAACAAGAATTAATAGTAAACTAATGGCCTATATGAACTTACGGATTAAAATAACTTAAGCCACTTTCCATTGTAAAGGAAAATAACCTAATCTGAAAATAATACAGTGCTGTAGATTTGTGTCAACAAGAGGAGTACATTTTGTGGTAATTGATACAAGAAAAATCCAGTAATGAGTTCATAACCAGGAACTTTCTTTTTATTAGTATTTAGTATTGTGTCAACAATTTTGGATTTTCTGAAAGGTTTGATAGACAGAGACATCTGGTATGGACAGTACCAATATCTATAAATATTTTCCTCTTCTTCTGATTATGACTAAGAGAAAATTTTCACCCCTTGTAATTTGCCGGATGGCTACCTTTACACAATGCCCAAGTTGCTGGGGTTTACCTGTTTCATGTAGTCCTTACAAAAATGACCCTTGTCACATCTGACACATCAAGGAAGTCAAAGTTGGCATTTGATACATTGTGGTAGGTTAAGTTTGAAGTTTGGAGGTCCAAACTGGACTATCATGTTTTGCAATACTTTAGGATCATAAATATCCTTATTGCTTATATTAGGTTCGAGGTTTTATGACCATGTTCTTCAATCTCAGCTATTAGTGTAGGTTAATTACTATTTAAATGGGAATAAGCCACAATTAAAGGTTAAAATACGTTTATTGGCGTTTCAATTTCCACTTCGGAAATCGTTCTCAAAATACAAACATAATGTTTGTATTTTGAGAACGATTTCCGAAGTGGAAATTGAAACGTCAATAAACGTATTTTAACCTTTAATTGTGGCTTATTCCCATTTAAATAGTAATTAATTTAAAATGCCACAAGAAAATAGCTTCAGAACAATATTAGTGTATATCAATTGAATAGTGCACATTTTTCAGGATCACTCTATAACTAAGCTCTTCATTGGATTTAACTTTTTTCTCTTATAATAGCTAGTACTGTAGACTTCTAATTTATGATTTCTGTCAATATGGATTTCAAACAAATTTCTCCTTTTGTTAAAAAAAAAGTAGTTGATATTTTTTAACCAAATAATATTTTAAATGAATTGCAACATAATTTAGAATTTGCTTCCGCTAATGAACGTGTTTTTCACTTTTATCTTCTTTTATTTTATCTTTATCTTATGTTCTTCTTCTATCTACAAATAACGGAATGCAGTAATTTCCTTAACATATTTTCTATCGGGAAATATTTTTATCTGTAGGAAAATGCACGTGTTTGGTTGGTATTTTAGAACATTCTGACTTCTGATAAAATGATCAATTTTCTATGAGTAATAGATAAAATTAGACGCGTTTATTTTAAATATTATTTTAAATATAAAACATTGCAAACAGATTCCTTTGATGATAACATGCTTCGTTTTCACCATTTACACCCATAATTTATAGTTCTATAGTGCAGTGATTTTGCTTAATCATTTCTTTTTCTCTTAATCAATTTCCAACCCTCTTTTTCTTTAGCTGATCCAAAAGCTACTTTAGTATATCCATTTTAAAGGTAAAATAGTTTGGCCAAATGCTCTAATCGTAACCTGCTTCTATATAACCAAATTTAAACTGGTTTCGGGCTCCATAATATATAAGTTAACTAATTATCTTTATATGGGATTAAGCGACAATTAATTGTAATGAAAATTACATTTTTAACTACTGTTTGAAGTTTCGATTTACACTCCGGAAAACGTTTTTAAAAAAGATTATTTAAAAAAATTCTGCGAAAATATATAACCAATAAGTTGTTGTTAGAAGCTTATGTTTTTCAAAATTCATGATTGACTTACTTGGCCCCAATCTTTTAGGTAATAACATGCTTATGCTTGAAAAAAACCTGAGCGTGATGTTTGTACCCTCGGAATATCAAATTCTGACTCTTTTGTGTTTTCTTGTATTGTATGTTTGTGTAATGTCTGTTTACGTAGATTATATGTTTGTGTATTGTGTGTTGCATATGTATTGTGTATAAATTGTAGATGACATGTCTCCGACTTCCTATTAGTCTGCTATTGTTGGCATATTCTTTTTATTGACTTCTTCATCCAATGCCTGCTAAATTCTGCTGATTTATACGCATTTTTTTTTTCATTAAGTAGGATAAGAGCTGCTTCTTTGACTTTTCTGTTTTTCATATATGTTTCTTTCAAATTATTTATTGATGTATCTTTCCATTCTAATCTTTGCTTGTTGTCCCAGGCATATCTGAGATTTTTCGAAGTCTTTGTTCTTGATGTATGTTTCATTCTCGTTTATCCTGACACTTAGTGGTCTTGGTGTTGCTTCCACATATAAATTGTTGAATTCACAGAGTATTTATATATGCAGTTCTTTGATCTTTGTTGTTTGTTGTTCGATTTGGTTTTGGACAGGATATATCTCTCAGTATTTTGGTTGTTTTGAATGTTGGTGTGATGCTTTCCTATCATTTTCAATTTTTCTGATACGCCCTTTACATATGGTATTGTTGTCATCTTTGGATCCCTTCTTATGAGTGTTTCTACATTGCTTGTGGTGTTTTGTTGTTTTCTTTCTTCTTTCTTTCTTTTTTTATAAATGACCATGGGTAGTCATTTTTTGTCAAAACCTTGATTAGCAGGTTTTTTTTCCCAAATGCGTTTTCATCGGAGCAAGTGTTTCGGATTCTGTCATATAATGTTTTGATAATTCCTTTTTTGATATTTATGTTGTAGTTTGAGTGGTAATTTAAATATCTGCTGGTGTGGGTTTGATTTCTGTAAACTTTGGTTGCATATGCTGTGTCCTCTTTTGTTATTAACACGTCCAGAAAAGGAAGTGAAAAGGAAGCCTAACTTTGTTTTTCAATTTATATATGATTGTATTAAACAAATCGCATTATTAACTTTGATTGTTATTACAGATTATTAAACAGATGATCGACTCTGACAAACTGAAACTTACCTACGACAAGTTGACCACTGATCTATTGGACTGGATTAAATTAAAAATTGTAGAATTAGAGGACCGACAATTTCCAAATTCTTTAGAAGGCATTCAAAATCTATTTATACAATTCGGCCACTACCGTAATCAAGAGAAGCCCCCAAAATATATAGAACGAAGTGAAATAGAGGCTTTGTTTTTTAACATAAATACTCAATTAAAGGAACTTAGGCAACCAGCTTTTTACCCTTCTGACGGCAAGCTAGTTCAGGATATCGAAAGATCTTGGGATACTTTAGAGAAAGCTGAACACAGAAGAGAGGTAGCTCTTAGAGATGAACTGATGAGGCAGCAAAGGTTAGATCAACTAATGTATAAATTTGAGAAAAAAAGTATTTTGCGTGAAGGCTATTTGAAAGAGATGATTCAAGTTTTATCAGATCCTCGGTATGGTTCCAATTTGGTGCAAGTGGATGCTACTCTTAAAAAGCACGAAGCCATCAGCGCTGATATATTAGCGAGGGAAGAGCGTATTCATGACTTATCTCATATGGCACAAGAGCTTATTAATGAGAATTATCGAAATTCTGATAGAGTCCAAAAACGAGAAAGTGAAATTATAAAACAGTGGGAAGAACTCAAAGCACTCTTAGAAAAACACAAACTCAACCTTAACAAAATGGGAAGTATTATGTCGATCATACGGGAAATAGACTCGGTTCTTACCAGTACAGAACAACTGAGAATAGATCTTTCTTCTACAGATACTGGGGCACATTTGGTAGCCGTTGAGGAATTACTACATAAACATGCCTTACAAAATCTAATGGTTACGTCCTTAGAAGAAAAGGAAAGTTGGTTAAATAGAGTAGGTCATCAAACGGCTCAAGGAAATCCAAAAGGAGATGAGGTATTAAAGAAACTTAAAGAACTCGGGAAAGTGTGTGAGGAGATCAGGGTGAGTAAACTATTTTATTTTTACATATTACTTACTATGTTTGAATTGTGTTTTGGATCTCTTTAATAATTCGTTCCAATCCCTAGTTTTCACAGTTCCTGCTATAATTTTCTGATTTCAGCAATTATTACAAATAGTTTTTTTTTCTTCACCTATATTACCATAAATATATCATTAATTATTATTGTACTTACCCTTCTTTAATGTCCTTCATATGGGTGTTTCTCTGTTATTTGGAAATTTTCTATACCAATCCATCACTAAATAAATTATATTAAATGTTGAAAATGTTTGTTAATAAAATGAAGGGCAGTGTGGAGTTAAGTGAACAACCGCTATTTTGTTTAGTGCTACTACTGCGTCTTCTAGTGAACCCCGCGTCTCCGCCGTTAGTGAAAAAAGTCCCCTTATAAGTTATTTTTGACTATTTGTAGAGTTTTAATAACGAAAATTTGTTTAAAATAATTGATTATATACTAGGTAGCCCCAGTTCTTTCTTTAATCCAATATGTTTATATAGTTGTCTTTGCCACTCTGAAACGTTGTCAAGGTTAACATTTGCAGCTTCTCCAGAAATTGCTCTATTTAATTAAATTTACTCTTATGTCCAAAGCAAAACTTCTCGAGCCAACCATTGGAAGCTTTAAAATTCAAATTGAGTTCTTTGGCTACTTCTTAAGCTCTTTCTTTTATTATCGGTCCAGATAATGGAATGTTCTTACTTCTCACTTTACAAAACCAATCGTACACTATATTATCGATGGCAACATCTTCACTTTTAATCCTCTTTTTGTTGAACATTTCCACTTTCACTTTTATAACTCGGCCTTTCTTTAATTGTCACTAACTTAAGTTTTTCCTATTTGAAACTTTTCGGCCAATACTCGAACACTATAATTATTTTTTTCAGATGCTTCTATCACCGATATTTTTTCTTCCAAATGACAACAAAAAACTTTTAACAAGATTTGTACTGCGTTTTGAGGTGTTTGAGGTTCATTTATTTAAATAGTCCAATATTAAATTAATAAATATGATGTGACATGCAAAGAATACCTAATAATGTATTGTTATTGATACAAAAACTTAACATTTCAATCACGAAACTCGAAATCCGAAGTATAAGACTCTGTGTAAGACGTATCCGAAGAGAACCTACTAGGAAATTTTCTCTATCACCACAGCGTCTGTGAAATTTTGTATCAATATTCTCTGACTGCTAAACTCGTAGATCAGATCAACTTCTTGAGGGAAGTTATTCGTTGACCTTAAGTTGATAGCTCCTTCATACGTTTCCGCGGATGTATCTCTGCGCTGAAACATTTGACTTATCCACCTGCATGATATTTCATTAGTTTTCCTCCTCATTTATGCTCTGTATAAAGACCCGGTATAGGTTTTATCAAATACAGCTTCAATCTCTTAAGAATGCAGCACAGGACACTTATTTTGTTGTTTAGTGTATTTTTAATTTGCACCCAAAATTTTAAATCGATATTGGTTTTAGGAATTAAGTGCCAAAAGAAAAGCGTTACTAGAAGAAGCTAGAAACTTTTACCAATTCTTGCAAGATCAAGAAGATGAAGAAGCTTGGTTAATTGAGAAACAACGCATATGCCAAGCTGGAATTATGGCAAAAGACTTACGAGGTGTCCTTTCTTTACAACAGAAACATAAGGTACTTATGGATGAAATAAAAACAAGAAAGAACAAATTTGATCAATTGGGAGCCACTAGTAAGCAGTTAATATCAGACAATCATCCTAGATCTTTAGAAATCCAGCAACATGTGGATAAAAATAAAAAGAATTGGGAATTACTGGATAAACTGTCGAAAGAACGTGCCAAGCAACTACAAGATGCAGCTGAAGCGTACCAGTTTTATGCAGATGCAAACGAAGCTGAGTCTTGGTTGAATGAAAAATTAGCTCTTGTTAATTCGGATGATTATGGTACCGACGAACTCAGTGCCAAAGCTTTGTTGCAAAGACACAAAGTGTTGGATGAAGAAATCAATGCATATAATGGAGACATTTATAGTTTGAATGGTCAAGCTGATCGACTCATAGCCTCTGGAATATCCACTTTGGATTTAAATAACGAACCTGAAGTTAATGAACCCATAGAAGACGTCCAATATGAATATAGGTTAGTGATAATATTCTTAATTTGTTTTATACCTTTTTTACTAAATAACTTTCATATGAGAGTGTATCTGTACTCCTTCGTTACAATTTTTTAGTAGATGCAACTATTTCTTGTGTATTATGTAAAGCCAAAGCTATTCATAAATATGGTAGTATGAAACGATACTGCTTTGGGGTTGATTTTTATGGCGGGTCGCCGGAATTGTTCTGCATTTTTATACTATTCTTAATATTCTACTTTACATTTTAATAATTTGGTATATATTATCACTTTGAAATTTCTTACATCCTACAAAGCAATTATTCAACCTTTAATGCAACATAATTATTTTATCGTCGAGTTGCAATAGAAATCTGATTGTTTTCTTTTCTAATATACTAATATATATTATGTTTTATAACTTCTTATATACCGGTTATGGATCATTAAATTAATTCTCTTATTTAACTGGTAAAAGAGATTTAAGGTATATTATTTTGTTTCTTCTTAAACATCTGGTATTATTGGTGCATAAAAGACAGCTGACTTTAATAAACTATCATATGTACTTCGACTTGCTTTTTCCACTCGAAAATGGTTTGTCGTGTTTGATTCTAAAAAATCTATCTTGCGATGTAGGTTTCCAATGGCGAATAGTGTATTGGTAATATTATTTTTAATTTTGAGTACCTGTGACAGCCGACAGTTCAGCGCTGCCTATCGAAATCCATTTATATAATACATGTTTGTCGATTTGCTTTCGAAATCCAAAAACACTCTTATTAATTTAATCATTAATAAGAGGATCTGCATCTAAACAGAACGTGGATCTCAGCGATACGAAATACAAAGCCTCTACCCAAAAGTATCGAAAAAGGCAATACCAGTTCGAAATAACCGACTAAACATTTTCCAGAAAAAAAAATTAGTACCATAGTTGCAATATGTGACTGTGCTATTTAGCTTCTTGAAAATGAATATGTCATAAAAAAATAGAATTCCTTAAATAACTTGAGAAGCTAATGCCTTGCCTATATATTACAACTTTGTTTTTTGATAAAAGTGTGCGGCAAGCTAAAAAATTGCGAAAAATTAAGGCTTAAAAAGACCTAAAGTAAAAATTAAAGTAGACAAAAGTAGAAAACATGTTTCATTTTAACAACCTTTATGCGCGTATCCGGACACTCAGAGTAAGAAACTGGAAAGACTATTTTTTCTCATTTATTTGAGTTTTCATTATTTATATACCTTTAAAATTTGTGACAAAATATTTAAATTTATTATTATTATAGGATGGTGCCAACGGAGGTGTGGGTAGACGAACCCGTAGAAAAAACGGAATACAAGGTAATCACCGAAGAAAAGAAAGTTCCTCAAGTAAAGGCTTTATATCCGTTTAACGACCACGGTTTATCTATGGTCAAAAATGAAGTTATGTTCTTGTTAAACAAAAGTAATCCGGATTGGTGGTGTGTACGCAAAGCAGATGGTACTGATGGTTTTGCTCCTGCCAATTATGTTGAAGAAATTGAACCAAGAATTATTCTTGTTAATATCAGAAAACCAGAGGTAAGTAGTATTTTTATCTTTTTTATTTTATTGTTAAATTAATGAAATATTAGTAAATTACAATGTAAAACGAATTTCTGTTTTTTCTTAATGTGAATTGGTTTTAACATATCCATTTTATTACAAGAAATTGCTTACAGTCGATTATAAAGTCATAGTCTAAACTCTAATGTTTAAATCCAATTCAGCACAGTCAGGATCATAATAGAGCTAACGCCTATTGAGTTTTAATGCATAAAAAACGGCCCCTGTAAAATTTTAACAGATTTTGAATAACGTTTTTGTTTGTTCAATGATTGATCTCAATGTTGATAGTTTTTTGGACAAGCATACGGAACATCATCTCAGATTAAATCATCTTTCTAATTTCGGAATGAGGCTGCATTTATACGCATTATATGAGTAAAAACAAAATTATGTTTTTATAATCTAGGTTTAAGTCACCCTGTTGTGAAATATAGCATTTGGATGTTAATCAAAACTATCCATGTATCTTCTTGCTTTCTTAGTCATCTTATTCTTAATCTCTTCTATTGTATATTTTTGGACATATGTCTCTACCAACTCCTTCCATCGATCTCTATCCTGAGCAACGTGCTTCCAATTTGTTCCGGCTATCTTTTTGATGTCATCTACCCATCTCATATGTGGTCTTCCTCTTAGTCATCTACTGTTGTAGAGTCTCCAGTGTTATTTGTTGGTTCATATTTGCCTTATTAAGGTCCAGGTTTGACATCCATATGTCATGATAGAAAGGATGCACTGGTTCAACATTTTCTCCTCAAGTTTTAAGGTATTTCGCTTTTGCTCTTCCGCACTTTGATTCTCTGGATTCCATTCACAGAGGTATTTCACAAATTAGCGCTTGAATTGTTTTGAGACAAATTTTTCCAGTCCTCTACAAGCGAAATTAATTTATTAGTAGGTAGCCTTTGGTGACTATACTAGTTATATGTCTATTTAGATAGTCCCAGATTATGCTTAATATGCCCAAATCAACTTAATTTCCATGTTACCACTTTAGTCCCAGATTATGCTTAATATGCCCAAATCAACTTAATTTCCATGTCCAAAAATCTGGCAGAATGCGGTCCCAATTGTCTTTTATGAAAATAAAGACGTTTCCTAGAAATATTGAATATAGGAACAGTGTGGTCGGTTAAAATATCATTAATGTATCTTCTTACTGCCCTTAAATTGTGTTTCTTACATCGGAATGTACACAAAAACATGGTTCCTCCGTAAACATAACGTTTTCCAGGAAACACCATTCCAGTTAAGTTCTTGACGAACGCATGCCAATATTACCTCCCAGTGAGGTCTAAGCTACTTGTAGTAGTTTGTAGTTTGTACGGGCGACTCACTTATTTCTGTGTCCCAAACTTCGCAATGTTTATTTTTGATCTGCACTGATGTTAAATGGTTATTTTCATAAGGTAGACAAAACAATTAAACCTGTTATCAACATCAGAATTCTTACGTTTTCATAACTGTCTTGTGTACAACTTTATTGAGGTAAAATAAGTCACGAAATATCACGAAATAAATAATATCACGAAAATACCTGGAGTAGAATAGTGGCTAAACCCCTTGGTGAAAACTGACGCCGCCGCCGGCGCGCCGTTTGCGTCTCCGATAAACTGGAGATGTTTACAGTACCATTTCTCGTTTAGATCTCTCTGTTTCCTTGGTATGGAAAGGCACAAACCCTCTGATCACTCTTTTCCATAAATCAACGCTATTGTATTGCGCTTTTGCATGGCGATAATTTAAATAAATAGTTCACAGAAATTTGATATTTTGTAGCGTTTTCTGTGCTTTCGAGGCAGTTAACAATTAACAAAGACAAGTGATTTTCTTTGAACTCAAAAACAGATTACCATGTGTTAGCCAGTTTAACAATGAGAATTTACTAAATAGAAGAAAAATAATATACTGTCATATTTTAAACTAAATAAGCAGTTAGAATATATCATTAAACAAGATAATATTATAATACAGTAATAAAAATATTAAATATAAAATATGTAAATAAATACTAAATACTTTCCGAAAAAGACCTCCACAGTCTCGATCACATCTGCGTTGAATTTAAACTTTTTTCAATGTAGTAAAGACATGACAGATCTAGTGAAAAAGGGGATATATATTCGTATTCATTTAAATTGTCAGGCGGACGCCAGGGGATTATACGGCAAATATACTGATTGACAAAAAAAGGTAAACACCTACGTATGTTTATTAGAATTCATTAATTTTTTACAGATGGACTTATCTTGCCATAACAATAAATGATAACATTTTCAAGTTTATCTGTTAAGTTTTTGTGGCGGATGAGTAAATTGTTTGGAAAGAAACATTTAGTTTTCGTGAATTTACGTTGTCAGTTAAATTTTAAATGTCGTGAGGCTAATTAAGAAGCCTTTTTTGATTGCAAAAAATGCCTAGAGTGCATAGAATTCGTTGGGCGTTCCAGTGACTTTGAGAGGGATCGAATTGTCGATTTGCGTGAAGCCGGTCTATCGATAACAGAAGTTTGTAATTAGGAACAACAGATCCTATTGCAGTGTGAACGAGCGTGGATTCAGGAAGGACAAGAACACCAAGCGAGGGGTTGTGGAGGTCACACAGGGACCACAGGGCGACAAGATCGCCGATTAAGCCTTCTGGCCCTAAGAAAAAGATTCAGTAGTATTCAGCCATCGGAAATCAGTGGTTTGAAGAGCATGGACGGACGCATTGGTATCATACGGTATATCACCGAATACGACAGTGTGGCTTTTTTATTATCGCTGACATTTCTAGTGTACAGAAAGAATTCTATGGCACCGGGAATGGAATCACTTGGTATTTAGTGACAAATCACGCTTCTATCTGGCGATGCACGATGATCGGGCAAGGGTGAGAAGGCGACGTGGTGAAATATGTGGCCCATAATTTAATAGAACGGTACACCGTGGGAGTTAAGGTATGGAGTGCTATGGCTTATGGCAGTAGATCACCACTATTTTTATCAGAGGCAATATGATAACCCGGCGCTAAATTCAGAAAGTACTGGAATCTCGTCTTATTCCGCACCTAAATACCATTCAAAACCCGATTTTTCACCAAGACAATGCCAGACCGCATGTTACCAGAGAATCGTTAGCCTCCATGAATCAACATTTACTTTGGCCACCACGATCACCTGATCTGGGACATGATAGGTCGCGGGTTCTTGAATTGGCAACACCCTCCACAGACTTAAGAAGCTTTTACTCACGAAGTTCCAGGAATGAGCTCCTCAACAAGTTATCGATCATCTTATCAGAACGATGCCTAGGTGTGTTAATTAGTCTATAAGAAATCGTGGATCTTCAACACATTTATTGAATCAGCTGCTGCAGTAAGTTCACGAATCAAGCTGAAAATTTAATCATTTTGCTAGTAACGGGCATTGAGCATGTATACCAAAAATTAATAAAAGCCGATAAATATATGTAGGTGTTTACCGTTTTTGCCACTCAGTGTAATACCTCATTTGAAAGGTGGTTTAAAGTTATTTCAGACGACAATCATAATTATCAGTTTGAGCCCAAAAACCACAAAATATACATTTCAATTATCATTATAATTGCCGCATCTCATTGTCATAAAAATAAAACTTCATTCTCTGACGCCTTCCATTCATTGTATTTTTAATTGATGAGGATTAAATTTCGTATTATTCACCTGTCGACCCAAACGAACAATTATTAGGTAGTTATATTTCTTTCTATTTTCTCTGACATCAATTTATTAAAATTTTCCATGGATAAGCTTCTGTCATATAATTACAATTACACAAATTTGAATTGCCTAAATTGACTAAATTGTGCATTATCGGTTAATAATTTTAAAGTTATGTATGTATAATATATTTCTGTTTTAGGTCGTAAAATCCGTTCAAAAAGTGAAGAAAACAAAATTGGTTAATACTAAAGTTCCAGTTAAGGTTCTAAGACAGTTACCCCGAGCACAAAAAAGAAAAGTTGACGATACCGACAGTGTACCTAAGAGACAAAAGACTATCAACGATTCTTATGGACAGCTTCAAGATTTGGCAGCTAAGAGGCAAGCTTTATTAGCAGATGCTGTAAAGTTGTTCACCTTTTACAAAGAGTGTGATGATTTTGAAAGATGGATTAAAGACAAAGAACAACTTTTGGCTAATGATGATCCGAATGACAGTATTGAACAAGCAAAGAGAAAGTATGAGGTATGTATATTTTTAATGTAATATTTTTATTTTATAATTGTTCCTCTTTTGTGAGAGTGAGAAAAATCTTTCTTACAAATATGATAGATTTTTACAATATTTTCGAATTAGACGAAGTTATTTTCAAAGAAACGTTTATACAGAGACATGTGTTCGTTCTTTCTTTTCCAAGACCATGTGAAATGGAACAAGAACTCAGCGCAACAGGAAAATTATGCTAATACTGTACCTGATACTTACAAACAACTTACGTTTCGCCGATGATATACTTATAATAGCTGAAGATCTAGGTATGGCAAGAGAGATGGTACAGGAACTCGTTGTGGCTACAGAAAATGTAGGTTTAAATATAAATATCTCGAAAACAAAAATCATGACCAATTTGGTACCCAACCAGAACATCAGTATTGGTGGGAAAGAAATAGAACTCGTAGATAGATATAAATACCTGGGACATGAAATTATGATTGGCAGGGATAACCAGACTCATGAACTGAAGAGAAGAATCGGCCTTGGGTGGGCAGCATTTGGAAAACTGAGAGAAACTTTTAAAAGTGAGCTGCCCACATGCCTAAAGAGAAAGGTATTTGATCAGTGCGTCTTCCCAGTCTTGACGTACGGAGCAGAAACACTTACCTTAACAAAAGCAGCAGCTACCAAACTGAGAGTCACGCAGAGAAAAATGGAGCGGTCCATGTTAGGAATAACTCTGCGAGACAGAATAACCAACGAAGACATCAGGAGAAGAACCGGAGTGACTGACATCATCGAGGAGATAGCCAGACTAAAATGGAGATGGGCAGGACACATAGCCAGAATGACAGATGGGCGATGGACAAAGAGGTTATTGGAATGGAGGCCAAGGGAAGACAAGAGAAGCGTCGGTCGACCACCTACAAGATGGACTGACGATTTAAGAAGACTCAATAAAAACTGGATAAGAGCGGCGCAAGATAGACGGGGTTGGAAACATGAGGGAGAGGTCTATGTTCAGCAGTGGACTCTTGAGGCTGGATGATGTACCTGTTACTGATCACTTTTTTTTTCGTTACTTTCTGATAAAGTAATATCTTTATAATAATCTATATAATAAAAATCTTTATAAGTAATACTTTAACCTACGTTTTTGACGGATGAATAACACCTCACGACTATTCGGTAATATTTTTTTAAATAAAACCAACTATTCTGCCCTCACTTTTATTAAAAACCAAACAAGCTGATTCTCTAAAAACGTGATTAAAAAGTTAATGTTGAGTACACATTAGCAAGCAGATTATCAAATATTGCTTTCTTTATTAATTTCACCGTTAGAGCTAAAAACTAAAATTTTTGACTTTAAAATCGAAACGTCGATAAACTTACTTTAACCTTCAATTGTGGATTATTCCCATTTAAATAGTAATTACTTTAAAATCGACTTCGACAATCTTTAGTCTGCGTTCTTCCACATTTTGAATTCTTTTATGAAGATGACCACAAATTTTGTTCTCGACATATCGACGCAGAAAAAAATCTTTTGTGTCTAATTTGACAGAACGAGACGGTCATTGAATCGTTTCTTCCATTAATATTATTCACACAGGAAAAATTTTATTGAGAAAGTCCTGTCGTGATAAATCCAATATCTTTGTTTCGAATGAAGATATCGATACACGATATATACATGTATCGATATAATATTATTAATTGTGCAATGAAATAACATAAAAAAATAAATAAATAAAACGGTGGGGTTTTCTTCAAAAATTAAAAGTAATAATGAACTTGCGTAATTTTTAATATAAAAACTATTGTTTAGTGAATTTAAAAATATTAGTTTGGACAACCTTTTATCTATTAAGCGATTCCTCGTTTTGGTAACAGTTTACGCTGCCTTCAAAAACAATAATTGTTCCCTGGAAATGGAAGTGGTTCCTATACATAGGTGTTTTTGTGCTAAATTATATAATTTTGGATATACTGTCTTCATTTCTTCCTATGAATCAAACGGATTTTCTTTTAGGTTTCTAACGCTATCGAGTTCTTTAATTTTAGCAGCTTCCCCTTTTTCTGTACCTTCGTGCTCTTCACCGGAACTTTGACCTTAAGTCTGACAAGCAGATGTTAATTCCTCTACGAATTTCATGTCTTAAATATCACATTTTATTCGAAATCACATTTTATTCACCACCGAATCCTGAAGGTGTATGATTTTAAACCTTGAGTCCAGTATTGTTGCAGTTACTGGAATCATGAATTGGTCAATCGTCCAAATCTTTTCTTCAGTTCCTTTTTTATTTAGGTTTTTAACTTTTAGGCAAGTTCACACAGTAGGTGTTGTAGTAGATGTTTTGATGTCACCATAAGCACATTAATGTGCTTATGATGACATCAAAAATCAGCTCAGGTGGTCAAAGAGAGGAAGATCAGGTAAAAATAAGCATAATGATCATGCATAGGAAAAGGTCTCGTTGCTCAGAATCGAGAGCGTCATTGGGATGGGTAGGGATATGACTAATAGAAGAATAATAAGGGATAGATAGTAGATATATAATAAATAGATAATAGTTTGACCTAAAAAGCCAAGAAACTGAACACAACTGCAAAATATGAGCGCCAATAAATCTTTACTAGAGATTTGTAAAGGATTGAAATCGTCAGAAGACATAAGCAAACGTACTAAAATTGACATGGTTACCTATATGCTGCGAAAATAGTTATATCGTCAATAAACTAATGAACTTTAAAAAATGTATTTATTCAATATTCAAAAGAATAAAGGAAAAGACACATACTAACATCAATAAACTTATTGCTAAATAGATTGCGGTCCTCGATCGAAATAAAATAAAAGATTATTCAAAAAAAAGTAAATCAATTTAATTATTACTTAACACTCTAAAATTAATGAATACGGACTGCAATCTACACACAACGCAAAAGTCTAAGGATATTTTAATAATTTGACAATACCAATGACAGAAACTTCATGACCATATAAATTTGCTTGTACTATAATTTTTGATACAGACACTCACTTCTTATCAAAAAAAAATTGTAAAACTGATAGCAATACGTGTTTTAGAATATTTTTTATAAGGGAAAAAATCGACATTTTTATGTTTTGTTTATTTTTAATTTTAGTCACTTTATACTATTCTTGCTTAATAGGTGAGTTAAAGATAGTCTTTTTACCATGCAACGACAACATTTAACGTTGGACGAGATGAATAGAGTCGTGGGCCTCCTTTAGGCTGGTATGCGACAAACTCAAGTTGCTGACCAGCTGGGTGTCTCCCAAAGCGTCGTAAGTCGTTTGTGGCGTCGGTTTAGAGACACTGGGAGTCCAGCCGAGCAATATCCAGGACGTGGTCGCTCTACAACCGCCGCTTAAGACCGATATTTAATTTAAATGCCAGAAGGCAGCCATCAATCACAGCACCCGAGCTGGTTAATGAATTACAGCTTACACATAATGTAACAATTAGCAGCAGTATTGTGAGGAATCATCTCCATAAAGCCACTCTTCGTAGTCGGCGACCACTGAGATATCCACCTCTATCTAGAGGCAATCGCGCTACAAGATTAACCTGGTGTCAAGAGTTTCAGAATTGGACTGACAATGACTGGGCCACAATTTTGTTTAGTGACGTGTGTAGATATGGATTTCATCCAGATTCTCTTCGGACAAGAGCTTGGAGACGACCCGGAAATGGAGAACGATTACGACATCTTCAAGAAGTGTATGCATAGAGAGGTGGTACATTAATGGTATGAAGCAGAATCATGATTGACGGAAGAACTGACCTCATTTTCCTACATGGCTTTCTCGCAAGTCAGCAATATTTGGACACTATTCTTGAACCTGTTGTGTGCCCGTTTGCAGCTGCTATTGGAGAAAATTTCTACTTTATGCATGATAACGCTCGACCACATGTTGCGCATATTGTAACAAACTAGTTGGATAACGAGGGTATTGATGTATTGCCGTGGCCAGCACAATCACCGGACTTGAATCGCATTGAGCATGTATGGGACATGCTCCAACGAAGAATTACTCCACATATGGGCAATGTCTACAATGAGTTTCAATTAAAAGAGCTTCTGAGCGAACAATGGACACAACTACCTCGAGCAGACATTAACAATGTGATTCGGAGCATGAAAAGTAGATGTAGAGCTGTGATAAACCAACGTGGTGGCCATACTTTATTTTAAGTTTATATTTCGTATTTTTGACATTTTATGGTGGTATGTGCAACATGGGTGATTTGCAATATATTTTTTTTGCTCCAATTTTCTGTTTTTTTTTTTGCAATTTATGGTTTTTGACATATTAAACAACAATTTAAACTACAAATTTTGTATTACTTTTTTTAAGTTGATTACAGATAAACAAAATACGTCTATTTATAAAAATATCCCTAGACTTTTGCGTTGTGTGTATTAAACCAGAAGCAGCTTTTTGGATATTATTTTATAATATCTATTATAAATAACACACAACATTCTCCTAATACCAAGAAAGTGCTTAACTTCTTAATAAATATAAATTAAATCATATACTTTAATTTAAATAAATAAAATTTTTCAAAGAAAGCATAATTCATTAATAATTAAAATAATTACGAATTCAATAATAAAATGAGTTATGCAGTGTGTCCCCAATTGGCCTTAAAAAAAAAACAAGAATCGTCTATTTAAAATATTTACACTCACTCAAAGTCGGCCAGCGGTGAATTAAAGGGCATTTACCTCCTCGGCCCATATGCTAACACCAGAATGCCAGGTAGGCATTCAGAAGTAGCAAAAAAACAAGGATAATTTACCCTCTTCTCGCCGGCAGAAAAAATAATACTTTTATAGTTTATGTTCAAAAGAATGGGACTAAAAAATAATTAAACTTACCACAAACGTGGGTTTTTCAGTAATAAACTGTACTCAAAAAACTTATAATTGACGTCAGCATCCATTGCGACAACAAACTAAGAAATAATATGTGTGGCAATAGTGACAATATAGACATTTTTAGTCGTTATTTGAACTTCTGCTTGTATTACATAACGGGTTTCAACTTAAACAGAATTGAATTACATGGCGAAGCTAATATTACGCATTATTCTAAATAATTTAAGAACAGACGGGGTTAATAATATGGGAACTTGAAAAACGGGATGGCTTGGTACAGTACCGTCAAAGTTTTAAGCTTTAGGAAGATATAATGCTAAAAGCTAGATCTGCTAGACTGTTTTGTCACTACTTCGAGTGAATGAAAAACTTTTTGTTATATCTTTTAACTCTTCAATTTTAACTCTTTTATTTCTTTAACCTCTTCAAGGACATAAACACATTTGTGTACGTTTCGTTTAAAATATTGTAATAATACTTTAAACGCAGTTCTCATTTACGTAGCGGCAACCGTTGTGGACGTCTACAATCCCCCCTCTCAAGTTACAGCGAAATAGAGATCAAAATCGCTTGACTTTTGTATCTCGTCATATTTTTATATTCACGTGTCTCCTTGACGGTGTTTTGAGGTTATAAGAAGAAGTCCAGGCACTGTATTTTTTCAATTTGACATAATTTTGTGCAACAAAAATTGGTGAGTACAGAATACATATCTAATATACAAGATCGTACAATAAAATCAAATATATTATTTTGGTGTCTTGAGTAAATTACGTGAAAATAACCGTACACATTTATGTACGTGGTGCAGAAATGTCAAAATAATTTTGTTTTTATTTTCATTTTAGAATAAGGCACCATGTTTAGAGAGATACCTACATCATCATTTTATAGCAGAAAAACAGAGAAAGTAACCATTCTAAGTTCTGTGCAAAATCCAAACAATTCAGATTTGGAGGAAATTGAAATTGAGAATGATGGCCAATCAGAAGAAGAATTGGATTCCTTATTGGAATTGCCAAATAACAGAGATACCATGGAAGAACTTTCCGAATCAAATGGTAGCTCTGATACTGATAGTGACTATGATGACATTCCTCTGGCTTTGAGATACAGACAACAAAAATACAGTAAGAAGAGGGCAACCGATTCAGCATTGTCATCTGAGCCTCCTGTACCAATACAGAGTTTCAAAATCTGGTATTCAGAAAAGGATAATGCCTTTATAAACAATCCACCAATTTTTCGAGGTAACTATCAAGTCAATATAAATGGCGATACGCCATATTCCTTCTTTGTGAAACTATTTCCTGATGAAATTTTCGAGCTAATTACTACAGAAACAATTCGTTATGCGCTTCAATCTGAAAAACATTCATTTTCGGTTAGCATTGCTGAAATGAAACAATTTTTTGCTATCAACATCATGATGACATACATAAAATACCCTGCCTATCGGATGTATTGGTCATCCGTTCCAGGTCTGAGTTTTTATCAAATTGCTAACACTATGTCCCTAAAAAGATATGAAGAGATAAAAAGATATTTACACTTCAACAATAACGATGAAATTTCTGAGAATAATGATGACGCATTTATAAAAGTACGACCTTTTCTTGATTTACTGAGTAGAACATTTGCTGATGCTGCAACACGAACTGAGTATATAGCTATTGATGAGATGATAATTCCATTCAAAGGAAGAAGTAGAAATAAGCAGTATATTAAATCTAAACCCAAGAAATGGGGATTTAAAGTATGGGTACGAGCTTCAGCAAATGGCTATGTATCAAAATTTGAGATGTACCAGTCCTCAAAAAATCAAAATAAATCAGAATTGGGTATCATTGGTGATACAGTTGTGAGGCTGTGTTCAGGATTAGAAGGTCTCAATCACAAAATATTTTTGGATAATCTATTCACTTCTATACCATTAGTCATCTACCTAAAAGATGCAGATATACATGTAGTAGGAACTGTCAGAGCTAACAGAATACACAAAGCTAGCGAAAAACTGACGGATGGTAAGATTCTTAAGAAAAAAGGTAGAGGTTCATGTTCCGTGACAACATCTGAAAACAACATTACAGTGCTACGATGGGCAGACAATAACCTTGTTCATATGATTTCATCTTTCGCTGGTAAGGATCCTCAAGATACTGTAAGAAGATGGGATAGGAAAACAAAGACTTACATTGAGGTTCAAAGGTCACAGGCTATTATTCAGTACAATCGGTTCATGGGTGGCGTAGATTTATCAGATAGAATGATTGCTCATTATCCACATGCCATCAAAAACAAGAAGTTCTATCTGAGAATTGTTTTTCATTTCATGAATGTTGCAATTATAAATGCTTGGTTGTTGTTCAGAGAAGCCAATTCGTCAAAAATATCTTTACTAGAATTTAAAGCATCTATTGCTTCAACTTTAATTGAGTTAAATGGAAATGCAAGAAAACGAGGAAGACCCTCATCCGAAAATTCTGCTCCAAAAAAGAAAACGACGTGGACAAAAGTTGCACCTGAAGTTCGCTTGAATGGATTGGGACATTATTCAATGAAAATGGACTACAAAAATCCACCAAGATGTCATGACAGAAATTGCAAACGCAGAACAAGATATAGATGCAAGCAGTGTCAGGAAAGTGTGTGCCCAGAGTGCATGGAATCGTTTCATCAATAGATCATCCGCCCATTGGCAACATATGTGTACGTTTTCATTTTTGACTTTTACAATGTCAAATTTGACAATATTTTTTTTTGCAATTTTTCATGTATCCGGAGTTTAATAATTAAAATATAGAAAAATATTGGACTTTTTATTATTCAAAGAATTAATTCGTCCCTGAAGAGGTTAATTTGTGCTCAACATTGTTGGTACATCGATGGAGGAAAAAAAGTACCGAGCTAATCGTGAAGCCTAAAAATATAAAAATCGTTCCAGTATGTAGAAAATGAAGTTCCACAAATTTTTACATTCAGAAACATTTTTTTAGTTTTCCCTTCAGAATTTCGGTCTATATTTTTTTAATTTGATCACTCGCTTTCGCACTTCTTTTGAAATAAACAACGGTATTTCTCACGTTGTCAATTAATATGTTCAAATGCTGTGCATAATTTTTCATTGACATATCTCATACTAAGTTTTGCGCCTGAGCAAAACATGGCACATGTCTTGTCCTGTTAAGTTCATCTTACACGCAACACACAACTTGGACTAGAGGTTGACATTGACAGTGACAGCTAAGCAGACACACAGCTGACACAGCGATCTAAATAAAATACATTGAACTTTTATGTATTTGACAGAACTTTATCATAAATAAACATCAATATATTTAAAAAACTCGAACATATAAGTAAAACACTTCTGTTGTAATTGGTATATTTAATTAAAAATTAAATTTAAAAATCCAAAAAATCAAGTTTAGAACGCTTTCGGACTAATCAGTCCATCTTCAGTGAACTTTGTAGTACTTGCAAAATAACCCCAAAAGCAAACGGTGGTTTGCTTGTTTCAATGAATCCATTGAAACCCAACGGATTCAATCATACTTAAAATTGTTAAATTATCTAGTTATTTGTCGATATTGTCTACAGGGAACATAAGTCCCTACTCCAAACAGTTCTTCTACATCGGAATTGTAGGAAAGTTAAATGCAAACCATACTAATTTAATTATTTTAAGTATGGTTTAATCGATAATAAACTGTTTGGTTTTGGGGTTTTTTGCAAGTACTACAAAGTTCGCTGAAGATGGACTGATTTGTCGGAAAACGTTATAAACATGAATCCTTTTGGATTTTTAAATTTAATTTTTAATTAAATTTACCATTTACAACATAAGCGTTTTACTTCTATGTTCGAGTTTATTAACCATATACAGCCAACTCCTGGGGATTATCCCTTTTTAATCAATATATTTATTTCTTTTTATATATATTTTGTCCTGTATTATACTATATACGTGACAATATCATTTATTAATCCTCTGTGATGATAAATTGAATTCCAAATATCGATATATGTGCCGATATATGCAAAGTTGAAATCGATGCAATTTTAAAATACATATATCAATATGTTTAATAATTAATTGTTAAATAATAATAATAATACATTGTTGCCTTCCCTACTCAAGCATGTTTCATTAATTTCAACAATATCTTGAATTGCTATATCTACCCCGTTTTAAAAGTTCCTCAGTTTACAGCCGTTGTATTTCTATAACCTGAGTAACCTATAGTTGATTAATACAACCGAATTTTTCGAATAGTGTTATTTTCCTTATTTTTGTACTACAGATTTTTGGTCGATTTAGAAAAAAAAATGTAAAATAACCAAGTATCCGGATTGACAAACTTAGCGACAAAATTCATCTGAATGAATACCACCTCCGCTCAGCCGGTTAATTTTCTTAACTCTAACGATGTGGCCAATATAAAAGATTTTTTTGTATATTGTATTTGAAAGTATAACCATATTCAATCTTATATGTACACTTTTTCTCGTTCCCAGGTTGTTCATATATCCCAAATAAGTGGACATAGTGAAATTAATGCTATAACAGCTGATTGAATTTTATTTTAGAAATTCCTTACGGATTTATCTGCGAGCCAAAAGAGAATGGATGCTTTGGATGCCGATGTGACAGTTTTTGTAAACCAAAATCATTCTCAAATAGACAAAGTCAAAATTCGACATAGACAAATCCAGGCAGCTTGGCAGAAACTTAACACACTTAAAGCTCAAAAAGAAAAGAGTCTGGAAGGTGCCAGTAGTGTAGAACTATTCAATAAAATTTGCGAGGAAACGAAAGATTGGATGTTAGAAAAGATGGAACAGCTAGATACTGCAGTTTTAGGTAAGGTTGCTTATATTTCTATGTATCAATTTTAAATATTTTTTGTTACTATCCAAAGTCATGTTAAAAAAAACTTATTAAGCTAGTACTCTCTTCAATGAGATTATTGGTAAGTTTGTGCTTTGGGAATATTATGGAGTAATAATTATTAATATCCTAATAACCAACTCAACTCATTCTAATTTATTGCAAGAAAACTCAAGAAAAATTGTTACTTAATTGTTTTATTTTTACGTAACTGGCACGTAGAAGAGAAAGTTTTCTTTATATTTGTTTGGTTTTTTTCTTTATTTTCCTCCATTGTTTTATATATTCAGTTGTTTTCCTTTCATTTTCTTCTTTCTCCTTATAAAGAGTTTCATGCGTTGTGTTTTACGTGAATTAAGTAAATTAAGACATAAATAAAACCAAAACAAGTGTTTCAGTTTATTGAGTAATGGCAATTCGTAACTTAACTCAGCATGTCGTAGTTCGTATAAGTACAACAAGAAATTGAGGAGGGTGGCGCATACATCTAACAGAATCTACTAATTGTACGAGGTGCAAATCAAACACTTCGTTTACTAATAAGAAAATCAAAATTACCAAGATTTTAGTAAGTAATATGTGGTTCTTTACAGTGGGTCGGCTATAACAACAGATATATTTACGATACGTTTTAGCAAATTAAAATTTGGTCAGCACATACTTAAGGCATCGTAAGAATATTGTCTACATCGAAAATTGAATTTGTTTGAGAAATTCATTTAAAAAAATTAAAATAGGTAGATAACGTTTTTTTTTTAATAATTTGTGTCAAATAATAAATATACCGAATGTTAGCAAAAACAATTTTTATTCTAGTCATAAATATGCATTTTCTGTATTTTAGAAGCATTAAGAAATAGTTGAATAAATAATTGGAAGAACTTGAAGCATTAAAAAAGGAAAATCAAACAAGAAAATTCTATAAAAATCTAAATAAAGCAAGAAAAGAATTTAAACCAAGGATCGGACTATGTAAGGATAAGGATATACTCAATACAAAAGAAGAAGTATTGAAAAAGTGAGTGGAACACTATAAAGAACTACTTACTATCGAAGTAGAAGATCCAAATCAACCACCCCCAGGAGCAAACAACAATACACCATTGGAGCCTCCATCAATTCAGGAAGTACGGGATGCAATAAAACACCTAAAAAATAATAAATCTCCAGGAAGTGATGGTATACACGCGGAACTTATTAAATGTGGAGGTGCTACTCTGACTTATCATATATATAAAATCATACTGAGAGCCTGGAATGAGGAACAAATCCCTTTAGGAGTAGTGTATTGGGATCGTTTGCCCGCTACACAAAAAGGGTGATCAATTGGAATGTAGAAACTATAGGGGAATAACCCTCCTTAATACAGCATACAAAATATTTTCGAGTATTTTATATGGTCGCCTGAGTGCATATTCAGAGGAGCTTCTTGGCGAATATCAAGGCCTGGTTGATCAACAACAGACTAGATCTTTGTGCTAAGGCAAATACTGGAAAAAACCAATGAATTCAATATCGACAGATACCATCTTTTCGTAGATTTTAAATCGGCCTATGATAGTGTCCTAAGAAATAAATTGTATGAAGCCATGGATGAATTCCACATACCCGATAAACTGATAAGATTGGTTAAGGCTATAATGCGTAAAGTTGTTTGCAAAGTCGAAATACAGGGCGAACAATCACAGGCATTTGAAACGCATGTTGGGCTGCGACAGGGAGATGCGCTGGCGTCAGGGATGCCTAAATAGACAACAGAGGAAACACTTTTAATAAATCATCCCAAATGTTGGCATATGCAGATGATGTTGACCTAATTGCCCGCACAACACGCAAGCTAGAAGAAATGTATACCACCTTGTCAAACGCCTCAAAAAATATGGGCCTGCAAGTAAATGAGGAGAAAACTAAGATAATGGCATCAACACCCAACAATAGAGCCAGAAACATCGGCCACCAATTCACGGTTGATAACTCTACCTTTGAAGTGGTGGACAAATTCACATACTTAGGCTCCCTGATTACGAAGGAGAACGTCATGACGGAAGAAATCAAGCGAAGAATAATCCTAGCAAACAAATGCTATTTTGGACTGATTAGACATATAAGAAGCAGAAACTTAAGCCAAAAAAACAAAAATAACCATATACAAAACCCTTATACAACCATTGTTGACATATGGGTCGGAGACATGGACCATTTCCAAGGCAGATGAAAATCTCCTGCTTATATTTAAACGAAGGATCCTGAGAAGAATATTCGGTAACATCTGTGAAAATGGTGTTTGGAGAAGGAGGTACAACTACGAAATATATCACATATATAAACATATATTTGGTGGTAAAGATGTAGTATCCTTTATAAAAATAGGAAGACTAAGATGGGCAGGACATCTGGCAAGATCACAGCAGAACAACCCTCCTAGAAGAATCCTTATGTCACAACCTGTGGGAAGTAGAAGTAGGGGTAGGCCAAAACTCAGATGGAGGGATGGTGTAGATGAGGATGGTCGACAAATAGGCGCAGCAAACTGGCGACAGTTGGCAATGGATAGAACTGACTGGCGTAATAGACTTGGGAAGGTCGAGGCTCTTTTATAGGGCTGTAGCACCAATGATGATGATGATGATGAATAAATATCAAACAATAAAAATTACTTTGATTTAAATTACTGGAATTTAACATGATCGATACCGTATCTATCATCTTTATTGTCGAGAATTGAACTCGTGCGTTCCGACTTAACATTCCAGTATCTTAGCCGCAAAAAAGAAACAGCCTTAAAAAAAAAAAAAAAGCAACTCCACAAAATAAACAACTTAAAATTATTCTAAATTGAAGCAGTATTTTATCACAGCGTAACTGGTCGTAAGACGAGACACTTCCTGAACTTTCACGATGACTGATAACCATGAGTATACATCAGAAGACCATAGCAGAAAAATCAATAGGGAAGTTACAATAATATTAGACGATATCCATCTCTTTCTTGACTTCCCATTCTTGTATTCTTTCTTTTTTCCGCCTGTAGTATTCTTAATGCTATCTTTCTTTCGTATCCTAACCATCTCGTGTTTTAAATTAGCCATATTTCTAAAATAAGTCTAGTTATCCTTTTCGCTTATTTTACCTCTCCTTTCAATATATCTGCCAATAATTTTCTTTATCGTGTGCGTTTATTATTTTATGGTTCATATATTCCTTCTTTTACCTCCTCCACTTCTGTGTCGTTTTGTGTTATTTGTTTTTTCCTGTTTCCGTTGTATTTCTATTATTATTATTTCCATCTCATTTTCAGTCTTCTTTGGAATATTTTTCGTATTTGTTTAATAAATCTGCTATGGCCCCCAAAAGTAATCATTTTTTATTTCTATAAAAAATTGTATAACTCTTTGATGCTCCTCTTGTCTTTTTTATTTCATTACGTCTAAACTTTTGTTGTATATTTTAAGTTATTTTTCCACTTCTTCTTTCTTTTTTTGTCCACATATTTGTTTTCCATGTCACAGTTATCGTTCACAATCAATGGGACATGACAACATGAGATCAAATCCAGAATTGAAAAGGAGGGGTAAAGTTTTATCAATATAGAGCACATTTTTACTAACAAGAACTTTTCACTACCACTAAACAACATATTACGGCATGGAAGCTTGGACAATGACGGAACACTACTAAAAAAGCTACCTACTTTTGTAATGTGGTTATACAGGGTGTTTCAAAAACTCTATAGGACAGGTATCTCTAGGACAGCTAAAAAACTAAAAAATAATTGGGGTTTGCTTAGTAAAAATTTTTTGTAACGCCATCCGTTTTCAAGATAAAGGGCGATGAAGAAAAAAAATTTACACGTTTTTTACTATTTTGTCGAAACTCCTGGCAACATTGTAATGCAATTTTATACGAATATGTTTTATAAGCTGATACATCCCATGAATTTGTTTTTATAGATGGCTCTCATAGAGGGCACTTGTTACCAAGGTTCGTACCAAGTATTATTCAACATAAATTTTTAAAGGGTAGAATTATTAACCAAAATTTCACGTAAACTTAAATATCATACAATTTTACACCAAAAAAGGTACTCTTTGTAAAACTCGATACTGTGTACCGTTTTCGAAATATTTTGATTTGAAAATGATGACATAATAACCGATGCAGGTATAAAGTAATGATAAAGTTATTAATTAAAAAAAGCCACAAGAAGAAAATTAAAATGAAGACTATGAAAATAAAATAAAATTCAATTGGAATAAATGTTTAAAATGTCCTCCGTCTTTACGAATGCCCAAGTCTATTCTTTTTTCTATAGAATCCAAATCTTCTAAACGGTTGGAGATCCACTATGATGTCATTAAAGTGACGTTGAATTATGTCTTCCAATTCTTGACGTGAATTTACTTCTGTAGCGTAGACTTTTTTATTTAGGTGTATGCTGTTTTAATTTAGGTGTATGTTTTTACTTTTTCTATGGGTTGACCATTTACACTGATTCTTTCAATTTGCTGTTCCTTCTTAGAGATCATCATACATTTTGTTTTCTTAATGTTTAGTGAAAGTCCATATCTCTGACTCAATTCTGTGATTCTATTCATTAACTCCTGGAGGGCTTCATAACTGTCAGCGAATACCACAATGTTATCGGCGTATCTGATGTTATTGATAAAATCAAAATCATGGGATGTAGGTATAATTTTCAAAACATATTCATATAAAATTTCATTACGATGTTGCCAGTAGTTTCCGCAAAATCGTAAAAAATCTGCAACATTTTTTTCTTCAACGCCCTTTATCTTGAAAACGGATGACGTTACAAAAAAGTTTTACTAAGCCAAACCCAATTATTTTTCAGTTTTTATCTATCCTAGAGATGGCTTTACCTTTTGTTAAACACCCTGTATAGACACATTAACTGTTTTTCAATTAATTTAGCAAAAAAGTCAATCAACTTTTTCATTAAAAAAAGGTAAATCGAAGAGATCTTTATCTTTCGGCTTTTTATAAAAATTCCCGTAAAACATTACGCCTCTGGTAAACTGGAAACTTCTAGACGTGTTAATTCTAGTCAACACTAAAAGCAAATGCTCCTTCCTGGGTTCCTGGGCATTTATATATCCTAAGCTGTAGCGGTATTGTTGATATTTCCTGTTGTGTAATTAAAATTCGAGTAAATTTTGCTTAGTTTTCATCAAACCAATTTAAAATTGTTTTGAAAAATGAAGTCAAACCAAAAGTTTTTTGTTTTATTTCCCGCAGAAGATGAGAACTTCACATATTTGTTATTATCCAGAACAGCATTTATTTTTGGGCAGATTACGTTTAATTTTGTAGGTACCTAATTTTTCCCAATGATTTTGCATGTATATGTACAGTGGATTGTAACTAGGTTCTTTAGATCGGTGTAAGGATATGTTTTCCACTTCGCAGTGTGGCTTGAGCTCATTCGACTTGTGTTTGCCAGTTGATTTGCTTTTTCATTTCCGTAGATACCTGTATGTGAAGGTACCCAAATAAAAGCCGCTTCCTTTCCTAATGATCGGAATGTTTCTAATTTGTTTGTTTATTGTTTGTAAAATAGGATTTTTGGTATATATTTTTTTCAATCCCAGTAATACATTTATCGTTCTACTCTTTTTGAAGATTAGGTCTTCCAAAATAACTGTGACCTCGCCTATGAATATTCTGAAGTTTGTAGGTATCGATATGCTATAAGAATTTTCATTATAGTAGTAGGCAGGAGCGTGATCATTGTGAGTTTTAGATGCATTAGTAAAGATTTGCAAATCGTCAGGATAGTGGTCTAGAATTTTCAAGAATAGATGTTTAATTTTGTGGAATTTGTAGTTGATTTGGGATACTTTGTAAGTGTTAGGTCAATAGTTAATGGGTGGCTTGCCTATAGAGGGAAGTTTGGAATTATATTTAGCGATACATTGAGTTGATTTCTATCGATTGTTGTGAGCTTTATTCTTTCCATGAGGGGTGTAGAGTTTTTAGTCTTTTTGTTAGGAGGAAGACTAAGGTTGCAGATGTGGAAGAATAAAGGATGCTGTTTCTGGGATGATGTCTTTGCAATAATATGATGACATATATCTGTCGTCTTAAATTTAATGGTGATTGTAATATTTTTGTTTATTTATTTTTACCAACACTGTGTTCATTATATATAGAATATGTTGAAATACCATATCATATTAATTATAAAATTATTACTGGCTTCAACGATAAACAATACAAAAAAACCATTTCTTATCCAACAAAAGGTCTCTAAAATTCGCATTATTTCGACTGGTAAATTTAGATGAAAATTTCTGCCATTGGCCATAAACAACGGATAAATTATTTGAAGTATGTTTTGTAAATGTTCCGATTCTCAGTTAAAGGCTTGGACACGCCTATAATATAGCCTTCTGATCCTACTTTGATCATACATAGTTCGCAGCTGGGTACCTTTCTGTATACATAGAACGGTGGTTAGTTGAAAACTATTCTATCTTATTTAATTTTTTTCGCTGAATACGAATAGTAGACATTATCCATAAGATATAATAGTTTTCACCTATCCACGCTGCCATGTATTCAGAAAGGTACCCAGCTGCCGAACTATGTATGATCGGAGCAAAATCGGAAGACTGTATGATAGGTATGCCCAAACCTTAAGTTTAGAACTCTAATACTTAAATATCACTTTCTTTTAAATTGGTTTTTGTAGTTACAATATAAAACATTTTTGTAAATTTGTATTTTACGTTTTATTAATTTTTAGGACATGATTTAAAAACCATTCAAGCTTTGCAAAGAAGACACGATAATTTAGAAAGAGAACTAGCGCCAATCGAAGAAAAGGTCGACAAAGTAAATCTACTAGGAAATTCAGTCCAAAAATCTTATCCCAACGAGAAAGCAAATGTTATTCAAAAACAAAAAGATATTGACGATCTTTGGAAAAAGGTCAAAGATAAGGCTCTTGAAAGAAGAACTAGAATTGAAGATGCTGTGGGACAACAAATATTTACCAACAGTTCCAAACATTTGTTGAATTGGGTTGCCGATACCAAGAAGCAACTTAATGCTGACAATGTTGTACGAGATGTTCAAACTGCAGAGGCACTTTTAAAAGCACATCAAGATCTTGCTGAAGATATTAAAGCTAAAAATGATGAGTAAGTACTATTTTTATGGTTTGTGTAGTATTTGATAATTATTTGATAGCTCGTGACTCTATAACTGGTAACTCATGATTGACGCATTGCGGCCTCTTACAGACTTGTTTTAAATATACAATAGCAAAGAATCTTGATGCTCTCAAACCCTTCTACATTAGATAGATAGTATTAGATTACAATAAAAATTGTTCAGTAACAGTATCTAAACACAATTTCACGAACCCTATCAGTCAGTTTACGATTGTTTTATAGAATATTATGGGTAAACCTTTTTTGTATCTAATCATTTCTTGGTATGATCTATAATGCTATTTTTAAATAGACTGCGTGTTTGTCCGACGTAAAATTTCCAACAATTCCTGCTAAATGTTTTGATTTCGTATATTATATTGTATCAACATTTACAATCTATAAATAGCAGTAAATATGTTGAAATATGATTTTACGTGAAATCGAGTTTATATAAAATAAATGCAACTGAGTGCAAAAAGATCAACATTTAATTAAACGTAAATTAGGAAGACTTATGAGACTATACATGGAGTGCACCAGGAGACAACGAAAATAATCTGATAAGGAATCAAATCGATTACAGTAATTACTATTTAAATGGGAATAAGCCACAATTAAAGGTTAAAGTAAGTTGACGTTTCAATTTCCACTTGAATTAAAACGTCAACTTACTTTAACCTTTAATTGTGGCTTATTCCCATTTAAATAGTAATCACTTTAACATGCCACGAGAAAATAGCTTCAGAACAATAATAATAAATCGATTACATTCTCGTTAACAAAAGATTTCGAAATGGGATTTATTAAAGCATGAAAACATATCCTAGTGCTGATGCAGACTCCGATCACAATTCACTACTTGCCATCGTTAACATTAAATTGAGAAAACAACAGAAAAAAAAAGTAAAAGCAAGACTAGATTTGTTAAAGCTTGAGGGTGAAAAATTTCAACATCAAATAAATGAAGCAATTACACCATCATTCACAGAAGCTTCAAAAAAAAGATATTAACAGTGCCTGGAACGAAATGAAGGCGGCAGTACTTAACGCTGGCGAAACGTTTCTGGGTAAAAAAGAACCAAGTGCCAAAAAGACTGGATGACACCAGATATTATAAGGCTCTTTGAAGAAAAACGAAAATACAGAAATACAAATAAAGAAAAATATAAGCAAATGAAAAAACTAGTAGAAGTAGAAACGCAGATCAAGGAAGCAAAAGAACGCTGGATGGATGAAAATTGTAAAAAATAGAAGAATTTAATATGGAACACGACATACATAAGCATAACCTACATAAGAAACTAAAAGAAGTTACGGGTATTACACTGAAGAGAATACCACAAGTCATAAGAAACTCCAATCTCCAATTATCATAAGAAGAAAAACGACAAACTTGGGACTATTACATCAAGAACTTATTCACAGATAATAGGGAAGAAATAAATGGAACATTACCAACTGATAAAAATATACAAATTCTAATATCAGGGGTGAAAAAGGCAAAAACTCAAAAAGTGGTAAATCGCCAGGTCCTGATGAAATTCCTGATACAATCCTGTAGATATACTAAATATCCTGAATGTCGAAAATATTGAGTGTCTAACTAAATTATTTAATAAAATATACAACGACAGTCAAATTCCTGAAGAATGGTTCAAATCTATCTTTTTACCCCTACCCAAGAAAAATAATCCTAAATCTTGCGATGAATACGGATTAATTAGCCTCATGAGCCACACTTTAAAAATACTACTCAAAGTTATTCAACAGCGTATATATCAAAAAATGTGTTTAGATTTAGAGGTGGAATGGGAACGAGAGTAGCATTGTGCGCAATGACGGTACTATTACAAAAATGCAGGGAAATAATAAAAATGTATTCATATGTTACGTAGATTTTCATAAAGCTTTTGACAGAGTTCAACATGGTAAACTCATACATGCATTGAAAAACAGACACCTAGATCCCAAGGATATCAATTTAATCAAAAATCTATACTACAATCAAACATCGGTCGTAAGGGTGGAAGATAGTGAGACAAACCAAGTAGGAATTCAAAGAAGAGTCAGACGGGGATGTGCGCTGTCGCCACAATTATTTAATGTGCACTACCGACTAATATTTCAGGAAATAACTGCTGGTGTAATTCTGTGGTAAAGAACTGAAGGTGTAAGAATTGGAGGGAGCATCATTAATAACATAAGATTTGCAGACGATACCGGAATCATTGCAGAAAATATAGAAGATTTACAAATTCTTATAGAAATCATTAACAGAGAAAGCAAAAGGATGGGACTAACAATGAATATAGATAAAACCAAATGCATAGTACACAATACGTATTACAACCCGTAAAAAAATTAGAGGCATTCGAAATGTGGCTGTATAGGCATATTCTAAAAATTCCTTGAACTGCGTCTCAAACGAAGAAGTGTTAAGTCGAGTTGGGCATGGCAGAAAGCAGAAAGACATGGGCAAAAGAAGAAGTAAAAATTATGCTACTAAGCCTTCAATTAGTAGATTAATTTGATCTTGTTCTCTTATTTTGCTAGTGAGCAGTTCCCAAGATAACCGAATCAAACAACTTACTGAATCTCGATCTTTTATACTGAACTATATGTCCCAAGAGAGAGGGATGGATATATATTTCTTGTTGTTTTCTTCAGACATTCTCTATCTGTTCGATATGGGCCTCTCTCATTGTTCTTAAGTTTTCTCTCTTCTGGGCTAGCCAGTAAAAATTTGGTGCCGCTGTTCTTTTTAAGTCGTCTTGCCATCTTTGTTGCAGTTTTCCTACGCTTCTCTTTTCTCCCCGTTGTCTCCATCTCGTCACATTTCCATTCCAGCTTTCTTGACTTCTACCCACATGTCCGGCCCTTGCATTCTGAGGATCATACTTTCTGTAATATGTCTTCGACTTTGTCTGTTGCTTAATTCGTGTGTTAGTTTTTCTATCTCTTCAAGTTATTCCTAAAAGTTTTCTTTCTATATACTTGTAGTTTAGTTATTGTCTTCTTGTCCAACATTCATGTTTCGGAGCCATATGTGGTGGTAATAAGACTTATTTTAAAGTAAACTTGTGGTTTATTCTCAGCAAAAATAGTAAATATGTGGTGACTGGTTGGATACATTCACTGTATATATTGTATTCTAATTTACCGTGTTCTTGGCTTTGTTTTTCTGTAGTTGTTGATTGTCTTAATATATATATATATATATATATATATATATATATATATATATATATATATACAAACAACACAGTTTATTAGGGTTGCAGTCAGAAAATTGGCCGGGATGTTAATGAAACACTCTTATGACTTTTTGTCTAGCTTTCGGAATGGTTTTATTCCTTTTTCAAGACACTGTAATAAGAAAAAGTGTAAATATATATAAAATATCACAAATCTTCAGTGCAACTTACTAGTCGTTGAGATTATTTATATAAAAGCATAGACACTCAACATTAATAACACACACATAAAATATAAAATAGTGGACAAAATACATTTTAAAATTCTTTAAAATTTAGGTAAAAATAGTAAAAATTTTGTTGTCATCTTTTACTGGTGTGTTTTAACTCTGGCACATAGAGAACAAAAAGAAAAAATCCTATTATTAAAAAGTAATTAGGTGTATACTTTTTCCATCGTTAATTTGCCAAGCGTCGGCTTTTGAGATTCTTTGATGCCAATGCCGACCATTGGCGTGGAAATTAAGAAAAGGGATCAGTTATCAAACGCATATTTCAAGAAAAATCATATAATTTTTATTAATTTTTACATAATTATATTCAGGAAAATTTCTCAATTTTTGGGCAGAAATTGTTTAAACAATTTTTTAAACAAATTCAAAATATCACCTTTTGTGCTCCAAAAAATATTTTTTAGGTTTTTGGGTGACTCTAAATAAGATCTATGTCATTTTTCTCAAAAGTTAATAGTTTTGGAGATATAGGCGATTTAAAATCCGAAAAATGCGATACCTAATATGCATTTTCGAGGCTTGAAAAATATGTAAATATGTATTTTTGAGATTCAAGAGTATCTAAACTAAAGTATCAACATTGATTTTGGTGAGAAATCGGAGCAATATTTTCCGTAGCAGAAAAAGGTGATCTTTTGAATTTGAATTGTTTCCGGCAAAAATGTCCGGCACCCTTCAACCTTCGATTTGTTTAAACGGGGCATTTTTGAATAGGACTCTTCAAAGGACAGAATCAGTTTTTTTTTTCAAATGGGAGCGGGCTCACAACATCGAATAAATAACAAATTAATTCTTTCAAATTAAAGCTTGTTAATTTTAGTGATTTATAAGAATATTGGACTTATTATTTAGTTTTTACATAAACCATAATATTTTTTTACAATTATCTGTAAATAATGGCTCATTCTGTCAGAAAATTTTAAAAGATTGTCTATCCAGCAATTAAGATAGTCAACTGAAATTTAATTTTTAAACACGGCCTACTGTTAATGCACAAATAGGGTGAATCTTCAATATTTTGCTTCGAGTTAGAGATATCTGAAAAAGTTATTTGGAAAAGATGTTCCAAATATTATTATAACCCCACATAACAAAGTTTTATGTCAAAATTCGCACTTTTACTTTTTTCATTAATTGAAGAGCTTATTTCCAAAGTGTCTTAAATCCAAAATTTCGATTTTTTTAATTTTCTTTTTTTAAACTTTATAGATTTCTTCAAGTCTAGAATAAAGTTATATGTACCAAAACAACTTCTTATTTACCATTTAAAAGTGCATATGAAAATTGTAAAATTGTATAATTTGTATGTTAAATTTGTATGAAAATCTGTAATTTCATGGATTTCATTATATGGATTTAAGACACTTTGGAAATAAGCTCTTCAATTGTAGTCAGGATTCTAAAACGGACAGTTGGCTGTCCCGAGATGCATCTTTAGACAGCCAATTGTAGATTTAGGATCGAGATTACAAATAATACTGAAAAACTAAAATTGCGAATTTTGTCATGAAATTTGGTATGTGCGGTTACAATAAGTGGAACAACTTTTCCAAATAAGTTTTTCCGATTTCTCTAACGCGAAGCAAAATATCGAAAATTTACCCTGTTTGAGGATTCGCAGTAAGCCGCGTTTAAAATTAAAATTTCAGATAACTATCTTAAAAAAATGTGCACTATCAACATGTATGACTGTGCAAAATGTCAAATCTGTATGTATTTTAGTAGCTGATATATAGAGGTGTCTTCATCTTAAATGCGACACACTGTATAATAATGAATACTAGTGTTCAAGATGCATCGCGATAGCTGTAAAGAAATTAATTAAAAGGACTGAAAAGAATCGTCAGAGTCTTCTGAAGTCGAATCATTCCCAGGTTGGATAACTATTGGTGCTATTGCCGGTAAAACAGGATATTCGTTTTCTATTTTTACAACATGAGCTTTGCAATTTTTCCACACATCGCTATTAATGCCACTAATTATTTCTCGAATATTCTCAATGGCCATTGCGCTTAATGTTGGTGACTGATTATATTTTCGCAATCGTTTTTTTACGGTACCCCAAACCATTTCAATTGGATTAAAAATGCAATAGTATGAGGGTAATCGCAAAAGAGTATGGCCGTGCCTGCTGCAAAAAATTCCGAATATATATATATATATATATATATATATATATATATATATATATATATATATATATATATATATATATATATATATATATATACAAACAACACAGTTTATTAGGGTTGCAGTCAGAAAATTGGCCGGGATGTTAATGAAACACTCTTATGACTTTTTGTCTAGCTTTCGGAATGGTTTTATTCCTTTTTCAAGACACTGTAATAAGAAAAAGTGTAAATATATATAAAATATCACAAATCTTCAGTGCAACTTACTAGTCGTTGAGATTATTTATATAAAAGCATAGACACTCAACATTAATAACACACACATAAAATATAAAATAGTGGACAAAATACATTTTAAAATTCTTTAAAATTTAGGTAAAAATAGTAAAAATTTTGTTGTCATCTTTTACTGGTGTGTTTTAACTCTGGCACATAGAGAACAAAAAGAAAAAATCCTATTATTAAAAAGTAATTAGGTGTATACTTTTTCCATCGTTAATTTGCCAAGCGTCGGCTTTTGAGATTCTTTGATGCCAATGCCGACCATTGGCGTGGAAATTAAGAAAAGGGATCAGTTATCAAACGCATATTTCAAGAAAAATCATATAATTTTTATTAATTTTTACATAATTATATTCAGGAAAATTTCTCAATTTTTGGGCAGAAATTGTTTAAACAATTTTTTAAACAAATTCAAAATATCACCTTTTGTGCTCCAAAAAATATTTTTTAGGTTTTTGGGTGACTCTAAATAAGATCTATGTCATTTTTCTCAAAAGTTAATAGTTTTGGAGATATAGGCGATTTAAAATCCGAAAAATGCGATACCTAATATGCATTTTCGAGGCTTGAAAAATATGTAAATATGTATTTTTGAGATTCAAGAGTATCTAAACTAAAGTATCAACATTGATTTTGATGAGAAATCGGAGCAATATTTTCCGTAGCAGAAAAAGGTGATCTTTTGAATTTGAATTGTTTCCGGCAAAAATGTCCGGCACCCTTCAACCTTCGATTTGTTTAAACGGGGCATTTTTGAATAGGACTCTTCAAAGGACAGAATCAGTTTTTTTTTTCAAATGGGAGCGGGCTCACAACATCGAATAAATAACAAATTAATTCTTTCAAATTAAAGCTTGTTAATTTTAGTGATTTATAAGAATATTGGACTTATTATTTAGTTTTTACATAAACCATAATATTTTTTTACAATTATCTGTAAATAATGGCTCATTCTGTCAGAAAATTTTAAAAGATTGTCTATCCAGCAATTAAGATAGTCAACTGAAATTTAATTTTTAAACACGGCCTACTGTTAATGCACAAATAGGGTGAATCTTCAATATTTTGCTTCGAGTTAGAGATATCTGAAAAAGTTATTTGGAAAAGATGTTCCAAATATTATTATAACCCCACATAACAAAGTTTTATGTCAAAATTCGCACTTTTACTTTTTTCATTAATTGAAGAGCTTATTTCCAAAGTGTCTTAAATCCAAAATTTCGATTTTTTTAATTTTCTTTTTTTAAACTTTATAGATTTCTTCAAGTCTAGAATAAAGTTATATGTACCAAAACAACTTCTTATTTACCATTTAAAAGTGCATATGAAAATTGTAAAATTGTATAATTTGTATGTTAAATTTGTATGAAAATCTGTAATTTCATGGATTTCATTATATGGATTTAAGACACTTTGGAAATAAGCTCTTCAATTGTAGTCAGGATTCTAAAACGGACAGTTGGCTGTCCCGAGATGCATCTTTAGACAGCCAATTGTAGATTTAGGATCGAGATTACAAATAATACTGAAAAACTAAAATTGCGAATTTTGTCATGAAATTTGGTATGTGCGGTTACAATAAGTGGAACAACTTTTCCAAATAAGTTTTTCCGATTTCTCTAACGCGAAGCAAAATATCGAAAATTTACCCTGTTTGAGGATTCGCAGTAAGCCGCGTTTAAAATTAAAATTTCAGATGACTATCTTAAAAAAATGTGCACTATCAACATGTATGACTGTGCAAAATGTCAAATCTGTATGTATTTTAGTAGCTGATATATAGAGGTGTCTTCATCTTAAATGCGACACACTGTATAATAATGAATACTAGTGTTCAAGATGCATCGCGATAGCTGTAAAGAAATTAATTAAAAGGACTGAAAAGAATCGTCAGAGTCTTCTGAAGTCGAATCATTCCCAGGTTGGATAACTATTGGTGCTATTGCCGGTAAAACAGGATATTCGTTTTCTATTTTTACAACATGAGCTTTGCAATTTTTCCACACATCGCTATTAATGCCACTAATTATTTCTCGAATATTCTCAATGGCCATTGCGCTTAATGTTGGTGACTGATTATATTTTCGCAATCGTTTTTTTACGGTACCCCAAACCATTTCAATTGGATTAAAAATGCAATAGTATGAGGGTAATCGCAAAAGAGTATGGCCGTGCCTGCTGCAAAAAATTCCGACTTTTGATCATTCTAATTAATTCTTTCTTTACTGGAATCTTTTTAGGAACAGTGATGTTTTTAAGTTGCATAAATTTTAAAATTTTGTCCTTTTTCGTGTTATTATTAGGTATTTTATTTAATATGCGGGAATGATCCGACGCATTATCCATAACAATCACTGAATTCGGCGGAATATATAATTATATTCAGGGAAATCTCTTAATTTTTCACGAATCAGTTCTAAAGTAGGCACTCTATTTTCTTTGTAAAAATTGTAAACTGTTCGCTGAATAACGTCTTTTGCAGCAGTGTCAATCCTACCCAATGTTTTATTTGGTCGCTTTCGTTTTAAGGAATGATCTGTAACTGTGCCTAGTTTAATAATTGTATATATCGTCTTATACCCGATTTTTTTAATACATGAATTCTCGAAACAATTGCATTATCAATTGTAAACTGTTCGCTGAATAACGTCTTTTGCAGCAGTGTCAATCCTACCCAATTTTTTATTTGGTCTCTTTCGTTTTAAGGAATGATCTGTAACTGTGCCTAATTTAATAATTGTATATATCGTCTTATACCCGATTTTTTTAATACATGAATTCTCGACACAATTGCATTATCAGCCATCCCAATATTTTCTTTTTTCAAACACTCATACATATTTAAAACTACGTGCAAATCTTTATTTTTTAATTCGGAGCTGCCATTAACATAATTGTCATTATTTATTAATAACACAGAAGTTGATGCATCTTAAAAAATGCCATCCTAGAAAAATATAATATTACTTATAACTTATATTACTTATACCTTATAATAAGCCTCCGCCTCTGCAAAAGGAAATATTTTAGGGTGTCACATAGCCAGACAAACAGGTGTTCATTAGAATTTACGGCTTTGCGATTCGCTGTTGCCATAATGCATGAGTTTAAAATTAGTGAATATAACCTTAATACCATTATTAATATATCTGCAATTTTTCATGTTTCCAGGTAAGGTATAAAATCAATGAAATTTGGAAAAAAATAATACAATTCTTGAAACCGTTTTTGAGAACTTGGATTCTTAAAAGTTGTCTGATTTCTTAAAAGTCGATCATTATATCTATAAAAGTATTACCGCTAAATTCACCAACAGGGCAACGTCGAACGTTCAAATTCTCTCCAGACTACAATGTTGCCAATATTCGAAAATTACTTAGAATATAAGTAATATATACAAAGTTCACGGTTGCTTTAATTCATTAGTGAAGAGTCCATGGAAATATTAGTACCTAGTTAATTAATTTATATATATATATTTTTTGAGAATATGTTCATATTATTTTTTAAGAGTGTCGTTCGTTGACTAGCAATTGAATAATAACGAATAGAGAATAGAGAATATTTTTTAAATATAACCTTAGGAATTTTAGGAAATATGTCTGACAACCTTGATTTGAAAGGCGGTCTCTTTGATACCAGAATGAGGCATGTTTATGTTGGAAAATTATTAGTGGATGTACTATACTTAATATCATATTTCTTTTTAAGAAATACTAGTACATCGAGTACATCTTGCATCAATAAAAAGTCAGACATAGATAAACTGAGCAACATTTATTGTTACTTACTGGAAAAACATCCAAAATAAAATTAATATCTACCTGCACCCGTACCCACACAAATTACAGTTATATGCATAACATGTTGCATACCATTAAGACAGGTTTAAAAATTAAAATCACCTAAGATGGGCCTCTAGTATTTCTTAAAAAGAAATATGATATTAAGTACACCTAATTACTTTTTAATCATAGGATTTTTTCTTTTTGTTCTCTATGTGCCAGAGTTAAAACACACCAGTAAACGATGACAACAAAATTTTTACTATTTTTACCTAAATTTTAAAGAATTCTAAAATGTATTTTGTCCACTATTTTATATTTTATGTGTGTGTTATTAATGTTGAGTGTCTATGCTTTTATAAATAATCTCAACGACTAGTAAGTTGCACTGAAGATTTGTGATATTTTATAAATATTTACACTTTTTCTTATTACAGTGTCTTGAAAAAGGAATAAAACCATTCCGAAAGCTAGACAAAAAGTCATAAGAGTGTTTCATTAACATCCCGGCCAATTTTCTGACTGCAACCCTAATAAACTGTGTTGTTTGTTTATATTGACAGTCACTAATATCCAGTAATTCTTATATATATATATATATATATATATATATATATATATATATATATATATATATATATATATATATATATATATATATATATATGTGTGTGTGTGTGTATCTGCATAGATTTACCAGTTCGTTTTCTAGTTCCGTGGTACTTTCCTTCAATATCTCAGGTATAACTTCATTGTTCCCCACAGCTTTATTACTTTTTATTGTTACCTTTAGACATGTATTATTTGTTTTCTCGTTTTAGCATTTCTCTATTTTCTATAATATTTCCATGTTTATTTTTTAGTCTTATAATTTATTTTTTCGCTGTCATTCTCATTTTCAAAACCTTGACCCCTCTGTTCATTTCAATAATAATTTTTATCTAGTCCGGTGTTGTGATCAAGTAGGTCTTGTTTGGCCATTTTTCTTGCAGTTTTTTTCTGTGTACTTAATTGTGTTCATTTTCCCTGCGTTTATAATAGAAATTCTCTACTCTTTTCTAGAAATTGTTTTGATTTTAGAGAGAATTTATCAGTGTCACTCTTTTGATGGGTAAAAGTTCGAGTTGCTGCTTCAGTAGTAGTTCTAGTAATTTTGCCATTTTCCTCATAGAGACTATCTTGTAAACGTCTGGAATTCTCATTTCGTATTTTATCTAACTGTTCTTTGTATTTTTTTCATTGTTATGAGTTGATCAGCTTATGAATTTTAACAATTTTAAATTGACTTCTCCATAAGCTGGGGAAGTTTCTCCGTTTTAAAAATTTATTTAAGGGGAACGAATTATTTGAATAGTTAAAAAAACCCAACAATTAAATTAGTGCTAAGTCCCTCGACGTTAATAAGAATTGCTAATATAATAACAGAATAAGGCGCCTAAATTATTATTGTTGTTATTAAATTAATAATTATTGTTCTTGCAGAACTGAATTCATTTGGGAAAAGATTTCTTATGTTAAAATTCTTCAGTCATTTCAAACGTTCTTCAAAGTTTTTACTCAGTAAGTCTTTAAATTATACGCCTTACTAGAAGATCAGCTTTTAATAGTGCCAGAAATGTTAATCAATATTTAATCTTTAGTGGCTCGAATAGTAGTGATAGAAATAACTGTGTAAACGTTAAACCCTCTCTGTAAAAGCGTTGTTTTTAAGTAAATGCTTGAATTAATGCTTAATACTGCTGACATATCTCTATGTGGTGTACAAAACTTAATATTTAACTGATTAGGTTAGGTTATGTTAGTAGTAAAGATATTTTTTATCAGAAACCTGTTCGCAAAAGGTAAAACCAGACAAATAACTTTAGTGCGATACTGCTTTTTATACTTTATATTTTATATATTTTAAGTATATCTTAAATAATATAATCTGCGATAGCGAAAATGTTGGTCAACTGCTGATCCTTCCTACAGAGAAAAGCTCCAGTGTTTACTACATTGCATAAAAGTATTCGGAAAAGTGGAGTAGACAAAATTAGAAAGGGAATATGTAGAAAACTTCAATTATGTTCTCTCTCTCCAATGGCGCTACAGCCCAAATCGAGCTTTTCCGTCCTCCTAACTATGCCTCCAACCTTGGCGGTTCCGCGCCGATCTTCTCCTTCTCCACTTCATCCTCCCACCTTTTCCGTGGTCTTCCTTTGGTCTTGCGCCCTACATTTTACTATCTAGGGTTCTTTTTGGCAATCTTTCAGTCTTATAACCAGCCCATCGAAATCTCTGAAGTTTAACGAATTATGAGATCGGTGCCTCTTTGGACTGTTGGTAAAGTTCATAGTTGTACCTGGATCTCCATACTCCGTTTTCGTTAATAGGTCCAAATATCTTTCTTAGGACTTTTCTTTCAAAGACTTCCAGCTTTCGTTTTGTGTCTTCTGTCATCACCCATGTCTCGCATCCATAACATACTATTATGTTCATTTATGTTCACTAGAACAAAAAACGAGCACCACTATGATTTATGATTTTTATTTATATTTTATTTCCTTTTTTAAAATTAGTAACAATGACCACGGTTAACAAAACAATCCTGAAGCTGGATTTAATCAAAAATTGTCTTTCAAATTAAACATATGTCAGATATCCTAAAAAGTCTACACAACATTAAGTTATCATCTCGCTCTTAAAATGCTACCCAATGCTGTCTGTAAGTTGTTTATAGCTTCATCAATATTTCTGTGTTTAGCCTCAATTGCTGTGTCATCTTCATAAAGACTGAGAAGTGTTCCTGGTGTTCTTAGAACATCGGCGGTGTATATTATATACAGTAAAGGTGACAGGACCGCTCCTTATGGCACTCCGGCCTCCAGAGCTCCGTGCTCGGACAGGACTTGTCCTATCTGAACCCTAAACCTCCGGTCGCCCAAGTACGATGAGATTAGCCCTGTCATGGCTCCTCTGTATCTATAGCTTCTCATTTTCTAAGTCAGTCCTTCATGCCAGACTCTGTCGAAGGCTTTGCTTACGTCCAGGAAGGCTGCTCCTGTATACTCGTTGTCGTTGAATCCAGCTGTTATGTACTCTGTTAGTCTGAGTACTTGTAGTTCGCTGGAATGTTCTGCTCGGAATCCAAACTGAGCTTCTGGGACTATTCCTAACCTGTCTGTTTCTGATTGGAGTTTGCTTAGTATGACTCTTTCTACAATTTTGCTGACTGCTGGAAGTAAGCTTATCGGCCTGTAGTTTTGCAGAACCTTGTGGTTTTTTCCTGGCTTTGGAATCATAATAACGTGGGCTTCCTTCCATCGGTTTGGGAAGAGCCTGTATGTGAGTGTCGCATTTGTGATGTTCGTTAAAAATACAATTTCTTTCGCTGGCAGATATTTTAGAGCTCTGTTTGAAATTTCATCTAGACCAGGTGCTTTTTTCGGTGAACTATTTTTTATTAGTTCGTTTATTTCTTGTGGAGATGTGGGCGTGATTATCTCGTCTGCTTCTTCGGGCATTTCTTGGTATTCTTCGACTTCTTCAATGAAGTCTACATCTTCGTCGTGGTAATAATTTAATGTACTCTCTCTCGAGAGAGAGAGTCCTCCTCACCACCTCGGCTTTTTCTTCAATTGTGTAGACGATGCCATTTTCTCCATGTAATAGGGGGTGGGTTTTCTGTCGTTCCTTAATGTTTTTTGAAGTTTCGAAATATTTTGCATATTTGGACCCTGTTTATTCATTTCTTGTACATATCTTGTATCCCTTCTTGCACTATTTTGGTGACCAGCTCTTTAACCATGTGGGTTAGTCCGTTTTATTGCTCTTTCGAGATCAAGATAGTAGTTTCAGGTGCTTTTGTGGCTTGTGCGTATGACTGCCCTTTTGTCCTCATTTGTTGTTGCATCCGGGTATTGGTAGGTGCTTGTATTCTGGGTCTTCCTCATGTGGGTACTTTTGTTGCCTTCCAGATTATGTGGTCATCTTTTCATTTTGTCTGTCTGTCCTTCCTCATGTACCATTGTCCTTTTTAATTGGTGTGTTGTGTTCTGTAGGTCTTTTTAGGTAATTTGTTGCCTTCCAGATTATGTGGTAATCTTTTCATTTTGCATGTATCATGTAGGGCTGATAGTAACTATCTTTTAAGTCGGTTGCATTCGGCTTTATCATTCAAATTTCTTCTTTGTCATCTCCAACTATTTAGAATAACTTTTTTTGCTATTACTCCGGAAAAGTTTTTATTTTTCATATTTGAAAGTTTGACATTTTACGCATATTTAAAAAAAGTTGCATTTGCTATGTTAATTTAAGACGAAGTTTGCATTTTTTTTTTCGCAACTACTTATTTGTACCAATTAAGAAACCAGATTTCATGATCGATTTCAATTTTGATTCTTCCTATTGTTTCCTGGAAAGTTTAGATCCTGTACAGCTCTTCGAGATCTCGGATTAGCAGCGTTCAACAGTTCGTTCAATAACGTAAACATTTTTGATTTCTTGATAATTGTTTCTAATGTCTACAGCATTTGAGCGATGACTTCATAGTGTTGTAGATACTACTGAAGGATAACTGTGAGCTTGATAAGTAGATTTTCTCCCTAGGAGGTTAGTTATGGACTTTTTTATTTCTGAAGATAAGATGATAATTGTATTCAAAATGTAACAAAGGATTTTTTATGTTAATATTTACATACAGTTCTCTTGAAATAAAAGTATAACATTTACATATTATACATTCCCCTACCAAAGCATTTAAAAAAAACATCTACCAAACTGTTTCAAAGATTGACAGAAGTTGCACTAAAAAAATATGATTAACGCAGTGTTATCAAATATTATGAGTTTTTTTTTTCGTGTCGGTGAGTGTATGTTCGTTTTATGAGATTCTATAGAAATATTGCCTATTTAGGCAGCCGGCAATGTAGCACTTTTAAATGTAATAGAGATACCAGGTTTTTAAATTAAAAATTGTTTTGTAGATTTAAACAAGTAACCGGTCTTGGAAAGAAACTTTTGAAATCAAATCCCAACCTTCCTGAAGTACAAAGCGTTATCGATAGGCTTCTAGCTGAACAGGAAGCTATAGCTAGAGGATGGAAAGAGAAGGATATTTGGTTGCAGCAATGTTTAGAACTTCAAATATTCAACAAAGAAGCTGATAATATCGATGCAGTTACCTCAGCCCATCAAGCTTTCTTAGAATTTGACGAACTTGGAGTAAGTAATGTTAACTTAACCATAAAATTAAAAATTATTTAATTTATATTGTTTCTTTTAATTCATATTTTTTGGTTTTTTGCTTTTTTAGAGCTCACTTGATGAGGTTGAAGCTTTGCATAAACAACATAGGGCTTTCGCTAACACATTAGCTGCTCAAGACGAACGTTTGAACGCTTTCGCCAAAAAGGCTAACACTCTAATAGCCAAACAGCATTATGATGCTGCAGGGTAAAGTATTTGACATATTTATTAGGAGATTCAGAAAATATTTTATTTCGATATTTATAATGTCTTAATATAATAATTATAACTTCGTCAGCTCCTAAGTGATATTATGTTTGGCTACAGTAGTTTTGCTTTTTGGACATGATGACTTAAAAAAATAGTGTGCACTTACATATGTTCACATGAATACCAAGCTGTGTATCATACTGTGTACACTAGGTTTCAGTTGTGGTTGTGGGAGTTTCGATATTTAAAACTTTCCGATTTTGTGGCCCTTTTTCAACATTTTTTATTTTTCTTTTCTGCATTGTACGATATTCTTAATTCAATTCTTTGTTGTCTTTTTTTAACTCGGTTATGTAATTCGTATCGTCAATATTTTCATTTGTATTCTTTTTATTTATTATCCTTTGGGATTCTCATTGTTTATAGCGTCTTCTGCATTATTGTTCACATAATATATTCTTATACATTTTCGTCCAGTGTAGTCTCTTTGTTCCTTATTTATTACATTATTTCATTAGCGTCATTTTTCGCTTCACTATTTTCAAAATCATATTCAAATTCATATTTTTTCTCCGTTTTCAAATGGTTCATAAACATCATTGTAAATGCTATTTAGTTCTTTCAACATATCCTCATAGGTTAACGATTTCTTGGTCGACTGGAAATAAAAAAATAAAATTGGAACACTAAATAATAACTGAACACTATGTTGAAATTTAAAGCATACACATGTGTACAACAATTTATATATTATAACACATGCTATAATTAAAATTATTCAAATCATTGCTAGATTTCATAAAAAAATATATTACGTACCCTACCTCGGTGCCATTTGGATACCATCTATACTTTTTGATCCCGTCATGAATTTGTAACTAATGATTATGGGGAGATGGCCGTTATGTATATGTACGATTTTTAGTTTAAAACACTGATCTGGTAAAGTGCCATATTTGAATTTAAATATTTTAATTAATTGTTGTACTTAGCAGCACATTGACGAGGTTATAATAAGATTGTATCATTGCTAAGGTGATAAGGTATGTCACCAAAAAAATCTAAAGTCAACTTTATTCCATTAGCTGATAAATTTAACATTTTTGTTTTTTGCTAACACAATTTATTACAGTTAATAAGTATTTTCAAGTAATGTGGGTTTTCACTGCCTATGTTTTGTAAATCTTTGTTTTCCGGATTTATAGGCTATGGATTTGCAATTACGAGTATTTCTTCCTGGCGTTTTTTTATCTGCGACTGCGGCAGACATTGTCAAAACTGCTTTGACAACAGTCCTATCTATATTGATTTTGTCCTGGTTTTCCACTTCTTTTGCCACACACCAGTGGCACTGTTGTGGAACACCAGTTCCCTAGAACCAGAAGTCATAGTATCTAGTCCAGTCTGCTGATATGCATCTAGGGGTATCCGTTTTGTTTTAGACTCAGGAAAATGCACCCTGAAAAATTCTTTCAGGGTCTTTTCGGTATTCTGAGTGTATTTATTTTGGAGTTGGGAAATACTTATCTCAGGGTCCTTTGAGGGAGCTTTATGAAGCCTTGACATTTCTGCAGTCTGTTCTATCTCCTCGCAATGCTTTCTCCGCTATTATCTTTTTGATCTTTTCAGTTTTATATTTTATTCAGTTGCAGCTTTGTAATAATCGACCCACTCACCTGATCTTTTAGCAAAATTAAAATTTGGTTCAACTTCAGGCTTTTGATTTGTAAGGTTGTTATTCCACCAGTATATAGTTGCAGAACTAAATATAGTAGAACGCTCACATTTATAGGTTTTGATAGTTCTGCACGTGCTCCCTCTTATCGCATGCCTGCATTGATAATGATGTGGAATAGTTTTTGTTTATATTGATACTAAAGAACTTACAATTCAAAAATTTAGCAAAATTGCAAGCATGTCCCCGCTTTTTTTTATTTATTTTAAAAATACAAAACTTAAAAATGTAACAACTTTTTTAAAACAAGTCTTTTCATTATTACACTTGTAATTTGTGGGAATATTAATTGCTGAAAACAACAATTAACAAGAATTCACTTAAAACACTTGATTCATTTACTCCTTCTTCCGTATTTTCTGCGTCACCATCATCATTCAATTCAATAATAAATTTATTTCCACCATTAATGTGGAAGTGTTCTTTGGTAATATTAAATGCTTCTTTTTTAATTACCTCAATTATCTTATTATCAAATTTAGGAAATGTATTTGCACGCCTTATGCTTAGTTCTAATTGTCTCCAAATTGGATTGAAAATACCATAATAGGGAGGAAGTCTCAATATAGTATGGCCGTGTGTCGGCAATACTGTCTAGAGCGTATAATTTGTTAAATTGCTTCGTGTGTAGAACTTGTTGTTCTACACACAACAAAGTTGTTTTTTTGTATAAAAATCTTCGAAATACAAATCATTTTCCATTATAAAGCTGTTCAGCTTTGTTTGGAAATGTATTTGGGATCTTAGTGAGCTGCCGGGAAGGATAGGAAGAGTTGTCAAGCATTACTACACTATTTGGCTCCAAATTTGGGATCGATGAGTTTTCAAATCAGCTTCCATACTCTTGTGGTAGTCAACGTTATAATTGTTTATTTTCTTCCCAAATAACTTAAAAGCATTCAGAACCCATCCCTCACTTCCTCTGCAATGTACAATAAATAGCCGCGATCCGTTATTTGCAGGCATTTTTGGTATGCACGTGTTTGAAACGTATTTCCATCTTTTCTTTTTTATCGTGGGTATCATACCAAGTTTCCCCTGAATAGTAAAAATTTAGTAATTTGTTCTAGGTATATTTTACGTCTGTTGACTATTCTTTGCCTTTCCGTAACTGTTTGGCGTTTATTTATTATTTAAATTTAATGTCAATTTTCTTTATCCAATTTTGAAGAGTTTTATCACAGCAGTTCATTTTCCAACCGGTTGTTTTCAACTTCTTTCTTATTTTTTATATTATAGGTAGGATTTTTATTGTAGGTTTTATTTCATTGCTTCTGTAGTAATCGTATATTGTGGTTTTCAATAGTTTTATAAGTGGGGCATCTATAGGTCTTGAAAATTTGTAGTCACATCGCTTCTTGCGATGATAAGGTTTATTTTTAGCTATTTTGTATACCGTTGAAACTGGAATTTCTGTTAAATCAGTATACCAATAAAGTTGCTTATACCAACAGTTTTTCATCGAAGCCGAATTTCTTATGTAGATTTTTGTACACATTAAAACATACATTTAAAATTACATTATATCTTATCCTCCCTTTAACCCTACCTAAACAATATTCTAGATCTGCTTAATATGCTCCCAGTCTGTTTTCGAGGGTTACGATACGTTTTCTTACGATAGTCTCATTATCTGTTATTTCAAAATATATGTACCGATGGGATTTGTTGTTTTGGTGGCCATTGCTGGTACTGTCAACATTAGTTCTACTAGTTTTCTGTTCAAATTATTTTATTAGTATACTGTCAAAGTGTTCCATTCTTGTCTCTTTGACATCCTTTTCGTGAACGCCTAATGTGATTAACATCTTTTCTTTTATTTGCTCTACGTGTGGCCATTGTAAAACAATCTTTATATATATATATATATATATATATATATATATATATATATATATATATATATATATATATATATATATACATACATAATCTATATTATTGTTTAATATAAGTGTCTACCTCTTTGTACTAATTTGAAGTAAAACCTAAATATTTTTGGAGCCCCACTGCTATGACTATTACAATACAGAGTCTATATACATATGCATTTTGCATAGGTAGCTCACCCACACATTGATATGACGACATGCCAACGCTTTTTTGTATTTTTAAAATTAGTTTCACTTGCTTCTGTTTTATATTTTATTTCTTTATTAACGTGTCCTGACCTATACCGTCAGTAGACAAAATGCCTGAGGGATAACTCTAAAATATGTAAAAAGGGACACACAGTGCCACAACTGATGCTTTGGCAGAAATATGGTTTTAATTCGAACAGCTGAAGCAGTTAAACAGTGAAATTAAGAAATTATTTTGATAAAAAAGGGCAAAATGGAAGCACGAAAAGGAATAGATAATTTTATATATGAAAGGACTATTCAACTAGACATTGTTAAATTATCAAAACCATCGGGAGATTGTGTCGAATTAAGATTTTTTACATGAAAATGAATATAATAGAGTGTTGACTTTATCAGTAGTGTTGAGACAGAATAGATATAGACTTAGAAGAATAATCAAAACTGTCCAATTATAGTTGATGACATGGCGATCCTGTCAAGTCATGTAGAAAATCATACACCTTTGATAAACATAATCCCGGCAATTTTGTTACATTAAAGATTTAGATAATTTCACAACACACTATTGGTTTAAAAAATTACTTTATCTTTGTTGACGACAACTTCAAAACACCACAGATTTTAGTGTGTTAAAATTGCTTATCAAGACTGAAAAAGAAGATTTAGGAATTTTTTTAAGCTTATTTTAAGTTTATTTTATATTTTATTTTAAATTTTAAATAAATAGCTACCGTTTATTTAAATATTTACATATTAGTTATAATAATTCTGTGCCATTTTAATTATATTTTTTCTTTTTTGTTCAACAGAATCGAAGACCGCGTCCACCAGGTACTTGAAAGAAGACAAGCAGTTAAAGACGCCTCTCAAAAACGAGCAGATGCTCTAGATGCGTCTAAAAATTACCAGGAATTTTGCGCAGAAGTGTATGATCTACGAGCATGGATGGCGGAAAAAATCAAAACAGCTTCCGATGAAAATTATAGAGATCTTTCTAATTTAGAACGTAAAATTCAGAAGCATGAAGCATTTGAACGAGAGCTGAGATCAAATGAAGGTCAGCTTAGAACGATTAACAAATTAGGAATGGCGCTAATTGCTCAAGACAGCTACAGAAAAAATGAGGTGGGTAAAACTTTGAAAGAACTTAACGACGAGTGGCAGAGATTGGTGGATACTTCACTGCAAAAAGGTAGAATGTTAAGGCAAGCTGTAACTCAACATGAATATAATAAGAGTATTGAAGATGTAAATAACAAACTGAACGAGATTAATGAAAAAATGAATAGTAAAAACGTTGGAAGTGATCTTAGGTAAGTTTATTAGAGATCTAACGTAGTTTATCATTCTATTCCAAAGTTTCTTATTTTATTGTAAATAAATAAAAATTAGTATTTTTCTAATGGTTCAGGATTGAATATTTTGTTCCGATCTTAATAAGATATTTAACAGACGTCCCCGTATTTCTACAATTAACTAACATTCTGCTGCTTGCGTCCTTGTTTCGCAAAAAGATGTTCGTGTCATATCTCTCAGATCCGTAATGTATTTGTAATAATCTGAGCTACTAAGTATACAACTTATATATTTGTAATACATTTTTAGAAAACAGCGAAATAAAAACACTTTTGATAGAGTTATCGCATAATGTTGATATTACTCCAGATTCAAGTTTTTTCTATTTTACAATTCATCATCGCTACTGGCAGGCGCTGTTTGCATTTTTTCGGGACATGAATGTTGTACGCAACGGCAACGTTTATATAATTTTTTGGTTATTCGCACAAAAAGTACAGAAAAAGTATATGTTAGTATAACCTTGTGATATTTCTAGCTACTCTGTATGATTCACACGTTTTTCCATCTAAATGTTGGTTGGATATTAGTAAAACGATGTTTTTAACACTTTTGTTTTTAGCAACATACGAGAGAAGTGTTCCTTATTTTCTGCAGGCAAAAAACTTAAACAATTTATCTATTTTTAACGTTTTTTAGTTCGTGGGGTTATTTTTCTTTAAAGTTCCAATATTGGACAGACCAGCATCTCAGCTAAGAGTTGCAGTAGGGAAGCATCGTTGAACCAGTTGTCAGCTGTAACATTACGTCCATATTTACTTATTGACAGCAGCTCTAAATAATGATGTAGTCGATTTTCCGTACCATTGTCTTAGATTTTACAGACATGATGTTCTTCTTCCACCAGGACCACGTTTATCTTGGATCTTTCCCTGAATGATCAGATGTAAAAGTTTATATTTTTAAAGGTGTTTCGTAATGCAACCGAAGTATTACATACAGCTTTCGTCTATTTATCATATTGAACAGTTGTGTTGTTTGGTTCAGCCGTCTAAAGATCTCTCCATTTCCGCTAAAGAGCATATTCCTCTAAAGTGTTCACGCTTTATGTCTAGTGTTGCGTTTTCTCCAATGTAGTAGCAATTTTGACAGTTTAGAACTTCTTAGGGTGCCTGTTTGTTCCGAACGTTGGCGATCATTCTGGCTATGATGACTTTGTTGGTTGCTATACGGAATAGCTGTGTTAAGTTCTTTCTATAGCATGCTCTCAGGTTAGCAAGTCAAGATATTCTTCTTCGCCTGGGGCCCCTTTTCCTTCAATTTTACCTTGCAAAATGCATTGAAGTAGCTCATATCTGCCTTGATTTCTCATTATATGTCCCAAGTACTGCAGCTTACGGCCCTTCACGATGTTGACTAAATCCGCGGTTGTATTCGTCCTCCTTAGTGCTTCTTCATCGGTGACTTTGTCCACGTTTTTACTCACGTGGACTTTTTCAATGTCCACGTTTCTACTCCGTACAGAAGCACTGAGTACACGTAACATCTAAGGAGCCTTATTTTTGTTTCTAGTGTGAGGTTGTAACGTTAGGCACCAATTTGTAACGTTCCACAGAACATTCATGGGGTGCCAATTTGTAACCCTTCGAGGCTCAATTTGTAACATCCCAACGTTGAGCTGCTGTTGTCAACCTGTAACCGCAAACCTTAGTTTGCTGCTACAATCCGACTAACATCACTAACAACGTTGGAGTGACAAATCGTTTCCCGTTGGGACCAATTTTTAACGTCATAACCTCTAATGTATCAATTGCAAAATTGCTACATTAGACGTTATACGAAACACTCCCTGGCTAGCTCACTCAGGACGTGAATATGGCCTACTCTGGAGCAACACACGCAAACAAGTAAAAAGAAGAAACAATATACAGTTAAATTAACACATGTTTATTAAAATATTAAACAAAAAGGGCAGAAAAATACATGTTTAAATATTATATTGAATTTAAATAAAAATTATTTGACTTCTTGCTACAGTGTTACATTATAGTAAGGAAAAATGCTTGTCACCAAATCCTAAGTTTTATCCTGGTCTTTTCTGCTATGGTTGTTAGCAAGCCATGTTGTTAGTTGTGGATTTTCTTGCCCTGGAGTCAACTCTCCTATTGGAATGATAGTGCCATTCTCAGGCCGGTTGGTCTTCTGGATGTTAATATAAATTGACCCGCATCTGAGAAATGTATCCCGGAGGTTGACTAAAATGAAGAAAAACACACCTTGCTTCAGAAAATGGTGAAACCAAAATGAGAGACCTTGCTTGGGGGATGAATAGGTGACCAATCAAATTTAACAAAATTTTATCATTATTCACCCAAGCAAGTCGAGAAACAATTCTTATTTATGTAGCAAATAAGTAAAAGTAAGGATATATAATCTTTTTAAGCAAATGGTAATTACTTTTTACTACTGAAATATTCTAATATTAATTACAAAGCGGATTCGGTAAAAATGACAAGATATATTTATTGAAAAGTTAGATAATTTAGAATTTAGAAACATTTCTATATAGAAATGGTAGTTTGTCCAAAGTTAATTATTATTAAAATCAAAAGATATTATTAAGGATTTAAATTCAATATTTAAAACTGTAAAAATATTCGTAAAACTTTTACATACTATATTAAAGAAACTATATATTTCTTATCGCTAGTTTTTATATAAAATAAAAAAAAACATAAGAAATATCCACAAAAATATGTACCTACTTACATATGGTAATCATAAATAATGAGATTAGAATTTTCAAAGTTAAAATTATAAAAAGATTTTTATACAACATGTAGAATCAGGAAACCGATAAAATATATTAAACTCTTACCTCCTAATTCAGGAGACGACACAACAATTGGTTATTATACTTTTACAAAAGTCATGAAGAAAATCGACATTTTTAGAAATAAAAGCCATTATATCGACTTTTGTATCGAACGGGAAGGGTGAAATGTCAACAAAAAGGAGTCTTTGTCACTAGCATTAAACTAAACAGAGAATAAAGATGGCACCTCTCGTTCCAAAGTAACAGAAATAGAGATGAAAATAAAATTCATTCTTTAGAAACTTGAGTAAAAGATAAAAATGATGATTATTAAGAAAATAGGGAAGGTAGATACTGAAATATATATATATAATATATATATATATATATATATATATATATATATATATATATATAATATATATATATATATATATATATATATATATATATATATATATATATATATATATATATATATATATATAAAGAAGATAGATTTGGACGCCAACTGGTTTTTATACCAAATACCAGTAAAAATGAAAAGAGAATAATGAATCAATTAAGTAACGACATAATTCTGATACAATCTATATCTGAGAAAATATATAGAAAAATAAGAGATACAATGGAGGATATAGAAGAATATGAATTATGACAGAAGATATGGAAATTGGAGAATAGAATTAACGAAATATATTAACATAAGAAAGAAAGCAGGCAATGTAGCAGTTATAACGCTACAAGGTCATGGCTCTTGAACGTAGAAATCATAGTCAAGAATGCACTTTTTGCCTTACCGATGCGACATTTAATCTCTTGGGTATTGTCCCACGACTCGATGATTATAGTTCCCAAGTATTTGTACTGTGAGTCAAGTTCAATTCTCATTTGGTTCACATACAGATTTGCTTCAGTTATGTTTTTCTTGCTGATTTAGTTTGATGATGATTCCAAGCTGATCTTTGCAGTTTAGAACAAATCTCTGAAATAAATCTATTATGTGCGCTAAACGATCCACTTTTTTCTTTCCAGACTCTCTATAGATAGAAAAATGAACCTAAACCTGTTTAGACTCATCGTTAGTCGAAATACTGCTTTATCTCTCACTTCTGCTACTGCTATTACGCCTGACAACTATTTGATTAGGTTATGTTTTGATTTTATTCTTGCAACAACATACGGAGTTTGTCTCCGCATGGATTGTACAACTTTTCCATTTTTTTTTCTTGCAATAACCAAATAGTCTTGATCGTCCTGTTCCTTTTTTTTTTGCAGATGTATCAGTACCACTTTACTTTGTTTCCGAATTGCCACCTCTGCGTCTGTGTCATAATCTTACAAAAAAATATATTACAAAGAGTTACGTATCTCAGAGATAAATATATATATTTAGGGGTTCTACAGTATTCACTGCCTTCCCTCGCTCAACCGTTTCCATCTCTCTCTGTTGTCCCATTCTCCATCGTTTAGGTCTTTCTTACTCATGGCGTCCTCTACTTCGTTCCTCCAGGATCTTTGGGGTCGTCCTCTTTTCCTCCTTCCTATGGGGCTCCATTCGGTTATTATCTTTATCCATCTGCTGTCGCTAGTTTTTCTTACATGTCCGTACCACTTTAGTCTTTTTTGTTCTATATATGTTAGTATGTCTGTTTCTATTGATATTCTTTGCTTTATTTCGTCATTACTTCTCCTATCCATTCTTGTTACTCTGCAGCTTCTTCGCAGGCATTCCATTTCTGTTGCCACTATCTTACTGCTATTTTTCTTGTTTATAATCCAATTTTCAGCCCCATATGTCATAATACTTCGCACTAATGTTTTATAAATCTGTTTTTGTCTTCATATCTATTTGTCTATCCCACCATACTGAGTTAAGTTGTCGGATTGCTGTTCTTGTTTGTCCTAATCTTTGCTTAATTTCTTCCTCTGTTGTTGACTTTTTCGTTATTATAAACCCCATGTATTTGAATTTATCCTTTCCTTTGATTGTTACGTTGTCCTCAATCTGTAGATCTTTTATGTCTTCTTTACTTGTAGATAGGTACTCTGTTTTCGCGAGGTTAATATCTAGGCCAGTCTTGGTATATTCGTCTTGTAGTTTCTTCATCATGCAACTGAGGTCAAAATTAACTTGTCGTTATCTATTGAAATTTGAGACTCAACTAGCAGGTGCATTTAAATAAACTAGGAATATAGAAGGCGAGTCGATTTAATGCCGAAAAGGGTTTATTCACAGTTGCCAAATCAGTTTAAGAGTTCATCTCTCAGAAATGGCGCGGGCAGTGGAGTGCTAATGGGTCATTAATTTCTTTTTAGCGTTTATTTTTCTAGCAATACTAAGGTTTTTGCTTTAATTTCTGATTAGAAAAAAAAAACAACTATATTTAGCATTAAAAAATATTTGTTTTACAAAATATTCACTATTAAATTCTATACACTTTTGCATGCTACACAATTTTCCGAAACATTTTTTTTTTCGGTCAGAAGAAGGTATAAAAAAATGTCCTTTTAACTATTCCACGCAATTGCTTTTTGATTTTTAAAAATATAAATAAATTATTAGGGCTTAAGTTAGGACTGTGCTTAGAATGGGACATCAATTCCACGTTTTCAGTAGTCACAAGTGTTTGTTGTGCAGTATGGGAGCTTTACTGTCCTGGTGCAGAAGTAGTCAACGTTTTTATACCTTGTTCGCATTTCTGAAAAAAGTTCCGATAAACAAACGATTGTATTCAACTCAGCATTTATAGCTCTACGATTTTATAATAGAGTAGCAGCCACATGTCCAGTTTTCGAGGCAAAACAATAATTTTTTTTTAAACACTGTGACATTGCTTTATTTTTTTTTGGTTTTGCTTCGTTTAGGAACATCCAAACCGTTGTTTGTAAATTTCTATGTAAATTCAACTAACACCTAACATCTTCATCCTCACTAATAATGTGGTGTACCAAATTTGATGTACCTGTAAATCATTGTTTGAAAATGTTCATTACTTAAATCCAAATTGTTTTATTTATTTCAAACTAATACTTAATTGAAGAACTCAATATTATTATATTTTCTATCACTCTTTAGTGACAGCAAAAATGTCAAATCTCATGAATTTTTATGTTATATTTATCTGATATCTACTGTGTTGCCACATCTCGAAATTAAACCACCAACCCGCGTGTATTGTACAGCATAAACATAGAAAATATCAGAATCGGTGTAATGGAGAAACCTGCATAAATATTTAGAGGTAACTTTCATAAAGATTTATTGGATATATTTATTAAAAGACTTTAATGGCCAAAAGTATGGGTATTCGCTGTCGGTATTTTGTAATGGTACATTAATGATTTGGAATAGTTTGTTCCTGATGTTTTTTCTGCAACTATGGCAAACATTATCAAATATGATGTAGCAGCTCATGTTACTCGCTCACGAGTAAGCAACAGGAAGTGAGAGTTTTTTACATTCCGTATATGTAGTACTTTTGATGAATAGTAGTTTATGTAGTCTATTATTATAATATAGAATTATCTACTTATTTAAAGATATGTTAAATATAAACCTTGATTTTGTGACTCAATTAAAATATTTTATTATTTTATAGATCCTGTCGTGAATTAATGAAACATCATGATGCACTAGAAAGTGATATCGCTTTTTGCGCTACCCGTATAGAAGAACTCCGTAGCCAAAGTCAAAATTTACACGATGAAGGGCATTTTGACTCACCTGCTATTCTAGAAAATGTTGAAGCGATCTTGAAGTCTCTACAAGAACTCAATGCCCCATCCCAAGACAAGCGTGCAATTCTTGAAGAAGCATTAGAATTTCACAAATTTGGTTTTTCAATCGATGCTGAACTGCAATGGATCAAGGAACATCTACCCCTAGCCTCTTCACAAGATTTGGGACAAAACTTACACCAAGCACAAAATTTGTACAAGAAACATAAGAAATTGGAAGCTGAAATTATTGGACATCAACCAGTTATAGACAAGACTCTTGAGACGGGTCAGGCATTAATTGATAAAGATCACCCTGAAGAAAAACAGGTATGTCGCTTTAAAACTTAAATGTGAAATTCTTTCTATCTGGTTTTTATTTTAGATTCAGGTCTTGTGTAATACTTTAGAAGAAGCTTGGCAGGATCTTAAGGACAAGACTAATGCAAGGGCGCAACAATTAAATACTTCCCTTAAGGCTCAACAATTCTTCTTCGAAATAAATGAAGTAGAAACTTGGTTAAATGAAAAGGACAATGTATTGTCAAGTACTGATTTTGGAAGAGATAGAGATTCTGCAACTAAATTATTGTCCAAACATAAAGTAAGTCAGTAGGGCGAAATGTCATTAATAAGCATTTACCACGGCCGAGACAAAAGTTTTTAAACTTTTAATCAAATATTGCAAATCTCCTTCCCAATTTCGCTAAAACATCTTTATATTAATATTATATAAATTTTTTAGGCTTTAGAGTTAGAACTAGATACTTATAACAATATTATATCTGAAATGGGCCATGGAGCCCAAGCCATGATCAAATCCGGTCATCCAGAATCGAAACTAATCGCCGAAAGACAAACAGCTATTGAACACTTGGCTCGAGCTATTCAAAGAAAAGCAGTTACTCGTCAGCAAAAACTAATGGAATCTTTATTTAGACATGAGTATTTCGTTGAGTCAGAAGAACTCGAAAGTTGGATTGCTGAAAATCTCCAACAGGCTTCGTCAGAAGATTATGGTCAGGATTATGAACATTTATTGGTAAGTTTACTAATATATACGATGCAATCTAATTTAAAATAAAAATTTAATTTTCCAGCAATTGCAAGCTAAATTTGACGACCTGAAACACAGAATTGAGGGAGGCTCCGAAAGGTACAGACAGTGTGAAGATCTGGCTCAAAAATTACTAGCTAACGAAAGTCCTTACAGCGCTGAAATTGAAAACAGACAAGACAATTTAGAGTAAGTATTAATTAAAAGATAATGTAGTTTTATTTAGACAACAAATAATTTATGAATTATTAAGGAATAGCTTTATTCGAGGGACTCACACAGAGATGTATAAATGCAGAAAACACGAACGAGCGTACAAGCAACCAGGCAATAAAAGTAAATTTGTATACGCAGGTTTGTATACGCATATGGACATTCGGGCATACAATTCATTGGGGAGAGGATTGGTCCAAGTAGCACGCCCATCCGCTATGAAGGCTACTTTTCATCAAAATGCTTGTCATATGCTGGCTACTGGATCCTGGCTACAAGCTTCTTCATATTTACTGAATAATGCGGCACAGCGTGAGACGCTATAGTCGCACTATCGTCAAACTGACTTATCGTCGACTTGCTGTTGCCTGCTCAGGCATCGAGTCCCCGTTCGGAGTTTGGATCAGTTCAGCGACTCAGCGCCCGAATATGTGGGCTTCTTCTACCCGTTTTTTGAGGGTTTAGTTAGTATTTTTTGTGGTTTGCTCCGTTTTGTTAGTATTTTGTAATTTTTTTGAGGCCGTTTTTTGTGTTTTTTGTAATTTTTTTGAGGGATATCTGAAAAATAAAAATTATATTAGTAAATGTACGATGCCTCAAGTGGTGCCTGATGGTTTCTTCTGAGAAAGCTACAATATCGTCTAGACGTCTTTACATGTTCGCTAACATATGTTGGTTAGGCCTTCTGTATTTGCATTTATGCAACACATCATACCCTAATATCTGTCGCAGTATTCGGTTCGGGTGGTCTTCTAGCTCAGTCAATTTTACTCTGGCTTTTTCTTCTATCATCTCCAGTACTCTTACTTGCTTCAAATCTCTAAACAGGAAGCGTTTAGCTACTAATCTGAGCACATTTGCAGCTTCTCTTAAGCACTTGTTGTGTGCTGCTTATACCTTCTTTTTATCGTTGTTGCATGTAAGTCCTCATGCAAGAGATGCATGTTATTATGGGTATTATAGTGCTGTTGACTAATTTTGGTTTTTATTGATAATTTACTCTTTCTTAATGTGACTCCTCTTATTATGTACTTACTATTTAAATGGGAATAAGCCATAATATTACTTAATAATATACTATTATTATGTGACTCCTGTTATTACGTTTCTGGCCATCGCTGTTTGTGTGACTGTCCAAAAGATCGAAACTTTTTCCAGCATGATGACTATTTCAAAATCTTTCCCAAGCGGTATTTTATAGTTTTGGTTAACAAATGGACATGCATTGTATTAACAAAATTATTTTTTTTATTTAGGCAGGCATGGGAACAACTTCAAACACAGTTAACTTCAAGAGAAGAACGTTTAGAAGCAGCAGGACAAATACACAGATTCCATAGAGATATTGCAGATGCTTTACAAAGAATTCAAGAGAAAAACGCAGCACTTGGTACTGATTTAGGACGTAATCTTAACTCAGCTCTCACATTGCTCAGAAAACATGAAGCGTTTGAAAATGAATTGGTAGTTCTGGAAGCGCAACTTCAGATACTGGTGGAAGATGCGTCAAAATTAAAGAAGTTATACCCTAACAATAAAATGAATATACATCATCAGCAAGAAGTTGTTGTAGCAGCTTGGAATGATCTAAAAGAACGCACTGATCTTAGACGGGATCAATTACAAGCTAGTGTAGATCTACAGAAGTTTTTGTCCCAAGTTCGAGATTTGTCTAATTGGGCTAATGGGTTAATATTGGCAATGAATGCAGAAGAGAATATTAGAAGCGCCTCCAGGGTACAAGTGGTAAAAAGTGAACACGAGGCTCTTAAAAGTGAGATTGATGCCAGAGAAGGTGATTTCCAAGAAGTTGCTGAAAATTTGGCTGCTATGGAACAAACAGGTAAGTCAATTTAATAGACTATTCAAGATCAGAATGGGTTGCAGTGAGTCAAACCTTAGATTTTTGTAGCATATATTCGGAAGGTTGTTTAGAATAAGAATTTGAATATGCTAAAGCTAAAAACGTTATAAAAGTTCAGGAAAAATTTTAGAACGAAAACTCAACGTTAAAAGGTCTTAGTTTTCATTCGTCCATATTGGGAATATCTCGGAAATTATCATCATCTACGATAGTAATGTTTATCAGTAAAATTTGTCAAAAATAAATTTCCTATCAAAAGTTGCTTTTGCAATCAGCAAATTCAATTTTTTTTGTTAAAAAATACTTAACGTTTTGACGTAAAGAAAAATTCAATAATTTTTTTTAATAATAATTACATAATGCAGATTCGTCCGGAAAATTCGATTATATTTGTGTTATTAATGTTACTTGTCAAAGTTTATTTAAATAATCTCAACGACTACTTAGTAAGTTGCACTGACGAATTGTGATATTTTGTAAATATTTACACATTATATATTTACACATTATATATATATATATATATATATATATATATATATATATATATAAATATATATATATATATATATACATATATATATATATATATATATATATATATATATATATATATATATATATATATATATATATATATATATATATATTACAGTGTCTTGAAAAAGGAATAAAACAATTCAGAAAGCTCGACAAAAAGTCAAAAGAGTGTTTCTCTAACATCTCGGCCAACCTTCTGACTGCAGCCCTAATAAACTGGTGGTTTTGTTTATATCGACAGTCACTAATATCCAGTATTTCTTGTATTTCTTATATAAATTTATTTTCTGACCGTGAATTTTTAAAATCGAAACTTGTTTTAATTCCTGGGTTTGTCGGTCTGTTATAAATAAAACATTTAATTATTGCTTAAACGTTGGGGCCATTTTCAATAAGCACTTTAATTATATAAACATTATAGAGTACACTTTATATTTTTGATGTCTATACTATTTGGTTTTTAAATAAAATTAAATTAAAATGGGTTTAAAATTTTGTTTACTCTTCAACCTTCCGGAGAGATTGTAATAAAAATGTTAAAAAATTTACAATCAACTTAAAACTATTTTTGCATATATCCTGACTACACTATAACTAGAGATAAAATACAATAAATCGACATATTTTAGGTCATTACGCAGCACCCGAGGCCGTAGAAAAGTATAAACGTCTCATTGGAGAAAGGGATAAGTTGCTTACTAACTGGCAACTTAGAAAAATTCATCTGGATCAATTGTGTGATCTACTTGTATTTTTAAGAGAAACAAAACTTATTGAAGATGCTACGAACACCCAAGAAGCCGCTTTGACACATGTCGACATTGGAGAAACAGTAGATGAAGTCAGTAATCAACTTAAGAAACATGAAGAATTTGAAAAAGTACTTCAGGTTCAAGATAAAAATCTCGAAGCTCTTTTCGTTTCTGGAAATAAGTTACTACAACAAAATCACTTTGAAAGTGAACAGATTGCTCAAAGATTAGCTGATGTTCAAGCGAAACGCAAAAAAGTGCATCAATTAAGCGAAGCTAAGCGAAAGTATCTCACAAATGGTCTTCTTTATGCTGAATTTGTAAGAGACGTTGCTGAAACGCAAGTGTGGATTATAGAAAAAGAAAAGAAATTAGGCACGATGACAGCGATGACAAAATCGGATGTTTCTGATTTAGAAGACAAAATTAAAGTCTTACAAAAACACCAAGCTTTCCAAGCCGAAGTTGTTGCTAATGCTGGACGAATACAAGAAATTAAAAATAATGGAGAAACATTAATTCGGAAAAATCACAAAGCATCCCAAGATATAGCTGACCAGCTGGCTGATTTAGAACAAGCTTGGAGGCGTCTCAATGAAGAAGTTAGTTTAAAAGGCAAAGGTCTCGAAGAAGCACAAGACATTCTTGAATTCAACTCACAACTCGACAAAATTGAATCATGGATTAGGGAGAAAGAGGTTCTGTTACAAGCTGGGGATACCGGAAAAGATTACGAACATTGTCAAATTTTACAACGTAAACTCGATGATGTAGATAGTGATATGAAGATCGATGACACTAAAATTAAAACAATTACTGCCCTTTCGAATAAATTAGCCGCACAAGGGCATAACCATGTACGAGAAAGAGGTGATAATCTAATTAAAAAATGGCATTCTTTACAAAAAGCTCTAAATGACTACAGAAACAAATTGAACGAAGCTTCTGAAATACACTTATTCGACAGAGATATAGCTGACACCTTGGATCGAATAGCAGAAAAATGTTCGATAATGGAATCAGAGGAAGTTGGTAGAAACCTAACTGCAGTAGAAGCCCTACAAAGAAAACAAGAAGCTCTTGAGAACGAAATATCGGCTATAGAAAATAAAATCGTTAATACACATCAGAAAGATGCTTTCTACCTCAGTGAAAAATACCCATATTCCACCAAACATTTGGAAGAAACTTTGCTCAATTTAGAAATGCAAATGCAAAAACTAGAAGCAGCTAAATTAAAACGCAGGGCCTTATTACACAAGGCGCATTCTCAAGAAAAATTCTTAGCCGACGCGAAACAATTAGAACAATGGGTATTAGAAACTATTAAACGGATGGAATCACAAGAGAAACCCAATAGTGTCGTCGATGCTGAAGTCCAACTAGAGTTACACAACGAACTTAAAGCTGAAATAGCGGGACGTGATGAACCATTTACCCAATTAATACAATATGGCAAAACTTGTCCTGAAAAAGATAATCCCATAATTGTAGATAATGTCAAGAAACTTGAAGAATTACACAACAAAATTCACAAAGCTTGGATTGATCATAAAAACAATTTGACGCATTCATTTGATGTGCAAGAGTTTAATGAACAAGTAAATCAACTTAACAATTGGCTGGCTGATAAAGAAGCTTTCCTAAATAACGAAGATGTCGGTGACACACCAAGAGCAGTTGAAGCTTTGTTAAGAAAACATAACGACTTTGAACTAACGTTACAAAGTTTGTTAGGACGAGTGGATGAATTAAGATCAGAAGCTAAAAGAATAACAACAGATTCTAGCAGAAATAACGAAGAGGTGTTACTCAAGTTAGAATCGGTTTTAAATCGTAACGATAGGTTGTTAGCCAAGACGAAGCAACGTAAGGATACATTGGAGAAATCTAAGGCCTTGCAAGACTTCTTAAGGAACGTTAACGATGTTGAGACATGGTTGACGCAAAAACTGCAAACGGCAGCAGATGAAAATTACCGGGAACCTATTAACTTACAAAACAAGATTCAGAAACATGCTACATTTGAGGCTGAAGTAATTGCTAGTGGAGAACGAATTCAGAATGTTGTAGAAGTTGGAAAAGATCTTATTGCAGCTGATCATTATGCTGCCGATGAAATCGGAATAAGACTAGATGAACTAGAAAATGACTGGAAACATTTATTAGAACTCTCTAATCTTAAACGGGATCGGTTAAATGAAGCCTATCAGGCATTGCTATTTAATAGATCGCTAGAAGAATTTGAGACCTGGTTAACAGATGTCGAACATCAACTGAAAATTACTGGCACAGATGATTTTACTAGTGCAGGTAATCAACTTAAACGGCTTGCTACTTTAGAGAATGATATCCAGCAACATGCTGAAAACTGTGAAATTATTAATGAAGGGGCTGAGCAGTTCAAAAAAGGTGGACACTTCTTAGCTGACGAAATCGATGAAAAGGTTCAAAAAGCTATCACAAGATATCACCAATTAAAAGAACCGCTACAAGCTAAAAAAGACCAGCTTGAACTATCTTCTATGTTACAACAATTTACTCGAGATGTTGATGATGAGTTACAGTGGTTGGATGATAGAGAACCTCTTGTAGCTTCACAAGACCTTGGTAATAATTTAACAGCTGTTCAACACTTGCAGAAGAAGCACCAAATTTTAGAAGGCGAACTAACTTCGAGAAGCGCTATAATTGATGCACTTGTAGCGAGAGCTGATCAACTAGTTAGAGCGAAACATCCCTCCGAAACCATTATAAGAGATAAAACTGAACAATTAAACATTAAGTTAGACCAAGTTAAGGATTTGGCCAGTATTAGAAGACTCAGACTTCAAGATTCACTGGAAGTACAAGCTGTAAGTAGAATACAAACATTAGTATTTAATAATTATTTTAGTTTACTGATTTTTGTATTTGGTATTTAGTTAATTGGGCATTTATAGGCAGGTATATCTGTTTTGACCTATTCAATTTTTTTTGTTATTTCTTTTATTGTTCTTATAGTAGGACTAGAAATCTAATAGACTCATTATTATTCATAGCTGATAAGGTAAAAAGTTGTAAAAAAGGCAGGATCGCACTTTACAGCCGGGTACCTAAATTACTTCGATCGCATAGCTAGAAGAACGGAGCCAGTGGAACTATTGGTAGTAGAAGGAAAGATAGAAGGTTGAAAACCAAGAGGAAGATCTCCAACACTATGGGCAGACGAAGACGAAGGGTAAATGAAGATTCTGGTGGAAAAATTTACTTAGGTTTTCTTCGTAGACATATATCTTCGTTAGACATATAATACCTAGACTGCTCGGTGCAATCTAAATCCGTTTCCCTAATGCGACAGAAAAAATATACGAGCAGTCCTTGCATCTCTTTCTAATGGAGTTTATCGACCATGTGAACATTCCACTGGAAATTGTTTGATAATGGGAAGATCATGGGGACGCATTAGAAAGATATGCAAGCACTGCTCGCATCTTTTTTCTCTGTAGCACTAGAGGAACAGGTTTAGATTGTAGCGCGTTGTCTAGGGTAGGTTAGGTTGGCTGTGGGGTTTCTTAGGTTAGGTTCAGTTAAAAAAGGAATTCATCTGACTCCATCTATTTTAAAGCAGTCTACTTTCGATTTTATACTCTACCACACCGTGGCGTGTGGAGACCAAATTGCGTTTAAAGTTTAAAGCTCTCTTTATATTGTCGATATGTCGCTAGCTAGAAACTAGGCAAGCATCATCATATTTATATTGTTCTGAAGCTATTTTCTTGTGGTATTTTAAATTAATTTATATTTAAATGGGAATAAGCAACAATTAAAGGTTAAAATACGTTTATTGACGTTTCAATTTCCACTTCGGAAATCGTTCTCAAAATACAAACATTAGTAAATTAAACAAATTTTGGGTATTTTTTTTTATTGTTACTTAGTGAAAAATTCTTCTAATAATTTAATTTTATCTGACTCATCTATATTGACAATTCAGACATACCTTATACATTTTAAAGTAGACGACTTTAAAATGATATTGCCAATATTGTTGAGTTGCGTTCCTGGGACGACTTTACTTATAAGATAGTTCATTCGATTACATGAAATCAACTTTAACTTGAGAATATCCGTCAGAAAAGATCATAACATGTAATTCGTCTTTAAAAAGACAAATACATGCCATGATGACAGTAAAATTCTCCTGTTAATGATTCCATAGTAAATTATGAGGGAAAAACCAGGAAAAAAACCTCATAATACTATCCCGACATGGTAAGTATTTGATCGTGCATTTAGTTTACCTTCAATAACCACCAAATTCCGATTTTATATGTTTGTTATTTAAAAAACATAAATGATGTATTCTCTATATGTTACTGACTTACCAATACTGGTATTTTTCTTTTAATAACTTCCTCTTTCAATATGGGTAACCAGATCCTACTACATTCTGCCGAAGAATTCGCGACACAATTGGTCTCATTTAGCATAATTAGAGCCGCTTCTTTGATTTTTCTCTTTTTACCATCCGTTTCTTTTAGGACTATATTTGAATCATTCCATTGAACCCTATGTTCATTATTTTTAAAGACGAATTACATGTTATGATCTTTTCTGACGGATATTCTCAAGTTAAAGTTGATTTCATGTAATCGAATGAACTATCTTATAAGTAAAGTCGTCCCAGGAACGCAACTCAACATTATTGGCAATATCATTTTAAAGTCGTCTACTTTAAAATGTATAAGGTATGTCTGAATTGTCAATATAGATGAGTCAGATAAAATTAAATTATTAGAAGAATTTTTCCCTAAGTAACAAAAAAAAACAAAATTTGTTTAATTTACTAATGTTTGTATTTTGAGAACGATTTCCGAAGTGGAAATTGAAACGTCAATAAACGTATTTTAACCTTTAATTGTGGCTTATTCCCATTTAAATATAAATTAATCATCATATTTGTTCAACATTATTCGATTTTGAAACTATTTTTTTCTGGTATGTTTATATTAACTACTCTATTGTTTGGGAATAAACCATAATTATATGTATATAGTATAAGTTACTTTATACCTCAGTAACTAAGCGAAAAATCATTTGGACTTTACTTAGGTAAGATGGGTCACTAGATGCTGAACTGCAGTTTTTCCTCCACGTTTTCTTTTAATTTATTTCCTTATTTTATCACTTTGCTTTCTGTTTGATATTTCTTTATTTTTATTTCGACGTTCTTCACTAATCTTCGTGCTTCTTAATATATTCTTCGAATAATTCTAATATTGTATAGTTTGTTCTCATTTAGTTTTGTTTTTATTGATATTCGAAGATAACATCTCGTAGGTAATATCTGTCATTGGGAGATTTGGTATTATGTTCCTACTATCAAGAAATCTAGATTTTTGTGACCAGTGTTTGCTAACCGTACGTTGTTTTCTAGGTTGTACAGGCCGTGGTCAGAATGTTTGTCTTACTTCAGAAGAAAAAAAGAAAAAAGGAGGACTCCAGATCACGGCTTTAATCCTCGAAAATAATGTATTATTATTAGTTACTGATTTTTGTAAAAAGCTGATTTTGGGAAATTTATGTTAAGCCTGATGCAATCATCTTTTCCTTCTTTCCTTTTCTTTTCCAATAGTATTTTCCTTCTGCTAGTTTATATATTTCAATTTATTGTGACCAGGTTATTTAAATTCAAAAAAATATTTTTTTAGTTTTACCAAGATGTATCTGAAGCACAAGCTTGGATTATAGAAAAGAGACCACTTCTGGCAACAAAAGAAGTTGGTAAAGACGAAGATACAGCAAAGTCGTTGCAACGAAAATTGGAGACTTTATCTATAGAAGTAAAAACTTTCCAAAAGACCATTCAAAAGATAGTTGATGCAGCAGATTCTTTAATTGCTAGAAGACATTTTGATGCAGCAAATATTGAGAAAGCCAAGGTAAATAATATATTTATTTAATATTTTTACATTAATTATTGTTGGATTCATCTAAAGGGAATCAAAATCAATCTATGAAATTCAATAATCTTGTCAACATCGTACCTTCAATATAATCAACATTGTAATATTATATTTTCTTATTGTTTTTAGGTGGAACTACAAAAGGACTTTGGTGAATTGAGAAGACTTGTCTCCGAAAGAGAAGTCCGTTTAGCTGAAGCGTTGCAATATTTCGGCTTCGTACATGAATGCAATGAAGTACAAGACTGGATGAAAGAACAAATGAACAAGGCCGATTCGGAAGAATATGGTAATGATTTGGAACATGTCGAGCTTCTGATCCAAGCATTTGATACGTTCCATGCGAGTCTTATTAATAGCGAACCACGCGTACAACAGTGTATAGAAAACGGACATTTTATCATAGATGCAAAGAGCAGTTACAGTCCCGATATTCAACAAAAAATTATCGAATTACAGAATAATTGGGATGATTTGTTGGAACTGGCAAACGCTCGTAAAGAGGCGTTGGCTGGAGCTAAACAGGTGCATCTATTCGACCAAACTGCCGATGAAATAATATCATGGATTAGAGAAAAGGACATTGATGTTATATATGGTGTTTATGTACCAGATGTGGAGGTAATATATATATATATATACATATATATATATATATATATATATATATATATATATATATATATATATTTAGATTTGTTTTTATGTAATTATTTGATTACTGTTTCGTAATAATGTTGAATACATAATTGTTCCAGTATAATAATAAGACATGAGTGAGTGTATCTATGTGTTATATGTTGTTCATTGTTTCTCTTCCTTGTTTGCGTTTCTTGTTTGTTCCTGATCCATTCTTGTATAACGAAAAGCTAGGGAATGGATGATATCAAATGCTAATTTTTGTGTGCTTACATGGTAAATTGTAAATGATATGTTTCTGATCTTCTATTAACCCATTAAAAATGGTGTATTCTTGTTGCTGACTTCTTCTTTTAGTATTGGCAACCAGGGCCTGCTACATTCCGTTTATTTGTTTGCTGCACATTTGCCTTCATTAAGTAAGATGACGGTTACTTCTTTGATGTGTCTTTTTTTGCTGTCTGTTTCTTTCATGATTATTGATGCATCTCTCCATTGTACTTTGTGTTCATTGACTTAGGCATGTTTGCATGTCTGGGATCTGTAAAAGTCTCCGTTTTCGATGTATGATTCGTGCTCATTTATCCTAACACTTAAGAGTCTTTAGATTTTGTTCCACATAAAAATTGTTGTGTTCACAAGATATTTTATAGATGTAGTTCTGTGATCTCTCCTTTTTGTTGTTTGGTTTAGACAGAAAAGATCTCAGTGTTGGTTGTTTTAATGTTAATGTGGTATTATATTTATTTCCTACCCTTTTTAATTTGTGTGATAAGACCTTTTGTTGTTTCTCCATGGTTTTGGAACATAACGTCTATTTATTCTATTGATTTTAAAAATCTGTTCTTAATCCATTCCTCAATTCATCTACAAGGATGAACGATGTTACCGGTCAAACACTTATTATTCGTAAATTTTCAAACTTAATGCAAGCAATTAAACCAAACTGAACACTACCTTTTGTTATAGGTTATTGAAGACATGATGAGGAAACATCAGGCTTTGGAAACTGAAATGAAAGCTATCAAAGACAAAGTCGATTTTGTCGAACAAGAAGGCGACCGATTAATCGCTGAATACCCAGACACCAAAGAACACATTGACGATAAACGAGAAGATACAGTCAGTACTTTACAGGACTTACAAGACAAAGTTGAGAGACAGAAGTATTTCTTACAACAATCTGAACAGCTGCAGTCTTATTTTGATGAGTATCATGATTTATTGTAAGTATTTTGTATAATTTAAAATAATAGTATCTTAAAAAAAAAGACAAATTACATGCACGAATAATAGCATTACATAGACAAACAATAACTAAATCCAGTGGCGACGCGTTACAATTTTAGTTGGCGGGACCTGGGCCGCATATAAATTTGACCAAATTATGATAAGAAAAATAAAGATTGGAAAACATGGCATAAAAAATTATACAGGTATTGTACTGAACTTACCCAATAGCAGCTTTACTTTTACAAAAGTTAAGATCGTCTGGTTTTCTGGCTAGCAAACATGTCGATGACTCTATTGTTAAAGTTAGGAATTTCACTAAGTACTTCCTTATGAATCGAACATACAGCCAGTGAATTCAGTCTGTCTTGGCCCATAGTATTCCAAAGAAAAGTTTTAATTCTTTTATGAAATGTGAAATGGTTTGTGTACTTCAGAAAATGATTTTTCAAAGGCATACTGGGCGAAAAAAGTAAATAGTTCACTGACTGCACACATATTTTTGAATGTGTCGTTTCGATATATCACTAAAAGTTCATTTTTCAATCTAACTTTACAAATTAAGGGATTGTAACTTAAAGTACTGATTAAGGTTTCTGGGAACACTTCTCTGAATAAAGGTGAATTTTTTGAGTCAATAATTTCAAAACTTTAGAATATTTCAGATTGTTGAAATTGGTCTTAAATTAACCACAATATCACATATTTCTTTGGCATTCCCAATGAAATTTACTTCCCAGTCATGTTTATATATTATTTCAAAGTGGTGGAATGCATGATATTATAACATTGATATAGAAGAAATTAAGAAAAAACAGAAATTGCGGATTGAGAAGTAAATTTTTAAACCATAGGCTTCTCTTTTTTTAATATAAGCCCAATCATTTTCCTACTCGATCTTCCCAAAGCATTCCAATAATTCAGATTTATTTTCATAAATAGTGTTCACGACACGCGACTGAAAGTTCCATCTCGTTGTAGAAATAATAGGAATGCTATTATTCACTCGGTTTAGGCGAAGAAGAAAAAAAAAGTAGTGGACCCAGTAAATTTAGTTGATGAGCGTAACAGTGTACATACTTCGCATAAGTGAAATACTTTTGCATCAGTGTCTGAACACCCCCCTGTTGCAACTCATTACTGCGGCGCTATCGTATGCTTGAGCTATGAGTTTATTTCCAATATTGAAAGGTTCTGGTCACTTTTTAGAACATCACTGAGGATGTAAGCTGTTCGATTATGCACGCTTTCAAAGGATAAAAACCGTTCAACAGATTTATCACACCTAATATATCGCAAAATAATAACAAATTAACTTTTGCAGGATATGTCTGTTGTTTTATCAGCTTGTAAAGCTACAAAACTGGCAGAATTAATATCTTGATTAATTCTTCATAATAAACCTTATACATGCAATCCAAAAGTTCATTTTGTATAATATGTGAGATATATTTAGAAACTGATGTACTATTTAAATGTTCTTCTAATATACTATCAAGATTACTAAGCAAGGATAATAAATCAAAAAAATTCAATACTTTAAACATTCAATAACTCTATTAATTATGTGCTTATTCTTTGTGACTTGTTCATTGTGTTTCTATACTGAAATTTTATAGCAGAGACCATCACTGAAGCAATGTTGACAGTACCAAATAGTTTTTTACATTCATTTTAAGTTGTGTAAATTTAAAGTCCTTTGGTTGATACGCATCTAATCGTTTAAGTTCAATCTTTTTCTGTATCCTTAACGTTTGAAAAGGACTTTGTAATAAATAGTCTACTTTGTTCAGTTTAAATTAACGTTATCACGTTATAACGTATTAACTACACAGTTGATGTACTTAACTGAAGATGACTTAATATGATAGGATGTCACATATCATACGGATTTGAACATGACATAGAAGATTAACTACCAACGTTCAATAGAACGTGCGGAACAGTAAGAAGAACGTTAGATAATAAATGCAGAAGTAATACCCAATTGAAGTTTTATAAGACAATGGCGGAACCAACATTTCTGTATGATTAATGGACGTGGGTAATAAAACAAAAAGATCTGTCACAAATCCACGTAGCAGAAATGAAATTTGTGAACGACCTCAACATATTCTCAATAGAAGAAAAAATCCAGTAGTAAAATCCAAATCTATGGTAGTACCAGTTGTTATTACCGTAACAACTGGTACTACCATGCAGATAGTATGAATGAAGACCACATACCAAAAATAGCAATAAAATACGTCCTCGGAAAACATGGACACTTGATCCGGAACAGATCATAAGGCCTAATCATATTTTATTTCAAATTACTCAATCTCATAATATTTTTCATCTAACCAAGTCTACTTACCTTCCTTGATTTTTTATTTTCTCCCTTCTTATATTATGTCTAAAATTTTCTCTTTTATCTATTGCTGTTTTTCCGTCTTGTACTTGCCAATAACAATAAAAATAACATTCCTAAGAACAATGAAAATTTGCAACAGTTTGCAAATGGGTGTTTATTATTACAGCAATATTTGTTTCTAAATTTGACAATAATTAAGACTTATCTTTAATAATAAACCACAATTAACTCCCGAAGTATTCATTTTAGGTATAAGGAACTCTAATACAAGTAGAAGTCAATTAATTTCTTATTTTAATAAAGTTATAAAATACAGGATGTTTCAATCTTATGAGATTACGTTGGATTGATTTTTTAACAAATGCCTTAACCATTTATAAACACCCTGAATGAAGAAATCGGATTCCGATGTGAATTTCTAAGAAATAATAATTATCCTTTCTTAAAATAGATAAATTATTAACTTTAAAAATCCTGTCCCTAACTTTCAACATAAAAAACAGATTTGAGTGAGACAAAAAGTATACATTTTTATAATATATATATATATATATATATATATATATATATATATATATATATATATATATATATATATATATATAAACCGTTCAACAGATTTATCACACCTAATATATCGCAAAATAATAACAAATTAACTTTTGCAGGATATGTCTGTTGTTTTATCAGCTTGTAAAGCTACAAAACTGGCAGAATTAATATCTTGATTAATTCTTCATAATAAACCTTATACATGCAATCCAAAAGTTCATTTTGTATAATATGTGAGATATATTTAGAAACTGATGTACTATTTAAATGTTCTTCTAATATACTATCAAGATTACTAAGCAAGGATAATAAATCAAAAAAATTCAATACTTTAAACATTCAATAACTCTATTAATTATGTGCTTATTCTTTGTGACTTGTTCATTGTGTTTCTATACTGAAATTTTATAGCAGAGACCATCACTGAAGCAATGTTGACAGTACCAAATAGTTTTTTACATTCATTTTAAGTTGTGTAAATTTAAAGTCCTTTGGTTGATACGCATCTAATCGTTTAAGTTCAATCTTTTTCTGTATCCTTAACGTTTGAAAAGGACTTTGTAATAAATAGTCTACTTTGTTCAGTTTAAATTAACGTTATCACGTTATAACGTATTAACTACACAGTTGATGTACTTAACTGAAGATGACTTAATATGATAGGATGTCACATATCATACGGATTTGAACATGACATAGAAGATTAACTACCAACGTTCAATAGAACGTGCGGAACAGTAAGAAGAACGTTAGATAATAAATGCAGAAGTAATACCCAATTGAAGTTTTATAAGACAATGGCGGAACCAACATTTCTGTATGATTAATGGACGTGGGTAATAAAACAAAAAGATCTGTCACAAATCCACGTAGCAGAAATGAAATTTGTGAACGACCTCAACATATTCTCAATAGAAGAAAAAATCCAGTAGTAAAATCCAAATCTATGGTAGTACCAGTTGTTATTACCGTAACAACTGGTACTACCATGCAGATAGTATGAATGAAGACCACATACCAAAAATAGCAATAAAATACGTCCTCGGAAAACATGGACACTTGATCCGGAACAGATCATAAGGCCTAATCATATTTTATTTCAAATTACTCAATCTCATAATATTTTTCATCTAACCAAGTCTACTTACCTTCCTTGATTTTTTATTTTCTCCCTTCTTATATTATGTCTAAAATTTTCTCTTTTATCTATTGCTGTTTTTCCGTCTTGTACTTGCCAATAACAATAAAAATAACATTCCTAAGAACAATGAAAATTTGCAACAGTTTGCAAATGGGTGTTTATTATTACAGCAATATTTGTTTCTAAATTTGACAATAATTAAGACTTATCTTTAATAATAAACCACAATTAACTCCCGAAGTATTCATTTTAGGTATAAGGAACTCTAATACAAGTAGAAGTCAATTAATTTCTTATTTTAATAAAGTTATAAAATACAGGATGTTTCAATCTTATGAGATTACGTTGGATTGATTTTTTAACAAATGCCTTAACCATTTATAAACACCCTGAATGAAGAAATCGGATTCCGATGTGAATTTCTAAGAAATAATAATTATCCTTTCTTAAAATAGATAAATTATTAACTTTAAAAATCCTGTCCCTAACTTTCAACATAAAAAACAGATTTGAGTGAGACAAAAAGTATACATTTTTATAATATATATATATATATATATATATATATATATATATATATATTACTATATATATATATATATATATATATATATATATATATATATATATATATATATATATATATATAATATATTACCCAAAATCTAAAAATACAAAAATATATAGGATGTTCAACAAAATTTATGGCGACTTTCAGTCTTACTTGGATGTGAAAGCGAGCTGCCCATATTTTCGACAAGCAGATCTGCCGCAATTATGCGGAAGGACAAATTTTCAGATTTTAAATTCGTTTATAGTCAAAAACAGTAAGTCTAATGTGAATTCTACGCGAAACACCCTATATTAGATTTAATAATAGTAGACTTTCACTCTTAAATTGATCTGATTTATCATTTTGTGTAAGTTAAGTTAAAAGTAATAAATAACTTGTATTTTTTAGAGCGTGGATAAACGAAATGCTTGCCAAAATTACTGCTCCAGATTTACCTCAAGATTGTATCGAAGCAGAACTGTTGTTAGGTCGACATAAAGAGTACAGTACTGAAATCGATGGAAGATTACCTGTATTCCAACAATTTTATGAAACTGGTCAAACGTTTATAAAAGAAGGTCATAGTTTGTCTCAAGAAATCGAAGACAAAATTAAAATACTTAAACAGAAAATTGATTTGTTAGACAACACTTGGAAAAAGAGAAATCTTATATACGAACAAAATTTGGACCTTCAACTTTTCAAACGAGATGCCAACGTTTTGGAGAATTGGATGGCAGTTAGAGAAGGTATGGCAATATTTTGAAATTAGAAGTTTGTATAATTTAAAAATGCATTCAAACTTAGTTTTTACAACATGCATTATTACAAAAAAAATATTTCTTTATAGGTACTCTTAAAGATGGTAAAGTGGGAGACTCTATCTCCCAAGTTGAGGAGTTTATCCTCAAACATCGCGATTTTGAGGAAACTATCAAAGCTCAGGACTCAAGATTTAATGCTTTAAAACGACAGACTCTCTTAGAAGACTCGTTTGCACAACAAAAACTTCAGGAAGCCAGAGCTAGAAAGGAAGAGAAGGAAAGAATCGAACAAGAGAAATTAGAACAGAGGAAGCAAAAAGAGAAGGCGAGAATAAATGAACTAAGACGACAGGAATCGTTACCAAGGTTAGTGTTTTTGAAATAAATAGTAACCGTTAGTTGCTTTCTTTATTTTGTGTTTTATCAATTATTTATTTTTGATGTTTACGTTCATCTCTGTTTGTATGGAGGACAGAAGTCCTTCGTTCTTCCATATTTTCAAGGATTTCTTGTACTATCCATTCTTGATTTATAGTTCTTACATATGTTAATGTTTCTCTCAATTTATCGGTGTTTATCTGTAGTTTAACTTATTTTCTGTGGTTCAGGTATATTTTTGTATTTTAATCAAAATTTTTAAATTTATTTTAGGTACAGTTTACCCGAAGATGCAAGGCCAGTAATATCACATGAGCAACTCGAAGCTCTTCAACAATCTACTCAATCACCTGCCGAAAATAACAATATATCTATACGTAAAACTAACTCAATAGCCCACACGTTCGACAGAGATAGAATTAGAAGAGGGTCTGATGTTTCTGTTAAACGAGCTGAGAGTATGAAAGTGGGCAATTTGGTCAAACCTGTAAAGAGAACGCCGTCTTTCAATACTAGAAGGCGAGGATCTATTCGATCAAAGAATGGTAATTAATTTTTTTTGCGTGCATTAACTAGATCAGAATGAATAATTCAAATATGAGTACAGTCGACTCTCGATAAAATGAACTCGTCGTGACCAGCGAAATATATATATATATATATATATATATATATATATATATATATATATATATATATATATATATATATATATATATATATATTAAAATATTAAAACTTGCTACTTATATTATATTTCTCAAGATTTGTACATCATATTACACTTGTACACTGACAACCACCTCACATCATTCTAAAATCAATTCTAAACTCTCTAGAACACTCATCATTTGTTGTATAGTAGGCATAATAGCTAGGTAACTGCTGTCTGCACGGTTTTCTTCATTTCCTAAATCTTGGTCGATCCCTGTTACTTCCTTCACTATTTTTTCATCTGTTAGAGTGGCTAAAATGGTGCCTCCGAATCGACAGCAACGAACTCTTCGATCTACTCCTGTGACTGACTTGTTTCCGAATCCGCAAGAAGCAAAACAATTACAGTTCTCGTAGACACGTCATCATAAGATTTTTTTAAAAACCCCGTTGCCTGAAGTACGTCGATCTGTCGCAAAATATCTATCAAAAGTTAAGTGGCTGCAGCTTTGACAACGTATTAAGTAGAAGATATTCAATCTTCAATGTAGTAAGTGAAGGAATACGTCCACGAGCTGTACAGTTGTCCATGAGCATCATGCTTTTTTCTTTTTCTTGTCATCCAGGCTTTTGAAGTTGTCGTATACTCCGTCGGTAAAGATTTGCCATTTTTAAAATACCTTGGCCTTTTGAATTTTCTAATGAGGAAAGGCTCACGTTAGTCTGATACTGTCATGTTTACAGCAACTAAAACGTTCCTTATTTCTATAATATGAATTTGTTTTTCTAATCAAATTAGAATCATCTTCAAAATGATTTCATTTTCAGAAACGTGCGAGCTGCTTCAATTCTGTACTTGATCTCTTTACTCGGTTCTAGTTGGTCTGTAATGAAGTATCTCAGATATTTAAAGTGGGTAAATCTCTGAATATTTTGTTGATCTATCTATAGGGAATAGATGTAAGTGAGATTGGCGACTGAATATAATTGTATGAATTTTGTCTTAGAAACATTTATTTTTAGACCCGTTTCTCTTCCTATTGTGTTTACTTGAAGGCCCTGGAGACTATCACATAAGATAGCACTGTCATGTGCGTGTGTAAGATTATTAATTAATTTACCATTTATTTTCACTCCAAAATCTTGATCTTGTAAAGTCTGTTTGAAAATTGTATCCGAGTAGTTATTAAATAACATCGGGGTTAGAATGCATCCCTGTTTGATGCCTCTTTGAATGTAACAACATCATCATCAGTAGCATCACAGATCGTTATGAGCTAAAGCCTTCTTCAGAACAATTCTTCATTCACCCCTGTCTCTGGCAACTATTCTTCATGCTCTAACTCCAATAGATTTTGAATCATCCTGTAATTTGTCTTGATACCTAAGTCTCAGTCTTCCTCTGGCTCGTTGTTCCATCAGTCCTTTTCAGCCATTTCTGTCATTCGTCTCTTAATCTCTAATTGAACGATGCTTTCTGTTTTCAATATAAGTTTTCTATGATACGTAGATATCTACCACTAATGACTTTGGTTCTTAATATGTTCAAAAGCGTTCCATGCTGTACCCTATCGAAAACCTTTTCGTAATCGATGAAAGCCACGTAAATTATATTTATCATCTTTACCAAATCCAAGTAAACATCTTAAATCCAAACTGGGTTTCATCTAGGTCTCTTCCGCATGACTTCCTATTCATCTATGAATATTGTAAAGTAAAAATTTTCAATGTTTAGTTCAGCACACTAATTAATCTGTTATATTTACATCATTAAAAAGCTTAACTAGGGCGCTGATGTGGTCCTCTTGTATCATTTTTAAGAGTTCTGCTGGGATGTTGTCTGGTCCAGTTGTTTTCTTGGTTTTGGCTAATTTTATAGCATGAAGAACTTAAATTTTAAAATTTCTGTTCATCTCGGACCCAATCAGTTATATAGTTACTCCATTTTTCAAGTATATCGCGTTCATCAATGATAACTTGTAAATTTGTCCTAAATAATCTACTAGAGTATTAGTGTTTTTTTTATTATACAGGCCAGCAACTTTACGTTTTTCTTTTCCAATTCTTTAATTTTTGGACATCTATCCACTTTTCTTTAGCTGTTGTCTATTGTTTGTTTTACTTCTTTTCATTTTCTTCTGTATTCGTTTGCCTTGTCCTTGTATTGTCTTCTTTGTTCGATAATGTCTAGTATTTCTTCCATCATCCATTGTTGTGTCTTGAATCTATTACACTATATTCTTCTAGTATCTTGATCATGTGTTCCCGAAATAATTTCCATGGTGACATCTGAAATAGTAAAATTCTTTTGCTGATGTTTTTTCTCTATTCGTTTTATCCTTACTTTTGCATCGGCGACTAAAGGGTTGTGATCAGATCCAATATCTGCTCAGGGTATGTCATAACTCTACTTATGAAGTGCCTAAATCTTTTGTTGATATTGATGATTTCTTATTATACGTGTTGGATTATCTGCAGGGGCTCTCCAAGTATACAGCCTGCTAGTATGTAGCTTATAGTATGTATTGGTTACTACCATATTGTGTTCTGGGCAAAAATCAACCAGTCTATCCACTTGTTCATTTATGCCTCTCGGCAATATTTCTCTAAAAGATATGATCTACGCCCTTTACCAATTCTGGCATTAAAATCGCCCATTATGAATGTGATTTCGTTAGATTTTAAGCTGTTATATGCTATAATAAGCTTATTATAGAGCATTTTTTACTTCATTTGCATACTTTCTGCAGGTAGGGGTATATACTTCTATGCATTAAGTTAATATTAAATGTAATGTGGCGCAGATGTAAGAAGATTATTACAATTGACAATTTTAAGCGTTTGGTCTCCTGAACAAGATGCTCAAATTTACCAGAAGCATAAAGTATTCTAACGTTCACACTTTGCTAACCAAAGAGCTGCTCGGGACTACAGGCCGTGATTGTTGTTTTCGTCGTCATATCAATATCCTGGTAAATAATTAATAGTGTGCTTTCCCGTTACCTTCACTGTTTTGAGTTCAGCCGCTTATAATCTGATACCGGGCTGCCATTTCCACCGAATTCGCCGGTTCGAATTTTTTCTTATTCGCCTTCATGGTCGTTGTGGTCGTTATCTGTAACGCTAGATAAGTGCCCCCCCACTGAGTGCTATGAGCCGGGCCAGCTGAACTCTGGTTTTTTTATAGAGCTGTTACTCCTCTGTCCCTCTTTATTTTACCGGGATTGGGATCGGTTTAATCGGGTGTATAGCTACAGTTCACCCCACAACTTACACGGGCAGAGTTTAGAATCTCCTCATGAGTAATTATTTAAGTGGGCTTTTTCTTGACTGTAAATATATTATAGAATATTTTTCCAATTTGTAACTTTTTTAAATGGTCTTTATAGGCTTTTTATGCTTATATTAATAAAATCTGACTGAAGATGAGTTCTTAATATAAAAAAAAATACTTTATTTTATTAATTTTAATAAATTGCTTACGTTTTAACGTTCTCATTGCAACTGTTTTTCTATTTTTTAGAATTAGTACTACCTCCTGTGGAAGCTGAAGCATTTCTCGAAAGAAAACAACTCCTGCTTCCTGGACAAAAACGTGCTACAAATCGGGCATGGAAACATTCTTACACTGTTCTCTGTGGCCAATTACTATGTTTCTTTAAAACAAAGGATGATTTTGTTGCGAGTAAAGCTAATGCACCACCATTGAATATACACAATGCCACCTGTGGAATAGCAGACGATTACCAAAAACGAAAACATACTTTCCGATTGTCTATTACAGATGGATCAGAGTTTTTGTTTGCGTCCAATTCAGAAGTCGACATGATGGATTGGATCAATAAAATTACCTTCAGAGCGAAACTACCTCCGGCAAATCAGTTACAGCATTTTGAGATTACGAAGGTAGGTTTGTAATAATCTTGCATATTATGTACTTATGTAATTTAAATTTCCTTAATTTACTAATTTTTTACGACAGTACAAGATTAAAAACTGTTTTTTCTGTGGAAGTGGTGCAACATATATGTGCAACGTATTTTCACGGTGACCCCTGAGACATGCAATATTACATTTTTTCAAGTGAATGTGTGAAGAGATTATTTTAATGATAAAAAGCCTTTATTAACCTTTTTAAGTGAATGTGTTAAGAGATTATTTTAATAATGCTTTGAAAGAGCAAACACCAAAAGTCTCCTTCGAAATTCCAAGACTCGTCAGCATTAAGCGACTATATACAATCTATAGTAGAAACATTCGACTTCAATTTCCCGTTTTGGACGTCCCGAAATATGGTCGGAATCGAAAGTTATATATGTTTTTGTGAAAAATGAGAAAATCCTTATATTTGTTACTAAAACATCAGCATTGATGGACAAGAAATAGAACTCATAAATAAATATAAATACCTGGGAGACGAGATTAGAATTGGTAAGGATAATCAATCAGACCCATGAAAGAGAAGAATCGGTCTTGGGTGGGCAACCTAAACTAAGAGAAACTTTTAAAAGTGAGCTGCCTATATGTCTGAAAAGAAATGTGATAATGCATGCTACCAAAGTTGACATACGGTGCAGAAACACTTACTTTCAACAAAAGCTTCAGCTACTAAATTGAGGGTCATGAAAATCAAGAATGGAGCGATTCATGTTGGGAAAACGAGTAAAATTAAAAAACGAAGTGATCAGAGAAGAACCAAGGTGACTAACATCATCGAAAGGATCTTCTTAGAGTGCCATATCCCTACGGAACGTCGGCGACTACCATGCTTATAATATTGTTATACTGATCTCGGTCTTGCGCTACGTGTAGCAATTGGTCCGCTGTCAAACCTGTCCACTGCCGCAAATTCCTCAACCAAGAGAGTTTCTTCGGTCCTATCCATTTCTTTCCTTCGATTTTACCGTTGAGAATTAGCCGAAGGAACTCATCTTGGTCCTCTGATTATATGTCCAAGATATTCTAGTTTACGCCTCTTAATAATATTTAATAGAGTTCGTTGATGTCCCATTCTTCGAAGAACTTCTTCGTTTCTGGTCCTGCTAGTTCATGGAATTTTTAGTATCCTTCGATACAACCACATCTCAAACGCCTCGATTTTATTCATGATATCGGCGTTTAAAGTCCCAAGTTTCACATCCATACAAAAGTACAGACCACACGTAACATCTTGTAAACTTTTCACGGATTTCCAAATTTAATGAGTTATTGGATAATAGAGGCTTGAATTTTTGAAATGAGTTTCTTGCCTGTTCAATTCTACATCAAATTTCGGAGGATGGATCCAGATTTTGGGTAATCCAACATCCAAGGTATTTGAATCTCTGAACTCTCTGCAGCGGTTGTTGGTTTAATATCAGTTGGGTTGCGCCGATATCCACTTTACTGGTCACCATGTATTTAGTTTTATCGATATTTATCGACAGTCCCCAATTTGGGCATTCCATGTCAACTCTATTGATTAGCTCCTGCAGATCGTCGATGTTTTCAGCTAGAATCACAGTATCGTCGGCGTACCGTATATTGTTAATTATTTCTCCTCCTATGATAATTCCTTTTTGATTTTTTAAAGCTTCCCTAAATAGATTCTCAGAATACACGTTAAAGAGGGTGGGAGACAGTACACAGCCCTGTCTTACGCCTCGTTCAATACTGATTGGCTTTGCTTCTCTGTTGTTGGTATTAATAATGGCTGTTTGGTTCCAGTAAAGTTTGATGTCTTTCTCATCTAGTTTTATGCTCTGCAAGGCGGTAATTAGTCTGGTATGCTGAACGCGATCAAATGCCTTTTCAAAATCAATGAAGCACATATATACGGGTTTTCTTACCTCCCAACATCATTGAAGGAGTGTTTACATAAAAAATAGTGCTTCTCTAGTTCCAAGGCACCTCCGGAACTCGAACTGCTCTTGACTAATTATTTCTTCGCACTTGTTAATTCGGTTTAGAAGAATATGCAACAGTATTTTAACGGCATGGCTCATTAAACTAATGAGTCTACAATCGCTACATTTCTTAACGTTTGGTTTCTTAGGTAGAGGAATAAAGATCGATTTTAACCAGTCCGATGGAATTTCACTGGTATCATATATTTCATTGAAAAGTACAGTGAGTTCTTTTATATTGTCATTTGAGAGTAATCTCTCTCTCTTGTCGTTTCCTCATTGCTGAGGATCGTGATTTCCTACTTCCGTCAATTCTCTCCATCTCTTGCGATTTTGGGCTGCTCTCATGGACTCGGAAAACGTCTCTCCAGTGGCTCGAAAGGATAGCCAGACTAAAATGGAGATGGGCAGCACACATAGCTAGAATGACGGATGGGCGATGGACGAAAAGGTTATTGGAATGGAGACCAAGGGAAGACAAGAGAAGGGTCGGTCGACCAACTACACGATGGACTGCCAAAGAAGACTAAATAAAAACTGGATGAAGACAGCGGAAACATGAGAAAGAGGTCTATGTTTAGTAGTGGACTTCCAAAGCTGAATGATGATGACATAAAATAAACTGGTCTTTTATATCAAACACATAAATTCTAGCAAATTCGAGAGTATGAGTCAGGCTGCAGGTCAGATCGAGACTTGGTATAATACAATATATAGAAACTTTGATGAGATATTGATGGAATTATTAATATCTCACCACATAAATATTTTTTGTTATATCATCGTGATTTATGTTAAATAACTGTTCCAATTAATAAATTAGTATTACAATTTTTGTGTACAGGATCCAAACGATTTCGAAATTAGTTCGCAGTCAAGTAGAACTTCAAGTCCAGATGTACCCGACACAGTTGTCTTAAGACAGGATCCTCATGCTACCAACGGAAGTGTATCTTCAACGACAACCCATCCGTACCGACATACTATTGGTAAGCAAATCATTATTTTTTGAATTTATTTACTATATAAGAGAGACTTGCGGGAATATACAGCATTGTTAATTAAACAAATACTTTGTAAAAACATAGTTTTAAAAAATTGTGTAATTATACTGATGGCCAAAAAATGCAACACTTTGTATATGGTTATTTATTTGGATCAAAAGTATTTCTTTGTAAGCATTATCTAAATATATATTACTTCGCTATCTTTTCTTTAATTGAAGTTTTTTTCTTTTTTTTTTCTGCAAAAACAAAAAAGATAAGAAAGTTTATTTCTGTGGATTTAACTTTAGTTTATTTGTAATTTTTAGTCATTTTGGATTGTTTTTGATTTACTCAAAAAATCTGAAATCCAAAGAGTTTCGAGGTCTTCGACAATTTCGTCATTTAAGCGACTTCTAAAAAGGACCGATTGCAGGTATGAAAGAGGTCGGTTTTGGTTTATGTGAAATTTCACGAAGAGTTGAAGCTAATCCATCAACGGTGTTAAGTGTTGTCCAGTGGAGGTGGTGGTCCAATGATTAGACTTACCTGCATGAGGTTGCCTTTGACGCCACAGTATAAAGCTCAGTACCGAGCTCGACAAAACTGGAATAACCAATGAAATTTTGTCTGCTTCAGTGATGAACCTGGGTTTTGTTTGGGTGGCTCTGATGAGCGCATAAGGACAAGACGTTTTCTAGGCGAGAGACGAAACAGACTTAACTGTTGAACCTCATACAGCAAGACAACCAAGCGTTATGGTATGATGTGCTATATGTTTGGGAAGCAGATCACCTCTAGTTCTTGTTAACGGTACTCTGACAGCTCTACGATATATTGGTGAAGTACTGCAACTGGTTTTAAATCCATATCTATAAAACATGTCAAATGCGGTGACAAAACATGTCTCATGGAGTTCATACAAGAATCTGGTATAAAGACTTCGAAGTGGCCATCAAGATCAGCTGATTTGTCACCCGTTGAAAATGTGTGGGATATGGTAGGTCGAAACTTAAATCGATTGACACGTTCTCCAGCAAACAGAAGACTTGTGCCATGCCATAAGAAGTATATGGATGAGTATTCCGCAATATGATATGGACCACTTAATTCGATCAATGTCCCATAGATTAACTGAGTGTATAAAAAATCAAGGAGGAGCCACTCATTATTCATTTTTGATGAAAATGACGTTGCAAATTTGTTCATAATGTTATCAAATAATAAGAATATTATAATGGATAGTTCCATAAATAAATATTTAAAAAATGTCCTTCTAGATGTTGCATTTTTTTGGACATCAGTATACATTTATCATCTTACATAACCAACAGTTAAAACTATATAAAATGCCTGTCATTCATAATTAAAGTTTATCACTATTATATAAGTCACGAAGTCATAGGAAAAACATTACTTATGAGATAAAAAAGGATAAATATGACTTGGGCAAACATTTAACAATTTTCGTAGTCGTTTTGTTCTTTTCTTCCTTCATCTCTCAGCAATATTTTTTTGTCTATCTTTTCTCTATAATTTTTGTCATGTGTGCTGCTATCAGTGACTTATTGTGTAAACGATCTTGCTATATCTCCTTAATTTGGGCGTTCATTGTCTTCACGCATTTTCTTACATTTTAACTCATGCGAACATCTTTTGCAGTACACCTTGTTTCTAGATATTCAAAGCATTTTCTTCTTTTTGTTCAGTACCCAACATTCACTCCAATACAGTATACCGTTAGTAGGATCAAAATTCGGATATGATATTATTTTGGATTGCTTTATCCGTTAATTTTGGTATTTTTAAGATATTATTGCAGTATAAAAGTTTATACAAGTTGTGCTAGTTCTCCTTCCCTTCGAAATTATTTCCTCTATTTCGCGGAGTTCTGTCTTCCTCGTCGGTTACGTTATCCTCTAGATATTCAAATTCGTTTACTTTTCAAAAAGGCTATTGATACTCAGTTCTTATTTCTTAATAACGATTTTTCTATTCTTTAAATTAGACCACAAATTGTAAAAACAATATTTATTTAATAATCCAGGACGCGTTTCGACATCACTGTCATCCTCAGCTTTATAAATCAGGATAAACTAAAAAATGGTCTAATTTAAAGAAAAATGGGAAAGTGGCTGGGTTGCTAACGCGATAGGGAACATCCCAAACTATACAATTACTGTTAATCTATTTAATAGTGAGTTATTAAAAAGACCGAAAAGTTCCATTTTTCTTCTGTGGGTACCATTTTGAAGGGAAAAGTTGGGACCAGTGCTAGTGACATGCTTTAATATAATATCACATGAGTCATATCATTTAATAATTCACTATTAAATCTTTTTAAATAGTAATTGTGTAGTTTGGAATGTTCCCTATGGCGTTGGCAACCCAGTCACTTTCCCACTTTTCTTTCAATTAGACCCCATTTAGTTTCTCCTGAGCGAAAGCTGATGATTACAGTAATGTAAAAACGCGTTCCGGATTATTATTTTAACTTACAGACTAGTAATCGTTATTACCTCCCAAACCTCATTAGAGAGATACTTTTCAATATGAATCTTATTCCTTAGTTTTATTTTTGGATTTAAATATTCTCGGCAGCTCATTTTTGTTTGTGTGATTAGGAATAAATTATCGGCATAGGCAAGAATCTTTTGTTTTTTCGTCTTTATATTGGGGGGGGGGGGGTCTGGAATCTTCAAAAGACATCTCAGTCCAGGACGCTGCCTGACTGACCTTAGTACAGGATTCGTTCTTCGTACTCCCGGGGATAGTTCTCGAGGTACTTTAAAATGGCCTCTCGTCACCGAGTCTACGCCGAACGCCTACCTGCTAAACCAGACCCTCCTCTGTCATCCAGCGATCCGGAAGCGAAATGGTCGTTGTAAGGCCGGCATCACTTCCGAAGCACTACCTTCATTCATTCATTCTCCATTCATCTACATCCACACTCCACTAATCAGCAATGAGGCTCCCTGTCTCATTCCAGGTAGCACGTAGAAGACCCTCATCACTTCTAGACCGGCATTTCCTCCTTCCCCATAGTCTGACTCACGCATTCTAACTCTACAGTCTGGCCCACTTTTCTAGCTTCAACTTCCAGCTTCTTTCACTGTTACCTTTGCCGTTGGTCCAGCTGTCTTTCTTCCTCTTTTTTTTTTCTTGATCGCTGCATGGATATAGTTGTGTCTGCTAGTCCAACCTGATTTATTTTCAATCATTCTCTCAATCATTTCTCTCACTGTAACACAATTCACACCTGTCTATCTTTTCATTCTGTTCCTTTCTACTATCCATCTGTTGCAATCTGACATCGTATGTGTCACAGTGTCCGAGTGTCCACAGTATAGGCATTTATCTGTATCAGCCTTTCCGAACACAGAGAGGTAGACCCTAAAACACCCGTGTCCTGTGAGCACTTGCGTCAGGAAATAGTCCAGTCGCCTGTGGCCACAGTCCACCCAATCTCTTATGTTCGGGATCAGCATTTTCGTCTACTTTGACACATCCTCCGTGTTGTTCCATTCTTCTTGCCATCTTTCAATTAACCTTTCCCTTTCCTGTCTTCTTTCGGCCATATTAAGGTTTGGGCCTCTTCTCTCATAGAGCTCTTTTCTTTCCAACGCCAAAACATGCAACGGAACACATCCGGTGATGGTCCACAAGGATGCCGCAGACACAGTCCTGTAAGCACATGCCACTCGCAACAGACTTGTTCTGTCCACTTGTGTCGTGAGCCTTCTATGGGCACGTAATCTCTACCGCCTCGCTCCAGACTGGTGCCGCGTAGAGGACGATCGACTGTACAACACCGTGTAAGACCCTCCTCCTTTCAGATTTGGGTCCCCCAATGTTGGGCATCACCCTCCCCAACGCAGTCGCTCTATTTGCAGCCTTCCGGACCACCTCCCGCACGTGTTCCCCCACATTTTCCATTTTGATGCAATGCCATTCATAGCTAAGAAAAGTGGCACAAGCTACTTTTCTTAGTTACTATATATTCGGTTTTCTCTACTATCATTTTTATAAGTTTAATCACAAAATTAGTAATCGGAAATTATCCACTAAAATAGGAATCATATCAATTAAGTATCTAAGGTTTTATATAAGTTTCGAAAAATATAGAGATATTGGTCACACAATTAACAAATCTGAGTATATATATATACGAAAATGGTTGCGTTTCGATTTAATTTGAGTTTTTTACCACTCCCTGACACGTGTTTCTGGGACTTCCCGTCATCAGAGAGAGCTTGTAAGAAAACTCAAACTAAACCAAAACGCACCGACTACTCTAGCAATTATAGAAAAAATAATTACCAGAGTATGCTACTAGAGACATCTAGTGATGAAAGATGAAGTTAAATGTGTCGATAGCAATTAAAGTAAACTGTATACTCACGCTTAATCAAGCCATTAAGAGCGATGCTGGGAATATTTATATTCCACTATGCATCAAACAATTTACTCATATAAATTACCATCTTTCTTGTACTCATTGCGTCGAGTAAGAACGATAAATATACGAGTTTTCTTACAAGCTCTCTCTGATGACGGGAAGACCCAGAAACACGTGTTAGTGAGTTGTAAGAAACTCAAATTAAATCGAAACGCAACCATTTTCGTATATTTATCGTTCTTACTCGACGCAATGAGTACAAGAAAGATGGTAATTTATATGAGTAAATTGTTGATGCATAGTGGAATATAAATATTCCCAGCATCGCTCTTAATGGCTTGATTAAGCGTGAGTATACAGTTTACTTTAATTGCTATCGACACATTTAACTTCATCTTAGTATATATGCATCGAAAACATTTTGAGCAAGGTATTACCAAAAAACTGGTATAACTGTACATTTTTCACATCAACTGTTTTAGAAAAATTTGTATATTACACATTTAAACGATTTCAAAACAATCCCTGTTGCTCTGTTTTGACTATGTTTGCTGATATAACTATTTTCTTATATTTTTATTATAAATAGATTCCCTTATTTTTAATTTTTTAGATTTAGCATAATATGTGTATATTTATGAGTATCTGTTGTATATGCAGCGTGTATGGTATAAATAAAAATTCCTTTTTTAACAAGTAACTAAATCAGTTTATTCGGTATCGATATCTTTTGTTAATATATTAATACCGAGTCATCGAGAAAAATCCTAACTAGAATAGTATACCGAATAAATATGTGGTGAACTGGAATTGAAACCACTGCCCTAAAACGATGTATATATACATAATCAAACTTGTTTACAATTTTCTTAATAAAATTTTTAACGATAAATGTTGATAACATCACCCAAATTCAAAACCCGAAATTCCCAAAATTGATATTTTCGGCAAAATTCAGCTTGTTCGTATGATTTTTAGGGTCGCTCAAATCTCTGACGACTGGACTATATGCTCTACTCAAACTTCAAAATAAATTCTTCAAATAGTACCAACATGATCTGAGTCTAATTTAATAAGTAAATATCGCAAAGTTGGTGATGCAGACTTCCTTAAAACCATCAAAGTAAATCACCTGAGATGAATAGACCACGTGATACGGATTTTACCCACGGTAGGCAATGGATTTGAGGAATTTGCCGTATTAGTACCCATAGATATTCGTTTGTGTCTCGTTTTTGCAACTATTGCTTTCTGGCAGACTTTATTCTCCTCCGTTGACGGTAAAATACAAAAATATCACTATAAATTCGAATTCCCTATATCCGAACTTCTCGATCGACGATGTGAAATAATTCGAAGTCTAAGTTGTGGGTAAACGATATTTATTATTAGCTCAAAATAAGTACACTCAACGTAACTTCAAATTGACTATGTGTACTTCATCATCATAGGTGGCTCGACAATCCGTTGTGGATCTTGGCCTGCTCACAAAGAAGTCGCCACTCCTGTCGATTCCTGGCAACTTCCCTCCATCTTTTAACCCCTAGAATCTGTAGGTCTTCTTCCACATCATCAATCCATCTCATTCGTGGACGTCCTCTGCTTCTTGTGCCCGCTGGTTTTGAAAATGTTAATCTCTTGGTGTATTCGTGATCTGACATCCTAGCAATGTGTCCAGCCCATCTAAGTCTCTGCACTTTAACGAATTTCACAATATCTGGATCGGTGTATAACTGATATAGTTCACAGACTATGTGTACTTGTGTGAGGTAAATATTCTGATCGACTATATACAAAAAGAGTTCAACCCCAATTTATAAGCTCACAAATAAAACAACAATTAATCAAAACGGCCATTAACCTCCCTTGTCTAAGTCTCTCTCTCCCTTTAAGTAAGTGAGTCTCCCTTTAAGAAAAGGTAAGTTTTCAACTTTGTCGTTGGTGGTCGTTCAGCTCTTTGCATTGCATTTTCTCTCGTGAAATAAGATCGTTGTACATTCACCAGGTGGACAGCTAAATTAACTATAGAGGGATCACGTTTGTGTATGAACAATTAAGAGATCCTTAAAACCGTCTCTATTATCTTATCTAATTTCGTGCAGTCATTCTGAAGTTATGCACGTACAAACATTTCGGCGATTCATTTTTATTAATATAGATAATTCGTAAATCAGAGCTATTCTATCTCCAAGTCTTTATAGGTCTTGGAATACTATCATAACGTGGATACTGAGGGAAAATGTAGTTGACCACGGTAGTATGTTAGGTATTGTGTAATTTTTTGTCCTTTCTTAAATATTTCTACAATTAACGATAAACAACCTTCCTATTGACAATGTCAAATTATAAATTTTATTCGACTAAAAGTGTTAAATGGCCAACCAATAGAATTTAAATGCCAATTCCACAACAAGCTTTAGTTATTATTTTACTCGATGGCTCTATATTACAATCTATGATAATATCAAAATTACCATTTTTCAAATAACAATGTAACATGTATAATTGACTTACTAATTTGTAAAAAATATAATTTATTAATCAATATAGGAGGAAGTTCTTCACCACCACCAATTCCTCCGAGGATGACAGATGTCACGCTTGGATATGAATCAAGACTTCATACGTCAGACAGTAGTGGAAGTGTCAACGGTTAGTCGTAACTGGAAATTTATGCCTTTCTTTCTTTTCTGCGACTCTTGGGCTTTACGTCTTCTAACTGTAGAATAGTTTTAAATAACAGTATGTTTTAAATTGTAAATGTAATGGATTATCCCATAAAAATGAACGTTCCATTCGCCTTTCGAACTCGTTTAAAAATTATATTTTCCATTGAATGGGACTATGTATATGTTAGAGTAAGGCAGTATATTAGAGTAAGACTATATATTAGAGTAAGGCATGGAATAATATATGCCTGAGAGTGAATATATTATGATTTGTAGATTGTAGATTACCAAGACTGGTAATCTAGATGATGATTTCAAAGTTGTCCCCAGTCCCACCCCCAGGGGGTGTAGGTGGGAGGTCAAGTTTGGTCTTATTCGATAGATATTTGAAAAATATTGAACATATATTTTTCAGTTTTTGATCCGATGTAAATTTCGCGAAATATTCGACTGTCTCGCTTCTTTCTGTTGGCACACCCTGTATATGTTTGTGGCTTTCTGATAGGCTTTTGGACCGAGGCCTTGCTTCAACAACATTTTGCTTCTGGTTTTTTCTTGTCCCACGAGAAGCTAAGGAGTGGATGTTCACTACCGCCCGAACTTAAGTGTCCGCGTAGCAGGCAACTCAGTTAACATACGTGTAATAGAGCTAATAGGTAAAAGAAGACAGCTGACGGAAAAATACGGCTCCAACTACACAACAATGAAGAAATTAAATAAAGATATCCACCGGTCAATCCGAAAAGACTTAAGAGAAAACAAGAAGAATACAAGAGAAATCACTAAAATAATTCAAGAAAACAATAGTTTAAAACTGTTGAGGTGAAATATGAACAACATAAGCAAAAAAAAAATATGTACAAAATAAAAAACAAAGATGGAAACATTACTATTGATAGAACCAAAATCCTTGAAGTTGTCGAATCCTTTTATCGCGAAATGTATGAGAGCATCGACGAAAGGCAAGATCAGCCCCTGCCCAAAATCACAAACCAGGGATCAGAATTAATGCCAGAAATAACTCCATACAAAATCAAAACGGCACTTTTAGAAATGAATTAGAGTAAAAAGTGGTCGTTAGTGCTGTATCCCGATTTAGATACCTGATAGAGAAGTCTGCAGAATACAACAAACCATTGGCACTGATATTTGTCGACTACGAGAAAGCATTCGATACCATAAGCCATCAGAAAATGTTAAAAGCATTGACAGAATGCCGAATAGACCATCGCTACACTAACATAATCAAATATATCTGACACTGTACTAGTTGCAAGAACAATAGAAGAATTACAAAGATTACTTACAAATATAAATATTGCATGCAACAATTATGGCATAAGTATCAATATTAAAAAACAAAGTATATGGTCTTCAGTAAGAACATGACACAACCAGCACATATTAGTATAACCGGCATTCAAATTGAAAAAGTATCAAGTTACAAATACTTGGGGACTTCAATAAACGAAACTAGAGACCAAAACAATGAAATAAAAAGACGTACAGAGACAAGCATCCCTCTACGATTAAGAATGCTAAGGAGCAACGTATTTAACCCGCTATTATACGGTGTAGAGGCCTGGACTCTCAAACAGAACAACATAAAAAATATTCAAAGTTTCGAGATGTGCTGCTACCGTCGAACACTGAAGATAAGTTGGGTTCAAAGAGTCACAAACTTTGAAGTAATGCGAAGGATAGGAAGACCCAGAAATCTTGTCAACGATCAAACGAAGAAAACTCGAATATTTGGGTCACCTGATGAGAGGACATAAATACGCATTACTTCAAAATATAATGCAAGGAAAAATAGAAGGAAAACGGAATCCAGGCCGTAGAAGAATGTCATGGTTGCGTAATTTGAGAGAGTGGTTTGGCTGTACCACTAATGAACTCTTTACTACTAATCTGGTGCTAAATTGAAATATTGCTGTTGATGGAAGGGATATTGTACAGACTAGATACCTAGGACATGAAATTCGGTTGGGCAGAGATAACCAGACATGTGAGCTCTCACGTCGCATAGCATTAGCCTGGGCAGCGTTTGGTAAATTAAACTGTGTATTTAAATTAGATCTACCCATATGCCTCAAAAGGAAAATCTTTGACCAATGTGTGTTACCTGTACTCACTTATGGAGCAGAAACATTTACACTTAAAAAAAGGTAGTTGATAAGATTCGCGTGACTCAGATGGATATGGAGCGCCAGATGTTAGATGTCTCTCTGAGAGACCGAATCCCGGAATAGAGGAAATACGTCGTAGAACAAAAACAACAGACGCTATGGAAAAAATCGCGTCGTTAAAATGGAATTTGACAGGACACGTCGCCAGATTATCAGACAACCGATGGACAAAACGTATTTTAGAGTGGAGACCAAGGCAAGAAGCAACACGGAGCAGAGGACGCCCACCAACTAGATGGTGGCCTGAGGCGTGTTACCAATAACTGGATGCAAGCCACACAAAACAGAGACAGATGAAAAGAGCTGAGGGAGACCTATGTCCAGCAGTGGACGCATACAGGTTGATGATGATGAATAAATAATCATGATGTCTGGTATCGGTAATTAGTGAAAAATTTGCAAATTTTTTTCCAAACTTTTAATATTAAAAGTTTTCGATAATGTGAAATATAAAGGTGCTTTTTTAGTCTTTTAGTCTATCATTCATGTTTTGACATACCTCATATAAGAATGATAATATTTGAAATCTTAGGTTAGACCATGCAGAGTTTTTTATGAAGAATAACTTTTTTCGTAAAATTAATAATAAAAAAAATTCCCAGACGATTCCAACTTATCTACATACACTGTATACATATATCTATTGTAAAGCGAAGATCTATTCATCTGCTATCGAGACCATGAATATTTATTATATTTATTAACAAACATACTGTTTTTTAAAAATAAAATGTAGTTATTCCGATTGTAAATAACATTTATTAATAATTACTAACAACTTACAATTTTCTATGGATTGATATATATGGGATTCTTCCAGCTGGTTTTGGATCGTTTCTTTTTATACTATATTTTTACAAAATTTAAAGTCGATTTTAATTTTTAGTTGATAAATAAAAAATATGAAGATCTTTTTTGTAATTTTCAAAAAAATTCGGAAATAATATTTTTCGTAGTGTACTAATAATTTCTATGTTATTGTAATCAGGAAAAAATAGAGAATTCCTTTTTTAAATTAAATACAGGGTGTTCTATTAAAGAATCACAACTTTGGTTTGACCTCATGTTAGAGAAGACTTAGTACCTCCATATATCTGGAATGTTACAAAAAAAGACAAATTACGAAACCCAAAGTCTTCAAGATGTCTTTTTTTTGTATCGACAACGGACCTCTATACAAATAATAGCCCAAGCTGTCAAGAAAAAAACGAGCATTAATTAGTGAACCACCACAGTGTTATGTTATGAAGAGCAATTCCTGGCGTAATTTCCAAGTGTTTGCAACTCCAAACTGTTGGTTATAATTTTTTATGGCACTTTTAAGGTTCAAAGAACTGTGTTTTTTGATTATTTTTATTGTATCGAATCAATATTTTAGGGTAAAATTGTTACAATATTATGAAAGTACATATAAAAAGCTTTAATTTGAGCTGTTAAATTAAATTCGACCCAATAGTTTATTTACAAATAACGATTAAAACTTCAAAAATGTCAATTTTTCGCTATTTTTTATTATTGAAATAATTTTTGTACATTTTTGTGTAAAAAGAATGTAATAACATTCTTTTTTATGAAAAAAGCATTATATTGCATCTCTTTTAATTACAAATCGAATGAGACTTTGTAAGATCCGATCAAATTTTTGCTTAAAAACATTTTTTACCCCTTAATTATTGCTTTGAAATAGGGGCGACGTTTACGTTATAAATTAATTAAGCTACAGCGCTTCCTATACGTTACACGTTACATACATTTTTAACTTATTGATTCTTATAACTGAAGTCAGGACAGAGGTTCGTAGTAGAAAAAAAATTTATACTACGAACTATCGAAGAGGAGTTAGCTTACTTTCTGTTTAAATTGTAGTAGAGGTTAGGGCGATTGGGCTACTCTCCTTCACTTCCAATCTGACGTCGTTCAGCTCGAGAACAACTGGTTCGATCATGACGTATAAGGGGTCGTTGGAAAGAGGATAACTCAAGATGCAAATAATAAAGGGTTGCGGTTATAGGGTGATTCGCCAAAAAGATCTTAAGCTTATAGTGTCTAAACGACCTAACATGCGCAGACACGTATCTTTGCTACTATCGGGCCAATCGTCATGTGCGATTTATTATATAACAAGATTTATCTAATAAAATACAATGACAAAGAAAAGTCAAACATAAGTGCCATAAAGATCTCAAGCTAATTTTAATTTAAATTATGCTAAATTTTATTTGAATGCACAGTAACAAACTTAAGGTTTCATTTGCAAAAGTTATTAAAATAAGGTTTTTGTATCGTTAATATTACATATAAAAGTTAACGTTTGAGCCCAAGGATCAATGTCACAAGTTTTATTATTACTAAATTGATCAATTAAATTCAAATTTATAAGAGAAACTCTATACTTAATTCGAGGATCGGAAGACGTTTGAAGGAGATATAATTTTTAGGGATTTTGTATATATATATATATATATATATATATATATATATATATATAAACAATGATCAGATAATGTATATACATCTGAATTTAAATTTGTTATTTATAAACAAAAAAGAATAGGAACAAGAGTTGTGTTTCAATTTTATATTTAACAAATATCACAGGGAATAAACTTTAAAATATGTTAAAGTATTTTTTAAAGCTTTGCAAAAGAAATACAATAATGTATAATTTTAATGTATAACTCACAATGGTTGTTAAAGTAATAAAGTTTTGATTTTAAAAAATAATATAGTAGTTCTCTACGTAGCTACACAACTAAACTGAAACGTCTTTTTTAATTTTTAACCATTATTAATTCCTAATACTAAAATCGCTATACACAGAGAGAGTACAGCTGTTTCTGTTTTCTCTTTTATATATTTTACTTTAAACTACAATCCTCTTTTTACTAGGTAATAAGTTCGTAAAATATTAAAAACTTTTCATTTAAAGAGTATAAAAAAATATATCATGTAAAATATAGATGATTCAGAGTAATGTAAAAAGAAATGTTAAGAGTCACCAAAAAAAAATGTTACAAAATTTTCCGCTACCCCATTTTAAAAAAAAGAGCGAAATATTTAACGGAGATATGATAAATTTTTCCGAGCGCCAGGGATTTGAAGTTTTGAATTTTTTTTCTCACCGGGCCTACAGAAGAGTTCTCCCATCATCGAGCCATTTCTACTACTCGAGAAAACATTTAACTTTACTAATATTTTTTGACTATAAATAGCGGGTTTTTATAAATAAAAATTATATCCTCGTAAAATATAGGTTTTTGACTTGATTGGCGCCGGTTTTAATTCTTAATTGTTATAGAAAAAGCAGCTGTGATTTTTTAAACAAATTAAGCTAACTCCACTTTTTTTTAATCTTTGTCCTAAATTCAACTATAAGAATCAATAAGTTAAAAATGTGTGTAATATATAGGTAGCGCTTAATTAATTTATTACGCAAAAGTTACTCCTACTTCAAAACAATAAATAAGGGGTTGAATGAAACATTTTTTAAGAAAAAATTTTTATTTCTACATAAAAATTTAATCGACCAAGAAGAAAATGCGTTTATCTTTTTTATGAAAGTTCTAATCCTGCAAAATTTATAAACGTTTTCAACAATTTTTTAAAGATATTTTTAAATGAATAAAATAAAAAAATCATTTTTACAAAAGTTACTTCAAAAACTAAAAATGACAAAAAATTTACATTTTTGGACCTTCAATCATTAATTTTTCATAAACTATAGGGTCGAATTTAATGTAGCAAAGCTCAAATTAAAGATTTTTATATGGACTTTCATAATATTGTACTCATTTCCCCCTAAATGTCGATTTTTGTCGATTTGAAGATTTAGCTTCGAGTATTGTTTCCCAAGATTTTGTTCCACAACAGGGGTCTATTAATGCGATAGTATCTTCTTCTTCACGTGCCATATCAGACTTATCCGACGTTGGCGATCATCATTGCGAAGGCTTCTCGATCTTCTGCCATCTGGAATAATTGTCCTGCATTTGATGTCCGAGTCCATCCACGAATGTTTTTTTTTTTTAAGAAACCTGTTTTCTTCCTACACCTCTACAGCCTTCTATTTTGCCTTCAAGAATCAGTTGTAGTATTCTATGTTGCTTTTCCCTGACTATATGTCCGAGATTAGATATTTTCCGGTGTGTCTTTAGCAATTCTCAGTGTAACAGTCTTTAGCAATTCTCTATCTTTGTTGACCCTCCTTAGTACTTCCTCATTAGTTTTTATTACTGTCCAAGGTATCTTCAACATCCGTATATAAATCCAGCGATAGTCTCTACACACATCAATGTACCAGCCTGGTTGACTGATTTTGTTTTACAATGGATCAATGTCCTTCACACTGGGCGACAACGGAAGATCCATCGAAGATTAGTGGCCGGATCGAAATCCAATTCATTCAATGCAGCATTATGGGTACTTTAAAAAACAGTGCGTTGTCCGTTGACAAAAATAACGTTTAAAAGATGCTTAATTAGTTAATCTTCTGTAGGTTCCATGTTATAATTGCGAATTCACAAAAACGATTAGTTAAATATTATTGAAAAAGAAGTAGATCGTAAAAATATCGCGTACTAAAAAGATCTACAAACCAAAACCTTTAATATAATTAAAGTGCATTGGATAGCCGCAAAATAACTGCAAACTATATAAGGTATGCATAAATATAAAGTATTGAAATACTATTGCCGGCTAAAAAATACCCAAAAAATCTACAAACAGTGCCGAGTTGAATTTAAAACTGAAAAAAGCTTATCCCCCTATGATTGCTGGTGGTAACAGTTAAAAGTACACGATAGGAATTGTTCCATCTAAGCGTGGCTTTCGGATACGCGCCTGTTGTCGAGCGCTCTTCTCGTCTTCACTGTTCTGTCCTGCTCACTTGCTATTATAGGCTTTTTCGGTCCTTGCCGAGCTTCATCGCGATTTTCTTAATCTCTTTTCGTGTTCGGAATTATCTGTAAGGAGATCCGGTTTTATAATTCCTGATGACTGAGGCGGCATTGTTACTCTTCCTCGTTAGCTTTCACTCTGTCGTGCTTACCTTACAAAATTAGCCTTATCCGAGCATGAAGGCTACTCACGGCTCTCGAAGAAGTCAATATACGTGGATAATTTGGTTACATTTGGTTTACATAAGTACAGTTTAAGAATGACTCTTTTCCAGTTTAATACATAAATTATACAAATCTACAACGACTATTTTGTTATTATATTATTAATAGTCCTTATAAACTGTCAGAGTTTTACAGCTAAAAATTTAGATCGATTTTAAATAATGCATAAAAAACTTATCTACATTTTAGAGTAATCTACTTTTACTTATTTCAGAAGGTTTCAATAATTCTACTCCAAGTCGAGGTCAAGAATGGCACTCCACTTCGAGACCTTTAAGTTCTCCAGATTCCAAAAACGTGTCCCATCGAATAAGAGATTTGTTCGTTCGAAAGAAGCGTAATTCACAGATGTAATAAAAGTATAGTTTATTTTTGTAATGCAGAACCTTGTCCAAACTGTACATATATAATACATATATTTCTCTAATGGCTAACCATTGTTGACCAAATCATAAACCTTTTCATGTTTTGATGTAATAAACAAGAAAATAGAGAACAAAGTACATTTTGTAAATTTAAATAAACTTTATATGTACAATAAAGTTAAAAAATATGGTAAGGAACTAATAAAATACACCAAAAACCAAGGAACATAATTTCTTACTCCCATTGGTGTGATTTATTATATTAATAATTTGTATGTTTAATTTCTAACTTTCTAAAAAAAGAAACGTACTTTTGGTCGTTGCACAATTTATTGTCCAATACATCAACCTTTTTATTTATTCATATTATCAATATTTAATTCTTGGGAGATTTTAGGTCCTCTAAAAGCGATAGCTATGTTTCTTACTTACGTTATGCTGCAAATTAAATAATTTCTATTTCTTTAGTTATATTACGTTCTTCATCGTGTTTAAGAAAGCTCCCAGGTCGATCAAATTTAAACATAACTAAGTTGGTTAGTTAGTAATTTGTTAGTTTATTTTTAGTAAGATTTTTACCATAAAGATATATTCATAAATATTTATTATTAAGTTATGCGGTTGTGCTTTATATACGTACTTTGTTCTTTATATTTTTGTTTAAATAATGTTTATTTTATGTTTTATATTTTACGATTATACATAATTCTTTTATTGTATTGAAATAAAGTTTTACCTATCTTTTTTTATACTTCTTTATTCTTGATATATGTGAAAATGTGTAATTTATGCCATCTAGAAATACCAATTCCATAATATTAAACCTTTCAGTGCGCCCGTCTCTCCACGTTTATCGTACACCAGTACGACCGTTTTTGTGGCAATCATACCTGTATTATGGATGATTTTGCTGGAGTGATGTAATGTTGAAGTATTATTGCAATAAATTATAACTAGCGGACCAACTCGACATCGAGTTTTTTAAATGAAATTTTTATTTTGCGAGAAAAATTAAGAGATCAATACAAACAATATAAGCAGGAATATACATAACATTCATCAATAATAATGCAAGTAAAGAAAAAGTGATTATGGAAGTCGACCTCAAAACCGGAATGCAATTTTTAGTTCATCAAATGTCGACATGGATATCATTTAGCAGTTAATTTTGCATGCTGATCACGAATCCGGTGTCAGATTTGCTCTATCTTGACGTTTTATGGTCACTTTCGGTGAACAAAACTGCTTAAAACAAATTTCGCACTTATGAGGTTTTTCTTGTGTGTGTGTGTTCTCAAATGTTTTTTCAAGTAAGATTTTTGTGAAAACTGCTTAAAACAAATTTCACATTTGAAAGCTTTTTTATTGGTTACCGTTCTCATATTATGTTTGTTCAAATTATCTTTAAAGAAAACCTGCTAACACGCATTTCACATTTTATTGTTTTTACTTCAGCAGGTCTACTCATAACTTGTTCTTTACTACATAAACACCCAGGTAATGCTGTCATAATTTCCAATGTATTTTCATTTTGGAGAAGTCCTAAAATAAAAATCAAAATATAAAAATTGGTATTTTACTGTAAGAAAAGATTTAATGTACAAACTATAAAACAGAAACTATCCATTTGAAAACATTTGACACAATTAAATTTTATCATAACTAAAAGATTTTTGAATATGAAAGATAATGATGCAGGCAGCAATTTAGCAGGCAGGCCAAATTTTATTTGTGAGATTTGCTAGTGGGCCGCACAAGTTTTTTTAAATAAGATATAACAAATATGATAATAAAACATATTAAGTAGATTAGAGTTACATACAAAAAATAATAATAATATAAATAAACAAAATATAGTAAATTTTAGTAAAACATCTGATTTTATTTATCAGAACTAAATACATCAATGTTGATATCAATTGATGTTGTGGCTACCGGCAAACAGTTTTCCAAATGAACAACATTCATTCGTGTTCTTATTCGAAATTTATTATGCTTTATTCGGCTAAAAAGTTGTTCATACCTGTAGGTCAGAATAAGGTTAGATATTTAGTTTTAATGCAGGGCTTCTTCCATCCGCTTATATGTATTTCGACCTTATTAAGTCTCATCAAAGCAACTGGAGAAGCTCTGGATTGAAAATAAATTTATTCCATCATAAAAGAATAATTATATATAGGATGTTACAACGCTATCTAATAACAAATAGTAGAAATCCGAAGATTTCTTACTTGGCGAAACTAAAATTCAGATATTTGTCTACTGCACTTTCTACAATATACACAGAAAGACGTTTGAGATTTAATTTCAATGCAGGACTCATGCCATCCGCTTATAAGTATTTCGACCTGTAGGTATTTCCCAATAGAGAAATCATCGACAAACCATGTTTTTAGAATGCAGAATATCTGTCCTTGTCCAAATATGTTTTATAAAACTCTTTCTTCAAACCAACCAATTGGATTCAATTTCTTCTTTACCTGGGTATCACAGCACATTTCACAATGTTCCATTTGTAATATTTCTGGCAATTAATTAACGTCTACGGCGAATGGTGTTGCAAATACAGTAAAAAGCACGCGATGCATTTTAAAGCCTTGAAATTGCTTTTCAGATTACAAGTTCAAGTCGGACATTAACGAGGCCTATTTATCCGACGCCATTTGTGTGAAGTCCGCCTGTAGTAATAATGTAGGAAAGTGAGTGAAGATTTTTGTCCTTAACTATTGGTTAAGTTTCATTTGAAAGTTCGCTGTTTTAATGACCACCTTCATGACAATCCATTTTGACGGACTTTGGTCATAAATTCTGATGAATAATGCAATGAAAATTTAGAATCAAAGTATTACCAATTTTGCAGGCCTCATTTTCAACCAATTTTACTAAACCTTATCGGGCTCAACAATGTCGGAATTTTAAAAATCGTGAGCAGATAGGTGACGCGTAGTTTAAAATCAGCTTAACGTTGTCATTGTTAAAACAAATATATCATATAAGTCGGACAATTTTCAATTAACGGTGACTCATCTACAAATTTAACTGAGAGCTAACGGCAACAATTCTAAATATCAGGAGTAAAATCTTACCGGGGTCGTTTTTATTGTGTATGCTTCGCCAATGTAAAAAGTTAAATATAAGATAATTCCATAAAAATTTGCCCCCGTAACAATATAAACTGCGCATACCGGTGCATGTTTCGAGCGTATAGTTGGACCAGTTCAGTTAAATACTTTAAAACATCGGTAAACTTATCAACATTTCGCTGGGCGATATATTTACGTCATTGGAAAAAATAGGAATGAGAAAAATATTTTATTCGTTTCATATTCTTATATGTTTCATATTCTTATATGTGTTCTGTTTCTTGTGCATGTGAATTTGTTTTATATTTTTATTAAATAGCATTTATTAATATTTACTTATTATTTATTAATTTTAAAATAGTTTTTGAGGTAAGTAAACAACAAATAAATAGCAGAATATTATGATTGACGTTTATTCTTTTTATAGCATTAAGATGGATGCCGTAGCGGGTCCAAGTAATGTACAAAGCGGAAGTTTGGACGGACGGAAGTCGGTAGAAGAAAAACAGATTGTCTGTAGAGTATACGAAAATTTAAAAAATACACTTCGTACAGTAGAAGCTGTAGCTCAATGTTCATTTTTAACGGGAGTATCCGTGTCGACAATAGAACGCATTTTACGTGAAAAAAAGGTGACTGGGATTGTGCAAGCTCCAAAAGTACACTGTCGTGGTAGAAAAAAAATTAAATTGGACGAGTACCAGAAAAATTTTATACGCTCTTCTATTCACTCTTTCTTTTTTGAGAATAAAGCGCCAACCCTCGAATCCATTAGGACAAAGGTAATGGAGAATGGTCTGATTCCAAAAATGAGCAAAGAAACGTTAAGGATAATAATAAAAGAAGATTTAAAATTTATATATGCCAAACGATCCCGTAAATCTGTCTTAATAGAAAGAGAAGATATAGTCGATCTGCCCACAAAAAGATTTATTATCTGGACGAAACGTGGGTAAATGCTGGTTACACAGTATCTAAGGTCAGGCAAGATACTACTATAACGAGTTATCGTCAAGCATTTGTGGATGGTTTATCAACAGGGTTACGAGGACCAACGGGGTAAAGGGCAACGACTGATTGTCACCCATATTGGTAGTGAGAGTGTCTTTTTAGACGATAGTGCACTAATTTTTTTATCTAAGAAAACGGGGGATTATCATGAAGACATGGACACCCAACGTTTTGAAAAATGGTTTGAATCCCTATAACGCTTCTTATCACAGCCGATTCGTAAAACATTTGCCAACTATGGCCACCAGAAAAGCAGATATGCAGAGTTGGTTAGGACAAAAAGGAATTCCATTTTCCGAGGACATGGTTAAGGCTAAGCTTATAAGTGTAATAAGACAGCATGGTGACAGATATCGCCAGCATGTTGTAGATACAATGGCTCGTGCTAAAGGCATCACTATTTTGAAACTTCCTCCTTACCATTGCGAGTTAACAAGATATAATTAATCTGGGCTCAAATAAAGGGTTACATAGCTCGTGAAAACGTGACATATAAAATTTCTGATGTCCAACATGTGTTAGAACTAGCAATGGAACGGATACGGAAAGAAGATTAAGCTAATGCCGTAGATCATGTGATCAGGGAAGAAGAGAAAATGTGGAAATAGGACGGGATCATAGACACTGTTTCCGACAAAATAATAATAAACTTAAGTGCGACTGGAGATTCCTCATCGGACGAGTTGCTGGATTCCGAAGCTTCATAAGCATGGTAATTATTTCTTTGCTTTGTAGTTACCCTTCTATATAAATGGAATATAATAATTATTTTGCAAAGTTTTCGGTTTTTTGAAGTATTGTATTACGCACCCTATAACAATAAAATTTTACTTTATTTTGTTAGATAACTAAGATAAAGTTAAAGCGACCTACAAAGACCGCTTTGCCATTTAATGCTGATAACTTTATTACTAACGTATTAACGCAGATAACAAAACTTACGTGGAAGTTCGCTGGACATACCATAAGACAGAAAGACGACAGATGGAATAAGATGATTATACACTGGAGACCATATACTTACAAACGGAAAAGAGGAAGGCCACAAATGCGATGGTCAGATGACTTGAAGAAACACGCAGGCCCGAATTTTATACAAACTGCCTACAATAGAGAGACGTGGAAGAAGGAAGAGGAGGCCTATGTCCAAAATTTTACAGCAAGGGCTGTATAGATAGATAGAACTTTATTACTAGTCGACCAAGTAAGCGAAGATACCTTTTACATCTTTATGTATAACATTTTACTGCTCTGTTGTGTCAGTCGGCCCTGCTTAACAAGTTATCGATTTATTTTATTGAAATAGGACCTACGGAATATAATATATCGTATTCATACAGTGAATTTATTATTTATTTATTTTTATTTGAATGATTTATGTTTAATTTTTGTGACGTATAATGTAGGTTTACCAACTAAACAAAGTTATGCATTTGCAAGAACATATTGTTATTAGAAAAATAAGGTTTCATCCACATATATCATTGAAAAATGATTTATGTTATCTAAATTACCGTTATGGACAAAGAAATATGTGCTGCAGCCGCGATATTTGTGAATATCATATTACCATTGTTTAAATAGGACTAATTAGACAATCCTTATGGAACAAACGTTTGACTTTTATTCTGCCGTCATATGGCGGCCTCTAATAATAAATTTAAAAAACTATTAACAGAAACTTAATTCTCAGCAGGATTCTATACGAGTATATTTTTACCAGTCTGGTAACTAATGCAAACCCGTACACGGGTGCCAGATTGTGAAGAAAATATAAGACTTTAATAAAATGCTTATTGTTATTATCGTTGTATGCGTTTTGTGAAAGATAACTTGACTATTTCGAGCGAATATTTCAAATTGTTTTTTTACTTTGAGACTTGATAAATCTAAACCGGTTAGTAATCTATTTAAATGAAGCAGTTAAATGCTGCCTTTTTTTTAATTTTTATTAGTTTACCAGATATTTAATTTGGTTATATGATTTGTTAGAAAAGGATTAAATATTTAATTGAAATAGACTCGACTGCTATCGTCTTAGAACACTCATGCGGAGGTTTATTTTTTAGTCAAGACTTGAGTTTTATCATTGTTTAAAAAAATTTTTTTTTAAACAATGGTTTTATGTATGTTTTGAGAAAATTAAATTTTCAATCTTTTAATATTTAAAATGACGTTTGAAAATATAGTAAATTTATGGGTATGGTTTTTTGATAATGGTTTTGAAACAAATAAACAGATCGATATGCCACAACAAGAGGCACCACATATTTAGGGACAAATTAATCTATGTGTTGGGATAAAAGGAATAATAATTAACAAAACTTTAATAAATAGTACCCTTTATTTTATTTATTTATGTATTTTATAATATACACACCATGTTTGTATTTCTGTCTACATAAATGAAAATGTTTTGTTCAATCAACTCGCACGATCTGACTGTTTATGCAAAAATTAAATTCGCGTTATTTTAATAGTTAGATAATACTTATCAAAATTCCAATATCTACACCATAGACAATATTAACAAAATAATAATTCAAGGTAAAAAAACAAAACAAAATTGTTTACATTAAAACATTTACATTGTTTAAAGTGTGATAATTATGAAATCTTTTTTTCTTGACCAATGGTGATAACGGCATATCTAAAAAGCTCATTAACAAAATCGTCAAGTTCAGAATTATCACTGTGCGAAACAGTATTGGCACTGGTTGATGGTTGTTTTTCTAATGAATACGTATGAAAAACGCGTGGTGTCGTTAACGAACCTTCCTCTTCTACCTCACTATATTTTTTTGGTATAGCAGTACTGGGTAAATATTTTGCATTGCGTCAAAATGCTTACTGCATAGATTTTTTTTTTAAATCGGGTAGCTCCAGACTTTCCAATGCAGCATTACCTACAACAATATTAATATTAACACAACTGAAAAAAAGCAACTTTCTGCACAATAAATTAAATTAAATTATATATATATATATATATATATATATATATATATATATATATATATATATATATATATATATATATATTATATAAGAGTAAGAAAAAAAATTTTTAGATAAGAAAAAAAAGAAATTAATTACTATTTAAATGGGAATAAGCCACAATTAAAGGTTAAAATACGTTTATTGACGTTTTAATTTCCACTTCGGAAATTGTTCTCAAACATGTTTGTTTTTTAGAACGATTTCCGAAGTGGAAATTGAAACGTCAATAAACGTATTTTAACTTTTAATTGTGGCTTATTCCCATTTAAATAGTAATTAATTTAAAATGTCACAAGAAAATAGCTTCAGAACAATATTAGGAAAAAAAAAGATCCCATATCACTACCAAAAACAAATTTTTGATAGTCCTATGGAATCTAGTCATGGATGATGTTATCAGTGATTGTATCAACAATTACACTTTTTTCATTCCTTTTATTAAAAGATATGTAGATGATTTAGTTTTGGCACTTCTTAAACACAAAATTAATGAAATAGTCAACATTTTCAACAATCATAATGAACATATACAATTTACAGTTGAGGAAGAGGTAGATGATTCTCTAGTTCCTTAGAGAAGGTTTCAAGTCCAGTGCTTTATAAAGGTTGGTGAATTGTTTGCAGTCGGTAAGTTTGGTATGGTTGATTCGTAGTCTTCTAATAGTCGATGCTTCTCTTCTAGTTATGAACTCTAGGGAGAGATGACCAATAAAAGATTGAAGTTTATGAAAAGTTGTTTTGCTCTTTTGCTATAAGTTTTGTCAAGTATCCTCTACTGACTTTTTAAAAAAGAATTTCGAGATTCGTTAGCTAGTTGAATTGGGGTGACTTCAGTCACCCCATGGTTGGTAGCTTATTTGGCAAAATTATCTGCTGTTTTATTACCAGTAGTTCCGGTGTGAGAAGGCAGCCATATGAGAGAGACTTACATCGTAAGCAAAGAGATTTTGGTATATGTCATGAATGTTTTGAACTAATAGGTGGTCAGTGAAAATTGTATTGACTAAATGGATATATGAAAGTTAATCTGAACAAATGGGCAATATGTCTGTTTTGATGGGAGATGCATTTAAAAGCCAACAGAATACTATATAGTTCACCTGTGCAAACGTTGCATATTACGGGTAACCGAGATGATCTTACAAGTTCATGTTTAGTGGTTACTGCGCAACCAATACCAGTGGTTGTTTTAGAAGCATCTGTATAGAGAATTAAATTCTAAAAATGCTTTCTTTATAAGAAGGTTAGAAGATTCAAGTTTGTTAAAAATGGTGAGTGAGGTATATATTGAAGGGAGATCTTTAGCCCAGAGGGGAAGTAAAGTTAGAGGAAATGAACTAGTCTGAAAAAGGTCAATATTTTTAAGTAGTGGACAAATTAATTGAGGTATAGGTTTTATGATAAGGTGTTGGTTATTGTTAATGGAAGAAAACGCCATTGTGGCAATTAGGGAATGAACGGGATTAAATGGATTTGCGGATGTTGATGCAGCATACGAAAGTAGAAGTGATTATCGTCTTAGGGTAGGAGAAAGTTCATTAGATTCACGGTATACACTCTCAATAGGACTAAAGCGAAAAGCGCTCAGACCTAGAAGTAGTTTTATCGGCTCCCCATTAAAGATGACTGAGGGTATTAAAAATGTTCAACCTTTTAAAACAATTGATTTTAAGTTCAGAGACTGGATTCTTTCAATTTAATCTGGAGTCAAACATAAAACCGAGAATTTTACATTAATTAACAACAGAAAGTAGAGAATTGTTAAATAAAATTTTGGTTAAGGGAGTGAAAATTCTTCTGGAAAATTTTACTAATTTGATTTTGTTCTCAGTAAGTGATAATCCTAGTTCGTTAGATCTATCTTGAAGTAGATTTACTACACTTTGTATAAGTTTATTTGAGGTTGGGACCTCACCAGGGTTGAGTTACCAGTGGATATGATAACATTTGCCATGTTATTATATCCACTGGTAGCTTTAACATCCTAATATATAAGACTAAATAATGTAAACTAAATTGTAACGTATAACTTTTAACGGGTTTTTACCCAGATATTTAGCGGCTCAAAACATGTTCACCTAGACACTGATGATGGAATATAGATTCCGAAAACCTTTTGTCTTCATCACATAGCCCATTTGGGTTTTTTAATTTATATACCTTTTATAATGGATTTTAACAAAAATTTTTTTTTGTAATGATTTTTCTTTTATATTAGTATAGATTAGGGCAAGATCTTTCATTAACGATTATCAGCTGTATGTCAGTGGTAAATTTACTGGCTTCAATTTTCGAGAAATTTTTCAAGATAATTCTAGAAAATCCTAATTTTTGTGTTTTTATAGGATTTGAGTGCAGCTTTTAGTCCGAAATAGTTTATAGAAGAGTTCGGATAATTGGTATCTTGTGAAACTAAGGATGAATAAGGAAAGGGTGAAGGAAGAAAAGAGTATATATGGTTAGGTCCAGATTTGTTCCAAAACTTTTATTTTATCAAGTATAACCTTTTGATTAAAAAAGGGATTGGATATTTTAAGGTTATTTTTTATTAACTTTTTTTTTCAAACTAGACTTGGGCTAGTATCTGAAGTACATAAAGTTTTCTTACTTAATTAAATATCGTGTCTAAATTTGGCAAAAGATGAAGTAAAAATATACATAGAGTAGGAAACTCATGATATATGCCTATTGATCATCTGATGTTCCGTATTTCTTAGGGACTGTTCGATTAGTGAATGCGGGATGGAAGGAGATACATTTGAAATAAGGATTCTTTTGGTCGCAGAAAGAAGCCTGCAGATAAAGATGACGGTGAAATTAATTATGACGTTCGGTGTATTAGTTGATCAACGATGTCGGTAGAAGTGAGGAAAATGTAGATTCGATTATTCGAAATGCGAGATTTAAAAGTAATATTTTTTGGATAAACTATTTTATCAATTTCTTTAATATATCCAAATAAAACAGTATTCAAAATGGAGTGCATGACAATAACTTGTCCCCTTTTAGAAAACGTACGGGAAGGAGGGCTAGAGACTGCGGCAACGACATATGACTTTGGGTTGAAACTGGAGTTGTTTTGTGTAAATGTAAATATTTAATTGCTGTTCATGTTCATGTTCATGATGTGTAGTTCTGGTTACCCAGACCGTAACACAATACCTAAACGTGAGTACCTAAAGGACCCTCTCCCAAACTGGAAAGAAAGAAACAAAGGATCTCACCTATTTCTTGGGATTTTCACTGGTTTTCTTTAATTAAACCAATAAAGCCACAATTAAATTCGACTATTGAAATATAAAACCAAATTTGATACTCGTTTTCTTATCACATTGTGATTAAAGAACTTCGCTTCGTATTGTTAACTCGTCGATGAATTAATTTATCTGTTTAACACTGTATAAATCTTTAAAATCCATTAGGAACTTTAAAAAGGGTGTTTAACCTTTGATGTTTTTTGAATCGATTATTTGAAGCTTTATTTATAAACTTCAACATTTTATTAAACTTATTATTAAAAAACGGTTTGCAAAAGTGCTTTTTAGCTTCTAAACATTTATACTACTTTTAATATTTTTCATGTCATACGGCTGTACGTAGGCTCAATGAAAAGCTGGCGTAAAAGCACAATTAAAAAAAACAGAACTTTCTATAACCACTAACAAGAAACAAGCTGAGATATTGCAGCGGACAGATCTCCCTTGCATTTTTCTGTGGCGATATTTTACGAGTACCATTATTTTAATGTTTCAAAACTAATTTACTTCTTCACTGTGTATGCTATTGATAAATCAAATTATAAAAATTAGATATTCTTTTACAATGTTCAATTTTCAGCTCTTGATGTTAATAAACAATGAAAATATTTGCAATTTCTTAAACAAGAAAAAAAATGCTATTTGATTTCCTCTGGGCCATAAAAAGGTTTTGGTTTTTTTTAATGTTTTTTTTATTAGCTTTATATTGAGCCTACATACAAGTGTATGACATAAAAAAGTCAAAGTTATTAAAAATTTTTATATGCTAAAAATTTGTTACTCTTCAAACTGATTTTTAAAAACAAATTTATTATATTCTTGATGTTTTTTTTTAATAATTTAAAACGAAGCCATAAAAAATCGATTGCTATTTACAAAATATCCCTAGAGTGACTGTTTGGACAGGTACAGTTGTTTAAATAATCGGTCTCCTGGATAAATAAATTGAATAACTCATAAATTGTATGGTCGTTCTGTATGACATTTAGCACACTTTAAAAACTCATTAACTGCCATAATTTTAAATAGTTGTATTACATATCGTTATGCAAAAAGAAAGTTATTAACATTTATAAATGATACTTTAAAAATAAGGGTTTTTAAATTATCTCGGTCAATTCTTTATGTATTTTAATTATAAAAATATCAATATTAGAGAACATTTTATGATCTATAACTTTTATTTTAACGTTTTATGCGCATAAACTTTTTTCACTTTTTACGATTGTTTAAAAAAAAGCAAAGCAAAATTAGCTAAATTCTTCACATAATTGTCATCAGCTACCCCTCAAATACCTTTTAGAGACTTTAAATATCTGTTTAAGATTTTTTCAGCTTTTTTTAGAGTTGTAGATCATAAAAAGTTCTAAAGAAACTATTAATCGAAATAGTTGCAAAAAACCTTATTTTTGCAGTTATTTATAAATTAAAATAACTCTTTTTTGTGCAAAAACATATAACAAAGCTCCTTGAAATTATGGAAATTAATAAGTTATTACAGTGCGCTAAATATCAATCAGAGCAAATAGTTTATAGGTTATTTAATCTGTTTATAAACATTTATATCTTTGATATCGTTTATGGCACAAACTTATATAGAGGCTAATGAAAAACTGATGAAAAACACACTTTCTAAAAAAAAAGAATCTTCTATGACCATTACGAGCCAAGAGAGCATTTTATATTTAAAACCAAAGCATTTTATTCTTAAACTCATACTTCCATTGTCTATTAACAGTAAGAGCTGAAAATTGAAGGGACTCTAAATGAAGATCTGAATTGTGCGATCCAGCTTACAGATGGCATATGCGGTAAAGAAGTAAAAATTTATAACCCGTTAAAATGATGGTATTCGTAAAATACCTCTTCGGAAAAGTAGAATGGAGAACCATCTGAGCTCCGTTTTTTTTTAGATTTGAACTTTTTTAAAATAAATCGCGCTTGTAAAATTTGCAATATCTTGGCTTCTGTGGCATGTAAAACATAATTTTTTTTTTAACTGGGGTAGCTCAACAAAAAGTTGTTTAAATAATCGCTTTCCATGATAAACAAATCGTCACTATTTTTATTAGTTACATTACGTACCATTATGCAAAAACAAAGTTATTAAAATTTATAAATTTCTGCAAAATCAAGGGTTTTTTGCAACTATTTTGGTGAATTCTTTATATATTTTAATTTAGAAACTCACAAAAGGAAGAACTTTTTGAGATCTACAATTTTTATTTTAACTATTTTTCTCTAAACTGGATAAAAAACGTTTGTCTTCACAGATTTATTATTAACTAACCCTCGTATATCTTTTAGAACCTTCAAATATCTTTATAAGATTTTTACGTGTAATCAATGATTTTTTTAAAGATAGACTGGTGTATAAATTAGTTCTCCGATAAAGATGAACTTATTTCTACTTTTCAATACAATAACTAAAAATAGGTAGTTAAAGAAATACATATTTAAATATCTAATACTTTGTTTATGTTTATTAAATTGATATTTATTCACTAATTTGTTTTTCCGAAGTTTATTATATCATAATTATAATACCAACGAAAACGTAAAATTCAAATGATGAATGAAAAAAAAAATAAACATTTTTTTAAGTTAATTACGTAACGGAAACGGTGTAAAATAAAAGAATATAAAAAAAGTTTCTATTTACTTACCCGAGTGTAATATTCATGTTTGACAAGCCGAAAGATTTTTGTCGGAAATCTGAACATTCTTAAACCATGAATTTTGTATGGTGATAAACCACATTGTAATAACAACAAATATTTCCAGCCATCTGTAAAAAACCATTTGTTTATTATGGAAGTAACATTATTTTAATTTAAAATCACTTTTTTCAAATATTATCGAATGTATGTATTATCCGCTAAAATTTATTTCTAAATACCTAATTTGTTCATTTCTCATACAAATGTTTTTTGTTTTAAACACATAGAATTAAAATGTTTTACTTACCTCCGACCAAATTTTTGTAATACACTTCCAAATAAAATAAAATATTTAAATTCTTTAAACTTATTTAGATATAGGAACATTTAGAAGCCACAGTACGTTTATGTACAATTTTAGTTGACACGATATTTACTAGTTGATAGTAATAACTCTATTTAAAACAAAACCTTAACTGATTCATGGTCTGTTTTTTGTAAAATTTTTATTTGTAAGCAAACCTGTTGCTACTATGTCAGTGAAATATTGCAACGCTGGTGAATTTAATTCAGGGGATCAAACATGGACGTTTAGTTTAATCTTTAACTTTTTCACATAGCACCATCTAGTATAACGTATATCAAACAAACAATGGTATATTAAAATCTATTGAGACAGAAAGAGTGGTGACATCTAGTGACTGTCTCAATTAGAATCAAACAAATTTATACATTGCGTTGGCTAACTAGTTCTATTTAAACAATGGTATTACCATCAAATTCATATTTGTCATTATATATAGTATTTTTCATATAAAAATGAGTGCACGTCATTCAAGATTTACGACGTCAGAACCCCACAGCGTTGCCAAAACATCAGAATAGTTAGTAAGTGAGGAATTTTTAAAATGTCAACTATTTGTCAAACTATTATATAACAGTAAATACACTTAGTTTTAAGACTACTGCAACACACTAAATAAGAAAACATTTTAATACAAAATTATATATTCTAAATTTTAAACTTACCTATATTTAGAACATTAATAATAAAAAGGTCCCGCCATTATTTCTTGTTCAAAATAATCTATCTTATATGAAAGCTTATCAGCTCTCTACAGATTATTTAGTTGTTTTGGCATAGCACAATCACAATAATAATTAGTTTTTAAAGCTATTAATCTAAATTTAATGTATTTATAAATACAATTTATTAATATATAATATATTATGATCAAATTGTGTAAGAAATCACAACATAAACAAAATTCTTACTCTAAAAAAGCAGCAACACTTTAAACAATTTTGCCACACGCTGAACTGTCAAAAAATTTGAAGTATTCCCATATCAGTTGCGTACAATTGTCTAATATATTTAATTAAAATTATTATTTTGTGGAATATTAGACTTACGAGTTATTTCATAAAATTTATATTATTAATAATAACAAATGTTTTTGGTCTACTGGTATCTCCCCACCTTCTGGTAAAGGTAGTAGATTAATAATTTCTCACATTGGCAGTGAAAAAGGATTTGTTAAGCATGGTTTGTTGGAATTTCAGTCCGAAAGCACAAAAGACTATCACGAGGAGATGACAGCTGATGTTTTCGAAGAGTATTTTGAGCAGATGATTGAACACATACCACCAAATTCAATTATAGTATTAGATAATGCACCTTATCATTCACGACTAGTAGAACGACTTCCAACGACTGCGTGAAAGAAACAGGATATTCTTGACTGGCTGCGGAATAAATATCTGCCTTACGAAGATGGAATGGTAAAAGCAGAACTTTTAAAAATTGCAGGGCAACACAAATCTAAGTTCAAGAAATACGTAGTTGACAAAATGGCGGAGGCGAAACATCACAGTTCTTAGACTTCCACCCTACCACTGCAAAATAAATCCAATTGAACTCATTTGGACACAAATGAAAAGTTATGTGGCTAGAAAAAATACGTCATATAAAATACAAGCTGTACGTGAATTGCTATACGAGTCTTTACAATATATTACAGAACAAAACTGGAAAGATGCAGTAAGACATGTAATAGAAGAACAAAAAATGTGGGATCTTGATAACATAATTGATGCGACCGTAGAGACACAACCGCTAATTATTAACCCTCAAGACGACTCGGATTCCGAAGTTGATCCTATTTATTTTGAATTTGAATAGTTTTCTAATCGTAATTATATAAGTAATAGTAGTTGTAATCGTAAGGTATTAAAGGGGAAAGGCGCAAAATGTCACCTGTCAAAACGTTCAATGTGTTTTAAATCCTATCCATTTGTTTTCAAATCCTGAGAAAACTAAAAAGCATTTTTTAAAAATTTAAAGGCAGAATAAATTATTTATTAGAATATATAAAAAGTTTCTTTTGCATGCAATATTTTCAATTAAAAATTATACTATATTTTCTCTTTTATTTTCACCCCTGTTACATAACATATTATTAAAATCAACATTGTAGAAGTTTTCAGGGACTTCCTGCCCTCAGTAATAATGTAATCTTTCATTATGCGTTTAAATTTTTCAAAAATATTTATTAGTTTTCTCCGGATTCGAAAATAATAGATACATTTAAAACACATTGGAAGTTTTGCCAGGCGACATTTGCGTCCTTTCCCCTTAATTAAATAAATGTATCTTTTACAAATGGCAAGAAACTTTTTATTTTTGAATAAAATAAATAAGTTTTATTAAAAAATACAATTTACATAAGTACAATTTAAAAAATATATTTATTTAGTTCAAATAAATGCTTCAATCATATACTCTACGACACTGGTCGGTCATCTCTAACCATTCAAAATACTCTCGTAATAGGATTATAAGGCATTGTATTCCTTCAGATACAAGGTGGGTTAGTCGAAAATATCTTAAACCGTCAGTTTCAGGTTGGTTTTTACTATTATATCGTATTACATATCCTCTCTGTATTTCAGTTCTCTAATTAGGGTTAAACTTGTAGTGAGCTATCGACAAATTGTGAACCGATTATAATAATATTTTAACCCTTGAAACCTGTTTGTTTAATTACTACTTAATTAATAAAATAAAAGTAAGACGTAAAGATATACATTTATTTTATAAAATTATGAACTCTACAATATTATTAAGCCTAATATTATTATAAACATTATATATATATATATATATATATATATATATACATATATATATATATATATATATATATATATATATATATATATATACATATAAAGAAATTAACACCTACAATTTATTACTATTTATACCTATTATAAATCGGGACCATATCCATTTTCACGGATCTAATTGTTTGATCTAATATTTTTTTATCTTTGAGGGTCTCTAATTCTTTTTCCATATTTCCTTTAGGTACATCAACTTCATCCCTCTGCTTTTGCAATGAATCTAATTTTTCCGCTAATAATGTCCAAGACTGTAAATTTGAGTAAATATCATTATATTTTTTTCGCATGCTCGAACCAAAATCTTTTATTATTGGATTTGGTAATGAATTTAAAGTAGTTGAAGCTGATGTCTGCATTTCTTCAAAGGTGGAAAATAGATCATCAATTATATCACTTGTCATCGCTAAGTCAACCTAAAACAAAGAAGTATATCAGAATAATTTATTAAAAATTCAAGATCTAGATGCTTAGACTTTACCATGTAACAGTTACATTTACATTGAAGGAAAAATGTTAGCGATAAAAATCAGGTTCCAACAAAATTTCACTTTACAGTAGACTCCCTCTATAACGAGAACTGAAATGACAGACTAACTACCTCGTTATAAGCCGATCTCGTTATATCAGACAATCATAATACTGTGCATACATATGAATCTGTAGTTTTCTAAACCATTAACTTCCTATAGTGAAGCCATTCGGAGCAATATAAGATGTTAATAAATATTGTTTGAATGGTGTTTTTGAAAAAAAGTTATTTACTTTTATTGTCAATGAAATATATTAATTCATAAAAGAAGTGTTTACTTTTATTATCAATGATATACGTTAAAACAAAAAAGCTGTACTTATATTTTTTTCCAACTACATAATGTATAAATCGTATTTTCAAGGATAACATAAACTATTGCTTCTGCAATTTTAAGAACTCTGTTATTTTTAACTGCTTTAAATGGTCCAGTATCATTCTATCATATATTTTCTAAAGATGTGAAACAGTTGTATTTATTCATTGTAAAGAAGTTTATTGCGGGCTGCAGTTAAGTTTATTGAGGGGCTGTTTGAAAAGGTATTTATTTATAGTCACGACCGGACTAAAAACGTAAAAAACACGTTTTTGGATCTTATTTTCTCCCGTTATAACCAAATTTGCCTCGCTATAGACGGTTATAGTTCAATAGAAATTTCACGGGACATCTAATGTATCTCGTTATAAGCGAAACCTCGTAATAACCGTGTTCGTTATAGAGGGAGTATACTGTATTAATAACGATATTTCATATTTATTTAGATAATTAAGGTATGAGTTAAACGGTGTTATAATTGATTCTGTACTAAATATTGGTTTAATTTCAAATTTCAAAAACTATTTGTCTCTTAATGAAAATCAGAGTAAACTATTACAAAATGCTGGTTGGTTTCTAAAAAGAGATAAACTGGTAATTGATAACCATGGGAAAAATTTGGTCCGAATTTTACGAAGATTTTCAAACAATTATAATTAACATGAGAGAAGAATTAGTCTTGACACGAGACAAAGATGATATTGATGCTATTATTGCTACAGATGAAACAGAAAAACCAAAAATTGAAATTAATAAACTTTATTGGAATGTACCTCATATTTTACCCATATTAGCGAACAATTGCGATTAAACAAAATAGTTCGTAGTAATAGAACTACCTATTAAATTTAGAAGGTGGGAATTGGTTGAGTATCCCACTTTAAATAATCCAACACGTCATATTTGGCCAGTAAAAACAACTACAAAGCTAGAAAGTCCTCGACACATTGTAGTAGCTTTCCATGATAGAATTTTTGATCCTTATCAAAATCTCAACTTAGATTTTGACACTAACCGTTTCGGAACGTTGTATGAGATGTTTGCCAATGTCCAAGAATCTTATTATCATATTAAAACTAATCAACCAATATTCAGTCCAGAAGAATTTAAAAAGAATGCCCATATAGTTCACACTGATTGTTCAAGACAAAATAAATAATTCAAAGTGAACCTGTTGTTTTGAGAATAGAGTTTGAAACTAGTAAATCTGTAAGAAACAATGTTTCCGATTATTGCTTGATATTGCATGAAAAAGAATTCTTTTACAATCCTTTAACTAAAATTGTGAGGCAACAATAAAAAGCCTGCATCATAGTCACAATGTTAGTTGTTAAAATGAAGCTGGTAATAGAAGTTCAAGGGTTTAAAATAGAAAATAATAGATTTTTAGTGAAAGAACTTGCTACTTTTAATGGAATTCAAGGGTTTAAATAGAAAATAATAAATTTTTAGTCAAAGAACTTACTGCTTTTAATGGAACACAAATTTGTCATTGTGTATTCAAGTCTCCGTTTCGCATTAGAATATTGTCTCCCTATTTACACAGACAGGCAACTTGGTTAACAAGAAATCATCACGGCATGATTGGAATTTTGGTTTTAACGCCTTTATCATTTTGCAAATATTTTAAAGGATATTACACGAAACGCCGATGCAGTTTACGTCAAAGGTTTGGAAAAGAAAAATTATTTTAAAAAATATATTGCTGTTCCTTTATACGAATTGGATGAACAACCATCATTAGAAGTTAAGGAACCTGCTTGTTTTTATCATAATAGTGAAAAATGTATTTGTGCTGTATCTAATGCATTTTGGTTCTAGCATATATATATATATATATATATATATATATATATATATATATATATATATACAAGGTGGTCCAGAATTATGTACATTAATTTCTAGAGCTGATAGTACGTCCAAAAATAAGGGTACTTCTTTATGTACACTTTTTTAGAAAACTGAATAATAAGGGAGATACAACCTTTTAAAGAGGTGAATTGAAATTCTTATTTTTTCAAATATCTTCCAAACAGTTTTGAATACGGAGTTCATATTTTGGGAGTGATTATAAGACATTAGGATAATTAATTTCATGTCACCACCTACCACATACTCTATTAATACAGGGTAGTTTTGGAGGGTAAGTGGGGGTTATTGAGTCACATGTTTTTTAATTTTTACATATTTTAAAAATTGTTTCCTTAGACTTTTCTACGCAAAAAAGGTGCTCTTGTAATATTTCGATAGATATCACCGTTTTCGATTTATTTAAACTCGAAGGTATACATGTATTTTATTGTAATCGTTACATTTCTTAATATTCATCAAGTATGCTTTGGAATTGACACTTGTGTTAGCAATAATATTACAAATTAACGGAAAACTTAATTAATACTTAACATTTAATTAATGGCGAAAATAATATTTCACAACAACTGTTCAAAATGTCCTCCATTTTGTTGAATACATAATCTAATTCTTTTATTTAGCGAACGCATTAATCCATTTAATGTTACTGGATCGTTTTGTAAATCGGTAAATACTTGTTCAATTTTGTCTCTTAACTCATTTACTGTATTAATTGGAGTGTTATACACTTTTGATTTCAAATAACTCCATACTGTAAAGTCCATTGGATTAAGATCACAACTACGAGAAGGCCAATGAATCGGTGCATTCGCACCCCGGCCTATCCACCTATCAGGGAAATGTTCATGTAACCACCTTCTACAAATTCTTGTGTAATGTGGTGTAGCACCATCATGCATGAAAAACATGTTTCTTCGTATTTGTAATGGAATATCTTCCAAAATATCATGTAAAATATTGTCTAGAAAATTGTGGTATCCTATGAAACTATTTCCTAAAGTAGCTGCCCAAACGTTTATCTTGAACGTGTGTTGGAAGTGAGTTTCCATTGTAGCCCTTGGATTTTCTTCAGCCCAGAAGTGCATATTTCTAGAATTGAACATACCTTGCCTGGTAAATGTGGCCTCGTCTGTAAACAGAATGTTGCTTAAAAAATTTGGTGCAGTTTGAACTTTATTTTGCAATACTTCACAAAAATCAACTCTAAGTGGCATATTGTCAGGTAACAATTCCTGCACCTGTCGATAGTGGTAAGGATGTAATTGCTCTTCATGCAGAACTCTTAAAACACTTTGATGGGAAATATTCGTTCTTAATCCTAACCTGCGTGTACTTATTGTGGGGTCATTTATTACAGCATCCAATATTTGCTGTTCAACGCGAACATTTCTTGCTTCTCTACAAAGACTGATCTTTGAAGAGAAAAGAAGAGAAGAGAAAAGAAAGATCTGTATTCCTTCTTTGAAGACAACCGGTTTCTCTCAGTCGTCGTTCAGTACTTACAAAAGTCCTGGCATTGGGAATATTTCTGTTCGGATACTTTTCTCTGTAGCGTCTTACAGCGGCAGCAGCATTTCGCGAACATTCCCCTAATACTAAAAGTATGTCTGTCATCTCAGAATTTGAATAGTGTGCCATATTGCGGGCAAACAAATTTAAAAATATAGCAAAAGAGACGTGTTAAACAAATTTCACTGTCGAGTACAATAAAAGTTTAGATAAAATAATTTAATTGTTATTAAACGTCACTGACAATTCATAGACTACTTGAGATTAAAGTGTTGTTGCTAACACAAGTGTCAATTCCAAAGCATACTTGATGAATATTAAGAAATGTAACGATTACAATAAAATACATGTATACCTTCGAGTTTAAATAAATCGAAAACGGTGATATCTATCGAAATATTACAAGAGCACCTTTTTTGCGTAGAAAAGTCTAAGGAAACACTTTTTAAAATATGTAAAAATTAAAAAACATGTGACGCAATAACCCCCACTTACCCTCCAAAACTACCCTGTATTAATATAGGATGTGGTAGGTGGTGACATGAAATTAATTATCCTAATGTCTTATAATCACTCCCAAAATATAAACTCCGTATTCAAAACCCTTTGGAAGATATTTGAAAAAAATAAGAATTTCAATTCACCCCTTTAAAGGGTTGTATCTCCCTTATTATACAGTTTTATAAAAAAGAGTACATAAAAAAGTACCCTTATTTTTGGACGTATTATGAGCTCTAGAAATTAATGTACATAATTCTGGACCACCTTATATATATATATATATATATATATATATATATACATACATATATATATATATATACATATATATACATATATATATATATACATATATATATATATATATATATATATATATATATATATATACATATATATATATATATATATATATATATATATATATATATATATGAAGTGATAATTTCGACCAAAAAATAATTTAAGTCGACTTTACACTACATGATTTTATCATATGACAATATCATATGAGATTTGTTGTGATTCCTCGTTTCTATGATATTTAAAAAAATCGTGTTTACACTGAATGATAAGTTATGACTTATGATATGAGTGACTATGAGGTTTTATTGATTTTTCTTTTTGTTTATGGCCATAGAGATATAAGACACAGTATAGGTAATAACTATTAGATTGGAAAATAAATCTTTGCTTACATTGGCTTCCCGAATTTTAATAATAATACGCCGGCAACAACTGCGTACAGCTAATAGTAAGAAGAAAAAGATCAGACGCCTTTGAGCTCGCAGGTGGCCGGGAAATATCAAATTTAGTGTTTATATTATACCTAATTAAAAATAATTAATACACAAACTAAACTAAAATTATGACAAAGAACTAAAGACTATAAAACACTAAACTAAGAATAAAATAAACTAAATAAATAATAAAAGAAAAATACGACAATAGCACAGATTAGTCAATAGGCTCAATATGAATGCAACAAACAATAAATAAATAAAGAATGTTGTCTCTCGGTAAGGAAATGTCGCGGAATTGACATAAGAATAAGATGCGATATTTAAATATGTTGGTGTTACCGGTATTATTACAGAAAATCATATGATTTTATCATGCGGAATAGGTGCCGTCCTATTCTCCTGTGACAAGCTATGACGAGCCGCATGACAAAATCATTTGACAACTCACACAGTGTAAACATGTAAATTTCACTCCATGACAAAATCATATGACCAATCACATGATAAATCATGTAGTGTAAAGTCGACTTTATAAATACGTTGGAATTATCGGGTAAAGCGGTCTCAAATAAAAATCTTTCTTTTTTCTACGATACTCAATATTTCGCTATTTATTTGATAGCTTCATCAGGAGTAAGCTGTAAAACAATTTGAACATTACAAAAAATCGGGTACAAATACATTTAAAAACACAGCAATTAAAAGATTCCACAAATAAAAACTGACATTGAAGTATTTGAAATATTGAATGTCAAGATGAAATTGTCATAAGCACGTTCGTTGCACCCATACGATGAATAAATTAAAATTACTTAAATGTAAAAATAAAATTAACAAAAGAAACGTTAGAAGAATGATATTTGATGGATTATTAAGATTAGTTATTAAGGTGAATGTTGGCTATTTTGAATATTTATAAATTTTGTTCAATATATTACAATATGTTACTTAACTGTCCAGTTTAATCTTGACATTCAATATTTCAAATACTTCAATGTCAGTTTTTATTTGTGAAATCTTTTAATTTCTGTGAGTGTTTTTAAATGTATTCGTACATCATTTTTTGTAATACTCAAATTGTTTTACAGTTTACTCTTGATGAAGCTATCAAATAAATAGCGAAATATTGAGTATCTTAGAAAAAAGAAAGATTTTTATTTGAGACCACTTTACCCGATAATTCCAACGTATATATATATATATATATATATATATATATATATATATATATATATATATATATATATATAAACGTTAAATATTGGGTTTACAGCAATAAAAAATGAAACGTGTACTCTTGTAAACTTTTATTCCAAGCTTTCGGACATTGGTTATGTCCTTATCAGGGAGCTACAAATGTGATGAATAGTTTGTTACCATTGGTATAATTAATTAAAAAATTCACTACTTACAAACTTAATGAGGTTTAATTAATTATACCAATGTTAACAAACTATTCATCACGTTTGTAGCTCCCTGATGAAGGACATAACCAATGTCCGAAAGCTTGGATTAAAAATTAACAAGAGTACACGTTTCATTTTTATTGCTGCAAACCCAATATTTAACGTTTACTTCTTACGTTGTCAGCAAATACTTCTGGTTCATTATATATATATATATATATATATATATATATATATATATATATATATATATATATATATATATATATATATAGAAATACTGGATATTATTGACTGTCGATATAAATAAACAACACAGTTTATTAGGGCTGCAGTCAGTAGGTTTGGCCGGGATGTTATAGAAACACTCTTTTGACTTTTGGTCGAGCTTTCGGAATTCTTTTTTTCCTTTGCCAGAATACAGGAATCTTCGAAATTAAATTCATGTTTTAAAGTTAATGCATGTTCTGTGAGCGCACATGCATTTATCTTTTTTGGTTTTTATGTCGCTGCGATGTGATATTACTCTATTGTGAAAATTACGAGATGATTCTCCGATATACACGTTTTTACAATTGGCACACGGTATAGAATAAACAACATTCGATGACTCCTGTATTGTGAAAGGATCCTATGTCTTTGTGTACAACTTCGATACCGTTTTCACATTCTTAGTTGCAATTTTTAAGCCACTAACATTTTTGAAAATGTTCAATAGCTTAGGTGTGAGAACTGGAATATAGGGTAGGCAACTATACGTTATTTTAGATTGTGGTAGCTCTGATGTGTTCTGTGTCAATGTCTGTGTCAGTTGTCGGACCTCATTCACCTCATTATTATGAAAATTTTGGTTGTCAGAAAATTGCAAAGGAAAAGGAGAACCAAAAATGAGTTTATTCAAAAGCCCTGTAGGATAAGAGTTCTCTATTTTAACTTAATTAAGATTAACTTAATGTTAATACCAAGTTTAAATATTGATTTATTTCAGATGAAAACCAGCTAGAGTCTGTAAAATCCAATGTGGTTATAGATCAACTAGATGTCACATCATTAGCTCCCAGAAAACCAGATTGGGATCTTAAAAGAGACGTTGCAAAGAAATTAGCAAAATTAGAGAAGCAGACCCAAAAGGCAATTGCGGAATTAATCAGAAATAGGTTAAGAGAAAGTAAACAAGAAGATTTGGCTGCTATTGTAAATGCTGAAGCATCGAATGTATAAACTGCAAATTTCTAATCTAACAGCCTTTTTATATTTGTTATTTGACTTTAATTATTAAAATTAAAAATAGATTTTTACTGACGATTTTTGTTATTCTAAATTCTCTATAGGACATACCAACTCTTACCCTTTCACAAAGAATAACCCACCCATATGTGATCAGTGTAACGTTCGATATTGACAGTTGAACACTTTTTAATAAATTGTGGTAAATATGATCGAGAAAGACATCCTTACAATATCCCGAACTCTCTAGCAGAAACTTTAGGTCAAGAGTATTCCTATGATCATATAATTAAATATCCAAGATCTATAAACGTTTTTCATGATTTGTAGTTATTCTATTTTGTCATTTATATTTTGTTCCGTCGTTTTCCGTCAATTTTAGATTCCCCGTTTCTCTCTTAACATCGTTATCAACGTCTGTTTTGCCTTGCAATTCTTAGAAGGCCCAGATTAAAGTAAAAATCTGGATTTTGGTTTCGTCAAAAAATCTTCGGATTTCTACTTTCGTTATTTATTATCAGATGTCGCTATAGCGTCCAAATCGAAGCCATTTTATTGTTGCTTCTTTTTCGATAGGAAAGATTGTTTTCATGTTCAGAGCTTCTGTAAATAGTCGCTCTAACGATTTCTTTTGGGATGAAATATGTATAAGCGAATATACAGATGCACTATACGTGAAATCTAATCGTATTTGTCTTTTTTTCATTTCGATATACTATTTATGACTACAAGACACCAATTCGCCAAGGTTTGCTTAGTTGAGGAGATATGTTGTGCAATGCAATTTTAGATTACTCATTTCTCTCTTTATCTTTAGCACCGTCTGTTTTGCATTGCAATTCTTAGTATGCACAGATTATAGCACAAATCACTTCAATTAACACTAGAAAAGTCAGAGCCGTCAATTTGACGGTTGAGCTTAATAAAATGGACACATTTTTTCCCAGATATTTTCGAAATAAATCAAATTGAAAATTCGCCTACAAATATTAGAGATCTAGCTTTTCATACAAAAAATGGTCATATGGGAGATTGTTGTACCTTGGTACACTTTTTTTAATGACCTGTAATTATTTTACTATTTAACGTAGCGAGTTGGGATTTAACATAGCAAATTAGCAATATGTTTCTTAAGCACAAATGTATTTAAAAGATTTAAAGAAATATATTTAAGACATAAATTTAATCATTTTTAATTTGGTGTAGAATGGACCGAGGTATAATTTGGTCTTGTACCTTGGACCTCCTAGTATTGTACCTTGGAACATAAATTCAGTTACCAAAATGATGTAAAGAGATAGTTATATCACAACTTACAATGCATAAAAATGAAAATAGTAAATAGGGTTAACATTTTCGACAAACATAAACAAACTGCTTCTTTCTGATCTAAATTTTATTCAAACGAAACTCTTAAAATTATTTTTATAAAGAAAAAAAGCAAAATTAAACATATTTATGGTCATTCAACGTCATATTGTCCAAAACTTATTCAAAATCTCAACATTTCAGCTTGACGAGCTGTTCCACTAACGTAAATTGGAGGGGGTAATTTTGCAATTACATCTTCTTCGAGAAAATTAAAGCTTGTAGTTGCCTCGTTGAAGAACTTATCGGTGTTTTTATACCGACGTAAATATTTTAGTTCGTTTTCGTCGTCACAATGTATTATTTCAGTTAAATAATAACGGAACCTTTTTTTCCCCTGAACTTTCAACAACAGCATTTCCAAACTTGTTCTCCAGCAGTGTTGCTTCTTCCTCTCTTTGAATATGCTCCTTCCAATTTTCTTCGTCACTGCTTTCACTGCTAAGGGATAAGTTTTCATATTCGGATTCTGAACTTGATAATAATTCCTTCTTGGTGTCCTTAGAAGTAAAAGTTTTTCTTCGTTTTGATAAACTCTTTTTCGTAGAATTTCCAAAAACTTGCCTTTTAGTATTTTTAAGAGTAGTTGGTTTAACTTTTTTTAACTGTGATATTTCATATTTTTCGGGAGTGTCTGTCAATATGCGAGATTTCCCTCGTAGTCTTCCTCCACTGACCTTTTTTCGGGGAGGTGCTTTAGGAAATGGACGTAGCATTTCTGGAGTAACAGCAAAAGATGTCGAAGGAGAATTAATTTGGTTTCGGTTATTTATAATACTACAACCGTTTGCGGTCTGATTAGCTAAAGCAACACTTGAACAGGCTACAACATTACATGAACCATTTGAAGTTTTCGATTGAACATCAAAGTTCTCGGTACTTTCAGATTGAGCATTAACACCATTGTTGTTGTTTTCTAGTGGAAATAATAAAATAGTCGAAACATAAGAGGTGAGAAATTCGTGTTCTTGGAATATGTCTTCATTAAGGGTATAAAGCCCCGATACTTCAAATCCTTTAAGAATATTCGATGGACAAAAAGCTTTTGGAAATGCTTTCCCTATTAACTCTGCGACGTCGTAAATACTTTATAAAATAGGCTGCCCTGGGTTCATAAGCATCCATTCACTACAAGCTGTATTGTAATACGTTTTTAATGGCCCAAAGACAGTCCTATCGAGCGGCTGAAGCTTGTGGCTTGTGTGAGGATGGAAAGTAACCAATGTTATGCCATTGTTTTGACAAAACTGAATCACTGGTATATTAACGTGACTATCATGGTTGTCAAGAAGTAAAATAACTAGGTCTTCAATAGATGGTTGTACATGACATTTAAAATTCTTCAGGAACTGCAAAAAAAAGTGACTCATTAGACCAGCCAGATGAATTGGCACCTCCAAACACCATCATAGGTGGAATATGAGTACCAGAGGCATTTACTGCCGCAATTACGGTAATATTATGTCCTCTTTCTCCACTTGTCATCTGTCCAAGTTGTTTTATGCCTTTTAGACTAATTATTTTAGGAGGGATATGGACGGTTGTAAAACCAGATTCATCACAGTTCCAAATTTTGTGGCGAAAATTCATTTCGAGACAGAGCTTTCTTGTAATTTGTAAAAAATGAGCTGACATTGGCTTTATTAAACGAGGTGGATCTTGCTAGGCTTGTAGGCTCCGGTTTTCGAAGTGATAATTCTACTGTGTAAAACAATAAACCTCCATTCTTGTCAAGCCATAGTGAAGGCGTGCTGCTGTTATTAAATAATCTTTCAAACTATTTTCTTCTTCAGTTGAAAAAACTTGTTGAGTTTTATTGCTCGCTTCACAACAAAACTCCGCCGTACCTTCTAAATTTTTATGTTTAGTCATGTGCCTAATAAGTGTTGTTTTAGATACATTATAACAGCGAGAAGCTTCCCGTATGGACAATTCACCATTGAGAGCTTTTTCTACTGCACACTTGATATTGTTTGGATTCATAGGTCGTCTTTAATTTCCGCTTTTGCTGCAAGGCATGATTACCTTTATTCTGAAAAAGAAAACTTAGTTTAGTATTTATTTAAAAAAGTATACTTATACGTATATAAAAACAACACAAAATCAGATAATAAAATAATTCAAAAATTATGGCATTGTACGTTACCTGTACAACTTTTTTCCAATTTGTTCGATCTTCCATCTACCTAGGGTCAAATGGAATGTTCATTTTCCGAAGATCTGCTTGGATGTTATCTCTCCATCGCATTCTGGGACGTCCGAGTGGTCTTTTGACTGTGGGAATCTCCTCCCATACCAGTTTTACAAGTCTCTCGTTATGCAGTCTGTGCACGTGGCCTGTCCATCTTAGTCGCTGTGATTTAATTTCTTGGACAATATCGGCGTCATTGTATAGTGCTTTTAATTCGATATTGGTTCTGATCTTATACTGGTTTGTGGTGATGTCATGGTGAGGTAACCTAACCTAACCTAAGTCCGAGGTACAAAGTGGTGACGTCCTGATTTTTTATTAAATAAAATATGTGAACAATATACTTTTAAGAACAACTATTTATGGCAAATAAAAATGTAAACTACAATTTATAATTAGGCATAAAATTGAGTACAAATTACTTACCATCAGATAGGATGATTGCAGATTTAAAATAAACTAAATTTTTACACAACTACACCAAAATAAACATAAACAACACTGGTCATCCAAATATTCATTCATAACGTTCAAATAGCACTTTATCGCCCTCTATGACCAGTGGGAACAATTAGCTATTGCCGGTAACCGTTAAATCCTTTCTTTGTAGTAGTATATTAACAAGTGCACCAAGGTACATGCTTACCCAAGGTACAACACCTTCCCCTACTCTACAAAAATTACTTTTTGGGCTAAAAACACGAAACTCTGTTGATAAACGATTTAAGTTCAATATAAATCAAGCTTAATTTTCATTACAATCTAATGTTATTATGAGAGGACAAAAAGTAGTTATACCTACTAAATTGAGAAATAAAATTTTGACAGAATTACATACTGCATTTTTTGGCATAGTCAGAATAAAATCTTTAGCTCGTAGTTATTGCTGGTGGCCTCGCATAGACCAGGATATTGAGCCACTTTGTAAAAATTATTTAGAATGTAATAAGCATAAGAACAACCCAACCAAAAGTAACTCTCATATATGGGAGCCACCAAAATTTTGCTTTGAAAGAGTGCATGTTGATTACGCTGGACCTTTCAATGGAGGTTATTATTTTATATTAGTAGATTCCTTGGCCTGAAATTCATTTTACAAAAAATACTACTACAAAAACTATTATTGAAATTTGCCGAAAGATTTTTGCAACTTTGGGTATTCCTAAAGTTTTTGTTACTGACAATGGTAGACAATTCGACTCTCATGAATTTAGAAGTTTTATGAAAGATAATGGAATTACACAAAAATTTACTGCATCCTACCATCCAGCAACTAATGGACAGGGGGAGAGATATGTCCAAACACTAAAAAATTGTTTAGGGACTATGAGAAGTGAGGCAATTGACAGGGAGTTCGAATTATGTAAGTTTCTTTTGGATTACCGCAGAAGTCCACATACAGTTACAGCCAAAAGTCCTTCACAACTTATGTTAGGAAGACAAATAAGTAATAGATTAGATTTACTTAAACCTTCGTGTAGTGATAGAGTTACCTATGCTGACAAAAGTCTAAGAAACTTTGATATAGGAACTAGGGTTTCAGTGAGATTATTTTCATTCTAAATGGCAATTTAGCAAAATTGTACTCAGATTACGGTTATTACATTATTTAATTCAGTAAGATGATGGTAGAACCTGAAAACGTCATGTAAACCAAATACGACAAATTGGGGAATATACACCATCGCAAAATAATCAGACATGTTACGTTCCAGATACCATTACTCACAATTTGGTAGCAAGGGAGGCATCCATTCCAGAGCGCAGTGTCTCATCACCACCTATCTAAGTGACTATCGAGGAATCGGAAATTTTAAATAATATGGAAAGTTCCAATATTGTACCTGGAGATCAAACTAAATCATGGTCAAGGGAGGAGGTGTTATGTTCATGAAAAACTTCCTAACAAGAAATGTAAGTTGGTATGACACTGAAGGATGGCGGTCACTCGAGGATTCATAAAAAGATGACGTTTGCATACTTTTCCAAAATAAAACATTTTTACATTATTAAATTACGTTATTACAATATTAATGAGGTGATTAATTAAAATTGCGTCTTTCAAATACGAAAGACACTACAAAATAAAAATTAGTCAAAAAACAATAAAATACTTTTACTAAAAATTAATACCTTCGTTTTCTTCCATAAGCCGACTTCTGCCTAACGTTTCATCCAATCTCCATTGCATTGCTGCTAGTGACTTCTTTAATAAATTTTTCATTATTTCTTGATATTCATTTAGAAGATTTGGACCAGAACATTTAACCACGGATCTGTTAGCTCCGAAAAGCTTCTTCTTTTCTTCTTCTTCTTCTCCTGCTCCCCATCATTTATCCATTTTTTCCTTTTACCTAGCCCTGTGGACTCTTCATTTGCTAGAAACAGCTTTGCTGTTACTAGCTTGTAATTGGACCCGATGTTTGATGTTGGATCTGTCATCACAGATTTTAATTGTCATCACTCTCAGTTCTTCAGTATGGACTATGTAAGCGACCACGCTCTTTGCATTTCTTTCTGTGGCGACAAATGTGAATTTGTCCTTTAAATCTTGTTTCCATAACGTGTTTGCTATTAGGAGTCTATTTCTTCTACAGAAAGAGATCATTGCGGTCCCGTTCCTGTTTTTTCTTTCTTCGCCATACACCCCTATACACCCTTCACCTTCATTCGTATCCCTACCTACTCTCGCATTGAAATCTCCTAAGATGACAATATTATTGGTGACTTTTCTCACGTCGTTCAGTGTTATTTGTAGGCATATGTAAAATTGTTTGGTTTCTTCTTCCGGTGACCCTGGTGTTGAATAAAGGTGGTTTGTAATTCAAGTTTTAGTGTCACCGTAATTATCCTTGGATTAACGTATTTAAAGTGGGTGACTTTGTGCTCCAGTTCTTTGGCGATTACGACTCCTACTCCCTTTATTCCTTTTCCGTCAGTTTGAATACCCGAAAAATACAATATGTATTTATTTAAGTTGACCTTGTCTCGGTGTTTCTTCTTGGTTTCGCTGAGAACTAAAATTGTAATGTTCCTTTTGTCCATTTCTTCACATATATGCGCACCACTTTTTTCTTAATTCCATTCACATTCCAGGTGCCTATTTTTAGTCCTTGTTTTGAATAGGTAGCAGGAGTTGAAGAAGAAGGGACTGAATAAGAAGATCCTGAGCTTTTGCCTAAAAATATCCTATTATTAATATGAAAGTTACAATAATTGTACCTAATTATCTTTTATCTTTTCTACCTCTATTTTTGTATACTCCTTTGATTGTAATGAAAATTACATTTTATATTTGATTGTTTAATGTTTGCGAAAACAGTATTTTAAAAAATAGAAATGAAGTTTTTAAGTGGTAATGTTTTTTTAAGACCTGATATGAACATCATATTTAACATAGACACAAGAAAGCCACAAAAGCTGTTTCAGAACCTTTTTGAACAACCTGTGTGGGCCTAGTGTTACAAAAGATTTTAGGAGGTTAGTTAAACTTTACAAGAAATTGGCTCATGCAGAGAATTCCATCCAATTTCTACGACGGTGGCGGGACAACAACATTATCCCCAAAGGCTTGAAACTAAGGCCATCCCTATTCAAGCAGAAGATTGAGTTCATCGCAAAACTTATTTAGCCATAATAATGATTCAATATCACAGGTTTAATTTTTCTACATTAACCCTAGAACAACAACGTAATCGCTGTGTATTAACGCGCTTCTGTACATACAACACTTGAATATCCAGTACCAGTACCTTTTAGTTCAGTGACAACGATCACGCAGACAAGAGGGTACGTGCAAATAATTTTTTGAAGCTATGAAATCTGAGCGATTTGTCGTATACGACGTCACTTTGTTATTACGTGAAAAATAAATTTTTATCAGGAAATTTTTTTATTCGTATATCAGGTAAATACCAGTACAACCCCAACATGAACAATCTTTATAAAAAAAGCGACCTTTAACCCATGATGAAATTGAGAAGTTGCTTTTGGATGACACCGACGGTGGTGACATATGTATTGAGAGTGAGGAAAGCGAGACTAAAGATTTGGAGGAAACTGAAGATTATGTGGAAGATGAATTTGATGCACGTAATTCAGAAATTTTGACAGAAGAAGCGGTAGAAAGTCCAGAACCAACTACAAGTATAGATAGTCTGCAACATAACACAACAATTTATTCAAAGAAAGGTCACAAATGGTATCCAAAACCTTTTCATTCTAAAAATACAAGAACATTTCGGCACAATTTAATTACTCATCTTCCTGGACCAAAAGGAGCAGTTCAAAATGAAAAGAATATAGACAAATTGTGGCAGTTATTTTTTACAGACGATATATTAGAAATTTTTGTGACGTACACAAATTGTGAAATAGGCATTAAAAAAAGCTCGCTTTCGTTCTGAACAACGTTATCTTCAACCAACAAACCTCGTTGAAATTCGCGTTTTATTAGGATTGCTTTATCTCAGTGGTGTCTTGAAATCTTCAAATCTTACGACTAACGATTTATGGTCTAAGCAGTTTATTCCGCCTGTTTTTAGAGCTACGATGTGCAAACATCGTTTTGAATTTTTAATATCATGCTTTATGTTTGATGATAAAACCACAAAATTAACAAGAAAGGCAACAGACAAATTTTCTGCTGTTAGAGAAGTTTGGGATATCTTCGAGGGCCGTTGTAGGCAGATGTACACCCCGGCCGATTATGTCACCATTGATGAAAGTTTGTTAGGTTTTAGAGGTAGATGTCCATTTAAAATGTACATTCCTAATAAACCTGACAAATATGGGCTCAAAATAGTAACAATGTGTGATTCCAAGACATATTACATGTGTTCAGTCAAGCCTTACGTAGGAAAAGAAGCCTGTTGTTCAAAATATTCAATTCCAACACAATATGTACTGCATCTTACAAGTGATATATATGGAACCAATAGGAATTGCACCATGGATAACTGGTTCAGTTCGTATCAAGTATCGGAAGTATTAAGAGAAAAAGGCCTTACTGTAGTGGGAACGTCTAGAAAAAACAAGCCAGAAATACCACGACAACTAATTGAAACAAAAGAAAAACAAGTTTCATCATCTCTATTTGCTTTTGATGAGAAAAACACTTTAGTGTCATTCGTTCCAAACAAAAAAAAATAATAAAAACGTCATTCTTTTATCGTCTATGCATACTCAAGATGATGTAGATAAATAATCGAAAAAGCCAGAGATAATCTTGTTCTACAATAGTGCAAAAGGTGCAGGGGCGGACTAAGGCCTAGGCACGTGCCTAGGGCCCGTAATTTTTGAGGCCCGAAAATTAAGTTTTTAATTTTAATTAATTATTCAAGTGGAATGCATTAAAAAAATTTGTAAGAGCAAACACTTGAGTATTAAATCTATTTGTGACACTAGGTGGTCTGTTCGTTCCGTAGCTGTGAAATCCTTGAAGGAAAATTATGAAGAAATTAAACATTGGTTACGTCATTTCTCCTTAAACAAAGATGAAAATCCAAAAACAAGGTCCGAAGCTGCCGGTTTACACAAAAAACTTGATACATTTGAGTATGTACTTAATGTACTTAATATATGCACAAAGATTTGAGAGATAATAAATGCTTCAAACAAGACTCTTTAACAAAAAGACGAATACATAAATACAGCAGTTTTAGTATATTATGATTCATTGATAGATTTCATACAAACCGTTAAAGATGATTTTGACAATTTGAAAAAAGAAACAGAAAAATAAGATATTGCATTATACTAATGATAAACAACGACAGAAAATACGAAAACTATGTCATGAAGAAATTCCAGAATATGAAATAAGATTCAGTGGCAAAGATCATTTTAAAGTTAATATTTTATTTGTTGCATGCGATTCTTTACTGATCGCATAAAGATCTGAAGGGTATTAAACTATTAACAATAAATTCAAAACAATTTTTCATGATAGTAGTGATGTTAGTGTTTCTTCAATAGAGGAATTAAAATAATATGAACTGGATTAAAACCTAGCAGTACTGAAGCACTACAATTTACGACCTTTATAAGTAAAGAAAATATTATTTAGCCTATATCCATGTGGTCATTTATTGAGGAAAATATTATTATTGCAACATTCCCAAATTTAAACACAATTCAAATCATTTATTTCCCTTCCCATCAGTAATCCAAGCAGTGAAAGATTCTTATTAGTAGAATACAAAATTTTACATTCCACCAACAAAAATTAAATAGTTTATCATGACTTTATATAGAAAGAGTTATTAAATATCTAATCAATCTAGGTATATTTGTTTTAATAAAGCATGTTTATTTAATTTTATTAGGTTGAAACCAAAATACCAAATGCAAAGTATGTGTTATGACTGAAAAATAGGCCCGGAATTACAGTGTTGCCTAGGGACCGCTTTAGCGTTAGTCCGCCACTCCACTGAAAAGGTGGTATAGATACGTTTGATCAACTCTGCCATTTAACAATAGTCGCCAGAAAAACTTGCAGATGGCCATTGCAAATTTTTAGGTCTCCTCAGAGCGGTATAGCCACTGCTCTGAACCAAAACAAAAATCTTTCCCGTCCTAGACAATAGTTATCAAAATAACTATATACGGACGTAACTACGCCATCTAAAAACAAAAAGAGAAATCAAACGATTTCTAACTGGCGAAACCGAATTCAAGTTTTAGAAGGCAAGGCATTCAAATTTTGCAAGTTTTAGAAGGCACGTGGTAAAAATTTGAATTCGGTTTCGCCAGGTAGAAATCGTTTGATTTCTCTTTTTGTTTTTTAGATGGCTTAGTTACGTCCGTATATAGTAAAGTTATTTTGATAACTATTGTCTAGGACGGGAAAGATTTTTGTTTTGGTTCAGAGCAGTGGCTATACCGCTCTGAGGAGACCTAAAAAGTTCGAAATACGTATAAGCGGCTTGTCGCTGCCCTGTATCGAAACAAAAATCTAATACTGTCATTATGTTTTATATAGGAGAAACTGAATTCACTACGAATTTTGACCATGATGAACGGCATGTGATATGCAATTTTAGATTCCCTTGTCGAGTAATTTATCGGAATTTGAATTCGGTTTCACCAGGTAGAAATCGTTTGATTTCTCTTTTTGTACTATTATACGTTATTACCACAGTCCTGATACTGAAGTTACTATGGTCACTATGGAAGGCGCATAGGAGGAACATAAAGCGGAGCATACACCGGGGCATAGCAGCAAGATCGGCAACAAATTTAGACGTTAAATTGGTGAGTCTGCATATTATCTATTTTTATTGCACTTCCTTACGCGCATAATAATATACCAGGTAATTTATTCATTATTGATTATTATTTTTATGACTTTTCATGATAATTTTGCTTATATTTTTGTATGGATAATTTTTACTTTATTAACTTTTTGGATTTTAATGGATATTTGATGATCTTATATTTCTGAGTGATGATCTTCTCGAATTTTATCGTACTACCAGTTGGGAAGATTTTGTTAGAATACTTGATACCATTACGCAGGATATAGCTAAACAAAGCAAAAGAGTGTTGAAAAAGAAGATACCTAAAAGCAAGGAGGTAAAGATTGAGGTAACGATACAGTTAATTGAAGCATATAATAGATTCGTACACCTCATAACCAAAAATTGGAAGGCCTTAACCGATATTCAGAGAGACACTTGTAGGAGATACTTTAGTAAAAACTGAGATAAAGTCATACGATCGTTCCAAGCCATAAATGCCAGAATATTAGTTCCTAATCTAATAACTCAACAGATTAACAAAATATAGAGGAAGAACAAAGCGACACGGAACAAGAAGAAACCATGGCTCTTACTATCAATGAATGTTTAAATATTTTAAGTAAAATTTTACCGAGTGAGTTCGATAGAAGTACAGGCAAACTACAACCCTTCTTAGACGCTCGAAATTTTGGAGAAAATAGCAGTAGGGCATGAGGAAACAGCGATAACCCTCATAAAAACAAGACTAACAAATAAAGCCAGAAATTTAATAACCACAGAAGACACTATTTTAGATATACAGGCAACACTGAAGAGAGAACTAAAAGGTGACACCCCGAAAATGGTGATAGCTAAACTCGGAAAAAGGAAACAAGGACATAGGGATGCAGCTGTATAGGTATCTGAGGTTGAGGAACTAGCTGAACAACTAAAAGTGACATACATAGTAGAGGGAATGCCAGGAGATTTGGCTAAGAAATACACAACAGAGGCAGTAGTGGCCACAATGAAACGTAATGCCAGCACAAACAAAGCCAAGCTAATATTAGAGGCAGGCAACTTTACAACCCCACAAGAGGTAATGTCAAAATTTTTATCGATAGATACAACAGAAGACAACGCACATGGAAGAGTGTTAAATCATAGAACATACTTTAACAACAAAAGAGGAAAATTCCTGCACAAAAGAGGATATCATAATGGATATGACAAGTGAAGAAGACCAAATTTATCTCAACAAAACGCTTTAACAAGAGATCACCGTCCACATGAACAGACAGGGTACAGACAATTCAATAATCAAGCACATAGAGGAAATTCAAGAGGATTCAACGGAAATGTACGATTATTAGAACTAGAGGAGTCAGCAGAAATCAGAAAACCCACAGTTGGGGTTTTGAACAACCAATTTTCATATAAGACGGATGAACAGATGACAGAGTTAGAATACTATATCTACAACTTCGACTTAAACCTAACAAACTTGGTAAGAATAAAAACAGGAATCTTAGGATTAGTAAATACATTTATTATAGACACAGGAGCGGATGTACGACCAAATACAAAAGCAAGAATAAAAGGAGTAACTCAAGGAAAACTGCAAACAATGTGAGAAATCGAAACTACGCTAGATGTAAGTGGCAATCTTTTTGTTCATACCTTCCAATTGGTAGAAAACAACTTTCCTATTCCAATGGATGGAATAATTGGAAGAGATTTTATCACAAATTATTAATTCATATTAGACTACGCGAATTTATATATACACATCAAGAATCATAGAAACTATTACATCAGTACCAATATTTTGGTTACTGTAGACGATAACACAATTTTAATAGTCATAGTCATCTTTATTGATCCTTTAAGACATTCAAAATAAATGTATAGGATACGTCACTACAGAATTTGGTATAAAAAACATTAGTGTGTATAATACAATATTCACAGTGTAAAAGAAATTGACAAAACCTAAAATATATAAAATAACATTTTTACAAGTAAAATATGAAGCTATTGCAGTTTGTCCTCAAGATATTCATTTATAGAATAATATGCTTTTCTTAAGAGTAAATCTTTAACATTTTTTTTTTAAATTTAGAGATAAGTGGTATTTCTTTCACAGTTTTTGGCAAATGATTGTATAAGATCAGTCCCATATATCTGAAGCAATTTTGAAATTTGGATGTTCTGTGTTTAGGAACTCGTAAAGATTCAGCACTTCTTGTATTGTAGTAGTGATTGTCTGAATTTACTGGAAATGTATTGATTTCCTCTTTGACATAAAGTAAACATTTATAGATATATAGGCAGTAGAAAGTTAAAATTTGATGTTTAATAAAAACTGGTTTACAAGACTGTTGATAATCCAAATTAAAAATTTTACGGATAATTTTTTTTTGGTTAATGAACACTTTGTTACTATCTACTGAGTTCCCCCACAAAATTACATTGTAGCACATGTGGCTGTAAGCAAGGCTATAATAAACGTTCATTAATGCCGAGATGGGTAGTGTGTTTTTAATTCTAGATATAGCATAAAAAGCTTTATTCAATTTCATGTTCACTGAATTCACTTGCTCTGACCATTTGAGATTACAATCAATGAATACACCCAAAAACTTTGTAGAGTGAGTGGAAGATAACATATTGTTTCTATCGTAGATGGTTAAGATATAGTCATATTTAGATGAGTTGTATGAATGAAAATAAATAATTTGCGTCTTGTCAATGTTTAATATTAGTCTGTTGGTATTACACCAGCGTATAAAGCAGTCAACAACAGTCTTCATTGTCATTTTTAATTCCTCTAGTGTACGTGCAGAGACTATTAACGAGGTATCATCAGCAAACATTGATATTATAAGTGCCCTTATGTGATCTGGTAGGTCATTAATAAAAATTAGGAATAATAATGGTCCCAGCACGGATCCCTGTGGTACTCCTTTATTTGTCGTGTATGGTTCTGAGCTTGATTCTTTCATCTTAACAACACTCTTCCTGTCACTTAAGAAATTTATTATCCATTCTAGAAATATCCCTCTAAAACCAACGTTATATAATTTATTGCGAATAAATGTTATATCTAAGCAGTCAAAAGCACGTGATAGATCAAAAAATAGTCCTGCCACGTGGTTTCTACTATCTAATTAATCATAAATACGCTCAAACAAGCTGCATGCAGCCGTGAGTGTTGACTTTTTTGATCTAAAGCCGTGTTGGGTTGGAGTTAATAAATTGTATTCTTCTATAAAATTTAACATTCTGTTGTATACAACCTTCTCTATTACTTTTGAAATTATGCTAAGGACAGATACTGGTCTATAATTTGAAATATCATGAGGGTCATTCTTTTTGAAGATTGGAATAACTTTTGCCATTTTAAATATGGATGTAATACCACCCAGATGTGAAGTTTACAGAACAGTTCAATATTTTCAAACATTAAAGGCGGATAGACTAGTAGAACAACAGGAGATACTACCTAGAATATTCATAGCGAGAGCGATAATATCAAGAAATAACTCATACATCAAAATTTTAAATACAACTTACGAAACCGTTATGATAGAGACGGGTTCAATCAAAACAGTAGACATGAAATTGTTCAAAGTATACAGATTAATCAATGACAGCAAGGACAGGAAGAAAGATATAAGGGAAACATTAAAGCTAGATATCCCGGAATACAAACGAGATAAATTAGTATCGTTATGCGAAGATTTTGCAGATATATTTGCATTAAGACATGACATGCTAACATACAACAACTTTTATGAACAAAAATTGAGAGTAAAGGAACACACACCAGTTTACATAAAGAATTATATGACACCACATTCGCAAACAGAAGAACTCAATAGACAATTACAACAATTAAGCGACCAAGGAATTGTTGAGCCATCGAGATCAGAATACAACAACCCGGTCGTGCTAGTGCCGAAAAAGGCTATAGATGGAAACAAAGCATGAAGATTATGTATAGATTTCAGACAGCTAAACAAGAAACTAGTCACAGATAAATTTCCATTACCAAGAATAGACTCAATATTAGACCAACTACGGAGAGCAAAATGGTTCTCAGTAATAGACTTAATGTCAGGGTTCCACCAGATACCATTAGAAGAATCATCAAGGAAATACACATCTTTTAGTATGGAAAAAATAGCATTCCAATTCACCAGACTACCTTTTGGACTAAACATAAGCCCAAATAGCTTTTCAAGAATGATCTCAATAGCATTTACAGGTTTAACATCAGAGAAAGCATTTCTGTATATGGATGACAGTGGTGGGAGGAATAACAGAAAAACATCATTTAGACAACTTAAAAAAGACATTTCAGATATGTCGGAAATTTAATTTGAAGCTAAACCCAGAAAAATGTCAATTTTTCAGAAGAGAGGTTACATATTTGGGACACGATATTTTGCAGGAAGGAGTATCGCCAGATAAAGGGAAATATTCAACAACAGAGAAATACCCGACACCGAAGACAGCGGACGAAGCTAAAAGGTTTGTAGCATTTTGTAACTGCTACATAAGTTTTATTCCGAATTTTGCAGAGATATACCTGTAAACAGATTGTCGAGAAAAGGAGTAGAATTTTTTTGGTCGCAAGATTGTGAAGAATCATTTAAGAAACTTAAATCACCTTTGATAAAACCACCAATTCCCAAATGCCCAGACTTCGACAAGCAATTCATACTAACAACAGACATCAAATGCGAGCTGCTCAGCAATTTTAAGTCAGAACTATGACGGAACAGATTTACCAATAGCTTACGCATCGCGCAGCTTCAACAAAGGAGAGCTTAACAAACTTATAATAATTAAGGAGTTACTTGCAATCCATTGGGGGGGAATCAACCATTTCAATTGTTATTTATATGGATCACCAATATTCTTGATAAAAACCAATCATAAACCACTAACGCACCTATTTTCAATGACAGAACCTACCTCGAAACTCACGAGAATCAGGTTAGATTTAGAATATGACTTTGATATAGGGTATATAAGAGGGAAAAATAATTACGCGGACAGTCTTTCGAGAATATCAATGAACCAGCTGAAAGACTTATACATAGACAACACTCATATCTTAGCTATAACCAGAGCTCAATCAAAGAAAAAAGCTGAAAGTGCAGAGCACAGGGAGATAGAAGAGGAAATTATATTACAGCATAAAACCCACAAGCAAACAGTAAGAAAGCTACTAAATAATATGGAGGCGCATAGACTACCAATTTTGTCTTTTAGAGCAAACCAAGTCTCACCAAGACTGAGCATTCGGGTCAGAAACAAAATCAAATGCAACAAGAGCATGACCATGGGATTTAATCACTTTGATTTAGGTCAGTTGTTGGTACAGCGTCTTGATCAGCTAGCGGTAGAGAATGCAATAAGTAAAGCAAATATATATATATATATATATATATATATATATATATATATATATATATATATATATATATATATATACATACATATATATATATATATTCGAGAAAAGGAGTACGACCGTCAATCCAAAATAAACTAAGGTACACTCGAAGAGTGGTGGGTTTTTCGGTCAAAGTGGAGAAATAAAAGACAAAGAAGGTGGCTACTTCATCTATTTATTGAAGACGTTTCGCTTTCTGCTCAGAAAGCATCATCAGTTCATCTAAAAAGAACAATATGAAACCAAACATTCATAGAGAAGTTACAACAAAAGTGTGTTACCTTACAAAGACATGTAGCAGTCAATGATGTTAAAAATATGAAAAAGCTTACGAAACTGGACATTCAGAGTTAACGTTGTATAAAACAATTAATTGAAACTAGGTATAGTTTGCAATTTAACAAAATTAGCACAGCAAAAGAACATGTGATAAACATACATGTATATAAAAAAGTTATTATAAAAACTTAAGTAAAAAACATTAAGGTTTATTTTAAAGTGTAAAGAACTAGAAAGATCATAAGAAGTGCATTCTTATGATCTTTCTAGTTCTTTACCCTTTAAAATAAACCTTAATGTTTTTTACTTAATTTTTTATAATAACTTTTTTATATACATGTATGTTTATCACATGTTCTTTTGCTGTGCTAATTTTGTTAAATTGCAAACTATACCTAGTTTCAATTAATTGTTTTATACAACGTTAACTCTGAATGTCCAGTTTCGTAAGCTTTTTTATATTTTTAACATCGTTGACTGCTACATGTCTTTGTAAGGTAACACACTTTTGTTGTAACTTCTCTATGTTAAAAAAAAAAAAGAAGTTAAAAATGTGTGTTACCTTACAAAGACATGTAGTAGTCAATGATGTTAAAAATATGAAAAAGCTTACGAAACTGGACATTTAGAGTTAAAGTTGTATAAAACAATTAATTGAAACTAAGTATACTTTACAAATTAACAAAATTAGCACAGCAAAAGAACATGTGATAATTATACATGTATATACAAAAGTTATTATAAAAACTTATGTAAAAAACATTAAGGTTTTTTTTTATGTGTAAAGAACTAGAAAGATCATGAGAATGCACTTCCAACAATTTATTTATAATCAGTTCAATTTTAATTTTGACTTTAGGTAACATTATTGAATTATTTAAGATTAATATAGTAATAAAGATAAAAAATGTAGTTACCTGTCTTAAGCTTACTGAATCTCGCAGGTAAATGAATTTACAGGTCATGGTCATTGTAAACACTTTAACCATAGAATAATCTTGTTCTCTGCTTTAACACGCTTTAACACCCACGCAAACAACGTGAATAGATATGGCCTTGAGGAGGTCAAAATGACAGTTGACAGAACAGCAAGGCAAAATACCAACCTCTAATACAATAGAGCGGTATAGTTCGTCCCAAACCCTTCTTCCAGTGCGTCATAGTTGATCGAATTCTCTCTAACACATTAAGCTAGAAGTGACAGAAAAAAACGTGTATCTGTGATTATTATACATAGAACTTAGAAAATTATTTATCGTACAGCTAATTCTGCTTACGGATGTATAATTGGTTGGAGTTTAGAATACGCTAAATAGATATCCAATCAACGATGCGCATAAATATAATTTGACGCAGATTGTCTTGATCGTGACAGTACTTTCACAATGTCAACTGATAATTGTCATTCCAGGTTAGTATTATCAGACATTTTACAGTGAAAATTTAATTTTGTATTTATTGTCATAAAAATATTTTAAATATACCGAAATATATCGAGAAAGAACAAAGACTAATATTAAAATTATTAAATTATTTTCAATTAGAAAAAGAGAGATTACGATCCTACAACTGTCAAATTTAACTAAAATATCATGCAATAATTCTCGACATTCTTAAAATCCTATATGACGTCAAAATTAGTGACGCACTGAAATAAGGGTTTGGGACAGACTGTACATTCATAGAATGTGATAAATTTGGTTGACAACTTGTCGTTAAAAAGCCAAAAAATGAAAGGAAAAGGTGGTTAAGATCACCATTTTCCCCCAGTGATTGATTTGTTAACAAAGAACAAAGCATGCGAGGTCAATCCAAAATATCATATATTATAATATTTATGATGTCACTGGTTAGCCAGCCAACAGGTGAAGATTATGTCAATGTCAATATAATTCTAGGTTATTGTCAACACAATATGTAATTGCTTTTATTGTCTTTTGCTCATTTGTCTTTTGTTTTTTTATAGACATAGACACTGAGATCAAAGAATGTAGACGCATATGCGTCTATATTCTTTGCCTAGACTATCTGAAACCTGTATAATGTTATATTATTTATCTATGATCTGAGACAGTTGGGAGCTTATACCACAGACCTGAGACATCTAATAACGACCAATAACTTGAGAGTTGGGACTGGGATTACATGTTCAAGTTTTAAATTAACATGGAAGTAAAACAAGAAAATCATTTTTCATTATCTGAAATAGAAGTCAAAACAAATATGTACGAGGACAAACCGGATATCATAAACGTTGCAGGTTTTATTAAAAATGAACCTGAGGAGGAAGATTTCTCTAATGAAGTAACCCAGGAAAATACCCATATCGATATTAAATGTTCGAACCAGATAAACACAGAATTATTCATTGATGATGTGAAATATGAGCCAAATAATAGTTATCAGCTAGAATATATGCAAGACGTTAAATTGGAACAAATTGGAAAAGGAAGTTCAAAAGGTAAGTAAATATTATTTCAACCATACTATTTCCCAATCAGGGGTTTAATAGGGTGAGAAAATTGTAGGATGTTTCCTTATAATAATCTGCAACTGGTGCATAGTTTTTAAAATTAGCTGTTTATTTATACCTAAAGTTTCTAAAATGCAGAGCTTAATTTGGATTCAGCAATTATCTACCCCAAAAGGAATACTCAACAAAAACCAATAAGGTAATTTTACAGGAGACAATAAAAACAATTTTAATGGAACTGGTTGTAATTTTACCTACAAACTGTTATTTAAATGCTTATTGAATGTGTTGAAACTTTCTCAGTACTCTTATTTTTGTTTAATAATATTTATCTTAGAAAAAAAGCAATCAATAAACAACAGATATACCTAGTACTTATTCTTTGTTTACAAAACAACAAGATATTACATTAGATTTGCACTAAATTTTGTTTATCTGTCACTATTACCCTAAGAGTCAGTTTCACTTTCCTCCTGCTCTTGTTCTTTTGATTTCAAAGAACCATAAAATCCTGGATACATTGCAGGGATGAAATCCTGAAGTTCCCTCAAGTTTTAAAGTTTTTTTGTATTTACCAGAAGATAGGGTTTTAAAAATATACTGTGTCATTTGCACCTTTTTTTTCTTCCACTTCATTGTACATGTACATATAGGATCTAAAAGATTTTGGTGAGTAAAAACACTGGTAACAAACCCACAACTGCCATGTATAAACAATGTCACCTATTGGGGTACTGGCAAATTTTGTTAATAGTCAAAGCTAATAACATTTTAACTTCTTCACTGAACCTCTTCAAGTGGTCATAAGGGTGGTCTGTACTTGTCAGGTTTGTACTTATAGCATCATCATCATGATTTGATGTCATCCCTATCCATCGCCTTCCTCCGCCAAGCATGTATTTCCATATTTCTCATATCTTGATCTATGTTATCTAGGAATCTTGTTCTGGGTCTTCCTCTTCTTCTTTGACCAATAGGTCTATTAAGGAGCGTTTTTATAGCTGGGTCGGTTTGCTCCATCCGCATTAGATGGCCTACCCACTTCAGACGTCCTATTTTAATGTGTTTTACGATATCTGGTTCCAGGGGTCGTATTTTCGAATTCGTTCGAGCATATTTCGCATACGAAATTAGAAGAAATTCACTCGAAATCCAGTTTTTTGTATTTTCGAATAGTATGTATAAGAATTTTTTCGTATAGGGCGACACGAATGGGTATGAACCATTCGAATTTCGATGCTAGTATACAATCAAAGTAGTTTCAAACAGAAAACTTTATTGTGGTCTTGTTAGACCCATTCTGGAGTTTGGATCAGTTGTATGGTCCCCATCATACCACTGTTACATTCAACAGATTGAAAGAGTCCAGAATAAATTTCTGAGGGTAGCAGCCTATAAGAGTGGATACAGGAGAGAGGAATACAACTATCAGTGGGTAAGAGATAGTCTTAACTTACCAACACTTGAGTCAAGGAGCACATTGTTAGATTTATGTTTCTTACACAAAGTTATCAATGCTTTTATAGATTGTCCTCAACTCTTATCGCTTGTTAGTCTTAAAGTTCCTAGTAGAAGCAACAGACAATCAGAAATCTTTTCAGTGCCATTTCACCACACTAATTATGGTATCAATGAACCAACTACACGATTGGTCCGGAGTGCTAATAGCCTACCAAGACAAATGGATATTTTTGACTCCAAAATTAGTTTGTTTAAAAAACAACTAAAAAGTATCTTACAATAAGTTTGTTGTACATCTATATTATTCGTTGTGATATTGGGAGACTTTAATATAGATTTGGCAAGTATAAACTTTTACTCTATGAAATTAAATGATAATATTAAAAATGGTACCTATCAGCTAATAAACGAATACACAAGGATTACAAAATCGACATCTACTAGGATTGACCTAGTACTTACAAATCAAAAAGACATTAGTTGCAAGGTACTCCCAACTCCAAAGATTACAGATCTCTCGATAATTGTAGCTGATCTGGGTAGAAACAATGAGACGACACTTACAAAAACCTATAGAAAGTACAATATAATGGATGTGACAAGATTTCAAATGAAACTTATGGATATGCAGTGGCCGTCAAGTTCCTCTATAGATGTAAGTAACAATGCTGATATTCTAATAACTAATGTATTGTCTGCACTCGATCAGTTTGCTCCAGAAAAGTCTATTAATATAAAGGATGTTTGGGGAAATAAATTATGGTGGAATGAAGACATTGCGAATGAAATTAAAAAAAGAGATCAATATTACAAAAAGGCTATATTTACTAAAACTGATACTGACTGGGATGATTTCAAACAACAAAGAAATAGAGTCGTAGCATTAATCAGAATTACCAAACAAAATTATTATCAGGAAAAAATAGATGATTGTAAGAACGACCCAAAAAGAATGTGGAAAACATTAAAGGAGCTTGTAAACGGCAAAAAAAACCATGAAGCTAAAAGTGAAATAATATTTGATGGTGGGGGGGTTACTGGTAAAGAGATAAGTGAAAGATTTAATATATTTTTTCTAGACAGTGTAAAAAACATAGCAGATAGCATTATTTCAAACAAAACCCACCAAGAAATTTGTAGTTCAATAAATGTCGACTGCAAAATGGAAAAATTCAAAATGTTAGAAATGAAAGATTTAAAAAAACAAATGAAAGAAATGAAAAACAAAGAAAGTAATGTTGATGGTATTACAGTTCAAATTTTAAAGAGTTCCTTTGAAGTAATAGGCGACAAAATTTTGCATATTATAAATGGTAGTCTAGAAAGTGGCGTATTCCCAAGTAAATGGAAGAGAAGTCTGGTTGTACCAATTGAGAAGGTTCATGGAACTGTTAAGTGTGAGGAATTTCGACCCATAAATATGGTACCACCATACGAAAAACTGCTGGAATTATGTGTAAATGATCAAATAGTGGAGTACTTGGAAAGCAATAATGTGTTAACTAAATTCCAAGCAGGGTTTAGGAGAGGAAATTCCTGTGAGAGTGCAATGCAGACGGTTTTGTTTGACTGGAAGGGTGCGCTGGAGTGCGGGAAAATGATTGGTGTGGTTTTCTTAGACTTTAAACGTGCATTTGAAACCATAAACAGACAACTGCTATTGAGAAAGATGGAAAGGTATGGCTTTGGTGAAAAAATTATAAAGTGGTTTCAAGAATATTTGACTGATAGAACACAAGTGACAAAATATGGTGCCATTTCATCGGCTCAGACATCTCTGTATGGTGTGCCACAGGGAACTGTGTTAGGTCCTACTCTTTTCATACTGTATATAAATGATATTGTTGATGTTGTTAAAAAGTGTAAGGTACAGTTGTTTGCCGATGATACTGTGATATATGCAATAGGGGATAAGGTAGATGAAATAATCGATATAATAAATGAAGAGATATGTAATATATTAAAATGGCTCGATAATAATTCCTTAAGTCTTAATGTAAATAAAACAAAAATGATGCTTATAAAGAATAAAAATTTTAAATTAAATAACATAATAAAAGATGTAAAAATTAATAATATTGCTTTGGAGAGAGTGGTTCAGTATAAGTATTTGGGATGTATTATAGATGAAAATTTAAGTTTTGTTGAACATTTTAAGTTTGTTACAAACAAAATAGCAAAAAAAATCTATGCATTGGGAAGAATGTCAAAAAATTTAAGTTGCTGGTCTAGGTTGACCATATATAAATCGATTATTGCTCCCCATCTCTATTTTTGCTCTACATTGCTGTTTTTAATGAATGCTTCTCAAATGAATGTACTGCAGAAAAAACAAAATAAAGCCTTAAGGATAATATTAGGATGTAGTGTATACACTAGTAGAACTGACATGCTAACAATGGCAAATGTTTTAAGTGTAAGACAGACAATTGTATGTAATAGTATGATTTTTGTTTATAAAATGTTAAATGGTCTGATACCTGTGCATTTGTGTAATAATTGTACCTTTGTTCGAGATGTACATGAACACAACACACGTTCTAGAAATAACTTTTATCTGAATAGGATCAACACTAATTTTGGTCAGAACAATCTTTTTTATAGGGGATTAAAGCAATACAATGAATTACCGGAAAACATTAAGGCTTCTGGAAACTTAGCTCAATTTAAAAATTTATGTAAGATATATGTTAAGCAAAGCATTGTGATTTAATTTTAAGGGTATAAATTGATGTATTTATATGTATATTTTTCTAGCCATGTGCTATTAATAAAGATTATTATTATTATTATTATTATTAGAATAAATTTCTGAGGGTAGCAGCCTATAAGAGTGGATACAGGAGAGAGGAATACAACTATCAGTGGGTAAGAGATAGTCTTAACTTACCAACACTTGAGTCAAGGAGGACATTGTTAGATTTATGTTTCTTACACAAAGTTATCAATGCTTTTATAGATTGTCCTCAACTCTTATCGCTTGTTAGTCTAAAAGTTCCTAGTAGAAGCAACAGACAATCAGAAATCTTTTCAGTGCCATTTCACCACACTAATTATGGTATCAATGAACCAACTACACGATTGGTCCGGAGTGCTAATAGCCTACCAAGACAAATGGATATTTTTGACTCCAAAATTAGTTTGTTTAAAAAACAACTAAAAAGTATCTTACAATAAGTTTGTTGTACATCTATATTATTCTTATATGTTTGTATTATTCTGAGGTGTTTGTTATTTTAATAATTTATTGTTGTTAAGGTGTAACTTTGTAAAACTTGTGATTGTTATTTTAATAATTTATTGATTGTAAGATGTAACTTTGTAAAAATTGTAAGTAAATGGATGCCGTATATAAATAAATAAATAAATATTAATTGTTGTCATTTCAGTTGTCACTGGGCCCGTGTACGTCAGATAAAATTTCAGCTGATAGTTTTTAATCGTTGTTTTAGATTGAACAATACAATAAAATTTACATTAATACCACATTTTTACATTGAACTTTGTTTTTAATGGGTGGTTTAAATAATTTTTTAATAGAAAGAAATAGTTAACGCCCTTGCCGAGGCGATAATATTAGCGGAACGAAGAGGCAAGTTTACCAACCCATTCTTAACCCTCTAGAGGACTATTCGGATGTACAATTTCAAAAATTGTACAGATTAACAAGGCCCCTCACAATGGAGTTGAGAGACTTGATAGAGTTGATAGAATGGCTTTTTTTTGTTTGGCCGACACTGAACCACCATATTTCATGCCCTTTTTTACTTCTTGTTTTCTTCTTCTTCTTATTCTTTTTTTGGGCTATGTTCTAGACAATTTACCCAGTTTACTTCGAGGGTAGACACTTTTTGTCTTGCTTCAGCAGTCAGTGTCTACCTACAATTATATTCTTCCTTTGTTTGTTTTAGGTTATTCTACATGTATACTTGTGCTGGTTTTTTTTTCTCCACAGGCTAAAATATTAGTAATATAACACAACAAAGGTATAAACTTTTCTCGCTCGGGGGTAGCGTCCAAGCTTTGCACACACCAGAAATGCTACCAACGGATAAGGTAGAAGCACGCAGGACTGAAAGAAGGAATATCATAGTTTATAATTTAATATTAAAGGTAGAAATAAAGTTGCATAAGGTGTTGATTGTATTTTCATTAATATTTGTGAGAATTGTAAAAATATTTATGGGGGTGGGAAGTTTAGTTTTAGCTAATTCGTCATACAAGTCAAAGTGTGGGTTTTGATTTAAGTGACATTCTAATAAAATATGGTTTAAGCCTCCCACTTGGCCACATTCGCAATAAGGATCATCTTTGACTCCAATTCTGAATAGATGAAGAGGGGATGAGCAATGGCCCGTTCTCATACGGATGATTGTAGTTAAATGTCTCCTACTGATATATGCGAATTTATTGAACCATGGTAGTGTGTGGATTCGTTTATTAATTTTGGCATAGAATGAATTGCTTGTGCCATATCCTTCGTACCATTCAGCTGCCCAATTAGACCAAATCTCTCTTTTCAAGTAGGGTGTGAAATTTGAAAACTCTAGCTTGATATTCATGGGAATATTCAGGGAACGACCTATATTGGCAAGTTGGTCGGCCTTGTAGTTTCCAGTGATACCAGTGTGTCCTGGGATCCATGCTAGTAAGATTTTGATATTATTGTTCCTTGCTAGGATAATTCCTCTTTTCGTTAAATACGATATATATTCTGTGTCTTTAGAAAACCGTGTTTTTTTAATTTTTTGTAGTGCACTTTTGGAGTCAGAAAAGATAATGGCTTCTGTGATATTTTGTTCCCGTATAATTTGGACTGCATGATTGATCGCAGTAACCTCTGCTGTACATATTTGGGTATGATTGGGTAGTTTAGATGAAAATGAATAGTTTATATCTGGGGAAAAACACCAAATCCCGCATTTCCCATTGTGTCCGTTGAGCCATCTGTAAAGAATTTTTTGTATGAATGGAATTTTTTAACTAAGTTCACAAAATTCATAAGATTGAATTCATTTTTTGTAATATTTTCATTCAGAATTCCTAATGGTTGAAGTTGTAGTTTTAAGTCATATTCATGGCAAGGAAGAAGTTTACTGGAATATAGGTTCTGCAAATAAGGTTGGATTTTTCTGATAGTTGCTATCAATATGGGTTTTTCCTTATTTCTCCAGTATTTATTGTCCATATTACAAAGTGCTTCTAATTCAATGATTGATTGAATGACAGGGTTGTTTTTAATGCTTAGGTTTTTTAGCAAAAATTTTGTGGTGAGCCATTCTCTTCTGTATTTTAATGGCAGTTCTCCAGATTCTGATAACAAGGCTTGGATTGGAGTTGACTTCATGCATCCTGTGATAATCCGAATACTTTGGTAGTGCATCTGATCTAGTTTCTTCAATATATATTTAGGGCACGTAGATAGGAATTGACCCCCATAGTTTAAATGACTTAGGATAAGTGCTTCATGGATCAGTTTTAATATTTTTGGGTCACTGCCCCACCATGTTCCACACAAGGCACGCATTACATTCAGTGCTTTACCTATTTTGACTTCCAGCTGGTTAATGTGTGCCTTCCATTTAAGGTTCTTCTGTAAAACCATTCCTAGGTATTTAATTTTATCTACCCACTCTATATGTTGACTCTTATAACTGATATTTCCAGGCATTATTTTGGTATTACCCCTTGTAAACAAGATAGCTTTAGATTTGCCCACAGAGATGTTCAAATTATGATTGTCCAGCCAGGCTTCAAGATTGACTAAATATTTGTTTAATTTTGATATCATATTTTTAACATTCACTCCCTTGACTAGAATTACAAAATCGTCAGCATACTGTATGACTTTAGCATTTTTGGGGAACATTTCGTGTATTGAGTAGGTATATATGTTAAATAGCATTGGACTTAATGGTGATCCTTGTGTGAGTCCAGTGCTAGTGGTATTTGGGCCATGTACTAACCCAGAGTTATCTTTGACAAACAGTTCTCTGCATTTTAAAAAGTCATATATGAGGTTAGCTAAATCATGTGGTATATCCAAATGTATTAATGTAGAGTACAGTTTGTCAATATTAACATTATCATATGCTGAATGGATATCCAAGAATATTCCTATTGTACATTCATTATTACTAAATGATTTTTGGATTTCAGATGTCAAAAAGGATAGACATTCTAAACATCCTTTACCCCTTCTAAAACCTAGCTGCAATGGTCTGAGGATTCCCTTATTTTCTATACGCCATTCCAACCTATTTTTGATCATTGATTCTAAAACTTTACCTACACAAGAGGTGAGGGCAATATGCCTATAGTTAGTTGCAGTGAGTTTATCTTTCATAGGTTTTAGGATTGGAATTATTAATGACTGTTTCCATTCAATCGGAATGGTCCCTGTACTTAAGCATTTGTTAAAAATTTGTAATAATAGTAATGATCCTGAATGAGGTAGATTTCTAATCATAGAGTATGAAATTAAGTCAAGTCCCGTAGCAGATTCCTTTTTAGAATTGATTATGAATTTGTATTCATTAAAGGTAAAAGGGGAACTTGTATTGCTAGTTTGTATACTTTGTTGATGTAAATGTATACTGGGAGGAGCCAAGGAATTCAGTATCTCTTGTGCCATATTAGGATCAGGAAGGGAGTTAATTGGGCTATTACCATATCCAGCTATTTTCCTAACTTTATCCCATATTGTCTTGATTTGCGAGTTTCTATTAAGGCCTTCTGCAAATTTCCTAAAATTATTCTTTCTTTTTTCTTTATGGAATCTTCTAGCTATAGCACATTTGTTTTTTACTATTAAGTAATTTTGTAAGTTGGGTGTTGATTGGAATTGCTTTGTTGCCTTAATTCTGTCTTTAATGACTTCAGCGCAAGATTCGTCCCACCATGGGATATGATACTGTTTATTAACATTTGATTTGTACAATGGGATGGACAACTGTGCAGCTTCATTTATTAGATCTGCAAATGATCGGTAGTTCTCCCCTGGAAATGATGTAAATGATGACTCTAATACTGAGGTATATTGGTTCCAATTAGCTTTTTTGAAGTTTCTGTTATTCCTTGGTGGCATGTGGATGGTAATGTTTTGGACACCAATTTTGCACATTGTGGGTAGGTGATCACTAAATCCTAGGTCAGGAATTATTTGCCATGATGATCTGGTAGCAATATTCTTAGATGTTATTGTTAGATCCACAGCTGATGATCTTTTTGGAGGTGGTGCTATTCTGGTATATGAACCATCATTTAAAAAAACTAGTTCCAGCTCATCTAATGTTTGGAAGATGTTTCTCCCATTGGAATTATTACAAGGGCTACCCCAAGCCTCATGCTTGGCGTTCAGGTCTCCCATTATTATTACTGGTTTGTTGATTTCCTGGATCAGTTTTATCCATTTTTGTTTAGATATGGTATTTGCATTAGGGAAATAGGCATTAAGTAGGTGAATTTGGATTTTAGGTAGGAAGATTGCTTGCAGTTGAGAGTTGTTATTAAATTTATTACATACAGATATTTCATAAAATTCTACTTCATTCCTAATAAGGATGGCTATACCACCATATGAATCATCTCTATCATCTCTAATTACTTGATAGCCCTTGCATCTGATTATATGGTTATTATTTAACCATGTTTCATTTAGCAATAATATGTCAGGATTGTATTCTTTGATAATTATTTTTAAGTTATCCACATTAGCATTATATGATCTCATATTCCATTGTATTATAGTCAAAGGAGTGAAAGCTTTATTTTTTATTTTTATTTTGGGCTTAGTATTCTGAAGCATCAGATACTGTCCCATCTTCCATTAACTCATAGGTTATGTTATTTGTTGAGCTGCTTTTAATTGTTTTATATTGTGATACATTAGATGAGTTAGGGTATAAGTTTCTTAGCAAGTTGTTTACAAAAGATAGTACCATCTCTTTATGTTGTGGTGGTAGTAATGACATTGCATGGGAGATCCCATGTTCAGTTTCCTTATTTGCACTGTAACCTTTTGATGTTGATGGCATTGATTGAGAATTTGTTGCCCAGTTCAATCTTCCCTCCGGATTAATTAATTGAGCACTATGTTGTTTTTTGTCATATCCTGTCATGTTTGGTTTCCTTCTTTTGGTGGGTTGAGATTTGACGATTTGGTTATATTTTGGTATACTTGTGTCATTCTTAATGGCTTCTCTTCTTCTTTCTGTGATATCTATTATATTATTAGGCTTGGATTCTGTATGCAAGACAGGAAAATTCTCTTCATTCAAAGAGTATTCCCTGTTTTCATTTTTTGGTATTTGCATGTTTGCTTCATAATATGAGATGTTAGAGAAAGACATTAGGGCTTTTATTTCTTTTTGCCGTTGGAATTCTTTACATTTTTTATCTTTAGAGATATGATCATGATTTTTACAGTGTATGCAGTATGTTTCACAATTCGAGGCTTCCCCGTGTTGGTTTTTCCCACAGTTCTGGCATTTTGGGTTCCCTCTGCATTGATTATTACTGTGACCATATAACAGGCAGTTTCCACACATTAGGACTGGGCTGACATATGGAATAACCCTCATGGGTAATCCATACACAAGCACCTCCCTGGGCAGTGCTTTTCCTGTAAATGTTACGCATATGGTGGTTGTTGGTACATAGTTTTGTTCTTTTCCCTCTTCGATAATTCTCCTATTTAGTCTTTTTATGTCAATTACTTTACAGTATACTAATTTTGTTTCGATTGCATTTTTAATTTCTACTTCAGATATTTCTTTACATATGTTCCTTATTATACCCTTACATGTGACATTGTGATTTGGGATAAAGACATCATATTGTAAACTTTCCCATCTCTTATCATTCACAAATAGATTTGCCGATTTAAAATCTTTAAAAACAACACCTAACCGGTTTTTCCCTTTACGGTTAAATTTAATAATTTGCTGTAGGTTTAGGTTAAATATTGTTTTAGCAATACTTAAGATGTGAAAATTCCCTATATTTTTGTCTTTTCCCTGTACATATACTTCGAAAGGACCGGAATCATATATATTATATTGGTTATTAATTTTTTTTCCACTTAAATCAGGCGGGGGGTCAGGAGGTTTATCAGGATCGAGGTTAGTGTTAGTGGTCTCCATTTTCGGCTGGAGGAACCGTGTCGTGTATTTTATTACTATTAAGTATGTATGCGGTAGGATCGGGTTACAAACAAAGGATTATTAGTAATAGCCTTATTATCTATAAATACCTTGAGTTTTTCTGCAATAGACGTTATCCCTGTTTGACGTATATCAGGTATTTTTTCTACTTCTTGTTTTAGATAACAAATTCACCATAAACTAGGTTAAGTAAAACTGTCAATTATTCTTCTTTTTTTATTATTTAAGTTTTGGTTGTTCGAATTTGCAGTGTTGCCGGTGCAAATTCTTTTAGTATATGTATAAAATTTCGAAGGACGTTCAAAAATACAGATTCAAATTCGTATACGAAATTTTTCTTTCGAGTTAACTCGTGTACGAAAAAATTCGAAAATACGACCCCTGGTATATTCTATAGAGTTCAAAGCTGTATCGTCTTCTCCAGACACCATTTTCATTTACAGCTCCATAGATTCGCCTTAGTATTTTTCTTTCGACACATCCTAACATGTTTTCATTGCTTTTTGTTAAAGTCCAGGTTTCTGAACCATATGTTAGGACTGGGCGTATTATTGTTTTGTAGAGTTTGACTTTTGTATTTCTTGATATAACTTTAGATTTAAAAAGGAGATTAAGCCCAGTAAATACAGTAAATACACTTGGTTTTAAGACTACTGCAACATAATAAAATACATAAAAAACATTTTAATACTAAATTATATATTCTACATTTTAAACTTACCTCTTTTAGGGCTTTAACGGTAAAAACGTCCCGCCATTATTTCTTGTTCAAAATAATCTATCTTATATGAAAGCTTATCAGCTTTCTACATACTATTTATTTGTTTTTGCATATCACAATCACAATACACAACATTTACACAATAATTAGTTTTTAAAGCTATTAATCTAAATTTAATATGTATTTATAAATACAATTTAGTAATATATATTATATTATGATCAAATTGTGTAAGAAATCAAAACATAAACAAAATTGTTACTCTAAAAAAGCGGCAACACTTTATACACTTTTCCCACATGCTGAACTGTCAATAAAATTTGAAGTATTCCTATATCAGTTGCATACAATTGTCTAATATATTTAATTAAAATTATTATTTTGTGGAATATTAGATGTAAAGAGTTATTTCATAAAACTTATATTATTAATAATAACAACAAATGTTTTTGGTTATTTAATCAATATAATTCTAAAATTTCCAATATAATGATGATTACATTTTTCCGATTATTACGCCATGTTGACGCCTATGAAAGATCGGGCAGTTCCGTATTATTAGCTGTGTTAGGAAAATTTGAACTCTAAGGTTGATGTTCTGGAAATTTTAAATACAAGTGACATCACTTTGTATAACTTGTGACATGCAAGTGTTTTACTTTGAAAAATTGTATACAATATAAAAATTGATATAATTGTAAAGCATTTTTAATGTATTTTAGTAGTTTAAAGCTTTAATTATTTATAACTGGTACCACTTTTTGAGATGAAGGGTCTACATGTTCATATTCAGCAAAATATTTATGTCCGGTAAGTTAGCACATTCATTTTATGAGGCCAAATTCAGACCAACACTATTTATTGCTAATTTATTATGGAAAGAAAAAAATATTCTTGTAGCTGTTTCCGAGAAATAGTGGGTATGCTAACTTTAAGGTAAAGCTATATCTCGGCAAGGAAAAGGGGTAATGGTCCCATCTTGGCGGCATATTTTATTGCTAATTAATTGCTGTTAATTGGTATAATAACCAATTCCCAATCGCCTATCGCCTATCTCAAAACACACCCCCCGAAAACTGAGATATCAGCCCAAAAAGCAAACTTCAAGGAATTGATTGCTAATCGATTGCCAACGTTTTACACCTCAAACAATTTATTGCTGCAAAGAAACAATGATTATGCTAACTTTATAGTAAAGCTGGAATAGCCATAGCTAGATCTCTGCAATGAAAAAGGCTATAGGGCTCATCTTAACGGCATATTTTATTGCTAATTAATTAAGTACTGTTGATTGATATATTAACCAATCCCCAAAAACTACCCCATAATCCTCTAGCTCAAAACACACACCCGGAAAAACCGAAATCACAGTAGTTTTTGGGGATTGTTCAATATACAAATCAACAGCAATTAATTAGCAATAAAATATGCGGTCAAGATGGGATTTGTAACCTTTTTTATTGCCGAGATATATCTATGGTTATGCTAGCTTTACTGTAAAGTCAGCATAACCATTGTTTCTCGGAAACAGTTGCAGCAATAAATTTTTTCTTGGTGTAAAACTTCAGCAATAAATTAGCAATTAATTCTTAGCGGTTCACTTTTTTGGTTTTAACGTTTTTGGCTGATACCTCAATTTTTCTGGGGATGAGTTTTGCGCTAGGGGATGATAGGGTAGTTTTTGGGGATTGGTTAATGTAGAGCAATGAAATATGTCTCCAAGATAGGTATGGCTTTGATAGCTTTACCATAAAGTTAGCATAATCATTGTTTCTTGGAAATAGTTGTGACAATAATTGTTTTTGGCGTAAAACTTCGGCAATAAATTAGCAATCAATTCCTTGCGGGTCGCTTTTATGCCGATATCTCGGTTTTCCTAGTGTGTGTTTTTTGCTAGCGGATGATGGGTTAGTTTTTGGGGATTGGTTAATATACCAATCAACAGCAAACTATTATTAATAAAATATGCCATCAAGATGGGCCCTGTACCCATTTTCCTTGGCGAGATATAGCTATGGTTATGCTAGCTTTACTATAAAGTTAGCATAGCCACTGTTTCTCTAAAATGGATACAACAATAAATTTTTTCTTTCCATAAGTTAGCAATAAATTATAGTGTTGGTCTGAATTCTTCCTTATAAAATGGATATGCTAACTTTACAGACATGAAAAATTTTACATAAGATAGAATAGTTTTCAACTGTCCACCCTTCCATGCATACAGAAAGGTACTCTGCTGCCGAACTATTTCCATATTCCTTCCTTGCATGATTTTAGAAAAGTTTTTACTGCCGGATGTTCTTCCTGATGCAAAACCCTCATCCTTTATCCGGGCTTGGTTTCGGCTCTGGTAGTTACTGAGCTACTCAATCCACCCAGACCCATTTTTTTGTGGGTTACGCTGTTATCCTAATACTTTTTTGATAGTATTACCACAGTATATTGCTAAAGAATTCTTTATTAGCAATATACTGTGGTATTACTCTCTCTACAAATCTCTCTTGTTGATTCATACTTTATGCAAGTTCCTGCTAAAGTTTATATATTATTTATTTTAAAATTGGTGCAGAACGGATTAAATTTCTTTTTTCAACCATTTTTTTATAATTAGAAATAATTTTGACTAGACTGTAGTAATAAATAACCTTATACTAAACACACCAGAACATTTAAAAGAACACAGAAATATTTTTTGTCTTGTAACAAATTGGAAAACAAATATTTACAAGAAAACGTGAAAAGTATAGTATTTTTCATATAAAAATGCGTGCACGTCATTCAAGATTTACGATGTCAGAACCCCACAGCGTTGCCAAAATATCAGAATAGTTAGTAAGTGAGGAATTTTTAAAATGTCAACTATTTGTCAAACTGTTATATTAACAGTAAATATACTTAGTTTTAAGACTACTGCAACACACTAAAATACATGAGAAAATATTTTCACAAACACAAAATTATATATTTAAATTTTAAACTTACCTCTATTTAGAACATTAATAGTAAAAACGTCCGCCATTATTTCTTGTTTAAAATAATCTATCTTATATGAAAGCTTATCAGCTTTCTATAGACTATTTAGTTGTTTTGGCATAGCACAATCACAATACACAACAATAATTAGTTTTTAAAGCTATTAATTTAAATTTAATATCTATTTATAAATACAATTTATTAATATATAATATATTATGATCAAATTGTGTAAGAAATCAAAACATAAAAAAATGCTTACTCTAAAAAGCGGCTACACTTTAAACAATTTTGCCACACGCTGAACTGTCAAAAAATTTGAAGTATTCCCGTATCAGTTGCGTACAATTGTCTAATATATTTAATTAAAATTATTATTTTGTGGAATATTAGACTTAAAGAGTTATTTCATAAAATTTATATTATTAATAATAACAAATGTTTTTGGTTATTTAATCAATATAATTCTAAAATTCCCAATATAATGATGATTGCATTTTTCTGGTTATTATACCATGTTGACGCCTATGAAAGATCGAGCAGTTCCGTATGGGTTTCGTATTATCAGCTGTGTTAGGAAAATTTGAACTCTAAGGTTGACGTTCTGGAAATTTTAAATATAAGTGACGTCATTTTATATAAATTGTGACGTGCACGCATTTTTATATGAAAAATACTATAGTATCTAATTCCATTGCGTTTTGATTTTAGCCTTTTTTTTAGATTTTTACATTTTAAAATATATAAATCCTATTTTTGTAAAATCCTATTTTTGTAAATATAGGATTTATATATTTTAAAATGTATAAGGTGTGGTTGACTAAGAGCTTTATGAAAATCGAATGCAGCCGGCTTTAATTAAGTTTCAGTGAGAGTAATGATATGGTAACCATTTCTTCTGTTATGCTGCAATATTTGCTACACTTATACACTATATACACTTTATCTAAGGGCTAGCAACCCCAGTGGAGTCCTATGTTGTCAAGAAGTTAATTTCATGTATAACTTAAACATAATAGTTTTTAACATAAAAAATGCAATCTAAAATTAATTTAATTGTATTTAAAGGGTTTTTACTCATATATTTAGTGGCTTTAAACATGTAAATCCAGATAGCACTGATGAGGAATAGATATTCCGAAAACATTGTGTGATGTAGCCCGATATTGTTTTTATGTTAATACCTTTTATGAGGGATTTAAAAAAAAGTTTTTGTTATTCATGGTGTACTGTCAATTACAGGAATTAAGTACTTGTGAATGTTGAAGTATTGTTTAAATCCGTCTCTGACTTCATTTGCTTAAACTTTAAGTATTGTAGCTAGTTATAGCACTCATATTTTCAGTCGACATTTTACTTTCGCTTATTTCCGTTACTTTCTTTCCTGGATTTTAGATCAGTTCCGTCTATCATGTAGACCATATGCAAAATAACTGTATCCCCTCTGAATATTTTTTCTATTAAAAGGAAAATTTTTTTATCTAGTTTCACAGTTGAAGTATGTAGTTGAAGTTCAACGTGTGTCTCTAGACCCCTGATAAAGGGTAAGCTATTTTTTGATACATTTCGTAATTCTTTATTTTTTATTATGCCGCCTATTTGAGATTGTTATTTTCTCGTTTAAATAGGGTCCAATGCGGATCCAAAGCCGGTCTTCGGTATATTCCAATGTAGGTTTAAAGACAATCAAACATTTAGTCCGGCTTAGTCATTGGTTTATTCCAAGTATGGTCCAACTCGGAACCGGTCTGATCATAACTACTTTACTAGTTCACAGTATTTAGTTTTAATAGAATTTGAATCCAAATTGCCTACAGTATTATTTAACCAACATTCTTAATACTGGTGCATTAGGTTCTTCCACCTTTTTTTCATTTATTACATCCTTCTGCGATTACAACACATTAATTTCACACTTTTGCATTAAACATAGTACCTTCTACCCATATTTTAAGCCATTCTATACTGACACTGTCTCTTAATTCTGACACTCATTTACCTTACTATCCCCTCTTTGAATTTCGCTTCAGGATGATATTTTAAATAAGTACACTCTCACAATATTCATATACCTTTTTCCTTTTGAAACTCTACACGTTTTCTATAAATATATGAATTTGAACTTATACAGATACTCACACATAGGCAACCATCAACACTCCTTGAATTCGATTAGAATGTATTATTATTGAATTATTATAAAATCCTCATTTTAATAACTCAGTTATTGAATGACGTCATCACTTAGAGGCAAATATTTATTAAACTTTTTAATTATTCATAATACAATTATTTTTTCTTCAACAAATTTTTTTTATCATATACCATTTAAAACATTAATATAAATTTAATTCTGAATAACACTTGACTGGCCTTTTGGCTTTGCCAGTGCCATTAACTTAGGAAAAAAAAAAAAAAATTCTGAATAACATCCTTCATCGGCATGTATTATTTGATAACTTTTTAAAATCTACCTATTACTTGTCTTGAAGGTCTTGTCATTTCAAAACAATTTTTACTTCCTTGTGTCAACAGTTGGTTGTTACCTCTCAGGGTGTAAGGCCCCTTTTTCGATGTAGGAAATTGTATGTTCCCTTAAAAAATGTAATCCTTTATCATCGACCTAGTGTCTTAAGAATTATAATGTTCGTTACTCTAATTATGTAATTTAAGCGTCATCTGACCTTACTTACCCTTTTGTCACATTAATAGAGCATTCATATGAATCTGCTATTTTCTTTCTGAATTTAAAACTACAGGGACTGTCTTAATTATAGCATTGTAAGGAGTTAATTGCTAATTTACTGTACCTTTGATGGCTCTAATTAAGATCATTACTCAATGAAAAAGCTAGATTTATTATTTCTTTATTTCGTATATACTAAGTAGTGATTGGATTCATTCATTTTCTTCGCATCATGCAGTTTATAAGTTAATTATTCCTTGCATTAATAAATTATATTTTTATTTTAGGATTTTCCAAGATAAATAATGGAAAAGAAATTATGGAAATGTTACCTGAAAGTTCATGTTATACACAGCGACATATAAGCAACCAAGCTAAAGAAAAAATATTTAAATGTAAGATTTGTTTCAAACGGTATTCCCGGAAAAATGCTTTAAAACAACATATGCAATTGCACACTGGCAAAAAATACTTTAAATGTGAGATTTGTTCTAAACAGTTTTCTCATAAAAGTACTTTAAATACCCATATGCGAATGCACTCTGGACAAAAACCTTACAAATGTGACATTTGCTTTAAACAGTTTTTTCATAAGATTAGTTCAGAACTCCATAATAGAATGCATAGTGGTGAAAAACCATTTACATGTGAGATTTGTTGCAAACAGTTTTCTCAAAAAAGTAATTTAAATACACATATGCGAGTACATATCGTAGAAAAAGCTTTCAAATGTGGAACTTGTTTTAAGCAGTTTGCTAAAAAGAGTATGATGAGAATCCACATGAGAGTGCACGTCGAAGAAGAATCATTTGAGTGTGAGTTATGTTCTAGAAGGTTTTCTAAGAAAAGTAATTTAGATATACATATGCGATTACATACTGCATATGTAGAAAAACCTTTTGAATGTAACGTTTGTTTTAAAAAATTTTCCTTTAGATGTAATTTAAATAAACATATGCTAATGCACAGTCCAAAAAAATTTTTAAAATATGAAATTCCTTCTAAAAAATGTTCTAGCAGAAGTTTAGACAGTCATTCAAGAGTGCATGACAGGCAAAAACCTTTTAAATGTAATAAATGTTTCAAACAATTTTTTCTCAAAACGTGGTTAAAAATCCATATTAAATTACATACCAGTAAAACACCAACACAATGTACAATTTGTTCTAAGCAAATTTCTCGAGTACGTGATCTAAAAAGACATTTGAAAACACACACTGGAGAAAAACCTTATAAGTGTGAAATTTGTTCTAAGCAGTTTTCTGAAACATCTCATTTAAAAAGACATTTGACAAGACACAGTGGTGAAACACCGTATACATGTGAAATTTGTTGTAAGCAGTTTTTTCAAAAAAGTGATTTAAATAGACATTCAAGAACACACACTAGTGGGAAACAAAGAGAAATTTACAAATGTGCAATTTGCCCTAAGCAGATTTCTCGAGCACGCGATTTGAAGAGACATTTGAAAACACATAGTGGAGAAAAACCTTATAAGTGTGAAATTTGTTCTAAACAGTTTTCTGAAACATGTGTTTTGAAAACACATTTGAGAACACACAGTGGGGAGAAACCGTATACATGTGAAATTTGTTGTAAACAGTTTCTTCAAAGAAGTAATTTAAATAGACATTCAAGAACACACACGACCGAGAAACAAAAAGAACTTTACAAATGTACAATTTGCCATAAGCAGATTTCTCGAGCATCCGATTTAAAAAAACATGTAGAAACACACACTGGAGAAAAACTTAAGTGTGAAATTTGTTCTAAGCAGTTTTCTAAACCATGTGTTTTGAAAAAACATTTGAGAACGCACAGTGGAGAAAAACCGTATACATGTGAAATTTGTTGTAAGCAGTTTTATCAAAAAAGTGATTTAAATAGACATTTAAGAACCCACACTAGTGAGAAAGACAGAAAACTTTACAAATGTGCAATTTGTCCTAAGCAGATTTCTCGACAACGTGATTTGAAAAGACATATGAAAACACACACTGGAGAAAAACCTTATAAGTGTGAAATTTGTTATAAGCAGTTTTCTGAAACATGTGTTTTGAAAAGACATTTGAAAAGGCACAGTGGAGAGAAACGGTTTACATGTGAAATTTGTTGTAAGCAGTTTTTTCAAAAAAGTGATTTGAATAGACATTCAAGAACACATACTGTACGCCCAGAATAACAATAGAAAATGGGGATTAGAAGACAGTTCCACTCGAGGTGGCCAACCCAAATAATAACAAGATCACCTTCAAAAAGGGCCAAGTACTTGGAATGTGCGAGCCAGTGTAAGAGTGACCAGAATAGAAGAAAACGTGTCAACAGACAGCAGTACACACCAACTTTCCACTGAACTGTTGGAACATCTAGAGGAGTTATGGAGTCATCTATCCTAGAAGATTAATAATAAAAGGCAGAAAAGTTCATTAAAAACGAAAATGACATGAAATCAGAGGAGAATGCAGTTCGTTTGTTGCTTAAATTACAGAGTTGCCACGGTAAGTGGCAACAAGTAAATATTGACTGATTTCTTTGTATGTACTCAAATATTGTTTACATGAATAATTGTTTTGCACAATAATGATTGTATAACGATTTACATTTAATTATTTAAAATTTGTAAATTTTAAATGGTTATTTAACAATGTTACTTAATGATAAAATAAATGTATTGTGATGATTTGAAACTAATTACGTTTACCTGAGCACGTTATTTCCATGTCGTATACAACAATATAAATTATAAATAGGACGGACTCATAAAAAAAAGAATTTGGAATTAAATCAAATCCTTATCGCTGTCAGTGTCTAAGTCTGAGAATATATAATCGTTATCAAAATTTTCACCTAAATTAATCTAAATTATCCACGATAATTTTCACTTTGTCTACAATTTTATTTTCCTTTCTTCTACAGAAAATATTTCAAAGTACTTATTCCACAATTTTTGAATATAATTAAAAGTGAAATCTACCTTTCGTGTTCCTACATAATTTGTTTGGTACAAGCTAGAGCATAATTTGATACAAGCTCGAGCCACTTTTGTAAAAATGAGGAACATACCACGATCCACGATCTTAGAATTGACCTTCGCGTTCGAATGACCGCTCTATTTTTACAGTGTTACTGTATGGAATGGAAGCATGGACTCTGAGGCCTTGCTTAAATGTTTGGAAGCCTTTGAGATGTGGTTATATAGACGACTACTACGCATAAGCTGGGTCGAAAGAGTTAGAAATTTGGAGGTTCTTAGACGCCTGAAACAAACAACACAATTGATTAATATAATAAAGAGACGGAAGCCGGAATACTTCGGTTACATTATAAGATACCCTGAAAGATATGAACTTTGAAATCTGATGATTCAGGGAAAGATCCAAGGTAAACTTGGTTCTGGTAAAAGAAGAACATCATGGCTGAAAAATCTTAAGACAGTGGTACGGAAAATCGACTACATCATTATTTAGAGCTGCTGTCAATAAAGTCACGATAGCGAATATGGTAGCTAACATGATATCCAACAATCGGTCATGGAACTAATAGAACAAGAACCTAATTTGATAGTGCTGCCCAAACAAGCTCTATACGGTATAAATCTGAATGATATATGGCTTATATGAGCCCTAAAACGTCATGTCTGTTATTCCTAATAATGGAATAAATAGAAAATTTTACATGTTTTGGTTTATAGTAACGATATCGCCGTCAACGCTTGCCAATAGCTAGCCCCCTCTCTGTGCTTGCCCGCATTCCCACCAACAATCTACCATCGCCGCGCGCTGGAGATGGAACACAGTCAAAAGTAAAAATGCCGCCAAGATCGACAAGAACTAAGTTCGAGCCGGCCCGTTTTAGGAGGTCTAAGTATCTGAAGGGCTCATAAATGGGTCCTGCCCCGATCTACCATAACCATAAGTTAGATCCGGAGTATTGATCTGGATAGAATTTCTACCTCGGTCTCTGAGTACTGATCAGAACCCGCGACCAAGTATTGATCGACTGCTTCTTTGCAGCCACAAAGTCTTTGGATATTGGCTAAAGATCGTTCTTCGTCCTCCCATTCGAATGCCGCTAACATTTATTTTCCGTTCACCAGATTCAACGTCGGACAGCAGCCCGTTGGTTTTGTTTACGAGGATTAGTTTTTTTACTTTACGCATTCTATAGAAGCAAATTTTATTTTGTTTGTTACTTATTTGGATATATTTTTATTTAAATTAAACTTACGTTTTACTGAGTCTGGTGTCTAATAGATCTACCCATCACAAATTGGCACCCTAGTACATCCCTACGAGGGAAGACATATACTCAGTAACTGGTGCCTCGACAGGTACGACAGGCACGAAGTCGAAAGGATCGGCTTAGATTCTAAAGGAATCGTCGAATAATTGATATTAAGGCTAATAGACTTTTTCGGATAATAGACAATAGACGGATGAATTTGATATCCGGAAAGGTGTCCGCCAAGGCTGCATACTCTCTCCGATGCTTTTTAATTTATATGTTGAAAATATATTTGCGGAAGCATTAGAAGACACGGAATTAGGCATTAAGGTGAACGGCATACCAATTAGCAACCTACGCTATGCGGACGACACAGTGATTATAACTGATAATTTGGAAGATCAGCAGTTATTACTTGATAGGGTGAATAGCATAGGTAAAAAATATGGCCTCAAAATCAACATTTTGAAAACGAAATATATGGTCATTAGCAGAAACCCTCCAAAAACCCGATAATATGCATAGGTGACGATCGCATAAAACGCGTGAAAACTTTTAAATACCTTGGCACCACAATCAATGACCAATCGGATCCACAACAAGAGATAAAACCCGAATACAAATGGCAAGACAAGCTGTTGTGAAATTCAGACCGCTCCTATGTAATCAAAACCTAAATTTCGAAATACGCTACAGAATGGTCAAGTGTTACATATGGTCCATATTGCTTTATGGCATGGAAACGTGGACTTTGAAAAAAACATCTATCAAAACAAACTTGAAGCATTTGAAATGTGGTCATTGAGAAGAATGATGCGCATACCTTGGGTGGATAGAGTTCGAAACGATGACGTCCTTAAGAGAGCCGGCGTGGAAAGAGAACTCTTTGAATTAATTAAAAAACGCAAAACTGGTTACCTTGGGCACATATTGAGAGGAGCAAAATATGAAATACCACAGTTAATCCTACAAGGGAAGATCGAAGGTAGGAGAGGAGCCGGCCTCAAACAATTATCCTGGTTAAGGAATATTAAAGAATGGACAGGGATACACAATACAGGCGAGCTGTGTCACGCCGCCAAGAACAGAATTCTAGTAATGAGATAGTCGCCTACGCACTTTGGTGTATGGCATGTTAGGAAGAAGAAGAAGACTTTTTCAAATATCGCAGAGAACTGACAGGAACGATCCCAAAAGTCAAGCCTTCCAAAGAATCTGAACCCGACATATTAACCCAGAAAATTTCAGTCAGAAGACAATTATAAGACCTAACGATACCGAGACAAATATCACAACAGTGTTATTAAACCAAGTGCGGAAGTGGAGTACACACTTTGATAAAAAACACTCGGACGCCATAGACTTTATGGAAAGGCTAGACGAATTGTACCTGGCCTACGAGATCGATAAACATGATTACCAGAATTGTTTGGAGACCATGCGTTACTACTGTGCCAAAAAAAAAAAATCGTGGATAAACTTCAGCGGATATTTTAAAAAAGAGTTCTATCCCAGAAGATATTCGCTGCAACTGGGGGAGCAAATGAGAAACAGAAAGAAAAGGCACAACGAGTCAGCGGATAGATATATCACGGATTTTCAAACATTAATCAGACGAGAAGGATCGTTGACCAGAAATCAAGAACTGGAACGAATGTATAGGAATATGCTAGCGGAATATAATCTTTATATTCGCCTCCGAGACTTAAAAGATTTAACGGAATTGAAAGATTTAGCCCAGGAATACGAAGCCACAGAAGACCGAAAAGACTCAAGAAAATCAAAGTCTTCAAAGACACCGGGAACATACAACCTTAAGAAAATATGATGCCAGAGGAACGTGCTTTAGATGCAAGATGTCAGGTCACAACCGTAAAAATTGCAGGAACCCATGGAAACAATTCTGTTCGCGTAGCGGCAAATATGGAGTTTACAGGAGAGATTGCTGTATAAGCCGCCAGGGAAACAAATAACAAACTGGAGAAATAAGGAGTCGTCCTAGCATGTAGACCAAGATTCGATTCTATACGTTCTCGCCGCTACACAACCAGAGAACAACGACTTTTAAACGGCCGTTAAAAATTATACTAAAGACAGAATTGCACAGGCATACAAGCACTCTCTTCAAAACTATAGCGGAAAAACCAAACTAGCAAACGGTTAGTCAATGGAACTAAATCAGCAATTAACTATCGACTGTGAGATCGATAATTTACAGATCCGAGAAACGTTCATAATAATGCCCGGATTAACAGAAGACACTATACTAGGAGTCTAATTTCTCAGTAAAAATTCTATCGAGCTTAAGTTCGATACAGAAATGACTGAACAAAATACACAGCACCACGAAGAAACGTGGAACGCTTTAAAGAACAGTCCCAAAATATAGAGTTAAAAAGATTCCTAAGAAAGGAACTAAGGGAATTTGAAAAAATATTAGGACCCAATTACTTAATAAAGAAAGGAAATATAATTGAAGAAAGGACGAGACCCCATTAAACAGCCGTATAGACGGTACAACCCCGCAAAGTTACAAATCATGAATCAAGAAGTGGACAAGATGTTAGAAGGAATGATCGAACCTTTCAAAAGTGGGTGGAGTTCACTAATTGTCATCATCATCATCCAGCCCCAAAAGTCCACTTCTGAACATAGACCTCTTCCTCGTGTTTCCAACCCCGTCTAACTTTTTAGTCTGGCTATCCTTTCGATGACGTCAGTCACCTTGGTTCTTCTCCTGACCTCTTCCTGTTTTATTTTGTCAAACAGAATTATTCCTAACATGGATCGCTCCATTCTTCTCTGTGTGACTCTTAGTTTGGTAGCCGAGACTTTTGTTTCTGCTTACTGGGAGTACGCATTGATCAAATAATTTTCTCTTCAGGCATGTGGGCAGCTCACTTTTAAAAGTTTCGGTTTTCCGTATGCAGTCCATCCAAGACCGATTCTTCTCTTCAGTTCATGGGTATAATTATCCCTGCCAGTCATAATTTCACGTTCTAGGTATTTACATTTATCTACAAGTTCTACTTCTTGCCCACCAATACTGATGTTCTAGTTGGGTACCAAATTTGTCATTATTTTTGTTTTCGAGATCTTTATATTTAAACGTACATTTTCTGTAGCCACAACGAGTTCCTCTACCATCAATCTTGTCATTCCTAAGTCATCAGCTATTATGACTATATCATCGGCGAAATGTTATTTGTTTAGATATTCTCCATCTATTTTTGGTATCAATTGTACCTACTAGTGAGGAAACAAGACAACTCGTATAGATTCTGCATTGACTTTTGAAAATTCAATAATCTATCAACTAAGGACGCGTATCCACTATCCAGAATATCGGAAATTCTGGATGGACGCAAAGAAGTAAATTTTATTTGAACCCTTGATTTAAAACAAGGTCCAAATACCCATGGAAAAGGTCACTTTCAATTTAGAACTACTCCATTTGGTCTGCACTCCGCTGGAACAACTTTCCAATGCCTACTGTATAAAGTAACATCTACCGATATAGATTTCGCATTCGCCTATTTAAACGATATTGTGGTAATGTTAAAGACACTCCAATAACATTTAAATCTGATGATGAAAGACTGAGATGTGCTAAATTACAAATAAATTTTGAACAATGCACATTTTGCCAGCCAGCACTCAGATACTTGTGGTAACTTATTGCAACAGAAGGAATAAAAACAAATCCAAAGAAAACTAGTCCTGATTCATAGAAAACTATTCAACAATAGCAGGACCACTAAACATGCTTCTGAAAAGAGAGTAAAATGGAAATGGACCAATAAACAGGAAGATGCTTTTAAATAACTTAAAGCAAAACTTACATCAACCCCAGTGTTAGTGTGCCCCGATTTTTTAAAGACGTGTTACCTTAAATGGATGCATTAAACTATGAGCTTAGGGTTGCATTAACGCAGAAGTATAACGGTCAAGTTAGACTGATCGCATATGCCAATCGAACTCTCACACCGGCTGAGACAAGATACTCCACGACCGAAAAATAATGTCTGTCTATCGTATACGGAATAAAGCAAATGAGGACATAGTCATATTTCATATTACTAGTCCATAAAATTGCTGAGGAACTTCCAAACTCCCTCAGGTTGATTAGCTAGGTGGAGTTTAAAACTTTAACAGTACGATTTTGAGGCAGTATATAGAAAGGGAGTCCTCAACACGGTAGCAGAGGCTTGATCTCGGCAACCAGGAGAAATCTGTAGCAAAGAACCGGAGCTGGAATTGTAGGTAAGCATCAGCACTAGAAGCGTGTAAATGGTAAGATAATTTATACGGAGATGTCCTCCGAAACCCAGACATATTTCCCGATTTACAAATATTAGACGGAAGACTGTGTAAACATGTTTGGAGTAGTCGAAATTTAAGAGAGCCGGAATGTAACAATCCATCGAAATTATGCGTGTCAGGTTATAAAAGGGAAGAAATTTTGGAGGAAAATCATGACTCTTCTATAGGGCGATGTAAGAATTAAAAAAAACATTTGCTGAATAGCTCAAAAGTACCTACTACTGGCCTAAGATGTTCAAACAAATAGCAGACTATGTTATAATTATAGGAAATGCCTTTAGTATAAACCGTCGTAGATGCAACCAGCAGAAAAAATGCAATCATCCATTGTAAAAAAGCCTCAGCATACTGCTTCAATTGTTTTAATGGGACCATTCCCAAGATATTCAAAGGGGAATATTTTCTTGATAGTCGTCCAAGACCCGTTTACGAAATCGGTTATCGCCCAGCCGATAAAGAAAGCATCCACAAACCCCATCATTGATAATCTGAGCTCAAGAGTATTAATGAAAATGAAATCCCGAAGAAAGTCATCTTGGATAATGCTTCACAGTTTACGAGTAGCAGTTTTGAAATGTTCCTAAAATCATACAGCATAAACCACATTCTTACGCCACCTTCCTGCCATGTCAAATGCCAAAATATACAGAATTACGCAGAAAACTTGAGTATATTATAAGCATTAAGAGATCTGAAAAAAGTACACATGGAACATGCTTTCGAAGACCAGAAGAAACACTACGATCTAAGGCGGAAGGACTGGCGTTCGAATCCAGAAGATCGCGCCTTAAAAAAGGAACACCATCTATCCTCAGCTAGCAAAGCTTTTACAAACAGACTGGCACCAAAATATTTAGGACTCTACACAGTAACTGGCCGATAGTGGCAATCGCAAATCGCAAAAATAGCATAGACTTAAAACCATGGGAGGGGTGGTACCTCTGAAGAGCCCCTATCCCCATCTGAGACAAACAGTATTTAAGTAGCACATTTTAAAAGCGGAGCTTAGTTCACTCAGAAGTCAGCGATGGAAGACATCCTAGGAATTCCAGAAGTTACGCCAGGAAAATGATGAAACGCATCCTTCGAAGGTTCCAGCAGTTGTTCGGTACATCATCTCCACCAAGGAGACGCCTAGCTTCAAACAAGGTTAAACACAGGCATAGGACCAGAAGCCGAATGTCATGACGACTCCGGGGAGGCCTGAACTGGACACAATTCCAGCTTGGTGGAGATCGTAGCAAAAGAACTGGTCGTGAAGGGAACAAACAATGGCTGTTACTATTCATATTTATTCTATTCACCTTGATTCCATTCTTGGAATCCTCCAGTGCCTCTTTAGCGTAAGTGCATAAAACATCAGAATTTTAAAATACGATACCGATTTTGATCAAAATGATCTATGTAAAGATCTTGGTGTGAATTTTCAGCAAAACTTGCACTTCAACGATCACTATCACATTGCTACTAATAAGGCTTTTAGGATGTTAGGATTTATAATTCGAAACACCAAACATTTGCTTGATAGATAGCATAATTAAACTATATAATTCCTTGGTAAGACCACATCTTGAGTATGCTTCTGTAGTTTTGTCACCCCATGCAGAAGTAAATATAGATTTAATTGAAAAGGTACAAAAAAAGGTTTTTTAGATATCTAAGTATATGTTAGAAAATATAATTTTTATCCATACTTGGTGTCTTACCGGAGTATGCTTGAAACTTTCAAATTTGTAACACTGGAAAAGAGACGGAAAATGCAAGCAATGCTACTTGTATATTATATTGTGAATAACTTAAAATATAAAGACTTATTCTTGATCAACTATATAAAGTTCTTGGTATCTAAGATTAACTTAAGGTTAAGTCATAGAGGGCTGTTTTTTTTATTTGTGAGACAGACTGCTCGCCCATAAAAAACATGATGAGGAGTGCAATATAATACTAAAAAAAATAGCGACATAGATATCTTCAACACCAACATCAAAGCAATTAAATCTAGCTTTTTATCCGCTTCGATCACTTTATTTTAGCATGTAGGTATATCTAATGTCAAAATCCCTACTTGTAATTACATTTTATTCTGTAAAATGTGTTTGTTGTGGCATAAATAAATAAAAATTCTTCAAAACAGATAGTATTGATCGGGCCTAAATTTGAGGTTTTGTAAAGTGTTGCAACGTACCCCATACCGAAGAAAGTTAGATTGCCAAGACGGTCCTGGATAAGCTTGTTGATTGTGGTCCTCGGATGTCCTTTTTGAAATATGGTTAATCAATCGGGTCCTGCCAATCAGACCAACTTTGAGGTATTGATTTTTGTAAGGCTTTTCCGTAGTCAAATGCAAGTTTTTCGACTTCCCTGGAAGTTCATCCAAAATAGATGTCACATGGTTTTTTAAGTTATTTTCTAAATCAATTCTTCACTCTCGTTAAAACATTTTAATAACCCATCTTAACAGTAATGGAAATATTGTGATAAGGTAATCATCACTAATTTTTTGGCAGTATCTTGTTAAAGTTCTGTAATGGATACAAAAATTTCCACCAGGATTCCTGATTTAGATGTGATGCTCATTGTTTTCAACTGCCTTAATGGAAACTCGTCTAGAGGCGGAGCAATCTTATTTGTTATATACCTAGTTGTATTCTTATAAGCTTATAGTTGCCAAATAATAATTGTCTGAAATTAAAGTATATGTCAGTGTTTTTAATAGTGCCGGAGTGTTTAAAATATATTTTTTTAGACTTCTTTTAGTACATTGTCCGATTATCGAACGTTGGCGATCATATTGGCAATAATAACTTTGTTAACGGCAACTCAAAACAGATTAGCGGATGTCTCTTGATACCACTCTCACAGATTTTGGAGCCAGGATGTTTTTCTCCGGCCTGGGCCTCTTCTTCCGGTGATCTTGCCCTGTATTATGAGTGTAGGGCGTGAGAGTGTAGGTTATACATCTTTGGAGGTCTCATTACATCTGTGCGGATCCAAGGTCAAGGGGGTCATAGCCCCCCAAACGAAATTAAATATCAATCAAATATTCCTGGGACATTATTATTTCAATAAATTTGACAATAGGATTTCAAACTATGATAAATTCTCCATCTATTCATATAGGAATCGTGGCTTACAAATCTTTTTATTAAATTAATATTGCTTTTTTATTCTATTATATACTTCTATTCCATTCATATTCTACTGAGAAGAATTACAGGAAATACGATTAAAAATCGAAAGAGAAGTGAAGACATTAGCAGAAAATGTAACGTACAGTATATAAACTAATGGGCATTAATATAAAAAAAAATGGAATAGCCACATAAGTAGAATGAGGGAGACCCGTGCCGTCAAAATAGTAAGAGATAAATCACCAATTGGCAGAAGAAGTATCGAACAACAGCGCAAAAGATGGAGTGAAAACCTTCCATAGAGGTATTAATCCGCCAATGAAGAAGCAGAATTGCTTATAAAGAGGAAGAAGAAAAAGAAGAAGAAGAAAATCCAAGAAATAATTTAAAAACCCCCGAGTTTTAATAATTGTTACATTGAATGTTTTTATCAACAAAAAAGAAGGGAAAGGCCAAACACCACGTCAGTAGTCATAATCCTCAATTGCATTAAATATCTTGAAATGATAATTCTTGCAAAGAGAAGGATAAATAGTAATTTAGGGACAAAGATCGTTAAATAACCAATCTACTTGTAGCAAAAACGTAAATAACATGTATTCTTTTATTAGATATGTTTAATATACAACATCTTGTTTGAAGTGTATTAATAATCATTAATTTTATAACCAGGAACCAGAACAGGATAGTAAATAGATGGTCACTTACCATATTTTAGACTTAATGAAAAGACATCTTTATTTCATAGTACCTAAATATAAAAATTATACCAAATTATGTTAATTTCATAAATCGAAGAAACTTGTTTATTTAATAGACAGAGATCAAACGTTCCAAGTAGACGTATCGTAACATTTTTAGCTTCACGAAAATGTAAATTACAAAATTAAACAAATATGTTTCTTCAATTTACTTAAAGTTAACATTCCAACAATAACAATAAAAAACAAAAGAAAAACTGTAACAACTTCTCAACTAAATACACTAAATACTCGTATCCACTTTACTTTTCTGTAAGCAAAATTTATCTAAACTTTAGCTTGTCAGATTGGGGTATTTTCCCCCATTTTTGGGGTAATTTGAAAGCGTCTGAGGGAATTCTTATAAGTTGAAATGGCTGGGGGATTTTTTGGGGGAAAAATTGTGGAGGATTTTAGGGGATCATGGTCAATTCAATTTGCGAATGTAGATAGAACTGCATATTATTCTAGTCTCATATAATCGAAGATGACGGAATCTCTGAATTATTTTAGCGCCCTCTGGAACGAATTTCATTTCGATCCAAGTGTAAGGTCCAAGTAATCAATTAATTCCCCTGTAAACTAGCAATAGCGAAATAAATTTCCATTCCATATTCATGGCGGCATTAGAAAACAAATTTACAACATGTAAAAATCGATTTTCGGCCACCTAGGCCACCTCCGAAGAGTTGTTTAACACTCCGATACACGACGATGGTCTATCAGAAAGGGGTTTATGCTCAAAAGGCTATTTCTTACATAAATAAATAATACACATATCTTTTTTTTTTCAGTAGACACCTTTAAGACACTCAAAAATAATGTATTTATCTAAATATTTTACAAAAATATAGGCCTTTAGTTTTGAAATATAGATCATTTTGTCCTAATAGACCAGAGCCTCGTGGTCCTGATTCTATCCATAATCAATCGCGCCCGATTTTCTAATCTTTTTAATCAAAATTATTAATTTTTGAAGTACTACTATTTCAAGAACTGGTTCATAAAATTTATATTGTTAATAATAAAAAATGTCGTTGATTATTTATTTAATATAATTCTAAAATTCTCAATGTAGATTATGTTTTTCTTGTTACTATACCATGTTGACGCCTATGAAAGATCGAGTAGCTCCGTATCGGTGTCGTATTTTTGGCTATGTCAGGGAAATTTCAATTTTTCAGGTTGATGTTGTGGAATTTTTAAATATAAGTGACAGTTTTTATCAATCGTGAAGTAACATTGTTGTCATTGTTTTAGTATAAATAGTATAAATAGTATAAATAGTATAAAAAAATTATAATAAAGTTCCAGTTTACGGTCTTTTATAAAAATTGTAATTATTCTACAAAATTTTAAGTTTATGGGGTTTGAGCTTAAATTTGCGGGAATTGTAGTTTCTAAGTGGAGGATTTAGAAAATAGCATCTGGCAACTATCACCAACGTTCCCCAGTGAGAAGCGATCGAGCAGCCGCTTGGACAACACGCACCGCGCAATAGAAAATGACCTATATTATAGTTAGCCCGTTTTCGGGTTACATAAAAATAGCGAAGAGAACACATTGATTCAGACACTTAGTACCACGATACAACATTAGTTTAATTTAAGAATTTTTGTGTGAACAAAATACCTGAGCAGTGAAAGACATCAAAAAGAGAGAAATCAGCAATATGCAGATGGAAACGGAGTCAGACACAGTTTCTAACTCCAATTCTTCGGTTGAAGATAGAACACAACAACCCACGCCACATATTGCTAAGCTAATAAAAGAATAACAAAGCCTATTTTATATACTTGTAAGAATAGAAGATGATAATGTAGATCCTATAATCATAAATCGGCTGCAAGAAGCTATTACAGAAATAAAAAAGTCACAAGCACCAGGGTATTACAGAATAACAAGTGAAATGATAAGACATGGGACAAAACGCAACAGAATTATTACTAATGATATTTAATGTCATACAGAAGGTAGTGTATCCATTTTATCATTTATTGATATAATTAGTGATGATACTGAAAAATATTAAAGTTATATTATTACAGACTTATTAACAATACCTGTTAGTCTTGTGTAATCACGGCCGTTACGACACGGGGGTGCAAGCAGTGCGGGTCAAGTCAAGGTAGTGTCTCTAAAGATACGGAAAAACTAATTATAAAAATTATAGTAATGAATAAAACATCTTTATATATACAAATAAGGTAGTGAAGATTCGCGTGACTCAGCGGGCTATGGAGCGCCAGATGTTGGGTGTCTCTCTAAGAAACTGAATCCCAAAACGAAGAAATGCGTCATAGAACAAAAACAACAGACCGCATCACAAAAAACGGCGTCGCTAAACTAGAATTGGTCAGGACACGTCGCCAGATTATCAACCGGTTTACAAAACGTATTGTCGAGTGCAGACCAAGGCAAGAAGCACTACGGAGCAGACGGAGAGAACAGTTGGTGGGCGTCCACCAACTATATGGACTGACGACCTGAAGCATGTTAGCAATTACTGGATGCAAGCCGCAGAACACGGACAGATGGAAAGAGCTTAGGGACACCTATGTCTCGGAGTGGGCGCATACAGGTTGATGATGATGATATATTTTTATTTAGTGAAATATAGTTTAATTGAAGTTAAGAATTTTATTATTTTTTATATTCAAAAGTTTTTATTAAAAGTTGTTAGTATTTACACAAATGGATAGTACAATAGTCAACATGTTTCTGAAAACTTAAATCACATTATATAAATTAAGATATTTGTTTTTCATATATGCCAAGAAATGACAAAAAAAGAACTAGTTAAAAAGGCTAGTGGTTCACGAGAAACTTTTTGATCCTAACAAGGTCATATGAAGTAGCATCGACTTCCCGAGCTCATGATGCAAATGTGACAGAGACGGAATTGACAGTGGTCAATAGAGATGAACATAAGTAGCATTTGTCGAATACCACCACTGCGATGGAAGGTGTTTCAGCAGAACAACAAAGTTCTAAAGAAGTAACTTTTGAAAACATTCACGTTTATCCTAGCTATTCGCGTTGTCTTTGGCGATATCGGCGATTTTCCTGTCAGATTTCGATCCAAAAACGGAAGCTCAGGAAACACTTAACTATCTAAAAGAAAGAAAACTGGATGAAAATGTTATCTGCGAAAAAATGAAAATCAGGACAGATAAGTACAAAAGTTCATTTAAAATTACTGTTCCAGAACTAAAAATACCTCATTTAATGCAGCAAGAATTATGACCGAATGGTGTAATTTTTAACCATTTTCAGAATGTACAGAGGCACCACAGTGTCAAAAGACAGTCTACGGCACACACCAAAAGAAATTATCAGTAATCCACTTAAATACGCAATCAATTAAAACAAGTATTGATGTCATTAATTCTATCCTAGAAGATTATGATGAATGCTTTGCTCTTTGTTTAACTGAGCACTGGAAAACAGAAGAACAACTGCGGGACTACAATGTGCGAAATTTTAAACTGATCTCTTCATATTATAGAAGCAGTTTACAGGAGCATGGTGGCAGTGCGGTATATATCAAATACACGTTTATTGCAAAAGCCCGGGAAGATATTTCTAGTTTATCAGAAAGAACGGTGTTTGAGTGTTCCGCTGCAGAGGTGCGAATTAATAAGAAGAAGATTGTAATCCTATCCATCTACCGAACAGAAGACCCACAAGTTTTAAAAAACAAATTAGACCAAATACTTTGTGAGTTAGTTGACAAGGATTCCATCATTTTTCTGGCTGGTGATTTTAACTTAGATATGCTGGTTGAGGGTGCGAGGTGACATTAAAAATGTTTTTGAGCTCCTTTGATATTAAACCTTCCATCAAAGACTATACACGCATACAAGGTAACAAAAAATCCTGTATAGATAATATTTTTACATATCTTGACATATTTGATTCCCTTGTATTCAATCCTCATACATCTGATCATACTGCTCAAAAGGTAAAATTTGAATTAAATGAATTTGAGTCAAATATAATAACAAAACGAATATTTAGCAAGGAGAATAAACATTTTTTTAAATTCATGTTAGGTAATGTATACTGGGTATCTGTTTTTGAGACATTAGATGTAGATAATCAGTGGGATGCTTTCATGAGTATAGTTCAGAAAATTTTTATACAATGTTTTTCACTCAAAGAGATAAATACAGCAAATAAAAAAAAATCACAAAAGTACTTTAAAATTGATGATATAAAACATTGTAAATCTAGAATTGATGTTTTGTTTACACTGTCTACCAATAATGTTGATTATAAAGATATTTACAGGACAGAAAAACGCAAATACAATTCTTTACTCACTCAATCTCGAATCTCGAAAAAAAAAGAACGAATTGAAAATAGCGAAAATAAAACTAAAATGGCTTGGCAATTGGTAAAAAAGATAAGGGGTAATTCCAAAAATCAAGGTAATTTCTGTTTGGAAGGTGACCCTCAGGTGCTTTCTAACGAAACAAATCAATTTATGGCAAATGCAGCGCCAGAAGCTGTAAAGAAAATAAAGCATGTAAAAAATTTTCAAATTAATATCGAACATACTAATCATTGCATGTTTTTAACTCCCGTTTCGGAGAAAGAAATAAGTCACATAATAAATAACTTAAAAAACAAGCATAGCTCTGGTTATGATGAAATATCAACCTACTTAATTAAATATGTTTCATCAGAGATTTCTCTTCCTCTTTTTTTTATAGTTAATACTTCTTTCAGGCAAGGGAAATTTCCTCAAAGTTTAAAACTCGCAATTGTGCAGCCACTATATAAAAAAAGTGATGTTACTAAGGTGGAGAAATATAGACCAATAAGCCTTCTTCCATCATTCTCAAAAATATTTTTACTACAAAAACTTTTTTACTACAAACAACTTATTAAGTAGTTCACAACATGGTTTTCTCGCAGGGAGATAAGTTGAGACAGCTACCTATGATTTTATATCAAAAATTTTAGAAAAACTGGAGGCAAAGATGAAAACACTAGGTGCTTTTTTGGACCTATCTAAGGCTTTCGATAGCCTAGATCATGTTCTTTTTTACAAAAATTACATCTTTATGGAATACAGGGACCGGCATTAAAATGGATAAAATCATTTCTCACAGATAGGTCGCAAAAGGTATGCCTGGAGAAAAGGGGATGTAAGGTTTACTCTGATCCTATTAATTTAAAATTAGGTATACCACAGGGGAGTGTCCTGGGGCCTTTTCTCTCTTTGGTCTACATTAACGGCCTTTTAAATGCGGTGGTTAGTAGTTCCTCAAACCTTGTAAATTTCGCTAATGACTCTAATGTGCTTTTCTGGGAAAAAACTTTAGAAACACTCCTCACAGTGGCAGAGCAAATTCTAAGCAAGGCTGAACAGTGGTTCAGTGGAAATCGGTTGTTGCTTAATACTGATAAGACAGTTTTTGTCTACTTATTGACCAGAATCTGAATTAAAGGGAACAAATACAAAATACAACAAAAAAACTGAATAGAGCCTGCTACTCATTAAGAGTGTTAAAGAGCTATCTAGACCAGGGGATTTTACTATCAGTTTATTGCAAACTTTTATTCTGTTATGCGATATGGAGTAATCTTCTGGGGTGCTGCAGTAGATAGCTCAACTGTCTTTATAATCCAAAAAAGGCAGTCCGTGTGATCTTAGGATTAAAGGCGGGAGAATCCTGTAGAGGCCGATTCAAATTATTTAATATACTCATTTTCTCAGCCATCTATATATTTGAATGTGTTATGTTCCTTCTTAAAAATTTTTCTTTGTTTTGTCACCTACTTCCCAATCATGAATATAATATAAGAAGCCTTAATTTGAATTTGCCACTTCACAGATTGTCTATAACAGAGAGAAGTCCTTTGTATGCGTGTGTTAAATTTTATAATAGTTTACCATCTGACATTCAACAGGAAAGACACTATAGAGCTTTTAAAAGAAAGGTTTTTCAACACCTAGTTGACATTGCCCTATACTGTGGTGAAGTACCTGGCCTATCCTTCTCCTCGATTAGCATATTTAAATTTGTAATGTTAATATACTTTAAATGTGTGATGTCAATATATATATATATATATATATATATATATATATATATATATATATATATATATATATATATATATATATTTAATCTGTAATTAATAATGTGACGTCATTTGCTCAATTATGTTTAAAAATTTATGCAAATAAAGATTTACTCTACTCTACTCTCTATTTTATGGGACAAAATTAAATTAATTCTGATAGATTACGTCCCACCCAATTTACAGAAGCTAATATAAATTTTCCTTTAATTAAATTTAACAGATGCTTATCATCTACACGGTGGGACAAATTTATTTAGAACCCGTTTTGGCCTAGCCCTAAAGGAACTAAAGTTCTACTTTAGTTCCGAATTTGATGAAATTTAAAACCTATATTGATAGCCCATACTACTAACGGAAAAACTTAAGGGGGGCTTGAACCAATTCGATAAAGAAATTATTAATCTATTATATCTAAATTATAAATATTAATTAATTAAGAAATTAATTAATTTTAAGTTGTTTTATTTAGTTAACAAATTTGTATTAGCTTTTGAATAAAAAATTAAATTTAAAAAAAAATACCACCTTCCAGAATATCATTTATTTTGCTCCAAAAGCTTAAAACTTTTTAATACGTTTTTAAGGGTAGTCTTTTCGGATACTTATTAATAGTAACACTAATTTTTAAATTTAAATATTAACAGGGTGCCTTTTGCAACTACCTTGAAAGTAAGCCTTTATAAAAATAGCCGTTACTTAGACATCCCTTAAGTGAAAGTAACAAGATATATGAGCAACAAAATGGAAGCTTTTTAAAAATGAATTGAAACAATTGCAGACTTTAATGATACAGTATTCGACTACATTATTAGGATTATAAGGACTCCATCAAATATGCCCCATTATTTAGGGATTCATTTTCAAAACGAACTCATTTCCCTCTTAGGAGAGAAAAATATATCAATCTTATAATTTCACGACATGAAATTATAACTCTGTTAAAGAGATGCAAAAATTTTAGATTCGACTCCTGGTTTAAGTCGTAAAGACCAAATTACTTTGTTTGAATAAATAATAAATCGAAACTCGAAAAAGCAACTCAAAATTGGATGCCTTTCTTAGGATTCGTTTGAATATCAGATTCGACAGAACAAGGTTTAACTGTTACACGTGCACCAAATGTCGACATTAATATTTGTATCTATAACAAACATATAGAAGGTTCGACATTCGACCTTGACCACAAGGTCGAAATACGTGCTCGTATAGAATATGCTAGGTCCGCATTTCAACGAATGAAAAAATTCCTAATAAACTCTACGTTATCGTTGGATATCCGATACCAATTTGTAAAAACGTTTCTTTATTCCCTATTGCTATACGGAGTAGAAATATGGACTTTCGGAATTACAAGTATGAGGCGTACAGAAGCCTTTGAGATGTGGGTTTTTCGAAGGATGCTGAAGATCTCTTGGACAGAGCACGTGACCAACAACGAGGTGCTAAGAAGAATGGGTACTGAGAGAGAACTCCTAAATATTGTAAAAAACAGAAAAACGAGTTATCTAGGAGATATTTACAGAGGAGAAAAATACAACTTCCTACGACTGATAATGGAAGGGAAAGTGGAAGGAAGAAGAGGTCCAGGAAGAAGAAAATGCTAAGATACTAAGAACAGTTCAAGATAGAGAGCAATTTGCTGTAGTTATAGCCAACCTTCAGTAATGGAGAAGGTGCCTTAAGAAGAAGATGCACTTGGTCAACTGAAGCGTGTTTTTGTCGAAAACCAAATTGGTAGTCCGGAACTAAGCAGTTATTCTAGCAAAGAACTCAATTTACTCACTTTAGTATTAGTTTTTCAAGAATTTTAGCAAGAATTGATAATAAACTAATGGGTCTATATGAAGTTACAGATTCTAAAGGTTTGTCTATTTTATGGATTAAAGTAATTTGAGCCACTTTCCGTTGTGAAGGAATGTATCCTAATCTTAATACTGCGTTGTAGATTTGTGTTAATAAGAGGATCGCATTTTGTGATAATTGACATAAGACGAATCCAGTAATCAGCTCATAACCAGGAGCTTTGTTTTTATTAGTATTAAGTATTGCGTCGATAATTTCTGTTTTTCTAACTAAAAAAAGACTAAAACATATTTATCTAATATTAAATTAAATGAAGGTTTTAAAAATGTTTTAGAAGAGACCAAAAAAATTGCCGAAGATATCGATCGCGGCCCTTCATTTCCACCAATTAACATTATTAGGGTCCCTAGCGAAAGATGAGGCTCAAAAAAATCCATCTGATTAATATAAAATTAATTTTTACTTTGTTATATTGGACACTGCCTTGTCCAAAATTGGAAGACAGGTTCGAACAACTAAAGCAACATGATACATTATTTAAATTTCACAACGACTTACATAATTTTCTTAAAACGAATAAATCAATGAGGTCTGCAAAATATTTTTTGCTCTTGAAAATATTTTATGTGATCCAGCGGTAGGTCAAGATTTATATGAGGAAATACAATTTTACCCTATATTTCCCCTGAAATGAACGCATTAAACGTCATGAACTACCTATTCACCAATAAACTCATTTATCTATTTACAAATTCAGTAATTGCCATACGAATTTTCTTAACATTGCCTGTGACAGTGGCTTGAGAAAAGAAGCTTTTCGAAACTTAAAATTATTTACGCTGGGGCAAAAAATGCCTTCAAATTAATACGTCATTAGTATTAAAAAGAATATTTCAGAAAATATATACATATGTGTCTGACATTGTTAAAACATTTGCCTTAAGGAAGGTTAGAAAAGCAAAGTTTAACTTAGTAGATGATCCTGTCTTGTATTATTTATGTACCTATTTATTCCTTTATATAGAACATTACAAATAAGCTGTAAAATTATAATAAATAAACTCTACATGCTTCTTACAATTTTGTTTTTTTTAACATGAAATTTTGGATTTTAACTTTTTGATTTACAAATGCTTATAAACTTCCTGGGAAGGCTTGTAATGAAAAAAAAATATGATTTCGTTTGCATTCTACTGGTCAACCTATACAAAAATACGTATGTCTTAAGAACATGAATTACCATTATCAAACAATACTAAGGTGTAAGGGAGTTTAGTGATATTTCTTAAATTCGGAGCTAGTGGTCTATTGCGGTCGGATCTCTGACTAAACGCTAGTCTAGAAAGAGACACGACAAGGTAAATTTTACCGATGTAGATTTCATAAATCGTGATGGAACTAATATGACCATACTATGGTTCCACGGTATTCATTACGGTTTAATGTAAGTACCTAATATCCATTAAAACAATATATTCTCCGGGTACTCGCGTGTGACATTTTTATCTTTTACGGACAATTGTTTTTTTGGTTTGTTAGTGACTAAAAAAGCCGAATATTGGATAGTAAAAATAGAAATAAAAAAATGGCAGATACAACTAAACCTAGTGAACAGAACGAGTTGAAAAATTCAAGTGAAAATATTAATATCGATGAAAATAAAATAGCCACAGACAATGACTATTCGGTTAATAACCAAACTGAAAAAGACGATTACCAAGAGGTATGTTATTTATGAATTTTAACTTTTTAGAAATATAATGTTAAAAAATGATTAGATAATTATTTTATATCTGTTTTTAGTAAAGAAAATATACAATAATAGAGCGTAATAAATATTTATTTTCCTATCCTAATATTTAAAATTTTCTCAAAAATTTCCTTTGTATTCTTAATTCTAAATCTTAAATGATTTTTACTTTTACTTTTATTTAATTTAAAAAACTGTAGAGTTTATATCTAAGTGGCTGATATTTATCTAGACTTATGTCTATTTTCCTCACTTTGAAAATTAATATATGTATATGTATATTTATATATATATACATATATATATATATATATATATATATATATATATATATATATATATATATATATATATATATAAGAAAAAAGAAGTACTTGTTGACTCGTTTGGAAAAATATAACTATGTTTGGAGATGGGTTGGAGGCAATAAAAAGGGGCTACTAGGTAACTATTTTTTACTACTCGAGCTCTCAATTGTGCTTACAATTATTTTCAAGAGCTAACATAAAAATACAAAACATCTGATAAAGTGGAATGAATAATTGTAAAAAAGTAGTAACTCACCAAATAAAATTAGGTTTGTTAACAAAATTTACTGCGAAACATTAATTAAAAAAACATTAATATAAAAATTCTTTGGACTGATAAATATTTCTACCTCTTTTTTGAATTCTTTTAAAAAAATTATTTGAAAAAATTATTTAAACAAAAAAAAATGAATTTTAATAAATTATAAATTAGAATAGCAACCAATAGAAAATTACAAATAACCCTTAATGTCATGAATGAGAACTTCCAGTTTGTATTTTAATTTATTTTGACAATTATATTGCCAACATGAAAATTTTGTTAATTTTTTTTATTTAATAAGAAAAAGTAAGATTTATTTATTATTCAGAGATACCCGACACAATGTTACAAGTATATGGAAAATAAAATAAAAATGTGATGTTTTTGTGGATTTATAAATGAATTATAAAGAAATAATATAATTATAAATTTTACTTAGATTTTGAATTTCTGATCTATTGTTTAAATTATTATCACTCTTGCTACACACCATTTCTAAAAAGGTCCTTTTAAATTTATTACCTTCATTACACAAAATTTTAATGTTCTCAAAATCCATAATATGATCTTTGTCGATTACATGATCTGCCAAAGCACAGGATGGTTTTTTTTATTCTACAACCACTTTTGTGGGAAATAAAACGATTTGATAGATTTCTCCCGGTCTCACCAACATACACAGCTTCACAATGATTACAACGAATGCTATATACTACATTTGTTTTGTCTAATTTATCTATAGGATATTTACTTTTTGAATACCAAGATGAAATAGTTTTGATGTTTTTTGTTGCTATTTTTATATTGTCAATAACCTTTAGCATTTGTATTAATTTAGGTGTTAATGATGGTATATAAGGCAGTGAATGATAATAGAAGTTCTGATTGTTGGATACAATGTTTTGAGATCTCGCAAAAATTGGTCTTAAGTTATTTATAGTAACAGTATTAAAAAAAAGCATCATATGTAGCATACTTGGAGGATAAGTGTTTTCAATTACAATAGTTTTCAACAATTGAAGATCTTCCTGTCGGTAATCTGGATGAGAAAGCCTTAAAACACGTTTTTTTAAAACCTGTTATAAGGTTCATTTTCATCTTGTTTGGATAATGTGAGCAATAGCATATAAATCTATTGCTACACATAGGTTTTCTGAATCATCTGGTTTTCAACACATTATCTGTAGTTCTTACAATTCTCCAGTCAAGAAATGGTAGAGAATCTTCCACCTTCCACCAGAAGGCAACCATATATACGTATTTATGACTATTGGTCATCTTCAGTACGGTGCAGCCAAGTTAGAAAAGGAGCATATTAACTTGGGAAAGGATCACTACAGGAGCAATGCGACCAATTTGTGGCAATAATGTTAGAAGACTCTGACGTTTCCAGAGCAACAACTAACACATCCACGGAGAAAGCTAAACTACCTGAGAAAAGAAATGCCAAACGTTTAGAACGTTTCAAACAATAAGAAAAAGGTTAATGCGAAGGATAGTAAAATAAAGGTAAAATGTATCGGCATAGCTCCTGTAGTGATCCTTTCCCAAGTCAATATGCTCCTTTTCTAACTTGGCTGCACCGTACTGGAGACGACCAATAGTCAGAAATACATATATAGGGTTGCCTTCCATTTTATACACATATTTTATTATATTTTTTTCCTTTGTTGCGAGCTATGCGGATACCTTTTACCTTTATTTTACTATCAACTCCCATTAACCTTTTTCTTTCTCATCAAGCATATTCGGTAAGCTTTTACTGGCAAGGTACTATTATTTTTTATTAAGTTATTTATGTTCTTAATCTGTTCTTTATTTCCAGTTGTTTTCTTCTTTTTTGCGCAATTATTTTTTTCTAAGCACTTTTTTTTTCTTTCATTAAATTCTAGAGCTTTAATGTCATCGTGTCCCTGTAAGTTTCCTTGTCGTATATTCTTCTATTAATTATCCTTTAGTTTTCTATTAGGGATAGGGTCGTGCATTTGATTGAAAAATTTATTGCAACTGGCTGAATGACTAATGTCTATGCCAATAAAAAAATGTCAGCGTGTCTTAGAATCCAAATTTCCCTATCAAAGTTCACTATGGCTCTGTATGTTGATTTGTATATTCGTACTTTGAATTTTTTAATGCTATTTATACATTTATTTCCCACTATTCAAATAGTTCTTATTTGAGATGGACATGGAGATATCTGCTGGGGCCGTTAGGTGATATCCACATTCCTTTATCCTCTTTATTTTTAATCACTTAGACTTAGGCAAATATGCAAATAAAAAAGTATGAATGAAATATGCGCATAAATATGCATATTTTATGCAAAAATATGATATATGACATGCATATTTATCTAGAAAATATGCATGTAATAAAAAATATTTACAATATTTTTTATTTACAAAAATACTTACAATATTATAAATACATAACATATACATAACATAATTATTTTATTATTATTATTAATATTATTTTGAATTGTGGTAACAATAGATTATCAAATGAAATGAAAGTTCAAAATTTTCTAATAAAAACTTATGGCTTCTATCTGAATACATATATTTGTAAATAGAAAAATTTCTTTCGACATCAACTGATGTAACTGGGGCATTTTTCAAATTTACTATGATAGGTGGTTCTAAATTAAGTGGTTCGGAAGATGTCCCAGCCAGTACTTGAACCACTTCAGAAAGAACCTGGTAACCACTATTTTTTTCCATTGTTACTTTAAATTTTTGAAAAATTTCCTTTCCAATAGTACCTTTAACGTTTTGACACAATGACTCAAATTCTTTTATTAAAACTGTACTCTCTAACATTGATTATTTGGAGGATTCTAATTGAGTTATAGTTTTCTGGACAAAACTATTTGTCCAGAATATTTTGGAAGGCTTGCTTAGCTTCCAATAAAGATTGGCAGCTATCATCCGTTAAAAGGTTAATTATTTTTTTTAAATCAACAAAATGATCAGCATAGAAATTAGTTGCTTCGAACCATGTTCCCCAACGTGTTAAAATGGGTTGCGGTGGTAGTGGAACAGCAGGAACCGTATCTCTGTAACATTGTATTCTTACAGGTGATTTCAGAAATACCTTTTTACGCTCGCTATTAAACTGTTAACTAGTGGAAATTTTTTTCTTACTTCCTCCGCAACTCTATTTATTCCATGCGCTAAACAAGTGAGATGTATTAAGTTTGGATAAAATATTTTTACATTTTGCTCTGCTTTCACCATAGATGGTGCGGCATCAGATAAAATAAGCAATAATTTATCATTAGGCACAGCAGCAGAAAGAAAAAAGTTTGCTAATGCTTCTTGTAGAAACCGTGATATTGTTAGAGCGTTGGTTTTTTCCACTTGCTTACAGGAAATTAAATACGATTTTGGAAAGGTTTCATCGCTAAGTACACCAATCAATAAGTGCACAATGTATCTTCCTGACGAGTCAGTGGTCTCGTTCACACATATGTAAAAGTAATTATTACCTATTTCGGCTTTTATGTTTAGGATAACTGAGGAGTATAACAAATTGACATTATTTCTCTTTAGAGTTCGTTCACTGGGAAGGTTTTGTTTGTAATATTTTTTTTAAAAAAGAACTAAAGTTTTCGTTAGATAATTTTGAAAGCTGTGTATTAGTAGATACTAATGCACGACACAAGTCTTCGTTAAAAGTTTCTTGTTCGGTTTGTTTTTTAGAACTTAACTGAAACCACTTGGACACTGAAGGTTGATATTTTTCACCGGATGTGGTTTTTACTTTTTTAGCTAAATGTTTCGCGGTTCTGACATGCTGATCCATTTGAAATTTTTTCTAAGTATTCTATAGTTGTACCCATTTTTAAAATCTAAGATTGTAGAAATAAACTAAAAATGAACCGTTTTTGTATAACAATTAAAATATTTAAATTAAATCAAATAAAAATCGATGTAGTAAGTAATCTTGAAAATGTCAAGAAATGACTGTGCAAGAAGGAAGGACCCCCAAATATTTACAAGAGGCTCTTGGTCTTTTCTGTTTACATTTAAAGAAAAAATACTGTGAGCATAAATTAAAAGCACTTAATTAATTAAGTCAATATATGATATGTTTTTGTTTTTAGCAAAATTAAAGCAAACTATGCAATTTGTAGAAAAAAAATTTAAGCGACCTTTCAGTAGACTATTGAATGATTTGAATTTTAAATAGGTAACCTATTTTTTATCGCAAGGAGTTTAAAAAATGCTTGAAAAAAGAAAAAATACATCGATTTATTGCGAACTAGCCATGTGTCGGTACTTTTCTTAAACATAATCTCCAATTTTAAAATCTTTGTTTGTACCACCGTGTAAATTTTTAAAATCAAATAAAAAATAATACGTATGTACTTACGGTTTTGCCACAACATGAGCAATAAGCTTTATTCATATCCATAGATAGCTCTTTGTAAGGTTTTATTCAAGTAGAAAAATTGCTTATTTTTGGCATTTTCAAAGCACAATAATTATTCACAATTAGAAATACACGTTTTTTACGCCTCCAGTTTTACAACAAAAGTGAAACCAAGTGAAACTGACCGTCAAAATAAAAAATTTTACCTAGAGACATAAACTGGCAAACACAAACCCTAAAGTTCAGGACAAAACGTGACAAAACTATAAGCCGCTGTATTTTATTAGTTACTATACCAAGAATTTGAATACCAAGTGATTATAAAACAAAATTAAATATTGGCATTTTCATGCTATCTTTAAGTTTGAATAAAAAAATATATAGTTAACACCAAAGTTTCAAATTATATGCACTTTATGCTCACTTTTATAAAAATATGCAAAATTTGACATTTTTGCATTTTTTATGCATTATATGCAAAATATGCAATTTGCATATGTGCCAAGTCTTTTCCTTAGCGAGATATGCTAATATTAGTCCATTCTCTGTCGTGTTAACATATACTGCAGCCAATTGTCTTATTACAAATTATTTTACTATTACTATCTTATATATATATATATATAAATATATATCTTTTTTCTTACATATATATATACATATGTATATATATATATATTATATATATATATATATATATATATATATATATATATATATATATATATATATATATATATATATATACGTACGAACTAACAAGAAGTCGAGAGACCTCTCATTGATAGCAAATTAGGTGAACCGCAAATTCAAGCTAGCGTTCAGGGGCTGTTGAACGACACTAGAAGTAACCTTTTACTCCGACATGCATCTACAGTTCACCCTTAAAAACACTATCTTTTTCGCTCATTACGTAGAGAAAATACGTTTAAATGAAAGTAAAAGATTGCATTTCTTTTCAATTCGAATTCCACCATTGTTCTACACGTGTTTCGAGTTATTCAACTCCTCATCAGGAACACTTGTGAAAGTTCAACCTGAAATGAAATGCAGTCTAGTATTTGGCCATTATAATTGAAATAACAGCCAAAGAGAGGTCTCTAGACTTCTTGTTACTTCATATAGATGCCTCTGCTAGCGTACCAGGCTTTTGCATATCACTGTAATCACTGTGATCTTCGGTCTTCTATGTTTCCTTGGCTAATAAGTCTTTCGATGTTTTCTTTGTCTGCTCTCCCATTAAATGCTATTTATTTGTATTTAAATATTAATTTATTATTTCGTCTGAATTTCCCTACACTCGTTCCTTCGTCCCTACACCCCTTTCGTTGTGGATAATCTCTTATTTATGCAGAATAATGCACGTCCACATACTGCGCGAATCGTCATGGACTACATTTGTACCTAAATACTGTCAAAAATACAAGTGAAAAAGTATACTGTCGGCAATTACAATTTTATTTTTGTTTTGTGTAATTTTTCAAACAATTTTAATTTTTTTTCGTTACTTATTACTTTTTTTGGGTTATTTATTTTTCTATTATTACTTTTTAAGGGTTTTAAATAAACGGTTTCTATTAATAATATTTACTTCCTCCCCATTTAAACCACTTAATTTCTAGATAAATAAAACAAAACATATAAAATGCAAGTGTCCGAATTTTTTTGACCAGCAGTGTATATTCCTCGCGGTGTGAAATTAGAAAAAGCCATACGACAATTCTGCGTATTATCCTCAAGATTGTCTTTAACTTATTAAGTTATGGTTATATGGTTATTTAGTTATCTGGTTATGATGATACATTGTATATACACCAACGAGGAGAACAGCTAACGTTAATACTCAATAAACTAAAAGGAGTTAGTGAGGAACATGGATTACAAATCAATAGAAATAAGACAAAAAAGTAATAATTATTGGTAAAGTCAACGACAGCAGAGTGGATATTAGAACATTGCTTAATATGAAGTGGTCGAATGTTTTATATACATATTAATTCGAATTATAAATTCGACGAAGTATATAGATAGATGAATCGCTATGTCGAACCTCACCAAAATAAGGAAGAACTTACGCAAAACAAAAAACACTAGGATAAATCTAGTACGATTACTTGTTTTTTTTTATCCAGCAATGCCTTCAAAACCCGGACTATTTTAATATCAGATCAAAAAAACATCGATGCATTAGAGATATGGTATTGGAAAAGAATGTGCGTATGTTCACTTTCAAAGTGAAGACGATTTACAACGTATGCTACACCAATTTAATATAACCGCCAGAAAATTTAAAATGTTAATTTCCCCAAAAAAGACAAAATGCATGGTTACAACAGCAAATTTACTAAGATGTAAATTGGAGCTGGAAGGTCATATAATAGAACAAGTGATGGAGTTTAAATATCTAGACATTACATTATCTAGCTACAAAAAGCTCGAAACTGAAGTGGAAGATCGAGTGAATAGAGCAAACCGAGCCGCAGGCTGCCTGAATGAAACAATATGAAGAAATAAAAACATCGGGAAAGAAATGAAAGGCAAAATTTACAAAACAGTCATCAGACCAATAATGACATACACGGCAGATACACGACCTAATACAGAGAGGTTAAAAAGGATGTTAGAAACAGCAGAATTGAAAACACTTGATGAACAATTGATGGTAAGACACTATGGGACAAAATTAGAAGTACAGATAGAGGAAGTAGATCCAAGGTGGAGAACATTAAGGACTGAGTAAGAAATAGAAGAGTAGAATGGAACGAATAAGCCGAATGACAACAAATAGAGTAGTAAAGACGGCACGAAACGGTTCCCCAATAGGAACACGATCAGTAGGAAGACCACGAAAACGATGGGACTGCAACTTACTAGAGACACATTGAAAAACAGACAGAGTCATATCTACATAAAAAGAAGAAGAAGAAGATATATATTTGTTTGCAAATATTAATTAATATGGATCTGAATCGGTTTTCTTTGGCATGTTTAACTTAAATGTTATGCTTATATGGGATTAAGCCACAATTTATTGACTGTAATGAAAATTGTATTTCATAATTTTTATTTGACCTTTGGATTTCCACTACGGAAATTGTTTTAAAAAAGACCATTTTAAATTAGTGAGTTGCTATTATACCAAGTTGTTAGGCGATTATTGTTTTCCAAATTGACAATTGACTTAGTTGGCCTCGATCTTTTAGACATGTTCTCATGCTTTTAGTTGACAATTCTGTATTCTCATGGTGATATCAAATTCGGATTGTTTTGTATGCTTATGCATTATGTGTTTATGTCTAATGTGTTATTGTTATTATATTATGTGTATTATATATGTTTATGCATTGCGCGCTGTTCATGTACTACGTAAAATTGTAGGTGATATGTCTCTAACTTTCGAGTAATCCGCCAATGCTGATATGTTCTTATTGGGACCACTTCTTTTAGTACGGTCAACCAGAGCCCGCTACAGTCTGACGATGGGTGTGGTACACATTCTTCTTGATTTTATAAAATGGGAGCTGTTTCATTCATTTTTCTCCCTTTCATGTCTCTTTCTCTCATGACTATTGATGCATCTTTCCATTGTACTGTGTGTTCATTAGTCCAGAGATATTTGCCAATATGTAATTTGTCGAAGTCTCTGTTTTTGATGTAGGTTTTATGCTTGTTTATCCTGACACTTAGTGGTCTTGCGGTTTCTCCCACATAAAAATTGTTTGTTTTGATTGTTATTGTGATGTTGTACTTATTTCCTATCGTCTAAAATTTTTCTGATAAGCCCTTTACATATGGTATTTTTGTTATCTTTAAATTCCTTCTTGTAGAAAATTCTGGATTGCTTATGGATTTGTTTGTTCTTTTCTTCAATTTTATGAAATGTCTTGTTTATAAATGAGAAAGGGTAATCGTTTTTTGTTAGCGGATCTTTTTCTTCCTGAAATATATTATCGTTAGAGCAGATGTTTTGGGCTATATCATGCAATTATTTGATAATTTCTTTTTGATGTTTAGGTTGTGGTTTTAGTGGTAATTTAAATGTCTTAAGTCTGGGTTGGATTTCTGTAAACTTTGGTTGCATATACTTACTGTATCCTCTTTTGTGATTAACATATCCAGAAAAGGTAGTGAGTTGTTCTTTTCTTTTTTGTTTTACATAGTAAATCAAATTCATTTGCTGACTTCAATAATTTGAATAAACAAATCTATTTTATATATATCTTCTTGACTTGTTCTACACTTAACGCTATCTAGATTTCTCCAGATATATCATCTGATCCAACTGCGTTTGCCTTGTTTATTCTTTGTAACAAAATTATAATTCTTTGTAATAAAAAATTGTAATTGTAATCGTGTACTAGTAATATTGTGCTCCCTTTCGCAGCTGCACATTTGCTTATTTAATTTATCTTCCTTTCAACTTACCTGGTATCGATTTTATCGTATACATTTTTATAAGCTTGTGCTTTAGCTTTTACTATAGCTACTGGAGATTTCTTTCCAAGGTCATCGTCAGATCTCTTTTTTTACCACTCTTTACACAGTGTCAGTTCTTGTATACTTTATTATTTTTATGAACTTTGTTTGACCATCACCAGATCTCCTTTTGATATTTTTAAATTCTTTCCTGAGGTAAAGGTTCGTTTTTTAAATAATAACCTCATATTCTTGATTAATTTCTCTTTACAAATCTTAAAGTTTTATCTTTTGTTTCAAAAGTAATTAATCGCGTATCTACATTTTATTTTCTACCTGTAGAATATTATAACTTGATTATTATTGTCAAATTTATTTGACAGCAATAGATTTCTGCAAAACAGAACAATTCTACAATAGAATTTACAAAACAGTCATCAGACCAATAATGACATACGCGGCAGAAACACGACCTAACAGAGAAAGGAGAGAAAGGTTAGAAACAGCAGAGATAAAAACACTTAGAAAAATTAATGGCAAGACACTATGGGGCAGAGCTAGAAATACAGATATACGACGTAGATGCAAGGTGAAGAACATCAAGAACTTGGTAAAGAATAGAAGAGTAGAATGGAAGGATCATATAAGCCGAATTACAATAAATAGAGTAGTAAAGACGGCAAGAGATGGTTCCGCAATAGGAAGACGATCAGTAGGCAGACCATGCAAACGATGGAACGACAACCTACTGGAGGCACATTGGAAAACAGACAGAGTCTACATAAAAAGAAGATGAAGAAGAAAAAATATTTGTATAAAATTTCATTCCCATTTAATCACTTTTTCATCCATAATTATTCTTAAATAAAAATTAAATTTACAACCTTTTAACTTTTATATTATATTATATTATATTACTTATATTTTCAAATGAATTCAATGTTCAGTCATAAGTGAAACCCTATAAGTATTTAAAAAATAACTTCTTATTCTTTCAACAGTCCTTGAGTGTCCACTCCTTGACGTAAGCCTCTCTTTGGCGTTTCCATTTTAATTTGTCTGTTGGTACCTGGTGCCACTATCTTTCCACCTTTTCTTTCACATCGCTCAGTTATCTTTTTGGAGGTAGACCTAAACTTTTTTTATGTATTTTAGGAATTCACTGTACGATGCATTTAGTCCACCTGGTATCATCTTGTCTGGCAAGATGTCCTACTAAAGATCACTTCAATGCAGCAGAATGTTATATTATATCCTCTACTTATGTTTTTCAAAGTATTTCTTCATTGCGGGAGCGATCATTTAAAGTTATTTCCAGCATGAGTTGTTCCACTGTACGCTGTGTTATTCTCATTTTGTTGTCGGCTTTTATAGTCAACGTAATTGTCTTTAGATCGCATGCCATCACTGGAAGAATGCAAGAATGATAAAAAACTTTTGCCTTGAGATTTATGGGAATATTATTGTTCTTGAGGGCAATTCTAGATTTGCCAACGACAGCCCGTATTATGCGGGTTTTTCTGTCTACTACCGCGTGTATGTTTCCTGTGCTAAATTAGATGACACAAGTTAATATATTCTCCTATTCTTTTTGTCATTTTCTTCCCCACAGAAGTAAGAAAAGTAAGAATCTTGGTATCTGTTAGATTTATTTTCAATCCTATTCTTTCTGAAACATTTCTTAATTATTCTGAAATAACCAACGACAGCCCGTATTATGCGGGTTCTTCTGTCTACTACCGCGTGTTTGTTTCCTGTGCTAAATTAGATGACACAAGTTAATATATTCTCCTAATCTTTTTGTCATTTTCTTCCCCACAGAAGTAAGAAAAGTAAGAATCTTGGTATCTGTTAGATTTATTTTCAAGCCTATCCTTTCTGAAACATTTCTTAATTATTCTGAAAGCCTTGCTTATAGCTGGTAGAGTTCGCTACTAATTGTGACAATATCGTCTGGAAAGCACCGGTATCGTCATAAGGTATTGTTCGTTAATATTTAAACGTTTATGCTAACAACAATTTAATTTAATTATAACAGGAACAATCTTACCATCCGCGGATGGTAAGATTGATGAAGATGGTAAAAGAAAAAGCAAAGAGGAGATAGATATATTTAGCAGGAGCAGAAAAGTGAGCCGAACGCCAGACAGGTTGAAACCAACAACGAATGAAACCAGCAGCCAGAACGAAATGATGGAACTAATGAGACAAATAGCAAGCGATAATAAAAAGAAAAACAATGACCTGGAAGAGATAAAAAATACAGTGAGTAATATGATTGAGGAACTAAAAGAAATTAGGAAGGAAAATAGTGAATACAAATTGCAAATGAAAGAAATAATAAGAGAAACTGAAAATCTAAAGAAAGAAATGACAGCGATGAAACAAAAAATAGATAAAATAGAAATAGCATTGGAAGCATGTCAGAAAGAAAAGAAGAAAAATAACCTAATTATGAGAGGCTTACCAATAGACACAATAGAAGCAGAGCAACTGGAGAACTTCATAGAAACAAAAATGGGAGTAAAATCAGAAATAAATAGGGTACAAAAGATAAATGAAACAATGTGTGTTATCGAATGTAAAAAATTCGAAGATAAAATGAAAATACTGAAAGCCAAGGGTAAACTAATAAACTATAAGCAAGATAGAGTATATATAGAATGTGACCTAACATTAAAAGAGATAGAGATACAAAGAAATCTTAGGAAGATAGCAGCAGATGAAAAGACTAATGGAAAAAGGACAAAAATTGGATATGGTTTCATAATTATTGAAGGCATTAAGTGGAAATGGAATCAAAAAACAAGCCAGATAGAAAAAATAACATACAATACAGAACCAACTAGTTCAAAAAACTAGCTGAAGAAAACACAATAACGGACCGAGAAACAAAACAGGCACAGAACAGGGACATGAGCAGATCTAAAGATAATAACACAAACGGGAGTAAAAATAAATTGAAGTACAACTTAAACACAGAAAAGAACAAAACAATTTGGAAAATGGCATCATGGAATGTGAGAGGTATAAATGGGAAGGAAATAGAACTGGGGGAAGAAATTAGAGATAAGAACATTGAAATAGTAGCTATAACAGAGACAAAGAAAACAGGAAAAGGATCAATAATATTAGAAAACGGAATGTTACTAATATACAGTGGAGTGGAAGAAACGAAGAGAGCTCAGGCAGGAGTAGCGTGCATGATAAAGAAGGAGAGTATCAACAAAATAAAAAATTGGATATATTACAACGAACGTATACTAAGAGTAGACATAGATATGGATACAGAGGAAACCAATACAAACCTAATCATATGTTATGGACCAGATGAAGACGAAAAGAATGAATTCTGGGACAAATTACAAGAAGTGATAAATGATTGTACAGAGAAAATTGTGATCACAGGAGACATGAACAGTAGAGTTGGGAAAGAAACAGAAAAATGGAACAATGTCATCGGACCTTATGGGGAGGACAAACTAAACAAAAATGGAAAATTACTACTCGAATTCTGTCTAGACAATAACCTGGTGATTATGAACACACACTTCCAACATAAAAGGATACACAAGATCACAAGAGAAGTCAAATCAAGAGACGAACAATCAATTATAGACTATACTATAGTGCAAAAAACAGAGAAGAACTGGATAAGAGACGTAAGGGTAAAAAGAAGTTATGAAATTGGTAGTGACCACTATCTACTAGAAACCACATTCAAAAGCAAAAGAAATGAAATAAAAAGAAATGAGAACATAAACAGAAAACACAAAGAAATAATAAAAATTTATAAACTAAGGGAAGAAACAACGAGAATAAGATACTCAGAAGGACTAGAGAAAGAGATGGATAATGAACATGAAATAACAGAAACAATAGAAGAAGAATGGGGAAAATTTAAAAATGCGATGATAAAAACAGCTAAATCAATATGTGGAACCACAAGAAATAACAACAGAGGAAAACGAACATCTTGGTGGAACGATGAAGTGAAAAGAGAAATAAAAGAAAAGAAGAAATTATGGAAAGAATACATTCAAGACAAAACACAACAAAAATATGAAAATTATAAGAGACAAAGAACAAAAGTTAAAGAGATAGTTAAGAAAGAGAAAAAGAAAAGTTGAGAAAAATTCGGGGAAAAAATGGAAGAAAACAGCACAGAAAACGTAAAATTATTTTACAGAACACTGAAAAACCTAAGAAGCAACAAAGAAACGAAACTGAAACAAATAATGAACAAGGAAGGAACAATAATAAACGACGATAAGACAATAATGGAAAGATGGAGGGAACATTTTCAGCTGATACTGAATGGAAATCAAGCGAATACAATGGAGAAGGAAAGCCACAACAGGAGAGTATCCATGAAAAACACGGAAAATACAAAAACTATAGAAAAAGAAGAACTGGAAGAAGCAATAAGAAAGATAAAGATTGGAAAAGCACCAGGAAGCGATGAAGTAGCACCAGAAATGATGAAATATATAGGAGTAAAAGCAAAAGAAAAATTGTTATACATATATAACCTAATATGGAAGAGAAAAGTAATACCCAGAGAATGGACAAATGCAGTAATTATACCTATATACAAGAAAGGAAACACAAGAGACTGTAGGAACTATAGAGGTATATCACTACTATGTGTAGCAGCAAAAGTATACGAAACTATAATAGAAAGGAAAATTAGAAAAGAAATAGAACATAAATTAGAGGATGTACAAAGTGGATTCAGGAAAGGACACAACACACAAGACCCTATATTCACCATGCAACAAGTAATAGAAAAAGCCTTAAAGAAAAATAAAGAAATACATCTGAGTTTTATAGACATGGAAAAAGCATTCGACTCAGTCAAAAGAAAAGATATATGGGAAAGTCTAAAGAAGAAACAAGTAAGTGAAGAACTGATAGAAGCAACAAAGAGTATATACATGAAAACAACAAATACAGTAAGAATGTTAAATATACAGTCAGAACCATTTGAAACAACCCAAGGAGTTAGACAAGGGGGAAGTCTCAGCCCAGTACTATTCATAAATGTAATAGATGAGATAGTGAAAGAATGTTAGAAAACATTCAAGAAATACTGCATCGGTTGGAACAGAATGCAAATGATAAATGCTGAGATGTGTATATTTGCAGACGACATAGTATTAATTGCGGAAACTGCAGAAAAACTGAAATATAACTTAGAGAAATGGAACCTAGAAGCAAGCAAATACAACTTAAACGTAAACAAAGAGAAGACTCAAATAATGAAAATATCTAGGAAACAAGGGACGGAAGATCAAATAGAAGTAATGATAGACCAACAAAAAATAATACAGACAAATTCATACAAATACTTAGGAACAGTAATCAACAACAAAGGAGACATCGAGGATGACCTTAACAACAGAATGGAAAACACAGGAAAACTATTCCAAGCACTAAATAGAGGATTCCTTAATAACAAAGAAATATCAACAAAGACCAAGATGACAATATACAAAACAATATATAGACCTACAGTGACATATGGAGCAAAAAATTGGATATTAAACAAAAGACATCAGAGCAGAATTCAGGCAGCAGAGATGAAATACCTCAGAAGAACGATAGGAGTAAAAAGAACTGATAGAATCAGAAATGAAGAAATAAGAGAAAGACTCAAAATCAAACCGATACTCGAGTCAATCAAAGAGAAAAAATTGGCATGGTTCGGACATCTAACCCGGATGGACAATAATAGACAAGTTAAAAGAGTGTGGGACGCCAAACCAATAGGGAAGAACAGAAGAGGAAGACCCATTAAAGAATGGAACAGTGACATCTCGCAGATACTACAGAGTAAGGGTAAGACTTGGCAGGAAGCAACACAGATGGCATCCAATAGGAAGGAATGGAGAAAGTTCGTTAAGAGCTAGGACACCTCAGAAGACCGTCAAATAGTGTAATGTAATGAATTGTATTTTAAACGGCCCAACACCGAAAGGTACAAATGGGTCTACTGATTAAGTAAGTAAGTATAACAGGAACATACATTTTCTACTTTTTATACTGCTCAATTATTTAATAACGTGCTACTAATCTAGCTTGGATGCTATATCAGCCTTGATAGCCAAACTACCACCGCAGAAAGTCTTTCCCGTGACATTGTACTCCTTAAATATTTCTTGATGACCCACAAGGAAATTAAATTCCTGTAGCTGGTTGTATACCGTGTATCACAAAAAATTTACTTAAAATTCCTTTATAAAAGGTATAATATTAAAAAACCATATCGGGCTACATAACAGAACGTTTTTGGAATTAATATTCCATCAGCAGTGCTATCCTAAAAGTATAACTACTTTAATTAAATCAAACATGAAAGTTAAAATTTTGAACAAGGTTATTACAAAAAGTGTGGTTAATACTTACTGGATGTACATGTTTGAAGCCACTAAATATATGGGTAAAAACCCTTTAAATGTTGTTAAATTAACTTTGAGTTACATTTTTTAACATTATAAACTATAATATTTAAGTTACAAAAGGAATAGATAACATGCCAACCTAAGACTGTACTGGAAGTTGCTGGTCCTGGAGACGAAGTGTCTGCGGGGACTTGTTGATAGCAACTGATTAAAATGACATGCTAGGATGGAAGTCGGAACAAAGCAGTCAATGTAACAGGAGGTATGTGTGACAGTAGCCAGCAATATTTAAAATTAAATATGTTAAAATTTGATTAATATTAACAGCAGCAACCATCAATATGTTGTAATTTGAAGTATGATTTATCCTAAAATTACGTTGGGAAAGTTGTAAAATTGGCTATTAATGTAGGTGAACTAAAGTTTGGTAAAAGTTGTGAGTACAGATAGGCAACCAACTATACAAATATCTGAATTCAGTGAACTAAAGATTTTTATAAAAGGCCCTATATGATTTTTCAACATTTGGTACCTGGAATATGGAAAGCAGATATTTGTAGGAAGTTGGCTTTTTTTTTTAAATTTTTATTTAACTTATAATTTAAGTAGAAAAGGCCCTACATGTTAAAAAGCAAATATACTAACAGTACATTACAAAATTTATTCTATTCACACTCCATATCAACAGCATACTCAAATACATCAATTAACATTTTACTCTGCAATAATAAAATTTGTTGGTCTTCGTTGCATTTCTCTACCAATGTTCGGATGTTCTAAACCTGATCTATGCCTGTTCTGGATAGCTGTAGAATTTACCAGATAGTCTGTTAGTATTGTTTTTTGTGAGAACTTTGTATGGATGCGGGAGTAGGCTTAGGTGTCGATAATTTTCGATGTTCTGTTTATCGTCCTTTTGCGCAATAAAATGACTTAAGCATTTTTTCAGCTATAAGGAGCTCTTTCATCTGCCAAACGTTAAAAATATATTGCATTGCCACTAAAGTTGTAGTGCCTCCTAATTGTAGCATTTTTTCCCTAATTCCGTTCTCATCAGGGACATAGTTATATTTCATTTGATATAGTTATATTTCCTCATTTGTGATATCTGGTAGTGTTTCTTAAACATCCGTAAGGATATCCTCAGGACACTACAAGAACTAAAAATCCTGAAGAAGTGGCCCTCAGTCCCGGACACCCTTTAAGTAGGGAGAGGGTACTAAGAATCTTTCGGTCAGCCAAACATGTCCCAAAAGTGAGAAAAATCGGTACGTGTAATATTCAAAACATGTACCAAGCAGGCAAGGCAGGCAATATTATTTAAGAAACGACACGTCTGATTATAGATACTTTAGGATGCAGTGATGTTTAATGGCCAAATTCTGAAGTAACAATTATAGACGAACACATTACCGGAAATAGTGTAGTCATAATAGAAAAAAAGGAAATAGCTTAAGCACGGCTAGGATTTACGCCCATATTAGACAGAGTTGGGTTATTGAAGATTAACTGAAGCGCCTCTAATATAAACATCGTTCAGGTATAAGCATCGACATTAGAATCTACCGAAGAAAAAATAGAGAATTTTTGTTAGACTCCAAACTTTATTCGAATTCCTTTTAATTTTATTCAGTTTTTAATCTTCTGCTTTGCTTTATTAGTTTTCTTCTAAAAATTACAGTTTTGTTGGGTGGATCGAGTATCTCGACAGAACTGTTGCCGGTCCCAAGCCGGGATAAAGGAGGAGGGGTCTACAGCCAGGTTAGCACCCTACTGATAGACTTTAAAACCATACAGCTCATAGAAACAGAATTATGCCTCGGAACAGAAATTATTTCATTACGACAACTAATGTGAGAAAGACGACAACGAATTTATGGAAAGCGAGAAATATACAACGCATCGGTACTTGAAACGTAAAGTCTCTAAACACAAGAGAGCAGGAAATTACAAAAGAGCCTGTAGAAAAAAAATATAGGAAAGGGTCAAATTATGCTAGATGACTATCTGATGATTTACAGTGGTGTTGCGAAAGAAACCGGAGCCAAAGAAGGAGTCGCCCTGTTAGTACACAAAAAAGTTGTACATCAAGTACAAGAATGTAAATATACCTCTGAAAGAATAGTAAGTGTAAAAATTAAACTGGATGTCAAACCTCTGAATGTGATAGCAATCTATGCACCAGAGAACAACAGAAATATCACCACAAGGGAAAACTTCTACGAACATCTTCAGACTGTAATAAACGAGACCCCAAATGGGGTAAATTCGTATTAATAATACACTTTTCCCTCACTAAGAACAATACAAATACACTTTTGAAAACAGTAGAGGACAAAGATCTATGATAGACTATATTCTATCGAATAGAGAGTTGCAGCCTTCTAAAATATTGGATGTAAGAGCACTAACATCAGCAGAAATAGGAAGCGATCATAAATTGGTATTGTGCAAAATCCGAATGAAAACACATATATATGATAAAAAACACCAGAATACACCACACAGATAAAAGTCGAAAGCTTACAGGATGACTCCATTAGGTACCTATTCCAAAAAAGAATAAGCGAAAAAAGCAGAAATACATATATCATCACTATAATCACTAGAGTATAATAGACCAGCAGTTCTGTGTCTGATTGACCTAAAGAAAGGGTTTGGCAGAGTACGACTCAAAGATTTAATCCATCTTCTGTGTAATAGAGAAGTTCCTTTAAATATTATATAAACTATCGATAACATCTACCAAAACAACAAAATGGAAGTCAGAATAGATGGCAACTTACAGAACCTACAAAATAGGCAGCGGAATAAGGCAAGGGGATTCATTGAACCCATGCTATTCAATTTGATCATGGATGAAATCATCAAAACCGTTAACAAATGAAGAGGATACAGAATGGAAAACAAAGAAATCAAAATACTCTGTTACGCAGACGGCGCAATATTGATAGCCCAAGATAAAGATAGTCTGCAAAGACTGGTCCACAGATTTAACATAAGAGCAAAAGAATTTAATATGATAATCTCATCTCAGAAAACTAAATCTATAGTAGTCAGCAAAGAACCAACCAGTTGTAAAATAGAACTTGATGGCATCAGTATTGAACAAGTAATGGAAATAAAATACCTGGGAATTACACTGTCTAGCTATAGAGACCCCGGACAAAGAAGTGAAAGATCAAGTACAAAAAGTAAATAGACTGGCAGGATACCTTAATAACACTATATGGCGAAACAGACACATTAACACTGAGATAAAGTCAAGAATTTATAAAGCCAGTGTAAGACCAATAATGATATACGCCTCTGAAACAAGACCCGGCACAGCCACAACGCAAAGGCTACTGGAAACGGCAGAGATGAGGCTACTAAGAAGAATTATAGGAAATACGCTTAGAGATCGAAAGAGAAGTGAAGACTTTTGAAGAAAATGTAACGTACAGTGTATAAATGAATGGACACAAAATAAAAAAACAGAATGGAATAAACACATAAGCAGAATAGAGGAGACCCGTGTGGTCAAAATAGCAAGAGATAAGTCACCAATCGGCAGAAGAAGTATCGGACGAAAACGTAAAAGATGGAGTGACAAGATAGAGGTATTAATCCGCCATATATATTATATATATATATATATATATATATATATATATATATATATATATATATATATATATATATATATCATTCATGCATATATGAATCATTTCAGCATATCCCTGCCTCATAAAACACTTGGGCTGATACAAATTCAAACTCGGAAAGTCCAACGAATGTCTCCTAAAACTTGACCACTGCAGTGGTTAGCGGTTGTATTAGCCCAAGTGTCTGATAAGGAAGGGATATGCTGAAATGATACATAACACTTTATCGATATCGATTTAACGAATTTCTTCTTCTAGGCCATATATTTGGTCATTTAATTCAACAAAGGGATAGCAGCTTTTGCTAAAAGATTTAATCTTTTACACATTTTGTATAGTCCAGAGGACAGAAAACGATATTATTAAATCGATTTCGTTCACGGCCGCTGAAGCAGGTGACACATCTGTACGCTAACCACTGTAGTGGTCAAGTTTTAGAAGACATTCGTTGGACTTTCCGAGTGTCAACTTGTATCAGCCTATGTCTGTACCTGCAATTAATTTATCTTGCCAGAACTAGCAAGATATTTTTCCCAAATTTCTTGTAGATTAGTATAGCTCAAATCATAATAAGTATCCGATTCTGTGATTAAGTGCTACTCAGAAATATATCATTTGCTTTAATCCTCCTCCATTATACGGTTAAATACCCGTCACTAGTATTTACTAATCCATCTAATCCACCTCGCATAATCAGAATCGGAGTTTGAAAGAAACTATATTCCACTCACGCAAAAACACATCATACTTCAATAAAATATCCTGCATTTTATGTTTGTTGTGTAATATAAGAGCACATTAAAGTCGACATAAATTATTTTATCATTGTTTAAATTTATGTTTGTGGTTTTTCTAATAAATATTCTAAAACCTGACAAGAAGCTGTGACTATGTTTTATGATTCTAAATTCATTTATGAAGTATTGATTTTTTCTTGCAGTTACATTTACATCATTTTATTACATTTTTTATAGACGCAATTGGAGTGAATATAATAAAATGTGTACATTAGATTTAATACCTCGTGTTTTTCTGTTTATCGTTTTTAATTCTATTACGATTTTGACGAGTGTTTTTAATTCGATACTTAACAAATGGATTATTTACGTCAACTTATTTATTTTTAATAAATGGGCTAATATTAACTTGTGATTATAAATTTCTTTTTGCTTTTTATCTACTTATTGTACCATTACTCTAATATTGTTAACTAAAGTGTCGAAGAAAACTCAAACATGGAAAAAAGTAATTATTAAAGAAAACTAATAAATGACAGCGGTGCGAAGAATCTCTCGCTTGACTAAATTGATTGTATGAAGTTGACTAAATGTTTATATAAAGTTAAAAACACACATAATGCAATAAATGAGATGAGAAGACTGCATATATCATTTCTAGGATTTAGTGAAATTAGGTGGTCCGGATCTGGCCAATGCAATGTGGATAATCATGAAGTATATTACTCAGGAGAAGACAGCAATTATCATCGTAATGTTTGTAAGATTCATAGTCTCAAGGGAAGTTAGCAAATGTATTAGGCCTGTATGATAGATATCTAAACGAGTTATGATGTATCAGTTGAATGAAACCCAAAAATATAAATTCAATACAAGTGTATGTACCGACAGCAAAAAGTGAACTAGAAGAACTTGAAAAATTTTACGAAGATGTAAAAACTTTTACTGATCAACTCAAGACTAGAGATCTCACCATTCTAATGGACGACTTTAATGCTAAGATAGAAAAAGGCAGACAAAATTACATTATTGGAGATTTTGGACTGGGCGATAGAAATGAAAGGGGAGACTATTTCGCAAATTTTTGCAACTAAGATAATCTGTGTATCCTAAATACCTTTTTCAAAATATCTAAACGAAGATTATATGGAAATCTCCAGCAGATACCCTTCGTATTATAGTAAGAAACCAAATTGACTAGATAATCATCGGTGAACCTTACAGAAATGCAGTAAACTTTCCTGGTGCTCAGTTGGAAGACTCCAGACCTCGTGGCTGAAAGACCTGAGGAGATAGTTTGATCGCTTATCCACATAAATCTTTCGTGCAGCAGTTTCCAAAGCTACAATTGCCATTTGGCTCGATAATCATTGAAAGGAGACGGCGGAATAAGAAGAAGAAGAAACTAAATGTAAACCATGTCGGGATAGTATTATGAGGTTTTTTCGTGGTTTGTTTCTCATGATTTACTATGAAATCACTAACAAAAGAATTTTACTGTCATAATTGAATGTGCTTGTCTTTTTAAAGACGAATCACATGCTATGATTTTTCTGATGGATATTCTCAAGTTACAGTTGATTTCATGTAATCGAATGAACTATCTTACAAGGAAAGTCGTCACAGGAACGTAACTCAAAAATATTGTCAATATCATTTTAAAGTTGTCTACTATAAATGAATAACGTATGTTTGAATTGTCAATATGAATGAGTTAGAACAAATTAAATTATTAAAAGAATTTTTTGCATCAATTACAAAAAAACAAAATTTGTTTAATTTATTAATGTTTTATGTTTTGAGAAAGATTTCCGAAGCGGAAATTGAAACATCAATAAACTTATTTTAAACTTAAATTGTGTATTTTAGTAACAGTAATTGTATTTTATTGTCAATTGTCAATTGAACTGTCAATAACTTCAGATCTGAATAAAAAGTGTTTTTTATTGGTTTATGCCAACTATTAAAAACAGGTTTGTTACTAAGTTTAAAACTAAATTGTTTTTCTAAATAGAGAGAAGAATAATTGTTAATATAGTTTTTAGCCAACCCATATAAAACTGTTTGAAACATGTCACATTGACGTGAACAAAAGATCCATTTTTATTTTTCAATCACTAAAAAATCACTAGTGGCTCTTACTCGAAATCTTGCAAATAAAGAAAATAAAAATTAAAAATGGATAGCAAATTGAAAACTAATACAGCAGTCACCAAACAATTATCAACATTTAAAATTTAAAAGGGAAGTTCCTAGTGGTTGGCTGTATACCATAATTTAAAAAAAAAACTTACAATGAAGTAAAAATAGTGCCTTTGTAAAAAAGGTATAAAATTGTTATTAAAATTTTAAAATTATCCAAAATGGATTTGTAAATGTTCAAAACGTTTTCGGTAGTATCAGATAATCATCAGTGAAAAACTTTATATAGTAATTGAAACCGGCCACATAGTAAGGTCAGATGACCCTTAAATTACATAATCAGAGTAACGGAAATTATAATTCTTAAGACACTAGGTCGATGATAAAGGATTACATTTTTTAAGGAAACGTACAAATTCCCAGCTCTAAAAATAGACCTTAAGCCCTGAGTGGCAACAACCAACTCAGAGTTACATTCCGAAGGACAAAATTTCGAATCAAAATTATGGCAAGAATGAATGAAAATCTTGGGTATAAAGAAAACTCACACTACGCCTCGTCATCCTCAATCAGACGGCATGGTGGAAAGACATAACAGAACTGTTTGCCAATCCCTTTTACTGTTTGTCGCTGATAATAAAAAAGATTGAATATTTTTGTTAGCCTATAGAAGTTCCGATAATGAAGCAACGCTATTCTCCATCGATGATGATCACCGGCAGAGAAATGAAGCTCCCTCAAGATTTTATTTTTGGAAGATTGACTCTCTGCGAAGAAGAATGTTCATCCCTGACGTAAATCGATGGTTATAAAGAAAAATTAGAAAAAATCTACGAATTTGGTCGTAAAAGTTTAAAGGGTCAAACTGATAAAGCCAAGGCTAGGCTCGACATGTACATGCTGCAGGTACAACTTTCGAAATAGGTGACCCAGTATCGTTATATAATCCCAGACGTAAGAAAAGGATAGATAAAAGACTACTAAACTACCCAAGATAAAAAAAAGACTAGTAAAATAAAGTGACATCCAGAAAAAAGTAAAAACAGAGATTAATAAGAATTTTGCGAAAATAGTTGAAGACACTACTAGAGGCATAGAAGAACAGTGGAACGAAATGAAGACATCTATTACCACAATTTCGCATGAATATATAAAATCAAAAAAAAAAAAAGAAAAAAAGCAAGAATGGATGACAGACAAAATATTGCAGATGATGGAAGAGCGAAGAAAATTAAAAGTTAGAAATGACAACGAATACAAAAAGTTGCATAAGACTATACTAAAGGAGATAAAAGGAGCAAAAGAAGCATAGCTGATGGAAAAATGTACGGAAATTGAAACACTACAACGCAAACATGACGGTTTCCATATGGACAAACATATTGAAGAGGTACAAAACACCAGAAAAAAACGCAATACAGGCATAGCTGTAGAAATTGAAGGCCAGATTTTGACTACCATTGAAGATAAATTACGAAGATGGAAAGAATATATGCAAGAATTATTCGAAGATGCAGCACTAAGTCCGACTGAAATAAACAATCCCTACGGCCCAGAAATAACAAACGAAGAAGTAACTATGGCGATTACTCGGATTAAAGATGGGAAATCGCCAAGACCTGATGAGGTGCATGGTAAAATTTTAAAGCTATTAGAGGCACACCAAATCACAGCTCTTAGAAAGGTATTCAACAACATCTACGAGACTGGTTACTTACTACAAGACTGGCTACTATCAATATTCATTCCACTTCCTAAAAAAGGAACCAACGCTAGAAAATGTGAAGAACATAGATTACTTAGTTTGATGAGCCATGTACTTAAAGTACTCCTTACTATTATTTAATCGCTCATATACACCAAATTAGAAGAACACCTGAGTGAAGTTGAATTTGGATTCAGAGCAGTACTCGCAACGAGGAAAGCACTTTTTAGTTTGCAAGTTCTAATACAGAGAGCCAGGGATGTCAACTGCATTGATTTCGAGAAGGCATTTGATAAAGTCCCACATAGGAAACTAATTAATATCCTAAAAACATCAGGACTCGATGGTAAGGATATAAGACTTGATCTCAAACTTATATCTCCAACAAAAAGCAACAGTGCGATTAGAAAATGAACTGTCCGAGATCTGCACAGTCGAAAAAGGAGTTAGACAAGGTTGCATATTGTCACCGGCATTATTTAAAATATGTTCTGAAAACATCTTTAGAGAGGCCTTGGACGAATCAGAAGATGGGATTGCTGTAAATGTCCAACTTATACACAATATTAGATATGCAGACCATACAGTGTTGCTGACAGATAATGCGCAGGGGCTCCAAAGGATGATTGATAACGTTGTAGAAACATGTAATAAATACGGCCTAAAACTAAATTGAAAGAAGACAAAAATAATGATCATTATTAAGAACATCAACATAAACGCCCTAATTTCAATAGGCGATACACGGTTAGAGAGTGGAAAAAATATACTATTTGGGCTGCAATATTAACGATACTTGCGATCATAGCTACGAAATAAAAACTCGTATTGAAAAAGCCAGAAGCTCTTTCAACAGCTTAAGGAAGATTCTCTGCAACTTATCTTTAAGTATCAATATATGCATAAGAATTCTTAGATGTTACGTCTTTAGTGTTCTCCTCTATTAAGAAATTATTAAATATTAGTGTCTAGTAAGAAAGCTGGAGCCTTACAGAAGATGCCATAAAACAATTAGAGGCATTTAAAATGTGGTACTACCGACGTTTGTTGAAGATCTCATATATACACCACACAAATAACATAACTATTCTTCAGAGGCTAATAAAAGACAAAGAAATTATTAATACCGTAAAGAACAGAAAATTGGCTTACTTCGACCACATAATGCGTAATAATAAATATAGACTTCTACAGTTGATTCTATAAGGCAAGATTGAGGATAAGAGTGGCCCTAGATATAGACGTATATCCTGGCTGGCTAATCTTAGGAAGTGGACTGATATAACGTCAACTGATCTATTTCGAGCTCCTGTGAATAGAATAAGATGTGTCAATGTGGTTGTCAACTTCTCTAGAAGATAGGCACATTTAGAAAAAGTAGAAAAGACTTTGTGCGAAACTTTTATGAAACTGGGAAGGCCCGTACAACATCCTACAGAAAATAAACGATCTAATTTACCGACTCCTGTTTTCAGCTAAAAGTAAACTTAAAGTATGTAGTTCAGATCAATAGATTAGCTCCATACCATAGAACTGATCCACCCTGTCGGCTTCAACTGGTCCCTGATAGACTAGTTATTCGTGGCGAATAACTATGAGAGAGGGTCCAGTGTTACGAAAATTTTTTAAGATTTATCCCATATAGCAAAATCCCTTGAAGGAAAAGAAGAAGTTTAGGATATTCTAAATGCCAATCTCGAAATGTCTAGTGGAATCTGGAATACCAGAAAATATACATAAACAGATGTTGACAGTTTATAATAATAGTATTTTTAGTTTAGAAGAAATTAGAAGACGCATTGAAATAAAAAGATCTGGTTTCATGAATATGCGTAAAATGCTCTGTAACCCCAAGCTATCAGTCTCAATAAGATTGAGAACACTAAAGTGTTATGTGTGGTCTCTATTACTATATGGCTGTGAGACCTGAACATTAAAACAGTATGATGTCAACAAATTAAATTCATTTGAAATGTGGATGTACCGCCGAATGCTAAGAATAAGCTGGACCAGCAGAACTACGAATGAAGAAGTACTGAGAGCAATGAACACACGCCCTCATCTGGTCAATACTATCAAAATTAGAAAGACATCATATCTAGGACACATAATGCGCCATAGGGAATTTGAGCAGCTCCAAGTAATATTAAAAGGCACGATTGAAGGTAAAAGGGGCATAGGACGAAAAAAAAAACCTTGGCTACGAAACATCAGAGATTGGACCCACACAAAAGGAAATGAATTAATTCATCAAGCCCAAAATAGAGAGAAATTTGCCATATTGATCGCCAACCTCAAAAGAGAAGGCACTTAGGAGGAGGAGGAGTTTAGAAGTTTATAGTTGTCATTTCTGTGAAAGTACTGTAAACAAGTTGGTGTTAAATAAAGTTATTTTAAAGAAGTGTAACAACATTGTTTTATTGTTAATTTTCTTCTATGTTATGTTATGTATATTATAACATAACTTTATCAAAGAAATTTGATAATTACAAGCTGATATAATTGCACACCCACACAATTTGTACATCTATTCTTATTCATTGTCTCACAACTGTCACCTTCCAAAACAAAAATAAAAATCTCAATAAATAACACACATTTCATAAATATATCTCCAGAATAAATATAAATACCTTTAAAGAACTTAATGGTATAGAACATTACTTTCATCAAACAAACAATTACATTTACCTATCTCTACTTCATTGGATAAAATCTGTCTCCTCAAGAACTTCCCCGTTTACTGTTAAACAATTACAATAGTTGACTTGAGTTCTCCAATCAACAATACAAGATAGTTTGAACCATGTTCTTTCAACCATCAATTAATAGAGTACCCGCATGTAAGTAATGTTTTATTTATTTGTTTATTTATTAATTCATTACAGTTTAATAGACTATTTTACCAATTTGTGGGTCTTACCTTGTCTGCTTAAACATTTTATTCATTTTTAAAAACCACAGACATGTAATATTGGCATAATTACTATAATTTATATAATTTATATCACCTATCTTTGTTTTACCTTTATTAGACAACACCCTAATATGGGTTTATTATTTTCAGCATTTATTTAACTTTGTATCGTGACCTGAAGATGCTTTGCATATTGTAGAAAGCGAAACCGGTCGTATGATAGTTAAATTATATTGATTGTGAGTAAGTCTAATTTATTATTTCTTTTACCTTTTGAAATGGACTCACACAAGCAACACATTCATGATTAGATTAATAGCTTTAAAAACTAATTATTGTTGTGTATTGTGATTGTGCTATGCCAAAACAAATAAATAGTCTGTAGAAAGCTGATAAGATTTCATATAAGATAGATTATTTTGAACAAGAAATAATGGCGGGACGTTTTTACTATTCAAGACCTAAAAGAGGTAAGTTTAAAATTTAGAATATATAATTTTGTATTAAAATGTTTTCTTATGTATTTTAGTGTGTTGCAGTAGTCTTAAAACTAAGAAACTAAGTGTATTTACTGTTAATATAATAGTTTGACAAATAGTTGACATTTTAAAACTTCCTCACTTACTAACTACTCTGATGTTTTTGCAACGCTGTGGGGTTCTGACGTCGTAAATCTTGAATGACGTGCAAGCATATTTATATAAAAAAATGCTATATCCGGGTAATAATTTAGGAATTTGCTAAAAAAAGCAAGACCGAAGAAGAAGAGAATTTAAGTTAATCTGTACAAATTATGATTAGAGTTTATGAAAAATTGAAAGACAAAAAAACAACAATAGCGCTGTGGCTAATGATATTTTACAAATATCAATATAAGGTGAAAATGGAGTACGCTAGAAAATGACCGTTTTGGAGTGTAATTTTCCTCGTCACGACGGATTTGCTTCGATTTGAAACATTTGGATTTAGGTTCCTCTTACCCTCTACTTCACTTTTGGACTTTTGGGGCCCTAAATACATTTAGGTATGGGAATTAAAAAAGAAACAAGAGGAAAAAATTGTATTTCAAACAATAAGGGTTGTTTTTTGAAATTCGTAACACTTTGATTAACAAAATTATTGTATTTGTAGTTTCAATGCAAGACAAACTACAAACTATTGGAATTTCTTTGCCAGGGGAGTTTTTTGTTTAAAAATTAAAACTGTAAAGAAATATAAATTTAATGTCACTGTATAATTACTAAATAATTCCAAATTGCTTGAATTTACAATTATATGATTTTTTCCCAATAGGGGTACTTTTCACCCTTAAAAAATAAAAAGCAACCAACAGCACAACTCCAATTTTGAAGTGTAGGGTAAGTATAACCTAAGTTCGAATTTCTATGCAAATCAATAGAGACAAGGTATTTCAAGGCATTGTTTTATTTATATCTGTTCTAAAGGGTGAGATATAGGGGTCAAACTGTGATAAAATCTTAAATTATGTTGTTTAATGTTAGTTGACATTCATTCACTTTAATAAAATATGATTTGAATCAATCACCCGCTCTAATTTATAATTATAAGATTTTTTTTCTAATAGGGGTAGTTTTCACCCCTAAAAAACAAAAAGCAAGCAACGGTACATGTACAAAAGTGAAGCGGAGAGTAAGTAAAGCTAAATCAAAATTTTCATGGAATTCGGTGGTGACACGGAAAATTACACGTCATCGCCGTATCGCACGTTCATTTACTGGCCTAAAGTAAGAAAAATCAAAATTATAAATTTTAGACATAGATACTTCTACTACACAGTTTTTTACTCAAATAATGTTAAACATATATATTAAACATATTAAAGTATAACATATTTATTGTTACTTTTATACTATAATCCCATCTATCTCATCTAATAATATACATTATAATCACATCTATTTTGAGAAGAATGTGTTTTGGAAAAAATTCAATAAACTTATAAATGTATCCTATTAGTAGCAGCATTAAATAGGTATCTAATAAATAAAACACAATATTTATTCCTTTCATGATTTGATGAAATTACTGCCAATTTTCTTAGTTTAGTTTTTGATATTAGTTTTTCATGCTAATCGAAAATTAGATGTTATGCAAAAAGAATATTACTAATAGACCAGACTAATGAGACAATTTTCTCGTCCTTGATGGTATGACCTTATTAAAACTAAATTATTTATAATAAGACTCATGATCAAATTATTGTAAAATCGTATAATTTTGTGTTTAATGATTTTGTCCTTGTTAATTGCCAAAATAAAGCTTTTTTTGCTATTCAGCGATTGAAAACGCATTAAGATCGATGTCCTTACATTTGATGGTAAATTAGCCGCGACAATATCAACAAATTTAGTTTTAAATTTTAAATTTCCTGTTGTTAGAAAGAAGTGACATGGTTTCTTTAAAGTGTGGCTAACAAAGAAAAAATCAGAAAAACATTTTGTTGTCAAAGTAAAAGTTATTAGACCATTGCACTGTTGAACACGTAACACTAACCTTTTACTAATGTATTTTTGATGACAAGTGATTATGAGTTAAATCCTTTATGTTTTAAAATAAGTAACATTAATTAAAATAGTTATGATAACAGCTATTTAAAATAGTTCTAGAAGAGAAAGCTTTAACAATACTTTTTATTTGATAAAAAATGTTTATTAAAGATACACACACACACTCATATATATATATATATATATATATATATATATATATATATATATATATATATATATATATATATATATATATATATATATATATATATATATATATATCTTCTTCTTCTCTTTAGGTAGACAGGACTCTGTCTGTTTTTCAATGTGCCTCCAGTAGTAAGTTGTCGTTACATCGTTTTTGTGGTCTTCCTATTGATCGTCTTCCTATTGGGGAACCGTCTCTTGCCGTCTTTACTACTCTATTTCTTGTCATTCGGCTTATAAGATCGTTCCATCCACTCTTCTATTTCTTACAAAGGTATTGATGTTCTCCACCTTGCATCTACATCGTATATCTGTACTTCTAGCTCCGTCCCATAGTGCCTTACCATTAAGTGTTTTCATTTGCTGTTTCTGACATCCTTTTTGTCCTCTCTGTGTCCGGTTATGTTTCTGCCGCGTATATCATTATTGTTCTGATGACTGCTTTGTAAATTCTGCCTTTTACTTCTTTCCCGATATTTTTATTTCTCCATATTGTTGCATTCAGGCAGCCTGCGGCTCTGTTTGCTCTATTCACTTGATCTTTCACTTCAGTTTCTTACGTAGCTAGATAACATGTTAAATTTTCTGGCGGTTATATTAAATTGGTACAGCATACGTTGTAAATCATCTTCAGTTTGAGATAGTAGTATTGCATCGTCTGCATAGCATATTATTTGTTGTTTTTCTCCCATTTGGTATCATTTTTTAGTTCTTACTTTTTTTCTAATTTCGTCCATAACCAGGTTGAACAATAGAGGACTCAGGGAATCTCCCTGTCCTGCCCCATTGCCAGTTTCAAAAGGGTCGGTTAGTTCTTCTTTTACTTTTACTTTTATTGTGTTGTTTTGGTAGATATTTTCGCTCGTTTTAATTATTCCCAGAGGTATGTCTCTAGCGTACAATAAGTGGATAACGTCCTTTAATTTAACCCGGTCTGCCTTCTTAAGGTCCACGAAACATACATAAGCATGTTTGTTGCATTCTATTGATTTCTCTTGCACTTGCCTCATTAAAAATACATGTAGTGTCGGTGCATGATCTTCTCGTTGTTAATTTTAGTGTTGTTTAATAAATTAATTCCTCTGTAATTTTCCAGGTCCGATTTGTCTCCCTTTTTAAAGAGAGTTATTAGGATGCTTGATCTCATTATCTTCATCATTTAACCCAGATCTATCCACTGCTGGATATAGGTCTCCCTCAGTCTTTTTCATGTATTTCTGTTTTGTGCTGTTTGCATCCAATTTTTGTCGATCCGTTTTATGTCATCAGACCATCTTGTTGGTGGACGACCTCTACTTCGATGTGCTTCTTGTCTCGGTCTCCACTGTATTATTCGCTGGGTCCATCTGGTTTCCGACATTCTAGCTATGTGCCCCGCCCAGTTCCCCTTAAGGGTCATAATTATTTCTATGGCATCTGTCACTCCTGTTCTCCGTCTTATTTCCTTGTTCGTGATCCGATCCCTACGAGAAATGCCTAACATCGATCGTTCCATGGCTCTTTGGGTAACACAAATTTTATTTCTTACTTTCTTGGTTAGTGTTAATGTCTCTGCACCATATGTAAGTACTGGCAACACGCACTGATTAAAGACTTTTATAGGACTCTTTTAAGACACATAGGCAGTTCTGATTTAAGAACATAGCTTAGCTTGCCGAATGCCACCCAAGTGAGTTCTATGCGGCGGCTTACTTCGCACGTTTGATTATCTCTTCCTATGCGTATCTCATGTCCTAAGTACTTATATGAGATGGTTTCTTCAATATGCATGCCATTTACTGAAATCTTTTCGCTTAACACAAGATTTGTCATGATTTGTGTTTTTGTGTAGTTGATTTTTAATCCTACTTGTAGGGAGGCTAGGTATAGTTTCTCCAGTTGCGATACTGCATCATCAATTCTGTCAGCAAAAAGGACAATAGCGTCAGCAAACCTCAAATGACTAAGCATTTCTCCATTGACATTAATTCCTTTTTCAATCAGATTTGCGTTCTTAAACATATGCTCTAATAATGTTGTAAACAATTTTGGCGAAATTGTGTCTCCCTGTCCCACTCCCCGTTTTATTTTAAATACTTTCTTTATCTGCCTGTTACTGCTATACTGTCTTTTTATCTGCCAGTTTCACACTTGCTGTCTCATTTTGATAGATGTATTTTATCATGTTTATATAGCGATGATCTATACGGCAGTCTGTTAAGGCTTTTAACATCTTTTGATGACTTATTGTGTCCAAAGCTTTTTCGTAGTCAACAAATATGACTAATGGCTTGTTATATTCAACACTCTTTTCTATTAAGTTCTTAATTACTTGTAAACGATCATTCGTGCCATATCCTGCTCTAAAACCTGCTTGCTCTCTTGGCTGATAGAAATCCAACTTACTTCCTAGCCTGTTGGTAATAACTCTTGTAAATAGCTTATATACTTGTGACAACAAGCTAATGGGGTGGTAGTTTCTAAGGTCGCTGATATCTCCCTTCTTATGAAGTAAAATGATTTCCGCGTTGTTCCACTGCGTCGGTGTTATTGCTTCGCACAGACATTTATTGAACAGTTTAGCAAGTGTCAGTAAGAGCTTATTTCCTCCTAGTTTTAGGCTTTCGGTCATTACCCTGTCTTCACCTGGGGATTTATTGTTCTTCATCACCCGAAGTGCATTTTTAATTTTGTCAACAGTTATGTTCGGCATTAATTCTGAGCCTTGATTCTCTATCTTTGGTAAGGGGCGTCTTTCATCGGATTCACTTGTTTCATAGAGTTGTCTGTAGAAGTCTTCCACTGTTTTCACTATTTCTTCCTTATTAGTCACAATGTCGTCTTGTTTATTTTTTAACTTATGTATGTTCTTTTTTCCTGTGGACATGTTGTGTCTTAGAACTTTCAGACTTCTATTTTTCTCTATCACCCTTGTCACCTCTCTCATGTTATGTTGCCGTATGTCTTTTCGGATTTCTTTGTTTATTGTTTTACTGAGTTGACTAAATTCTGTGTAGTTTGTGTTATACCTGTCCTTTAGCCTCCTTCTTTCTTCGATCAGAGTTTTAGTGTTGAGACTTATTTTCTCATGTTTTTTCTTCATTTTAGGACAGCACAACTTCTCCGCTTCTTTAAGAGCTTTTACGATACTTTCGTTTAAAACTTCGACCTGTGTTTCGTCGTTAATTTGTTGAAGGTTATGGTCAATGATGTCACGAAAGTGGTCTATATTTTCGGGCAGGGTTCATTTACGATTGTCTGATTTTATCATTTTTGTTCGTTCATTCTTTAAATTGAACAGAATTTTTGCAAAAATTCTCATTATCTTATTACATTGAAAATATTGTTTTTTATCATGGAACCACGGCATTTAACTTTGGATAAGATAAATAGGTCTGTAGGTTTTCTTAACGGTGGCATGCGGCAAACTAATGTAGCTAAGCGCATAAGGGTCTCCCAAAGTCGATGGTGGCGGCGTTTTTGTGATACTGGAAGTCCAGCCGAACGTCATCCAGGATGTAAGAACGCTACAACTTCAGTTCAAGACCAATTTTTAGTGTTAACTGCTAGAAGACCACCAATAATTACAGTATCCCAATTCGTTAGCGACTTGCAGCGGACATACCAGGTAACCATAGGAAGTGATACTGTAAGAAGTCGTCTCCATGAAACCAATCTCCACCGTCGAAAGCCATTGAAATATCCACCTACCTCCAGAGGCAATCGCGCTGCAATACTAGAGTGGTGTCAAGAAGATCAAAACTGGGATGGAAGTGATTGGGCTGGCTACTCTTTATTCTTCGACAAGTCTAGATTTGGATTTCATTCAGATTCTCGTCGAGTAAGCGTGTGGAGACGATATGGAAATGAAGAACGCTTAAGACATACCCAGGTAGTTTACACATACAAAGGTGGTAAAGTACCTAATAATATGGGGTGGAATAATATTTGATGGCAGAATGGACCTGCTCGTTGTTCCAGACCTCTTGCTTGTAGCTCAACAGGACCTCAATACCATTCTTCAACCTATTGTTTGTTCGTTTACTGATCCTGTTGGTCGAAACTTCCCCCTCATGCATGATAATCCTCGTCCATATGTGGCACGCCTAGTGACAAACTGGCTGTCAACGATGAACGAAAGATTTAAGGGTGGAATTTATGCCCTATGGAATTTCAAAATTCTGATTATTATTTCTGTTTCTGCATTGTTTGTATGTGCTTAAACGTTTGTGTGTGGATGAGCGTTCGTTTATTTCATGATTATTGATGCACATTTCCATGCTACTCTGTGGTCATTGTCTCAGGCATGTTGGATATACAATCAAAGTTTACAGAAAACCCACACCAACAGATATTTGAATTTCCACTCAAATCACACTTTAACATTAAAAAACAAATCATTATATGATGGAGATTAAACACCTTCTCTAATGAAAAGGCATTGTAAGAAAAAAAAAAATCTGCTAACAAAGGTTTAAAAAAATGACTGCCCATTGTCATTTATTAACCAGAAATTCTACAAAATAGAGGATTGAAAACGAAAAACACCACTAGCGACCCAGAATCACTCACAAACAGAGACACAAGGCTGACAACCATACTATGTGTAAACGGTTTTTCAGAAAAATTAAAAAGATATGAAATAAGTACAACAGGATAACAACATTTAAAAGAACCAATACACTCAGATCTATCATGTCCAAAAATAAAACCTAACAACATACAAGAGAGATCAAAGAACTGCGTCTATAAATACCCTGTGAATTCAACAATTTCAACGTGGGAGAAATCACAAGACCACTAAGTGTCAGAATAAACGAGCATGAAACATACATCAAAAACAGGAACTTCGACAGATCACAGATATTAACACATGCCTGAGAAAATGACACAGAGTACAATGAATATAAAAGATTATTATTATAAAATAAAGAAATTAATAAAATTAAAAATAATTTTCAAATATTTAATATTGTTTATTTACATTAAAAACACTATTTTGTTTGACATTTTCTCCTCAATAACGTAGAAAATTTAAGTTTGCGCATTAATGCAAAACATTTGATAATTATAAATTTGATAAAACAATTCTAATTAAACTTTTATGTAAAAATCTACTGTTATCAATATAATTATATCTTAATTTCTATTGTTCACTGTTAACTTTTATAGTAATTAATCATCAATTTGTAACGTTGTCACGATGCATTTAAATGAATAACGAAATAATTTATATTCAAATAACGATCCAAAATCAAGGTTTCGAGAAAAAAGAAAGGTCCAGTTATTCTATCTTTATAAATTCCTTACGATATATTTGTTTTGAACCAATTTGGTCCCGGATTTTCATAGTTCAATGTGCGTTCGTATCACTCCACCAACGGTAGTTTTGGCTAGAAACTGTCCGATTTGGTGAGAATGAGAACGTTGCTTCATCTGACAAAAGATCAACTTTTTTTTTTATCACTAGGTGGATAATCTGCAAACAGACGCAGAGGTAAACATTACCGATAGTGCATTCCTAAAAACCCTTTTCCCTTCTGAACACATACTAACAAAGTGAAAAGAGACTTAACGGCTTCAATAACGAACAAAGTGGACTTAAACTATTCAGTAAGTATTCTTATCTGTGAATTCACACATGCGCTGAAAGCAATAAAATTAGGTAATGGTATCCATCCTGAGTTCCTGATACACAGTGGTGCATACAAAAAAATACTGAGTACTGATCTGGTAAGAGCTCATACCTCGCGTCTTTGAGTATGTATTGATGAAAGATCAATTATTCTTCCCGTTGCCTGCGATTGAGTATTGATCGATCGCTTGCGCTACTTGTCCGTTATCGAGTAGTGATCGATCGGCTACCTCTAACCTAGACTAGTATTGATTAGTCTTCTTGGTTTTTGGATATTAATCAAAATACTGTCCTTGGCCTCATTTATCAAAGTATCGTCAATATTTATTTTTCACAGATATCAACAGCGGACTGCAGCACCGTAGATTTGATTTACTAGGATTTTTAGTTTTATTTTATTGACATATTATATAGAAATTAATTTTATTTTGTTGTTTATTTTAATATATGAGTAATAAACTTGTGTTTTACTGTGTCTGATGTCTAATAGATAGAGTTATCCGTCATGGCTTTCAGATGTTCCAGGATTTTTAGGGACAGATGGTTTATGAGCCAATTTGTGGCCATGACCATTTTTTCCCAAGATAAAAGCTTGCCTTACAGCACCTCTTGATGAATAATATAATGAAATATCAAGGCCCAAGCTGATCAGGAGTCTTTCTGTTTGGTAACGATTATCGCTACAATACCTCTGTTTTGTATTATTATCAACTGTTCCTAGATTAATTTTAATAGCTCCAAGGCTTGTTGTAAATAACGAAATAAATCTTCTCCTGCCGCAGGAACTTTTAAACTGCATATTTTTATGAGGTCTTTATAAACATTAAAGTAATATATATATATATATATATATATATATATATATATATATTCCGTCAATTCCATGTAAAAATAAGAGGAACCTGGAGGAACGTCCGACCGATTTTATAATCTCCGCGACGATATTTTTTGGTTTTGCCGGAAACATGTCGGGAGGTACAAGTGAGCAAAATAAAATTAAAAACAAACAATTTGTAAAATGTGCTAAAAAATATAATGTTTTACATGATTTTCCGCATGCAAAATAGATGGGCATTAATTTAAAAAATAATATTTGGAAGGATATCCGAGAAGAACTGAAAACACAAGGTAATAAACTTATCTTTATTATTTTTATTTCACTGTAATAAAAAAATCATTAAAAGAATTAAAATAATTTTTAAATGTGCCTCTTATTTGAAAACCATTTCTTGTTGCATTTCCACCTTACAAAGGCAAATTTTGCAGTTCAGAGTTTGTTTCTACTTTTGGTTCAATTTTGTCATAGTTCTACGTATATCCATCATATTTTTTTTAACAAAATTATGTAGAAACTAAGTCGCCAGTGCTATGTTATCTGCATTTTTTTGGTGCTGCTTGAATTCGAAATTTTTGAGATAAATTGTCACATATTTGAACAACTCTTCTGGCATGACAATGATGGTAATTGTAAACACGTTCTGCTACATTTAAATTTTGACGTGGATAAGGTCGCAATACATAAATATGTTTTTAAAGGGAATGCTTCATTTCCTACTATTACATACGAAGCTTCAACTACTGTATTCGGTAGAGTTGTATTTTGTTGTAGTTGTAATGTTCCTTGTCCAAGTCTTTTGTCCAATGAAGAATTTGCGAAAATTCCGCCATCGTAGTTCTTGCCATATTCTACGACGTCAGCAACCAAAACATTGTAATTAACGTCTACAAGCACCAACAAAAAAATTGAAAATAATTTATTGTAATTACAACAGAGCGACCCTGTGTTTGAAGGTACTGTGTTTGGAGATATGTTTGCTATACAAGGCTCCCAAACAGTTGGGGAAATTCCAGTTTGTGTTGAAATCTTCAGCAATGGTGATCCACATCTCTTCAGTCGGTTTTGGTAGTGTTTCAGCTATTAAACCGTTGCATATGACGTTACATGGTCCATGTACAATATCTTGAACTGCAATATGTCCTTAGCGGAAGCCAAAAGAGATCGTCAAGAAAAAGTCCCCAGTTGCCAAATTCTAAAAAAAAAACAAATAACTGTAATACTGTTTTTTTATGTAAAATTCTTATTCTATTATCTATCTTTAATCAAATTACATTTTTCTAGGCCAACTGTGTAAGACTAAATGCGAAAGTATTAGAGATACATTTAGAGAGTATTTAAAAGAAACATTAAAAAAAGTGGACAAAGTGGTAAAGTAACAAAGAGGTACAAATACGCTTATCAACTAAGTTTCTTGAAAAAAACATTTTACTGAAAGAGAAACGATAACTAACATTAAGGATATTGATAATACCCAACAAGAGTCTGAAAAAATAGTGCCTAAAGACGAAGAAATTAATTCTGGAGATGAAAAAGAACACAATGTTCCTACCAAGAGACAAAGGATGAACGAAATGAAATAATAATAGAAGAAACCACCAGTCAAAGAGAAGATTTGTCTGCTTCAATACAAAAAACTGAAAAACTACCCATACAAAAAACATACTACTACATCAAAAAAGAGCATCAACAAAAGAAAACTTACCTATTCTCAGCCTACTGCTTCAGCAAAACTCATGGACTATTTAATTACAAAAACGCGAGGAGCAAGTTACGGCACTAACAGATGCAGTTTCCGCCTTTCTAACTGGCATAAAACCAGCCGTAACATCTGTTTCGCCTCTATCAATATATGGTTAATAACGTGGTTATTGTATTAGATGACACATTTATTTAAAACATAACTGTACACTCTTACAATATTACTTATCCTAAATATAATTAGTACTTAGTTGACGTTGCGCCAATACGTGGTATATCGACTTGCCATCTTGACGTTAATTTAGTTCTGATCTTCCAAATAATAATTGTTGTCTCTTTTATAATAGTCCTTGCTATATCAGCAGTGGTTCATAAGTGGATCAAGTTTGTTTTATCAGCCTACGACAACAACAATTGCGCGATCCACAATTCTGCTGACTTACACATTCCAACCGAGGCTGTTTCTTGTGAATGTCCTCGTTTTGATTTATTAAAAACATATTTTATATAAAGAAATGGGAAATGTGTTACACGTTCCTTTTAACTTATTCTTTATATGAATTGTAATATTTTAGGGATAATACCACATCATCTCCCTCACGGAAAAAATGTCTCTCTTGCAACTATCTCATTCTTCTCTCTCTTTCCCTTAGGAAGAAGAGAAATTTTCAACCTCAAATAAGTACTGTTTACCTATGCTACCGTATACATATTTATACAAATTTTGGTACATATTTCCTTATATTTAGTAAAAAAAAATTTTTTTAGTTTTAAATTTAGTATCCTAACCTAACTTAACATCAGCATATTATAAGGTTACCCTGATTGTTTCCTTGTAATATGCTATTTATTATCCTTCATTATGCCTTATGTTATTTATTAGCTTAATATTTTACCTACGTTATTTTTTTACCTTACGTTAAATCATTTAGATTATATTACATATTACCCCCTATTATGTGCACATAATATTTACATATTTTACATAATAAATCAAAATTACAATAATAAAATCTTATATTAATTCTTGGTACCAAGTAATAGTTCTGTTTTCACTTTTCGTATACACGATTAATCACTTTGACATCTCACAATAAAGTTCTACTAAGACATCAACACAACCAATACGCCGATGCCATCACCTGTTTATACTCCCTTGCAATCTCCACTTCCAATAAAAACTATGGATGATACTACTAGTCCAGTCGGATAGTATTTGACCTGGCATGGCTGCCCCACATTTTATTATTCTAACCTTTAGAGTGGTAAATAGTAGTGTAAATTTAAAACCGCGACTGAATTCCGCCGTTGCGTCAGCCGCCATCATTATTTTAAAGGAGAATCGTTTTTACTCAATATCTCCTGTATTTTCAACTTTTCGACAAAAATGGTAAGGACTGAAATTGTTGCAAACGCGATTTGCTACAATTTCGTTTTTTTTTCGTTTGCTAAAACTGACACACATACTTGATTCATTGTTGTCTACCACAAATTTGAAGACGTATTGTTGATTTTTTTGTGAGGATTGCAAACTAAAAATTTTATTTTTTCTTGACCTTGCGCATAAACCATGGTTTATTGTTTTTTTCTGTTACTGTTAATAATTGTTCCCTGTCATGTTACCTCTGCAGCACTGTAATATTAGCTTTTAGTTTTACCCAGGATTCTTCAACGCTCTATATTTCTGATATTGTAGTTCCGAGATATCTTTTCTTCCATGTTAGAATTCTTATGTCATGTGGCTATGGTGCAGTTTTTTGTTAGTGATTACAATGTCGATCATTGACTTTTGGTCTCTGGTGTTCCTTAATGTATATTTATATTGTGGCCTGTGGTCAAAGTATATATTGTTTATAGGTAAATCATTATGCTTGTCATTCAATCATCATAATCTTTGTTTCTATTTATTTGTTATCCGTTGAATCTCAGCATAACTCCTATTGCCAATTCTTAAATTGAAATTGCATATTACGATTCTATATATTACGCTGCCTTTATCTTACTTCTTAGTTTCTGATATGATGTTCCAGTTCTTGAATAACATCTTATAATATTCCAGTTCTTGAATAATTTTTTGGTCTTTGGTATTTCAGAAGGTGACAACTACAGCTTCCGATTCTTAGTATATGCATTTTGCATATTAGTTTTCGCTTTTTTTTTAATTATGGAGAAAATCAACGAGAAACTTTTAAAGGTTCATTTTAACTTATTAAGATACCAGTTAATGGTATTGTTACGATAATAAATATCATGGCCTACAAAACTGTAAATATATTATGACTAATTCTGTTTTTGTTGTAGTAATTTCGGCCTTTGTTTACCAGAAGCATCTAGACCCAAATTATGATGAGTCATCCGACTCGAAGTTTCCAAGTAGGCCGAATAAAACCAGTCTGAGCTTCTGGTTACTTCGATGGGGAGTCGCCGCTTCACCGTTATTCTCGAATAACAGGATTTTATATTTATAGAGGAATTTTGTTATGAAGAGAGTTAGTTAATTTTGAAGATTCGCGCCGCGATTTAATTGTAACGTTCGTCAAATAAATTGTACAGTAGTTTAATAAACTGATATAAATTACCGTGTGTTTTAATACATTAAAATAAGAACAACAATAAGTAATTATAAATAAATAAAAACATTACAAGTGGTATCAGAAGAAAAGTGGAATAAGTGGAAATTGTGGAAATGGCTACGATTTATGAGCTCACAGTTACGGGTTTAAGAAGGCATCTTGAAGATAGGGAATTAGCTTTTACCGGGAAAAAGGCTGATTTAGTCCAACGACTAAAGAACGCTTTAAAAGAAGAAGGTTTGGATCCGGAAACTTATATATTTGAAGACAAGCATGTTGCTGTTATCTCGTCGATTTCGAAAGTTTCTGGTGACATCGCATCATTAGAGAACAAAGTTTCCAGCGATATTTCGAAAGTTTCTGGTGACATCGCATCATTGGAGAACAAAGTATCTGGCGATATTTCGAAAGTTTCCGGCGCCATCGCCTCATTAGAAAACAAAGTTTCTAACGAGATTTCTTCTCTGGAAAGTAAAGTTTCTGCTAACATCTCTAAAGTAACTTCTGAGATGTCTGCCCTCGACGATAGAATATTTTCGTTAAAAAACCAAGTTGCTGCCGATATGTTGGCCTTCGAAGAAAAAATGAAAGAGATCGAAAGGAAGATGGAGGAAACAGGGACGGCAGAGAGAGGAAACAATCCAATTACAGTAGAGACAAAAGAAGACGAGACGAAATGTAAGTTGGAAATACGGCCGAAATTTGAAGGAAGTGGAGGTTCTGTCCATGTGAAAGTCCCAACTTTCGACGGAAAATCGTCATGGAACAACTACATGAAACAGTTCGAATCAGTTGCAAGAGCGAATGGATGGTCTGAAAAAGAAAAGGCTGTAAACCTGACTATCGCTCTTCGAGGAGATGCCTTAGATGTGCTTCAGACCATAGCCGTAGAGGAGACGGATGATTTTGAACAACTCAAGAGGAGGTTAAATATGCGATATGGTCACGAACATTTGGAGCATGTATATCAGTCACAGTTTAAAAATCGAAGACAAAAGAAAGATGAGGCTCTTCAAGAATATGAGGTAGATATTGCCAGATTAGTACGATATGCTTATCCAACAGCTCCCGAAGACATGATGGAAAAGTTGGCCGTTCAAACGTTTATTGGTGCTCTTCGTGATCATGAAATGAGGAGAACACTACGATTAGCTCGTCACAAGACGCTGGTTGATGTCTTATCCGCTGCCCTCGAATACGAGTCAGCTACGCAGGCCTCTGGCGGATACAGTAAAGTTAGGAGATGAAGATAAACTTGAGCAGCTCGTTAATATGATGAAAAGTATTACATGCAAGAAAAAGAAGACCATAAAATCAAGAAACTCACCATCAGGAAAACCAGAACGAGTCAGCCTTAGGAGGGCAGCTTCGACCCAGAACTTTTCTAAAGACCCTCTCATACTAATAGCTTCTTTGAAATGTCGTGAGGATAGTGTATATGTAGATGGAGAAATAAATGGTAAAAAGCATACGTTGTTGGTGGATATCGGAGCGACCAGAACCATTATACGCCCGACTGTTATAAACAACCGTAAGAAACTGTTACCAACGAGGTTGCGACTTCGGACCGCTACAGGTGAAAATGCCAACATTCATGGAGAAATTCAGGTACAATTGGGAATTGGAGCAGAAAAGTTTGTCCATACTGTTATAGTTGCTGACATCGAAGAGGATGTTATATTAGGAATAGACGTAATGAATACGCATGGATTCCAATTGGATTTTAAGAATAAGGTAATCAAAGTTGGTAACGAGGAGGTATTTCTCCATCCACATAATGACAACACTGTGCAAGCAGCCATTAAAGAAGATACAGTCGTGCCTGCGAGAAGCGAAGCGATCATGGTAGCGCGGCTACAGGGAATTGTGGACGAAGGAAGACCTGTTATGATGGAGCCTTGGAACCACGACGATGAGGTTGGCTGTGGAATCATAATTGGAAAGGAATTGGTGACTTCGGCTAAGGAAATTCCTGTGAGACTTATCAATGTCAACGACTACCCAGTGACCATAAAGAAAGAGACAAAAGTAGGAACATGTGTACCTGTGACATCCATAATCCGTCAGGCGACAACATCTGATAATTCCAACCACAAATTCGACCAAATGGTTGCAGTTGCAGGACAGTCTCTGAATCAGATTGAGAAAAGGAAATTAACACAATTTCTTCGGCAGTATCGTGATATTTTCGTACCGAAAGGAGGAAAGACGGGAAGAACTACCGTTGTTAAGCATAAAATTGATACTGGTAATGCTAAGCCAATTCGTCAAACAGCTCGACGATTACCACAGGCGAAAAGAGAGGAAGCTGAAACGATTGTTCAGAAAATGAAGAAAGACGGGGTGATAGAACCTTCTACGAGCCCATGGGTCTCTCCGGTGGTCCTGGTTAAGAAGAAACACGGAACGACGAGGTTCTGTGTGGATTAACGTTTGCTGAACAACGTTACCAAGAAAGATAGTTATCCTCTGCCTCGGATCGATGAAACATTGGACACATTGGCTGGAAGTAAATTGTTTTCTACTTTGGATTTGAAGTCTGGATACTGGCAGGTAGAAATGGACCCAGTAGATAAAGAAAAGACAGCCTTCACCACAGGATCTGGATTGTGGCAATTCAACGTTATGCCATTTGGACTCTGTAATGCTCCTGCGACATTTGAGAGGCTTATGGAAAATTAATTGAGAGGGTTATCTTGAAAACATGCCTGGTTTATTTAGATGACATAATCTTCTTGGGGGAGACATTCGAAGATCATTTGAGGAATTTAGAAAACGTTTTTAATCGACTTAAAGCTGCCCAATTAATGTTAAACCCCAAGAAGTGCCAGCTATTTCAAGGTAAAGTCAATTATCTGGGTCATATAGTCAGTAAAGAAGGAGTGGCCGTGGATAAGGGAAAAATGGATTCCATTAAGGAATGGCCAAAACCAACTGACAAACACCAAGTGAGAAGTTTTCTTGGACTATGTACTTACTACCGAAGGTTTATTAAGAAGTTTGAAGATATCGCTAAGCCATTAACGCGACTTACGGAGGAAGCAAGAGATTACCGCTGGGATACAGACTGCCAAAATGCCTTTGAGACCTTGAAAAAGCATTTAATAACAGCACCAATTTTAGGGTATCCACAGCCAGAAGGAGAGTACATCTTAGATACAGATGCAAGTAATGTGGGAATTGGAGGAGTGCTGTCTCAGATTCAAGGAGGACAGGAACGAGTCCTCGGATATTTTAGTAAAGTTCTGTCAAAACCTGACCGGAATTATTGTCTCACGAGAAGAGAACTTTCAGTAGTGAAATCAGTAGAGCACTTTTATCAATACCTTTACGGAAGAAAGTTTTTAATCCGAACCGACCATGCCGCCCTTAAGTGGTTGATGCAGTTTAAGAATCCAGAGGGTCAAATAGCCAGGTGGATCGAACGACTCCAAGAATACGATTTTAAGATTGAGCACCGGGCCGGAGTTAGCCACAGAAACGCTGATTCTCTTTCCAGAAGGCCATGCCCAGCAGAGTGTTCCCACTGCAACAAAACGGAATCCAAGGAAGCAGCAGTGCTAAGAACGACGATGGTCAACGACGACTGGACGCCTACTAAGATAAGGGAAGAACAAGAGAGAGATCCAGTTATACAGAAAATCCGAAAATGGAAAGAGGAAAACCGTCGACCACCTTGGCAAGAAATATTAAACCTATGCTCAGTAGTTAAGACGTATTGGGCCCAGTGGGACTAATTTATCATGGAAGATGGCTTGCTCAAACGAGTCCTGGAAAATGATGACGGTTCAGAGAGGAGAAGACAGTTGGTGATCCCAAAGAGCAGAATAGCCGAACTTCGTCAGTTACACGACAGTCCATCAGGAGGGCATTTTGGTGTAAAGAAGACCTTTAAGAGAATTCGGGAACGGTTTTATTGGATGAACAGTTTCGACGATGTAAAAGACTGGTGTAAGAAATGTACTATTTGTGCTACGAGTAACGGGCCTTACCGAAAAAGGAGAGCTCCTATGAGACAATATAATGTTGGAAGCCTGTTTGAAAGAATAGCTTTGGACATTGCAGGGCCATTTCCAGAAAGTGAAAATGGGGGCAAGTAAATGTTGGTAGTAATCGATTACTTCACTAAGTGGGTCGAGATTTACGCACTTCCAGACCAGAAGGCCGCCACCGTTGCAGATAAGTTGATCCAAAAATATATCAGCCGATTTGGAGTGCCTTTGGAGATCCATATTGACCAAGGCAGGAATTTCGAAAGCGAAATCTATTCCAAGGAATATGTGATAGACTAGGCATGAAGAAAACAAGAACTACCGCGATTCATATCATCCGCAATCGGATTTTATGGTAGAACGAATGAATAGGACAGTCGGCAAATATTTGACAACGATGGTGTCCGATCATCAGCGAGACTGGGACCAATACCTTCTGTTCTTCACAATGGCCTACAGATCTGCTGTTAACGAATCAACAGGCCAGACACCAGCCAGAGTCCTATTCGGACGCGAAATGCGACTACCTTGTGATCTAGAGTTTGGGTGTCGACCTGGAGAAGATGTAGCAGGTGAAGATTATGTGATCGAATTACGAAGAAGAATGGACGATGTACATGAGTTGGTCCGTTCCCACCTTCAGATCGCTAGCGACCGAATAAAGAAACGGTACGATACACAAGCCGAAAAGGGTTGCTTTAAGAAGAACGACAAAGTCTGGCTCTATAATCCCAAGAAGCGAAAAGGTTGTTCTCTCAAATTGCAGCAGTTTTGGGAAGGCCCATACTTAATTATGGAGAAGATCAACGATGTCATCTACCGAATAAGCAAGATTCCGAGGGGAAAGCAGATGATAGTACACCATAAATGGCTGGCGTCTTTCGAAGGTGACCACGACGTAGATGAAGAAATGGAAGTAAACCAAGTCCAGGATGTGTCTGACCTCACGTTTGAGGAATTCATGGGTGCCTATGGAGGTACCGGTAAAGCAAGACATGGTGTTACCACTGAATAAAAGCAAGATCTACTCGCGCTCCCCGATGACTACTCGCTGGCCCTTACCATCCCGGGCAGTATCAAAGACGCACCAGGGTTGGCATTCGTCTTTCGAAGGAAGTTTGGTCGAGTTGCAGAACTTCAATGTCAAGTGCTAGCTCCCGGTAATACCTTGAAACTCCAAGATGCATCACGTTACCTTTTCTACCTGGTAACAAAAGACACTGCCCGTGACCAACCTACCTACCGAGATGTATGGGAAGCCTTACTTCAATTGAGAGAGCACGTACTGTGCTCTCTCGTAGTGCAAAAGTTAGCCCTGCCAAAGTTGGAGTGCCGCCAATTAGATTGGAGGGTTATCCGAAATATGGTGGAGATCTTTAAAGACACCGAAGTCCAGGTGTTAGTCCCTCTTTTACAACTGGAAGTTGTAAAAGAGGGTCCAGTTGCCGATACCAGCATACCGTTCCAGTTCCGGTCCCGACAAGGTTCCAGGAGGAACCTTCTTTTAAGAGGGGGGCAATGTTACGATAATAAATATCATGGCCTACAAAACTGTAAATATATTATGACTAATTCTGTTTTTGTTGTAGTCATTTCGGCGTTTGTTTACCAGAAGCATCTAGACCCAAATTATGATGAGTCATCCGACTCGAAGTTTCCAAGTAGGCCGAATAAAACCAGTCTGAGCTTCTGGTTATTCGATGGGGAGTCGCCGCTTCACCGTTATCCTCGAATAACAGGATTTTATATTTATAGAGGAATTTTGTTATGAAGAGAGTTGATTAATTTTGAAGATTCGCGTCGCGATTTAATTGTAACGTTCGTCAAATAAATTGTACAGTAGTTTAATAAACTGATATAAATTACCGTGTGTTTTAATAAATTAAAATAAGAACGATATAATAAATTAGTAAAGAATTAATAAATAAAATATAAATAATTATAAATAAATAAAAACATTACAGTATCTAGAACCAGACTGACACATGTAGTTTCTTTCTTATATTATATATAAATATATATATATATATATATATATATATATATATATATATATATATATATATATATATATATATATATATATATAAGAAATGCTGGATATTATTGACTGTCGATATAAACAAACAACACAGTTTATTAGGGCTGCAGTCAGTAGGTTTGGCCGGGATGTTATAGAAACACTCTTTTGACTTTTGGTCGAGCTTTCGGAATTCTTTTATTCCTTCTTCAAGACACTGTAATTAGAAGAAAGTGTAAATATTTACAACATATCTCAAATTGTCATTACAACTTACTACTCGTTGAGATTATTTTTCTAAAGCTACGACACTCAACATTAAAAACACACATATAAAATATAACATTTAAAATAATGGACAATATACATTTTAAAATTTAGTTGGAAAGTTAAAATTTTGTTAGTGACATCTTTTCATGGTGTGTTTTGACTGATCCATAGAGAACAGAAAAAAAAACAAAAATAGTGTGATTAAAAAGTAATTAGGAGTTCTTGCTATTATATTAATGGAAGTAGTATCTTAAACCTGTCTTGATAGTATGCAACATGTTTTGTATGCAGGTGTATTACGGTATGTATATGTAAAAGTAAATCTTTATTTTATTTTTGATGTTTTGTCAGTAAGTAACAATAAATTTATTATTACTTACTTATTTATTGTCATTTATTGACAACTAATAAACTGTGTTGTTTGTATATATATATATATATATATATATATATATATATATATATGTATTAGAATGTTTTAATTTTATTGAATTTGAGGAAACATGTTTGATAATTCATTTCGATATTTGATTTATGTCAGAAACAGACTCGTTTATGTTTATTATATTTTTCGTTGTTGATAATTAGTTTTCGATTGTTATATGGCTGCGTACTATACATAATAGAATGATGAAGTATTTAACTTGTCATCTGATTATTTAAACAACAAAGTAAAGTGGCACCAAATTTGAATATTTAAACTTTTTGAATTTAGCCCGGAAATTTAATATTAGTGAATATATTAGTTTTCGTATGATAGAATGTAATTAGAGATATTGCTTAGTTTATCAATATCAGTTTTTTCGTTAACACATTGATATTTATTTATGCATACCATTTCTAAAAATCCTTTTTAGTTTAATTGGTTTTCAGGTCTTAATATCTTGGTTTCAATATATCAAAATTACGTTTTTTGAGTTGTAACCCTCTTTTTCCGCATGGTCGATATATATATATATATATATATATATATATATATATATATATATATATATATATATATATATATATATATATATATATATATATATATATATATATGCCATGGCCCGAGCGAGGGTCGGCGCCTCGTTATGAACGCACGCTTAGGCACCAGGATGACAAGCATGTGGCCAAGGTAACCAATCATGACAAAGATTGTTACTTTGGTCGGCCAATCACAGCGCTGGTTATTAACTACGCTGTCATTGGCCTCTCGGCGGAAGATTGCTGCAAATTCTCAAACACGATGTGTATAAAAGAGCAAGCACATCTTCCGATCGGGATCCAGTCGTCATGCACTACTAGTCCCACTAGACCTTGTTGGCCTGATGTGCTACCGCGCTACTTTGGATGTCACACCTCGATTTTGTGTTGATTATCGTAAAATCAACAAGATAACACTCGACGAGGTCTCCACCCTGTCGTTAATTCACGATGCAATTAAAGAGCTAGGAACGGCGAGAATATTTTCGGCATTATATTTGAAGAGTGGTTTTTGGCAAATACCACTACACAAAGATTCGATTCCGCTGACAGTATTCAGTCTACCCGACGGATCGTCTTATGAGTTCGTAGTTATGCCATTCGGACTCAAAAATGGACCTGCAGCCTTCCAAAAATTAGTTAAATCAGTCTTCTCTGGTTTTATAGACGAATTTGTAAAGGTCTACATGGATGATATAATCATTTATTCCAACTCCTGGAAAGATCATCAGAAACATCTCCACCTCGTCCTAGAGCGACTCAGAACACATGGACTCTGGGTTTCGATGAAGAAATGTCGGTTTGCTACCAACACGTTAGAGTATTTGGGTACTCAACCCTTGGAAAAACATTGCGAAAAAATCCAAGGCTTTCAGCGACCCAAATCCGTCAAACACCTCAGAAGTTTCATTGGGACAGCAAATTGACTCATTTGCAGTCATTATCACTCCTTTGACTGACTTAACATCAAAAAAGAAATTAACTATTGACTTAATTATGACTATTTTTATTTGAATTAATGGCTTAGTGATAAGAATTCTTCTTTTGCCACATTTATGACAATGTATTATAATATATATATATATATATATATATATATATATATATATATATATCATATAATTATATTGTATCAATGTTTTACCTATGTATACTAATTACCATTTTCATATGTTTATTGACAAAAATTTGTAAACTGTCTTGTTTTTTCAATAAAAAAATACCCTGCCAACAGGTCTTCGGAGGGGAGGGAGTGTCGCCAAGGTAACCAATCACGACAAAGATTGTTACTTTGGCCGGCCAACCACAGCGCATGCTATTAACTGCGCTGTCATTGGCCTCTCGGCAGAAGATTGCTGCAAATGCTAAAACACGATGTGTATAAAAGAGCAGCACATCTTCCGATCAGGATCCAGTCGTCTTACACTACTAGCCCCGTTAGACCTTGTTGGCCTGATGTGCTACCACGCTACTTTGAGTTTTATTATTTAACCAATATCCTGCTATCGTCGAAGACGTCGAATCCAAGAATAGTTATCCAATTTAGAAGTTAAATTATCAAGAGTACGAGAACCGGCGTGTCGACTACAAAACGCTTCCTGACAGTAGAACACGACTTTCTGAGATAGAAAAGACATTGGTCTTAGAACTATTTCAAATTGTGTCGAACTGACCACAGCGTTATTTGGGCCTGTCACGGTAAAGAGCGAATGAAAGCCCCGACGGGGACTTGTAATTGCTTTTCCGATCAGGTCGAGCTGCAATAACACTTTGTCGCCGGAAACCTTATGCAAATAGTAACTATAGGTAATACTATTAGCGAAAGGTAGCAACACGAAGCGACAGGCAGCAAGAATAGTCGACAATGCCGGCATTCTTGTACCTCTCTCGAGGAGAAGGAACGCGGCTACACGAAGTGAGAAGGCCGGCATTTCTGTGGAATTTGAGATATACACCACGCATCAGAATTCTAACACAAATATTAAGTCATTGTAAGAATATTGTCTGTAAGAAAGCTCGAACTGTTAGAGAATTCTGATTGCCGGTGTCCCCTCACCTACCACGGAGGCTCGGCGGAGCTTCTCATACGTAGAGGCCGGAATCCCAATTTAACTCCTCGAAACGAAGATGGACTCTCGAAACTTGAACCGGTAGTTGTGATTTGTGACGTACGTAATACTTTTTCCAGAGCTAGATTGAATAATATACAGGAGAGTGGGTCTCCCTAACGTAGCCCGTTATTTGATTTAAAAGGTTCAGAGAGTTCCCCCTGGATTCGTACTCTGCATTCAATTTTTTCAAGGGTTAGTTTGGTTAGACTTACCAACTGATTTGGTACTCCTAGGTCTATCATTGCTCTAAACAATTCTCTTCTATTTACAGAGTCGTAGGCTGCCTTGTAGTCTATAAATATGTGGTGCGTGTCTACACCGTATTTCAGTGTTTTTTCTAGAGTTTGTCTCAGGATTGAAATCTGATGAATTGTTGATTTACCACCTCTGAAACCAGCCTGATATTGTCCTATTATTCGCTCTGCATATGGTGCCATACGATGGCATAGTATATTGGGGAATATTTTATACGCTGCATTTAGGAGCGTAATTCCTCGATGGTTAGAGCATTCAAAGATATCTCCCCTTTTGTGTATGGTGCAAAGTATTAAAATATTCCAATCATTGGAAAGGGACTTCTGTATTCATATTTCTTTTACATTATTTACACACATCACCTCTATTTACACACAATTTTACCTGAAATTAAAGAAACGACATTTAATGTCACTAGCTCTCAATGTTTAACATTCCTAACCACAAATTAAATCTGACAAGTTTTTAAATATAAAGATGACAGAAGTGGCTAATATTTCAGCCAATGTGCTCGGTAGAGCGCGGCAATATTTGAATGATGAAATTATAATTTCATTACATCCCCTTTCCCAGAGGAGAAAATATTCATGCCTTCAAAAGTTTAGTAATCGTCTTCGTCTTCTTCATCTTGTTCTTCATCTTTAGGTGTTGAGATTGGAGTCAGCTTGGATATGTGGAACAGATTGGACTCTGATTTTCTTCGGTTTAGGTTTATTCTGTAAATTGAATTTGACAATTTTTCCGTAATTTCATAAGGTCCTATTTTCAGTTCGTCAAGTTTGTTCCTGTTTAATTTGTTTCCATTTTCCAAAAATATCAAAGCACTTATCTTGAAATCAAAATGTTTATGGTTGTTGTCATAAATTTGTTTATTATAATTATGAAATTTGGTCGTTCTATCTAGAGCAATATTTCTATTACGAATTCAATCTTTCTCAGAAGTTAATTTTTTTTTAGTTCATTTGGTAACATTGCAAAATTTTTGCCATACATTAAGTATGATGGTGCGAAACCAGTGACATCATGTTCTGTTTCATTGTATTTGCGCACACATTCTTGTGCTATTATTGTCCAAGCAGTTTTTTGTTCTTTTTCGTTAATATTACATCTGATTTTATTAATTAGGGTCTGATTTTTTCTTTCATTTAAGCCGTTAGAAAATGTTGAATTTGCGGCAGTAAAGATTCATCATCATCTTGGTGCTACAGCCCTTAGATGGCCTCGACCTTCTAAAGCTTTCTACGCCATTCTGTTCTGTCCCTTGCTTGCATTTTCCAGTTGCCGACTCCGATCTTCTCTGCATCTTGTGTTACCTCGTCCATCCACCTCAGCTTTGGTCTACCCCGTCTTCTCATTCCCACGGGTTGCGCTGTTAGAATATTTTTTATCATGTTCGATTCAGTGGACCGGGCTACATGTCCTGCCCACTGCAGGCGGTTTCGCTTAATTATAGTGATAATATCTTTACCAGCAAACGTATGCTTGTGGATATTCTGCAGTTCAAAGTTATATCTACGCCTCCATATTCCGTTCCCACAGACCGCTCCGAATATCTTGCGTAGCACCTTTCTTTCAAAAATCGATAGAGCGGATTTATCTGTTTTAGTTAGCGTCCATGCCTCTGATCCATATGTGAGAACGGGGACTATCAGTGTTCTATACAGCCTTATACGAATTTTTTGAGACAGAAGTTTGTTAGCTAAGTACTTTGATAGACCATGATAACACCTGTTTGTGCAATTATTATTCGCCTTTTTATTTCCTCAGATGTGTTATGATTGGGGTTAACCGATGTCCCGAGATATATTAACTCTTTGACTGCCTCTAAGTTTTGGTCATTGATGATTAAATCTGCGTCAATATTTCCAGCTCTTGTGTTTTTGTTAGTCGCCATGAATTTGGTTTTATTTTGATTTATATGTAATCCCATTCGTTCTGCTGCTGCTACTAGCTCGGTTAGGATTTACGTTTATAAATTAGCGTCTCGTACAACTTTTTCTAAGGCAACATTAAAAAGCTGACACGCCAGCGCATCTCCATGCCTTAAACCCCTATATATTTCAAATGAGGTTAACGAGTCGTTTTGAATTTTTACTGCTGATAGCATCTTCGCCATTGTCACTTTTATCAAACATATGAGTTTTTTTGGAATTCCAAACTCATTCTTAGCGTTGTAAAGACTTGGTCTTAAAACACTGTCATATGCTGCTTTAAAATCGACAAAAATATGACAGGTATCTATGTTAAACTCTTGCGATTTTTCGAGGAGCTGTCGTAGTGTAAAGATCTGGTTAATGGTTGAACGTCGACGCCTGAATCCTGCCTGATATTCTCCTAGGAACGTTTCGGTATAAGGCTTCAATCTCTCGTGTAAAATATTTGACAATATCTTGTATGCTGTATTTAGGAGAGTTATTCCGCGGTAATTATTGCATTCCAGTTGGTTTCCCTTTTTGTGTAACGGGCAAATAAAGCCTAAGCTTCATTCTTCAGGCATTTGTTCCTCAGACCAAATTTTACAAACAATTTCTCGCATCACCTTGGTGAACTGCTCTCCACCGTGCTTGAATAACTCTGCTGGGATGCCATCGCTGCCTGGAGATTTGTGACTCCTTAGTTTTTCTATAAATATTTTAACTTCATCTACCGAGGGGGGTCCACGAGTTCCTCATTTCGGTATTCCAGCTCTATAGTGTTAGAAGGTCCCCCTTCCAGCAACTCTCGAAAGTGCTCTACCCATCGTAACAGGATATCCTTTTTGTTGGTAAGTTGGCAGTGAAGATTATTGGTATAAATTTTTGATCTAAAAAGTTTTAAAAATTTTTTGAATTTATTCCTGGGTATTAGTCTGTTAGAATCATACCTATCTGATCTGTCTCTGATATGCTTTTCACAAGTTTAATAAAATCATTTGCAGTTTGAGTTTTCGATGATAGAATATAAATATGCATATCGTGTAAAGTGATCCACTAGAATATTTTTTGGTAGATCGAGAACCTCCAAAACCTCCGATTGTGTCTATGGAAATATTTTCGAACGGTTTTGTGGCTGGGCCCAAATGTGACATTAATTCAAGTTTTCCTAGTCCTCTTGATTTGTTTCTAGTACATACTGCACAGTTTTGACATGTTTCCTTTATATTTTTTGTTAAATTTTTAGCCGTATAGTATGGTCCTATCATTATTATGCATTTGTTTTATTCCTATATGTTTCTTTGTACATCTTTTAAAAATTGTATGCTATAATCTTCGGTTAGAATAATTTTTTAGTTTCCTCTTACTTTTTTGCAATAAAGAATATTTTTAGTTACCAGTTTATTATTATGTTTTATATCTTTATTTTACTTGGTCTTTCAATATTTTTTGCAAGAGTTATCAAATTTATAACTTCCAACTGCTCCTCCATATTTTTATCGGGTTCTAAGACAGGATTTCTGCCAAGGCAGTCAGCTTCTAAGTTATATTTTCCAGAGCAATATTTCACCATAAAATCATATTGCGATAAATAATATGTTAAATCACCTAGTTCTTCATCTGTTCTAGACTTTATATTCATATTCTCCAATGACTTGTGGCCAGAAAAAACAGTAAATTTTTTGCCTATTAAGTAATGTTGCCAATATTTAACACATTCTTTAATTACCAGGCACTCCAGGTATAAAGCTTTTATCCTCTTCTGCACTTCATTTAGTTTCTTTGAGAAATAGGCCACTGGTTTTCCTTCATTGTTTTCTTGTAGTTGTTTTAGCACCTCTGCTATTCCTGGTAAACTAGCATCAGTATATATGGATATCGGTAGAGTTGGATCGAAGATAGTTAGTACAGGTTGAGTTAACAATACATTTTTTAATTCTTTAAATGTTTTTTTTGGCATTCTTTAGTCCAATTAAATGGTTGACTGTTTCTTATGCAAAGGATCCAATTTTATTGCTATTTTTGGCACATATTTATGGTAAACATTTATCTTCCCTAGAAACTGTATAACATTTTTCTGTGTTTTCTTACTGATTCAGCTGCAAACATGCATTTTACAAATTTTAATCTAAATCCTTCACTTTTGATTGTTTAAATAGTTGTGCTAGATGTCTGATATGTATCTGGAATGATTTTGAAAAAATGAGTATGTCATCTATGTAGCTCACTGTGAAATCTGCAAGTTTGTGTTTTCTTATTATGTTACACATTATTCTTTGAATTTTGCTGGAGATGTTTTTAACCCAAATGGTAAACAAGCCCATTGAAAAAGTCTTTCTTGTGTAAGAAATCCAGTTTTGTGCCTATCTGTAATACGCATAGGGATTGATCAAAAATCAGAGTTTATGTCCAGTGTTGAGAATAATTTGCAATTTCTTGTCTTTACCATTAAATCCTCTACAAGTGGAAACGGTTGTGATTGGGGCACTACAATTTTATTCAATTTTCTGAAATCAATGCACAATCTTGACTTTGTATTTTCATCTCTTTTATAAGCTAATGTAACTGGGGCTGCAAAAGGACTGTCAGATCCTTCTATTAGATTCTTGTCTAGTAGCAATGGAATTTGTTTCACAATCTCCTTTTTATCATCAACTGTGGTTCGATATGGCCTTTTGTTGCAATATTTCTCTTTCAATAAATTAATGTGTGCTTCATAATCCTTCACTATCCCTATATCATATTTGTCTTTTGCAAAGACAAATTTGTTGATCACAATCTAAATGGTCTACATGAATTTTAAAATTTGTCTCTTCAAAATGTTCATTGAAATTTATTGGATTGGATTATCATTTTGTAGTTCACATTCTAACTCTAAATTATTGATATTAGTTAGTTTAGTATTTTATACATTTTTGATAGAGTTTGATTTCGTGATATACGTGTTTCAAGAAAACCACGGTAGAAATTGGTGTCAGAACTGGGATGTCTTAGTGGCTGAGCTCAGATGATTATTAGTTGAAAATTCCAAGAACTAGAGGTCAAAGCGATTCCCGACGGATTCTGAAGATGTTCCAGAAGATCCCTTCCTCCAAGATCCTTTATTAATAGCCATACTGGTAACATGACATTCTGGTAAATAAAAATTTTAAATGTCATATATAACACCGGCTACACTCCAATGGATTGGCTTTATTCAACCTTTATAATGATCCCTAAGTCACAAAAAGCGGTAAAATGCAAAGTACTTAAAGTATTTGTTTACTAAACTTCTAAAATACTTTTCTAAAGTAATTTTCTTAAAGTATTTCTTTGCATCCTCTATACAAGAATGTTAAGAAAGCTGGAAGAGCTAGTTGACAAGACACAATTTCAAGAGCATACTGAGTTGAAGCAGCTTTCTGCTTGAATACTTTTGTACAAAACTGCATAGACCAATGAAAGGATATATTCATCACATTCCTCGATTATGAAAAAGCATTTGGCACTTTAAAAACACTATGCAATGTTAAAAATGTTTTACAAAGATAACATTGACGAGAAAGATGTAAGAGTAATCCAAAATCTCTATTTCGAGACTGGCTGAATGACGAAAGTCTATGCCACAAAAAAAAATCTCTATTGGAATTAAAAAGCACGAGTGAGTGTATTTTTTGCACTTGCACTAATTTATTAACAGCACTCAAAGGCTCTGAGTGTGGTATAAAGGTCAACGGGTACCCGAAAAATAACATTCTTTACGCCGACGACACCGCTATAATCACAGACAACGAACATGATATGCAGTTGATGCTAAATAAAATTAATACCGTAGGAATAATATGGATTACAGATAAATGCTGAAAAAACTAAATGCATGGTAATAAGAAAAAATGCACTTTTTAGAGTACAGCTGCAAGTAAATAATGCTCCAATCCAGCAAGTGAAAACATTCAAATACTTGGGAATGATAGTGAATGACCAATGGGATCTTCAACAAGAAATAAAATGGCGTAACAAACACAAGAATTCATTAAATTTAAACCGCTACTATGTAACCGCAATCTTTCCTTCAATCTCTGCTACAGGATGGTAAAATGCTATGTATGGTCCATATTGGTATACGGCATGGAGACATGGACGTTAAAAATATCCTCTATTAATAAGTTGGAAGCCTTCGAAATGTGGACCTTCCGAAGAATGTTCCGCCCACCATGTAGCATGGACAAATAGGAAGGAAAACGAGGAAGTCTTAAGAAGTGTAACTACCGAGACAGAATTAGTCAACGTGATCAAAGTACGAAAAATTGGATATCTGGGCCATATCCCGAGAGAAAAAAAAATACGTAATCCTTCAACTAATTATCCAAGGAAAGATTGAGGGCAAAAGAGGAGTAGGTTGCAAACAAATGTCATTGGTTACTTGAATGAATAAAAATGTCTAAATTGATTAGAGAAGTGAAAAAAGAAATAACTTTTAAACGAAATAAAAGTAAAAGTATGAATTTATTAATGTCAAGATGAAGGGGTATATATTAGAATTTTTAAATTAAATATTAGAATCTCATAGTATCCAGTCCATGGAAGAAATTGACAAGAAGGACCAGAGGATAACGAGTTTAGATCTCATTTTATTTTCACTATTTAATTATTTTTATAGAAGACTGAAAAATATAAATTTATTATCTTAGAAGATCAAGATTAATTAACCGTAACACTTAAATCAAAAGCAAATATTCTTCATAGCCTACGAAAGTTTTTAATTTATTCGCAAAACAAATTAATAAAATATCGCCTATAATTATTTGATTGTAAAAGACGATCTAACGACCGGCATTGTGGGACATTGAAGTATCAACAACTGTGTTGCATCTTAATCAGTTTTCCTTAACGAGTCGTATGACGAAAGTGAAAGAACTTCTAACTGTACAGTTCCGATTATTTTTTGTTTGGTGATTCTTTACTTGTGTACCATTATTTTTAAGGTAAGTCAAATTTCTTCTAAATGTTTCTAAATATTTTTGTATATTATTGGTAGTTAAATAGCGGTTCTTGTGTTTAAGTAAATAGTATTTTACCTAATCTTTAATACGGTATTTAATAAAAATATTGGGTTTACAGAATATTCACTATGAGAATTACAGACTGTCTACTTAAAATGATTTATTTCAAACGAATTATTTAACTTATATTTATAAAGGATATTAATAATTATTATTTAAATGGGAATAAGCAGTAAGCCATAATTAAAGGTTAAAGTAAATATAAACTTACTTTAACGTTTAATTGTGGCTTATTTCCATTTAAATAGTAATTACTCAAAAATGCCACAAGAAAATAGCTTCAGAACAATATTAAGGATATTAATATTTTAAATATATTAACTGCGAAATTTTAATGTAAAAATATGACCATATAACCCAAATAACTTTCACCGATTGATAAAACATTGATCTTAATTAGAATTCAGATATTTTAATGAAATAAGTAAAAATGAACTTTAGTTATTATATTAATAGCCCGCTTTAGCTCGGCAATTTCCTATCTCAAGCGTTTTCTCAGATCTTCCTGTACTTAGTCCATATACTTATCTTATTTTAACCGTTCTTTATATTTACAGCTTTCCTATCTTTTTTGTTGCAATATGATTTTTGTTGGGTTCAGGAGGCTTTATACTCCAGTCTTTTTTTTTCTGAAAAATGACTTTGGCAGAGCCAATTAGCCAGACTTGTGTTTATTGTTAAAATCGACTGAATTTTAATTATTATTGATTGCAGATTCATAGCCAAAAATTTCTTTTTATCAGTTACCAATGTTAGTACTACATAAACCTAATACACTGCGCTCCAAAACGCATAATTTTAAAAACCCTGGTAAATCAAATAATTATAATGTTTCGATTTTTGTGTTAATATATTATTGTTACCCCCGGTATATTGCAAAATTTATCTAAAGAACGGTAAAATTGTGCGACCTGTGTTTGTTCGGTCTTTACGAAAATTCGGAAAGTCCATCAATATTCCACTGTAAAATAGAGTTGAATATTATGATTCAGTTGAAGAATGTTCGTTGTCAGTATGGTCTTGTGCGAGAAAATGTCGCAGTTTTTTTAGCCTTGTAAAACGATGTTTTGTAGCTTTGTTTGGAATATATTGATAAGAGAAGGTAAGCAAATGTATGAGACCAAGGAAATGAGATGTATATTCCTTAACAATTTTGATAGGGAATTGACTGCCTTGAATATTTTCAATGAACATCATTAATTGGTCATAGCTTGTCACAGGTGGTGTTGATTGTTTACTAATAAATTATTCGAGCGATTCGGGGGTAGGTAATAAGTGTTTAGGTTTTTCAGTTTTTGAGTTTGGGTTTTATGAGGCCGAGCAGAAAGATTTTCGTTTGATTATCAACAGTATTTTCGGCAGGTGGAGATGATGTTTTCTCTATGGTTCGTTTGGCGGACTAGGTGATTCTTTCGTGATCGCTAGTAAAGTCTGTGAACTTATCTTCATATTTTTGGCTGTAGCAGAAGATTCCAGTGGAGTATTTTCGTTCGTTTTTAAATCTTGAGTTGCCTCAGAAACAGGCTGTTTAATTTGCACTGATCTAGAGTTAAAGGTGATTGGTGTGGACACTTGTGGAAATATTTTGGTAATTTTGTTATTTTGGCTAACTTATTTACAAGCATTGGTAGAAGAGTCAGAAGTTTGAACAGTAGAGGTGGTTAAGGGTCCTGAAGGCTGAGAAGAAGAATTTTTATTACTTGAACAGTTACTAGCAATGTGAACTGTTACAGATATAACATGTCACACTATTCTGCGAAATGAATATTCTATAACTCGTATTATCATAATTTATAATTGAATCTGACTGGGAGGCTGCTGAAGAATAAGATATATTCTCTGAGACATTCTGTATAGTAACATCTGATGACATGTTAGTAATTTATTTTACGGTACTCCAGAAACTAATTACCTTTCGTTTCCCGCAAAAAACAGACTGGTTAATTGTTTATAATCCATAAACCTGTGTCTATCTACAATTGATGTAGTAGACTAACAGGAATAGAAAACTAACAAATCTGGTTTAAATACGCAACTTTATGCTTAAATAATATATGTGGTATAAAACTTACAGTTTAAAGTTAGTTTGCCCACTTCAGCTATAAATAAAAACTGGTAGTTTCACTAGTAATAAGCAAAATATTAAGAACTGAGACATTTCGTGTTTACAACTCATTAACTTTTTTCGGATCCCGAATTCGGATTTCTAAAATTAATACTATTACTAATATAATATTTAAAAATTAAATCTAAAGCTAAGAATAATACTATTCCCAAAATTATTAACTGTGACTATACAAGCAGCTACACAGGGTAAGACGACCTGTCGTCACTCGACACTGAGGAGTTGGCAGATTGAGACCTCAGTGTTGTTTGACGGTTCTTGTATTTCTATATGTTTTCGGTTCTTCCCAAAAACTTAGTAATTTTTCATTTATATATATAATTTAAAATAAAACATTGGTGAAAGAATAACCAAACTGACATGTACCTACCTTTTAAATTTTTAAAGATATAACACTGCAGTGTTAAATTAAAGATACCTCGTTTTATGCTTAGCTTCCCCTAAATAACTGGAACTCCAAAATGTCTCTGATGGTGTACGGCCATATGTTATTTGTAACTATGATGTAGAGTATATATTTGACATTATAATGTTAACAATTTAAATTATTAAAATAGCTTTTAAAATAAGTTCATTTAACGCTTAATAATAAAATATGAATTGAATTTTTAATTGAATCGGTGAGATCTAAAAGGATAACATTCCATTTTTTGCCAAATTTATTTAAGATAGCAGTTTTGTTCACTTTACCAAGCCCTACAGACTTAGTCAAAGACAGATAACATTCCATCACATTAAATAGCTCATATTAAGCCAGTTTTCCTGAAGTAAAATCTAAACTGATAACATTCCTGGAATGTTATCCCTTTTGACCTCAACGAAATTATTTTCATCATTGACATGTAAAAGGATAATATTCCAGTTTTATATATTCTTGATTCTTTTTTGTTTTCTATTTTCTACTCTTGTTTTATTTTTTACTTGTTACTTGACCATATTAACCAACCAAAAGTATATTGTGACAGAGTGTTTGTTATTACATCAGCTTTTAGGTTATGTTTTGTATTGTTTGCTGTGTAAAGTGAGTTTAGTTTGTTCTAATAATTAGATAATTAAATATAAGGTTGAATGCTCGGATAAATGAACTTTGATCAAATAAAAGGCATATATCGAGCACAGTTTAATTTAATCTTGCCCAAGTACTTTCGATCCCTAGATCATCTTCAGGGGCATTTCGTCAATTGCGGCCTATCCGACCAGAATAAAATGTCATAAACATATAATTGTACAACACACTACACTACACAAGGACAAACAAACACTTTAACATTATTGAAGAATAGCTACATTGCGTACAGAAGCCGGAGACAGAATCTGTCTAGGGATCGAAAGTACTTGGTTAAGATTAAATTAAACTGTGCTCGATATATGCCTTTTATTTGATCAAAGTTTAATTAGATAATTATTTAATGGTTTATGATGTTTAATATCAATAACTCTAATAGTCAGTCTCCTGTAAAAAGAAGAGGTAGTGGGGTGACAAAATTAAAAGAAAAGAGAGCAAGAAGGAATGGATCAGAATTTGTCACTTCCAAAGGTGTTTTGGTTGAAGAAAGGAAGACTGGGCCTGGCTGTTTTTGTAAGAAAAAATGCACAGATTTATTTTCTTTGAAGAGAAAGCAGGTATTATTAAACTTGTATACAATGGTCAGCCTAAAAATGAGTCAGACACTTTTTTAATGGGCCTTATTAACAGATCCGATGTGACTATACATAGGCCTAAAAATGACGACTCTAAGCAAATACAATCAATCATCTTTCAAGTGTTTTTCATTGCGGAACAACACAAAAGTGGAAGTTTGTAGAAAGGCATTTTTAAGTTTACCTTCAATAAGTAATAAAGCATTACGACGTCTTACTAACTTAAAAAATAAAGGCGAGCTTCCATATGATAAAAGAGGGTTTCACACCCCAGAAAATCAAATGATATTGTTAAGAAAATGCAAGATCATATTGAATCATACCCAAAGAAAACATCTCATTATTCATCAAACAGTTTTATATTTAGATGCAACCTTAACCGTAAAAAAATCTATGATATGTTTTTAGACAAATATCCTGATATTTCGTCAAATGGTGTCAAGTATGAGTTCTTTTTAAAATACATGTACTATAAGGAAAACTTTAATTTTAAATCCGGCAGGCCTCAAGTTGACGTCTGTTTAGTCTACGAAGAACTCTCTGTGAAAATGAAATCTTCTCTTAACCAAAATGCAAAGTTATCAGCTGCGGCTGATATGATTATACATAAACGAAGAGCTAAAAAATTTTACTCTAAAATAAAATGTGTTCCAGAAATGTGCAATAACAGAACAGACATTATGGTAATTAGTTAACTTTATGAAAAATGTACAGTTGCCTGCATTATCTGTGTAGGAAATGTTTTACCTGCGTAAACTATGGTTGTATGTATTTAGTGTCCATAACCTAACATCTAATGAAGCACAAGCATAACAACACATGCATAAATAACAAAATAGATTCGAAAATTATTTTTTTAAATACTATGTATAAAAATCAAACAAATACCTAAATAAACAACGAGGAGAAAACGACAGACTTCTAATTCACATTATCCGTACCAACATGTTTCGACTCGTTCCGTAGCGGTCGGCATCCGTAAAATATTGTTTTCGAATATACTGAACGTAAGGGGTCTAATACGATACGTTCCAGGACAATACAATAACATCATTCAAGAAGATAACGTAAAAGCTCCAAAATTTCTAGTAGTACCATTGGAACATGCAAATTTTCTTGATTTTCAACAATGATGGCCTTCAATATTCAAGAAAACTACAAAAGGTCAAGACAAGACACAATATTTTAACTTCAGTAAATTCAAGCACTTCCAGTATACCAGTGAGGAATATGGATATATCGACCCTCGTCCATTTATTGATTCTTTCGTGGTTGGAACTTTCAAGTTGTTTAAAGCAGGAAGAGTGGAGCTTCTTACAGATCAAGTCTATCACTCAATGTTGCCAGTGAAAGCTAACAAACTCGTTTATGTCAAAAGAATTATGCATTACGTAGCAGAGAAACATAAACATTTCTACGAACAGATCCTAAGTTGGGACCAATCGATTTCAATAGAGGCGAATGATGAAAGTCTTATTAGTGATTTAAGTGACGATGAATAAACTGTATAACAGCATTTAAATGTAACCAAATAGGTTCGTAGTAACAAAATAGCGTTGATTTTTTACTTGAGTTCTAAAAGGATAACATTCCAATAAGTAAAATAGTAATTACTCAATAAATGTGTACATATCAAACCTAATTGTTACATAAATATCTTCTGCTTACCCTATACTTCTTCTTCCTATGCCGTCCCCATTAACGGAGGTTGGCGACCACATTTCTAAAAGTTTCTCTGTCTTTTGCTACGTGGAATAATTCGTCAACAGTCATGTTTGTCTAGTTTTGAATATTTCGCAGCCATGACTTCCTCTTTCTACCTATTCCCTTTTTGCCATCGACTCTACCCTGCATGATGACCTGCAGAAGACTATATTTATCATTCCTCAGTATGGTCCAAGGTATGCAGTCTTGCGTCCTTTTTTTTAAACTTTACAAATGGTCGAATGCTCCCCACCCCTAGGGAGCATTCGACCAGGTGGAGGGGAGCATTCGACTATGTTAAAAAAGGATATTTAAAGGAATAAAAAAAGAAAAAGTTTTGAAAAAGTACTTTATTTTAGAAAAAATATCAAGAGTAAAACGCAATGTAGCGGAAAAATAAGATTAATGACCTACTTAAACAAAATCAGTTAACAATTAAGGTGCTAAAATTGTAATTAAACTTAAAATATAAAGCTGTTCTTGTTGTTCCAGTTTTTGTTAGAGTTTTCAATTTGTTGATAATGTCTCCATTGTCCACTTCGCTTATGTCTTAAATTTTTTTGCTGCCTCTTCTGAAATTTCCAAAATTTGCCCCGAAAATGAATCAGTTTGGATTTAGTCATGAATCTTACTAAAACAAAATCTTCTTTTTTAAGATCTTGTTCATCAACTTCCTCAATTTCATCAAATTCGTCACTCAAATCTTCACCCGAATCGTCATGAAGAGATAACGCATCATTTTCGGTTGACGATGAATCAGAACAGTTTTCAATCTTTACTTTATTTTTGGGGAGTTTGTTTTCTTTTGCCTGCATGTTATTCTTAAACACATTTCTCTTAACACCTCTTTTTTTATTTTCATTTTCTTGTGCAATATTTTCCAATCTTTCTTTTTCAGGAGTGTCAGTATAAATTCTTGAAATTCCTGGCGTTCGCTTACTTTTATTTTCTTTTCTTATGGCTTTTGGAAATGGTCTTATTGGCTTTGGTGTAATTTTTACTTGGTTCTTATGCTTACTGCAGGGTGGTGTTGGCATAGTTCTTATATCATGTGTAATATTAATCGTGCTCTTTACTTTTTTTGATTCAGTTTGATTCAGTTGCAAAATCTTCGTGATCTTTTTCTATTTTGTCATTTTCGTTCTTATCTCTTTCAACACGATCTTCTGTTTCTCTATGAATGACTTCATGTTCTATTTTATTATATTCGAGATTCACCTCACCTTCCACCATATTGTTTTGATTGTGTGGATTTACTGCCGGATGAAAGGTTTGTCTGTTACATAACTAGGGGCAAAATCGTCATCGCTAAAAGCTAGTCTGTTAAATGGCCAAATCTCAGGCTTTTTAAAGGTATTCACAATATTTTAATTTGCAAAAGTTCTTGAATATGCTCGGTGTGTCAATTCTGGTATATTTTTTATTGTTATGGTTTTTCCTGGATTTGATAATCATTAAAAGCAATGCTACAAAATTTTTTAAAAGACCCATAGACCCCAATATCTAGGGGTTGCATTCTATGAGTCGTATGGGGTGCAAAACTTAATAGAACAATCCCACTCTCTTTGAAAAATTTTACGCTTTGAAGACTAACATGGGACTCGTGATTATCAACCAGCAATAATATGGGATTCTCAAGGGAGTAGCGAGTATGCTTTCCTATATGTTGTATTACCGAGGAAAATAACTCTGCAGTTATCTAACCGGATTTGTTTCCCAATGCCAAACTTGACGCACTGGTGCGTTAACTATAAGGTCTTTCACATTTCTAATCCTTGGGAATACATAAACGGGAGACAGGCTTTGTCCAGAAGCACTTACAATTCCCACAAATGTCACCAATTCACCCCTTTCAGCTGAAGCAGCTTGAGAGACTTGTTTTTTTCCTTTGAAGGAGGGAGACAATTTTCACGTGCTTCATGACCGTGGTAACTCCAGTCTTATCAAGATTATAAATTCTTGATGATGATGATGATGATAGTGTGTTTGGCATGGAAACTAGTCCTTTTGCCACAAATTTTTAAATGATTTATGTTATGTTTATCAATTAAAAACTTGATTGTACTAAATTTATATTATATATCCGGATGCATATAAGTGATTACATATGAGTTCGTATATAGATTTCTGGTTCAATGACAGTAGGTGGGTTATGTTTACTGGAAGTTGCACATTACTTTTAACTAGGTTTTCATAAAACGTAGATGAGAGTGCTTTATTTTTAATACATCCAAACAGGATGTGATTAACATCACACTGGGAAATATTATCGCATAAACACTTTCCTGATTCTATAATGTTTAATCTAGCCAGGTGAGCAGGAACAGCACCGTGACTAGTTTTTAATCTTGTGATAGTTGCTGCTGATCGTTTAGATATATTATAATGGAATATGTGTGGTAATTCTGTTAGGGATGGTAACGTAGGATGGATCTTGTAATAATGATTATTTGAAGTATTCGCCAATATTTTCCATCTGTCTTGCCAGTTAAAATTTATTTTTTTAGCATAAAAATTGATTAGGTCTGATACTGTGTAAATATGTTCTTGTATACCTGAATGAGTAGAATCCTTAGCGAGCTCGTCTACTATTTCATTACCTTTTATCCCGGAGTGACTTTTTGCCCAAATAAATGTTATATCTTTGTTTCTCATTTTTTGTTTAATGTCACATATCAGCTCACATGTTTTATGGTTTAACTCAGTATTATTAAGTCCACTAAGAATTGACTTAGAGTCTGAGATGATCACAGCATCTTGCAAATTTGCGTGCTCTAGCCAATCCAGAGCTTTCCTAATAGCTACCGCTTCTGCAGTGTAAATAGAGCAATGTGGAGGAAGCTTTATTTTAAGTGATTTGTTTTTGGAAGGAATATACACTGCAGACCCTACTTTCCCATCGTTCAGTTTAGAGCCATCTGTGTAAATTATAGTTTTATTAGTATATTCACTCAATATGGAGTTCAACAGCTTGTTATTTATTTGATGTGAATCTGAATATTTCGGAAATATAATATTTAATTTTTTGAAGATTGTATTAAATTCTAATTTATAAGATGGTTTAATATAATTTGTTGAAAGTGTAACCGGTAAATCATTGGTTTCCAGAAAGGCATCTGCTAATGGTGGTGAATTTTTTATTCTCCAATAATTGTTTACTAGATTTTGAATGGATAATTCATACAGCATACTTAGTAGGCCACTTGTTCTAGCCCTTAATTTTAATACATATTTTGTTGCTAATAAATTTCTACGATATTCTAATGGCATTTCATTACTTTCAGCAAGTAACAGGGGGCATGGTGTTGATTTCATAGCACCCAAAGTTAATCTCAAACTTTTAAACTGAATACGATCTATTTTTAGTAAATGTGTTTAGCTTGCTGATCCGTATAACACACATCCGTAATCCAAAATTGATCGCACGTAGGTCCTGTAAAACATCAATGCAACTTTGGGATCAGCACCCCATTTCCTGCAAGTGACACATTTAAGAAGATTAATGCCTTTCTCACATCTTTTTTTTACATATTGGACATGTTTAGACCATAGTAATTTGGGGTCTAGGATTATACCAAGATATTTATACTCAGTGACAACGGGTATATCATATCCTGACAGGTGTAGACTATCAGGCGTACGTAACCTATGTCTTGTAAATATCATAATGGCAGATTTTTCTGGGGATATAGTAAGTTCGTGGTCTTTAGTCCAATTATCTATTAGTTTCATGATGTGTTCCAGGACCTCCACACAATCGTCATATGAATCACGGACGGAGTAAATACATATATCATCGGCGTACTGTATACATTTTATGGAATCAACAAAAATGTCGTGTATACTTGCCGAAAATATGTTGAAGAGAATTGGGCTTAATACAGACCCCTGTGGTAATCCTGTATGAGTTATTCGTGGACCATACAACTGATTACTATGGTCTCTGATATATAAAGTTCGGTTGCTAAAAAGATTAACTATATTAGCGGATAAATTTGTGGACAACCCCAGTTTGCATAACTTTGAATGCATTACTGTTAGATTAACACAGTCGTAAGCGCCTTTAAGGTCTAGAACGAAACATGCTAAATATTTATTTTTTGAAAAATTTAGTTGGATATCTGTTGTTAAGTGACTTATTGCATCTAGTGTTCCCTGACCAGATCGAAATCCATATTGAGTGCTTGGCAAAAGATTATAGTGTTCGACTGTCCAGTTAAGACGATTTTTGATAATTCTTTCGAAAGTTTTTGTTATACAAGACAATAGAGAAATGGGTCGATAAGACGATTAGAGAGTTTTGTCTTTGTTGGGTTTGATAAAAAGACATATAATTGTTTCTTTCATTTTGTCAATGTAATTTCCTTTCAAAAGCCAATCATTAAATATTTTTAATAAATGATTTTTTGCCTTATCGGGAAGGTGGTTAATTATGGAATAAGTAATATAATCTTTCCCGGGCGCAGTAGATTTTGATATTTTAATAGCTGCATCCAGTTCTTGGATGTTTATTGGATTTTCTAGTAATTTAAATTTACTGGAATTGCATATTGATACGTGTTTTAATTGGTCTTGAACGTATGGTGGAGCGAACTTGTCAAGTAACTCTTCTATTAGCTCTGTTGAAATTGGTTGTGTCTTTGAATGATAATTTTTGTTAGCCATTTTATTAACAAATTTCCATATTTTGTTGAGCGGTGTATTTTTATTGATAGTATTTACAAAGTTGATCCAAGATGTTTTTTGTTTTTTCATAAAAGCAACTTTGCATTTGGCTTGGATGTGTTTAAATTTTCGATCATTTTCAAGGTTTGAGACAATATTATACTCTCGAAAGGCTTTTTTTCGACACGATATTAAATTTTTACATTCGTCGTCCCACCATACGGGAAGACCGGATTTTGGTTGAAATGATTTTTGAGTAATCATAGCAGAGTCTGCAGCTTCGCTAATTGTTTTTATTAAGTTATTAAACATTTCCAAAGATGTAACATCTATAGAATGAGTGTCTAGAAGGCATTTTTCTAAGTAATTTTCAAACATAGACCAGTTCGCTGAAGACTCTTTCCATTTTGTGGAGGTATGGATTGTTCTTGGGGAATATTTCAAATCTAGGGTGATTTGGATAGGGATGTGGATTGTACCTAGTGAGTCATTTAGAGGATTCCAGGTAGTAAAGCCTGTTAAATGAGGAGATACTAATGTTAAGTCTATCATTGAAGGACGTTCGTTTGGTCTGGATATTTTGGTTGGTCTTCCGTCATTGAGTAAAATTAGATTAGTATTGTCTAAAGCGTCAGCTAAAATATTACCTTGTGCACTATCCTGTATGGAACCCCACCTACAGTGATGACTATTAAAGTCGCCCCCAATTAAAACTCTGCCTTTAATTTGTCCAAATAAATTTTCCCAATCTTTGGATGAGACATATATTTTAGGAGGTTTGTAAACACATACTATTGATAATTTAACTTGTTCTAGAAAAACACCGCAAACCTCTATATTTGGATTATAATTTGTTTTGAATTTTATATCTGAAAAGGAAATGTTGTTTGCAACTAAAACAGCAACGCCTCCATAGCCATCACGTCGATCAACTCTAACATTAATAAAACCTTTAATATATAAATTTTTATTTTGTGACAACCAAGTTTCGTTCAGAAGAATGACATCAATTGTATGACTTTCTAGAAAATTAAGCAAATTAGTCTTTTGTTTTATAATAGATTGGCAGTTCCACTGAAGAATATTAAGTGTTCTATGATTCCCCATCACTATCGTTGTCTGATAAACAAGAAAGTATATTTCTGATTTCATTTTGAGTGATTTTTTGGAATTCAACTGAGACTAGTTTGGGGTCAATTTGTTTAATTATTCTTTCTAAAGCAAATGGAATTTCTTGTAGAATTTGTAATTGTATTTTTTCTTTATATGCTATAAACTCATTACGATATGGGTTAGGAATTATAGGATGTGACACTGATTTTGTTTTAGAAGTTGAAGGAAATTGTAAGGCAGTTTTACATTGAGTCGGGGATATGGCTTTTCGTTTAAGAGGATTAGAAGTTTGTTTAGGTTTAGGAACGAATGAATTGTTTACTGTACGGTCATTTGCCGCAGTCGGGAGTTGGGGAAAGTTATTTAAGTTACTAAGCAATTCAAATCTATTATGTGTCGTGATTTTGGCATAGGATGGATTTTTTGCTAAAAACTCAGCTTCTTTAAATGTAGTATTCTCAAGCGCCATTATTTTTTTAATATTATATTGATGTTGATAAGCTGGGCATTGTTTCGTTAGAGTCGTATGATCGTTTGTTTTACAGTGAAGACAATATTGTGAGTTACTACAACGGGAGTTGTCTTCGTGTTCTTTGCCACAATTTTTGCATAAGCTGAAAGTGAACTTACACTGTCTGAGAGTATGACCAAATTTAAAACAATTTAAACACTGTACTACAGGGTATATGTATTGTTCAACTTGAAACCTTACCAAATCTAACGTAATATATTGAGGAATAATATTTCCTTCAAATGTTAAAATTACCATTTGCCTAGGAACAAAAATAGTTTCATTATCTGAATCAATAAGTTTTCTTTTCATACGTCTTACCTCGGTTATTTTTTGGTCGGAAATAATATTATTTATCATATAATTTTCGTCCAAAAAAGTATCAACTTGTCTAATTATTCCTTTTTTGTGATTAAAAAAATTCGGAATGTATGCAATAAATTTGTTAGAAATAATTATGTCGTGATTGACTAAACTATTTGCACAAGTGTAAGAATTAAAAATTACTTTCACTTTATTTCTACCGACGAGTTTAATATCGACAACATCTTTCTTAAAAAAGTTATTAATGAATAAATAATGACCTACTCGGACTGGTGATAAACGTTTAATATTTGGGTCGATGGACTCGACAAAAACAAAAAACGGGCCTTTATCAGAGGATTTATACCTATTATTTAAATCAAAACGGGCACTTACTGCCTCCATATTTTCACCTTTATCAGGGGGTGGCTTTTCGCCACCCGAAGAATCATCCATTTTTAAATATAAAGAACAATCCTACCTTGTTTTATTATTCCTTACTATTTAAAAAACTAAACTTTAACTGCTTAGAAATTGAAAACTAATTAGCACTTAATTGATGTGGACACTATCGATGCCAGCACACAACTACTGAGATTATAAATTCTTTTTGGACGAAATTTGTAGCGCTCCAACACTTTTTGAAGATTTGAAAAAAATTGGTCAACCTTATGTTTATTAAAAGCGATGCTTCTGCTTAGACTTGTGCTTTCTGGTTTTCTTAAGGAAAGCGTTGCGTGGCGTTTCATAAATCCTCGTCGCCATCCATCTTTTGCCTTTTTTTCCTGGTGCCACTCTTGCGGAATTTTGCAACTAGGCAATAAGCTAATTTTTGGATGTGAGTATAAGTTAGTCCGTAGTTAAGGTGAGAGCATCTCTTGATATATGCTTCCAATTCAGCTTCGTGCTCCACCGTAAATACCTGCCTATTTGTATATTTGCTTGAATATTCTGGTGAATTCTTTCCCAGAGTCATCCGGATTTTGCATATTCTGTCGCAAATACGCTTCTCTAGTCTTCTTCCGTAATATCTTTTTCACCCTACTTTTAAGTGTTGACCTCTTTATTCAATGAATTCGGGCAGCCTTCCTTTCTGAAGAAGTTCCGGTAAAACAGTCTATAATTGCTTGTTTAATGGCATTTTCGTCTATTTGGTTTCTGTTGGTTTTTAGTACTCGATTTCGAGGCATATCTAAAAAAATACAGCAAGTAAAAATATGGAAGGTTTTTTTAAATTTATTACACAATAAACAGTGATTTATTAATAAAGACCATATTTTGAATAAAATTCCAATTCCAAAATTCGTTTTATTAGCTAATTTAGTTCGCGAGAAAGTTAATTTAATTATTCTTTGCTCAAATTTATTAGTCCTTGTCTCACTCCCCTTCACTCTTTGTTTACCTTCCACATAAATAAAAAACATAATACCAAAGAAAATAATATTTTAAAACGACTGGGGAGCATTCGACGAGTGGTCGAATGATCCCCAATTTTTGGTGGTGGAATGCTACCCAGGGTACAGAAACAGATTAATTAGTTCCACAATAAATATTTATAGTTTTTAGGTTAGAATTGTATTTGTCAATCAAAACTACAATATTTAAAGATTCCTTGTACAAAATAATGAAATCCAAAAAACCAGGTTTTTAAGCAAATGTTACTTGATGTTTGAGGCAAAAAATTCTTACCAAAAGGTGCGTTTTTCAACTTTTGATCAAACGATGCGCAACTAACAACATAACCTAAAATCACTTGATTTCTGCGGGAAATTTAAACCACTTGGAAAATAAATGTGATGGTTGAATGCTTCCCCTGTTTGAATGGTCCCCTTCTTCCCTTACCCCATCCTACAAAAAAGTAATTAAGAGTTTTATACTGTTAAAAATAATTACAGAGATAAACGTTTATACTAATTTTCCAAAAGTAAAGTTTTTGGAATTTTTACCTTTTACATTACACTGATCAATTGTAAATAACGTATTTATTAAATATTAAAATCGAGTTGATACAAATTTTATTTAAAATTAATTTCGCGTGCGTAACTGACTTCACGCGTTGTTTCTGCGACAACGGTTCATTCTACACAAAAAGTGCTTACAAACATTTTTGTTCCGAATTAACTCAGTTAACTTTTTTATTTGGAACATTTTTTTCTACGACGTACAAATTCTTATTAAATCGATTTTTTTCGTTTTCCCTCAATAAGAGGGGGGTTTTAGGGAGAAGCCGGGGGTAGGAGTGGTAAACTTTTTGTATCTTTTTTGGGATCCTAAAATTGACATTCTCATCAAAATTCAGCTTCTTCGTCTCGTTTTTAGAGATCAAATCTCTGACGTCTGGACTAATTGACAATTTTTTCACGATCCTTGCCTATTTCAGAAATATTTTGCTTATTTTGGCAAAATGTTGTGCTTTTACTATAAGTGCTTATTTTGACCTTTCTGTCTTGGTTATAATCAGGCGTTCATACAGACTGAAAAACTTGCAAAATACGTATCTTTTTTGGTAAAGTGTTCTTTTCTTACGATATTACAACCACTTATTTTTTACTTTATTTAATGTTTTTTAAAATAATAAATTCCTTCATTTTCTATATATAGATTTCCTATAGCTTGTTAAATTTTCATTATATTCTATTTCTGCAACAAGATTACTTGAAATTAAGTAAAACGCAGTCATTTAATGTATATTTCATGAAAAATACTACACGTTGTCAGAAACATGACACTCTTATTGCCCATACATATCACGTAAGATGTACTTGACAAGATATTATAATTATAATACATTAACTTCGACATACATTCCTTAAAATATGTAAGAATTTTATTTTTTATCCACAACCTGTAATTCTTATTAATAATAGACATTTAGTTCATCCTGGTAGCTAACACATAAATGAATAAAGTCATAATGTACCTACAAGGTGAATACACGAGTAAATAAAATTCAGTATTAATAACGATTGAACCCAATAAAAATCGTCAGTTTGACAAAACGCTACGAATGAGTCGGTAATATAACTCAATGAGATTAGTTTTTCAATTTTAATTAATCACACAGTGGATTAAAAAAAAAAGGAAAAATACAACTCTTTATTTACTTAACCGAGATCTTTGCGAGAATACAGAACCATCGCTAAGTATACTGTCAAATTACCAACGGAGTCATTCTTATTCTTATTGTGCCCTATTCGATTATCGTTCGTTGGCTTTTTTAAGATGTTTTTGACTACTTAAAATGGCAAGTATTATATACGGTTCAACTGGTATTGAAGTGGATATTTCAATAAAGGTACAATATACAGGGTGTTGTATTTAAAAAACCAAAGTGACTAACGACATCAGAAAAGTGTTAACCTAGCAAAGTTACAAACATTAAATTTCAACTCTTCATATTGCAAAATTATATCTCTGTTTTTGTATAATTTGGACCATCCGTTTAAGAGGTTTAGGGACATCCGCGTTTAGGGACTTTTAGTGCACTCTCTGTCTCTCTCTCTTTCTCTCTCTCTATAATATATATATATATATATATATATATATATATATATATATATATATATATATATATATATATCGCACCATCAGTGTTGACTTACTGTAGTAAGTCAATTGAAGGAAGTTTCGAAATAAGCCGATTTTGTTTATTTTCGTGCTAATATCGGTGAAATAAAACACAAGTTTTAAGAAAAATTAACATTTAATTATGTTTTTGTATGCATTTCAGCCTATATTATATTACCCAAAAATCGAAATTAAAACAGAATAATATTAATGATAAAAAAATTAGTAATTAAAAAGTTATCGAACGTTGCACGGAGAAAATTGTTAATCACTACAAATATTACTATTAGTTGTTCTCTTCTTCTACATCATCTTGTGCCAAAATATTTTCATGAAAACTATGATAACTTTCTGATATCATATTGGAATGGCATAAGTATAACAAATCTTTCTTTTTGGCCATTTGAAAATTTAGCTGTTCCTTGTAGGCAGGTGTAAGCAGCACTTCTTGAATGTTAAGGTCGCAGCATATTATGATTTCCGGCAGGTAGCGTTTCTAGTCCAGAAATCGGATCGCGCGTTCACATTTTCATATATAGAACGTTTCAGTTTGTTGCGGTGAAGATGTGTTCTCGCTTTTCGCGAAAGGGATTATGTGCAATTGCTCATCTACTTGACGATGAAGAAAGGAAAACTGTAGTAAAAAGAAGGTTTGGAGTACACCCAATGCTAAGAGAAAGGAAAAAGGAAGGTGAATACTCGACTTTATACAAAGAAATAATTGATGATGTTGAAAAATATTATGGATATTTTAGAATGAATAAAATTTAGTTTTAATATATTTTAAATTTAATTACACCTTTAGTTAAAAAACAAAATACTACATTTAAAGAAACCATACATATCAAACCAAAGATTATTTAAAAAAAAAGAAGAGATATCACTTCCATGCAAAAGTCCTAATTGTTTATCACTTCCGTGATTAATTGTCAAAAAGCAGTAAAAACTCATGCATAAATAACAAAATAGCCTCGAAAATTATTTTTTTAAATACTACGTATCAAAATCAAACAAATACCTAAATAAACAACGAGTCGAAAACGACAGACTTCTTATTCACATTATCTGTACCAACATGTTTCGACTCGTTCCGTAGCGGTCGGCATCCGTAAAATATTGTTTTCAAATATACTGAACGTAAGGTGTCTGATACGATACGTTCCAGATAGTGTAAGTTGTTCATATTTAAAACCGTTTAAATTATATTATATATCGGAAACTAAGCGCTACGGAAACGCAACGTGCATGATAATATGCCACGACTTTTACGCTTAGTCCGTCCGTAATGTTTTTTTACATTAAAAAAATTCCATTCGTCGTTATAACTATACTTAAAGAAAATTGTGTTTGGACGATCTTTTCTAAATTGGAGCATTTTTATATCTATCCACTTTACATTTTCTTTATTTTTATCAATTTTGTAGTTGTTGCCCAACAGATTTGAAACATGTTTGAAATCAATGAAATCTTTGGTTTCCATTTCCCGGACTATGTATTGTAAACCACTTTTCTTACTACATTTGACAACAATTGCTTCTTTAGTCGGAATATACATTTGACAGCCCTTCAGAACCCCTTGCTTTTGTTGCTCTATTAATGAGTGCATAATATTTTCACCAGCGTTTTGTGTGTGGCCTGTTATTAAAAACTTGTGGGTAATTGATTCTATATGAGCCACGTTAGTAACAACATACAAATACATAGAGGCGATAAATTTATTTTTGTTCTGCCCGACACAGTTGTCGCTAAAAAAAATTAAATTTTTGCTTATTGCATGATTTATCATGTAATAATAGACACAACTTACAATTTCATTACTTCCCCATTTCGCTATAGGCTCATTCCACATAAAGCAATATCCTTGCTTGGATACGTTATCAAATAATGTGAAACTATACACATTTAAACGTCGCTTATAATAAAACATTAATACATCTCCGCTTGGTGTCTGTAATACAGCTTGAAGATCGTAGTCGCATATGGAATATTGGTTTACATCATTAGCTAATTCTAGATCTTGTTTCTTTGGTTCGTGTGCTTGATTTTTGTTTTTAATATGGAAGTCGTAGTTGTCCTGCAATGATTTTTCTGCTCTTCATTAGAGTTTTTATACACTTCACACTCTGAACATTGGTCTTTTTTAGAAGAAAATAATCCAACGCTAAATTCATAATTAAAGATGCGTTCATAGTGATGTTTCTTGAGACAAATATCGCCGTCTTAAATGCACTTATCTTTGTATAGTCTATACATTTTGGATATGGTTAAGCAATCGTCAATAAAAACTACTAGTTTGAGCCCTTAAATAGTGACTTTCGATGATCGGGAACATCTTTATGTGCTGAGGTATTTTTTCCAAGGCTGCTTCATCAGATTTTTTATGAGCCGCATGCTTTCCTGTTCGGTCATCTTCGAGGATACCAGCATCATCAGTTTTCTTCCATGTGGTGTAAATCTATCGATCACTCACTCCTAAAGTATTAAAAAAACATCTTACACACTTGAGTGTCCTTGTGATTAATCCTAAATTTATATTGCAAAATAGATTTGCGATTGCTTTCACGTTTTTTATTTTAATACTTAGGCCTACTTTCGTTGGTTTGTCTTGATATAAAGTTTCTTTGTAAATTTATGTCGCCCATGGCCCAATATTTTCAGAGAATATAGGTACTTAAATTCTTAGAAGTTTCAAAACATTTCAAACGACAAGTTTGAGGACAAGTTTCTTTTATCTGTCGAGCGTGCAGGATTGTCTATTTATCCGACTTGTAGGATTTACCAGAATTGCGAAGTTTCTTGATCTTATTTCGTCTCCCTTCTTCAGGTTTTGAACTGTGTTTTCTTGCACTCGGTACGCTGTAACTGTCACTATCATGGTCACTATTACGCTTAACAGTAGCTTCGTTTGGTGTTCCGATTAATGCAGCGTTATTAGTTGGAATGGGTTCTGGGAGATTTGTGGGATCTTGCATAGAATCATCATCGGAAAAGTCATTTCCTACATCTACCTGTTCCCTGTCTACAACATTGTCAGCGTTACTGTCTCTCTACTGAGTCCTTATTTCACTGGGTAAAGTATCCACTCGCGGTGTTTCAACGTTCGTTAAAATTTCAATCTTTATCACCGATATCACTTAACGAAGTATCATTGGTAGCATCTGCAAATAATAACGATTTTAAAGTTAAAACAATCTCTGTAAATAAGTAGTAATATGGTTATCGTGCGGTTTCAAATATAAAAGAATTTTGATAAATATACTTTAGTATTATTATTTATTTAATACGTTGTGTCTATATAGCTTTATTAATTTTGCTTAAATTATAAGTATTTTTTGAACGTCTCTATTTCGTTAAGTACGTCGACACTGATTTGAAAAATTCTGGCTATTGAATTTGAAAACAAGAGCAGATAGATTATAATACAACAATTAATTTAAATTTAACTTTCTCTGCAGGTCGTTACTGTCTTAACTTATCTGCTCATAAAGGGATAAAATCCTTAATATTCCTGAACTATTAAATTTTGACATTTTCGATTATCGTTATTTCTGGATCTATCACTTGCAAGGGCTTGTTACGTTCCAAATTTAAAGTAGAAAGTCCCACCTCTATTTTATCAAAATTTAAATAATTCAGGACGTGTAAGAGCGGTTGCCTATAATATATTATAAGCAAGGTGGCGAAAATAAAATTAGTAATTTTCAAATAGGGGTAATGTCTGGCAAATTGTGCTGAAGTTAAGGGAACACGTCCTCTTTTTTGTGAAGAAACTAATTTAGATCGTTCTTTCTAGAGTTATCTTGGAAGAATTGGGATCATAAAATTGAAATTTTTGAATCTCGGTATTATTCGGTGACCTCCGTGTGTCAAGTTGTCAAGTGTTCGGAAAGACGACGGAAAGAAAGTGATTCCAGGTTTGACGGTGTAACTGAAAGGTTGGGCTAGATTAAAAACGGCATTTTGTTTTTTGCTTTTGCTGCTGTTCCATGTGGGATCTGGACTAGTCCGAACCGTGTGGATATTCAAGGGGATTTGCTGCCTTCATGGAAGGGTTTTTTTTTGGAATATCCACAATTTCGCTAAAAAAAAGCGGATCTACAGTACACGTGAATACCGGGAGTCGTATTTAGATCAAGAAATTAGCCTTAATCACGAGTCCAAATAGCCGGCTACGCTTCGGTCCAATTTGGGATATTTCAAACCCCTAATCTGGCTAAGAAGGGTGAGTGTTAGAACATTTCGTTTTTAATTAATTAAAAAGTTGTAGTTATTTTTTTATCCCATCTCTAAAAAGCTATTCACATTTTTATCAGTTTTCATACATTCAAGTTCGGAGACAAGTTTTTTTTTTTGTATTGCTCCATTATCGCCAAAAGGCAGATAAACAAAGTGTTAAAATCAATATATTTATTTCCAAATAATTATTTTAGACACAGATGGTAATTAATGTTTTCTTGCTTCAGGGTTGGTTGGTTTGTTTGTTTTTTTCTGCTTCTTCTTCTTCGTATTTTTCCATCTGGCTGTAATTTTCAACTTTTCAACATTGTCACACAAGTCTATGTACATCGGCAATCGTATGGGATTTTGGATTGAAGACACGCTGAACTATAACTGGAATTCCACGCGGTGAAGTATATGAAAATTCGAGGTATGGATCGATAATTAATTTTCAACGGAAGATTTAAGCACCGTCTAATTTGGTTTGCGGAATACAATAGTTTTTTTTAAAGATTATTTGCTGTTAGTTTTTATTTTCATATTTACAAATACTTTACAGATTTTTTTTTAAAGATAATTTGCGGTTTATTTTATTAATTCAATATTTACACATACCTATTTTAATTTTGTAAACTGCGTCTAAGGGGGGGTTATATATTTGAGATTTATTTTTTTTATATTATTTTCTGCGCACGCACTTGAGCTCACGTGGTGTCCTATTTGCGTTAATTATTTTTTTTGGTTGGTATTGAACCGCACACCCCTTAGCGTCCGGTACTTTTGATACGTCCTACCTTTCATTTTGTTCTGTTAAATAGAAATAACTTATGAATTTTTGTTAGGCAAGCAGAAGCCGCATTTTTATATTATTTTTTTATTAAGCCTATGGTAAAGTTAAATAATATTGTAATATGTAATATGTATGTATTTATTTTCAACTATCTTGGGAATCTATTTATTAAAATTGACTAAATTCTAATCTGACAATTTCATTTTTTTTTTTTTATTTATTCAGGTTGTATACTGTTACTTAGTATTTTAGTAGTAAACCTATTGGTAAGTTGGTGGTTTATTGAATAGCAACGTAGGGAAGGCTGTGGGCCAATTTACCTGGCGCCCCTGATATAACTTCGGATTTTTTTTGTTTTGTGGACCGCACGACCATCTCCACTGTTTTGTCTAGCCGCGAGCCATTCCCAGACTGTCACCGTATAGTACTTTTCTTTCCGGGTGTACGTCTGATTTATATTTGGTACATTTTGTAATTTTTTTATATAGATTCGGTTTTGTACGCCACATATTTTGGCGCCCAACGTGGGGCCCTTAATTAATTAACCTTTTTTTTGTCAACCCCTTGTGTAGATTCCTTTTAATTAGTTAACCTAACGTGTTTGGGCTTTAATTGACTAACTTTGATTTATTTACTTTACCACTGGTTTTGCACTTAGTAGTAGTCTTAGAACTTCGTGTTTAGTGGAAGTGTATGCCAAGAAGTGCTTACTAGTTTTTTTTTGTGTGACGTGAAGTTGGAAGAAGCCAAAAATGGAACTTAAAAGAAGATACTTTGAAGTGGTGTTGTGGAACTTAGAAGAATTATGGATATATTAGGACTTTGAAATATTTCTATTTCAGTTGGAGTTCAAATTTATTTTTTGAGAAGTTGGACTTCGAAATTCTACATTGTGGTTTAACTTACTTATGTTAGGGAATGTAAAATCTTTTTTTGAGATTATGTTGTGACTTGTAATTTGTTCTGAAACAATGAAATTTTGAAAATCTTTTGTGAAATTTTATAGATTGAATAAAGCGACTATTACTTTTATTTTGCTTTTGGTTTGCTCCCATTAATAAAGTAAACTGTACCTGTGTGTTAATATTTTTACTTATATCTTGATTTTGTTTGAATATTTGCTCCTTTCGGTTGATACAGTTTTTTTTTTTAAATTTTGAACTTTGACAAGATGGTGCGAAAACTTGTACCCAACTACTTAAGGAAAGAGGAACTGGAATATGAACTCAAAATTCGTGGAGTGTCTACTGGCACTGTTGAGTCTATGAGGTCTAGTCTGTCTGATGCACTTAGTCGTGAGGCAGCAAATGAAAGCTTTAGATATCCTGAGCACCCATTCACCTTTTCACAGGATAAAACTGCAATCGAGACTAAACTTGCGGAGCTGAATACGGCTGTTGGAAAGTTTGCCGGAACTCCTACTTGTGCTGAGTCCTTGAGATTGCGGACACAGATTAACCATGTCTTGGGGAGAATTGATCTTATGGTATTGCCAACAGGTGATGATGCAGACGCAGCCCAGGTTGTTAAGTCAGACTTTCTTGCTGAGATTTTGAAGTTGTCACAGGATTTACATGATAAGCAGCATCCAATCGGATCTGGTTCGGTACCAGTAGCGCTCGATGTGATTTCGGTTTTAAATCAGTCTTTTCAGGCAGGGGTAGGACAAGTTCATGCTTCTTCTCCTGGAGCGATGTCACAAGCTGGTAATAATGTTTTTTCAGGGTCTGTCTCTAGTTTTTCTTCTGGGATGATACTTCCTCATAAATGGGGAATAGAAAAGTTTTCAGGTTCTGCTAGGGGTATGTCTATTTCTGCATTTTTTGAGATGGTGAATGAATTGAGTCTCGCTCGTCATGTACCAGATAGTATACTTTTGGAATCAGGTATAGATTTATTTTCGGATAAAGCCTATCAGTTTTATAAAGATGTTCGTCTACGTGTAGGGAGTTGGGCTGAATTAGTTGAAGAGTTTCGTAGGGAGTACCTGTCAGCTCACCATGGGGAAGCGCTTTTTGAAGAGCTTCGGAGGAGAACTCAGCATTCGTCTGAGACTATTGGAGTTTACTTGGCAATAATGAATAGTTACTTTAATCGCTTGCGTTGTCATGTTCCAGAGGAAGTTAAATTGTCTATAGTTATTAGGAATTTGCATCCGTTCTATCAAGATAGATTACGTGATCCTTTGCCAGCTACCTTGGAGGAGCTTCGTGTTCTATGTCGCAGTATGGAGGAAAGACGTGATTGTATTAGGAACTATGTTGAACCGAATAGTAGGAAAATGAATACTTTGGAAAAGGACCTAGCTTATATCAGTGTGGATGCTGAAAGTTGTAGTAGTGTTAGTGAGGGTCCTGTTGCTTCATCCGAATCGGAGTCCGCTAGAGGAAAGTTTAGGACTTTAGTCTGTTATCGTTGTAATCAGTCAGGCCATAAGGCAGTAGGGTGTTTAATGAAGAAGGAGGCTGTTCACTGTTTTAAGTGTAAGAAAGAAGGGTTTACAGTTAGAACTTGTCCTTCGTGTAATTCGGGAAACGGAAGGAAGCGCACCTAACTGGTCGAAGAGGTGTTGCCGACGTTGACTCGACCAACCTACGTCCTATTTTAGACTTTATTTTACATCATTCCGAAGGAGATGAACGTCCATATTTGAAAGTTAAAGTCTTAGGAAAGGAAATTTTGGGATTATTGGATTCTGGTGCTTCAAAGACCATTGTAGGAAGAACTGGTTGGAAATTTTTACAAAACTTGGGTTTAGAGGTGGATACTTCGAAGAAGACCGTTTGTAGAGTGGCGAATGGTCAGATGTGTGAATCGTTGGGGGAATGTTTAGTACCTTTCATGGTTAGGGATCGCTTGCGTGTCTTGCCAGTATTAGTTATTTTGGACGTACCGCACATTCTGATTTTAGGATCTGATTTTTGGCGTGTTATGGGTATCGTTCCAGATTTGAGGCATAACGAATGGTATTTTTCGGACGCTCCAGCAATGGTAGGTTCAGTGGATCATCTCCGAGGTCAAACTATTTTGACCGATGCAGAGAAGTCGCAATTGGATGAAGTTATTAATAGAAGTCGTGAACTAATGGGCACTTCTCTTGGTTGTACTGATGTCACTGAGCATGTGATTGTTTGTAAATCTGCACCCATAAAACAACGTTACTATCCTGTATCCCCAGTAATCCAAAGCCATATTGATAAAGAGCTAGAAGATATGTTGGCGAAAGGAGTAGTGGAGCGATCGAATAGTGCTTGGTCGTCCCCGATTCTCTTGGTGAAGAAAAAGGTTCCAGAAGGTGAAGAACCAAAATGGAGGTTCTGCGTAGACTATCGAAAGCTTAATGCCGCAACAGAGAGGGATGGCTACCCATTACCGTACATCTCTAATATTTTAAATAAATTAAAGAACGCGCATTATCTTTCCACCATAGACATTAAGTCGGCGTATTGGCAGGTACCTGTTGCTAAGGCTTCCAGGCCTTATACTGCTTTTACGGTTCCTGGTCGAGGTCTTTTTCAGTTTTGCAGAATGCCTTTTGGATTACATAATGCCCCGGCTACATGGCAGAGGTTGATAGATCGTGTCCTCGGTCCGGAGTTGGAACCCTATGTTTTTACTTACTTGGATGACGTGGTCATCGTGACAAAGTCTATTGAAGAACATGTAAGAATCTTAGAGGAAGTCTTTAGACGCTTGAGAGAAGCTAAGTTAACCGTTAGCTGGGATAAATGTCAATTTTGTAGACCGGAACTAAAGTATTTGGGTCATGTGGTTGATAGGAATGGACTACATGTTGATGGTGATAAGGTCAAGGCTATGCTACGTATCCCAACACCCACATCCGTCAAGGAAGTTCGTAGCATCATAGGCACATTTTCCTGGTATCGAAGATTTATTCCTTCCTTTGCGACACTACTAGCTCCAATTACAGCGATATTGAAGAAAGGAAGAAAATTCAATTGGACCCCGAGTTGTGAAGAATCTTTTCAGAAAATAAAAGAATGTCTAGTTTCTGCTCCGATACTTAATTGTCCTGACTACAATTTGCCTTTTGTTGTCCAATGTGATGCCTCAGGATATGGAGTGGGCGCCGTGTTATTGCAGCCAGGCCCGGATGGTGACGAAGTAATTAGTTTCCTGAGCAGATCACTAACGCGTCAAGAAAGGAATTTTTCCACGACGGAACGGGAATGTTTAGCTGTGTTATGGGCAGTCGAAAAACTGCGTCCTTATTTGGAGGGTGTTCCGTTTACGGTCGTGACTGATCACGCATCCCTCGTATGGCTTCAAAATTTGAAGGATCCTACTGGAAGATTAGCTCGATGGGCGGTAAGATTGCAACAATATGACTTTAAGATTGTGCATCGGAAAGGAAAAGAACATGTTGTCCCCGATTTGTTATCTCGGTCAGTTCCCGTGCTTGATATGGTTGAAGAGGTTGTACCGCTTCCTAGTGGTGATAGTTGGTATGATAAACTTTGTAGAAAAATCGAGTCTAATCCCTTGAAGTATCCTCAGTGGAGAATGTCTGGTGGCAAACTTTATAAATACATCCGTCCCAGTCATGGATTTTTGGTCGAGGAAGTGGACAATTGGAAGGAAGTCGTTCCTAAGGGTCAACGATTGGAAGTGCTGAAGTTGTGTCATGATAGTCCTTTAGCAGGTCATATGGGGATCCTGAAAACTTATAAGCGTATTAACGAGAAGTATTTTTGGCCGAAACTGCGGAGTGATGTGTCTCGTTACGTTGGACGTTGCTCACTGTGTGCCATGCATAAGGTGGAACAAGGTAAGCCCAAAGGCTTTATGACTCCTCAACCTAAAGCTACTCAACCATGGGAGATAGTAGCAACCGATCTTATGGGACCTTTCCCAAGATCAACTCAAGGCTATAAGTTTATCTTAGTGGTAATGGATGTGTTTAGTAAATTTTCTTTGGTATTTCCGTTGCGATCCTCAAAAGCCGTGCATGTCGTTAAGAAAATAGAAGAAGAAGTTTTCCTCGTATTTGGAGTTCCACGTCTGTTACTATGTGATAATGGTGTCCAGTATACTTCGGGTATTTTCAAGAAAATGATGGAAACCTATGGTGTCTCAGTTCGTTATAATGCGTTGTATCATCCACAGTGCAATCCATCTGAACGCTATAACCGAACCCTTAAAACAATGATGGCAACTTATATAGCTGACAACCATAGGAAGTGGGATGAAAATTTGGCCAAACTAGCATGTGCTACGCGCACTGCATACCACGAGTCGACTGGTCAAGATCCCTACTTCATAAATTTCGGTCGGAAGATGGTAGTGGATGGACGAGATTTTTCCCGAAAGGACAAACTCGGAGACCCGGAGGACGAAGTAGCTAAAATGGGATATAATCGATCGCGTGGACTCCAGGAATTATTTGTTGATGTTAGAAAACGTTTAGATAAAGCTTCGGCTAAGTGTGAGAAGACCTATAATCTACGGAGACGTCCAGAGGAATTTCAGCCCCATCAGTCAGTATGGCGGAGAAATTTTGTGTTGTCAGATGCCGCTAAATATTTCACGAAAAAGTTAGCTCCTAGATGGATAGGACCCTACTTCGTGAAGAAGAAAGTTTCCCCCTGGACATATAGTTTAGAGGATGAAAATGGCAAGGATCAAGGTATTTGGAATATTAAGGATTTAAGGATTAGTAACCCGACTGGTGATCCCGATAGGATTTAGGTCGGAGTAGAACGGACTAGCAAAGTTTTGTCTAGTCTAAGTAAATTCTTCTGAAATTGGTTGTATTTATTTTTTTTTGTTGTGTCCGTGAAGGATGACTGAGTGTTGGCTATGATCGGTTCTTAGGATGTATTTGGATGGTCAACCGATTCGTTTTTTTTTTGTGTTAGGTAGCCAATACGAAGTCGTAGGGTTGCGGTAGCCTTAATTTCTTTTGATTTATGGAATTGAATGTCACTTAGGTTTGGTCAGAAATATGTTGTCTTCGATGATATGGCGTTGGGATTTGTTTTGATGTTAGTAAGCCATTCTATTTAATTGGGATTTTTTCGAAGCCACATAATTATGTTTTGGTGAATCTTGTTGGATAATAGCTTAGTTTTGGATGATTCACTAAATTTCGTTGTATACGGATTTAAATTCTGGAAGACCTATCTCATTTTTATTTTAATGAACAATTGGAATTACACTACTGTTTCGGTAGATGTTTCTCGCAGTATCAGTAAGAGTGGAATGGTGGAGAGTTTCTTATGGACTCATGTTATGTGAGGTATAGTGAAGTACTAGCGATGCCCCAGAGCTGGGAGGTCGCGAATAAGGGCAACATCCAGTAACCGACCTAATCAGTGTTGTCAGATTGACGTTGGAATTTGAAACTATTCTACTTGATCTCATACGATGAGAGATGACTGTTGTGTGGAAGTGGAGTAAGTGTTGTAAGTAAGTTGTTGCTTTGTGCGTGTGGTTTGAGATTGGTATGTCTTTCGTTGTCCAAGTACTTGCGCATGGTGAAGACGGTGTGGATGATGATTGTGTTGTGGACTTCGCTCGGAGTTTAGGTAGTGCGTCGCTAGCGCGAGGGAAAATTTTCTTCGTCTAGTTTTTCCTCGTAAATTTTCCTCTGGGAAAGGGAGGTGTTGTTACGTTCCAAATTTAAAGTAGAAAGTCCCACCTCTATTTTATCAAAATTTAAATAATTCAGGACGTGTAAGAGCGGTTGCCTATAATATATTATAAGCAAGGTGGCGAAAATAAAATTAGTAATTTTCAAATAGGGGTAATGTCTGGCAAATTGTGCTGAAGTTAAGGGAACACGTCCTCTTTTTTGTGAAGAAACTAATTTAGATCGTTCTTTCTAGAGTTATCTTGGAAGAATTGGGATCATAAAATTGAAATTTTTGAATCTCGGTATTATTCGGTGACCTCCGTGTGTCAAGTTGTCAAGTGTTCGGAAAGACGACGGAAAGAAAGTGATTCCAGGTTTGACGGTGTAACTGAAAGGTTGGGCTAGATTAAAAACGGCATTTTGTTTTTTGCTTTTGCTGCTGTTCCATGTGGGATCTGGACTAGTCCGAACCGTGTGGATATTCAAGGGGATTTGCTGCCTTCATGGAAGGGTTTTTTTTTGGAATATCCACAATTTCGCTAAAAAAAAGCGGATCTACAGTACACGTGAATACCGGGAGTCGTATTTAGATCAAGAAATTAGCCTTAATCACGAGTCCAAATAGCCGGCTACGCTTCGGTCCAATTTGGGATATTTCAAACCCCTAATCTGGCTAAGAAGGGTGAGTGTTAGAACATTTCGTTTTTAATTAATTAAAAAGTTGTAGTTATTTTTTTATCCCATCTCTAAAAAGCTATTCACATTTTTATCAGTTTTCATACATTCAAGTTCGGAGACAAGTTTTTTTTTTGTATTGCTCCATTATCGCCAAAAGGCAGATAAACAAAGTGTTAAAATCAATATATTTATTTCCAAATAATTATTTTAGACACAGATGGTAATTAATGTTTTCTTGCTTCAGGGTTGGTTGGTTTGTTTGTTTTTTTCTGCTTCTTCTTCTTCGTATTTTTCCATCTGGCTGTAATTTTCAACTTTTCAACATTGTCACACAAGTCTATGTACATCGGCAATCGTATGGGATTTTGGATTGAAGACACGCTGAACTATAACTGGAATTCCACGCGGTGAAGTATATGAAAATTCGAGGTATGGATCGATAATTAATTTTCAACGGAAGATTTAAGCACCGTCTAATTTGGTTTGCGGAATACAATAGTTTTTTTTTAAAGATTATTTGCTGTTAGTTTTTATTTTCATATTTACAAATACTTTACAGATTTTTTTTTAAAGATAATTTGCGGTTTATTTTATTAATTCAATATTTACACATACCTATTTTAATTTTGTAAACTGCGTCTAAGGGGGGGTTATATATTTGAGATTTATTTTTTTTATATTATTTTCTGCGCACGCACTTGAGCTCACGTGGTGTCCTATTTGCGTTAATTATTTTTTTTTGGTTGGTATTGAACCGCACACCCCTTAGCGTCCGGTACTTTTGATACGTCCTACCTTTCATTTTGTTCTGTTAAATAGAAATAACTTATGAATTTTTGTTAGGCAAGCAGAAGCCGCATTTTTATATTATTTTTTTATTAAGCCTATGGTAAAGTTAAATAATATTGTAATATGTAATATGTATGTATTTATTTTCAACTATCTTGGGAATCTATTTATTAAAATTGACTAAATTCTAATCTGACAATTTCATTTTTTTTTTTTTATTTTTTCAGGTTGTATACTGTTACTTAGTATTTTAGTAGTAAACCTATTGGTAAGTTGGTGGTTTATTGAATAGCAACGTAGGGAAGGCTGTGGGCCAATTTACCTGGCGCCCCTGATATAACTTCGGATTTTTTTTGTTTTGTGGACCGCACGACCATCTCCACTGTTTTGTCTAGCCGCGAGCCATTCCCAGACTGTCACCGTATAGTACTTTTCTTTCCGGGTGTACGTCTGATTTATATTTGGTACATTTTGTAATTTTTTTATATAGATTCGGTTTTGTACGCCACAGGCTAATAACAGACTACATTAAAAACTACACTACTAAAAAGTACTCGTCGTTCGTACCTGAGAACTCGTTTCTAATAAATTAATCAGGGCAGGAAAAGAGAAAGTAATTCCCAACAACGTTGGGGATTTGGTATGTTTTATTGATAGATACCAAAAAATCATCGGGTAGTTAAGAGAAACTAATCCCCAATAGCGATCGGGGTTTGGTATGGTATTAAACATTACGTTTAATAGATTCCAAGAAATCAGATAGGTATAATAAATAACTAATAACACGGCTTATTACTATCGGCAATACGTTTTGTGTAAATCAAAATTATTATTACGAGGTACACATTTAGTGCCAATGTAAAACTGTAGTAATTAAATTACAACAGGTTGCTTGTTATCAAAGCCATCGTCATGTTTAGTGAAAAACTGTTGTACCACAGTTACGGCAGTTTTACACAGAACTTATGTTGAAAAACGAAAAATAGTGAAACTGTTGTAGTTGTGATATTTAGCTAGTTGAGCATTTGAAAGTTACTACAGTTTTATACGGGATATATATGCATATTTAGAAGCGAATCCCAGTATTACTTCATTTTCATAAACTTTTTGATTTAACAGTTTTGCACTGATGGTATATATATATATATATATATATATATATATATATACACGTATATATATATATATATATATATATATATATATATATATATATACACGTATATATATATATATATATATATATATATATATATATATAGGTATTATGTAGGTTGTACCAACATCAGACTAGGAAGAACAAGAACGAGAATCATGATTTTTAAGTTATAAAAGGAAATATAGATAGTTTTGTTGAAACTTTCTGATTGAGAGAGGTGAAACTAGTGCAATTCTGTCAGACAAACAAAATTGTTGTAATAGACATCTTGTTCGAACTATCAAGTAGAAGTACCAAGTTTTAATATTGAGTGGGAAAAAATGTCTTTTGTATTGTCAATAACGGAGAATTATTATATCTTATTTGTAATTCTGTAGCCCAAAATTCTAAAGCTAGCAATGTATTGTGTCTTCCACCACCAAATTCCAAATTAAGATCAGATAAACTGGCTTCCTTAAAATCAAATTTAAATAAACTAAAGCCAATTTTGACGACCTTTAGCAGCCCTCAAGCTTATAATGTAGCTGAAGCCAGTTTTGTTTTTGCCTGGAATATTATTCGTACAAAACTCCCGTTTGAAGAAGGAGCGTTTATTAAAAAAACTTGGAAGATGTACTTAAAGTTTTAGATTCAAATAATGCATCATTAGACAAAGTTGTTTCGCAAATCTCCATATCGACACACATGTCCGAACGACGTGACGCTTAACTAAAATTAATATATATCTTGAACACAATTTAAAAATGATTTAAAAAACTGTATTGTATTCAGCTTAGCCTTTGATGTATCGACAGGTATCACAGATCTTCCGCAACTAGCATTTTTATTAGATTTCGTGTCACTTCAAGAGTCAAACCGCGATGTAGATATTAAAAATGCAATGGATTCCAGAATAAAAACTTTTGATGTGACTCTTAATAAACTTTTAAGCATTACAACTGATGGAGCTCCGGCAATGCTGGGTAAAAAGTCGATCTTATTGGGCTGATTCTCAAATTCCACAATTCAAACCGATTTACTGCATAATTCACCGAGAATATCTCGTTACAAAATACAGGGTGTTTCAAAAAGGTATGTCATAAATTAAATCACGCATTCCGGGAACAAAAATAAATTGATTGAATCCAACTTACCTTAGTACAAAAGTGTACACAAAAAAAGTTACAGCCCTTTGAAGTTACAAAATAAAAATTGTTTTTTTGCATTATCTCCTAAACTACTTGACATTTTGTAATAAAAATGGACACGTTACTTTCTTGTTCTGAAAGCATTTTTCATACAAAAGAAATAACAAAATCTAAGTCCCCCAAACTTTTGAGTACGTTCAAAGCAAATGAATTTTGTGGCATCATTAGTTTAACACATTATTTTTAAAACTTTTTTGCCTCATCACTTTTTCGAAAAACTAGTTTTTTCCTAGTTGGCCATAAAATTACAATTAGTTTCTACGGCTACAGTAATTACAAACAGTTCCATCAATAATAGTCAATAATTTGAAGCTATCATTTATTGTGTGAATAAGATTAATATTAAAAACTATGGGGAATATCGTAGGTGAATGTCAAGGAAATAGTGCAGCAGCCGCAAGGTGTTATGCAGTAAAATACCATTGATCGTCGTTTACGGGAAACGGGTACATTTCAACCGCAAGTTGCTGGCTATAGTGGTCGTCCAATAACGGATGCAACTGATGAAGATATTTTAAAAATCATTGAAGAAGTCCCTGGAACAACTACAAGGGTAATAGCTGCTCAACTAAATGTTCCTCACGTAAGGGTTTGGAGGCTTTTGAAAGATCAGCTGCTTAAACCCTATCACTTAACAACGGTTCAAGAGTTATTGGTTGAAGATTATCATAAACGGATTGGATTTTGCGATTGGTTATTAATGGAAAACACTCGAAATGTTACATAATTTTATTAGAAATATTTTGTTTACCGACGAGGCTACCTTCAGTAGAAATGGAATAGCAAACCATTATAACGAGCACATTTGGGCCGACAAAAATCCTCACGCCAAAAAAACAACTCATCACCAAAGGACTTTCAAAGTTATTGTTTGGACAGGAATTGTGGATAACAATCTAATAGGCCCAGTATTTCTTCCCAAGAATTTAAATGGTGATAATTATTTGCAGTTCTTGGCAAACGATTTACAAGAGTATTTGGAAAAACTAAATATTGCAATAATGCAATATATGTGATTTCTACAAGATGGCGCTCCACCGCCTTACAGTAATGGAGTCCGGGAATACCTTTGCAAGCAGTATCCTGGTCGGTGGACTGGAAGGGGTCGTGACGCACCTATTTCTTGGCCACCCAGAAGTCTAGGTCTTAACTCTATGGGCTCTTGCTTTTGGGGGTTTATGAAAGAGAAAGTGTATTCTGTAACAATAGAGGACGAACAGCAATTGGCGGTTAGAATAATTGAAGCTGCAAATTAATTTCGTCAGAAAAATATGATTTTTCAGCGCATTCGGTTTTCCTTATTAAAACGATACCGAATGTGTATTGAAAAAAATGGGGGTCATTTCGAACATTTATTGTAATATCATATTTATAGAGGTTATAGACATTTTTTGTACTTGTTACTTCATTTAAGCCATTTATTTAGTTGCACGTAATTTTTTAAAGGTTAATGAAAAGGGCCGTATCTCAATATAAACTGTTTTTTGAAAAAAGTGATATGAGGCAAAAATTTTTTAAAAATAATGTGGTAAACTAATGATGCCACAAAATTCATTTGATTTGAACGTACTCAAAAGTTTGGGAGGATTTAGGGCTGCACACCCCCCTTAAAATTTTTCTGTGCGCTTAGATTTTGTTGTTTCTCTTTTATGAAAAATGCTTTCAGAACAAGAAAGTAACTTGTCTATTTTTATTACAAAATGTCAAGTAGTTTAGGAGATAATGCAAAAAAACAATTTTTATTTTGTAACTTCAAAAGCTGTAACTTTTTTTGGTCTAAAGCTTCTTGCCTTTTCTTCTTGCCTTTCTTTCAAATACTTCTTTGCCGGAATGTCTACTGTCAGGATATTTTACAGAATATATACGTAAGGCAATAGCGGCATTTTGGTGACATTCGAAATATACTCCAATCATATCATACAATTCTGCATTTGATATACTCATCACGAATTATTAGTACTGATAATTAATTACTAATATTACCAATATTAATATTTATTGAAAAAAGTGCAATATTCAATTCGAATTATAATATAATACTTCTTAACAATATTTTGACTGCTGTCAATAAATAAACAATATGAACTCCCGGTCAAATTCATTGTCGTAGCCTACTTAGTTTCGAAAAAACTATTTTTAATCATATGAAATAACAATGGTTAAAATAGGTATCAACATTAAGATTCTTCTACAATAAAAAATTTGAAAGTACCTACTGACTTATTTTTTAATTTAATTTATAATACAGGGTGAGTCAATACTAGGTATATTTACTTATGTTTATGCGTTTCTCGAGTTCGACAAAAGCTATTAACATGCGGTTTGCACCATTTTGTTATTAATTTAATTCAGTTCCATTATAATTTACAATAAATAGGTGTTTACATTAAACATTTAGAAGAAAAACAAATTTTAATTTTTTTTATTCGAAAGTACCCTCTACCTATGACAATTAAAACTAAATGCAATTATTTTATAGTAGATGTAAATTAATTCATCCGCACTCTATCTAATGACACTAATTTCGTTAAAATCGGTTGATTCAAACCAAAGTTATAGGTATTTATCCACAAATACTTTCCAACTCTCCCCCACCCTTTATTTGAAAAAATAAAAAAAAAGTACTTGAACAAATTTGTGCAGAATTTAGGCCTATTTCTAGTTTACTTATTTAACACTTGGTATAATGGGGCATATTTCTCAAAAAACTGGTTTTCAAAGTTTTCTTCATAGGTTACGCCCCCTAGCGGTTAACCCAGAAACTTGAAAGTTATTTCCAGCGATTTATCTTGGCCACTTTTACTAAGGAATTTTTTCTCCTAAAGTTATAACATGAATAGTTTCTGATATATATATATATATATATATATATATATATATATATATATATATATATATATATATATATATATATATATATATATATATATATATATATATATATATATATATATAAGATATGCCGACGACACGGTGATCCTTGCCAGTACCATAGACGAATTACAGCAGGTAATGGAAAGACTTTATTCAGTTAGTGAGGAATACGGCCTGAGCCTCAACTTCAAGAAGACAAAGTGGATGCTGATAAGCAAGAAGCAACAGCCTGCTCGACAGTTACGGATAAGTAACATACTAATTGACCATGTAGAATCTTATGTGTACCTTGGCACCAACGTAAATGCAAAATGGGAACAGGCCACAGAAATTAAGGCGAGAATAGAACGAGCTAGAGCAGCATTTAGCAATATGAAAAAGCTCCTCATAAGCAGGGATTTGTCTCTTCCCCTAAAACTACGTCTAGTTAAATGCTACATTTTTCCGATCTTACTGTATGGTGTGGAGGCCTGGACGCTGACGGAGACGCTCACGAGAAAACTAGAAGCATTCGAAATGTGGGTGTACCGACGCATTCTTCGTATATCCTGGACCGAACATGTCACCAACACAGAGGTAATCCAAAGAATCGGAAAGGAGAAAGAAATCGTGAATACAATTAAACAAAGAAAGCTTGAATATCTAGGCCACATATTGAGACACGATAAGTACCGTCTACTGCAATTGATTGTCCAGGGAAAAATAGACAGTAAGAGAGGGCCAGGCAGGAGAAGACACTCGTGGCTCCAAAATCTGAGGAAGTGGTTCGGGCTCACATCGGTCGAACTATTCAGAAGCGCCGCAAATAAGATCAGAATTGCCATGTTAATAGCCAACGTTCGCAACGGACAGGGCACTTGAAGAAGAAGAAGATATATATATATATACTAGCTGACCCGGCGAACTTTGTTCCGCCTTAATGGCAATAAATAAGCAGATTGTGTTTTTTTTTATTGGAAAAAATACAAAAAAAAATTTGCTCTTCACTTAAGTACCTTGTGATACACGACATTTTTTGTTTTATCATCAGGCGCAAAAACAAACAACGCAGATGGTCTTCCGACCCGTGAACATGCCACGTATAATTGACCATGGGAAAAACATGAATGTTCTAGATTTAAACCACAAACTTTTAAGGATTGGCCTTGTGATTTGTTGATGGTCATGGCAAATGCAAGACGTATCGGAAATTGAAGTCTTTTAAATTCAAACGGCATATCGGTTGGGATCATCGGGATCCTCGGAATGAGAACTTCCTCACCTTTAAATTTTCCTATCATTATCGTAGCTTAAATTACATTGTTCATCAATTTACTAACCACCAAACGCGTACCGTTGCACAGTTTTGGTTGGTTTATGTTTCGAAGCATGATTACTACGGAGCCAACCTTTAGGCGTAAATTGTGCGGTGGTAAGCCAAGCACGTCCAAAGAGTTTAAAAATTCAATTGGATAGTTGGTAGCTTCATCTTTATTTGTGACGCGGTCAATAGATTTGAATGAATGCAATGTTCCAATGATCTTATTTTGAATTATGTAGTTCAGGTCATCTACATCTTTATTCTTAGCCGCTTAAATTGCTCGCTCACTCAACCATTCATTATTTTTGTAGTTAGAAATAATATTTGGAAATACATTGTTGATAAGTTCGTCTTTTGATAAGACAAAATTACAGAAATTATTTGGAAATGATATTAATCTGCTCAAATCATCGACAGGTACTTGACCATTACCGATAGTCAGCAATTGCTCCGAGAAATCTTCAGCAGATGTATCATTAAGCAATGTAACTCTCATGTTTGTTGTCAGCTGCAGTTTCTTCACATAGCGCCATAGATTTGACGATTTGAGGCAAGCGTTTATTTCATCGGCAGCCGTAGATCTTGGAATTACTGGCAGTATTTGGCGGAAATCGCCAGACAGTAAAATCATTGCTCCTCCAAAACATCTCGAGTCATTGCGTAAATCTTTTAATGTTCGGTTAAGTGCTTCTAATGCACGTTTATGCGCCATTGTGCATTCGTCCCAGATGATGATTTTCGATGCCGCTAAAACTTTGGCCATTGCTGAGTGTTTTGTAATATTACACGTTGGTTCTTCAATAGTTTGAAGATTTAACGGTAATTTGAATGCTGAATGAGCCGTACGGCATCCTTCTAACAATGTGGCTGCCATTCCAGAAGAAGCAACTGCAACCGCTATGTTGGATCTCGCCCGAACAGTTGCTAAAACTAATGACATAAGGAATGTCTTGTCAGTTCCACCAGGGGCATCTAGGAAATATAAACCACCATTTTCATCAGCGATTGCCTTCATTAAAGTATCATAAACTTCCTTTTGTTGGTAATTCAACAGGGGTACATTCCTTTGAACTACTAAATCTAATTCCTGGTGATCGTATTCACGTTCCCGTTCCAATTCTCGATTAAATGCGTCATTCATTTCACGATTTGGCGCTGGCATTCCTAACCTGATTAATAAATTACCGCACATGAGGTAACACATATCTTCGATCAAGAGTAAAGCACGATTATGTATCTCCTCATTCATCTCAATATCGTGATTTCTGGAACTGACACGACTTTGATGTAAAATATCTTCTGACATACTATCCTTGTATTTGTGCCACAGGTTACATGGGTTTGATGAAAAACATGTCGAAATTATGATAGCGAATAATGTGCGTATCTGACTTGGAGATGCAGAGATAATGGCTTCAGCGATTGTCGTATCCCAATGGGTATCGTTTTCTAATAAGTTCAATTCTTCACATGCAGCACGATATGTTGGAAATATTCCACCATTAACAGTTCGTAGTGTCTCAAATGAAGTTGGCCCACGCACATTTACCAGCAACAACCGCAAATAGAAACATTCATCATTTTTTGGATGAACTGTATACATACGACCAAGAGCATCAGTATAACGCACATCTGGATACCCAGGAACCGCATCACCTTGCTTCCGTCTTTGAAAATTCTTGGATGAAGCATTCCAAGTATAATAACGTGGCATCTCCGAGTAAAGCAAAGTTCGTGCAAACTGATCGCTTTGGCAGATTGCAAAAAAACTGGTCAATGTAGTTGCTGGAGGTGTTTCAGCACGTTGCGTAGCATTCGAAGCCGTGAAATATACTCGTTGACCATTCTCCAGATGCACCGACAAATGTATAACAGTAGGATGACGTTCGTGAATTGGAAATGCGAATATACGCTAAATCGCTTCATTACAGTTCACATAACGACCAATTTGATAGCGTGAAATTTCATCGTTGGTATTTGAGGATTGCAATCAAAAAACCGCCATATCACTGCCTTTCGTGACATATTTGCAAATATATTTTATGGACTTAACTGAATTGCAGTATTCAACGTTGCAATGTGTCTTGAACGTTTTAGAAATAAGTGGCGAATATGGAACAATTCAACTGTTGTCGACAACGAAATCCATTCTTTTCACTTTCGTTGTGACAGTTCGACCGTTGTCATCTGGTGATCGACGCCGATACAGCGGATACCCATCGTTGCCAGTGACAGTCTCCGCCGTTAATTTCCGTGGATATCGTTTAGAGCACTTTCCGTCGATCATGCAAGGTGATTGGGGATTGATGGCACCACACGGTCCATAAATCATATTAGTAGTAACAACATCAAGTAGGTCTGGATCGACTTCATGATCAGGAATCTCGGCACATATGATATCATCTATTTGGTCAGGCTGAATTCTTTCCACTAACCAAATAAGAATGTGTGCGTGCGGCAGGCCTCGCTTTTGCCATTCGATTGAATACATCCAGCATCGAGTATCTCCAAAGACGCGTTGTTTAACAATAAAGTTCATCAGGGACCGAATTTTTTGCCTGAATATACGTGCTGTGATGTCGTGTCTATAATTTGATGTTTGTCCGGGAAGCAGCAATTGAGTAATTTCTATCCATTTTGGATTACAGGTAAAAGTAATAAAGAGATCTGGCCGGCCGTAATGACGAACATATGTCATTGCATCTTGTGCATATTCATGCATATGACGTGGGCTACCAATGTACGTCGCCAGCAGAATAGTTAATCGACCAATATTAGCTGCATTTCCTTCAGTACTAACTGCATCACGTAAATGGATGTACTCCTCAGAACGCAGTTTGGCTTGTTTCAACCTAATAAATGTTAAACGTTCCGTTTCTATTTTTACATACATGTCAACGCAATACTGCTGAAACAATCGACGAAACCGCAGCAAATAGTTGTCAGCATTTTGACGAATCATCAAGCGATATGCTTAATAATTCATTGAGCTAACTTTCTTTGTAGTTTCTTCACCTGAAATTAAAAATTTGATAATTAACCATTTCAAAGACAAATAATACAGACATTAACCATTATTAAGATACTGATACTTTACCATTCAATGGATTTATCATTTTAATATTAAAATAATATCCATCTTCTCCTTGCCAAAACATCAGTGGGTATTGCAATGCGTCATATGATCGATGAGTTTCAGATATTTGTTGCAGTTGCCCAGTATCGCGACGTGTAAGCACAATATCGCGTTTTTCCAATTGTTCACCAACAATCAGGATGGCAACTTCGTTTACTGTTGGAGCATTAAATGTGCGTTCGTGTGTTCCAGATGGTCGTTTATCTGCTTTAATGACAACTTTATAGTCATCATTTGGCATGCGCTCTAAAGCACCTGAGCTTAAACAACCTGACCAACGCATGATGTTCATGAAGCAGACACTGCAAGTCTTGAATAATTGCTCGCTTCATTCCTGCATTGATCCCTAGGCGTCGATCAAGTTGTTCTTCCATGTTGCCCATGAAATATATTTGTAAAAATTTATTCTGTGTATCTTCGAAAGGTAGTAATGATCCAATTCGATGGTGAATCTGTCCTTGTATCTACAAAATAAAAACCAGACAGTATTAACTGGGTTATAAACACTTTTTCTGTGGGAGAGTAGAGTTCAGTATTAGCAAATATAATACATACCAATAGATAAAGTAAGTTATTCTTTAACAACATTCTATGTAAGTACAAAAATAAATACCTTAAATGTCGGATTAAATCCTCCTTCTTCGATAATGTCTGGCCCAAATGACGTCATTTGGAAACAACTATTGTATTTTCGAGTATTTGCAAGAAAGTGGCGTGATTCTTGTGTTTCGCCACAAAGCAATGAATACAATGGCTCATGTGGCGGAGTCAACACTGGCAATTTCACTTTACCATTAAGGCAGCATAATCCAGGCGTTTCTCCGGAAAACTTTATTGCACCACAATACTCGCAAACAACGTCCATTTGCCCAATGCAAACGCTAGGATGCAAGCTGTAATCATTGCTGCAATCGTATCGAAACGCTGCTCGATTCAAATCAGCTAAATATCTTGTTCTGCGTCGCAAATTATCTATTTGTTGCCTTCTGTTGTTCGCTCGACGATTCTGCATTGCCAACCGAGCTGTTTCACGGGCTGCTTCACTTTGCTCTCGTGATTGAAAAGCACGAAGTCGAGCCATACTATCGCGGCGCTGTTCACGTGCAATTTCTTGTTCTTCTTCAGTCCTTTCATTTGCAGTATTTTGTATTCTTCTTGCATTACGGCTTTGTCGGGAAAAATTCGATCGTCTTGGTCGCGGCAATATTAATTAAACTTCACTTCACTTCAATCCACTTGTTAATTATTTATTTAATAGAAATAGTTTTAATATTTATGTCTTACAAATATCAAATTGTCATACATACGTCATTACATAGCTGTCATTTTACGTCAATTACATAGCTGTCATTTGTGTTTTGTTATTCCAAGTCTGATTCTTTTTTGTTATACCACGTTTTATAGTGACTGACGTTTCATGTCAAGTCACACGCGAACGCTGTCGAACGGGATAAAAAGTATCCTATGTCCGTCTCCTGGCTCTAAGCTACCTCCCTACCAATTTTCAGCCAAATCTGTTTTGCCGTTCTTGAGTTATAAGTGGTGTAACTAATACGACTTTCTTTTATATATATATATATATATATATATATATATATATATATATATATATATATATATATATATATATATATATATATATATATATATTATAGAAAAGAAATTTAATCTTTGCAGATAAGTTAAATAGTAAACTGTTAAATATTGGGGAAATCTGCAAGAAAGACTCTAATAAGTATCAAAGTATCAATTGTTTCGCCCAACGTTTTCGCCAAACAGAATTAATTTGGCTTCTTCAGGGATGAAAGAGAATAAATTATAATTAGCTACCATATATTATCTATTAAAACATTATTGATCTTACCGTAACTTAGAATTGTAGAGTTAGAATTTTAAAAAACTTTGCTAGTAACATAGTGGTGTTTTTTGTTACTATGTGCAAAAAAAAGTTTTTTTAAGGTTTGAAATGTATGGTAGCTTTGAACTTAACACGCAAAGGTATACCCAAGGTTAATCGAAAAACCCAATGTAACTACATTTAAAAGGAGGTAATTCTTTGAATTGTCGGCAATAAGTAAATTTTTGATTTTTAGAAAGTTTAAAAGTGAGGTTCTGTTTTAGCCAGAACGCAAGCGCTGACAAATTCAGTAGTTCTTATGAATCTTTATGTCGTTAAGGTTCATTGGTAAAAAACGAATGAAATTAAATCCCAGTATAGGGAAATATTATTTTGATTTTCTGTATTTAATTATATTCTATTGTTCATGCATTATTATATCTTATTGAGATGTATCTAAGAAAAGCAAGGGAAAGTTATCTTTTTTAGTTAATGAAAATTAATTATAAAAGTAGGTTAGTTGTTAATGGATATATCAGTCAAATTAGTTATCTGTGATGTTGTATTGTTCTTGGTATCTGATCTAAGTAAGAAGTGGTATATATCGCTTAGATTCTTAATTTCACTCTTAACATTAATGGAGAAATCGTTAAGGAAAATATAAGACATTTCGATGAACTCTCTTTTAGATTTATTGTTCTCACGGTGGAGAATTGTAGTGTTCGTATAGTCCATGAGATGACCAGTGGAATGGACATGTTTGGCTAATGCACAACGGTCAGGGTGAAGTCGAGAATCACTTTTATTATTACACTACACAAAAGAGAAGAGAAGAGTATTTAGCATTACACTACACAAAAGTGTAGTGTAATAATGCATGAACAATAGAATATAATTAAATACAGAAAATCAAAATAATATTTCCCTATACTGGGATTTAATTTCATTCGTTTTTTACCAATGAACCTTAACGACATAAAGATTCATAAGAACTACTGAATTTGTCAGCGCTTGCGTTCTGGCTAAAACAGAACCTCACTTTTAAACTTTTTAAAAATCAAAAATTTAGTTATTGCCGAAAATTCAAAGAATTACCTCCTTTTAAATGTAGGTACATTGGGTTTTTCGATTAACCTTGGGTATACCTTTGCGTGTTAAGTTCAAAGCTACCATACATTTCAAACCTTAAAATATTTTTTTTTGCACATAGTAACAAAAAACACCACTATGTTACTAGCAAAGTTTTTTAATATTCTAACTCTACAATTCTAAGTTACGGTAAGATCAATAATGTTTTAATAGATAATATATGGTAGCTAATTATAATTTATTCTCTTTCAGCTCTGAAGAAGCCAAATTAATTCTCTTTGGCGAAAACGTTCGGCGAAACAACTGATACTCATTAGAGTCTTTCTTGCAGATTTCCACAATATTTAAGAGTTTACTATATATATATATATATATATATATATATATATATATATATATATATATATATATATATATATATATATATATATATATATATATATATATATACATATATATAGCCGAAAGATCGGCTTATTGGACCACCCGGTACATTATTTGTTTGATCTTATAAGTGATTTTTTAAAAGAAAAGGAAAGAACCTATTTAGAATTAAACGATGATGAATGGTTACAAAATCACTGATGTCATGGAATATTATTGATTGTGACATATTTTCTTAATAGTGCAAATATTTCGATATGATTTAATTTAGTAGTTGTTACTGTTCTGAAGCTATTTTCTTGTGGCATCTGAAAGTAATTACTTTGGTAGTTGTTTCTTTTTCATTGGTGTATGTTAAGAAATTTTGGAAACTAAGTTATATGTTTTTATTATTAACAATTTTTGGATGCTTGTGTGTGTTTCTATCCGTAAATTGAGTTTACGTAGGTTATGTGTAAAGGAAGACGGTATGACTCCTGTGGGTGACATATTAAATGGTAGGATAATTATTTTTCTTGTTTTCATTTTTGCTTTATATCTATTGCTAGTGGTGTGTATTTATCCATTTTTTCTTGTTCTTTAGTTTTTATGTTTATGTCCAGGAAGTAAATAACTTTGTCTTCCTTTAGTATAAGTGTTATATCTGGTCTATTGTGTCCAATCGTTTTGTCTGTATGTTATGTAGTATCGCAGTACAGTTTAATGTGGTTGTTTCCCAATATTGTTTGTGGTTGATATTTGTTATATGGTGTATGTTCTGTGAAGAGTTTGTGTTTTATTATTTTTGAAAATTTTTGAAAATTTTTTCAAAAATTTTCGTACGCATCTGGACGTCGAGAGTAGCACAGTTTTCTACATCTCTCAGGAACGTATTGATAATATGGGAGATTTTTTTGAGAAAGTCCCAGTTTGAAAACTATCTCTTAATGAAGGATTATTATCATCATTCAAATTTAGATATAACTACTCTCTCCCTTTACTCCCTTTAAGGGGAAAATTCACTTATCCCAGATACCTAGTATCGAGTCATAAAGATGCTCATTTAGACCCAGCTTTTTTATGTTTTCTAGAAGGTTCTTTGAAATGCCTCCAGTAGTAGAAAGAATAATGGGTATTTTCTAAGTACTTTCTATTCTCGATTGTCTTCGTATTTGAATATCTCTGTACTTAACGATCTCTTTATTGTATTTTACACGCAGATTATTGGTGTTAGGTGTAGCCACATCGATTTATGTTGTTTGTGTCGTAAGTTTATTAACTAGTACGAGATCTGGTCTATAGTGTGCCACTGTTTGATATGTGAGCACAGTACGGTCCTAGTATAGCTTAAAATAGTCATTCTCAAGTATACTTTCTGGAACGTATTGATAATGCGGCTTAGTCTAGAATATGCTGGTATCTGATCGGCCTATGGTGGAGCAGTACGGCAAGAGATAAGGGCTTGCGGCTCGGTGATACTCCTCCATAGATCCCTACCGGAAGGGCGTGTGTCGCCTAAATACCGGGTATATATATATTGATAATATGGGAGATGGTTTGTTTGGGGAGTAGTCCCGGTTTCATAGCTATCTCTTGATAAAGGATTTTCCTTATATTTAGTTGCAGCAAATGCCTAGCAGCCTCTGGTAAGATGTTAAATGGTTTCTTGGGCTTGACATCCATATCGGCATTTGTCGTTTTGGACTTGAGGGTCTTTGACTATATATTTCAGGTAATTTTTTGTTGGTATAACTTGATCCTGAATGGCGAGTAATGAACCCTCTGTTTTAGGAAACATCTTTCCTGATGTCAACCAATAGTTTGTAGCTATATTGTCGACATAGTCTTGACTGATTCCCAAAAATTATTGTACGCGTTTGTACGTTGACAGTAGCACAGCTTTTTGCATAGTCTTATACAGGTGTTTACTTAGAACCAGATGTTTTATATTTTCTAGGAGGTTTTTGGAATAACACCTGTAGTAGATAGAATAATAGGTACTGTCTGGGCACTTTCCATTCTCCATTGTCTCATTATTTGTATCTCTAGATCTCTATACTTTACAATTTAGTTGTCTTACTCTTCGTACAAACTCGAAAGTTATTTCGGTTTTCATTTGTTTATGGTAAAATTTCCGCGCTTGCTTTACTCCGAGGTATTTGTACATATCATTTTCACCCATTGCCATCCTGCATATCGGATGTTGTGGCCATCCTGCATATCGAAATCTCCGGGCTGAATCTTTCCTTTGACTATATTTAGTATATAAGAAAGTATATTTGAGAAAGTTTCTACAGCTTTTAGCATCTAATCTAAGTGGTTTGGAGCCGAAGCCATTAATTTCAAATCATTCATATACAACAAATGATTAAGCTTCGCCAAAATATTATTGTTATTTTTGATGCTAAATCCTGAGTCAGTGGAGTCCAGTAGCTGAGTTAGTGGGTTCATCGCTAGATCTAGGTGGTTTCGAGTGGAAGCTATTAATTTCAAATCATCCATATACAACAAATGATTAAGCTTCGACACAACAGTATTGTTATTTTGATTCTAAATCCTGAGTCAGTTGAGTTCAGTAGCTGAGATAGTAGGTTCATCGCTAGACAGAACCAAAGTGGACTCAACGAGTCCCCGGTTAATTGGAATATCTTCACTTTCGATATTGGTTTATGCCATTATATGCTTCAAAAAGGCCACTATAAATAGATTATCATCTGCTTAATATATTTTTATTATATCTATGTCATTCATGCGGCACTGAATTAAAGGCCTTCTTGTAGTGAATGAAAGCAGTGAAAAGGTTCCTTTTTTTGGTGTATGCCTGGTTAGTTAAATGACTGAGTCGATAATAAGTTGTTCTTTGCAACCTATGGAGCCCATAGCGCATCCTATCTGTTGAGGTTCTATGATATTGTTTAAAGTGTTGGTAGATACGTCGCGCTATACAGGATGTGACCAATTTGTACAAAAATGGAAGACAAGTAATTGTGCGGTACTTGGCTGGATCTTGGATGTTATTTTGATCCTTCGATATTGGATAAGTGGTTCCCTATGTAAGAAATTGAGGTATTTTTTGCGGATTAGAGATAACATAATTAAACAATACTGAGAAACACTCATGAACACTCCAAAACTTTTTTATATAGGCAAATGGCAATCATAGTTATTGTCGGTCATTGCTTTTAGAAGATTATGACCTTTTGTTGTTGTGAGTCTTGAGCCCCAGTGTGTTTGTTTCGCATTTCAGTCTGGCTACGAATTTACTGCCAAGTAATTTGAAGAAGGCTTTGTATTCATCTGTGGAGATTGCATGATGAGGTATGCTGTACATTGCAGATATGTTAAATTGCCATGGCGTTGCATTCACTTGAACGATTACTGTTTGTATTTTTTCTGTTGCATATTTTGGCAATTCATGACGTGATATGCAGGTGCGGATTATTACCGCCGAGCCACCATGAGCTGTACCATCGAGGTGAAGTATGCTGTATGTGGTATAGAGCGGAATATTTAACGCGGTTAAATTGGTAAAGTGAGTACTGCTTGGTTTAGTAGGCCGTTAGCGTTCTATGTGACAACTCTGTGTTGTTTGTGAATTTAAGAATTTATTTAGTTAGTGTTTTGTGTTAGTTAGTTTAATGTAATAATATTTTGACTCATGAATTGCGAGAACATGTTTTTGAACTCGTTTAGAAATGTTATTAGTTGTTGTTCTTTATGAGTTTAGGTTCTGATTCGTGATTGGTTTGCTGTGCTGTTAAATTTGAATATGGTCTTTGATAGTTTTTATAGAGTAATGTCTAGCTGATTTGTTTCAGTACATAGATGTGGGCTGTTGAATGTTGTTTTTTGAGGCTGTTGATTTCCTCCATTTGGCATATGCCTAACACGTTTTAGTACGGCCGTATGCTTGACATTGCATGCATTGGATGATTGAGTTTCTCTTATTTGATGCCTCGAGTGCTACTTTGGTGTGGCATAAGAATTCTAGGTTAAATATGTCTTTGTTGTTACTGTTGGGTTGAAGGTCTATAAAAAATAAATATAAGGGTTTCTTTGTTTGTCTGTGTTGAATATTAGTTATATTGCGAACTTTATGGCCGGCCTTTTCTAGTTCCTTTGTTATATATGTTGTGCATATAGAGTGGTGGATATGTCTTATAACCACTCTGTAGGCACGTTCTTTCTTTATTTGGTAAGTGTGGTAAACATTTTCTTCTTCTCGAAAATGTCTTCAGTTTTCTATAGTATCTACTGTAAATGTAGTAATCTTGACAGTGTCGTTTGGTACAGTTCCGGTATAGTTCCTCCTTAATTTGTGTAAAGTTATCGACCATATCTTTAAAGTTTTTGACGCTATATACGAATATTGGAGGTGGTTTTGGTATTTTCTGTTGTTTTTATGTTTCAGTTTGTTTAGGGCTCCCGGCGATTGATAATGCACTGTATCGATTTTGTATTTTTGTTAATTTTGTATCGTTTTTGTATTTTTGTTGGTGATAAGCTTGGAGAATTGAGACCGTTATTATGTTTTGTAAATTTACGTTTTTTAACTACTTGCCATAAGCTTTTATTTTGGGTTTCTTGATCGTCGTCTTTGCTAGACTATATATTTAAGTTTACTGAATGTGTAATTGCAAGTTTAGTTTTGTGTTTGAGGTCTGCCCTACAGTGGATTGTCTATCTAGGTAGTAGTAAATTGGTTGGTAGTTGTGGTGGAAATTGTTTTGGTTTGGTGGAAGAGCGAATTGATTTTGTGGAATGTTTGATATAGGAGTATTTGTCGGTTGCCAGTATATGTGGTTTGGTGCATGTTCGGAAGTGTTTTCTAGTGACGTATATTGTTGGGGAGTTGGATACATGTTTCTGGATGTTTGTTAATAGTGGACCTGCTGCTTACCTGCAATTTCTGTTGATACTACAATAGAAACTTTGTTTATGTTTCGTGTGTGTGGATTTTCCATTGCAGAAAACAGAATTTGTTACGTCACTGCTACTTTACTGTTTATTTTAATAACTAGAATTTTGATAACTAGATTTTTACTTGTTCTTATCAGTGGTCACATTTTGCAATCGCACTCTTCGGAATTCGTCCTTACTCCACGATATTCAAGTAAACACTATAAAATAGAATAAATAAAATCCAAAGAAATTGTAATAAAATAATAATTATTAGAAGAAAAATAACAACAATGCGAAGTTGATAACGTTACAACATGGCCAGTGCCTATAAGATCGAGGCCAAGTAAGTCAACTGTCAAATTGGTACCTATCACCACCCACCCCGAATTAGGATATATATTTACAGATTAAGAATCTTCATAATTTTATTTTAGAAATTTTGAAAATTATTCCTGCATTGGAAATCGAAACGTCAAAACAAATATCAAATATAATTCTCACAACAATCGTAAATACTTTTAGTTATAGATTCAGGACATAGATCATAACCTACGTTAAGGCAGTCTTTATAATCACAGTTGGAGATAATTAAATTAGGTACATAAATCAAAAATTGAAAAGTTACTGTTCAGATTAATATGTATGTGGGGGAAGTGATATGCCTGTATTATTAATATTATTATTTTCGAATTTTCGAATACTCACTCGGGAAAAAATTATTAAAACGTTTTTTTATCGTTGGCGCGTGTTATTTGCAAAGCTAATAAATATATTGATGTTTAAGCATTGAATTTAGTCTATAAGTTTAGTTTAATTTATAAGTTTTGGTAACCCGAAAAATGTTTCAAAGTAAGTATATCTTATCTTTTCATACAGAAACCTTGTTTCTACTGTTCACCTCTATTTAGTTTTTCCGCAATGTTTCTGATTAAAAGTAGGTACAATAATTTGTCTTATACGAAATTAGAATAACTTGAAAGTTGGCGTATGGTATAGGAGTGACGACACATTTTATTTAATTAGTTGAATACAGTGGTACCGAACATGATAATGATTAAAACAAATAAGCTTATTTATTACATTTTTTAAATGCGGATTAGTATACCATTTATAGTATAGCTTCTTTGACGTAAATTTTGGTCAATGATTTTATTTTTATTCAAACTCGTTTTTGTTTTGTTAAAATACTATGATAATATTAGTTTTACATTCTTCATAGTACAACCAATTGGTGTATTGTTCATGTACATATATATATATATATATATATATATATATATATATATATATATATATATTTATATATATATATATATATATATATATATATATATATATATATATATATATATATATATATATATATATATATATATATATATATATATATATATATATATATATATATATATATATATATATTTACTTTTCTAACGGCGGTATTTTGCTTGGAGGGTCGAGCAAGCGATATTTTCTTTATGAGAGGTGTCCATCTAAAAAGTAACAGGATGTTATCATCTCTTTTATTAAAACAATTTGGCCTATTTTCAATTTCTATCGGTTCTCGGCAATTTTTGGTTAATAGAAACGGATAAATAATATGGTTCTGGAGATTTCAAAATCAATTTTGTGACCTGTATGAATATGGTGTGGAGCTAGACCTGAAATTGAATCGAAATGGCGAACAGAAATGGATTGTTCATAAATCCTCTTTTGGATTCTACAATTTGTTTGATCTGTATATTTATGATCGGGGCACTCTGCACAAGGAATTTCATTAACTCCTTAAGTGCGACCTTGCCGAAACGTCATCAAAACAATGGTTTTTCTATTAATCTTAACATATATATATATATATATATATATATATATATATATATATATATATATATATATATATATATATATATATATGAAGTAACAAGAAGTCTAGAGACCTCTCTCTGATAGTAAATTAGGTGAACCGCAAATTCAAAGCCTCTTACTAGAGACTTTTAACGACGCTAGAAGTACATTTTTACTTCAACATGCATCTACGATTCACCTTTGAAAATTACTATCTTTTTCGCTCTTTACGTAGAGAAAGACGTTTAAATGAAAGTAAAAGATTGCATTTCATTTCAATCGGAACTCCACCATTGCTCTACACGTGTTTCGAGTTATTCAACTCATCATCAGGAGCACTTGTGGAAGTTCAACTGAAATGAAATGCAGTCTAGTATTTGGTTATTATAACCAAAATAACAAGCCAGGTACGCTAGCAGCGACATCTATACGAAGTAACAAGAAGTCTAGAGACCTCTCTCTGATAGTAAATTAGGTGAACCGCAAATTCAAAGCCTCTTACTAGAGACTTTTAACGACGCTAGAAGTACATTTTTACTTCAACATGCATCTACGATTCACCTTTGAAAATTACTATCTTTTTCGCTCTTTACGTAGAGAAAGACGTTTAAATGAAAGTAAAAGATTGCATTTCATTTCAATCGGAACTCCACCATTGCTCTACACGTGTTTCGAGTTATTCAACTCATCATCAGGAGCACTTGTGGAAGTTCAACTGAAATGAAATGCAGTCTAGTATTTGGTTATTATAACCAAAATAACAAGCCAGGTACGCTAGCAGCGACATCTATACGAAGTAACAAGAAGTCTAGAGACCTCTCTCTGATAGTAAATTAGGTGAACCGCAAATTCAAAGCCTCTTACTAGAGACTTTTAACGACGCTAGAAGTACATTTTTACTTCAACATGCATCTACGATTCACCTTTGAAAATTACTATCTTTTTCGCTCTTTACGTAGAGAAAGACGTTTAAATGAAAGTAAAAGATTGCATTCAGAGATTTACTATCAGAGAGAGGTCTCTAGACTTCTTGTTACTTCGTATAGATGTCGCTGCTAGCGTACCTGGCTTGTTATTTTGGTTATAATAACCAAATACTAGACTGCATTTCATTTCAGTTGAACTTCCACAAGTGCTCCTGATGATGAGTTGAATAACTCGAAACACGTGTAGAGCAATGGTGGAGTTCCGATTGAAATGAAATGCAATCTTTTACTTTCATTTAAACGTCTTTCTCTACGTAAAGAGCGAAAAAGATAGTAATTTTCAAAGGTGAATCGTAGATGCATGTTGAAGTAAAAATGTACTTCTAGCGTCGTTAAAAGTCTCTAGTAAGAGGCTTTGAATTTGCGGTTCACCTAATTTACTATCAGAGAGAGGTCTCTAGACTTCTTGTTACTTCGTATAGATGTCGCTGCTAGCGTACCTGGCTTGTTATTTTGGTTATAATAACCAAATACTAGACTGCATTTCATTTCAGTTGAACTTCCACAAGTGCTCCTGATGATGAGTTGAATAACTCGAAACACGTGTAGAGCAATGGTGGAGTTCCGATTGAAATGAAATGCAATCTTTTACTTTCATTTAAACGTCTTTCTCTACGTAAAGAGCGAAAAAGATAGTAATTTTCAAAGGTGAATCGTAGATGCATGTTGAAGTAAAAATGTACTTCTAGCGTCGTTAAAAGTCTCTAGTAAGAGGCTTTGAATTTGCGGTTCACCTAATTTACTATCAGAGAGAGGTCTCTAGACTTCTTGTTACTTCGTATAGATGTCGCTGCTAGCGTACCTGGCTTGTTATTTTGGTTATAATAACCAAATACTAGACTGCATTTCATTTCAGTTGAACTTCCACAAGTGCTCCTGATGATGAGTTGAATAACTCGAAACACGTGTAGAGCAATGGTGGAGTTCCGATTGAAATGAAATGCAATCTTTTACTTTCATATATATATATATATATATATATATATATATATATATATATATATATATACTACAAAACACAACTATTTGGGTATGCACCGGAAGACAGGACAAAGAAGGACTCTTTTTAGTATACCAAGCTTTCGCAAATCTTCATTTGCATCATCAGGGTGACTAATTGAGGTTAGTTGTAATGGTGTTTATAAAATGCAATGAACAACAGCTTATCTGACTACTAAAAATAATGGCGAACACTAGTACCCAAATAGTTGTGTTTGTAGTCTAACTGATCAGCGTTGATTACAAGCGGTTATCGCTTTTTTCAGTGTATATATATATATATATATATATATATATATATATATATATATATACAGAGTGTCCCATAATTAATTGGGCATTAGCTAATGAGCTAATGGGTGATAGCTGACATCAAAATAAAGCGTTTAAGCTCAAATTGCTTAGGCAAAATGTTGTTGCTAGTTTTCGTTTTACAGGGTGATTCATTATTATTTTTTTATATTATTTGTAGGGATATATTGAAAACTATTCAACCGATTTAAGTAAAATTTGGTATCTTGCTATTATTTAGTATGCTTAGTATGAAAATGATATTAGTTTTACCGATGACACTAGGTGGCGCCAGCTACTATAACATTGGTTCATTAATGGAGCCATAATTTTTTTCCCGCCCTGTATAAACATTCTAGGAAAAAAACATGAGATAAGATTCAATTCTACACAAAAAAGGTATTCTTGTTTCAAATCAAAAAAGTACACTGTTTTCGAAATTTCGAAATAAACGTATTTTTTAGAGACGTGCATAAAATAAAAAAAATTTACAAAAACTTATGTAAATTCAAACATTATTCAAAAGGTCTTAAATAAAAGTGAATATTAAATGTATTAGTAGTAAATAATTTTTGCAAACAAAATGCATATGATTGAAACAATTATTTTTATTAAACCTTTGACTCAGTAACAAATTTTAAAAAAATCAGAAATTAAATTAAACAATGAAGTGAATATAAAACAATTAACAAAGTGAATAATTCAAAACGAAACGAAAAAAAATTACAATAAGTGTTCAAAATGTGCACCATTAGATAAACTACATAACCTAAATCTTTTGTGTAAGTTTTGTCTTATTTTAAATAATGAGTTTCTTTGGGCCCTAATTACGTTAACTCTTTTTTTTATAAACAAGTGACTTTAGGTAGCCTCACAAGTGAAAGTCTAGGGGATTTAGTTCGGGACTGCGTGCTGGCCATGGGTATACTCTACCTCTACCAATCCACCTTTGAGGATAAATTTTATCTAGATAATTTCTAACTTCTAGGCTATATTGTGGTGGTGCACCATCATGAATGTACCAAGAGTTCCGTCTCAAATTTAGAGGTATGTCTTCTAAAAGAGTTGGTAAATCTTTTTCAAAAAATTTAGATACGTTACTCCGTCAAGCCTAATTGGTAATTCGAATGGTCCTACAATACAATCTCCAAATATGCCACACCAGATATTTATGGAAAACTCGTGTTGAAAATGATGTTCTTGAAATGCATGAGGATTTTTTGTCGCGTAGGTATGGCTATTGCGCCAGTTAAACACACCCCTTCTAGTAAATGTGGCTTCATCGGTAAATCAAATTTTATTATAAAACATTGGATCGTCTAAATGCCGCCCCATCATAAACTGACTAAATCGGAGCCTTGCTGGAAAATCCTGTGGTAAAAGATTCTGTACTGGAGTAAAACGATACGGATACAGGTTTTCTGTCCGTATTATTCTTGACACCGTAGATTTGCTTATACCAGTGGCCGCAGAAACAAGCCTTGTACTGGTTTCTGGATCTTCTGCAACACGCACAACAATTTCATCCTCCATATCCGCATCCATTACTCTCGGTCTTCCAGCATTCCTGTTTTTGGGATGAAATGACCCTGTTTCGCCTAATCTGTCGAACAATGATCTAATAGTTTTATGGTTTGGTTGCCTTCTATTGGAATAAAGTTCGAAATAGAGTTCAGCTGCTTTACGAGAACAAAAATTTTCCTGGGCATACAAACAGATCATATCGCGCATTTCTACATTAGAAAATTCACTATGACGTGGCATTTTTCCTTTATCTTAAGTGGTTTATAAAAAACTTAATAGCACTTTGACAAATAATGACTCGCACTGCACTTGGACAACTAATAATAAATAAATTCGTAGTTACCTTTGACAACTAATAATAAATAAATTCGTAGTTACGTCTTGACGTTGTCATTAAGTTCAAAGCATACTTGTTTTGCAAAAAATTAAATAGAGACATGAATCATTAACAAAATACGTATATTTCGAAAACGGTGTACTTTTTTTATGTGAAAGAAGACTAGGTAACTTTTTTGTGTAGAATTGAATGTTAGTTCATGTTTTTGAAGTTATACTTCTTTAGGTGCAATTGGGAAAAATGTTGAGAGTAAATTTTTATAAAAATTGCTAGTTGCTAAATCTTTGAATTTACGTATATATCAGTGCAAATAAAGTGTGAAAAAAATATATTTTATAATTTTTGTGTCTTTGAATTTGTCTTCGTCGGATATAGGATTATAGATATTAAAATATGATGATAAGAAGATTAAAAGGCAATCTTAATATTATTTGTACCTAGTATAATCTGCCAAAATAATTCACTTTAGTATAAATTTTACGGCCATAGCACACTGGCTACACCAGTTGTCACTCGAAAACGGGAGTCAAGCAGTGTCTACCGGGGTCATCCTTTGGATGGGTGACCGCTTAGGAACATAACATGTCATGTTATTGCCTTGCTTACTTTTTTTTATTTTCGGTATTATTTAAGAAAATTTTTAGGAAACTTGTAAGTATTAAAATTAGTTTAATATTTAAATAAAACACAAATAAACTGTTTAAAATATATTAATTTCGTTGAAGTCATATAATAGAAGTATAACTTCTTACCTGCGTACAAAGTACACACATATTCTTTTTTAATAATAGACTCGTACTGCACTTTGACAACGAATAGTAAACAAATTCGTACTTACGCCTTGACTTTGCCATTAAGTTCACAGCATACCTAGGTACCTGCTTGTTTTGCGAAAAACAAAATACCTACGTTTATTTCGAAAACGGTGTACTTTTTTGATTTGAAACAAGAATACCTTTTTTGTGTAGAATTGAATGTTATTTCAGGTTTTTTTTCCTAGAATGTTTATACAGGGCGGACAAAAAAATTATGGCCCCATTAATGAACCAATGTTACAGTAGGTGGCGCCACCTAGTGTCAATGGTAAAACTAATATTATTTTCTTATTAAGCATACTAAATAATAGCAAGATACCAAATTTCACTTAAATCGGTTGAATAGTTTTCAATATATCCATAAAAATAATATAAAAAAATATTAATGAATCTCCCTGTAGAACGAAAACTAGCAACATTTTTCCTAAGCAATTTGAGCTCAAACGCTTTATTTTGATGTCAGCTATCACCCATTAGCTAATGTCCAAATATATATATGTATATATATATATATATATATATATATATATATATATATATATATATATATATATATATATTATATTCAAAGGAGGGAAATAATTGTGGTAAGTAGCTAAGAGAAAAAGTGTCTTGCGACAAAGCGCCTTCGGTAAATGTGTACGCCCCAACAAACGTTAGCAAACGCATGTGTTTGCAAGGAATTTTTTTGGCTGTGTTTAGTGTGTTCGCTTCTGAGTGAAGGTGTCGAACATCTTCGCGATTTTATATTGATTTTCAATTTGGCAATAATGAAGTGGACTACTTCTTCTTGTTTAAAACTTATTATTTTGTATCGAGAGCGGGAAGTTCAGTAACAGTCGAATAACAACCCTTTGATGAGCTCTGTTGGGGATTTGATTTTTCCACGGTTTTACATATTATATTTTCACTTCACGAAGTATTGAAGTTGACCTGTTCCACTGGTTTTGTCACAAATTTTCGACCTTCACTTTAACAAATGATTTTACGTTATTTAGTACTACATTTTTCACCTTGCTCGCTGTTTTACCGTATCTTGTTGGGCAATGCGATCCACTTCTTCATTTCCTTGAAGACCAATGTGTGAAGGAACCTATAAAAATTGTACAGTATGGTTGCTTTTCTGTATGGCAGCTAAAAATAGTTATTTTTTAATTATAAGAGCAATTATGGGATAAGTTTGTATAAAGTTAATTAATGGTATTGACAGAACTAAGGTAATTAATAATTATAAGGGCACTGGATATATTATTGGAGTTAATATGACTGAACTCTTGATTAATTACTATTTAACTGGGAATAAGCCACAATTAAAGGTTAAAATACGTTTATTGACGTTTCAATTTTCACTTCGGAAATCGTTCTCAAAATACAAACATTGTTTGTATTTTGAGAACGATTTCCGAAGTGAAAATTGAAACGTCAATAAACGTATTTTAACCTTTAATTGTGGCTTATTCCCAGTTAAATAGTAATTAATTTAAAATGCCACAAGAAAATAGCTTCAGAACAATATGAACTCTTGATAGATGGCATATAGCTTGCCAGTATGTACACATATTAGGTAGCTCATGCCTAAGTATAATATTTGGAGTAAAGATAGCTCCCCAACTCTAGTTGATGTTTTAGAAGCGTCTGTGATTGTTTGGATTAGAATTAGCAGCAAATGCAAATGTAAGAGTTAATTGCATCCTTCCATATTTAAGTGGCGGCTCTCAAGTTTCTGCTCGCAAACTTCCTATTGAGCTGGTTCGGAATGCTCCTGTGGGTATTTTTTATGTCGTAGTTTGAATAAGAGTTTTCATCAGATTTATTCCATTTTGCCATGTTTTTTAATTTGTAGTAATTTTTTCCATGTACGTTTTGCATCAAAGATCATTACTACAAACCTAATGTCATCATCATAATTTAGGATTTCGTTATATTATTTTAGTTGTGGTTTATTCGTATTAAGTTTCTTTGAAAATATCAAACACTTTGATTTGCTGAGTAAAAACGGAAATCCTGTTTTCTTCAACAAGTTTTCTAGTTTGTGAAGTACAGTTTGTAAGTGACGATAAACTGAGAAGATTTTCCCTAAAGATATTAATACCAGATCATCAGCATATAGTCTGCCATGAACCAAGCAGGAGTTTGATGGTATAGTATTATTCGTGGCAATTAACAAGAGCGTTGCACTTATTACAGACCCTTGAGTAGTGCTATTTGCTTGATATCTCATTGAAGGTGTGCAGTGATTGACTCTTACTTGAAAATTGCGTTGTTTAAGAAAATTTGAAATGAAATTATTAATATTACCTCTAATATTCCGTGCGTTTAGTGATCTGATAATATTGTAATGCCATGCTGTGTCAAATGCTTTTGTAATATCTATGAACACTGCTATAGTTTCCTGTTTTTTCACAGAACATTCCAAAATTTCAGACTATAAATCAATAAGAGTATTATTAGTAGTTTGGTTTTGTCGAAATTCACTCAGCTCGTTAACCAGAAGGTGATTTTCTTCTAACATTCACAGCAATCAATTGATAACTATTTTTCCATGACTTTGAACATTATATTGGTGAGTGAGGTGGGTATGTATAGAGAATTTTTAGTTCATGCACTGTTAGGTCTGAGAACAGGCACAATTATTGAATTACTCTAGGAGGTTGGAAAGACATTACTTAACAATATTCAATTTTAATTTTTAGAAGAATACAGTTAGCGATGTCTGGTTATTTTTTCAAAAATACTAAAGGTATATTATCAGGTACAGAAGATGAGCTTTTAGTATTATTAAGGGCAAAGTTAAGTTTATCCAACGTTAAAGGGATATTAAAAGGACTGTCAAGATCTTTATCTTCCCAATCGAGCTGTTGTTTTCGTGTGACGATATTGTGTTGTATATACTTTTCGGAATGGTTACTATTGCTGGAGATTGCTTAGAAATATGTGGCAAAAGAATTGGCTATTTCATTGCGTTTTGTTATTACATTAGTATTATAAGTAATAAACGGTATTTTGAAAAATTTGTTTTTTCCTATTATCTTACGAATATTGCGCCAGACTATCGATAAATGTGTTGAACAGTTTGTATTTGAGACAAATTTCCCCCAGTTAGTTTTTCGTGCAGTTTTTGTTATATATCTAGCGCTCTGTAAAAGCTGTCTAAAATTATGCGCTCTGTTTTTTGTATTCAATGATGTTAGTTGTTTTATTATGTTTCTTCATTTTCAGGTGGAAAATCATTGAATAAAATTTTTACCATATCATAATGGGTATAAATCACGTTTATATTCCATTGTAATAAATTAAATGTTTATTTTGTTATTATTTAAATATTCTCCTGAGATAACTCACTTGACGTATCCGCTTCGGGTTTTTCATCCTCGTATTTGAGTTTTCTTAGTTGTTTCGTCAGTTTGTTTTTTAACTTCGTACATTTCAATTTTAATGGGCGGTCGGATACTTATGGATGGATTTTAGATAAGAGTTGTACAAGTGATTCAGTGTCAGGTATATTTATTTGTAACACTAATATCATTTTTGGCTTCTTGAAGGTTTTAAAGTAATTTAATAACTCTTTAATTGGTTGCATTTGGGTTTCTAAAGGCATTGACGATGTTTTTGTTTTTATTCTTTGTTTTTATCTAGGTTGGCTTTGAAAATACATTATCACTAGCTGATATCTTAATGGGAGTTGTTATTTATTCAGATATAGTTCTTTGGAGGAGGATTTTGCTGTATTTTCCTCGTTAGATATGCCAAATTCTTGTGGTGCTGGATAATCTTTACTTTTACTTTACAACGGGTGTTTAGTTATACCTGTATTGATGGGGTTACTGATGTGGATATATTTATTTTGGATACTACTGATATTGCGTTAACTGTAGTTGATGTATTGTGCGTTGTTAAGTGGGTTGTAGATATGTTCTTGATTGTGAGGTCGAGGTATTTGATATATTTGTAGAGCGTTGTTGAAGGTGTAACAGCAGTCGTTACTGCTGAAAATACTGTAGTAGATTTATTTATATGTATTGGAAAGTATAGTAATTGGGACAGCTGTATCTAAGTTATTTACAATTACTGAGCAACTATATGGCAATTTTGTTTTCAATAGAAATATACATTGTCTAATGTTAAACAAATAGTCGACGGAAACTAAGTACATGTTTGTATTTCAGATTGGTGGTTAATATTCGCAAAAAGGACATTGATAAAGTTAGTTTAAGCCCTAAAGATATACGTTTTTTTCTGTATTTTTTTTGCGGGATAGTGCGAGATATATCGGATATTAAGAGTCCTTTACTTGAAGTAATTAGTCTACGGACTTGACTTTGTATATTGTTTACAGTGATGAGACCTCCATTGTTTAAAAAAAAAATCATCTACAACTTATTTGATTGAGAAATAAATACAGATACGATTGTTAGTGATTTTTGACAAAAATAGAATATGTTTTGGATTAACTCGAGAGACTATCGCTAACAAGTATTCTTCTTTTATTGTCAACTTTACTATTAGTCCAGTAAATGAACGTGAAAATGTGACACCCTGTAGTTTTCTGTATCACCACCGAATTGCATTAAAATTTGGATTAAGGTTTAAGTTACCCTCCACTTCACTTTGGGACTTTTGCCGTTGGCAGCATTTTATTTTTTTATGGGTGAAAACTACCCCTATTGGAAAAAATTATATAATTGTAAATTCAAGTAATTTGAAAATATTTAATTATTAAGTGACAGTAAATATTGATTTCTTTAAAACTATAAATACCATAACTTTTTTAATCAAAATGTAAATTTATTTTATTTTAACTTAAATATTAGTTTGTAAGGATGGGTGCCTTAATAGCACATTATGTGTACACTCCGTTCGCTGTATCTTTGCACATCATAGTTGTACGAATTAAATCAAAGTGTTTAAATCAAACGTAAGTCTTTTCTAGATTCATGAAATAATTAGGAAATGTTTAATATCCCGTTAAACGTATTTATAGTGATTGTTTTTGTTTATTTATTGTACTGAATGTTAAAAACTCATTATAGAATTGTTTTGAACGTAATTTTGAGTTTTCTGCATATTCAACGTTATTATGATTATTGGAAGAAATGCTCTATCTGAAATACTGTAGTGGAGGAGGAGCAGAAAGATGGACCCAAGATTAAACAGCTTAAATTCTCATATTTATTTATTTCTTGATACAGCAAAGCATCCAACAGCCGAAGCCAGTTACTGAACGAAAAAAAAGTTTTCATTCAAAATACAATACTAAACATTTACATCGTATATGTACATATGACATTCAATTTTTAAGCTTAAGCGTAAGAAAATGCCCTAAAAGATAAAAAACTCTTGTGCATGCTTTTCGAACTAAGTTACTAACACAAAAAAAAAAATAATTAAACTTTTACTTATATATCGAACTTCTCTGTAGTTTTCAAAATAAAGTGTGGAAGGTTATGTGTAAAAGGTTTCATTGTTTTAGCCTAAAGAATGGATCAATTACTTTGTTACAACCTATTTCCACAAATATGACTAAATGACTAAATTAATAAAATAAATTGAAAAAAAAACAAAATATCAAAATTATATATTTTCTTCACTTTCAGAATCCAAGCTATCTCCAGGATTTATTATGATGGGTTGAATATCAATATCAACTATATTTTGCTCTCAGATACACCATTTTTGAATAATTTCATGATTATGTCTTACACATTTTCCCATATTTCTCCATTACATTGACTAAGCGCCTCTTTCCACATATTAACTACTGTTTCTCTAACAGCACTAGTAAAATAGCCGTCCCTACCAATATGCTTATTGTATATTGCAATTTGCCCAAATTAATTCAATAGCGTTTAATTCGCAATGATAACACAATGGTAGTCTCAATACTTCATGACCATGCTCTCTAGTAACTCTTCAATAACATACACATTTTCTTTTTTATTCATTTTTGCAACTTGTAATAATTCAGGTTTTGTAAATTTTAGGTCAAATTGGATGTTATTTGTTGTCAGCCAGGTAACAATTTCATCTTTCTTTGAAGCAGTGGTAGGCTGCTTTTCTAAAAGAACACTATGATATGGAGCATTATCCATTACAATCAACGATGGTTCTTCTAAATTGGGAATTACTTGTGTCCTTATCCACTTAGCAAAAATGTCGTTGTTAATTTCTCCATGGTAATCAATATGTTTAGATTTAGAACAAAACAATAAACTTGCTTCAGAAACAAATCCTTTAGAAGAACCAGCGTGAAGAATTATGAAACGTTTACCATCAAAACCTTCTGGATTACGTACACTTTTGCTACTAGTGTCTTGACAGGAAGTTGTTTTATTTCCTTTTGAATAAATCCATGTTTCATCCAAAAAAACAAGTTTTCTTGGATGCACACTTTCCAGGTTTTCAAAGTACTTACAAAAGAATTTTGCGTTTAAAGCAGCAATATTTGTTCGTTCGAATAATGATCTTGTCGATTATAATATTGTCTTGTCGAGAATAATGACGGTTGTCATCCTTTTTATATTTAAATCCTATATCTCTCAGTACAATGCTCAAGGATGTTTTTCCCATAGTAACAACTTCTTTTTCCTTTAGTACTAATACTAGTAAACTAGTAATAATAGTATAAACTAGTAATAATAGTGAAACTTTATTTTAGAAGTGTTAATTTTGATGTGAAACATCTATTGGCTGGGGTATAAACCAGATCGTTTTTATTTTGTACAATATCAATTTATACACATACGAAAATGGTTGCGTTTCGATTTAATTTGAGTTTCTTACCACTCACTGACACGTGTTTCTGGGTCTTCCCGTCATCAGAGAGAGCTTGTAAGAAAACTCAAACTAAACCAAAACGCACCGACTACTCTAGCAATTATAGAAAAAATAATTACCAAAGTATGTTACTAGAGACATCTAGTGATGAAATATGAAGTTAAATGTATCGATACCAATTAAAGTAAATTGTATACTCACGCTTAATCAAGCCATTAAGAGCGATGCTGGGAATATTTATATTCCACTATGCATCAACAATTTACCCATATAAATTACCATCTTTCTTGTACTCATTGCGTCGAGTAAGGACGATAAATATACGAAAATGGTTGCGTTTCGATTTAATTTGAGTTTCTTACCACTCCCTGACACGTGTTTCTGGGTCTTCCCGTCATCAGAGAGAGCTTGTAAGAAAACTCAAACTAAACCAAAACGCACCGACTACTCTAGCAATTATAGAAAAAATAATTACCAGAGTATGCTACTAGAGACATCTAGTGATGAAATATGAAGTTAAATGTATCGATACCAATTAAAGTAAATTGTATACTCACGCTTAATCAAGCCATTAAGAGCGATGTTGGGAATATTTATATTCCACTATGCATCAACAATTTACCCATATAAATTACCATCTTTCTTGTACTCATTGCGTCGAGTAAGGATGATAAATATACGAAAATGGTTGCGTTTCGATTTAATTTGAGTTTCTTACCACTCCCTGACACGTGTTTCTGGGTCTTCCCGTCATCAGAGAGAGCTTGTAAGAAAACTCAAACTAAACCAAAACGCACCTACTACTCTAGCAATTATAGAAAAAATAATTACCAGAGTATGCTACTAGAGACATCTAGTGATGAAATATGAAGTTAAATGTATCGATAGCAGTTAAAGTAAATTGTATACTCACGCTTAATCAAGCCATTAAGAGCGATGCTGGGAATATTTATATTCCACTATGCATCAACAATTTACCCATATAAATTACCATCTTTCTTGTACCCATTGCGTCGAGTAAGGACGATAAATATACGAAAATGGTTGCGTTTCGATTTAATTTGAGTTTCTTACCACTCCCTGACACGTGTTTCTGGGTCTTCCGGTCATCAGAGAGAGCTTGTAAGAAAACTCAAACTAAACCAAAACGCACCGACTACTCTAGCAATTATAGAAAAAATAATTACCAGAGTATGCTACTAGAGACATCTAGTGATGAAATATGAAGTTAAATGTATCGATAGCAATTAAAGTAAATTGTATACTCACGCTTAATCAAGCCATTAAGAGCAATGCTGGGAATATTTATATTCCACTATGCCACTAACCATTTTCGTATATTTATCGTCCTTACTCGACGCAATGAGTACAAGAAAGATGGTAATTTATATGGGTAAATTGTTGATGCATAGTGGAATATAAATATTCCCAGAATCGCTCTTAATGGCTTGATTAAGCGTGAGTATACAATTTACTTTAATTGCTATCGATACATTTAACTTCATATCAATTTATACTTACTTTATAGGTACAGACATATTGTACAGTGTTTCGTATTGCCATTTTAGTTCCTTGATGAGTTTTCCCCGAAAAGTCCTTTATTCTTTGGTTATTTCACGTTGGAATATTCGATTTGAAATTTGACAAATAAGAACCTACTTTTCATGAGCTACAACCCAGCTTCTACTTGGTCTACAGACTTTATAGGTATACCGTTTTTTAACAAGCTCCATTTTTGCTAAAAAATACTTTTTTCGACAAATACTTACTATTTGATTTATTTGTGAAAAACCGTCTGAAAACATGGTTTTTAAGTTCATTTAAAACACATCAGTTACGATTCGTCACAGTTCCGGCGCCGAATCAAACAATCTGTCATAAAAAGTATTCTCTTATAGAAATATTCCACCGGCATTTTTTTTTTATTTAATAATTAATAGAATGTGTGAGAAAATATAATGTCTTATATGATTTCTCGCATGCAAAATAAATGGACATGTACTTTAAAGCAATTTTTCGACATCCTAAATTATTGATGAAATTTTACATCATCATGAAGCAGTTCTTTATAAAGTGTCAAGTATTCTCCTTCGGTATCCCTTTTTTTGCATCCGTCATGGATCCATTTCCGTCTTCTTGTTTGGTTTGCTTAAGGTTTGCTTCCACTTCCTCTTTTTTCTCGTCCTAACATATAGAAATTATTGCTAATTCTTCATCCGAGAAACTTTTCATCTTTTCAACAGATTAAGATTAAGACTTTTTGAAAAAACTTTTTAGAATAAAAGTAGTTTAAAATTAGTAAATATATATATTACCGGATTTATTTTGAACGCATGTTTTTTCACCCACAAGAAGGGGTTGCTTTCACGTCCCAAGTAAAAACAACCCTGGGTCCAAGTCCAAAAGTAAGTGGAACCTAAATCCGAATTTTCAAGCAAATCCTTGTTACACTTCAAAACTGGAGTATATAGCGCATTATTAATTAAACTTAACTAGTAAAAATGGCGTGTACACGCAAAGATATATTGATTTAAAACTTAAGTCTGATTAGACCATTGATGTGCAAATTGGCAATGAAACAATTTAAAGCGTTTTTATGTGTCAACAATATATACACAAAATAATATGTTAATTTTTATGTCTATAAAAAGTAAAACCTGGCGCGTACACGCCAGAAATCAAAATTTATTTTCATTATTAACAACTTTTTAAATGTTTATTTATGAAATGTGATCATTTGTGATAACAGCTGATGGAAAACAAGACAAATTTTAATAAGTAAATAAGAAATTCTGTGTTTTGTTTTCTAAGAATGTTTCATCTAATTTTTTTCTTCACAACCAATAAACTTTGGCTCTAAGTTTAAAAAGTTAAATTTCTATCGTGTTATGTCCTTTGTATTGATTTAAATAAAGACTTGTTTACTCTGTTATTTCTTTTACCACAAACATTCTTGCTATATAGTTTACTTTTTCCTCAAAACTATATATTTTTATATAAGATAGAAAAGGTTTTGTTGAACTTTTACAGTCAATAGATATCCTTATAGATTTCAATTATTTGTCGCACTACGAAATTGTCATTTTTCAGAAATTTTTAGTACTTGTTAAAAACTCACTTGGTCACAAAGTGTTTCATTATTCATAAAAAATTAACAAGAACAAAAATTGTAAGCAATAATCAAGAGTTTCAACTTCAAAAAAATCTGAAGGGTGTCGCGCGAAATTTTTGGACAGAAATTATTTAAACAATAAAATAATTGTAATAATTAAAAGAAATATATTAAAACACTACCTTTCCTGGATGATTTATTCTATAAGAACGATACTGGATATGAGATGGTGAATAGAAAACCAACACACACCAACAGATATTTAAATTACGAATCAAATCACAATATTATTATTAAAAAGAAAATCATTAAATCCTTATACAATGGAGTCAAAATTACTTGTTCTAATGAAAATTCGGTCTTAGTGAAGAACAAGTTGTTAACATCTGTTTTATAAAAATTAAAAAATGATTATCCTTTATTGTTTATAAATAAGTAATTTTCAACAAGCGACCGAATAGTACAGAACAATTTAGAACGAGATAATAAAGCATACGCAAGAAATAATACGAGGAAAATAACAATACCATACATAAAAGGATTATCAGAAAAACTTAAAAAATATGAAACATTTTAACAACATATAAAACAATAAACACCTTGAGATCTATTTTATCTAAAACTAAACCTAACAATGAACAAGAAAACAAAAAAAAAAGAATTGTATTTATAAAATACCTTGTGAATGCGATCAGTTTTATTTAGGTGAAACATCAAGGCCATTAAATGTTAGAATAAGTGAACATCAATCTTATAATAAAAATAGAGAATTTGATAGATCTTAAATATGTAAACACGCATGGGAAAATGAACATAGGGTTCAATGGAATGATTAAAATATAGTTCTAAAAGAAACAAATGATAAAAAAAATTAAAGAAGCGGCTCTAATTATGCTAAATGAGACCAATTGTGTCGCAAATTCCTTGGCAAAATGCAGTTAGGTGTAGTTACCCATATTAAAGGAGGAAGTTAATAAAAGGAAACTACCTCCATTAATATGTCAGTAACATATAGAGGATACATAATTTATGTTTTTTATATAACATACATATAAAATCAGCAATATAACTTTTTAAAGGCGAATCACATGCTATGATTTTTTTCTGACGGATATTCTCAAGTTAAAGTTGATTTATTGTAATCAAATGAACTATCTTACAATAAAGTCGTCTCAGAAACGCTACTCAGTACTATTGGCAATATCATTTATATATATATATGTATATATATGTATATTTATATATAATATATTATAAATATATATATATATATATATATCATATATATATATACATATATATATATATATATATATATATATATATATATATATATATATATATATGAATATATATATATATATTTTAAAATGTATAATATATGTTTGAATTGACAATATAAATGAGTCAGATAAAATTCAATTATTAGAAGAATTTTTTACCAAGTAACAAAAAAAAACAAAATTTGTTTAATTTATTAATGTTTGTATTTTGAGAACGATTTCCGAAATCGAAATTAAAACGTCAATAAACTTGTTTTAAACTTCAATATTATTATTCCCATTAAAATAGTAATTCCAATAATCAAATATTATCTAAATATCTTAGATATATATATATATATATATATATATATATATATATATATATATATATATATATATTATCTAAATATCTTAGATATATATATATATATATATATATATATATATATATATATATATATATATATATATATATATATATACATCTTTCCAACAATGTCGCGTCTTTTCGTACTTGCACTTTCTTGCGTCTCCTTGATGTTGATGAGTTACGTTTGATTCGATAGTGAATATTTGTTATAAACTGTTTATTAATAAGGGCTGCTAATTTTGGTTTTTATAAAATATTTTTTTTTTATTCAAATTTTCATTCAATTTGCAAATATTGCCAACTCCTTTAGGTATCTTACTTTATTAGCTCCAATTTAGCGTATATTATATATTATTGCGTCATTACAGTGTTGCCACACTTACTTTCCACAAAATGTTTAAACACCTGTTCATTCATGAGTCATGAGTTAAATTTAGATTCCTACAAGTGGAATCTGTTGTAGATGCTTTATATGGACTTTTTAACTTTGGTTACTCAATGCATTTAAATTGGGTCCTAGTGAATAAATTGGGATTTATTTGATAGGAGCATTAATAAAACGATAATAAAATATTTTCTAGTTTTTATTGGTTAAGATAAAATCAAAAATTATTTAAAATACAAAACTTTTATTCTTTTAAATATACAATCATTCTTAAAATGACTTAAAACCCAAAATTTAATAAAAAACATACGTTAATTTGTATGTTTGCAATATCTATTTTGTATAAACACTTTAATCTTTAACCAGTTTTTATTGTTTAATAGCTCAGGAAATTCATTCTTTAGTTCTTCACACTCCCTTTTTTTTGGAGGCCGTCTAGATTTGATATGATTCTTGAAAAAGTTTACAGTGACAGACTTTTGTCTTTCAGTCCATGGCACTAGTTTCCGCGCAGTCCTATTTTTAAATGTTTCATTTTCTTTCGTTGGAGAAACGGTATTCTCTATTTGACTAGTTGATGGTTCATTATCATCTTGCAGCAAACACTTTAACTCATCGTCATCATCATCATCGCTTTCAGAAAAGTTATCTTCGAACAGATTTTTGTCCATATCAATTTCCACTTCGTCTAAAGATTTCCCTTTATAATTGTTGGCTGTTCCATTTTCCATTACCATCAACAGTTTCGCTATTTTAGTAGTTTGGTAAATATCATCTGGCAGTCTGTAGGAATTTCTATGCACACCGGGCGTATGTCCCATGAAAGTAGCTAATTGCTCAATCTCTCCATCAGATAAATTTAATAATTGTGACAAAGTTGCCAGATGCTTACGCAAACGAGTGGATGTTATAGAAGTAGCATTTTTCGCACCGGATAATTTTGCGTGCTTTCCTAATATTTTGTAACCGATTAAATGTGAAGAAGATTTAGCAGGAGCAAATAGGTAAGGATTATCCCTTGGTACAAATGCATTTCTAACCGCAAGCAAAATATCGATATGATTTTGTACCTCGGGGTTGAATAAAACTGGAACACCCCTGCCCCTTTTACCTCTAATGACTACTCTCTTCATTGAACTTAATAATATTTTTTCAGAAGGTGAAACTGCTTTTTGAAACTCTTCATATTTTTCATTTCCGATAGAGTTAACATAAGTGTGAAAGTACATTCTCTGTAATTCTCCAGAACGTTTTCTGTTTAGCAAAATTACTCTACAGTATACGGATTCAATGAGATTGTTAAACGCTTTAATATCTTCTAATTTTAGTATATTTTCGGAGTCAGTCTTTTGAGGTGCATTTTCAACTGTAGCGTCATTTAAATAATTCTGCAGAATTTTCGTTGCATCGTCAGCAAGTTTAACTAAATGGGATCTTAGCAATTTTAGATCATTTGCTAGTGGAACTATTGTGACCTTATTCCATTTGTTAAGATTTAAATTATTAGCTGCTTGGGATGAGACCTCAAAACTCCAGTTTGTTTCAAATAGATGAATTAAGGTTTTAAGTTCTGCCTCAATTGTTGCAGTTGAAACAGATAAGTATGCAGTTTGTTTCTTATAGGCAAAAGTGATTGCAATATCGCAACATTGTTTGAGTGATCTCACTATATTCATGGCAAAAGTTGGAGACAAGTAAATGTCTTTTTCAGGATCATAACAGGCTATTCGTTTTGTGGCTTCAACAAAGGCATCAAAATACTTTGGTCGCAGTGCTGAAAACATAGTGGATATAGATGGGTCTATGTTTCTCATTTCTATAAGTATTTTTGACAGTTCCCTCATTTTGCGTTATGTAACTGCTATAAAATGCTTTTCTCTGTGCGTCTTCAAATAGCGGGTTCCAAATGCACGAATTAGAAAGTCGTTCTTAGCTTCCATTGAAATCTTGTCCGCTCTCATCCTAGGAAACACTTCTTCTTTTAGTCGATGATCAATTTTAATATTGGGAAACATTTTTGATTGGCCAGCAAATTGTGACCTCTCTTGATTGCTTCTATTTCCACAATTTTTTCTATGTCGGTATAATAGTTTGGAAGAGAAAAATCCTAAACAATTGTCACAAGGAATGAGAACCCGATCTGGTACATAAGTCTGTCTAACAGCCTTGAAACAGTTTCCCCCATCCGCTAAAAAATTACCTTTTCTTCTGAGTTTATCAAACAGACTTCTTCTTTCTCGTGATCTGATTGGTTTGGAGATAATTTCAGCCACATCGAGTTCCATAGAATGGTTCCTTATAATATGGCGACCAAAATTAAGAACTTCCGTTTCACAGTAGTAACAATAATCTGGTTTTCTTTTATAAGGAAGTTTGAGATTACCAGTGTTTCTACACTTTTGTTTATTGGAAAAGTGTAGATCTTCTTGTACCTCAGTTAACGTTGCATCGAGTGCTGAAATATCTTTCACTTCATGGGTTAACTGGTTGTTCGTACAAGGTTCTGTGAGAATCCTGAGATTTTTTTGACTTAAGTTTGTAGCACTGCTGTTATCTGAACCATACTCCTATAATAAAAAAATATAGAATTAAATTATATACGAGCTTTATTCAAGCAATCCGTCAAATAATTTTGTTCAGTATGAGTTATCTACTGAATAAATATCTTTGTACTTTACAAAGTAAATGGGGCATAAAGATATTCTATATCGCTAAGAAAAAGAGCACACACCAAGCCATAGATTGTTATCAAAACAAATTAAAGCTACATAGGTTCGTTCATAGCTACATAGGTACATACAGTTCGTAATAGTATTAATATTATGAAGAATAAATTAATATTAATAATGAGGTGTGCTGTTACAAATTGTAAAGACTGATAAAATATTTTCATATGTTTATATACTGTGCAAAAACAGTAATTTCTAATGTAATGGGCATTATGATCAGAACACGACGGGGTACTAATAACGGAAGGACAGGTAACAGAATTACACCCTGGCAAAAATACTGCTTGGGAAGATTGAATTACAGCGTAGCGATATTGGTCAAATCACAGAATATATACGAGGAGTAACAAGTAGAAAAGTTATTAGGCGAGCTGATGAAATAACGCTAAGTACTGCAAGACACTCCAGATATGATCCAGAATATAACACAGCCCAACAGTGTCTGGATACATTAAAACAAAAACTGTACTTTGTTCAGGACGACTAGGGAGGTACAAAGTTAGTAACAACCTAAAATGTGACAATGTACTTTTAGAGAATCCTGAGAAGATGTTCTATCGAAAACTACATTCCCGGGAAATTTATCCCGGGTATATCTCTAATCAAGAGATAGCTATCAGCTAGGATTTCTCCAAACGGAGATAAGTCCATGAGAGTATGCTTGAGAATGACAACTGACTACAAGCTACACTGGGACCGCACAGTAATCACAGATGGTACACATAATAGAACAAATCTCGTACTAGTAAATAAATTAACAAGGCAAACAACACTATGGTGATGTGGGGATAACAGCAATAATCTACGTAATAAATTTACTGAAAATATCGCCAAGTACAGAGATCTGTAAATTCAAATACGAAGATAATGGAGAATGCAAAGTACCCAGACGATACATATTATTATATCTACTGCTGGAATCATTCCGAAGAACTTCTCCGAAAACATATAATGGCTGGGTTTAAATGAACACCTTTATTACCCACGACGGGCAGATAAGTACGAAAATTTTTGAGAGATACTCCAGCATACCCCAAGTCACCTAAGTAGGGCTCGATAACACGGAAAGAGTCTCATCAGAGATCAATCCTATTGATACCGTAGGTATCTGGGGTGAGTCAATTTTTCCCTTAGATGGAGTGAGAGCTGCATGGCTAAATCTGGATAATGGTAATACAGTAAAACCTGTCAATAACGGTCACTAAAAATGACAGAACTATTGGCCGATATAAAAAAGGTGGTTGCTAATACCATGTTTTATAGTCCACAAATTTTGGTTTGTGGAACTTTGAAATTGGCCGGCTAGTACAGGTGGCCGTTAACACAGGTATCACTGTACTAATAGTGATAATGAATTGATTTGCCAACAAAAGATTGTGTTCCGTTACCATTACATTATAAAATAATTATTGCTGCAAACCAGAGTTTAAACACTTTGAACTAATATTGTTAAATTAAAGAACTACAGGTATAACAGAGAACGTGAATGGGTTTAGAAAATTCATCAAGTCACCAATATGATTTTGGTACGTTATGTTTTGTAAAATAATCCATATTAATTATGTGCATCAAAACGTAAGTACTGGTTAAAATTTACAATGCACAATAATGCAATAACAAGGAGGAAAAAAATAAAATTAAAAATGTATTAGGAAACAGCCAAAAAATGTAATACTTACCATATCACTTGAAGGGTCATATAGTGAACCGTCATTATCAGTAGCATGAAAAGGATCCTCTGGTGTCAAAGATAAAAAGTCATCATTTTCTACCTGAAAATTACAGCATCAATACAGTGTAATTCATTATCGGTTTGATAGATAAAAAGAGGAATTTGACATTACAATATTCTGACGTCTGATTATTTTTATTTACCTCTTTCTGATTTTCACCGTGTCTGTTTTCTTCATCCCTTTCGTTTTCTTGTATTCCCTTGTAGTCTGAACAATCAGCAGTTAATGGCCTACACGGTGCTTCAATTATGACAATTTCTTGTATAACTATTTTTTTATCAGAGGTTTCGTTTTTTTCTCGAAGTTTATTCATTATCTATAAAAATAAGAATATTTTGTTACAAGTGTTTGAATCATTATATCAAAAAAATTTCTTTTATAAGTATCACTCTCTATAACTGTTTAGGAGGTAGACTTTTTTAAAGTCTGAAATCTTACCTCTCCTTCATTGTTTGAAGAGTTCTTCATCAACGATTCGCTCCAAGTTGATTTGCTACAGAAAGAAGCTTGAGGCGATGGTGATAGCTCGTGATTTAAGGAACAGTTTTGTTTTTCTGTAATATTACAAGAAGTAGGTTCCTCCATATCTGAAACTTATCACAAAATATTTTACATGTGCTAGAAAAAGCATTTTTATTGTTTCAAAAAAATATAGATTATCTGTGTAATGTTGAGTGACACATCACCTTTAGTTTATCAGATATCAATATGTAGTTTGTTTTTCAAGCCAGATACTCAAATTTTCTTTACTGTGTTTTAAATTTGGGGGACGATCAAATCATACTCATATGCTTTAGATTATCCAGAGCGAGTAGCTTATTTAACTAAGTACAGGAATGGACACAGTAAATATAAGCAGTTACTCTGTCCGTTTCCAATATAGATAAACAAATTTTTGTTGTAAATGACTCTTGCCTACAATTTACTGATTTGAGATAGTTTCCTGACAAATGCGGAGATTTTATTGTAGTATGGTAATACACTATTCCTTTGAAATTATACAGGGTGTAACCAAAAATACAGATCATAAATTAAATCACATATTCTGAGACCAAAAATAGTTCGACTGAACCTAACTTATCTTAGTACAAATGTGCACACAAAAAAAAGTTACACCCCTTTTAATTTACAAAATGAAAATCGATTTTTTCCAATATATCGAAAACTATTAGAGATTTTTTATCGAAAATGGACATGGGATGTGGCATTCTTATGGCAGGAACATCTTTAAAAAAATAACACATGAAATTTGTGCACTCCATAAACATTTTATGGGGGTGTTATTCCCTTAAACCCCCCAAATATTTGTCTACGTTCCAATTCAATTATTATTGTGGTACCATTAGTTAAACAAAATGTTTTTAAAACTTTTTTGCCTCTTAGTACTTTTTCGATAAGCCAGTTTTAATCGAGATATTTTGCCAAAGAGGCAGGCGGGTGGCAAATTGAAAATTGAATTTAAGCGGAAAGCAATGCTTATTTCTTAAATAATCATTTTTTATGTTTTCTGACCTCAATAAAATGTATTTTGAATCACGTAAATTTCATACATTCTTCTTTTTGTGTAGATTAATTTAATTAAAACAAAATTTTGGACACCCTAAATAAATAATTATGTTAATGTTTATATGACTGAATAGAGAACTGAATAGCCTTTCAAATGAGCTAGCACACGACCCTATTTTCATTTAAAAAATCATCGATTATGTCATCAGGCCTAGATGGATGAGGTCGCTAGTATGATACACATGCCAAAAATCATAATTTAAAAATAAAAATCGACCTGTTTCGGGATTTTAACTAAAAGTCGCCGGTTTACGAAATAATGAATTTATTCAATTTGGCTTTGACACACTATACAATCTTACTTAAGTAACCATTTACAAATACGTGGTGGATTTTAAAGATGCTCAAAATATTTCGATAAAAACTGGCTTATCGAAAAAATACTAAGAGGCAAAAAAGTTTTAAAAACATTTTGTTTAACTAATGCTACCACAATAATAATTCCATTGGAACGTACATAAATATTTAAGAGGTTTAAGAGAATAAAACCCCCATAAAATTTGTGTGGGGTGCACAAACACTGTTATTTTGTTTTAAGATGTTCCTTCCATAAGAGTGCCACATATCCATTTTCAATAAAAAATCTCCAATAGTTTTCGATATATTGGAAAGAATCGATTCTCATTTTGTACCTTCAAAGGGCTATAATTTTTTTTATTTTTTTTATGTGCAGATTTGTACCAAGGTAAGTTAGGTTCAATCGAACTATTTTTGGTCCCAGAATATGTGATTTAATTTATGACCTGTATTTTTGTACACACTGTATATTAAGTATTACAATAATTGAAACTTATAAGTGGTCATTTTGGTGCTGTGTTGGTAAGTTTATCTCAATTTATTCAATAAATAAAAACAGTAACTGCTTTCGTTAAGGATTTACTAAACAAAGTTGTTTATTCAACTTCTTTAACGGATGATTAAAAAATATTAACAAAAAACATTTTTAATATATTTTCCTCTTTTAGTGCACAGTTTAATAAATAATCTCGAAATCAAAAAGAAAAAATAATTAAAAATATTTTCCTTCTAATAAAAATATTGACAAAGAAATTCACTTACCTATTTGAGGGTTAACATAACACATTTTAAGAATCTTCTTGCTTCTAGACATGGTAATAAATATACGACGCAATAAGCGCTACGAACAAGCTGATATTAAAATTAACATCACATCAACGGATCAACATCAACGAGAAATAAACCGAAGTCGAAAGATTCTGTTCTAAAAATAGATACTAACAGCAACGTTGCCATATGTCCTATTTTGACGCAATAAAGTACTAGACGAAACGAAGTATACGATAAATATGTATATTATAACCGCGCCACTTCCGTCAATTCGATGAACTAACATTATTCATTTGGTTACAGTTTTAGAATATTATTGCGTCTCCCGATTTTTAGAAGAAGTTTAATATCTCAGAAATCTAACTAGAGAGCGCTATGACATTTTGGGCTATGACAAAATATAGAAATCTGCATTTAACTAAGGGGCCATTTTTAAGTAGAAGTAGCGGGAAGTCCATAAATTCAGGATGGTTTTATTGCGCCCAATATTCGGACGTAATAGCTCGAAGGACGCAACATTCAATGCAACAGTATATAATATGGAAGCAATAATAATATATACATGAATATATATATATATATATATATATATATATATATATATATATATATATATATATATATATATATATACAAGAAATACTGGAATACTGAATAAAAAGTCAGACATAGATGCAACATTTATTGTTATTTACTGACAAAACATAAAAATAATAAAATAAAGATTTACTTTTACATATACACACCTTAATACACCTGCATACAAAACATGTTGCATACTATCAAGACAGGTTTATTATACTACTTTCATTAATAAAATAGCAAGAACTCCTAATTACTCTTTAATCACACTATTTTTGTTTTTTTTTCTGTTCTCTATGGATCAGTCCAAAACACACCATGAAAAGATGTCACTATCAAAATTTTAACTTTCCAACTATATTTTAAAATGTAGATTGTCCAATATTTTAAATGTTATATTTTATATGTGTGTTTTTAATGTTGAGTGTCGTAGCTTTACAAAAATAATCTCAACGACTAGTAAGTTGTAATGACAATTTGAGATAAGTTGTAAATATTTACACTTTCTTCTAATTACAGTGTCTTAAAGAAGGAATAAAAGAATTCCGACAGCTCGACCAAAAGTCAAAAGAGTGTTTCTATAACATCCCGGCCAAACCTACTGACTGCAGCCCTAATAAACTGTGCTGTTTGTGATATATATATATATATATATATATATATATATATATATATATATATATATATATATATATATATATATATATATATATATATATATATATATATATATATATATATATATAGATAGAAATAAAAATAGAGTGTAAGCGCATAATTAACAATTAAAAAACAGTAGTTCTAAATTGAAATAAGCGCCGATTGCTCTTCAGAATCTTAAAACTGAATATTTAAACCCGTAAAATAGTTTCGAAACACAATTCAGACTTCTGCCTTAATCCGAGCCTTCTAAAAATTGCAAGGCATAGCAGACGTTGATAAAGATGTTAATAGAGACATGGGGAATCTAAAATTTGCATTCCACGACATGTCTCCTTAATTAAGCAGAAATCTTTAGCTAATTGGTTTCTTGTACTCATACAGAATAGATCCGAATAAAATGAAATGAAAAAGACAGTCAAGATTTCACGTACAAAGCGTCTATGTATCTGTTTATACGTATTTCGCTTTAATAAAGCTCATCAGAACAGCTATTCATAGGCGTTCTCAACGTGAAAAATAAATCTTTCCTGTCTTTAAGAAGCAACAATAAAATGGCTTCGAAACGGACGCAATAGCGACATCTGATATTAAATCCGTAAAATAGTTTCGAAACACAATTCAGACTTCTGCCTTAATCTGAGCCTTCTAAAAATTGCAAGGCATAGCAGACGTTGATAAAGATGTTAATAGATTTCTGCTTAGTTGAGGAGACATGTCGTGAAATGCAAATTTTAAATTCCCCATGTATCTATTAACATCTTTATCAACGTCTGCTATGCCTTGCAATTTTTAGAAGGCTCAGATTAAGGCAGAAGTCTGAATTGTGTTTCGAAACTATTTTACGGATTTAATATCAGATGTCGCTATTGCGTCCGTTTCGAAGCCATTTTATTGTTGCTTCTTAAAGACAGGAAAGGTTTATTTTTCACGTTGAGAACGCCTATGAATAGCTGTTCTGATGAGCTTTATAAAAGTGAAATAATCTTGACTGTCTTTTTCATTTCATTGAATATTTAAACTTCAATTTAGGCATTTGGCAACTTCAAAAATAATAATTTACATATGAGTTTTTAATCGTCGAAAATGCGTATTTTCGCATTTTTCCGATTACTGTGCGCTCATAACTCGAAAACTGTCAACTTAGAGAACACTAGCAAGATACCTTTTTTGTTTACAATGATACAGAAAATATAAAAAAAATATATTCCTGAGCAAAAAGGTAATTTATGGAATATGTTTAAAATAATTGTTTAAATCGCCAACTTTTTTTCTTGGACTAAAGATAAATAAGTTGAAGTTAAAAATGAAAAAATTACTGTATAAATATTTAAATTCATTTATTAAGAATATTTGAAATTTATCAAAAACAAAATGATAGTTAAAAGACAATAATACTTAACAACTATTCAATAACACGTTGTACTAACACACTTTCCATTGAATCATTTATCTGAGAATGCCACAAAAGATATTTTTTTAATAATCCAATGTAAGTCAAAATCAAATATAATTAATTTAATAAGTAGTCGATAAATACATACATTAATACAAGTATTATGGAAATTAATAGTTTAAGTGTTTATCTTATTCTTAATAGGGTGTGCCAAAAGAAGCGGGACGGTCGAATATTTCGCGAAATTTACATTGGATTGAAAAATAAAAAACCAGTTTTTAAAATTAAAAAAAAAATATATCGAATAACACCAAACATGACCCTCACCCCAACCCCCTGGGGTTGAGGCAGGAGCAGGTTGAGTTGACAGATTGCGTTAGATTCACTTGACTGGTAATTTTATAGAGAGACGATCGAAAATTTATTCCTTTAAATCTGGAGAAATCGAAATAATATTTTTAGGCCTAGGAGGAATGTCTTTCGAAGTTATCTAAATTTAAAATATTGAAATTTGAACGAAGACAAAAATAAAGAATTTTACCATTTAGATTGTGAAGCATCCCTCCTTCAGCTTTCCAAAAATTTGATCCATTTTCTGCTGTTTCTCGTCTTCACCCCATATAATATTCAATGCTTCAGAAAGCGAAAAACTTTTTCTAAAACGTTAAAAGTTTGTAATAAAATAACGTACCATTAAAATACTATGCAGTCTCAACACGCCTTCGGATACAATATGGTGTCACCAACTTTTAAGTTGACTTACTGCACTAGTGTCAAACCTATTTAGTTTTATTTTTTTAAAGGTTATGTCCGCCATAACCAATTTAAAGCTTTATTACGATCTTTTTAAAAATAATCAATAATATAAAAAAAGTGTACTTACGCCCATTGAGGTTCCATTTTTGCATCTAGCGCAATGCAGCGTGACAGGAAAATGTCTATATGACCAACAAACATAAGTAAAACAACCTGCAACCTACATCAACTGAAAGCCAACTGTCCAGTGAACACGTAACAACAGCACACGTGCTTCTATATTTTCGACTTTAACAATGCGAGCGGGGCAAAAGATAACTAATTTGCGATACCAAATGGTTTCCGTAGGCCATTCAAAATTATATCTGTATTTTTTATCTTGTTAGTTTCTATAGATTCTAATAAAGATCTATAGCTTAAGGCCTTTATTTCGGATGTGAAGAATTTGAAATTGGTCACTAAAAGAATGATTATGTTCTAGAAGATGAAGTACGTACGTAGAATCTGTTTTTCTATTATTAAAACTCTTTTATTTTCTGCTATACGTTTGTTAAAAGTCCTATCAGTTTGCCCGTTGTACCTAAGTTTTTGGACAGTTGCCACAATTAAGATGTTATACATCACTGTGAAAGTGCTTTTTTTTAACTCATGTAATTCATAATATATTTGCTTAAGTTGTGCTGTGTTCTGAAATAGCTGTTTCTTTTTTATGTGTTATTTTTGTTGTTAACATCTTGCCTGTATATGTAATCGAGCAGAAGGTACTGGGTTTTTTCTCTGGTGGTGTATATACTAATTTGACGGCTTTCTTATGTAGGTTTTGTTTTAAAATTTTGTTTATTGTTTGTTCTTGTACCCATTTTTACTGCTATTTGCTTAATGATATTCAATTCTATATCGAAAGTATTTTTTGACATGGGAATTTCTATTAATCTATCTAATATGCCATGATAGGCTGCCAATCTACGTTGTGTAGTATGGGATAATGAATTGTGTATAGTCGAGTTATTATGAGTAGGTTTATCAAATACGAAAAACTTAAGATTGTTTTTGAGTCTGATAATTTTTAAATCTAGAAAATTGATTGATTGATTATGTTCTGTTTCTATTGTAAATTCAATATGACTATGACAAGTTGCCTATTAGTTCCTGTACTGGTATGCTATACATCTTGCTTTACAGGCACTAAATTAACAGAATCTAAGAGATACTAGTGAGTTTGTCTTTTTTCTTAAATTTTTAAATCGAAGCTTCTATCGAAGCGTTGTAGTACTATTTTTTCTCCACAGTAAAATGCTGAGGCGAGCGTACCGAACTAGCGCCATGCAACGGGATTTAATTAAGCATCCAGAAATCAGATTTTAGTAACTCAATTTAGTTTAAAAATTTAAAATCCTTTGAATGATATTAATCATTGCTTATTGTTCAATGCGATTGTTTGTTTATGACATTGAAAATATCGGTGTAACTAGAACACGCTTACCGAGACACCGACCTAGTGAAATTTGCAATGTAATCACAAGCTTATTTAATATCGTTTACAAATTATATTAGTAAAACATGAATGCATAAACAAACGCACGTGACTTAAATACCTGGAAAATATCGGGGGTAGATTATTAAGAATTAAGAGTTAACAATCGAAGCTAAGTCATCCGTTAACTGGGTACTCTCTCTATTATTGTACTTAGAGAACCAATAAAGTAATCATAAGTATCCAGTGAGTTCGAGTTAATCAACCCCATGCGGAGGGTAAACTACCCCTAGAGTTCCACTATATGGAATTCCTGATGGAAGCAACTTAATAAACCTTATATGACTATCCAACATTAATATAGCCACAAAACAACGTCTTCACGGGTAGCGTCATAAACTAGTGGTTCTTGACGTTGATTCACTACTCTCGATCAATTCGTTTCTTTCTTCTTCTTTTTCGTCTAGCCATTCACGTCCACATCTGAACATAAGCCTCTTCAAGTCTTCCTTTCCATTGTGTTTTATTGTACGCTACTTGTAGCCAATTTTTCCCGGCAGTCCTTTTCAGATCATCTGTCCATCTCATAGGAGGTCTGCCTGTAGCTCTTTTGTGTTGATATGGTCTCCAGGTTAAAATTGATCTGTGCCATTTGTTTAGATCGCTCCTAGCTACATGTCCAGCGTATTCCCATTCCAACTTTAATGATTTTTGCACCACATCGGTGACATTGGTTTTCTGTCTTATCCATGTGTTTGTTTTCTTGTCCTTAAGTGATATACCTAGCATTGCTCTTTCCATCGCGTGTTGAGTGACTCTAAGTATATTCATATTCTTTTTTGTGGTTATCCATGTTTGTGCCGCATAAGTTAATATCAGAATAATGCATGCATCAAAAATTTTAGATCTAATATGTAATTGAATTTGTTGATTTCTGAGTATATAGTTCAGGTTACCGAATGCTGCCCAAGCTAACTTTCTTCTTCTTTTTATTTCTTCAGTTTGAATTTACCTATTTAGTATTATTTTTTGTCCTAAGTATATATATTCTTCAACTTTTTCTATAACTTTATCGTTTATTATTGTCACGGTGTCTTCGGAGTGCATGACTTTTGTTTTGTTTAAATTCATTTTCAGTCCTATTTTAGAAGATTCGGTATGTAGTTCTAAAAGCATGGTTTGCATTTCTTGTAGGTCAGTAGCTATCAGGATTATGTCATCTGCAAATCGTAGATTACTAAGGTAGCGGCCATTGATGTTTATTCCCTTATATTTCCAATTTAGGTTTTTAAAAAGGTCCTCCAAAACTAAGGTGAACAGTTTGGGTGATAAAGTATCTCCCTGTTTGACTCCCCTGTTTAATGGTACAGGGTTCGTGTGTTCATTTTCATTTAGGTAGTATGTAGCTGTAGCTTGGTTCATCGTTTCTTTTATTAAGTTAATATATCTGCTGTCTATTCTACAATTTTGCATTGCGTTTATTACGGCCGTGTGTTCTGTGGTATTGAAAGCTTTTTCGTAGTCTACAAATGCTAGGAAAACTGGAAACTTGTATTCGTTCCATTTTTCTATTAATATTTTTGTGGTTAACAGGTGATCGGAAGTTGAATAGCCTTTTCTAAAAGCTGCCTGTTCATATGGTTGGTATTCGTCTAATTTCCTTGTTAGTCGAGTAGTTATGACTTTGGTGAGTATTTTAAACAGGTGTGACAGTAGGCTGATGGGTCTGTAGTTTTCCAATTTTCGACTATCACCTTTCTTGTATAATAAGATTACTTTAGAGTTGTTCCAGCTCTTGGGGACTTTGCCCTGATGTAAACAACTGTCCACAAGCTTAGTTACAATTGCAATTAGTTCCTTACCTCCTTCTAATATCATATCTGTGGTAATACTATCTTCTCCTGCAGCTTTATTTCTCTTCATGTTTTCCAATGTTGTAGTTACCTCTGAAATTGTTACTTTTGGCATTATTTCTGATCCAACATTTTTTATTAATTTCCGTGCTGGTCTCATCTCATCATCTTGTTGATGTGTTCTGTAAAGTTCTGTGTAAAATTCTTCTATTCGTGTCAGTATGTTTTCTCTAGTTGTGATTTCATTTTCGTCTTTTCCCATTAATGATATCATCTGACGTCGTCCTAGTGTCGGTCTGAGGCATTTCATACTCTTATTTTTTTCAATAGTTGTTGTTATTAATTTTTCGTTTTCTTTTCTTTTTTGTTGTCTGATTCCTTTTCTAATCTGCCTATTAATTCTCTATATTCGTCGGTTCCCCTTTTGTTAGATTTATTTAAGATCTTCCTTCTTTTTATTTGTTGTAATATTTCTTTGTCTAATTCATTGTATGTTGTTTTTGGTTTTTTCAGTTGCAGAAGGCTTTTATTCACTGTTTCGGTAATATGGTTATTCAAATCATCAATATTATTGGAGTTTATCTGCTGCATGCTAACTTGATTTAATGCATGTGCTATCTTTTTATTAAATTCACTATTTTTGATTTCTTCAGATGTCCATTTGTATCTTTTTTCATGTATTCTTTTTCTTTCTAGTTTTTTGTTAATTATTAGTTTTGTTCTTATTAGTCTATGATCGCTTCCTAGGTCAAACTGATTTAATACTAATTCGTTTCTAGTCATCATATATTTACTTTAAGCAGGTTTAAATTAAAAACTGCATGAAAAATAACTCTCAATTATAGACTTTAAATGAAAAGTAAAAAATTAAAAGAATATCTGTCACTATAAGATTCGATTTCTAACGATTGTTAAAATTTAATAAAAGTCATAATGTCGTCCGATTAATAACAACATGATTATCATCTGTTTAAATTTTAATAATAATTCTCGTTTCAAAATAATTTCATATAAATAAAATTATTATTTTTAAATATATTATTTAGTTTATATAAGAATTATATTTTACTATCAAATGATAGTTATTTATTTATATTTTATTATTAATATTTGGACTGAATTTGAGAGGTTTGTCATAATATTAAGTAAAAAACGTATACTGGAGTTAGGAGTAAACATAACAATTTATTAAATTTGTTTAAAATATAAAAAATAAAAAAGAATACAATTACTTTATTTAATTATAAATATATTATTTAAATTTTATAAGTACTGAAAAAGTACCGCCTACTGTTCCACTCTTTTTAAATAACTTGTTATTTTTAAACATCTTATTTAGTTTATATAATAATTAAATTTACTATCAAGTTATATTTACATATTTATATTTTCATAATTTCATATAAATATAATTTCATCTAAATACAATGTTGGATTTTTGCAATTATCAGTTCGACTATTGTATTAACGTGCGGCAAAAAGAATTATTAGTAAAATATTTTCTTATTTTTCGTGTAGCTTACGAAGGAGGGGCCTTTAGATACACAAAATGTCAAAACCAACCATAATTTGTTATTTTGATTTTTTAAATGTTTCATAATTTGTTCTACAGAAAACGTAAACGAGATTTTACTGTCGAATGCTATAAAGCATGTAAAAAGCTTAAAAAATATACACCAATAAAAACTATTACTGAATAGAAATTTGATTGAAAATGTTATGAAATTGTAAAGAGAACAGTAAAAACAGCAATTTTTTTCGTTAATGTTGGCTAGTCTAGAGTAACGCCTACTGAACCCTTTTTTTGTAATAATTTAGGCTAGAAAAAATTTGCTCATTTATCATATTGTTTGATCAGATTATAATATTTGTTTATTATATAAAAAATAGTCTTTATAGATCTGGAAAAGGCATACGAAAGTGTACCACTCAATGCTCTGGTAAGCAATAAAAAAAAAAGAAAAATAAAATAGTATAAAACCAGTACAACAGCTTTACAAAATATGACGATAAACTTTAAAACTGGAAACAAAGTAACTAGATAAATTTCTATTAGCAAGGATCTAAAGCAAGGCTGCTGCATAGCACCTACATTCTTTAAAATGCATCTAAGTAACAGAGTAAAGTGCTCTCAGTGTGGAGAAGAAAGCTGAAAAAATCTTATACAGATATTTGAAGGTTCTAAAAGCTAAGGGGTAGCTGATGAAAAAAAGACGTACAACTGATTTTGTTTTGTGTTTATTAAACAAACTTAAAAAATAAAAAAATGTTTTTTGCATATAAAACGTTTTTTGTTTTGAGACAAACCTCTCAAAACATCTAGAAAAAAAATAGTTCAATTAAAAGTTGTAGATCATAAAAAGTTATTTAGTTTGAGTTTCTAAAAATACATAAATAATTGAACTTTGATCAAATGAAAGGCAAATATCGAGCACAGTTTATTAATTAAATCTTGCCCAAGTACATTCGCTTCCTAGAGCATCTTCAGTGACATTTCGTCAATTTTGACCTATCCAACAATCTGTTGAGAATGCCATAAACATAAAATTGTACATTACACTACACTACACATGGTACAACAGTACAACAGCTTTACAAAATATGACGATAAACTTTAAAACTGGAAACAAAGTAACTAGATAAATTTCTATTAGCAAGGATCTAAAGCAAGGCTGCTGCATAGCACCTACATTCTTTAAAATGCATCTAAGTAACAGAGTAAAGTGCTCTCAGTGTGGAGAAGAAAGCTGAAAAAATCTTATACAGATATTTGAAGGTTCTAAAAGCTAAGGGGTAGCTGATGAAAAAAAGACGTACAACTGATTTTGTTTTGTGTTTATTAAACAAACTTAAAAAATAAAAAAATGTTTTTTGCATATAAAACGTTTTTTGTTTTGAGACAAACCTCTCAAAACATCTAGAAAAAAAATAGTTCAATTAAAAGTTGTAGATCATAAAAAGTTATTTAGTTTGAGTTTCTAAAAATACATAAATAATTGAACTTTGATCAAATGAAAGGCAAATATCGAGCACAGTTTATTAATTAAATCTTGCCCAAGTACATTCGCTTCCTAGAGCATCTTCAGTGACATTTCGTCAATTTTGACCTATCCAACAATCTGTTGAGAATGCCATAAACATAAAATTGTACATTACACTACACTACACATGGACAAACAGTTTATAATTAAAAAAAAGGCGAAGCTACATTATGGTTGGCATCAGGAGAGAGAATATTATATTATAGAGGAGAGAGAATATAATATTGTAACGAAATAGCCCATCTCCGATACGTCATAATTTTTAGAAGGACGAATCTAGTTCATGCAGAGCTGGAGAGCTCTGTAGATTCCGCCATCCTGGGCCTACATCTGGAGTTGCTGATCGGGACGCTCAGATCTAAGAGGGGAGCAGTGTAATGAAATAGCCCATCTCCGATACGTCATAATTCTTAGAAGAACGAATCTAGAAAACGTAAGAATCGGCATGTCAATAGCGCCCGTATTTCGGACGGATGATCTCGATGAGACGAATTAGAGGTGGGACAACGCCAGAATGTTCTCGAACAGTAACTTTATTATATATATATATATATATATATATATATATATATATATATATATATATATATATATATATATATGTAACGTTGTTAGGAGTGAGTTTAGTTGATAAGAGAGTACGGAACTGTAAACTTATAAATAAATATTATTATATAAATTCGAACCGCTCGTTTTATTTAATCTCGCTACAATATATATTATTATTTTAAAAATTTTAAACTGTTTGTCCTTATGTAATGTAGTGTAATGTACAATTTTTTGTTTATGACATTCTCAACAGATTGTTGGATAGGCCAAAATTGACGAAATGCCCCTGAAGATGCTCTAGGAAGCGAAAGTATTTGGGCAAGATTTAATTAATAAACTGTGCTCGATATTTGCCTTTCATTTGATCAAAGTTCATTTATTCGAGTATTCAACCTTATATCAACATAAATACTTGACCGCGATAATAGCAAAAAAACCCTTATTTTTGTAGTGATTTATCTTCTTCTTCAAGTGCCCTGTCCGTTGCGAACGTTGGCTATTAACATGGCAATTCTGATCTTATTTGCGGCGCTTCTGAATAGTTCGACCGATGTGAGCCCGAACCACTTCCTCAGATTTTGGAGCCACGAGTGTCTTCTCCTGCCTGGCCCTCGCTTACTGTCTATTTTTCCCTGGACAATCAATTGCAGTAGACGGTACTTATCGTGTCTCAATATGTGGCCTAGATATTCAAGCTTTCTTTGTTTAATTGTATTCACGATTTCTTTCTCCTTTCCGATTCTTTGGATTACCTCTGTGTTGGTGACATGTTCGGTTTGATTTATAAATGGTAATAACTTTGTTTTTGCATAATGATATATAACACAGCTACTTCAAATTATATCGCTATTAATGAGTTATTAAAATATGCTAAATTCCAACCAGGGTCCTGATTCTATTTCATTTCGATGTCGAAATTTAAAAGCGACTACGCCATGACAGTCGCAATCGCTAGCGATTCTCATTCATTTCGATTGTATTTAAAACTTTGGATATTTACTTTATCATTTTGACACTGCTGAAAATTTGGGTTGGCCCTCTTGTTTATTGGCTGCACGCTGCTGCATACGCATAGTACACTACCACCAGGTGTAATTTTATCTATGCTGCATACGCTAGTTGAATGTTTGATTTGTTTACGTTTATACGTTACGTGAATGTCTGTTTTTTCTTGTTTAAGTTGTTAAATCATAAATAGTGGCTATTCTCAATTATATTTTAAATTGAAAGAAAAGATGGCAAGAAAAAAAAGGCGATGTGGGAGATCCTTAAGTTATAACCACTAAGATTTGACTTATTGGTTATGTTCTAATATGTTTTTAAATTTACTGCAGCTTAGTAACACCAACCCTAAACATTTTGGGTATTCTAGAGGCATAAACACCTTCTTCCAAATATGGTTCTAATACCCTTATTAAATAATTTGCAGCTTGTTTATTATGCCGGAATTGCTGCCTAAATTGAGCATCACTTAGTGAAAAAGAATTTTGAGTATCCCGTAACATTCTTCTTATCCTCCGCTGTGAGCGTCGGATATCTATCCTCTCTAATTCCTCCAAAACTAGCAAATGTCCGTAAAACACAGCCATATTAATACTTTTTGCCTCAGTTTTCCTTGCAAGGATCAAAACACAACACCGCCTACCTAAACTGAACCTAAGTTCACTTCTCCCAGTCCAGCCCAGCAGCCATGTCATGTCAGATGTCAGATTAATTTCGACTCGAAATTAAATTTCAACCACTTTCTTGAAGTTGAAATTAATTTCGATAAATCGAAAATTAGTGACGTCGTTTGGTTAGTTCAGCTGAAATCCACAAGGTTCGCAAAGTCGCATTTCGACGTCGCCATATTAATTTCGACATGTTTTGAGTCGAAATCTCAATTAGAATCAGGGCCCAGATCGACAAAATAGTTTTTAGGTTATTCAATTTGTTTATCCCAGACAGCGATTATTTAAATAACTGTACTACTAGGGATGGCGGTTTTTGACAAAACACCGGTTTCCGGTTATACCGGTTTTTTTGCCCACGGTTTAACCGGGCGGTTATAACCGGCCAAAACAACTATGTTTTTTTTTTATTCCATTAGGTTACAAAGTTACATTTACAATGCACTTTAGTTTGCATCCCCAACCATTTCAAATTCCCCACCCCAACCATTTCAACTTATAAAGAATTTCCCAGACTCGTTCAAATGAGATTTAAAAAAAAATAATATCAACATAAATATTTATTGAAACAATAAAACACTGAAAACTTTGTTTTCAAAACTTCCACAAAATTTATTTTAAACTCTTATCACTACAGCTGTTTCGGCCGATTGCCTTTCTCAAGTGATCTATTTTTGGCATGGGTTTACACTTTATAGTCTCTAATGAAATAGGTTGAGAAGGGGAGAACTGTTTGTCTCAAGTTGGTGATTCAGAATTATATCTGTGTTTTTTAATTTGTTGATTTCCATAGATTCTAACAAAGACAGTTTAAGACCTTTATTTTGAATGTGAAGAATTTTAAATTTCAAAATTTCAAAAAGGAATTTCAAACTAAAGGCCTTAAACTATCTTTGTTAGAATCTATGGAAATCAACAAATTCAAAAACACAGATATAATTCTGAATGACCAACTTGAGACAAACAGTTCTCCCCTCCTCAACCTATTTCATTAGAGACTATAAAGTGTAAACGAATGCCAAAAATAGATCACCTGAGAAAGGCAATCAGCCGAAACAGCTGTAGTGATAAGAGTTTAAAATAAATTTTGTGGAAGTTTTGATGTTTTATTGTTACATAAAATGAATTTCCATCAAGTAACAGTCGAATCCATCAATTATAAATATTTTACTTAAAAATGAATTGGATAATGCAATTCATCTTTTATTTTTACTACCATCAAAAAAAATTTATTATATATTACTTTTAACACGTTTGTATATTTGTATAATAGATACATTTTAACTCATTTAATACTTCCTGTATGGGTGTATCATTTTGAAATCGTAGGGAAACCTTGGAGATTCGTATTCGTAATCGGTAATTCGATATTCATAGTCAGAACATTATTTTTGGTAATCACAAAAAGCCATTCACCCACTTTTAATGCCAAGAGTCAAGTGTGAAAAATAGATGATGTACCAGATCACTTCTTATGAAAATATTATGATTACAAATACCTTTTCAACGAAATATTAGAATAAAACTTAATTGTTTCTGGCTGATGTGAGTTTGCACTTTCAGTTTGCTTCTGTATTTATAAAATAAAATTTGAATTATGGTTTTGTTTGGAATAATTACTTGAGTATAATGATTATGATTGGGATCCAAAATAATACGTAACCTAATCCTAATTACTGTAAAAACCTAATAACCGGTTTTTACTTTAAAAATAAAAATCCGGTTATAACCGGGACAAAAAAAACAACCGATAAAACCGGTTATTGCGAAGTAAAAAAACCGGTTTTCGGTTAAAACCGGTAGGTTTTTCCCATCACTATGTACTACCTCAAACAGTGACTCTAAAAGTATTTTGTGGATTGGAATCATTTCTTTGAAGCTTCAGTTTTAAGGAATATTAAAAAAACTCACTTGAAATTGTGAAATTGTTTTTTTTTGCTTATAAGCATTTATAATAACTTTGAATTATAAGTGAGCTCAAGGAAAAGCTGTTGAAAGAACACACTTAAAAAAAAAAAAAAATAAACAGAATCTTCGATGAACAATATGAACAAGATAGCTTTTTTTCTAAAAATCCGAAGCATTAAAATCTAATAGCATTAAAACAATAAAGATCTAAATTTTATGATCTAACTTATAGGTGGCACATAGAGTAAAGAAGTAAAAAGTTGTAACTCGTCAAAGTGACGGTACTCGTAAAATACAGCCACTGAAAAGTGGAGGTGAGAACTGTCCGAGCTCGTTTTTTTTAGAGATGAAAGTTCAAATTAAAGCACACTGACAAAATTTACAATATCTGGGCTTCTATGTACCTAAATTTTTTTAACAGACGTAACTCAACAAAGTAATAAAAATTGTGCTCTTTTTACCTTTCGGAAAATCTCGGAAAAATTAATTACTTAAGTTTTTCAATAAAAAAGTTATTTAGATAAGATACCACCAAATTAGATAAATCTTTTTTTGTTGTGTTTGTTATTATCAGGAGAAGGTTTGTTTAAAAAATAATTTTCAAAAAATTGTATGGAAAGACGTAAAAAAAGTTTTTGTCTTATTTTAAATCGTAATATAACTAATAGATGGCGCAATACTATGATTGACAAAGGGAGCTACAATTAACAAAATAAATATCAGTATTGATAGATTGAGATAACGACATAACTGTATTTGGTATTGCGGCTCCAAATAATACCGATGAAGTTTCAATATATTAAATGGTAAATGGACAACTAGTGCATTTTTTACCAGCTTTTCATTGAGCCTACTTACAAGTTTGAGACATAAAAAATGTCAAAGTTATCATTATTGTTTATAAGCTAAAAGTCAGACATTTTTCAAACTGTTTTTAAAGAACAAATTTGATTAAAACCTTAAAAAAGTATTTTATTATATATTAATAAATTAAATTAAAAAAGCTTTTTTTAAATATATCTTAAAAAGGAAGCCTCAAAGAATCAATTGCGATAGAAAAGAATACCTCTAGAGTGTGTGGGCAAGTACAGTTGTTTAAATATTCGCTCTTCGGGATAAACAAATAGAATAAATTATAAACTATTTGGTTGATCTTCTTACACTTTAATAACGGATCAACTGCTATAATTTTAAGTAGTTATATCACATGTCGTTATGAAAAAAAAACAAAGTTATTAACATTTATATATCACTGCAAAAATAAGGGTATTTTGCAATTATTCCAGTCATTTTTTTCAATTTAATTTGGAAACACTCATAATTAAACAACTGTTTATGATCTATAACTGTTATTTGAAATATTTTTCTCTAAAATGTATAAAAAACGTTATAGACATGATATATTTTTTCATAAGATAAAACATCAGAAAAATTAAATGATTGACAAAATAAAAGATATAATATAAATGACTAATATAAATTAAAAAAAATAAGATTAACAATCCACAGATTATGATAAATATTTGATCCATACTTGTAGAACGTGTAGACATTAGATCAACACACTTTTACAACAACAACTATTTAAAAAAAATTTAAGATATTTAATAGTTTTTAAAAACAATATTTGACAAGATAATCAATGTTTACTATGATATTTGATATTTTTGTCTAACAATTACAATAAAACTTGACTATCGCGATAACTTAATACGTATGATTCCACAACTTGATTAGAAAATTATGTATATATATATACAGTGTGTCCATAAAGTATGAACAAATTCGATATTTCCTAAATGAAAAGCCTTTTTAAAAAAATCTAAAATACGTCGATTTTTAAGTTTAATGTTCTACATTTTAGAATAAAACATTATTATACAAGGTGATACACATTAAAGTGATGACGTTGGCGGCTCTTTTTTTAAATGTAACACCCTATATTTTATGACATTTTTAGATCGATAAAAATGAGCTGATTCAAAAAAGTATAATACTGAGGGTCTAACGGATATAATTTAAAAGATATGCGCTTAGAAAATAAATTTTTATTGATTTCTAATATTATTAAATTATAAATAAATTATAATAAATAACTTGAAAGTAATCCAGTAATTAATACATGAGTTTATCTTAAATGTTCGAATTGTAGCCCTTGTTTTATTTGACAGTAACCAAAACGTTATACAAATTCTTGTAGAACCTTGTTTATAGTTTCTTGAAAAATATTGTTTAAATTCTTGTTTTCTTCTATTCTTGTTATGATTCTTGTTTTTAAATCTTTAATATTTGCAGGTTTTGTTTTATAAACAACATTCTTTAAATGACCCCACATAAAATAATTCAAAGGATTGAGGTCTGGCGACCGAAATCTTCCAATATACCTGTTTGGAACAATTTCGTTTAGGTATCTTCTAACATCTGCAGCATAATGCGAAGGCTCACCATCCTGTTGCAACCATAAACTTTCATCAAAACCTCCAGGATTAATTCTACTGGGGAATAAATTAACTAAAGTAGGTACACGATACCCTCTTAAAAACTGAAGGTATGCTGACCCGTTTAAATTACCTTCGAAAAAGTAGGGTCCGATGATTCTATTTCTTACAATACCAGCCCATACGTTTACCTTTTGCGGGTATTGTGTATGATGTTCCCGCATCCAGTTGGGGTTTTCTTTTGACCAGTATCTACAGTTCTGACGGTTGACCTCGCCATTTAATGTGAATGTAGCCTCATCAGAAAAATAATATTTTGAACCAAGAGAGGGTTTCGATGGCAGTTATCCATCATTGATTACTTTGTGTACCGTTGTTTTGCAAACATCGAGATCACGACTAACTTTACGAACAGAAGTGTGCGCATCTTCTTCAAAAGCAAGTAGAACATCTAATGTTGTATCATAACTTACAGAGGAACGACCTGATTTGCGTGCATTTTCAACCGTACCATTCTTTATATTTATTTTCAATCTTACTTACTGTTGACTGCATTATGGGTATTTCTGGATATTTATCATAAATTACACACTTCCATCTGAGTTCTCGATTTGTCTCCATACCCAATCATCATGAGTATTTCAATTCTTTGCTTGACACTCAAATATTACAGAATATTCACGAATTAATACAATTATTGTACTACTTAATTGTTATTGAACGTTACTAAAAATAATTACATTTCACTTAAAATTAGTAGTAGGCTACTTTTTGCAATTGATAATAAATAATTTATTTTCTAAGCGCATATCTTTCAAATTATATCCATTAGACCCCGAGTATTATACTTTCTGGAATCAGATAATTTTTATCTAGCTAAAAATTTCATAAAATATAGGGTGTTACATTTAAAAAAGAGCCGATGACGTCATCATCTTAATGTGTATCATCTTTTATAATTAAATTTGGTTGTAGAATGTAGAACATTAAACTTAAAAATCGACGTGTTTTAGATTTTTTTAAAAAGGCTTTTCATTTAGGAAATATTGAATTTATTCCATACTTTACGGACACACTGTATATATTATATAAATTTTTATGAGTTTGAAATCTAGTCAATGTAGTTTACATATACGAAATGTTGCCATAACTATGACTTATATCGGCGTAGATACTGTTAATAAAATTACTTTAATACAAATGGTAATAAAAATTTTAAATTTTAACAGAAAATCAAGTATATTTAATAATTCTTTTTAACTTCTACAAGTATAATCATCTACTATATCGATTTATATAAATAAATTTTAAAAGTTCCAACTATAACTCACTATCCCTTATCTTCAAAAAGAAATTCAGATACAGCAATGTTCTTTAACAATTTAATTAACTTTTCGCTTCCCGTGTTCCCATGTTATCTCCTCATTTGGATTTAATTTTTTAACTATCTGTTCTAATCTTATGGCTGCTTTTATATCTCAAGAATTTGGACCTATATTCTATCCTGCGTCGATATGTCTCACGATCTGTTACTAAAAACTAATTTATTTTTACTTACAAATGCTGCAAACTTTTGTTTAGCTGGAAGAATCTTTGCTTACCACTCTCTACGATCACTTTTAAATTTTGTTATTTCATACTTACTAACTTTTACTCGTAACTACCTTTGGAAACGCTTTCAAATCGCTTTTCTTGATTAATAGTAAACTACTTTTCCCTTCAAAAACTAAGGATCAACTATCCTTTAACTTTGCATTTCCTTTCTTGGCTAATCATATTTAATTTTACATTGCATTTTACATTCAATTTTATAGCATAACTCACTAACCTTCTCCGAAACTCAAATTTCTAATCTCTTCCAAACAAATTTCTCTTTGTAAAAATCTAAATGGGTAAAAATGGGATAGCGCCTTCCTTTTTGAGGATAAATCCATTTACAATTAAAAGTATGCTCCGATGTACAGTATTTTTTACCATGTCATCAGGACAAAGACATGCGAAACAGTTCATCATAAAACATTTGCCAAAATATACAGCAGGCCTAATAAGCAAAGACAGGAAAACAGTCAAAGGCATAGTAGATCTGTTAACAGGGCACTGTAAGCTGAGTAGGCAATTGAAGCTGATAGGATTGGGATACTTACTGTTATAACCATGCATTTTATATTTTTTTGGGTAATTATCATGTAAATCTGGCGGTTATATTAAATTGGTGCAGCATACGTTGTAAATCATCTTCACTTTGAGAGATTGGTATTTCGTCATCTCCATAGCAGATTATTTTAAGTGTGTTTCTCCTATTTGGTATCCTTTTTTTGTTCTTATTTTTTAAAATTTTTTTCCTCCATAATCAAGTTAAACAATTGTTAAATAAAAGTCTTAATGGAGAAGACATGCCTTGACATCTTTACAAGTATCACCAATTTTACTTGGAGCTAAAACGAAATTACTATACAAGAGATATTATTTTAAAGCTATTTTCTTGTGACAATTGTAGCTTATGCCTAATAAACATAGTAAATTGTATACAAAAGGACAAACAAAGACTAAAGATGAATTGAATTAAGTTAATAAAAATTAGAAAATGATATTTTAAGATTATATTTAGTTGTAGGCAAATTTAGACGCCAACTATTTTAAGAAGAGAAATAGTAAAACGAAACAAAAGTTAACAAATAAAGAGATCTTGTCTTTGTTTTACAAAAAGAGTAAAGTCGGGGATTATGAAATATATCCGATAATATTTAATACCATATTTTCGTCAAAACTACTAGTGCCATCTATGCTCAGTTGCTATTAATGTCACTCCAATTAGTTGAAAGTTCACCCACAAGAGTGTGTGGTTTATGGCCATTAAGCGTTTGGTTGTTTTGATAGCTGATGTGATTTCGGTGCACATAAAATTTTTAGACAAGTACATTAAAATTTAATTTCAAACACTTTTGAAGGTGATTTTACTTGATATTATTGTTGAATTAAGTGTATGAATGATGTATGTAAGTTTTAAGGTATGGATACCGCTCATTTTGGATACTTTGTTTTTTTTCTGTCTAACCTCCAAATTATTTGTAATAGTATTCCATATTAGCTTCCTATTGCCAAGAATTCCACAACCACATCGCCACAACGTTAGAAGTGGAATGTGGAAGACATGAAAAAAGCAGTGATAGCAGGTAGAAGCAAAAGAATGGTTTATTTGAAGGCATGTAAAACATTCAACGTGCCTCGTGCCAACCTTTTTAGGCTTTGTAAGAAAGACCGTGCTACTGGTAAGGTATGCCAAACAAAACTAGGGAGAAAACCTATTTTGTCAGATCAGCTTGAAAAGGAGCTAGTGAAGCATTGTCTGGAAATGGAGAAAACCTATTATGGGTTAAGCAGACAAGATGTATGTAATATTCCATTCCAATTAACCAGAAGAAATAACATTCCAAGTTCCTTGTCATTATTTAAATAAACCGATGAAAAGGACTGGCTAAAACGTTTTAGATTTAGACATAAGGACATGTTAAGCCTACGAAAGTCTACGGGAACTTCGTTTCGTTACATCAGGGTGGATTCAAAAAGACATTTTCACGCAATGGTTTAATCACTTCATCGATTATGTAAAACCAAGTGCTGAAAACCTTATACTTTTGATTTTGGACGGGCATCACTCGCACACGAAAAACCTAGATTATCGCTGCTAGGGAAAACCACTTAACTTTGTAATGGGGACTTTGAAAATTTTCTACAGTGAAGAAATTTGTTAATTTTTAAGGCAAAATAATCGCCCAATATCTCATTTTGACATCAGTGACCTGCTAGATAAAGCTTACTTGAAGATCCAAACTGGCAAAAGAGCAGTCAGTAGGTTTTGACCAACGGATATCTTTCCAGTACACATTTTTTTCCGAAGAGAATTTTCTAGTGACAGCATACAAGAATGAAAAAACAGTCATTGGACATGAACGCCAAATAAACCCGCCTCGTGGCCAGGAAGATGCCGATAAAGAGGCAAACAGATAACCAGTCTTACAATAACACATACTTCTCACTCCCCACTTCTCTTCTTAAAAGGACGATAAAGGCACAATAGACCAAAAATCAGTAACAGCCAAAATTTGGACTACAACACCCAAACAAAAATAAACTGGAACAGTCAATTGTATCGAAAATTGAAAGAAATAAAATTAAAAGAAAAGTTGGATTCGACAAAAAAAAAATCTAACTGACGATGCAAAATCTGGTAGTAGTAAAATGGATGTTGTGGCAGCAAATTTAAGTTGTGTTAGGAAAAAAAACGAGAAAGGAACTGGTAGAAGAGGATATATCTTCAGATGATTTTAATGAAAGTATCCCACCTCAAGATGACTTGACTGATGAGGAAGAATTCCCGAATATGGACAGTAATCCAAAAGATGATGTCTTTTTTGTTCAGGACATCCCTTTTTCAGGCTGATTTAAAGGAGGAAATGTGGGTACAGTGCCTAAAATGCGAACTCTGGATACACGAGATATGAATATTTCCTAGTATTCCATATTACCTTATATAGGTGTTTAATATTACACAACCATTTTTTCGGTAAACAAAAATGTATTTTTTTTTAATAACACAAAATATATTTTTATGTATGTATTTGTAAATTTGTTATAATAATTCGGTATATTTATACTTATACTTAGTTCATTACTTTCAATAATTTTGAAATAGTTCCATAAATAAAAATGGTATTCCATAATCCCCGACTTCACAATAACGTTTATAATATTACGCAATAATACATGAAATAAAGACTTAAACTGTAACCTATATAACCTACTTTAAATCATATTGCAAGGCTAGATGTATCAAAGACGAGGTTCAGAAAGAAAAAATGATGTAACTACACAATTACAAAAATTATTCAACCCAACTACTGCAAAATCTTTTAGGACTGCAGTCAATAAAGCCAGAATAGTCACGCTAGTATGCAACAGCAGTAATTGATTGGCACTGAACTAAGAAGATAGATAAAATAATAGAAATCTGTATCGCCCCTTAACCAAGGATACAAACTATAGTACAACTCAGTAAGCCTAATTTTTTATACAAATTTCGCAAAATTGTAAGTTGAAACAGAATATATAGCCAGTTTTTAATTATGTTGCGGACATAACTAGGAGCATAACGTTCGCTTGAAATCCTTTGTGATGTAAAATCTTAATTGATGGCAAAGGTATTGAATAGGTTATAAAGTTCAAGTACTTAAAAGCACAAACCTCCAGCAGTTATAATCTAAGTAAGCGAAATATAACAGAAGATAACTAAAGCAGTAGCTGTTTCTGGTCACCGGAGAAAAACAGCTTGAAGAAAAAAGATATATCACAGAAGAAGATAAGGCGAACGTATATAAAGCATGCATAAGAATTACACTCTTCTCACGTACAGTATCACAACCTGAGTTCTTTTAAATGGAAGAGAATATTATTAAAATAGTAGACAGAAATGGTGGCGCAAATAATACTCGACGACAAACCCACTAGCTGTCGAACATTAGCAAGATCTTGCTTGATACAAAAAGCGTAGAGAAATCTGACAAAGAAAGAAATTTTTGAATTTCATCATCAAGTCTTGTTATCTGAAATGAAAGTTAATTTCAAAAGAAATATATTATTACTAGCTGACCCGGCCACGCGTTGCTGTGGCTAAAGTTTTTGTTATATTACATTATAGTAAACAATCTAAGAGGAACAATAAGAGAACATCAGTCACGGAGTTCACTATGCTTTTTCACACAGATGGTATTTGTAAAAAAATATGGTGATCTCCTTATTTGACTTTCTACTACTATAACCCTTTAGTACAATGAAATTATTTACGAACAAAGATGAAAATGTTGATGTTGGTATACAAATTCACTGGATTGAGATTTGAAGGGGAAGTACGTTGAACACAATTAATTAAAATGTTCTTACACTTGATATTAAGCAGAAATCAATAGGTACAAAATAAAAATTTATCAGATTTATTATTTCCATTTAATTTTATAACAAATATAAGTATATTACAGTATAATACAGTAAATAACATGTGACGCTTAAACTCATGAATGAGGTAGGCAAGGCAGACAGTCTTAAACTTTTAAACATTAATATCTATTTTTTTGAATTATAAATACTTTCAATTTCAATTTAATTTAACACCAATCGGTGCACAATGTTTTTTGTTAACCTGTCTTTAGCTAACACAAATAGATTCGACGGTTTCCCAACACGTGAACACGCAGCATATAGTTGCCTATGAGAAAAACGTAGATTTTTCAAATCTAAACCACAAATGGACATTGTTTGACCTTGAGATTTATTTATAGACATGGCGAAAGCTAAACGAATTGGAAACTGTAGCCTTTTGAAGGATATGGTAGAATCTGATGGTATCATCAGAATACATGGCAGCAGGACCACTTTTCCTTTAAACTTCCCAGCCAAAATGGTTGCTTCAAGAATGTTTCCGGTGATCTTTTTGATGACCAAACGCGTACCGTTACATAATTGAGGTGGATTCAAATTACGGAGGAGAATAATAGGGGAACCAATCTTTAATCGAAGATTATGTGGTGGCATTCCAGGGATATCTAATGAATTTAAAAATTCAATCGGAAAATATACACTTTCATTTTCATCAACAACAGTATCGATTGATTTAAAAAACATCAGATCACCTGGTAACAACTGTTGTATCTGGAAGTTAATTTCGTCAATATCAACGTTTTTGGCTGCCAAAATCGCCCGTTGACTAAGCCATTCGTGATTCAAATAATTATTCTGTATATCCGGGAAAATACTCTGAATCAATTCATTTTTATCCTGAACAACAGTGCAAAAATTGTCTGGTAGTTTAATGCATTGCGTATTTGGTTGCAGTTCTATTTTACCGTTCCCAATATCTAGTAGTTATTCGGAAAATATTTGTGCTGATGGATCATTTTGCAATTGTACTCGCATATTTATGGTCAATCGAAGTGTTTCAACACTTCGCCATAAGAATGATTGTTTCAAACATGCAATAATCTCATCCGCGAAAGTAGAGCGAGGTATAACCGGTAAGGTCTGCCGGAAGTCACCAGACAAAAGTAAGATAGCACCACCGAAAAGTTTATTATTGCTGTTTAAATCTTGCATAGTTCTGTTTAATGCTTCAAGTGAATATTTGTGTGCCATTGTGCACTCATCCCAAATTATTTTAGAACTCTTCCGCAACACTGAAGCTATTCCATTATTCTTTTTGATGTTACACATTGCATCTGGTTTATTACGAACGTCCAATGGCAGCTTGAATGTTGAATGTGCTGTTCGCCCACCATCCAGTAAAGTAGCCGCAATGCCTGACGATGCTACTGCTAATGCGATTTTTGTTGCGACCGTATTTTGGCAAGAATCAACGATATTAAAAATGTCTTACCGGTTCCACCGGGTAAAAAAAACCGCCTTGTTCAGCAGCAACAGCCAGCATAATCCGATCATAAATAATTTTTTGTTCTGCTGTCAGTAATGGTTCACTGTTCATGATAATTGTTGCTAAACTTCCATGGTCATATTGATTTTCTCGTTGTAAATCGGTATTGACTAAGTCGGTGGCTGGACGATTAGGTGATGGCATACCATAATGATTAAGTGGTAAATTTGAAATAAGAACACATAAATCCTCGATCAAGACCAATGCTTCATTGTACATCTCTGGTGTATAATCTATGTTTTGGCATTGATTTGTTTGTCTAATTCGGTGCAAGATGTCTTCTGTCATACAATTTTTATATTTTTCCCACAAAGTTTGTGCTTGTGAGGGATAACATGTCGTCAAAATAATTGCAAACAACTGACGAATGTTATTCGGTGCTGATGTCAACGCAGCATCAGCAAGCGTTAAGTCCCAATGGTTATCGTCTTCTAGCAATTGCAGTTCACGACATGCATCCTGGTATGTATTGAATACTCGACCATTAACTGTTCGTAAAAATTCAAAAGACGTTGGTCCAAGAACATTCACCAATAACAAACGTAAATAGAAGCACTCGTTGCTTTGGATGTACCGTGTAAAGTCTCCCCAATGTCTTAGCTTTGAATATGCCTGTAATGGAAGGATGTGGTTTTCCTTGTTTCCGTGGCTCCCATTTTTTACTGGATTTGTTCCATGTGAAATAACGTGGAACATCACCAAACACCAATGTCTTCGCGAATTGGCCAAAAACATTAGGTTTTTGACACAATGTAAAAAATTCAGTTAGAGTCGTTTTCGGAGCTTCGAACGCTCTTTGGAGAACATTTTCTTCAGTGAAGTATACACGTTGACCGTTTTCAAGATGTATTGCCAGATGTTGGACAGCAGGATCTCTTTCGTGGATGGGAAAGCTGAGAATATGCCAAATAGCTTCATTGCTGCTAATGTATCTGCCCATTTGGTATCGTGCTATTTCGTCATTTTTATTTATGTTTTGTACTTCAAATATGGCCAGATCACTGCCTTTGTTTACATATTTACAAATATACTTAATTGATTTAACAGAACTGCAAAGCTCAACATTGATATGAGCTTTATAAGTTTTTGAAAGTAGTGGTGAGTATGGTACCACCCACTGATTATCAAACTCAACTTGATTTGGAAAGTTCGGCAGTCGCATTGTAAATGTGTGGCCACCATTCTCAGTACTTCTGCGGCGATACATTGGATAACCATCAATATCCGTAATCGTGTCATTCTTATGCGGCTTTGGGAAGTTTTTTTTACATTTTCCATTTTCCATGCACGGTGACGTCATGTTGAAAGCACCGCATGGCCCATGGATCATGTGTTTGGTGACAATATCAAATAATTCTTGATCAATTAATGGGTCTGGAATTTTGGCTGAAATTATTTGATCGATTTCTTCAGGACGGATTCTATCTTTAAGACAAACCAAAATGTGGGCATGAGGCAAACCTCACTTTTGCCACTCTATCGTATACAGCCAACAACGTGTGATACCAAATATTGAATATTTAACAATAAAATCAATTAAGGATTTCAATTTTTGTTTAAACACACGTGCAGTTAAATCATGACGATGAATGGCTTGTCCTGGCAATAGTAAAGTTTGTATCTCTTCCCAATTCGGATTACATGTGAATGTAATAAATAAATCCGGTCGGCCGTAATGACGTACGTAAGTCATCGCATCTTGTATGTATTCCTGCATGTTCCGTGGACTGCCGATGTAGCTTGAAGGTAAAATGAAAGCATTACCGATGTCATTGGGATTTAAATTTCCATCGATGTTTCCAGCAACAGCATCTCGTAAGTGAATATATTCTTCCGATCGTAGTTTTGCCTGGTTGAATCGAAGGAATCGCAAGCGTTCGCTTTCGACGACCTTAGCATACATATCAATAATGTATTGATGGAACAGCTGACGATATCGAAGGATATAATTGTCTTGATGTTGCCTAACCATTATTCGGTGTGCGTAGTATTTCATTGAGCTAACTTTATTATTTCTGTAATCACCTAAAAAAATAAAAAATAAAATGCAATACGAAATTAAAATCTATACATACAGTAGGAAAGTAAATAGATAATTGTCAAATTTACCGGTATTTGGATCATACTGTTTGATATTAAGGTGATATTCATCTTGTCCTTGCCAAAATATCAATGGATATTGTAGTGCGTCATATGAACGGTGTAGATCCGAAATCGTATTGACAGTGTTGTCTCGCCGTGTAATTTTTATAGATCTTTTGTCAACTGGATCACCAACCATGATAACAGCAACCTCATCAACAGTTGGAGCGTTGAATCTACCAGCATGTTCTCCTAAAGCATGTTCACCTAATGGTACTTTGTCGGCTTTTATGACGATTTGATAATTTTCATTTTGCAGTCGTGGCGGAACTCTTTTGATCAATTGAATTAGTTGATTGTGATCTTCTAAAAAATTTTCCAATAATATCACAATTGCTCTTTCCTCTGCTTGTTCAATAAAATTATACAGGCACCGAGTCGTCACGCGCTCTTCACAATCGCCCATAAAATAAATTTGAAGAAATTTCGGATTGTTATCAGGAATTGGCATCAGTGATCCGATTTTATGGTACACCTGGCCTTGAATTTTGAATGTAGTTTCAAAATTACGTCCATCGGATGCACGATCGCAAATTTTAGTTGCCCCAAATGACGTCATTTGGAAGCAAGAATTAAATTTGCTTATCTTACGCAAAAATAATTTGGAATCATCTGAATTGCCAGTAAGAAGGGATAATAAAGGCTCCGGCGGAGCGGGTAGAGGTGACAGCACAACTTTTCCTGATGCGCAGCACATGCCGGCTGCTTCATTCCGAAATTTCAATGCCTGACAATATTGACATACTTTATCCATTCCACCGATAGCAATTTTTGAATGCGCTGAGTAGTTAATATCTGGTGCATATTCAAAGGCAAGCCGAACGAATGATGCACGTGTTAATGAGCGACTGATCCGTTGCCTTTGTTGATCTAGTACTCGTACTGTAGCTATGTTTCGTTCTCGTGCCGCTCTTGTTCTCGTAATATTCTGTTGCAGACGTTCGTCACGCTGTTCTTGAGATTCTTGTGCACGACTTTCTGCAGTCCTGATTCTTTGAGCTGCATTTCTTGTTTCGATTTGTTCTGGTAATTGCTGAGCTCTTTCAACACGTTTGCGTCGTGACCCTTTGCTGCTCGCGTTGTTGAGGTTAGATTTTTTCGGTGGCATTTGACTGAAAATAATAATTTAATCGTTTAGATATGAGAAAAGAAAAATTGAAAATCATTCTAATTAACTTTTATAATTATGTGATAATACTGACATGTACATATTTAAATTATAGATTTTAAATAATAATTTCAATAAGAATTGAAATACTAATTTAATCGTTTAAATATAAGAAAAAAAATCTGAAAAACTTGTTATCATAGCACATTGAAATAATAAGTGCTAAATATTTTTTAATAGAGGTTAAATAAAAACGATAAAAAAAATATTTGTACAACTATTGAAAAAGTGTAGGAAATTGTGTATCATTTTTGCATTGACATTTTAATTCAATTTTATAATTATGTGATAATACTTACATACATATATTCAAATTAAATTATAAAGTTTTGATCAATGAAGCACAAATAAGTAAAAAACAGGATTAATTTTACTGTATTATCTTTATTATAATATGAATTCAATTTACACTTCAGTCTAAGTAACACGTGGCCGGCTATGCTAACACCAAAAATTTAAAAAGTGGAAATAATTGAATTATACAGTATTTTGTTCACTACAAATTTAATTAATTTTATAGCGTCAACAACACGTGGTAATTATGCTATTAAAATGTATCTTATATGACACGTTCGTAGATTTACCATAGCAGCGTCATCTATTGATTACTTACTCAACCCAGTCGAAAGGTATCGACATCTGTTAGAATCATTTGGAGTTAACAGATAATTGTGACTGTCAAATAATAACAAACAAATAATTAGCAATAAATTAAAATTGCGACTATAATTTGAGATTTAAACTATCCTATCTCTCAAGTTGGATCGAACTGCACATGGTGTGCGAATTTTATTATAATCGGTTAATTGGTTTAGGAGTCCATTGAAGACAAACATTGTGACACGAGATTTATATATATTAAGATAATTGAATCGGTGTCAACAAAAACGTTCTAAGTCATGAAAACCATTTTTTCGGGAAACTGAAAAAAACTGTATAGATCTGTATTAGTCATCTAAATTATTACCAAAAAATTTGAGAATGTTTTTCACACTTTTAGATATAATGTTTCATATTTCTTAGTGCAAAACAATAGGTGTACATATATGATATATATGTTCAAATGTGGTCGACTTAGAACTTTTTTGTTTACATTCCTAAGATGACACAAAAAAACCTTCACTTTGTTTAAAAAAATGTATATTTAACCTAAAATATACAGTTTTTAAGTAAAAGTTTTAAATACAAACATTCAGTCATTTTTTGAATGCTTCAAAATGCCATGTTTTCTCCTACTGAATGTCATGTTCATCTTCCCCAGTAGTGGGACTATCAGTTGTTGGCCACTCCATTAATTCGTCATAAAACTGTCTGACACTATCAGGTATATAAGGTAACAACTTACCAATATCTTGGAGCCTCACTTTTTTAAGCCGTACTTTACCGGATGGATAACAAAGTATTGTGGGAAATTCAATTGATTGATTGTTAACTTGAGATAGTTTATAGGTTTGTTCCATGAACCCATCAATAAAAGACCTACAAACAATCTGTTCCATAGGTAAAGTGCATGAAAAAACTTATGCCAAAAGATATCTTATCCTTAACAGGAACACGTTTTTCTCTCATTTCCTCAGAAATGCACGTCTTTTTATAGGAGGTTGGCTACCAATGATGAAAATCTAGTATATCTTCTGTGTTAACTTCTTTGATTGTAAACTTATCTATCGTATTACTCGAAGTAATAATAAGTTCGGTTATCTCGTGTAAGGTGTATACCCTATCATGTCTTTTTAGTTTTCTTTTGATGATTGAAAAATCCTCGTCACAAGGAAGGTAGGAGTGTCCTCTAATTCGATTGAATCGACCACTGTCGGTAAGGGCTAAAAACACTCTATTTAATGTATGGTTCTTATTTGACCTCCGCAATTATCCTAGTAAATGTGGACTTCCGTAAACTGAGGAGGATCAGAGTTTAAATAATTATATATAAAAGAACAAACCTCATCCGGACTTTTTCTGGCGGTCCCTTCAGTATAGATGGTATACCGAAGGTCCCTTTTGGTCCCTTTTGGTATAGATAAATATTAGACTTATTGCTTTTTACGTCATGAATGCAAAACACATTCACCGTTAGTTGTCTCAAATAAAAGGTTTCCTGTACTGGAATTATGGGCAGCGGTATATTTTGCATATAATCGAAATCTATTTCTAGCACATGTGGTTCGTTTGCTTTTGTTTCTTGGTTAGTTTCTCTCTAATTTATTGTAAAATTTTTTTGATCTACGCTTGTGAGTCATCAATTCAGCAACAATATTTCTTTTTCTTGCATCACTAAGATGAGGACTTCTCAGTTTTAAATTTAGTTCTTCACAAGTACAGCATGAATCAATTTGGGGGCAACCAAATCGTAAATTGAAGTTGTCCTTGAAAAACCTTAAGAAAAACTCATAGCTGCATTTTGATTCGGGATATTTCTCTTTAAACATATTGTATAAAATTTAAATATTCAGTCTTGCGTCCAAATATTTTGTCTTTCCTGCCTATTTAATTTCTTTTAATGGATAACTTTCAATATGTTGTCTTATTTAATAAGGATAATTTTAATATTAATAGCCTGGTATGAGCACTGATTGCATTAGTGCCCAATTTTTTCCCACGAAGATCCTTCGGGGTTTTACCCATTAATAATAATGAACGAAGCCTTCTAATACGACTTATTTTAATTCCATAGAGCGACTTAAATGCTTCTATACATACCTTTTCTCTGGTTTCACCCACAATTACCTCGTACGTAAAATAAACATGTGGTTATTTAATTTTATTAGGAATTCACAGAACACATTATACAGTAAAAACACATATCTTACTAGTGTTGCCTACAAATTTGCCTATATTTCATTTTTCTATTTAACATACATGGAGAGTAGAGACTTAGAATGTTTTTGTACCAAAAGATGCGCTTCTGTTCATAGAACAATTTTCCATCAAAATGTCAAAAATGAAAAAAAAAAAAAACGACTTGGAATGTTTTTGTTTACACCGATTCAATTTGTATCATGTTTATCAAGTATTTTAGTATTTAAATATCAAGAATTTTAAGAAAAAATTGGATATTAAATGAATATTAAAAGTTAATTTTGCAATTAATTTCAAACAAATCCTGGATACTATCAATTTGTTTATACTTTTTTATTTTTTATTTCTTAAGTACTTGATACTGTCTCGATAAAGTCATTTAATTTATCATAGTGTATACATTCCAATATTAGTTTAACAGACACATCCACAAGTGTTAAGGTGATATTGTTATTTGTGAGGAATACCTATTAGCTTGTGAGTCTTCCAGCCTTGACACGTAAATATTGTCGTCTACATTCATTTTTCAGTACAATGGGAATATAATACATCTATTTGGCGTTTAGTTTACATCGCTGGCGTAATGTTTATTAAAAAAATTAACGAAAAAAGCTGCAAAGAAATTGAAAACGGTTCAAGCTTAAAAAAATCATTTTATTGAGAGAACGTACATATATAAAGTTCTAACATCACGGATCCGCGCGAGTGATAACTTTGAAAATTAAAATAGTGTCTGTGTTTATACTTTAAACAATGATATCGCGTGTAGTGAAAAAATTGCAGAAAAACAAATCCGAAAACTCAAAGGTAATAAAACGTATTTTAAAATTACAATAATTAGCAATTAAATTTCAATTAATATCAAGTTATTTTGTAAAATGTTTGCACAGGTTGAGTCATGAGACCATTTAAAAGTTTCTGCTACCATTTTTTTAAATATATACAGAGCGAGTTCTGAATTTTGACTGAAATTTCTATTCGTTATAACTTTTGAATGGTAAGTTTGATGTGTCTCACCTTTTGGTCAAACTATTATTATTTTTTTGTGGTTAGTCTTATTATAATTGTATTTTAAAATCAGTTTATTTTGACGTTTTGACTTACACTTCGGAAATGTTTTCAAAATCGAATATATTAATAAATTTAACAAATTTTGGTTTTGTTATGTGGTAAAAATTCTAATAATTTAATTTTATCGGACTTATTGCTATTGATAATTCAGACATTTTTAGAGTAGATTATTTTTAAATGATACTATCAATATTTTAAAGTTGCATTCCTGGGACGACTTTATTGCAAGATGGTGAATTTGGTTTCATAAAATCAACTTGATTTTGTGACTTAAGTATACTCTTCAGCAAAGTAATAGCATGTTTTGTCTTAAAAAAAAACCACACGCAATATAAATAAGTCACATAAAATTAAATTATTAGAAAATTCTTTTTACGAAATAACAAAAACAAAATTTGTTTAATTTATTAATGTTTTGTATTTTTAGAACAGTTTCTGAAGTAGATAATAAGCTTATTTTTAAGTTAAAGTGTGGCTTATAACCAATAAAAATAGTAAGTTAAACTTTTACCACCTAATCAACAGATTTATGATCCGTTTTTAAAAAAGTAAGTTTATTTTGTTTATAGAAAAAAGTCCACCCTGTATAGGGTTTTTGAAAACTGTAAAAGGAATTTTACAAATGGGACAAATAAACAATTTAATATCATATTTATTTTTTTCCTACACGATTACTCAATTTTTAATTAAAAAAATTGCCTGTGAATTAAAATTTTGGCAAAGTGAACCATGGATTCAAAACATCGCTCTGTATAATTTATTTGGTGATTCATCTGTAGTGTTGTTTTATTAAATTTTTAGAATTTTGTTTTGAAAGAAACAAAATTACTTCTGCTCAAAAGAAATGCTACAGTAATGATCCGTTCTATTTTTGAGTTTAGTAAAAGTAAAATTATCATTTAAAATAACCTGCTAGTCTAGTCGTCAGATATTTGACCTCTAAAAATCATACGAACAAGCTGAATTTTGCTGAGAATTTCAATTTTGGGACCTCGAAAAAAATGTAAAAGAGTTTACGCAAAAAACGCTTTTTTACGACTTATTTTTAAACGACTTATTTTTAAACTTTTAAAGTACAAACAATCACACGTTACGGGAAAGCCATCTACGAAGGCATTATTGGGTGGAATTTATAGCTGAAGGAATGTAGTTTCGGAAAAAGTACTTGCACAATAAAAAAGCAGTTTTAAACGTTTCAGATCGTTTGTAATGTAAAAGTTTAAATTCAGCGTTTTTAGGCATATTTCAAATACCTCACATTTTTTGCCAAAACTCAAAACCGAAATTTGATGCTATTGAATTCGAAGATTAGGATCTAGCAATGAAAATTCCATAGTGATGGGTCCATGAAAGTTGTAAATTTTATTGACCTTATGAGAATCATAATAATAGCACAAAACCCGGCCTCGTTTATTTATTTAACACTTTTATAAAAACTGAAAAATCCATACGAATACAAAAATCCACAGGATTTTACACTTTAAAATGCATTTTGATTTTTGTCGATAGAATACTCTTATCAGAAGATATCGAATTTTTACCGTCGAATTGATACAAATTTTATTTAAAATTGATTTTCCGCGGGTAACTTAGATTCAAAATCGCCGGCCGCTATAGATTCTTGATAAATCGTTTTTTTTTTGTTTTTCTGTTCAATGTGTCATTTTAGGGGAAAGGGGGGGGGGTAAAAGTGATAAAGTATTTAGTATCTTTTTTGGGGTTCCAAAACGAACAAGCTAAATTTTTAGCAAAATTCAGCTTGTTCGTCTGATTTTTAAAAGTTCAGTGGCATTTTCGTCTGTGACGACTGGAGTATGCATTATGTATACATTTTGTTTTAAATTGTAAAAGAAACAAAAAATAAAACTGAATTAAAAAAAAAATTAAATAAATATTGTCGTAATTAAAATCAATACATTTTCACCATTTATTAATGTGAAAATTTAAGCGAATCTTATGAGGCCATGATAATTTGATATTTTTGTTGATGGTTACATAATTTGACTTTTCGTTTGATATCGTTTTTATTTGTTTTTGTTTCTTACACTATATTGATGGTTTCTAATTAATTTTTGGGATAGTGTACCTTATTTAATTATTTGAATTAATTGCAAAGTGATTCATCAATTTTCAGTAGCTGAATATGTAGACATTATTTTTGTGATGGAAAATACAAAGTTCCCATCAAACGTTTGGATCAGTGTTTAATTTTATTTAAAAGAAAATGGAACTTTTTGTTTGCAGTCAAAGTAGATCCTAAAATAACTGATATATATATATATATATATATATATATATATATATATATATATATATATGTAGATATATATATACATATATATACATATATATATATATATATATATATATATATATATATATATACATACATATATGTATATATATATATATATTTATATATATATATATATATATATATATATATATATGTATATATATGTATATATATATACATATATGTATATATGTATATGTATATATATATACATAGAACAGATTTGGCTGAAAATTGGTAGGGAGGTAGCTTAGAGCCAGGAGACGGACATAGGATACTTTTTATCCCGTTCGACAGCGTTCCCGTGTGACTTGACATGAAACGTCAGTCACTATAAAACGTGGTATAACAAAAAAGAATCAGACTTGGAATAACAAAACGCAAATGACAGCTATGTAATTGACGTAAAATGACAGCTATGTAATGACGTATGGATGACAATTTGATATTTGTAAGAAATCAATATTAAAACTATTTCTATTAAATAAATAATTAACAAGTGGATTGAAGTGAAGTGAAGTTTAATTAACAATGCCGCGACCAAGACGATCGAATCTTTCCCGACAAAGCCGTAATTGAAGTGAAGTGAAGTTTAATTAATAATGCCGCGACCAAGACGATTGAATCTTTCCCGACAAAGCCGTAATGCAAGAAGAATACAAAATACTGCAAATGAAAGTGTAACAAAAATTGTGCTAGGGAGTCTGGGTGACTCTATCCAGTGTAGCAAAAGGGTGAACTCTAAAATGCACCTTGATACACCAACGAACTAATATGTGGAATAACGGAAGATGGAAGGGATTAAATAGAAATAAATTATGTAAAAGAAATAAATAAAGGGTAAATATGAATTTTAAAATATAACAGAATTAAGTGTTGGCTAGCGACTATGCAGGAGAATGAATACTTGACACTCAAAGAAGGATTCGGCCAATTTGCATGCCCTACAGAGACCGTAAGATATAAGAACTAATGACAAGAAAACCACCAAGAAATAAACAGATGAAACATAAAAGTTGCTCTAATGAATGCTTGGGCGCCAGGAAGTTAAATGTTTTCTTCCGAGATATCTTGTATATATATATATATATATATATATATATATATATATATATATATATATATATATATATATATATATATATATATATATATATGAATTAAAAGGCGAATTCGCAATTTTTAACCCTGCGTTGGTCACATGGTTAAATGAACCACCATTAGTCGCAGGTCATGTATATGACTTATTTTGACTTTTTATGAGTCAAAATAACAAAAGGCATAAATATAATGATTTATTTATCAAAGCTAAAAATGGCAATATTTTTAACAAAATACAAAAAGAAATAAAACATAAAATATTTAGTTTGGTACATCTACATAAATAAGCATAATTCTGAAACAGCAACTAGAATAATTAAAAAAATTATTCACTTTCAGGAACTTCGTCGCGTTCACACTCTGTGCAAATGGTGATTGTATGTTCTTACAAATTGCTATGAAACACTTGGCGCATTTTAACGCTGTTTTTCGATTTTTTTCTTGGGGCAATAGGAACATTTTGGCCTTGCACCTGCTTGATTTTCCTAAGAAACATCTGGTTTCTGTGTCAAAGGAAGATTTAGATATTTTTTAATTTGCAAAGTTAGCAGAAATGGCAAGTTTTGGGCCGCTTTGTCTGGCTAAAATTTTCAGATACTCACGTCTTGGTTGGCAGGAATTTAATACATTTGTCCTAAATATAATGTTTCCATTTATTCCAGCGATGTTTAGCATAGTAAAAAAACAGTCAATGGCCACCTGCATGTGATTCTTGCCACTGAATAAAGACTCTTCAGTTGGTCCACTGAATCTACTTACGATTTTGTTTGATTGTAAAAAGTAACTACTGCTGGTTTGCAAGCTTCACCACTTTCCTCGTCAATTTCGTCATATTCATGGAGGGTTGACAAAAGCAGGACATTCTTATTTTTTTTTTGGGACGTACGAAACTAATAAACATTCACAACCAAAAGCAAATAAACTGCTACGAATTGCCCTTTCTTTAGTTGCAACAAATATTTCAGGAATTTCACGTTTGTTTTTTCTAATTGTCACAGTCAGTATCTAAAACATCTCGGTTGCCTCTAATTTTCTCTAGGTACAAATTTATGCACGTCACAATTTCTTCAATGATATCATCTGTTATGAGCAGGTTCCAACTTTCATATGGAGTTTTAGCATCCTTTGCCGCATGTTTCACTCTCGGTAGTTTGCTAATAATATTGTGCTGTCGAATACGGCTAGTTTTTCGCTCACGGTGAACTTTCCAAATGGTTTTTTTGTCTCGGCCGATATATTTGGGACCATCTTCAGACCAAAACGTTGAAATAGTATTTGTCGTATCATCGGCCGAAAACTCTGAGTCTGTCTCATGATTAGAACTGACTTCTACTGAATCTATGTCGTTTTCTTCATCGTCCAAATTTTGCTCTTACGTCTGTTCAAGTAACAAATCCTCTTGCTCCAATTCTTCATATATTTTTAACAGTCTGGCCTCTTCTTTAGGATCCATTACACAATAATATTTTAAAGTTATATGATTTAAAACACAAAGTCAATAAAAAAACCCAACAAAAATTGCTCTGTAGCTTTCCAAAATCGTTACGTCGTTAACGATTTCTAAAGATGAAGAGTTTAAAGCAAGTAACGGTTGGTTCAGCCGATTTAAAAGTCGCTGTAATTTTCATAGTTGTTCAAAGAAATTAAAAGTTATAATAAATGAACATGGCAACAACCAAACCATATTCAATGTAGATGAGCTAAATCTGTATTGCCTGTGATTTGGAAGTCTAATAGTGAAGCTTGGGTAGTAGATGCCCTTTTTGAGAGTTGGTTCATCATTTCATACCTGAGGTCAAACGTTATTTTCAATCTAAACAAATTCTATTAAAAGTGATGCTAATTATCGACAACGCACCAGCTCATCCTCCTGTAACTTTAATTAATTATGACCTACGTGTGACAGTTGAATTTCTACCAGCTAATACAACCAGTTTACTTCAACCGATGGATCAAGGAATCGATTCAAAGCTTATTATACTAGAATTATACTAGAATTACACTGTGGTATCCAAGATAAATCAACAGATCAAGAAGACGAACAAATTTAAGTTGGGACTTTGCCATAAGGAAACAAGCTGGTACAACATGGCATAGAAAAGCGAATATTAGACAATTGTGGGCAGAAATGAAGAACGGCTAATACGATAAAAATAATGACGATTCGATGATGACAATTCGATGATGACAATTTGAAGCCCAATTTATTAATTTTAGCCATTGTTAACCAGTGCATTGCCTTATAGAAACAACACCCTTTTCTTCTGCATAAGGGGCCATTCCTCACTGAATTACTATTTCAATTTGTCCAATAATGCACAATAATATTAGCTATTGATATTTTCAACTTTTTTAAGATAGTTAATTTAAATTATACCTTTGTAATCGCAAAAAGTGGTCATGACCTTTCCGACCCATTGAGCCTCTCTTGACTGCTTCTGGGTCTTGGCCTGCTTAAAAACGTTCTTCCATTCTGTCCTGTCGGATACTTTCCGTCGCTACTGCCTGATGTTCATGATTTTAAGATCTTCTTCTACATCGTCTATTCACCTTTTACGAAGCCTTCCCCTTGTCCTATGTCCCATGTCTTATGTTAAAAATACCAAAAAAAAAATTTGTCCAAGAAAATTAAATTTCAAAATTCAAAATCGGTATACGTAAAAAAATGTATTTTATTGGCTTCCATTGGAGAAATTTTCTCCTTTTTTTAATCAGATGTAAGTCAAATAGAGACATCTAAATAACTCATTACCATATCCCAAATATGTTTTAGTTTTGTTATAAATTAAGTAGTTTACTGTTAAATAGAAATATATAACCAAATTCCTATGTTGTAGACTTTTTTTTAGAAAAACTTACCAAACGGTTACCTTTTAACGGTCTTCGTACAAATATTCTTATTTGAAAGCTGTACAAGTATTTAAACAATCATTGTTTTAACAAATAATTAAAATTTTTTTTTATAAATTTATGATAAATTAATAAAAATGAACTTCACAGAAATATCATTTTATGTTATCAGATTTAATTTATAGAATTGAATTAAAAATCATTATTTATTTCAAATATAACGAATCGTTTTTTTAACAAATTAAATTATTATATACGATACTATACAATATTACAATATTTTTATAATATTTATTTTTTATTTTATTTTAGGATAAGATGGACAAAGAAATACATTCTGGTCCGCCTGTCGATAATGTAAAATCCCATCCATTAGAGCATTCCAATGGGCATCTAAACCATTCCTTTGATCATTCTGGAGATCATTATCCACATTTTAATCGAAATTTAGAACCACCCCATCTGCACCATGGTCACCTTAATCATGCATTTGAACAATCTAGCAAGCCTTCAAGTAGGAAAGTATCCGCAGCTAGTCATGTAGATGAAGGCCCTGTAAGAAAGAAAAGTTTTATGCACAAATCGAACTCAGGTATTACTTTTAATTTTAATAATATATGTTATGGTAAATATTACAAGAAAAAATTATTTAATAATACTTTTTTGTTTAATTTTCTAAATGTATGTGTTAAAAATTAAAAGTTAAATTAGAAATGTTCATAAAAAGTTAGTATTTACTAACAGAAATATGCTTTATTGCCGCTGAAAATTGTACAATTTTATGAACAAAGCTTACAAAAAATCAAAAAAATAACAACAACAATTAAAATTTACTAAAATTAGATAAATCGTCAGTCAATATCAGAGAATAAAACATAATAAAATATACAATCCATTGAAAAATTTCACTAAATTGCAAATTGAATAATAAAACCTTACGAACTAACTAGTTTACGAATAAGTTTAAGTTGCTGCATGTGATACCCATATATATATATATATATATATATATATATATATATATATATATATATATATATATATATATATATATATATATATATATATAAATACTTTGTTGCTTGTACCTAAACGTACGGTAATTTCTTTGTTATTCGTTAAGAAACTCTGCCACTGAATAATATGGTCTTTTAGATAGATAGGCTTTTGTTAATTTACGGAACTTAAGGAAAGAAGTTGTAGATTTAAGTTGTAAAGGGAGATGGTTGTATAATTTTTTTGCCGAATATAATATAGATTTCTTTATTAACTGAGTGGACGGGATCGGCAAATACACATCAAAGCTTGAATTTCTGGTGGACAGTCATGATTAGGTCCTGCCTGAAAAAACATGTAGGTGTTTACGAACTAAGCAAACAGTTTCTAGAATATATAAAGAGGGCAGAGTTAAAATCCCGTGATTTTTGAAGTAGCTTCTGCAGTGTGTTATTCTACTGAGGCCAAAAAGATACCGTATTGCTCTTTTTTGTCATTTAAAAATAACATCTGATTGGGCAGCTGTACTGGAATCAGGAAAGCCATATCGAAGATGAGCCTCTAACAAAGAAAATTATGTTATTTTGGATTACTGCTCCAGCTGTACTGGAATCAGGAAAGCCATATCGAAGATGAGCCTCTAACAAAGAAAATTATGTTATTTTGGATTATGCTAAATTGATTTCCTTCGAAACATATCTTATTGCATATCAGGCTGAGGCTAGTTTCTTGAAGGGACCATTTTAGGTTGCTGTCTATAAAAATACCAAGAAATTTTACAGAATCAACGATACTGATCTGGCTGTTATTAAGAAGCAAGGATTGAAGAGCTCCTTTATAGCATAATGCTATTGTCTTATCCACTTTAAAAAAAGTAAATTAGAGTCGGACCAGGTTTTTATTTTACGTAGATGAGAAGTTATAATTTATTGCATAAAGAGTTGCAATATTAGAGTTCCTCTAGGTAATACTGGTATCATCAGCAAAAAGAGAAATTTTCAATCGATTTTTAAGTTAGTGATGTCATTTATGAAGATAAGGAAAAGTAGAGGACCCAGTACTTAACCTTGTCGTACTCCACATACAATGCTTTTGTGACTAGATTCAGTATCATTTGCTCTTACTAGTTGTTTCCCATTCCTCAAGTAAGATGGGAACAATTTAAAGAAATACCTCGAATTCCGTAGAAATTTAGATGTTTTCATCAAAATGTCGTGATTTACACAATTAAAAGCTTTGGTATAGTAACAAAAAAAGTGGCAGTATAAAGATTATTATTTAGTGCTTGATAGACCTCATATATTACACAGAACATAGCATCGCTAGTACATTTATTAATAAAAAGCAAAACTGACTTTGTGATAAAATATTTTTTTCAACGAGAAAGGATATAAGTCGGGCTTTTAAAAGTCTCTCAATAATTTTGGACAGGACCAGTAGTAAGGTAATAGGTCTATAGTTGCAGGCATTATCTTTTTCACCACCCTTATGAAGACGAATAATAATGGCTGTCTTTAGGCACACTAAAAATATACATTTTCAAAGGAATCGTTAATTGGTGAGACCAGGACTTCTAGCACATTATTTGGGAGATTTAAGAAAATTTTTATGGATAGTCCATCAGTACTACAGAAAGATTTGCTTTTGATACTACTGATTGTTTGGATCAGTTTAAATTTATTAACTGGTCTTATAAAAAATGAATTCGAGACCTTTTTTGAATTGGAGAAATTGGAAATAGGATCTTGTTGTGGCAAAATAGCAGATGTTATATTTTTACTCACATTAACGAAGTATTCATTTATATTTTCAGGGTTTGGAAGAAAATATGTTGGAGCTGTGTTAGTTTTATTTCGAAGACCGTTTATTATGGACTATGTTTAGCTTGCAATATTTTTAGAGCTTCCCAGACGATTCTCATAGTACATTTTGTTAGCTGTTTTGATAAGTTTTAGATAAGTTTCTCTGTACTTGGAGATATATTCAGTGACAAAGACGTTGGTAGTAAATTTCTTGATGTACAGTAGTGAACGCATATTCTTGGCTGATATGCGAATATCTTTGGTAGTCCTGGGTTTTTAATGTTTTGACTTAATTGTAATTAAAGGAAATGCCTTATTGGGGATACAGACTCTTTTTCTGGTTTATACCTACTCCAAGTCTGGTCATTTCTTGAAGGGTATTATGAAGTTTTCTAGCCTGATACATTGTGTTCACATTCCAGATACATATTTTGATAACCAACTCTGAAGTTTTTAGAGACACTTTTTCAGGTCTGTCACAGGGGTTTCTCTGGATTATGACCTGACTTCCGTATTTCATGATTAGTAGCTGTTTAAAATTTAGTTGTGTTTGCCATGATAGCGGCACTAGATATGTCGCAAGGGACCTCTAATGCAGTGGTTTTTCGTTGCCTTCTGCATTTTGATGCCGTTGACAACTTTCTTGGTTCTTCCGCCTTCGAGACCAATTTCTTAATCTCAGGACAACAGAGTGTCAGAGATTAGCAGTTAATGTTTAATAGGTATATTAAATAAGTACTGCTTATCTAAAAACTGAGTTATTTGGACTGATGTTCTGAATACCAAGGGATGATAATTGTGTCCCATAAATAATAATTGTTCACTAATTAAATTAACAAAATCTTTCTTATCTTTAAAGCAAGCATTTCCAGCTGGGACTACCAAAAATAATCAGCGCGGATTTAATGCGAAATTGGATAGAGCTTTTATTTCTTCCAATATTGCCAAATAAATAATTCATTAAGAAGACCTAACCAAAAATGATGAAATCATAGACATTAATAGTTACTAAACCAATCACAACTTTGTTTTCATTTTAAATTTTCCCATCCTTCATTCCAAGTTGTTCAGGTATTTCCATTTATACTTATATATAATAGTCTCCCGTTTTATACCGCTGCGCGGCTTTGGGAGTATAGCAGAGTAGTCTGCTATATCTAGGGCCTACGGTATACAAGGAAGGTAACATGGCTAGTGCTACGCTTCAACCGCCTATTATTACCCCTGGTTTTACCCAAGGTACTCATTTTATTCAGGCTGAGTCGACCTGGGGCCTATAGACATTTTTTTTAAAATGTCTAGTTGTTCTTGCCGGCGGTAGGATTCGAACTCCGGACCACCGGCATGCGAGGCAAGCATCCTACCGCTTGCGCTACGCAGGCCCCTCCATTTATACTTACTTTTAACTAATAATCAGACAATAATCATTCCACCTGGTCTGTACACAATTTAGACCTTTTTCAATATATATTATGCATCTACCATGTAATAAAAATTTATCTGCCCTGAACAATCTCCTCAAAACTCCACAAGAGAATGACCAGACTTATGACTGCATCATAATAATTAATTACTTAATAATAACGATCATTTAAACAATACCAGATGTACACTACATTGCTGTTTTTTCAAAGGCTATGAAATATTTACCTACTGAACCACCACTGAAACAGAAGTACTAGAAGGGAGCTATCTAATTCAGTTACTGCCAGGATGTGAACTACGAACCAATAATAAAGTTTACACTAATTCCAAGACAATAATTTAAGAAAAACATTTAGATTACAAAAAGTCAAAACTACCACTCTTCTAAAGGAACATGTAACACTAAAACCTCTAAAATTTGACAGAACTCCTTTAAACAAACTAAACAAGTTTACGCAAGAAAAAGAAATATTTTAGTCCATCCTCCGAACAAAAATTAAAAACACCTACATATGGGTATCCCGAGATATTCTGACGGCAACCCTTTTAATTGTTGGGTTTCTCAAGCTACGAAAAATAAATAAAGAAAAAGATAAGCAGAATTTAACTACAACAGAGGACATCACTGACCAAAGGCAACGATTCTCAGAAGCAGTACACAGAGTTTTATTCATCCCTCACAAAACTTTCATGGTTACAGAATGGGGAATTAAAGAAATCCAAATATTAGGTTATGCAGACGTCGCTGCATTAATCGCCGAGACAAAAGACGAGCTCCAAAGATTAACACACATCTTCAATACAACAGCCAAGAAATACAATATGATAATATCAGCAGAAAAAACCAAATATATTATAACATCTAAATACCCACTACGATGTAAAATCTTACTTACTTACTTACTTACTAGCCAACGCCCACCCTTGGCATGTTAGCCATTTGGTGGCGCGCTGACCAGTATAGACGAGCCGTTTCTCGTAGGCGATCTTCATCCTCCTCGGGTGGATCTGTTTTCAGGGCTGGGCACTCTGGAAGGTGAGCAGCATCCATCTGGGGCTGATCACATAGTGGACAGTTGTCATTTTCGCGGACGCCGATGCGATGTAGATGGGAGAGTAGGTAGTCATGCCCCGTAGTTGTTCTGAACACGGCTACACTAATGGGTCTCGGCAAGTTGCGAGGGATTGGTGACTCAATTAGGTGGGCCCAAGATTTTCCAGCACCGGCTTGTATTTGCTGCTCTTTTATCTTCGCTTTGATTCCTCTTGTAATGGTGGACTTTGCTGATGTGTACGATTGGAAGTTAGGGGGCTGTGGAAGAGTAGTGCCTTCTTTTGCAAGTTCATCCGCCGCTTCATTTCCTTCAACACCGACATGACTAGGGATCCATTGTAGAGTAATCAGCCACCCTTTTTCCATCAAGTTCGATAGTTGGACGCGGCAAGATATTGTTTTGGCACAGTCGGTGTATCGATTTGTCGACAGGGCGAGGATTGCGGCTTGGCAGTCGATGAAAAAGGCAACTTTTTGGGGGTGTTGGAAATTCTCAAGATTTTTTGTAAGTTTTAAGTAAGTTGTAAGTTTTGATGTAAAATCTGAAAGACAAGACACAAAAACAAGAATCTATAAAGCAGCAATTAAACCAATATTAACATACACGGCGGAGAAAAGACCTGACACATCTAAAACGAGACGACTACTAGAAACAACAGAGATAAAAATACTCCGACCACTATCAGAAAAAATTTGATAAAATAAAAGGCATATATCCAGCACAGTTTAATTTAATCTTAAAGTATCAGGGAAAAGTCTGTTGGATAGGGAGAGAAGCGAAAACATAAGAAGAGCATGCAATATAAAAGACATATATATGGATAGGTGACACATTAGTAGAATGACAGAGGATAGGATAGTACTAATAGCACGAGATAAGTCACCAAATGGACGAAGAAGTATTGGCAGACCAAGAAAAAGATGGTGCGATAATTTAAACAATTTAGGAGGCTAATATTAAAGAATAAACAGGCTTTAACGCCCACATACAAGAAGGAAGAAGAAGAAGAAGACAAAACTTCCTCAGCGGATGGAGAAATTACGGTACAATATCACCGTACATCAGTAGTATTGAACCCGAATAACCCAGCCGATCAGCAGTTTCGCAAACAAGTCGTCATCGATCAATTTTATATAAATATTGCCAATTTCTGTTTAAAAGTGTTTTAATTTAATTAATAAAAGTTTGTTTGTAAAAGTTTGTTTGTTGTATCATTAAAAGATTACATTTAAGAAGTAGTTTCGGGAGTAACAAGCCATAAGTAGCGTTTACGGATACCCTGTATAAAAAAGTAATACAGTAGGCGGTACTGTAGAATAGAGCGAAGCTTTATACTATGTTTTCTGTATTTTTAAAATTTACTCAAGGTAGAAATAGGTGAAACATTTAAAGGGAGACCTACGTTAAGGGGTGGATAAATATAGGGTAATTGATGATTTTTTATAGATTTTAAAAAGTTTTTTGAAAAGTTTACTTGTTGTATAATGGATTCCGCCGTAGCGTAAATGGACTTTTCCAACTGTTTACTATGACTGCAAACCACTAACCGTTATTTTGTGACTGACGCTACTTACGTGACGCAGTATCGTGGCGCTACTTATGTGACGCCTCAGAATTTTACTATAGAGAGAATGTAATATAACGCCAGTATAGAAACTTCTCTCACGTTTTTCTATCTTCTGCCATTCTAGCATATTCTGACAATGGAGCGCCAATAGTAGCAACAATATGGTCCGTGTATCGTGTAAATATTTGCCAGAAATATTTAATAACTGTTAATTAACAGAATATCTAGAACGAGTTCAAAAAACAATAAAATAAGGAAGACCATATGGACGATGTTTTGTAGGTGAATATTTTGTAGATAACTACGATCACTGTTTAGAATTTATAGACTCATAAAATTAGATAGTACAGGAAGACAATTTTAAAATATCCAGAATCTGTAAGGGCTCTAGTGAGAAAATAGTAAAGATTCATCATTGACCAAATATTACATACTAAACTACATACAATATTTCCAGCTGAATAGTAAATAAATAAAAAGACAAACAATACTACCTATTAAATAAAATTAATTTACTGTATAAAAAAAAAAATATAAAAACACTTATACACACGTGCAGTAACATATTTACGTCCAAATGAGTATTGGTATTTTTACTTGGAAGCAATAAATTTTGTAAATAAATTTTAACAATAGCTAATTTCTTAACATACATTTTTCTTAAAAACTAATTTAAAAAGGTATGCTCGAGTAATAAATTTATAGCATTGCGTAGGTAGATTAAATAAAATATTGGTATTATTGGTTATTCAATTATAATAACATAAGTACAGTTTTCAATCACGTAGTAAAAATTAATTAAAAAATATAGTCAAGTGACACGGATATCATGTATCATGGATGTTACAACTGCACTAATAAAAAAATCAAAGAATGCTTTCATTTTTGTCCGGAATAATACAAAACAAAGTCTTTCAGGTAGGAAATTTTATAGTTTTTGTTATTTTTTTTAATATTTTTAGTTAACGAGAGCTAACTAAAAATAGCTCAAGACACTATTAAACATGAAAGTTAGGACAATTAACGATAAAATTACCTATTACCTATCAATTTTAATGATTTCAAATCATTATGTATTTATATATTAGGTACATTTCTTCACTATCCAATTTAACCAGGTGGATTCGTCCTTATTTTCTTAAAATTTCACTACAAGGGTGGTTTGTTTTCTATCTGCTTTTATTTATATTCAGTTCTCTATTTTAATTTCATATGTGTCTTCTTCCAGTTAATTCTATTATTTAAATCGTGGTGTTTTCACCCTCTTTCATAACCAGGATTCCGTTATCTGCTACAACTGAGCATCGCATCTTTATCCCTGTTATATAAATTCCTGTACCATCTAAGTCTAATTGATATTATACTTCTGGTTATGTTTTATGTTTGCACTATTTTGTCGATTTTTTATGATTCATTAACTTTCTTTATCCGTGATCATTATTGTTTTGCACCCACCTTCATTCTTATAACATTCTTTTCCCGAATTTTAAGCCGTTCTTTTTAATCCATTGCCAATGTCGTTGTTTCTGATGTATAGATTATTGTTGGTCCTATTACTTTCTTATACAGTGTCTCTATTTTTAGATTTGAACATTATTTTATTAAAATATAATTATTTACATTCTTTATGCATTTTTTCATTTATCTCTTTTTCATTTTTCTTATTTGTCAATAAAATCTTAGATAAATTAATTATCTTATTCTCGTACTCATTTTTGCAATTTTATCTTTTACATAAACTTGAACCTGTCCCTATTATTGCATAGAATTATTTTTATTGGCATATTTTTTATTACTAAGTGACTTCTTTAACTTATTATGAACATCAATTATGAAACCTCTTATTATGAACATCAATGTAGAGTTCCAAGCTTTTTACCAATATTTCTAAAACATATTTCTCAAATAAAGAAAAAAAATTATATTTCCAGCCGAAGTCCATTTTGGTAATGGACCATTATCATTTTTTCGTGTCCTTAAAGCTTTTCTTTCACTGTAATAAATAGCATTATACATTACGTTAAGTAAAAGTATGCCTTTATACTTATTTTAGTCTGATGTATCTCCTTCCTTTGGTATGGGATCTATAAGTTATGTGATCCATTCCATTGGTATTTAGCTATTTTATGGTTCTTTATATTTTTTCTTGTACAGACACCATTACTTTTTCTTGCTGTTCTAGATTTAACACTCTATCATCTTTTATTTTCTTCATATAAGGCGAAAAATGTTTATTTTATTTATGGTTAAAGATTAACAGATATTTTTTTTTCTTTTAGTCTTATTTAAAAATATGTATAACCTGCTGGTGTTTAGGCATTTTCCATTTTATCTCCCATTTCATGGCTGCATCCTTCTTTTCATAATTTTATTACTTTTTCATATCATCATAATTTTTTGTCTAAAGTCATTTTCCCCTTCTTTGTATTATTCTTTTTTTGCGGTTTTGTAATATTTATTAAACAAACAATTATAGCTTCGTTTTTACTCATACCCTCTGTTTTTTTATTTCTACTGTCTTTGATGATTACGTATTTCTCATCTGTGGTATTTGTTTCTGTTTATAATCCTTTGTTTTTATTTTATTTATTATTTAATTCTTTTATTTACAATTTTTCTAATGTAATTTTACGGATATATTTGGTTCTGCATATCTCTTGTGTTGCCAAATTTCATAGAATTTCTCCATGATTTTCGGTTTTTTTCACATCCAGTGTGTACTCTATATCATTTTGTTTGCTTATTTTCACATAAAAATATCCTAGTCCCGTATATATTACTTAGAATCATTTCATTAATGTTGTTTAAATCCTCGTAGCCTCAGAACTTTCCCTTTTTTTCTTCGTTTTATTTCTATTTACCATAAATTTTATTTTCGGTAGATGTTTTTTATTTCCAGATATATTAGTAAATTAAAATACATACAATAATAATTTCATATTTCTTTTACTCTTACATGGTTCTTTCAAATCGTCCATTGGATTGCTTTATTGCTATTCGTCATTTTTATTATGAGCCTGGTCAACATTATGATCAAATAATTACATTTTTACATTTTACATGTTTACATTTTACTGTTTTCTATTTTGCTTTAATTTTTGCCTTTATATCTCCATTCTTTACAAAAAAAAAATATTCCATATCTTTTTATAGCCAGTTTTCACTTCATTACCTATTTGTCTCTCTTTAACGTTTTTTTTATCAACATCCGAACCTCCTGTTCCATTTCTGTTATGTTTGTCTCTTAAAATAAATCAGGTAGACTGTACAACTGTATACTGTAAAAACGTAAAGTCAAGTAAACAATTTGAGTTTCAAGCAACTTTCAAAGAAGAACAAAAGCGAAGTTAATAAAAACGTTTATTCTGCATGGCGTCATGTTAGTGTAATTTTGATGAGATTTACAGTATATCTAAAAGAAGTATCAATCTACTGCAACATAGTTTAGTGCAATCATAATTATTTCCTTTAAATATACTTATTTCTACTTTAAATCTAAATATTCATTTTTATTTCTTTTGTCTTGTAGATAGAGCGCTTTCCGTTAGTGCTCCTGATTCGCATTCAAATTGTGATGAAAATGAAAGGTAAGTGCACATTATTTAAAATTTAGATGTCGTCTTTATTTTAAACAGAAGTAAACACTTTTTTATTTTTGTCAATCACTCGACACTGAGGAGTAGGCAGATTGAGACATCAGTGCCGTTTGACGGTTCTTGTATGTATACATTTATACAGAACACGATACTGGTAAGTCACGAGTAAGGAAAGTAGACAGATTGAGACCCCTAACTCGAACGAAACCGTATCCATCTTGAAAATGGCTTCAAAATGGGTGCCGAAACGTCGAGCATTAAATTCTCAACGTTCTTCCACAGAAATTAGTGATTTTCATTTATCTGACCGCGGAAATTTATCCGAGCATATATATATATATATATATATATATATATATATATATATATATATATATATATATATATATATCTACAAATGAAACCTAAAGTTAAGGTTTAGTTTAGGATTAATTACAAGAATTAATATTAAACTCAACAGGCTTCCGGGTTGAACCGTGTCGATTATTACTGCGCCGAGCTTTCGACATCCTCTTTGATGTCTTCTTCAGGGTTTCTGAGGTCTCAGTTTTCCAAGCCCCCAGATACTACTACACTGATTACTTATCAATGCATTACAGTAATGTAATGTCAATTTAAACTTAGTGGAATGTCTGAGGGTTAGATAGGGCATTGTTTAAAAAGTTCGATAATATAAAAAAAAACTAACGAAGGATCAAGCATTTTCAGTGAGAGGTTGAAGATTATTGGTCAAGTATTTTGTAACTGGTTATGTAGGGCAGTTGTATACACTTACAACAGGAATAGAGGAATATCGAGCTAATTAATATCGACTATAGAATAGTAAACCTGCTAGCCAAAAACTCTGTAGTGTGAATAAAATCGATTATCATTTTTGGGTTACTAACAAAAATACACAAATTATTTATACCTCGTATACTTGCCATTGTATTATGCTAATTTTACTCTTTTGAGATTATCAGATACAGCTTGCTGCTTAAGATGAGATCATAAACATATATAAATTATATTTGATTACATTACTAAAACATAAAAAACTTAAAGATGGGGGTGGGATGGACTTGGCATCTCTTTTAACGTGTTTTGTTGTTATTATTAATTGTTATATAATGCTGCTGTTATGAATTGAGAACATATTTAATTCGGCCTTTATATCTCAACTTCTCAATGTGCATTATTTGGTTTTTCTCAAGAATTTCATTTTAACCGACTATATTCTTTGGCTTTTTTGATTTAGAACTGTTTAAGTTTTACTACCATAGATTATAGCCGGTGCTGTCACTACCTTAGAAACGTTCATTTTAGTTTTTTTCTTGTTTTATTCTTCTGTTTTTGATAACCAAATCAAATTAAATACAAATCTACACATTCTTTCCACCATTAAAAGAAACGCCACTGTTATCTTAAACACTTTTTCTTACATTAATAAACTCATTTCAATAATAATCCGGATTGCAAACCTAACCTTACTTAACCTAAAAAGTTAAAGCGTGTTAGTTGCATAGGCATATAATACAAACTGATGTCATACAGTCGCGTTTCCCCAGTGAGAGAGAGAAAACTGACGCAAAGCAGTCCCTGCATCTCTTTCTAAAGGCGAAGGTTTGTACACGCATAGATTTTCTGACACCAGTTGTTGGTATGCCAGTAAAACAAATGGCATATATAAACAGTTACTGGCTAGTTGTGGCGATCAAGTCCGAAAAGTGCTTGAATTGAGCCAGTCAAATTAAAATCTTCCAACTTTTCATGCGCCAGTAACCATTTTAAAAGCCTTTATTTTTAAGATATTATTGTATAATAGGTTTAAATCTGTGGTTAAGCAAACTTAACAAATATCACTTGAAGTGAGAAGTTCACGAGGTAAAAAATGGAGTTATTAGGACCTTGTAGCAATTCAGTATTAATCCAAATTCGGCGTCTCCTCTTATCATTTCTATTTTTTTTTCACACGGATAATCATCTCTTTAACAGTACTTTTTATCATTAAACGACATCATAGACTGAGTCCAAATTTTATTTCCTTGATTGACATATTACTATTATGTAAACGACCACAAGAAATAGGAACAAAAAAGAATACTCCACTGCAAACTTAAATTAAAAATGAAACTGGCGTGCCAAAATATTCTGTCTTGTTAAATCTAGTATAAACCTTCACTGGTGTACAAACAGGACTGGCGTGCCTAATGACACCAGCAAATCCACTACTTGTTCTATGAACTTTCCTGTTCTATGAACTGTAATTGCCTTTAAAAGCCACAACTTTCATCTTTTGAACTGATATTTTCAATTTATAATTATTGTTGCCTATCCGATTCAAGCTATAGATAGCGTATTGTAGATCATCTTTCCTTTTTTGTAGTATCATTTTAGTCATCTGGAAATAATACTGTATTTTTAAATTTCTTAGCTGGGACTAATATTATTTTAAGGTTAACTTCCCTTTTCCCCTGAAAATGAATGGCAAAAGCTATTCTCCCTAATATTCCACAGAGTATCTCTGTAAACTAGCTTAAACGCTTTTTTATAATCGATAAATCCAATATGTATTTCTTAATATTATTCTCTGCGTTTTTTAATTAGCTGCCGCATTATGTTGATAATATCGATGCAGAATCTGCCTTTCCTGAACCCTTCTGTTCTTCCAGCAGCAACACGTCAGCAATTATTTTTCAGCTATTATTTATGATTTGTGACTATAGTTTATATGCAAAGTTAGAGTTTAGTAAGATAATGCCTCTACAATGATCTTACATTTGTGGTCTCCTTTTTAAATAAATAAATGACCTCTGAAGTGTTCCATTCACCTGGTACATTTTTCTGTTTCCAACATTCGTTTATCAAGTGTAAGATTTATGATATTTTTGGTCTCTATGTTCACGTGTTTCAAGTATTCTGTTTAATATTGACATTCTGCAATGAAGTACTTTTATAGCACAATTAAAATAATATTTTATCTATTTCATACTCAGAACGTACGATAACATTTAGATAGATAAAATATAAAATAATAATACATAAAAAAGTGTTACAATAATTTTAGTATATGGATCTTCTCAGATGTTTATAATTAATTTATATGTAATTTTGTTTTTAGTCCCTCTTTGTGGTACGATTTCTGTCTCAAAATTAACTCGCCAGAAGAAAGTACTAGACAATACCAGCCGGAAATGTGGAAAAGAGTTTGTCCTCAACCCTACTGTCCTTCTTACAGAAAAGTTACTAGAATTATAGCTTTAACGTTAATAGGTCTCTTATCTTGGTGTGTACTATACGCAATAGTGGGTGAAAGTGCTGCACCCCCTAAAGGACAATTATTTCAGCTGATCGTTCTGAGTATATCTGCTCATTTCGGAGGATGGTTGTTTGGATTAACAACTTTACCAGCTTTAGTCGGAATGTTGTTTACTGGAATTGCACTGCAGAATTTAAATATTGTCAACATCGACTCTTCCTTCTCTCATCTTAATAAACATCTAAGGTAGGCACAAATATTTATTTATTATATAATCAATTTTTCAAATGTTTATTATAAATATCATTTTTATATTGTAATAAAAAAATTTGTTAAACATTGATATTATTTTATAATACATTAACCAAAATATTTGCAAAAAAAGACAAAAAAAAAACAAATTGACTAAATTAGGCGAATTAAACGATTTTTCGCTTGTTACTGGGCTTCTATACATTCAAGTGAGCTTAATAGTCCTACCAGAGATCTAAGAGAGTCATTAATATTTATTATCGATAAATGTCTGCCGCAAGGCAGCGGGGGATCACCTCTGGACAGGATCGTACTTTTATTTTCGATTTGCATTAGTTATTCGATTGTTAGGTATGTTTAAAAGCCGTTTTTTATCATTGTCTACTAAAGTTATAATAGTTGCAAATATATTTACATGCACTACATTCACATATTTACAAATAGAGTACAAAAAGAACAGAGGCAAAAATATTTTAGAAAATTGTTTTCAAAATTGAGGTGTGTCTTAAAGCTGGTTTTATACCCTTATCAACTGAATTTAAAAATATTTACATAAATTACTTATACATAGAAAGTTTACCATTTATAAATACAATTCAAAAAGTACTAACATTTAAAAAAATTACATGGACAAGTCAGTTTCACTCTCACTGTCGTTATCTAGATCTATAATAATTGTTTCTTTGAGCAACCTATCTCTATTTATATAAAATCTTTCCATCTTTAGAACATGGGCAACACTATTTTCGAGCTGTCATGGGCTACTTTCTCTATTTCTTATTCAATTAGACGAATTACAGATGAATTTAGAGTGGGCGAAACATTACTTCTCCTTACCGATGCTTTTAGCTCATGCCATATGTGTTCAATCGGATTGAACATGCAACAGTAAGGAGGAAGTCTAAATACTATATAACCCATTTCTTCCGCCAAACTGTCGCAATAATATTGTTTTCTGATGAAAAATGATTTTTAAGTTTCAAGTAATTGTTTTTAGAATAACTATTGCATAATGTATATCATTTTCGAGCATATATTCCTGGATTCCTGTGGTAGCTGTTTGGTGGAATATTTGGCAATAACTTCGTTGAAAACCAGTTTTTAAATAATTTTGACGTGGTGTCATCATGATAGTCGACACGGGAGTCCTTAATGTTTTTGCATGACAAGGCTAAAGTATTAGGTATAAAACCATTTTTTGTTCCTGCATGGATTATTGTAATAGGTTTTCCTTTATTTGATGGAGCTGTTATTGTATAGCGATAAGAAGAATTTACTCAACCAAATTTTGGAACGTCATGGGTGTCAAACCACGTCCCATCCAGATAAACAATTTCTCTTCCACTTTCTCTATCGTTATGACTTTGTTTAAAAAATTCCGTCTTGCATATTTGTGGACAGGCAGATTCCATAATCATGGAGAAGAAATGAAGAATCCATAATCAGACAAAATGAAGCCGCTCTTGTAGCTATTCCGACTCTGAATTCAAATTGATCGTATCTCACTTCTTATTCAGATTATTGTGTAGTCTGCTGTGAACTATTTTTAGTAGAATTTTAAGTACTTAACTTATAAAACCTATTATACAGTGCTAGTAAAAAGTCCCCTCTCGTATCTTTTGAACGGGTATACGTATAAGAGTGAAATTTATTAAGGGAGAAAATTTATTATGGCTTTTTAAGACTAGCTTTAACACGTGACGTAATAGTCATTTATGACCATAAAGACTCACTCACTGTGACCGATAATAATAAATTGGAACTTTGGCAAGACCTTTTAATAAAATTGCATGAAGTGATATCTCTTTTGAAAGATATTGAAAATACTTATTGAATTATACTATATATTAAATAAATACTTAAATTTTATTTTCGCATTTAATTAATAAAGATTTACGAACCAGTTCTTATATATTAAGGAGTGTTCAAAATATGCTCCATCTCCTTCCTGACAGTAATGCATCCTATTACTAAACTCTTGTCGTACTTGGTCAAATGTGTCGGGGAAAATTGCTCGACATTCTTCAAAAATTCGCTATTTCATAATGTCAATACTGTCGGGTGCTGTAGCGTAAACTTTAGATTTTAAGTATCCCTACAGAAAATAATCTAATGGTGTGAGGTTGGGTGACCGAGCTGGATATTCTATCAAACCTTGTCATCCAATCCAACTACCACGATATTCCTCATCCAGATAGCGTCTTACTGTACCATAATAGTATGCAGGAGCACCATCTTGTTGGAACGTTATTTCCAAGTTGCCGAATTATCTTCCAGAATTTCAAGAATTAACGGTGCAATTACGTTTTGTAACTTCTTTAGATACAGTTCACCGGTAAAATTGAAATTCAGAAAAACAGGCCCAATAGTGTGGTTTCCCAAAATACCTGCCCAAACATTTACTTTTTGTGGAAATTGAGTATGTTTTCACGAAAGACGTGAGGATTTGTGTTACTCCATTACCTCAAATTGTATGTGTTAACATTTCCATTGAGAGAAATAGTACTTTCGCTACTAAAACAAATGGATTTTATATCATCTAGCTGTTGGTATATTGATCATATTTTCACAGCGTCCTAGTCTTCGGTCGTTGTCATCATCTGAAAGTTGGTGTGACAATTTTTAATTCGTATGGATAAAATTTATTTTTAGCCAACACTTGCTTTACTGCCCTTTGACTGATTCCACATATAGACGCCACTTGGGCTATCGAAAAAGTAGGGTCCACTACTATTTCTGTAATTATGTCAATTTTTTTTTGTCATCACTAATTGGTGGTCAATCAGATCGTTTGTCATCTTGAACACTACATGTTTTTTTTCAAACTTCCAAAGAACCTCCCTCAAAAAGTCCTCAATATAGGGCGATCGAGGTATCTCCCATTAAGAAGACTTTCCACTGCATGGAAATTATTTCTACTTTCACCAATTATTAAGACAGTTGCTTGTTTGTCGGCTACACAGTACGTACCATTATACCCATATAAACATTAAAACGTCTCCTTAAACAATAATTAAACATAAAAACTTATTAAAGAATTGAAAAACGTCAACTTTTTTACTGATAACCAGAGGTGGACGTTAGAATCTTTATTAATTAAATGCGAAACTATAATTTTAATACTTATTTAATTAATTTTTCAAAATTAGCTAAACCCAAACAAAATTATTATGATTGAGTAGGTATTTTCAATACCTTTCAAACGAGATATCACTTGCCACAAGGTCTTATTTAAAATTATCGGTCACATTGGATCTGTACCGTCATCTATCATTATTACGTGACCTGTTATGACCAGTTGAGAAGCCTACGGACGTTTATTTCCTCCCTTCAAATTTCACTATTATAAGTATAACCGTTCAAAACATACATGGAGGTGAGGGGACTCTTAGCTAACACTATAAGGTGATATATACCGATCTTTTTAAGCTCTAATTAGACGTTTTAGGGAAACTGAACATAATTAATACCTGAAAATTTAGGATATAGGGTTTTTCGATATGCACAAGAATTCTAAAATGTTCAGAGCCTCCCACCACTTCCGGTTATACCGGAAGTTGACTAAAACTTCCTTATTTTAAATGTAAAGCTCTGTATGTTATTGCGATTTTAGGTAGAATAGTTCTTGAGAATCCTCTCAATATAAGATTATGCTACCTTTTACGGAGTGTTTGACGCAATATGACCAATTTTTTCAAGTAAAAACATTGCCAACATTTTGTTTGGACAATATTTTATTGAATATAGTCCATTATCTGGATAAAATATTGGTTAATATAAAAAGTGATTTAAAACTAAAAACTATAAATTTCTCAAGAATTTTCAAATGGATCACCCTATATATTACGACATTATTAGTAATAACTTTAGTTGCTCTTTTAAGTTTTGTTAACTACTTCCCACACTTTAATTTAACAATTATTGAAATATTTAGCTTTACATGTTTATATTTTGACTTTGATCAACATTGTTAAGCGTGCGATGGAAATTTTAGTTTACATTTATTATTGCTCAAAAATGTAAGTTTTTAACTGTTAGATTAAGGTATAGAAAATACCTTAAAAAACTTAAAAAATAAAGAAAAAAAAAAAGAAACTTAAATACTAATTAAAGTTCTTTCTAGTTACGGCGTTATATTGGGTGATCGATTTAAGAAAGTTAAGAAATTTTTAAGTTAGCTTTTTGAATCACCTTGTATATTAAAGATTATTCTATTCACCAATTTTTTTTTATATTTTTGTATTATATCTTTTATTAATATAGACCATAATAATAAAATTTGTACCAAACAAAATGTTTACATTTTTATTAGTTATACATATAAGTACACGGTGTCAAATCAAATCGGTGATACAAATAAATATAGACGGTTTTTCAAAATATTGGTCATATCTTGTAAAATACTTAGTATACCTAGTATAATGTAGCATAATTTTATATTAAGAACATTTCTAAGAACTGCTCTGTCAAAATCCGCAATAATATACAGATAGTATATTTAAAATAAGATAGTTTTAGAAAAATTCCCGTGTATTCAGAAGTGGTAAGAGGCTTTAAATATTTTGTATTAATTGAGCATATCCAAAAACCCCATATTTTAAATTTTCAGATATTCTATCTCAAATTTTAACTAAAATGTCTAATTAGAACTTCAAAAGTATAATATAAAGCTCTGTATAATATATATATATATATATATATATATATATATATATATATATATATATATATATATATATAAACTTAAGCTTTTATTAGTACAGGATATAAGCAAATAAGTACGAAAGAAATATTAGCAATAAACAAAAACAACTTTCTAAATGTTACTAAGCCAATAAACTAAACTTTAACACAGGTTGGGATTAAAAAATATTTAAAAAAAATTAAAATTTGTACTAAAATCGTTGTAGTAAATTGGTAATTAATATTTATTTTCAAAATTATGAAAACGGTAATTATGTTAATTAATGTTCTACTAATTTAATAATAAATTTGTCTTTTAGTGCTGTTGCTCTAGTAATAATTTTAACTCGAGCAGGATTGGACCTGGATCCCACTGCTGTTAATAGACTTAAATTTACCGTACTAAAACTATCAGTTATTCCATGGACAACAGAAGCTTGTTTAACTGTTGTTTTAGCCAAATTTTGGTTAGGTACTAGTTGGAAATATTCATTATTATTAGGTAAGTACTACATAAGTTATTTGTTTTTACCGGTAAAAAGCCGGTCCTTCACCAAGATTTAACGAAGATCACCTTACTTCATTCGGGAGCTTTATTGGGGGCGGGTAATAATGTGATTAATAGAAAAGTAACAGACATGTAAATGACAGATAATGATTAAATCACAGTTTAACAAAATAAAAACAAGAAATACTGAATACGGCTAAACTGTAAGATAAAAAGGGCGCCAATAAGTCTTTTCTCCAAAAGAATTATGAAAGCAAATTATGAAAATCGACATTTACCAATAATCTATAAAAAACTTAACATTTTCAAGAAGATATTTCAAAAAAGTTATATGGTCTATTAAATATTATTATATTAAAATAATAAGTCTCAAAAAATTGTTTATTAATAGTCAAAAAATGTAAACAAATGCATGATAAATTTAGCAATTAGCCAACTTGTATTTATTAAATATTCCAAGAAAATTAACCTACGGCCACATTGACCTCAACCAAACTGCCCATTCTTTTCCATACTGAGAGTGTCTCATTCAAATATATGTTAAAAAATGTACATACTCTACCGCAACCATAATTTAGACCCTTATAATGTGACAAGTAGCTCTTTTAGACAGCAGACGCAGTAAAACTCAGGTTTAATTAAAATAAATATACATTTGAAAAAAAAAATTCAAAACAAAATTATATTCAAGATAATAGAAATCAAATGCTAATCCTACGGCAACGTCATCAACGAACGGCTCGGCGACTCACTGTTGAATACCTGCAAAAAATAAAATACAATTAATATATTAATATATATATAATTTATAATATACATGCAACTAAGAAAGAAAGGACAAATCAGAGGAATAGCGGATACTTGCGGATCAACACTAGGTTCGGCGAGGAGCGGAAACTGACTAATCAACACTCAGTTCCGGGAAATAATAGGTCTGTCTGAGATTAATACTACAAGCCTGCTACGTAATTGCCACTGAATCAATATTTTAGCAAAAGCGGTTGACCTTCAGTCAATACCTTAGGGCCAGTGGAGTTGTTATAAGATCTACACTGTGATGGAACTCCAGACGGTTGGTCAACACCCAGAGGTCCGGTAGAGTTCCCACTCTCCAGCATTCTAGCAGAGTCCAGCACTCTAGCAGAACTCGATTCTCTCTTGCGGAGTACGCTGCTTTATACGCTCGTCGGCCTTCCATCTCCTCTAGCACGTATAGATGGAAGTGGAACTTGTGATGGGAATGTGTGTTTAGGGAGCGCGGATGGGACGGAGGCGATACACATCGTTACAACTAACTAGTTAAAAAAAATGATAGAACTGATGATAGAAAAAACAAACAGATAAGAAATTAAGCTAGAGATTATAAAAACATATTCAAAAATATATTAATAGAAACGGCAAAATAATGATGTGTACATACAAAAATTATCAATAATAAACAATTAGCTTAATGGACAGGAAATAAAAAAGTGAAACTAAAATACGAATAAATGGAAAACATACATACATAAATAACATAAGAATAGAAAACTACGACTAATATAAAATAGAGAGAAAGAAAGTTAAAGATCAATTAACTGAATCAAAGAAGCCGACTTGAATACGAATTGGAAAAAATGGAGACAGATAATAAAAAAATAAATTAATAAAAATTTTTTTATATAATAAAATCATTCAGAAGCGAAAATATACTTGAAATAAATCATATAAAATATAAAAAAGAAAAATATTGTCAGACGAGAAAGAAATTATGAACATATAAAAATAATATGAATTTCAAGATCTAATAGAAGAACAGAACAAGGAATAATGCAATAGACAAAACAAGGTAGTGAATGGTGATAACGAAGAACGTGTAAATATGGGTAAATTAAAAATAACACAAATTAGAACAATGCCAAACATGAAGAAAAGATAACCGCAATGGAATTAAAACAATAACGCAACAACCTTACAGTGAAAAAGCTCTAATATATTATATTTTAGCTCCAACTTCTTAAGATATGGCCACAAGAACACATACTCCAAGGTTTACAAGTAGCACTAATTCATCCATGGAATAAAGAAATCTAAACTAGCGCAGACTAATACTATCTTAACAAGAGAATTCTTCGCAATATATATATATATATATATATATATAAAGCCATATATCACATCACAAACTCACAAAATTTTCTAGATATCATCATAGAGATGATGTGTTTATTTTTTCCCATTATGTAGTCAAACTCATTAGACAAGAAGTGCACAATCTAAATCACAGAAATATTACTTTTTTATGAATGTCATCTCATATTGGAATCACAGAAAACGATCTGGCAGATATACGTGCACAAAAAGCCTTAGAGGACGTAACTATTGAGTTCTATCCAAAAACTCCAGCTACAGATCTTAAATCATATTTCCACAGCAAAATAGTTAACATATTATGGAATAGCAGACGGCACAAAAACAGTCAAAATTACTTGAGATAAAATTAACATTTCAGCCATGGTCTGATAGTTCCACCAATCGTTTTTCTCAGGTGATCATAACGCGATTGAGTGCATGTATTAACCAACAGAGTACCAAGAATTTTTTTAAGAATGCGGTTATTACGTTTTTATGTCTTCAGCATTCTGATATATGAAATGGAAGCAAGGAATCTCGCTTCAGAGACATGGGCGAACTGCCGTATGTTGTCGATATCGTAAATGGACAGTGACCAATGTAACAGTTTTGCTACGTCTAAATAAATAAATAGAGATTCTAAATACCGTAAAAAGGAGAAAATTGAAACACTTTGCTCATGTGATGATAAATCCTACATATGAATTACCAGATGTAAGTACTTTGGGAGCAATAGAAGAAAAATGTAGTATAAAACGACCAAAAACATCTTTGTTCATGAACCTCCTCCCGTTGTATGGAATCAGCACCACGAGACTATTTAGGTCCGCTGCGGACAAAGTAAAGATCATGCTACTGGTCTGCGATGTTCATAAAGAATAAGGCATTTAGAGAAAAAGGAGAAGACCCTTAAGCTAGTGGGGACAAATAGGCGGAATCCAATTTAACCTACGTAATATTTTTCATCCATTTTTCACTAATTTATACCACCCTAATAATTTTTTCACCACGAAACCAGCTTTAAGGGAAGCGTTTCTGCTGGCTTAAAGTTCAAACTAGCAGAATTCACAAAAATAATTTATTACCACTCTAAAAATTTTTCATCATTAAACCACCCTTAAGGGGAGCGATTCTGCTGGCGTACGGTTAAAACTAAAAGAATTAAAAAATATATTTATGATATACCACAATATTCTGCTAGGTTTTTACGAATTTATTACCACCTTAGTAATTTTTCACTCGTTAACAACCCCTTATGGAGAGTCTATAATTCTTTTAGATTAAAATTTAAGGGGAAAAACTATTTTTTTTTCAAATTCACTCTCCTCTACTTATAACTGAAATAAAAAAGAGTTTTTTAAATTTTTACCAAACTTTAACCACCCTGATAATCTTGCACCCCTAAACCAATCTTATTTGGAAACGTTCCTGCTAGCTTAATAATTTTAAATTAGAAAAAAATATATTTTTGAAATACCACAGTGTTCTGCTAGATTTTAACGAATTTATTACCACCCTAGTAATTATTCACCCCTCAACTGTCTCTTATGTGAAGCCAATAATAGAAACGAATTTCTATACAAACGAATAAAACTATGTACAACATATACTAATGTTTAGATGTGAATCATTGACTATGTTCTCCAGGAGTTCTTTATTAATTTGATTTATCTATAAAGAGAGGTTTTAGTATATTTTTCATGTTTTATTTGTAATTATTTTTAGTTGGATGGTTTAGTTCATATCCATTTTCATGCCTCAATAACTTCCAGCTCTATTATGCGCCGTATATATTTACTTGTACTAAATCTCTTCCATATGATGTACATCTAGCAATATGTCAACAGCCTAATGCATTTAGGAAATGGGACTTTTTTGTGTTTTATCATTAATGGTTTTACTTATAATTTATTTCAGGTAGCATAATAGCGGCTGTCGCTCCAGCCGTTGTAGTCCCATGTCTCTTTAGACTTCGTTCAAAAGGATATGGAGTTGTGAAAGGCATTCCAACGTTAATTATAGCAGTCGCAGGTATCGACGATGCACTCTCGGTAGCCATTTTTGGAGTTGTATTGGGTATTATATTTAATGGTGCGAGTGTCGCCAAAGGAATTATTTTCGGAAGCCTTTCAATATTAGCAGGTAAGGAATACAATAACTATAATTTAAAAATGCAAATTTTTTTGATAAATATTTAGTAAATATTTTAGTGGGACAATTCATTTGGTAAGGCTCATATTGAATACGATAAAAAGCTGAGAATATAAATAAATATGATACTATTTATCAGGGTGATTCTTTGGGAGTTCTAATTAGACGTTTAAGAGAAACTCAACATAACTAATACCTGAAAATTTAGTTTCATCATCATCACCATTCAGTCTTTATTTATCACGTCCAATGCTGAACATACTGCTGATCTTATAGGAAAATTTAATTTATGGGGTTTTTAATATGACCTATTATTCAAAAAACATCTTAAGCCTCCTGCCGTTTCTGGTTATACCGGAAGTTGACTTAAACTTCCTTATTTTAAATATAACGCCTTGTATATTATTACGGATTTCAATATAATAGCTCTTAAGAATTCCCTTGTTATAAAATTATACTTCATTATACATGGATAAGTAAGTAAGTTAAGATTATACCTATTTGAAGTCTAGATTGCAGTGTTTAACGACATTTTTTCACTAGAATTCTACCTCATATTATCCAATATTAATCGCGAATACTCGATAGAGTATGTTATGTCCCTACATGTAATAATTTAGGAAGGATTTGTCTTATAGTGAAGATAATCTTAGTCGATATTTTTTTTCAAATGAAAATAAAGTATCACTAATGTGTCACCGATTGAAAAGTGCCTTTGTTATCTAGAAACGTGTTTAATCGTAAAATTTTCTTATTTTTGAGATTTTTATTCTTTTGTTATTTTCGAAACTATTTTTTACCATAATCTCGTTGGGATATATTATCTATACATTCAACGGCATGTGGTCGTCGGTCTCAATTCCATCTAACCACGCAATTCGCGGTCAGCCTCTACTTCTTCTTCCTATAGATGTTTCTGTCGGTAGCTTTTTAGCAATTATGTTGTCAGGCATTCGTATTATGTGTCTGGCCTATCTAAGTCGCTGTGTTTTAATGAACGTTACATCTGGTTCATTAAACAGTTGGTATAATTCGAAATTAAATCTTTTACGCCACTGCCCTTGATCGTTTATAACTCAAAACATTTTGCGGAGTATCTTACGCCCGAATATTCACAGAAGTCTTTCATTCTTCTGAGTTAGAGCCCATGTTTCCGCTCCGTATGTGAGGACCGGCCTCGGCAATGTTTTCTATATAATAATTTTAGTTTATATTTAAATATTTATTGAGTGGAATTGTTTTTATACTACGCATTATTTGTAAAGCTTATTCGTCTTTTAACTTCTTCGCTTGGTTTGTTGGTAGTAATCACTACCAATAACGAACCAAGATATGTAAAACTGTCAACACGTTCAAAGATATGACTTCCAAATGATGTTTCCCGTTCCTTATTTGCTATAGGATCCTTAGTAACCAACATGTACTTGGTTTTGTCTTCGTTAATGACTAGACCAATCTGTTTCGCCGCCGTTTCCAATTCTAGGAAATATTGCTCAACACCTCGCTTGCTACATTAAATAGAAGGCAAACCAGGGCATCTTCTTGTCTATCTCAAGTGATCGAGAATTTTCTTCCTGTATACCTACGCTGGCTTTAGAGTTAGACATTGTCATTCTCATTAATCGGATAAGTTTTTCTGGTATATTAAACACGCATTGATTGGTATAGTACTGTTCTCTTGACACTGTAGTATGCGGCGTTAAAGTCCACGAATAGTTGATGGGTTTCAAGGTTAAATTTTAATGTTTTCTCGAGAATATGTCTTATTTAATGAATCTGCTTAATTATTGATTTTTCTGAAGTAAATCCGCCCTGGTATTTTCCAACTATGCCAACGGTATAAACTTGTAGACTTTCGTATAGAATATTTGTTAGTATTTTGTAAGCAGTTTTTAACACGGTTATACCTCTGTAGTTGCCGTACTCGAGTTGATCGCCTTTTTTATGTAACGGGTATATCACGCCTTGGGATCGTTCACAGGGTCGCATTTTGCCAGACAAGAAGTAAAAGTTTATGCAGTGCTTGTAGCAGAGCGTCAATATTTTTTAATTTGTTATTTTATAATTTGCTATTTTTTTATTTTATTATTTTTAATCTTTTTAATGGCTTGGGCAACCTCTTTAGTGGTAGGTGGTGTTTCGGTGGTAGGTTTGGGTTAAATAGATTCCAATTATTTCGATCTGCTATGGTGTTATCTGCTTCTTCGATATAATGGCCGTTAGATTTTGCGTCGAAAAATTCAACCCATCGGTTTAAGATTGAGGCCGTATTACTTAGGATATTTCCTTGTCCATCCTTACAGCTCCCTATTCTTGGCTTAAACTCTTTATTCAGTTTGTTTACATTTCTGTAGAACTTTCGAGTTTCGTTTTGATGACTTAGCCATGACTTATCTATGTTTTCTAACTGCTTTTCTTCAAATTGCCTGTTGGCTTGATATTTGTCTTTAGGTATTTCCTATTTAACAATCTGTTGCTTCTTGACACTCCTCGTCAAACCATTCGTTATGTCTAAGTGGTTTGGTTTTCCCCAATATTTTCGATAATTTCTCAGTTATTATGTTTCTAAATTTTATCTACAATTTCTTCACATTTTCATCTGCTTCCAGGCTCTGTATTTCCTCATCCATTTGTTCCCTATACTCTCTCGCAACGGTTTCAATTCGTGAATTATTAACATTATTTCTGTCTTGTTTCAGTCTTCCCTGATTTTTGCAATTACAAGAAATTGGTCACTATCTATGTTTGGACCTCGGTAGCTTCTGACATCCACGAAGTCGGAAGAGTGTCTTGCATCTATTAGGATGTAATCTATCTGATTAAGATTTTCATTGTCGGATAATTTACATGTTACTTTGTGTATTATTTTATGAGGAAATCTTATTCCTCGTACTACCATGTTTTTGGTACTTGAAAAGTTTATTAGTCTTAACCCGTTATCATTTGACTCTTGATGTAATCTCCCACATCCTACAGTTGGGTGAAAAAATTGCTTATTTCCAATTTTTACTTTAAGGTCCCCAGCAATTATTTCACGTGCGTGTATTCTAAGTAAGTTCGTCGGGTTAGTGCTTATTTGTTCCATACCACATTTTCTACTTTTTCGGGTTAGAAGTTGTAATGAAACATTGCCATCATAATAATGTATGTAATTTGGCCCTGATAACAGCCAAGACTGTTCTGTAATACCTTTGTAACTTTGTGCCATATGATTATTTTATGGGTTATTTCAGTGTTTAAGTGTTCCATATGCAAAGGCCAATAGAAAGCCAGTATTTCACACGCGCATTCCATGTTTCAATGTTTGTTTGTGCCATGCCAGTATTATATGCAGTGAGTTGAGGTTAACGTGTCTTACTTCTTGTATGGTGGCGACTGGATGTAATAAATAAAAGTATAAAACGGATAACATAAAATAAAAGTATAATATAATGATTCAAGTTCAACTTCTTTTGATGGAAACAGACAAAATACAGAGAGTTCTACAAAAATGGTATCAGAATGTGCCGAAAAATGTATAGAAGAAAGCTCAGCAGAAAATAACATGGAAAATCAAGATGTCCAAACAAGCAGTAAGAAGACTTCTAAAAAAACCAAAAAGTGATTGATAAATCCTGAGAACTGGACTAGAAATGTGAAAAAAGTTCAGTGAGAAAATGTACTTCAATATAAGGACGAAAAAGAAGTTGGCCATGCTCCAAGGCAATGTCAATCCAAGTGTTTGAAAACTTGTATCTATCAATGGGTAGGAGGTTACATTTAAAAACTTTTGGCAACTAAGTGATAGCCAAAAAGGCGCATTTTATTCAAAATTTGTAAAAAAAATTCACCAAAACGAAGGTATGTGAAAACAGATAATATTTCGGACTGCCAGAAATTTATTATTTCTTTAAAAAACACTATAAGGATAACTCAGGGATTGCTCGGACTCCTTTGAAAGGAAAATACGTAAAGAAAGTCTTACCATTGGAAGCTTACTGTCGATCAGATCGTGTTAGATTGTATTTAGATCCGTGTCTCTCCATTGAAAAAATGTATCGACTATACCTAGAAAGTGACTTCAGTAATTTTCCTGTTAAATCACATCAGTATAGAGAAATTTTTACAGAATATAATTTTGGCTTTCTTCTACAAAAAAAAGGATAGATGTGATATCTGTGAGAAATACAAATTAATTGACAATAAAACTAAAGAAAATAAAAAATAATATGATTTTCACATAAAAAATAAAATCGAAGGAAAAACAGAAAGAGACTTTGATAGAAACGCCTACAAATTTGACCAGTCTACTGTTGTTTTATGCTTTGGTATGCACAATGTTTTTGCTCTACCAAAAGCTGAAGTGTCAAATTTTTTTTATAAAAAAAAATTTTCAATACATAATTTAACTGTTCACTGCTTCACAGATAAAATTACCTACTGTGCTCTATGGCATTAAGCCATTTCAGTCCGTAATGGTAATCAGATTGCCAGTGCTCTTATAAAACTATTAAACATAATTTCAGAAACAAATCCTAATATAAATAAGTTTATATTATGGTCAGATTCTTGTGTCCCCCAAAACCACAATTTACACATGGCCTTAGCTATAAAGTATTTCTTACATATCAATAATCGCATTAATACAGTTGAACAAAAATTTTCAGAGCCCGGACATAGTTTAATTCAAGAAATCGACTCTGTTCACAGTCAAATAGAAAACTATTTAAATCATAGGAAAATATACAGCCCTGTTGCACTCTTAAGACACCTTGTAAATATACCCCCCGGTAAAGCACCTGTCAAGGTGCTGCAACGAAAAAAAGATTTTTTAAATTTTCAAATAGTAAGCCAAACTCTAAATTTTAAAGATTTGCCTTTTACTTAAGTTAAACAAATTAACTATAAAAAAGATGACCCCTTGCATATTAGTTTTAAATGTGATTTTAATAAAAATGACAATGTTACTTTTATTAGACTTAATAAACATGAGACACGCGGATCTGCTAAAAAACAGGGCAAAAACGATCATAATAATATTATTATTAACTTTTCCATGGTAAAGGTTATTACCGAAAAATCTATAGTCGACGCTAAAAAAATAAAGCATATCGTGTCTGTTTGCCTACATGCCTGAGGTCGACAAAATATTGTACAGAACAATATTTTCTTCACTAAATAAATGATTTTATTTCTTCCAACTGCAATTATTTGTTTCAATTACGTTATGAGTAGGTACCTACCGCGAAGAATATTTAACTTTTATTTACTGTTTGTTTCACATACACATGTTTTAATTTTAATAAATTTTGAAAACAAAAAGCAGTTTTCTTTTTGATGTACCCTTGTATTTTTTTAAAGGTGCGGTAATATAAGATTAGAAATAATGTAATAAACTATGATCTAACCGTAGAATGGTACATAAGATATATAGAAACGCAAACTAAAATATTTTACTTAAAACGTTATAAAATAATTCAGTTTTGTACTTCATTGCATATGGAACAAATGTGCAAATTTCTGTACTAATTTTACTTTTTGTTCCATAAGCAAAGGTTTTTATTTTTTTTTTCAAATTTAAAAAGAGTCAGTAAATATTTGAAGGCATAATCCAGCACACCATTTTAAATATTTTTTTTTATAATTAACATCATTTTCCTGAGTTTTAAAATAAATGAGTAAATATTACCAAAATATTTAAATGTAAATATCTCATAATGAGAATTTGGCATATTCTTCTTAAGAAGAACTAATATCCAAATATCCTCTTAAACAGCGAAAGGTGCCATATTTTATAAGGCGACAAGTATAATCTTTTAAAAATCATATCTATTTGCATATACCAACCAGCATGAATGCCTACACGCTGCATAGCAATATCAATAGCTTACAACAAATCTGACATAAAATCTAATCTATATTATAAATCTCTGTTTCAGAAAAGAATTAATTTGTCTTTAGATCGAATCTAGACCTGCATGTATAATATTTTTATTTTTAAAGAGCAATCTGTCATTTTTATCATTTTGGTTTGAGATTACACAATTTAAATAAAAATATCATGTAATGTGTAAAATAACCTATATTGTGTGTAACCCAAATATAGAAACATGTACACATAAAGAGATAGGTACATATACGTAGAAATTAAAAAAAGTATTTTTGAGAACTTGTTTGTATTTTGTAATTGGAACAGATAAGATGTTTAAAATATTCAGATACTGATATATAACAAAGAGAACTAGCCTTTGTGTGAATTTTTTAAATTCAAATAAAAAACACAGCTTCATAACCTGTCACAATTATTGTGTGACATGATGATGAAGCTGCATATGAGGTAAGTTATTTGTATAATCTTTTCTGAATATTTTTTGTCTGTATTATCTATATCTCTATTATAAGACCACAGTAAATATGAGGTTTAACCTTAAAGAACTTTTCTTCTGAGTTGTATTACATTTCTGACAAATAACTTTGCTGCATATGACACAGTTATCCAGAATCACTGTAATCTAGTTAAGAGTTACGCTTTTTCTTTAAATTCTTGTTTTAAAGAAAACAAAAAAAGTTATTTACGGTATGTTTACATTATGGTAATGTTTGAAATAAACTAAAATCATAACTAAATGAATTTCTAACGCATCGCCCACCCTAATTACAACTTTTTTAGATTGCTCTATACAATATTTTTTTTTTATTTTGTAGGTATCGGTATAGGTGTAATATGGGGAATTATTTGTAACATCACACCTGAAAGAAACGATCCATTTGCATCACCTTTGAGAATTCTACTTCTCCTTTCTGGCGGCCTAGCTGGAGTCTTTGGTAGTGAACTAGTAGGATATGGTGGAGCAGGTCCTTTAATATGTGTCACAGCTGCATTTGTGGCCCTGACCAATTGGTCTAAACAGGGATGGCATGTGGAAGAAAACCCAGCAGCTTTGGCGTTTGAAATATTTTGGATGATTTTCCAGCCGATTTTGTTCGGAATAACGGGATCTAGAATAAAAATAAATGAGATGGATAGTAACGTAGTACTAGTCTCTTTTGGAATATTGGCGATTGTTGTCTTGGTCCGGATAGCAGTAACAGTTTTGGTAGGAATTGGATGTAATATGAATTTAAAGGAGAAATTGTTCGTGTCTGTATCTTGGATTAGCAAAGGAATAGTTCAGGTAAGTTAATATTATTTTTAAACTAAATCATTTTGAAATTCGGCCGCTATATCATGGGTATTGGCATGAACTCTCTGTATCTATATTTAAAAAAAAACCAAAGGTCATTATTAAAAAATTGAAAAATACCTTTTTATTTATCTGTTCTTAATTGTTACTTTTCGTCCCATCTTTTTGATTTTATATAACAAACTATATAGTTTTCGTAATGGCCTGTTCTTTACATTTAAAAATTTGGATGCTAAGGGCTAACGGTCTGATCACTGGATTACAGTGCAGAGTTTTAGTTTTAAATATAAGTGTAAAGATAATGCAACCATCTATATTTATTATATTTATTTTAAAAATAAACTTCTGCTATTGTACAGGTTTTTGCACATATGGAATGCATCTTCTAATTTCAAACAATTACTTTCACTGGCAATATTATCTGAACCATCAGGTGTATCTGTATTTGTAGGGTAGGGAAGGCGACGAGTTAAGTTCCACAGCACTTAAACCACAATTAACCGATTCCAGGGAGCTATTGTCCTTAGCTTATTGTCCTTCCTGCCATTGCTAGGAATGTGGATAAGTCACCAGGGAACATATACTCTATATGGGCAGGTGTGAACCGGGTCTCACCGAACGCGTACTCTTGTATTAACCATAACTCCGGGCATTCACATAAGACATGCTCCACAGTTTCGTCTTCTTGTTTACACTATCTGCATAGAGGTGTGTCAACCAGCCCCAGTATGTGGAGGGGTTTGCTTAATTGACAATTACCAGTTAAAAAACCGTAGTTTACTGTCAAGCGTAAGTTTTTCCTGGTCATTGATCATGCATCAAAGTACTTCTTTAATGCTGGCTTTTCAAGGCTACTAAGTGTTCCCCTGGCAAGTCTACATCCTTGTCCTTCTTCCCATCTTTTCACGGTTGGCGTATGAGAGTGACATTTGATAATTTCCGCGATTGTTGTAGTTGACTAACCAAAAAGATCTGCAGGTCCAACAGTCTTAGCTTTGCTGTCTTCCTAGTAAATTGGTCAGCAATGCGCCATTATTACTATACTTTATTACTTTTGTGCCATTTAACACACCTCAGAATGATGGTATTACCATCCGAAGCTTGAATTAGTGACTCGTGATACTTCATTACTAACCCTGATGTGACACGTAACCTATTCAAGGTTAGTAGCGCTTGTCTGCTATCTGTGCAGATTATTATAGTTTTCCCGGCTATACCCTTTGGGGGTTATTTCTTTTGCGGCTCTGGAGATACCAGCCAGTTCTGTCTGAACTACACTGACATTTTTGCCCATACCCCACTTTATTCTTCATACACCATCAGGTGTAATAAACTCTCCAATTTATTTAAACTTTTTTAACTGTTTGACTTTGTCTTGGTAATTTTGGTGCATTCTTGATGTTTGTAGTAAACTCAGTTTTATTGAATGCTGTTTTAATGCCAATTTTCGCGGCAATGAATTAAAGGCTTGACAGCTGAGCTTAATCTTTATTAACATTACTAACTAAATAATCCAGGTCATCGGCAAAAGCTAAACAGTATACTTTAAGACTCTTTCGTTTGTGTTCAAATTGTATTTTATTATTTAACAGTATGGTTGTTGTCCAACTCTCAGTTGTATTTTAAAAGCCTGATAGAAATCATCAGTAAGGTGTCTTTTTAAATTATCTTCAATTTCCTTGATTTCACTTTTGTTAGACAGTCTGTTAATTGCTTTCAATATTTTTGATTTCTCCTTCCTGAGAATAATATAGAATCTGTATTATTCTCAGTTCCAAATGTATGAACCATGGACTGATGGAGGTTGAATCAATCTTCACCTGTTGCTGGCTATTCTGCCACAACATTAACTTCTTGCCTTGCTGTTCTGTCACATTTTGACCTCAAGGCCACTGTCTTTTCTCGTTCGGCGTGGTACCTAAATTTCTGGTCGCATTTCACCGACAGCGACTGAGAAGCTTAAGAGTGGTTACTTCATTATATAATTTTTTTTAAATATCTATAATTCAATTTTAATAATGTTACCTAAAGTTAAAATCAAATTTAAATAATAATATACTGTTGGAAGTGCATTATATGATCTTTTTAGTTCTCTGTAAATTAATGTTTTTTACTTAAGTTTTTTCACATATTTTTTATATACATGTACCATTACGACATGTCTTTTGCTGTGCTAAGTTGAGTTAATTTGTAAACTGTATTCAGTTCAATTAATTGTCTATACAACATAATATTTAATGTCCATTATCATAAGCTTCTTTACACATATTATATCTTTGACTGCTACATATCTTTTTAAGGTAACCCACTTATAATAACTTTTCCATGGATGTTTGGTATTTCATATTGTTCTTTTTAGATGAACTGATGATGCTTCTTGATTAAGAAGCGAAACGTCTTTAATAAATAGATGAAGTAGCCACCTTCTTTGTCTTTTATTTCTCCACTTTGACCGAAACACCCACCACTCTTCGAGTGTTCCTTAGTTTATATTGGATTGACGGTCGTACTCCTTTTCTCGATATATATATATATATATATATATATATATATATATATATATATATATATATATATATATATATATATATATATATATATTCAGAAATATTCTGCGCCAATTCCTACGCTAACCCCTACCCACGCCAACCTTTACCCAAATCACCATCGACGGTATAAATGAACCGTCCTCTATTCCCAGTACCAGTAATGCATTGGTTATTGATCAGTGTAGTAGCGTCTGGACGCTCGGGGACTGAAACCTCGGAAGTCCTGAAGAAATCATCGAAGAGAATTTAAAAAAAAACACAGCTATGGTTTATTCCGTTGTTCCTACTGACCCTGTATTATCTAAAATAATTTTTAATTATAGACGTATTTGACGTATTTCAGTTTCGTTATAAACATTTTTATAAATGCATTGTTGTTGATGCACCATGTATATGATACGTAGATATCTACCATCAATGCATTTGGTTCTTAATATGTTCAACAGTATTCCAGTCTTTATCCTATGCAAGCCTTTTCGTAATCGATGAAAGCTACATAAATATCTTTACATTCGTATTACTTTCGGAGAGGTACCGTTCGCGTCATAAAAAACTGGTCTTATAACTGAAAATCGTGTTTTTCAAGTTGTGTAAGTTGAGCTTTTCACATGTGTCATTCTAATTTCGAAGGCAACGTTGCCAGTTCAACGAAAATACATATATCAAACCAGCTAAAAGCAGGGCTGTGCGACAGGTCGCAAGTTTTTAGTATATTAAAAACTAAAACAATATCAAGCATTCTCGATCAGTCAGTCACATTTACTTAAACATTTATTTAAACACACATCTTAAAAAATTCTATTAATTTTGAAATTTTCATTATCTCCTAGTAGTACCCATACATTGATTCGTATTTTATTATAATTTATGAAAATATTTCAATTCAAAAATAATGATAGATAATAAATCTAGCCATGACTTTAAATTATTATGTTTAATTTCAAATCGAGAGGTGTGATTGGTTTCTCGTAAAGTGTAGCACAAACATGTATTGAGTTGTGGAATACTACAGTAAATAAAACCCACTATAAAAATTTAAAATTCAATTTGAAATTATTAAAAAATGAATAATTTTTGCAGTGAACAAGTGTGGAATTTAAATATATGTATTACAATTCGAAAAGTTAATATTTTGTCATAGCTCCATTATTATTAATCACCTCTTGTAATCTTCTGGGAACTGAGTTTATTAAATTTAGTGACAAATTTTCATCTTCGGCCAAGCTTTCCCAGGTTTCTTCAATGATGGTCCATAAATGATCCCTGTTTTGGGGAACTACATTTAATTTTTATATTTTGTTGATCATAAGTCCCCAAACGTTTTATTTTGGATTAATATCTGGACTTTTAGAGGGCCATGGAAGAGCTTCAATGCTATTTTCCATAAGGTAATCCCGTACACGGTGGGCTGTGTGGATTGTATAGTTGTCATGCTGGAAAATAAAAGTATTGTTGGGGAAAATTTCCCTAACCGATGGCAACATCACATTATCTAATATATGTAAATAGGTTTCAGTATTGAATCGTCCTCCAATTCTCCAACACATTCTTAAACCTCCTCTATACATCCAAGCCAAAAGATTTACAGAGAACCGTCCGGACTTATCACTTAATAAAATATAGTTTTCGTTAAACCTATTTCGAGGCGGTCTATAAACCCTAATACGACCATCATAATGAGACTGGAATACTTTTTCATCAGTAAAAATTACACGGTCCCAAAGATTGACTGGATCATTTAAAACGTAATTTAAATCAAATATGTTTACTTTGTTTATGTTCCTCGCTAAATTTGTATTTTCGGGAGGCTGCACAATTTTTTAAAGCTGTTCTTCTAATTCTCCTTAATGCTGTAGTTATAGAAGTATTAAAGTTTGTATTAACTTTTGCTTGCCTTGCCGTATGGAAGGGATACGCTCTTAAATAATTAGTTAATGTTTCATCTTATTGGGCTGTAGTAATAACTGGTCTCCCACTCCCTCTCTTTCTATCCAAAGTCTGCTCGTTTTCCCATTTTTTTAATGTTGTGGATTGTGGTTTTGCTTCTATTTAACTCTTGAGCCAGTTGTCGAATAGACCAACCATCTTCTATTTTTGAAATTCTCGTTTTATCAAACTGATTTAACTGACGTCTTTAAAAACTCACTTTGACAAACTTGTCAAATCTGATTGATGGCAAGCAATATTTTTTATGTTTAATTTTTATGTTTAATCGTTAGGATCTGTTCGGGAAGCTTTCACACACTGATAACATCTGTAGATACTAAACCAACATTTTTCAGTTATAAGAGGATTTTTTAAGACAGACGATGATATCTTACTTCGCTTAATTTTATTCTCATTATCATTTATACACCGTAAATCATTTAATTTTGAAAAAAATATGCATCTCAATGGGTAGGTAAATGTTTTTTGTTTACATTTTATATATAATAATGTAAAAAAGTAATAGTCTATTTATAGATAAAAACGGATTACAATTAGGGTGTAGATTCAACCTCCATAGGGACATTACAGTGAGATATCGGATTGTAATGTAATACTGTCACGTTTTGAAAAGCATTTTTCGCCCCGGATATTTTATAGTTTATAATCTACGTAGGATAAAGTATAATGTTAGTTTTTCACATTTATCGTTTATGTAATAAATAATAAATTTATTTAGGTAGTTTGCCTGTTACTAAACTTGACATAACACACAGTCAACAGTTTGTGTTTTGAAAGTAATTGAAGCATAACATTACAGTAGATGCAATCCAATGTTCCCTGTGCCAATACCCTAAGTTTAAATATCGTTCAACATTTTGGACATTAACTCAATCCTCTCTCTGGTTATTAAAGTTATTAGATACGGTTGTTTGTTGTTAATAATAAAAATAATACCTATCTAAAAACTTTATATATTTTTGAACGTTATTTTTTACGTTTTACGTTTTATTTAAATTTACTGAAATTCCGTTATCTGTGATGGCAACAACGAATTGATTCACGAACCATTGTGTCCAATCTGAACACAGGTTTACATTGGGAAAAAAAGTGTACCAGGTTTATATGACGGGAAGTGTACATTTAAGCCAAAACCCTCAGGTGTACCCAGCGCATTCCTAAATCGCAACTGGCATTCATCTATTTCTTTTTCGCAATGAATATTACGAAGAAAAAAAAATTCAATGTGTGGCTTATCAGACTAATTAATCTATTTAGACGCATGCGATTTCCCGCTGTTTCTTCGGAATTGCTGTATTTATGCTGTATTATAAGTACTTTAGCCATTTCTTAGGTAATTGTTGTGCTATAAATTGAATATATATTATGCTTTTTTGTTCTATTTCTTCCATTTCTGATTATCTATCCGCCATCCACTTACCTTTAGCCACTCGTATTTTTGTTTTATTTAAAATTCCTCTGCTTATGATTTTGGTCTATTCGTTTTAGCCTGACTCTTGCGTCGGTGACTGATGAGTTATGGTCAGATCCAATATCTGCTCCAGAGTATGTCGTAACTCTAGTGATGGAGTTTCTAAATATTTTTTTAATAAGAATGGAAGAAAGAGGAAGGTATAAAAAACAATTAAATTGGAGTTATTACTCCTCTGTCCATGGGTTATTCAGCAATTCAGATTCTTTCAATAGTGACATCCGGACAGCAGACAAAGGGGAATTCGGAGTTATCAAAATTAAACCACTTGCATCAAGTTTATCTTCGTCAAGCCAATTTGTAGCGCATATTACAGAGAAACTCATCTGTTCTTTTGGCAGCAAGTCGCTGTAGGATGCACTATTGTGGAATGTAAAATAGGTCCTACTGATTACACTTATTCCGTTCTTGAGATCGCATTGAAATGTTGGACAAAAGAAATCATAAGGCACCTGCTTAAATTCTTTCAGTGGGGGCGACAGGTCAACGGTCAACTTTACGAGAAGTGGTGAATTCTTGCATGATCCTTTATCTAACTAACTAGGTACAACGATCTTGCTTGAACTTTAAAGCATTGGGCTGGCTGCAGTAAATCTGGAAAGTCATATTTCAATGCACTTCTTGAGCGGCAACGGCAATATTAGTCCGCGCATTTAATTACTTGAAAGAAATATTGATATTCACGGATGTGATAATACCATTCCAGATTAAGGTCTACTGGATCCTGCAAGCTATCTTCAGGCTTTCTATATTTCGTCGAAATGTCGTTCGTAGTTGTCAATTTCCACGTTTTCTTTTCACGTGTTTCTGTGTATTATTTTCTACAAAAACAAAATAAAAAATACGTACAATAAAGCCAAAGGATCTTCCGTAAGATATAAAGGACAAGAAATACCAACTTGGAAGATTTTAATTTCGTGGTTTTTTATACAGTGTTACGTAACGTGTTGTTCCACCTCACCACCCACATCTATAACGCCCTGTGACGTTTTACAAGATCTCCCACCCCCAAATTGCGATATGTAATACTTGAACGACCCCCCCAGGTATCTTCAATAAATATATTTATCTAAGGTTTCGCAGAAAAAAATTATTTTATCATAGTCTCTATGAAATTCATCTTTAACTGTCACTTCATCCATACATAACATTTTTTACACTTATTGTCATATATTTAAACCATATATTGAATTGCAATTTATTCTGATTAAACTGCTAATATAATTTTGTAGACTTTTTTTGTGAACTAATAAAAATATTTTTATTATAGGCTGCTCTAGGACCAGTAGCACTTTCTTTACTAGAAAACAAAAAGAACGAGGAAGTAATTGAAGCACAAAAAATTATGCAATGCTGTATATTATCTATTATTCTTACTGCCCCAACTGGAGCCTTACTAACAACAATATTAGGACCCATTTTACTTACTAAAGAAAAACCTCTTCCACCAGAACTTAGAGTCCGAAAGAAGAGCAGAAGACAATCTTTCCTAAGTCCAGATTTGTTGTTGAATGAAGATGCCAATAATGAAGACAAAGAACAGGTGCATAACGTTACAATTAGTTCTATAATTGAAGAAGATAAAGATGACGTGGAAACCGCTAAAAAATAGGTATCAAACCGTTATAGTAAAAAATATGGGCAGAGCTGATCTCGTGATGAAATTTAAGGCGGAAGAGCAAAAAACGAAATGTGATTAGTTGTGTGGAATATTTAATAATATTTGATCTATTTTTAGGATCTGATATTTTTAGTCGATCCATTCAGATTTTAAAGACACATATCAATATTTAAAATTATCATGATTACTCAATGAAGAAATGTGTATTATGTAAAATGGATTTTTATTGTAGCGCTAGATAATAGTATAGTACTATCACATTTAAAATGGTAAATTTGCTTACATAATTGTAAACTTATTTTCTTATTACTTATTGTTAAATATATTTTCAGTTGGGAATATAAATTATAAATATGTTTATATCAAAAGTTTAAAATCAATAACAAAAATAAATTATTATTTTAATAATAAAATGTTATTTATCGTATATAATATAATTATTATATCCGATCTCCCAGGTGTTCTACATCCACAAGATTTGATCCATCCACAAGATTTTGAAATATATCAAGCTCTTCACCCTAAAACACAGCTAGTGGAGCAGTAGCAGTATTAGTAAAAAATAATCTAATTTACTTAGAAAGAGCAAATATAGAGACTAAAGCCATGCAATCAGCTAGTACAAATGTTAAAAAAAATTGATGTAAACAGTAGCAGCTGCATATTTTCTACCAAAACATAATCTAAAAAAAAAAAACAAAGATTATATTCATTTGCTCAACACGCTTAGAGAAAAATTTACCATTAATGCAGATTTTAATGCTAAGAGAATTACATGCAGCAATAAAAAAAATGGAAAATGGCAAATTTTATAAAAATGGAAACAGCTGAGGGTATGCTAAGAGAAAATAACCCTACCTTAACCAATAACAGAACAAACTGGGCTAGCCTTATAGTCCAGTCGTCAGAGAGTTGACCCGTAAAAATTATACGAACAAACTGAATTTTGCAGAGAATATTAATTTTGGGACACCAAAAAAGATGCAAAAAAGTTTACCACGTTTATATACGGGTTTTCCCCTTAAACTCCCTCGCAGAGAGGTAAAAACGCAAAAAATCGATTTGCCAAGAATCTGTACACCGTAGAAAAAAATGTTTCAATTAAAAAATGTAGCTGAGATAATTTTACACAAAAATATTTATAAGCATTTTTTATGTAGAATAAACCGTTCTCTTAGAAACAACGCTTGAAGCGACCGTCGATTTTGCATGTCAGGTAAGCGCGCGAAATCAATGTTCAAAACAATTAGTATAAGCTCGACGGTAAAAATTCGATATCTTTTAATCCAAATGTCTTATCGATAAAAATAAAGACGCGTTTTAAAGGCAAAGAGTGCAGATTTCGTATGAAGTTTTTGTATTTTGACCAGAATAAACTCAGTTTTTATAAAGGTGTTAAATAAATTAACGTAATGCGAATTTTGCCATTTTTTACGATTCTAGTAAGCTCAATAAAATTAATCACTTTCTTTGAGCAGTTGTAGAAAAATTTTCATTTTTAGAGATCAATCTTTAAAACCTATTACATGAGATATCAATTTTGAGTTGGGGAAACAAATATGAGGCATTTGAAATATTCATAAAAAAAGCAGAATTTAATGTTTTACATTACAAACGATCACACGTCACGGGAAATGCATTTAAGATGACGGTTTTGGATGTAGTTTATTGCAGAAGAATTTTTCTTTTGAAAAACGTACTAACGTAATTGAAAAAAAATTTTAAATGTTTTATATCGTTTGTTGTGTAAAAGTTTAAATCCAGCGTTTTTTAAGCATATTTCAAATGCCTCACATTTATTGCCAAAACTGAAAACTAAAATTTCATGCTATACATTTTCAAGGTTAGGCTCTAGTTACAGAAACTTCATAGTGGCCAGTCAATGAAAGTGATAGGTTGTATTGATCTCGTGAGGATCATAAAAAATGGGAAAATCATTTATTTATTTAACACCTGTATAAAATTTGACAATTTGAAAATTTTTATTTGCGGCGAAACACGAAAAATACATAGGAAAGCTAAACTCTTTACCTTTAAAACGCATTTGATTTTTGTCGATAGGTCACTTGAATTAAAAGATATCGAATTTTTACCGTCCTGCTGATACAAATTCTCGCATTCTCGTTCATTCTACACAAAAAATGCATAAAAACATTTTTGTTTAAAATTACCTTAGCTACATTTTTTTATGTAAAACATTTTTTTCTAGGGTGGACAGATTCTTAGTAAATGGATTTTTTTCGATTTTACCCCCCTGCGAGGGGAGTTTTAGGCAGAAGCCCGGGGGTAAAAGTGGTAAACTTTTTTGCATCTTTTTTGAGGTCCCAAAATTAATATTCTCGGCAAACTTTAGCTTGTTCGTATGATTTTTAGAGGTTGGCATTTTCGTGAATGACGACTGGAGCATTAGATAATAGGAGTTAAGTGACAGAATTGAGCTAAATGTATGTACCAATCAAAACTAATGAATAATTTGATAAAGAAGCAGAGAAACTAAACATAAATATACAAAAAGCAGCATGGACCAATAAGAAAAACTATAAGGTCAAAATTATCCCAAAAAAGTTCGAGAACTGGTGTAAAGAAAAAGAAAACCAGGAAAACATGGCAAAAACACAGAACTGCAAAAAATAAAAATGTATTAAATAACCTAACACAATAGTTAAAAAGGGAAATATATTTAATCAAAAATGAAATTAATAAACCAATAAATAAACGATCTGACTGATGACCAAACCTCTGACTACTCTTTATGGAACTGCACAAAAAGAATAAATAGACGCAACAGATTCCAGCGATTATAAAAGAAAATGAAACATGAACACGTGACGGAAAACTTAAAGTAAATCTGTTCGCTTCATACTTAGAGAATGTATTCCAAAATCACGAAATGGAAAGCAATGATCAAGCAGAAAACGATTATGATGAGAGTACTGAATACGATATAAACAATACTAATCAAAGAATAATAAAGTCTACCACCCCCAAAGAAGTAACCAAATTATTCAAAAACCATATCTATCCCAAAAGGGCTCCGGGATTTGACTTAATAACAGAAGAAAGACTACAACAACTACCTAGAAAGGCGATTGTTAAAATCACAAACCTCATAAATGCAGTATTCATGTTACAATATGTACCAATAACGTATCTACACGAATCATAATTGCTATACCAGGTAAATCAGCAAATAAAGTAGAATCGTACAGACCAATATCGTTGCTGCCAAATATTTAGAAATTATTCGAGAAGATATTGCTAGTAAGAATACAACCTATACTTAACCATAATCACAAAGAAACTATTTCTTCCCACCAATTTGGATTCCACAATAAACACTCAACAATAGACAAAATATATCGCATAACAAATATTATAGAAAGATCTCTAGAAGAGAACAAAATATGCTATTTTCCTAGACATAGGAAAAGCATTTAATAAAATGTGGCGCAAAGGCTTGTTTCTTTTTATTGATGGGCCTATCCGTTACGAATGTTGGTGATCATCATGGCAATTTTTATCTTATCTGCAGCAGCACGGAAAACTTCACAGATGTTGTATTAAATCAGATTCTGAGGTTCTTTAACCAAGATGTTCTTCTTCTTCCTGGACCTCGTTTTCCAAATATTTTTCCTTGTAGGATGGCTTAAAGGAGAGCATATCTGGATTCATTTCACATTATATGTCCGAAGAATTTTAACTTTCGAGATTTAATGGTGATCAGTACCTCTCGGTTCTTATTCATTCTTCTGAGGACCTCCCCATTTGTGACTCGGTCAGTCCACGGGATCTTAAGTATTCTCAGATATAGCCACATCTCAAATGCTTCCAGTTTTATGCACATATCTTTGTTCAAGGTCCACGATTCAACACCATAAAAAAGGACAGAGAAGACGTAGCATCGCAGAATTCTTACTTTTGTATCAAGAGAGAGGTTGTGACTCTTAAAGAAGGCCTCCATCCGATTGAAGGTGGATCTAGCTTTTTCGATGCGTGCTCTAATCTCCTGGTTGTTGGTCCATTCTTCATTTTTTATGGTGCCGAGGTAGTTATAGTGCGTCACTCTTTCTACAGGGATTGGTTGACGTAAAGTTGAGTCCTTATTAAAGGCTTGTTACTAAAGCTAAAAAGACATCTTTCCATCCACCATGTTCATTTAATACAGTCATATTTGAAAGACAGAACTTTGAGTTAAACATGAAGGCGTATATTCAGAACTACGACCAATCAAAGCAGGAATCCCACAGGGCAGTGTTCTGGGACTCATACTATATTTATTATACAACTGTCACATTCCTATTACAGACAATATTAAACTGGTCGCAATTGCAGTTTCACCTGCACATGCAGATGAAACATTCGAGGAAACAACTAGGCACCTCCAAAATGCAGTGAACAAAATAAACACTTAGAATAATAAATGGGGCATAAAAATTAATGAAGGGGAATCTGCCCATATCGATTTTACTTACAAAAAAAATAATAATTAACCAGTTAGACTAAACAATAAAATCGTCCCGTACAAGAAAATAGTTAACTACCTAGGATTACATTTGGATAACCAACTAAAGTGGCAGGGACATATCAGCAAAAAAAGAATGAAGAACTAAAACTAAAAGACAAGAAATTATATTGGTTATTAGGTAGAAGCTCACAACTTACAATCAAGAACAAGGTATTAGTTTACAAATAAATGCTCTCAAATCAGTGTGGTCCTATATGTTACAGTTACGGAGCTGACTGTATATAGTCAGTGGTATATCCGCAACAAAAACCTACATCGCGAACTTCGTATAGCAACAATTAAAGAAGAAATAAAGAAAATTGTCAAGGATCACGACAACCGACTCCACAACCATACAAACAGGGAAGTGTTAGAACTGTTAGATAATCAAGACCTAGTCTGCAGGCTCAAACGTACAAAGCCTTTTGAACTTGTTTGATAGTGATAAGATAAATATATAAATGTCAGTTAAAAATCGGGCAGTGAACCTAGCCACAATAGTGAAGTGTGCAACAACAATGATTATTTTCTAAGATGAACCATTGGGAATACCTAGGGCAGTTAAATTTAAAATGATGGTTAGCATGCTGGTCTTAGAATTAGGTGCATTTTTAATTTAATAAAAAAAACATCTTTATAGAAACTGAATTTATTTGTAGCAAAAGCAACAATTTACTACGAAAGGTGCACTCTTTACTTAAAAAATGCATTTTGAGTTTTGTCGGTAGAATACTCTATTCAAAAGAGATAGAACTATTTACGTAGAGTTGATAAGAATTTTATTTAAAACATTGATTTCACGCGCATAACTGACATTCAAAATCATAAGTCGCTTCAAGCGTTAGTTGTGAGACAACGGTTCATACTGCAGAATAAGATGCTTATAAAGATTTTTGTTCAAAATTATCTCAGCTACATTTCTTCTCTCTTTAAAATAGGTGTTTATATAGTGTACAGATTCTTGATAAAACGGAGTTTCCGTTTCTTTCTCCCTGCGAGAGGGTTTTAGGTGAAACTTCGTGGGTAGGGGCAAATTGTTTTGCAACTATTTTGGGGTTCGAAAATTGACATTCTCACCAAAATTCAGCTTGTTCATATGATTTTTAGAGGTAGGTTCATTGGCATGTTCGTAGGTGATGTTATTCGATAAATAGCCCCAAAAAAGGTTAGAAAGGTGTTAAACAAATTTAAACTCACTGACCTTGCAAATAAGTGACTGAGTCCAATTAACCAACGGTCAAGTTTGAGCGACAGCTCGAACAACTATGGTAAATGACGGATCGGTCGATAGTAGATATTAATAAAAAGGTATGGTCACTTTTTCCATTAGCCACGAAAGTATATTGAAACAAATTTATAAATTTTATATCAAATAGGTATATGGGTAATATTGATAGAAAAAAAACATCATTTAATTGTAGATTTATTTTCAGTTTTAAATTACATTGGCACCTACAATAGCCATATCATTTTTCTTACAGATAATGAAATATATACACAATTTTTTGTATGTAGGTAGTCTTTTATTGCACTATTCTCATAAAACGATTTAAAAAAAAATTGTGTGAAATATGCTGATAACATATGTGCAAAATGTCCTATCGTATTATTACCGTTAGCGACAATCTTTCTTTTTTTTTTTAATGCAAAAACTGTTCTGCATATAATATATTTGTGACTAGAATTATAATGAGAGAGTTACGCATTATGTTACACCTAAAGACTTTTAAAACCGGTAGTAAAAAATCCACAAACATAATTAATTTCTAAACATTTTACAAAAAAATTTTAACATCGAAGTGAACACTTTTTTTGTAAGTGGTATATATTTAATTAAAAAGTTAAATTAAAAGCCCAAATGGATTACAATAGTTGACTTTTGACGAACGTTTTCGGATTTCCATAGTCCATCTTCAGTGAACCTGAAAAGTAATCTCACCAAGTTAAAAAAAATGTGGTTCAAGTTTTGGCTGAAAATTAAAAAATATGGTTACGATTACTTACTTTTAAGTACTTGCGCTAACAAGAGCAACACTAAGTAGTAGGTGAGTTTAAATTGAAAACTATATACTTAAAAGTATTAAATTAAACGACATAATGTCAATGAATATAGATTTAACTATCCGGAAACAGTATGTTCCTACCCGAACTAGCATTCACATCAGTCTTTGTCTGCAATAGCTAGCCAACTGACCTGGAATACTTTTCTTAAAACAAACTATCGATCATATTCTGAATGGCATTGTCATTTAAATAGTCAATTATTATTTCCGGCATCTCAAGTCAGTTGGATGGCTATTACAGACCATGGCTGATGTGAGCGCTATTTCAAGTAGGGACATACTGTTCCCTGATAGTTAAAACTATATTCATCGACATTATATATCATTTATTTATTACTTTTAAGTATGTTGTTTTTAATTTATTCCTATCCACTGCTTGCTGTAGCGCTTATTAGCCCAAGTACTTCAAAGCAAGTAATCATTACTACATTTTTTAATTACCAGTCAAAATTTGAACCACGTTTTTCTTAACTTGCGACTACTTACTTTTCAGGTTCACTGAAGGAGGACTGATAAACACGAAGATGTTCGTTCTGAACAAAAAAATAACTATTATAATCCATTTGGAATTTTGATTTATTTTTTTACTTGAATATATACCAATTACAACAGAAATTTTTAATTCGATATTAAAGTGTTTTATCTACTACAGTATGTAGTCAACTCCTGGGAACTATCCCACTTTAAGATTACACAAAAATTTTTTGTGAGATTCAGGATCGAAGAAAACCAAATAAGCATTTTGAAATTTTTTGTTGTTCTTAAAATATTGGGTTTTACTATTATAAAATTTGTGGATAAAGCTTTATATGCTCCTGGATATAAAGGAATTTGATTAGAGAAAGAAGAGTCCTTTAACTTCACAAAGGACTTTTTTGAAGAAGAAATGAAGGAAAAAGTTGTTAGGGCTGAGGAATTCCCTAAATCCAAACGTGTGTTGGCGTAATTTCCAGAGACCAAAAGTGGGGATCTGAAGAATCCGAGTGAGTTTCCGGTAGAATTGAACAACAGGCACTGGAAGCCTTATTATTATCTCCATCGTGTAAATCCTATGACAACCACTTCCACGCAAAAGACCTGAAACGTAACAGGGACAATAAGCTGAAAATCCAAAAGATTGGGAGGCCAAATTTTAGGAAGTGAAAGGTAATTATGGGCGTACTAGATACTACAATTATAACCTACATATTTTTTAGATCTGGCCTGTGTGGCCAGAAAACATCCTTAAACTCTCTGCAAAAAAGGTAGAGGCTTTTATAAAAAGCAGAGTATTTGTGGGTGTAGTTTAATAAGATGGAGATCTGGGGTATATTATAAAGGACTGAACACCAAGTGATAGTGTTAATTAGTATCTCGGAGGTAATAAGAAGAAGAACCTATAACGAAGAATGGCGTGATATTTAAAGATATAAAAAAATAAAAGAAATATTCGCGTAATAGAAAGATACCTACATCTTCTTCATATATTAAAACACATTAATTATTTTATGAAAGTCAATCAAATAATAAAGCTGAATTAGATACACTTCATTTATTGAGAACCTGCGTTTTAAAGGAGTTTCGTACACGAGCAAACTCTAAAAACGGAACCAATAGATTTTGTATGAAGAAAGTAGGCAACGAATCCAGTAGTTGTTAATTTAGTTTTTATTTAATATTTTCCTGACCTGTACTTTTATTACAGACATAAAATATGTTCAACTCTTACTTGAACAGATATAACAATAAAAACAATTACAATTAAAATAATAGCTACATAGTAGTACATACAAAAAAGGAACCACTTTTACAGATTATAACATTCACGTTACAAATTATTTAAATTTTACTTTCTAAATCGTAGCGATATTTTTTTTACAACGCATTTCCAACCAGAGAGGAATTGTTGGCTATCCGATTTTTAAATATCCTGGTTATAATGTTCTTGATTAAAATTCTCTTGTCACGAACATAATTTTGTTACGATAGGACATCTACATTTACTAAGTATTAAACGTGTACATTTGATTGAATTAGTTACTAAGACGATAATTTACTATGGCAATTTATAAAATGTTTAGTCTTTTATTCTTTGGCATGTAAATATTTATTCTACACTTGGATTCTTCTGATTCTGTTATCTTAATTGCAAAAGCTTTATCCTTTTCGAAAAGAAACAGACGAGCGTAAACAAATATCTTCTTTGATAAAACTGAATAACAGTGGATTTAAGTTTGATTTCTTTATCTGTATACTCAAGACCACAGACTCCAGTTTACCAAAGTACTTTACGATTTTGCTAAACTAAATAATCTAGTTCTTTTACTTTTTAACCTATGCATCGGATAAATAAATTGAAGATCCAATTTAAACGTTAGTTGTAAGCCAGTTGAAAAATTCACTTTAAGACTAAAGTGTAACAAAAAACTAGAAAAAAATGGACAAAAAGTTTAAAAATAAAAGAAAGGTTACTGTAATGGATTAATGATAAGGCACCAGGCAGTCAATGAAGATTCCGGGAGGGACAAAAAGACGTGTGGCTATCGATTGTAGTTTGTAATAATTAAAAATATTGCGCAACCATTGTGAACCTTAACGAACAAAAAAATATATGAAAGTTCAACTACAGATGTGAAGCAAATGACAATATATCCGCATTTTAGGCCAACAAACTCTTCTTTTTACTATTTACGTAAGTCGGTGTTTATTATTTATTTTTTATAATTTATTATCGTTCGCTTAGTCAATTTTTACTGCTTTACATTTGGTTTTCAAAACCTAGATAATGAAGTTTATTTACATTTTATATCATAAAGTTATGGTCATAGATCCCCTTATTACTTTAGGTTATTTTATAATTTAGCGGTGTGTCACGTGTCACTTGTATGTCTAGAGTCTTAGAATTTTTCGGTATAAATTAATAAATGAGTACTACGTACTACGTACCTCATCCTTCGGTTTATTTGGTGTATCTATCGTCGCCGGCTTGCCACCGCTCTGTACTAACGCCCTTCAACCGTCACCTCCCACTACCATCAATGCGCGCTGGAGATGGAACACCGGCAATGGTATACAACGAAGTCCGCTGCAACAGAAAACCGAGAAAATCCGTCCCAAGAAAAATAGTAGAAACACAGGCAAAATTAAAATATGTCGGATGAACAAACCAAAGAAGAAGTTAACAACAAATACGAGATAAAAAAGAAGTGACGAATTTTTGATAGAGGAAAAAGACTACCTAAATCCAACAAATGCTGCTAAAATCATAAGGATATTAAATAAAGCAGAGCTCCAGGAATGTAAGATATCCACATTGCACTCAATGAATTACCGAAGAAAATGAAAGTACCACTACACCACATTTGTAGATTTTTCATGGGAAAAGTGCATTTTTAGACCAACTGGAAACATGTTAAAATCATCCCTCTACTAAAATTAAGAAGGGATGGAAGAAAACCAGGAAATAATAGGCCAATATCCCTCCTGGAATCCATAGGAAAAATATCGGAAAAAATTATATACAGAAGACTAATAAAGCACGAAGAAAAACGAAAAATAATTCAAAAAGACTAATTTGTATTTAGAAGAGAAAGTAACTGCGAACTCCAACTAGCGAGAGTGTTCAGAAAACAGGAATAGCCATCCTAGACATCGAAAAAGCGTACGATACGGGCTGGAAAAAGCTCTTATTTACAAGAACGACAGACCTAGGTTGACCCATTATTTAGTTAATATATGTGACGCATATTTTTCATCTTTATTTTTCAGCTGACCACAAGATGTCCAGAATACAAGAAGTTCAAGAAAGCATGCCTCAGGGCAGTATTTTATTGCCTATTTTATACATTTTTATTTTAGACTTACCAATAGATGTAAGAATAAGTACAGCCCTATAAACGAAACGGTAATCTACACAGCAGGAAAAGAAGACCAAAAAATTGACGAGACCTTAGAAAATTACTTAGGAAGAATTCCAGAATTCACGGACAAATGGAAAATCAAAATTAATGTGGGAAAGACACAGTTTATCTTATTTACGCAGCAACTAAATCCACCAGTATTAGCCACCACAAGTACTTAGGAGTTCACCTCCAGGGAAGGTTAAATTTCAAGAAGCACACACAAGAACTCAAGGTAAAAGCGATTTTTCAAAAAGATTAATTCAACCTTATATGTTCAGGACCAGTACTCTAACGAAGACCAAGAAGATTCAATTGTACCAAGCTTATGTTAGGTCAGTGATACTGTATGCAGTCACAATCTGGAGTTCAACAGCAAACACCAACTAAAAGAAATATGAAAGAACAGAGAAGTCATGTTACAGGCTAATCGACGAGTCGATATGGGAAGAGAGAGTGACAAATGCAATTATCAGTGAAAGGCTTCAGTACACACTACTGAGAAAGGCGGCTAAGAACAGAAAAAGGTACTTCTTCCATCAAGCTACAAGAAGACTTCTAAATACCAGAGACATTCTCGCTAGAAACCTCATTCTGAAGATGTACAGAGAAAAACAGACTGATCGACCATCTGATCAGGGTCTAGCCAGGTGGTTGTTGAAGACAACCAATCAAGAAAGTAGGTACGACGCCAAAAACCAATACCTACAGAAAAATATGCCCAAAAGTCAACGACAGGAATTATTAGGTACCCGAAGAAGATGTGGTTCAAATAGCAGATGGTGCAGATGTGGAACATCGGAAGAAATAAAGCTAAGATATCTTAAGTGTACAATATTATATTTTATTAGGCAATAAACATTTTTATTTTTATTTCAATGTTTTATTTTATAGAGAATCGAAATCCGCCAGAGTACTGATCTAATAGGAACTCCACCGGGCCTTTGGGTATTGACCAAACAGCAATCGTCCTGCGAGTTCTACCCGAGTATTGATCTGATAAGAACTTAACCGGGACCTTGGGTATTGACCGAAGGCCAAAGCGTCCCGCCTATGACCAAGTATTGATTGGTCACTACTCGTTCCTTGGCAGATCGAGTATTGATCGATTCGACTTCCCCACCCGTAACCAAGTACTGATTGGTTGCTTTACTTTCTTCGTCAAGATCGAGTAGTAATCAATTCGTTCACCTCTCACCCAGAATATGTAGTGATTATTTTTTCTCCTTGATGTTTGGGTACTGACTAATACATCGTCCTTTTTCAATTTTACTAACATTGCCGGTATTTTCTGTCGCAGGTATTAACAGTGGATCGTCGTCGTCGATTCATCCACCAGGATTGGTGTTTTATTTTTTTTTTAGTGTACATATTGCATAGAAGTTAATTTTATTTTATTATTTATTTATTATTTATTGAAAATAAATTATTTATTAATTATAATTTATTTCCAATTTATGTTTATTTAAATTAAACTTGTGTTTTACTTTACTTTAAGTCTGGTGCCTAAAAGAGCTACCCGTTACATCGGTTAATTAACAACTTTTAATTAAAAGTCACAGATATGTTTAGGGTTTTATATGGATACGCTTAAAAATATTCTCTACCTGTCATGTGATTCGAACCTCGAATCTAGTAAACTACCATTAAATTATTTCTAGAATGATTCTATTCGGTTAATTTTTTATTCGGTAAAATGTGATTGTCTGAAATCATAAAAGAAGAAATAGAATATTCCTTAAAACAAATTAAAAATGAAAAATCTCCCTGGCATAATGGAATTACCATAGGATTACTTAAAACTGTGGATGTTGAGTCTATTAACCTACTTTTGAATCTAGTCAACATCACATATAAAACAGGAATAATACATAAATAATGGCTCCAATCTACATTTATACTGCTTCCCAAAAAAAGCCGATCCAAAGATGTGTAATGAACATCTCACTATAGCTTTAATGAGTCATATGGCAATCTATCGGGGAAATTTTTATTTTAGTCTCTACTGCATTTTATGAGAAATTATTTCTTTTCCAAGATATTTTCTACCACTTTAAAACTATTGATATATCTAGGATAGGGAATAAAATTATAGTATTGTTTATAAAACTACAATATAATCAAATAATTATGTTTCACCTTGAACTACATCTGTTTATTTTCGAAATATTTTCCTTTTCCAAATTTTTGCCGAGTACATACAATAAACGTTATTGAATATTCAATAAATACAACATAGCCACTGCAACTATAGTAAAGCTAAAATATCAAAAATAAAAACCTTTTTAAAATAATATACAAGCAAAATATAATTAGGTGGTTAGTAGATACATAGATAAAAACAGTAAAATATATTATATAGATGCTATAAATATATCACATTTATTAAATAAAAGTTAAAATAAAAATATTCAATTCTAATGATGGGAATACTTTGAACATTTTACATTTTTTTAAGACGTTTGAAAAGTAGACAGGAACATTGTCTAAGCGTTATCAATTTGATTAAAGAGAAATATTTTATTAGTAATATCCGGTCAAAACCATAAAAAAGCCTTAATTTTGGTATAACTACAAGGTATATAAAGATTTCTCTGATTTACATAATTAGCCTGCAAGAATTGGCATTACAGGAAATCAACTCAAATTCTTGAGGCTCTTTTGTAACGAGTTGAAATAAATTACATTATTCAAAATAAATTCCTGTAGAGTTAAATTAAAAATGGCAAAATAATATTCATCTGTTTATATATTTTAAAACAACTGATCTGATAACCATCTGGGTATCGCGGCTAGCGTGATAGTGTTCGAAATCGGCCAATTCTGGGAATTGTGTCTGTTAAAATATAAAAGGAAAATGCACTGGTCCAATATGTTGTGGTCGGCCAGATACAATAAATGCAAATAGAATGAAATCGACTTTACTTATTTCTAAGGCATTTAATAGGGGTGTATAGTTGTGATTATCATTTTATCATAACATAATATTTAATAAATGAATCACGTTTTATGAGAAAAACCACATCTAGCGTAGTACGTGCTACAACCCGCGCAACTGCATTGGTCTGTAGGCTAAACTAAGTAAGTGTAGTCAGAAATGGCGAAAATTTATCGGTACAGCGTGATTGCCAGTATAAAAAATTCCCTACTTACTGACCAACGGCTTCGGGTGGATTAGTTGGTAAGTGGAAGGGCAACCTTTTGTGCTGGGGTTGAGAAATCAGCCCTGCAGTCAGAATTAGAAGGCAAGAGGAAACAGCTACATTACAGATCCTACACAGATATCCCTAGTACAAAGTATCGGAGGCCAATATCCAGCAAGGAAGGCATATCACAGAGATTCCACAGGGCCGGTATTAATACATCAACCAACGACAACACTGGTACCAGAAGAAATGGCATGAAGATAGGCACGTGCCAATATAGCATGATGCCAATATGCAAAATCAATATATCCCTCAGAAAAAGTCTGTAATGTTATACAGGAGATTTAACATAAACATATTATGACTAGGTGAGACCAGATGGCTTAATTCAGATGACGTATTAGTAGGCCAAATAATGATATACTACTCTGGTAATAACGATGATCCAAATTACTGGATCGAAGTAGCGATATTATTTGTCAAAATCATACCCATCTCAGATAGAGTTTTGCTCACAACGCAGATGAGCAGATTGAAGAGCTAGAACAGTTTTACAATGAATTAAAGCAATAAGTAATCAAATTTAGAGTCGTTAGAATAGTAACGGAAGATCTAAATGCAAAAAGAGAAAGTTAAGAAGATTTTATTGAAAACTTTGTACTGTGAACTTGTAACCAGAGAGAAAAAAGATGAGCTAAATTCTGCCAAGAGAACGATTTTATTATTGCAAGTACTTACTACTACTGCCGGCTAGGAGACTGTGCATATGGAAATCTCCAGTAGACAACAAAAATAACGTCATCGGAAATCAAATTGACTACCATTTCATTCACAAAAGATACCACAATTTCATAAAATTATTTAAAATATACCATGGAACTTACGTGAGACCACAACCCATTTGTAGAAAGGTTTAGAATAAAACTAAAGAAGTTAGCAGTTAAAACTAAATTAGACAGAATACAAATAATATATGGTTTGCGAGATCCAACAAAAAAAAGCATGTCACATAGAAAATTAAAGAAGAGTTCAATATAATACAAAATATTCATATTGAGGATAATGTGATTGAGATGGACTTGACTGATTTCAAAAGCTTTTCATCTCTTTTAGTTAAGAATAACGTTTTGGTACATCGTAATTAAGATACTGAAAAAAAGCCAGTCGAGTGGCTAAAGATAAAATGGTTGAGATACACTAAAGAATTTGGAGTCATTTGTTTCAAATATGATATGAATCCATTTGCTTCATTTCGAACCCTTAATCTGATTCGCAACAGAAAAGGCCGAAAGATCTGTGCAAAAAAGATTGAAGTTTCGAACTCCTGTGCCAGTACGATTGGAGTAAATCCTTTAAAAAAGAAGAACCTCTTATCGTTGTTAACGTTAATAGATAAGGAGTTCCATAATTTTTACAAAAAGCTGCCGACAACGCTAACAGCTCCAGAATTCGATGAGCTAAACAATACGCAAGACGACTCCGAGACTGAAGAACAAGCAAACACCTAGTTCACTCTTTGTACAACTTTTTTTGTTTATTAAAGTTATATTAATTTATTGAGATGTTGAGTTCTTTCCCTAGTAGGTAAACAGCTATCAAAAATAAATTGTAAATATTTGTACAAAAAAAATAACTTTCTGTTTTTTAGTCGTATTATTGATTTTCCGATTACAAAAACATGGTCAAGTAGAAGATGGCAAAACTTGTTATGTTCAACAACATTTCATAACTTTGATATTTAACAAAAATTCACTTACATACTTAACTCTTTCAATAATTGGTTTTTAAGCTCCAAGAAAATTATTAGTTATAAATTGTACGTTAATATTTGGATTTACCAGAGACATTTTATCTTAAAATAGCTTTCCTTTAAACTTAGCGAAACTCGATATATCAAGTTATGGGTTCTTTCCACAGAAATAATATGTTAAGTTACTATTTTTAACAGGAAATTTTTTTATACATTTTATACATTGGGGATCTATTTTGATATATTATTGCTGGACCGTAAAGTATTACAAGAATGGATAAGACTAAAAATTACAACCTATAAAATAGGAGTAGGTCCAGAAAATTTTACGTCCATTACATTTATTAAACTTGTTCAAAGTATTCATCATAATATCAATAATGTAAAAATAAAAATTATATTAAAATAAACAGAAATTTAACTTACTTTTTAGGCGATTCTAATAAATTTAACATTTGAGAATTATGTTTACCGACGCTTATCGAACATAAATCAATAAATACACATATATAAACACAAACATGTACATACATGCATATGAATACCCCATGAAACTTTTAAAATAGTAATTTTTTAAAACCAGGCAATGTATAGATAGGAGTTTAATGTACTGTCGAACTATTCTGATTCTGCAAAAAGTTTTTATCACCTTGATGATTAAATTGGATATCTGGTAAAGAAAAACACGTCATTCGTCATTTTGGTAATGTTAATAGTTTAAGTGTTTACATTATATTTTAAATCTTTTTTAAAAATAAGTTAAGTGCAAAACTTGAAGTGTTACTTTTGTAAGGCCTTTCTCATTCCTAATTTTTAGTCTGTAGACGATATAATTATACAATGCAAAAAGCAATATACCATATACAATACAATATTTAGTTTGGTTTCAGACCTAGTTTTGGTTTAAGAAAAACCCTAGTTGTATAAAGTTTTACTACCTAAAAATGATAAAGAACACAATAAGCTCAACTTCGTAACTTGCCAGCAGATTTTGAAAAATTTCAACATAAACCATTTGATGGACCACCAAGTGTCTTGAAACCTATCTTGTAAAATATTTGTAAACTACAGTTTTCCTTGATGTAACCGCGGATTCTGTTTTGTTATTGTTATGTTATTTTCTTGTGAAATATACGTCAAATTTTGATTCAGGAATTCATACATAGAGCAAACCCATGGAAAATTTAAAACAGAATCTATGAACATTTAATTTATAGTAATTCCGATTGAATCTCAGGTATACGCCATCATCATTGCCCCCATCTGGTACTATAAACCAAGAATTATCAGTACATATATATTTTGTTCCTTGTTATCCTTAGTTTTAAAACAATAAGATATATATATATATATATATATATATATATATATATATTTGAAAAATAAAGATATAAGGAACAAAATATACCTACCTATATATAATACTGTTTTTAAAATACTGATAAAATAGGCACTCATTTGTAGTAGTTACCTACTCAAACTAATAACATTATAAAAAATAAAAGACAATGTTTATTTGGGATACGGGCTATTTAATACGTATAAAATATTACATAAAAACTGTCAAATGTTTAGAAAAATCAGAATAGATCTAAGAAGTCAATGAATTGAGTTATAAACTACATTTTTTCGTGTGGTTCAGAAAACAACATTTAGTAAAATTGTTTATATTTTACAAATGAACTTTAAGAATCGCCTATTTATTTCTACGGTTGTACTTATGTAGATTTGCACTGAAATGGACTAGGCTTCATGTTTGCACCAATATATTTGAATAAGTAGTTACATATTTGCCTAAAGTGCGATTTTCTTCTTCTAAATTGTATATACAAATATTGAGCAAATCCTATTTTAAGTATTTTGTGAATTGTGACACATACATTTATCAAACATAACTATTCTTACCAAATAAATTGGGCAAAAGATAAATCTTTTCGAAATACATATTTAGTCTAGTCGTTGAATTATGTGTATCCTTACATTAAGATAAATAGGTTTTTGTTTATAACAATCCCCAAATAAAACTCAAGTTGATTTATTTATCACTTGCTTATAATATATAAACCAATTAGTATGTTATGTATATTTTATTATCTGTACATTCATAATTATTTTCAAATATTATCAAAACAGTGCAAATTGTTGCAACCTATTTTGCATCCTAAGACAAGGACTCTCATAGAAACCTTTCATATTAATCAGGTATACTAAAATAATAAAAACTATTTTGGCCGGGAAAATTTAACATAATTTACAAGAAATCTGATAGTAGGGGCATTTAGTAGTTACATATCCCTAAAAAAAATTTGTTTTGTTCATTTTATATTACATGTCGATAATAATAAATTCGGTTTAGTGAGTTAGTGAGTAATTTATTAATCGATAGGCTGTAGTCCTATGAAGATATTATACATAACGTAGGTTCTAAAATCATACTTTTATCATAGTAAGAAAAATGATGTAAATATTGTAAAAAAAACACGAACCTGGTACTGAGAGAATGGATTAAGTAGTAATAAATGTAACCATAGACATATAATACAAATAGACTTAGCCTTGCAATACAGGCCTGTTCCCCCAGTGCGACAGAGACAACTGGCGCAAAGCAGTCCCTACATATCTTTCTTGTTTACCAGGTTTATCCATCACATGACCTAAATGACCAATAAAAAGGTCACGTGGTCGATAAACCCGGCCCATTAGAAGGAGATACAGGGACTGCCTTGTGTTAGGTTTCTCTGTCGCACTGAGGGAACGCAACTGTATTATAGCAGTCAGTCGATTTGTAATATATGTCTATACATGTAACAAGTAGTGAAAAGATAATCCAGTAAGTAGAATTATGCTGGGAAAACTAGGTCCATAGTTTAAAAAGATTATTCAAAAAAATTTTTAGAAAAAAATTGAGATTATCAATCCATGCTTTATGGTTTCCAGAGGATATTGTAGCAAAACTGTTACAAGAACAAATTAGTACAAAGTTTTTATTTAGTTGGGCTAAGTTTTAATAAGGTACTGGTAAGATTAATTATTCACGATGGATCTACATGTAGAAAGAGTGTTAACAGTTGATTACTGTGACTTCAGAAGTGGAAAATTAACAGCAGATCAGAAATCTAAAATATGCAACTTATATGAAAAATACTACGAATACAGCATCATATCATTATTATGGTGCCAAAGCTTGGACTGTTAATGTTGACTTAATGAGAAAATTGGAACCTTTTGAGATGTGGCTTGCTAGAAGGATTTTGAAAATACCATGGACCAATCATGTTATGAACGAAATGGTGTTGCATAGAATAGAAAGAGACAGAGAACTTTTGACCATCATTAAAAGGAGAAAGACAGCATATTTGGGACACGTACTTAAAAATAAGTACGAGTTGTTGCAGCAGATTATGAAGGGTATAATTGAAGGAAAAAGGGGTCCCAGTCGACGACAAATATCCTGGCTGAAAAACATTCGCGACTGAACCGAGTTGAACACACAGACACTTTTAAGAAAAGCAGAAGATGGAGACAAATTTGAGATGGTTGTAGCCAACCTTTATTAGTGGAGTTGGCGCTACAAGAAGAAGATCATCTCCATCATTATCATTATCATTATCATCATCATCATTGTATTTACCTTTATGCGGGGTCTGCTTCTCTAATTACAATTCTCCATATGTTTCTATATTGGGTAATAACCCTAACAAGCCCCTTTACTCCTTTCAGCAACTATCCAGGAACTATCAGTGATTCTTGTATAGGGTGATTAGCGTCTTGGCGTTGAACAAACCAACCCTCTTAACCTATACTCTCTTAGGTTGGCATTCATTGGCGTTTGTTCCTTTTTTTCTGTATTTTTCTATCAGCTGCGCTATATTAAAAATGTCATGTGTTATTGATATGCCTTGCGTAAATCCAAACTGATTTTGAGATATTTTGGTTTCTTCTCGCATTCGCCTCCAACATATATATCACGTATCCGTCACGGATATAGCACCCTAGTATATTAATTATTTATAGATTACAAACAGTTATATGATGTTACTGAGCATTGATACATTTTTGCAACTATGAAAGAATTAGGAATCCTGCGAAAACTAGTAAACAATATCAAAACAACCTTAAAAGAAAGTAAGAAAAAAGTGAAAATGGGGGCAAAAATTATAAAAAGGTAAATTTGAAATCACACGAAGTGTTGGTAAAAGGATACTGTACATATGTAATTAGAAAAGTGCATAGCAACTCATGTTCTACCATTTTCTACTTGACAAGCTAACTCCTTGCCTACGACATTGACATACTCAGTAGGAGAAAACATAATCTGGAAGCTAATTTTCCTATTCTGGTCGAAAACTCTAACAAAGCTAAAGTACTTATTAATATGGAGACATAAAGTATGTGGTGATAACGAGGAGATCAAGAAACCAGAGAAGCATTATTTAGTTTCGTAGTATTAATAAAAGTGTAGAGATCAACATAAAGATATCTAATTATGTTTTATAGATTATAAGAATGCTTTCGATAAAGTGAAATACTAAAGATTGATGAAATGCTTAAGAAGAAAGATCTAAAAGATGTGGATCCAAATGACATCAGCATAATACACAACCTTTAATAAAATCAAGGTTCCTTCGTTAGAACAGAGACTAGTGATATCGAAATCATAAATATTTAAAGGGGCGTTAGACAGAGTTGTATTTTATCCTCTCTTTTGTTTAACTTATACTCAGAGGAAATCTTTACAAATGCCTTACATAGCGTACATGAAGGTATAAAAGTAAATTATCAACAATATCCGCTACACCAATGACATGGTACTAATCGCTAGCAGCAAGCAAGATCTACAAACTTTGCTGGATGGGATCATATAGGAAGGATAAAACTATGGTATCAAAGTCAACGAAAAGAAAACAAAAAATAATAATTATTTATAAAACTACCCCACCGGTAATAAAAATATCGATTCATATACTTTGGCTGCCTAATCAACAATACTTCTTCTTCTTTTAACGTGCCCTATCAAGTCCCCTTGACGTTGGCGATTAACATGGCGAAACTGTCTCTGTCTTGAGCTATTCTAAAGAGTTGCTCAGCTTTCCTCATTCCTGTCCACTCCCTGATATTCTTCAACCAAGAGGCCTGCTTTCTACCAATTCCTCTGCGTCCTTCGATTTTACCCATCATAATAAGTTGAAGAATATTATATCGGTCTCCCCTTACTACGTGTCCAAAATAGGCCATCTTTCTACATTTGATGTTATCAAGCAGCTCGCGAGCAGCATTTGCTCTCTCAAGGACTGCCACATTTGTCAGCATAGCCGTCAATGGAATTTTTAGTATACGTCTGTGCAACCACATTTCAAAGGCCTCCAGATGATTAATGGTGGGTATTTTTAATGTCTATGCTTCGACACCGTATAAGAGGACTGACCAAATGTAGCATTTAACCATCACTCAATCAACAATACACTTAATCCAAATTAAGAGATAAAAAAAAAGATATGGCCAGAAACGCTTTCCTAAGAATGCCAGCGTTCTTTGTAAATAATTTTATACTTACATCGCGATGCTGCATGGTAAAATGGTATGTATAAATAGCATTCTACTATGTAGTAAAATGCTATTTAGGGATAAACCCTAGGGGATCCTTTAAATTGGAGATGGAGGATGGATCAGTTGTATAATTCGAGAAGATGGATGAATACAGGCTGTTCACAAACTCTCCTGACAAATGAAAACCGCAGATTCCTCAGATCGTTTTAAAATGATTTAACCCAATTCACCTAGTCCGAAAATGTTTCCTCTTCTATTTAGAAAAATATAAACTTGTACGATTATTTATCCTCCAGAGCTGAATCGATTCCATTAATTGCGAATTTCTAGTACCGTTCATAGGCGTCCGTTTTGGGTAGGGCAATGGGTATTTTATCGCATAACTTTTTTGTCTGTAACTTTTAAGCATTTGTGATACTAGATTATTAAATTTTAAGATATTTAAGTACTAATGGATACTCTTTAAGACAGTAGGATACACTGTTCAAGAAAAATCGATTTAAAAAATTTTTCGTTTTTTCGTCATGAAAGTTAAATTAATATTTTTTGCACTAGTAGGCTTTGAACTGTACACAGAATTATAACCTACGTTTTTTTTTGTCAAACTCTTGTCAGTTCGTGGAATTTTTTAGTTTGTGGCTTTCAAACACAATAATTTCAATTCAACAAAAATGGTTTTTACTAATGAGGAATACGCTGATATACATTTAGTTTATTGCGAAATGAGGTGTAACGCTCGAGCAGTAAAGTAGATACACTGAAAAATTTCCCGGTTAGGAGAAACAAGTTCAGTGGTCCCAAAAATAATGAAACAGAGCGACATAATGATGTAACAGTACATCAAGATGTCACTTTAATGGAAGTTTAGGAAAATTTAGAAATTAGCGTTCGAAAACTATCTGTCATGTATCCCACAATTTCAAAATCTTCCGCAAGAAATATTTGACACAACGAAAATTTATATCCTTTTATTGTACAAAGCACTGCTACAAGGAGTTTTTCCTGCTTAAAAAAAATTTTCAAATCGATTTTTCTAGAAAACGGTGAAACTAGTATCATAAATGCTTAAAAGTTAAGGACAAAAAAGTAATGCGTTAAAATACCCGTTGACCTACCCTAAACGGACGCCTATGAACAGTACTAGAAATTCTCAATTAATGAAATCGATTTATTCCTGGAAGATAAATAATCGTACTAGTTTTTATTCTTCTAAATAGAAGCGTTCTGGAGTTAAAAAAACTACTTACAAGACGCCATCTTTAAAGAAGCTCCCTTAGGGCTTAAGAAGCATTTTCGCACTAGGTGAATTGGGTTAAATCGTTTTAAAATTATCTGAGGAATCTGCGGTTTTCGTTTGTCAGGAAAGTTTCTGGACACCCTGTATATGTACTTAGGTAATCTTACTGATCATACCTGTAAAGATGAAACTGAAATCAACCTGAGACTGACCAAGAGCAACAAGTATGCTGAAGCCATGAGCAAAATAATTAAGGCCAAAGATATATCTCATAATACAAAAATAAGAGTATACAAAACTATAATTAGACCCACAATGCTATACGCTGCCGAGACATAGACTATGAACAAAACGATACAGAACAGATTGGAAGCATCTGAAAGAAAGATTCTTCGCAGAATGTTTGGTGGAAAAGTAGTAGAGGGAGAATGGAGAAGACAAACTAATGAAGAAGTGTTTGTATGCTAACACTACAATAACAAAAGTGGTAAAAAAACGTAGACTAGAATGGCTCGGATATCTAGAAAGAATGCACGGTAATAGACTAGTCAAGAATATTGCTTGGAGAGTTCCTGAGGGCAATAAAAAAAAAGATCAAGAAAGAAATGAAGGCATGTAGTGATGGAAGATGTCAGAGAGAGGGGAATTAGAGATTGGAAGCTGATAGCTAAGAACAGAAAACGATAGAAATTATCCATCCAGTAATGGGCCTAAAAAGTATGTTAACGATGTACATACATACTATATAGAATGGAAGAACGGACATTGGAAATCAGTACAATGTAAAAGCTGGAAAGATTTAAGATGTGAATATTTCACCGCATGCTAAAGATTCCTTGAACAGACAAGTCAAAAATGAAGTTCTAAGATAGTTGAAAAAGAAGACATAAACAAAAAATCAATATATTTTAAATGCCATGGCGAACAATAAACATAACTCTGCAAACTAAAGATATGAAAAAACAAAGATGAAGTTTTATAAAAAATAACCGGATCAATATTGACATGCGTAAATATCAATTAGGCAATAATCGTAAAATACAAAAGAAGAATTTAAAAGAAAAGTTAAAAGTTGCCACGACCCGACAGCCTATGGAATGGAAATATAAAAAATGAACTGGATGTCACCAGTATGCCAGAAAATATAAAAAACTATTGAGAAAAAAAAATTTAAAAAGAACATTTAAAGACCTAGAAAACGGTGGAAAGACACTTACATTTTGGAATATTGAACGAGCTCCAGCCTGAACTCTAAAAATGCAGAATAAAAAAATATATCAATTGAAATTTGGAACATTCAGCAACGTGGAGCAATAGTTTTTGGTTTCTACGAAAACAAAAAATTTTTTATTCATCGAATAAAAAATGCTTAAAAGAATGGGAGATGAAAATATTATTAAGACATTTAAAAAATAAATTAATAAGTAGTGTGCGCATTAATTTTGTTAGTTTCTCTAGCATAATTACAAGTTGTCGATAACAACAAAATACTTTTAAATAAATAAAATTACTTAAGAATGTTTAAGTAAATGTAAAAAATCGAGAATATATTTTACATGTTTTTATGACTTATAATCTACGATTTTTATTAACATTCTCTCTTTTTATCTGTCTTAGGATGCGTTCCTTCGTTTTAACAGTGTGATGGTAGCAAAAGTGCGTACATTTTCTAATTTTGGTAACAATTATTAGGTTGTAATAATTATTTGTTATTTGTTCAATATTTCACATTCAGATATTTTCTGAAAATGCATCTAACGTTGTCTATTTTTGATTCTCTTTTTTTACCTATATTTTCATAAAAATAAATACAAATAAGACCAGAAGCGCTACATACAAATTATATATTCATTAGATAATAGACAATTACATTAAATACTAAGCTAAGGAAACTTATTTAATGCAAAATTATTATTCACCTTCATTAACTAAACGAACCGACAATTATTAATTTACAACTTTTTATAAACTGTTTCGAAAAGCTTTCTATTTAAAAATTTAAATAATTTTCTTGAACACATCTTAAAACTTAATACACCTTAATACACCATATGCGAATAATATGAGCTAGTCATTTTCTTAGATAAACCAAAGAATAAAATTAATTAAGATTATATCGGTAGGATTATTTAAAACAAATAGCTTTAAATATGGGTACGTTTATTATTGCTAATAATCATATTATACTAGGTGAGGTAAAAGTAATCACCCGATTGAAAACGATATAACTTTTGCAAATGGCGCCAACTGTCAAAAGCAGAATACAAATTGACAAGCATAAATCGATTTACTCCGTACGGATACGGAATAATTGTTTTCATTCTTTTTGTGCAACAATTCGTCGGTTGTGTTGGCGCAGCGTGGGTTTCCTGGCCGTCCGACACAAATTGGACAAACACTGCATTTGGCTACTCGCCTTAGAGATATTGGGACAATACGAGATGCTCCCAAGGCTGAACGGCAACCGTTCTATTGAGAATATTACTGCTGTTGCCCAAAATACCTAAGAGGAACTCGAAACATCGACAAGATGACGTACCATGCCATTGAGCATGAGTCGACAGTCCCCATTCAGAATTTTGGTGAATGATTTGAAGATGTTCTCTTAAAAAGCTCAGACAGTGCATCAGCTGTTAGCTGTTGACTGCCAAACGCGTCTAACCTACGATCGAGTTATCTTGAATTTCAACGAAGAGGAGGACGATTTTTAATCGAAATTTATCATAATCGGCGAGGCTCATTTCCATCTTAGTAGTTAGGTGAATAAACAAAATTATCGTTTCTGGTACACTAAAAATTTGTGTATCACTCTCGAAGAGTCATTACATCCGCTCAAAGTCTCTGAGTGGTGTACTGTTTACTATGGATTATTAATTATTAATCGGGTCATTTTTCTTTGAGAACGCCGCGCAGGAAAAAACGACGACTAGGGCCGGCGCGCGCAACAGAAATATGATTACTGAATTTTTTCTTCCTCGATTGGATGAATTGAGACTCAAAAACATGTGGTTCTAACAGGACGGTGCAACGTCATATACTGTTCGTGCCACAACCGATATTCTGAAGGAAGCATTTCCGGGTCACTTAATCTCTCGTTTTGGTGATTTGCACTGGCCGGCCAGATCAATCCATTTTAACCGTTCTTGACTATTTAAAGGGGTTTTTGAAGTTGCGGGTTTACATTAACAAAATAATAACGGAATATTCGCCAGGGATGTGAGAACCTGTCGCTCAAAGTTCTAGTGGAAGATAAAATAAATTCTAATGGATCAAATAAACAAATTTCACAAGTAGAACTATAAATTTTTCATTAAAAATAAATTGCAAGAACATCGGGTGATTACTTTTACCCACCTTGTATTAAAAAAGTTGGAAGACAGAAGTCTGTACAGGGTGTTTTTCGAAGGCAAAACATGAAAATTATCTTTAATAATAATCGGATTTCAAATAAGAAGAATTTCCACAAAATAGAGATCCGAAGATTTCTTGGTTTACGAAACCAAACTTAACTTAACTGCCTTTTCTTTTAAAAAGAATTTCATTTTCGCAAAGCAATTACTTTTGTAATTTTTAATAGAATACCTTCTATATTCTTTCATATTACATTCCGAGACAAAGTTTGGATGAGTATATTATTTTGTTTAGGCACTATAGGTATAACAAAAATTTACAATTTTTGAGAAAATAATTTTTTTCAAAATTTTTGCCAGGGATAATAAATTGGATAGTAATAACTTACCTATATATATATATATATATATATATATATATATATATATATAAATATTTATAAATCGATATCGATTATATAATCGATATCGATCCGACCTTGATCTTTTAATTTAGTGGATTAGTGGGAGTGGCGAGTGGGCAGTTAGTACCTGAGTGGCGTATAGGTGGTGACTGCAGAAAATTAATTGTTGATGTACACGGATGCGTAGACTGGGTGGGAATACTTATGTTATTATTTTGTCTAAAATATTATATTGGGTAAGCGTCTTTTTGCTTATGCTAGTTTTTTTAAATTATTTATGTCGCAAACTATTGTAGATATGCATTACGAAAAAGAGCAGGCAGAATTGGTAAAATTTATAGGGGAAGTCCCAACTGACGATGAAATTTATGGTAATAATAATGACGATGAACAAGGTGAAGTTGACAACATTGAGGAAAGATCAGAGAATAGTGACAGCGAGCAGGAGGTTGGATGAAAACTTGGAGAATTATTTCCCTAACACACACCAGCGTGATCCATATTTTATAGGGAAAGACAATATAACAAAATAGAAAAAACATTGTTACCTGCAAAACGTCAGAACGCGTAGCACTAATATTATTCTACAATTATTACCGGGTGTAAAAAATTATCTACATGACGATAAACAAGGTGAAGTTGACAACATTGAGGAAAGATCAGAGAATAGTGACAGAGAGCAGGAGTTTGATAAAAACTTGGAGAATTATTTCCCTAACACACACCAGCGTGATCCATATTTTATAGGGAAAGACAATATAACAAAATGGAAAAAACATTGTTACCTGCACAACGTCAGAACGCGTAGCGCTAATATTATTCTACAATTATTACCGGGTGTAAAAAATTATCTAAAACCTAAAAAAACTCCGCACGACATCTGGTAATGCTTATTTAATCAAGAAATGGTGTTAGCTATAACCTATAACCAACTCTACAAATATAAAAATTGAAACTGAGTCATCCAATAATTTTATCAGGGAGAGGGACGCAAAACCTACGAACATTTCTGAAATAAAGGTGCTAATTGGTATTCTCTACCTTGCTGGAGTAAAAAAGGTCAATCATATGAACTTGAAAGATCTGATGATCTTCGGAGAACTGATAGCAGCGGCATTGAAGCCTTTCGACTTACATATTATGAATAAAACGAGATTTTAATTACTTATTAGATGTATTAAATTTAATAATATTCGAACAAGGTAAGAACGAAATTAGGATTGCAGGCATCCTAAAATCAAATAATTTAACTTTATTAGGAACTATGCGCAAAAAATAAAAAAACAGCTTCCTTTAGATTTTACTATAAATTCAGATCGGTTCCTCGATGCTTGGATTTGGAACAGTTGCTTCTTATATATCAGAAAAGAATCGCAATGTTCTACTAATATCTACAATGCACTATAGAAATGACACTGAACCTACATCTACAAAATCAAAAATGATTTTGTCATATAATCAAACAAAAAAGGGCGTAGATATGATAGATTATGCGTTCAATATAATTGTGCTCGTGCTACTCGACAATGATGGCCAATGTTACCGTTTTATAGCGTGTTGAATGTGGCAGCTATAAACGCTTTTGTAATTTACAATGGTAACAAACCCAGTTCCTCAACACCACGTAAAGAATTTCTACTAATGCTATATACTACTAATATGGAGATTTCAACAGAGAAAAAACACAATCTGGTGAACCAAATTTTAACAGACAAAAAACAAAATCTGATAATAAATACCTCAAAAAAATTCGTAATAAAGACGAAAATTAGGATATACTTATAAATCAGCAAGAAGACCAATAATGACGTACACAGCGGAAACAAGCGTGGATACAAACAAAACACAAATATTATTGGACACACCAGTAATGAAAGTGTTACAAGCAATAACAAATCAAACTCTAAGAGATAGAGTCAGAAGTAACACAATAAGAGCGAGATGTGGAATGGAAGAAATAAACCTGTGGACAAAAAGAATCAAAATAGAATGGGAAAAACATACAGAAATAATGAGAGAAAACATAACTGTCAGAATAGCAAGAGATATATCGTCAATTGGAAGACGGGCAATAGAACGCCCAAGAAAAGGTGTCTCAACAACATCCGTGAAGCCAAATCCGAAGTAAAACAGGCATGAACCTATCTTTAAAGTAGGAAGAAAAAGATGATGAAATATTGACGTACTGTAATTTGGCATTTTAAAAAAATTTAGATGATTTGCAAACACCAAGTATTTGGATATAGGAATCCGATATGAATTCCTAAAAAAACTTTAACCACTCCCTATGCCTGTAGATTTTTAAAATGTTGGTTTTGTAAAGAGATACAGAGGTAGATAAATTATCCATGCTTAAAATCTTGCCTGTCTACCACAATTTTTGAAAAAATATGATTAAATGATGATTAAAAATATCAAGTTTTGGTATAGTGTATCTAAAAGATATCTACCAACTCCCACAACCGGAAGTGATAGAGAACTGTAATTATTTAGACGTGAAAATCAGTTAGAACTTTGCAAAAGTGAAAATTTTATATTTCAAAAATCTGATTATTTTCAGAGATAAGTCTAATATGTAACCTTCATTTAACAAATATTTATAAGATGTAGTATACAAATAAATATCACGGTTATTTATATTTTAGTGCAGTTAATAACATAAATAAAATAAAAAAGCGTACGAAGACATAGTGAATTAATATTAAATTTTTATAAAAATAGTACAGAAACACTGTAAAATATAATTTACTAAATATTTAATAAAAATTAAATCGTTAATGGTAACTTAAAGTTGCAACTTCAAAAAATAATAAAAACATCGATACATAAATTGAAACATTCGAAATATGGATGCATAACTTATATGAATATAATGTGTTAATAAAAATGGGTACAGGAAAAGAGTCTTTATCAACTACCAAGTAAAAAATATTTTATTTAAGGCGTCTTATTTGGTAGGCAATAATATTTGAGTCCTATGGAACAATTACAATTTCTTAAATATATTTAAAGCCCTCAAATTAGTCGCAGGAGTTTAAAATTACGCTTAAATAATTCACAAAAAAGTGAAGTAAAAGTATTTTTGGTTGGTCATTAGAGATTTGATTTTCGAGACAGTTTTTAAGTTATTTCGAGTATTAATGCGCAGGGTAGGTTAGAATTGACATAGACAACATTAGCAGGATCCTGAAACAACATTGATTAATTTCAAAAATAAATAAATTAGTTAACACCTAACATTCAACAATAAAAAAGATAACAATCCGTGAATCCATGATATGGGAGAAGGTTAAATGTGTGACATTCTTAACATGCAAAAAGCAATTTAATCTCAGTAGGTCACAGTATGTCGGTTTCGTAGACTTTATTCATATGCGTGTTGGTATTGTTTTTATTGTTTTCGTCTTCTACGTTATTTGGTACACTAGATGAATTAATGGGGTTGGAATTTGTATTTGTCAATAATGTTTTAGTCGTATTTGGTAGATTAGTGAGTGAGCCGGTAATTTGTGAGGTAGTGAGCTGTAGTCCCATTTTCTGTAATAAATTTGATTCACTTCCTGTTTTTTTAAGCAATTGATCTGGCGCTGGTGGTATAACAGCTAATGTATTATTTCCTCGTTGTAGCTGTTGTAATCTAGCGTATTGTTCCTGCAAAGCTTTTTGCTTTTTAAGTAATTCTTGATGCCGGTGTTCCAGTTCTTCTTTTCTAGTTTTTTTCGATCCATCTTGAGAATTTACGCTTTCACAACTGCTACTGTTACTGGCCGAAATAGCATCACTATCGGAGGAAGGGATCTGAAGGTTAGATCCAATGTTTCTAGGTAGGGTTTGCGACTTTGTAGGATCTTTAATACTTGATCTGCTTGGAATATTTCTACGTAAAGTTTGCAATCCTAAATTTTGAGTGGCTTGTTCAAATTGCGACAAAGGTTTCTCTACCATATTTTGTACATTCTGGATATGTTGAAGTCCCAGAGCAGGTGACTTTGGAGGTAAATTGGGTGATGTTGGTGAAGCTAATGGTGATTTGGAACTGGTTCTTGGTGGTGGAGGAGGAGGTACTCTCTTTCCAGCTACTTGTTGTAATAATTCTTGATTTCTTTCCGGTAGAGGAGGTTTGGCGGCGGTTTTACATTCTCTTTGTAGGGGTTGAATTGGAGGACTGTTGTCGGTATCTGACCCACTGGGATACGAGTGCAATCTTCTGAGGCTTCCAGTTGTAGTGCTCACGGAAAGATTTTGGGTGGGAAGAAAAGATGCGGAATCCATGCTACCCTTTCGGCCGATCTCTGACATCTGGGGCGGTCTAACGCCTTTCACAGGTATAGCAGGGGCTTCAGAAGCATGGGCATCTTGGTTTTGAGCAATAGGGTGGGGTTTAGAAAATGTTTGAAGCTCGTCTAGCAGAGCGTCGAGTGCGTTCTCCGGACGTTGGCTACTGTCGGAGGCACTGCTGTCTCCCCCGATGAGGACCTGCCCCAAACGTGGTGCGGTAGGGGGCTGTAAAAACAATTCCATTAGATTTTAAAAATTTATTTTACATTAATATAAAAAAAGGATTTAGAAGTACATAAAATAAGTACTATGCATGTTTCACAACATTTTTAACACGTGCACATTTAAAACCAAAATAAAAATATATAGATATCTAATGGTACCTTGAGTAATATATGTATTTTGTAAAAGGAGCAATATATTTTAATAATGTTATTAAGTATGAAAAATTCATATGATGTTTATTGTATGAATACGAAATAATATAAAGCGTCAATCATGCACCTACATTTGGTAAGTATGTGTAATATTTTTGTAATAAATGATTAATTTACACATGAATATTATCATTTTATCCAAATTTTGATACTGTTTTAAACCAATAAAAGATTTTAACAAATCCACGATGTTGTTGACTAATTGCCCGTGATCTATATATTTAGCATAATTTATACCACAAGTATTTAATTATATTTAACTTTGAAATAAAACTGTAATAAACATATATTTAATAGAAATACCTACAAATAGATAGTTCTAAAAAAAGATTTGATAATACTGGCTATAAATAATTGCAACCAAAACCAGCTAGGATAAAAACTAACCAATTATCTAACCTAAATATAATGGTGACTATTATAATAATATTTTTGCGAATATAACTCATTTATATAAAGGGTGTGATAAAAGAAGCAAGGCGGTTTAATATTTTTCAAAAATATATCGAATGACACCAAACACTACCCTCCAACCACAACCCTTAGAGCGGGGAGGGGCCAACTTTAAAACTCTGAATGGAGAACAATTTTTATTGCAGATTAGGATTCTCATGAAAATGTAACGAAGTTTTATCTGAATTTTTTTTTTCGATTCGATAGATGGCGCTGTAATGTAATCACAGAAAAACATATACAGATTAGAACTATGCAAACTAAAGAACCGAGTAAGCAAAAATGTTAAAAAGTGCGTAGTTGTTGCTGAAGAAAACAATAATGGTATATTTGTTGAAAAATGGAATAAGAAATGGGACGTCGTAATGTTGACAACGAAGTATTTACCTGAAATGGTTAGTGTGCATAAAATATCAGGAGATATGCAGAAGCCTAAATCCATTATTGAGTATTATAAGCACAAAAGTTACATTGACATTTCAGGTAATTCAAATTTTTAGTAATTTTTATTTGTCTCAATAACTATATAATTTTAGATCAGATGAAATAGTATATTTCATCTGATCACATCTCTCAGAAGCGCGTCCTCAATGCCTGCCGGCTGCATCAGCATGTGACACACAATAAAATGTCAATAACGACATTTTGCGATGAACTTATATAAGGTAGATACGAAATGTTTTTGTATTCCCATTCCCCAATCTTAAATATGTATTTTAAATTTTCAGGTCTAGTCAAAAAAAATGACTGACCTACCTCTCGATTTGTTTCTAATAATCAAGATCATAAATTATATGAATCGGATAAGAAACAGATTTGTTCTAATTGCTACCACAAAAAGCTCACGGAAATGGGAAGGAAGCTTGTGGAACAAGCATTTGTGTCTTTGTTGCTTTTTTAAAATAAATTCGTCACATTGAAAACAATAGAATGTTGAATATTTTTTCTATTTAATATTTGTTCAAGTTTGTGCGTTTAATAAATATTCCCAAAAACATATTCCTAAATAATTAACAATTGTTAATTCAGGTAATATTTTTATTAATTTAGGTAATAAAAACCTAATGTAGTAAAAGTAAAACTAAAAGAATTTAACGTATTTTTACTGTGGCCATAGAGGACAACTTAGTCCACCGGCATAAAAACAACCCTAGTAAAATATTAATAAAAGCGTCCTTCAACACTTCCCATATATTTGGAATGGGTCTGGTGGACTAAACAAATGCACTACGGCCTGAAACGTGAAAAGGCATTGATAATATCGTCCCACCACGGCCCCTAGAGAAAAACATTTCCCAACTAAGTTGTGGAAAATTTTGAACCACCATGGCACTCTATGTGTTAAGAATGTTTTATGGAATCAGAATCTGCAATACAAAATGGGATTCCTATTTAAGATTTTAAAGTTGCCCCCACTTCGCTCTAGTGGGTGTGGCTGGGGGGGGGATCTTGGGTTAAATTCAATCGTTTGGTCTATTCGATCTATTCCAGCTTCTGGCCGATTACCTTAGATAGTCCAGTTCGACTGCTACAAGTCGACTTCTTCATTGTTTAAACTTCGCAGCACTATGCAAGAACTGGTTTAATACCAATCAACCATGGTTTAACTAATTCTCTTTCTATTTCTTTTGCTAAAGTTTTTGTCCCATTACATAGAGTTAAGTGCACCTATGACCTTTCGCACCTCTTTACGCCTAAATTTCGTATTTTTTCTAACTATACACCGAAGTACTTAAACTTTTCTAGTTATTTTACTCGTGAATTATCATATATTGTATATTCCAGGGCTATTCGTGTATATTCCAGGGCTATTTGTATATAAACATTGAATAACAAGGTAAAGAGGCTGGATCATTATCTAAACTCTTTATTTGTGTAGATAGCCTTTGACAGTAGGTTACCCTGTTTTACATAAGATATGTTATTTGTGTACAGTTCGCCAATGACTTGAATTAGATAGAAACTAGCACCAATAATCTTTAAAGTCTACAATAATTTATTTCAAGGTACACCGTCATAGGCCTTGTTCAGGCCAATAAAAGTTATATATTTCTTTTGATCTTCTTTTCAGTTATTTTTTGTAGGGTAGATAATTATCTACACAAGAACATTCTGGACTAAAACCGCTCTGATCATGTCCGACCTCATTTTTCAATCACCTCCTATAGATATTTGGGTCCTTTCTATTGCTGTTTTTAAATACAGAGGATATTATGGCTATTTTCTATCATTTGGGGTCTTTTGTTTGAATAAACATAAGGGTCATTGGTTAAGAAAACTCAATCTTCATACTTTTTATATAAATACCAGAATTAAATAAAATAGAAAATGAAATAGAACACATTATTGTCATATTTGTCTACTTTATCAACATGTGTGCTTCTGCAAATACTAAGAAGTACTATTCAGTTTTCTGCATAGTATAACATTAATGTTTAAAACACAAAGATGCATGCCAAGAATTGTACACTAATTTGAATAAAATGTAATTTATCTATATTAATAAAAAAACTAATTTTTTTTATTAATATAGATAGATACTTTCTAACAGTCCTGGTAGCTAATGATTGTGTTCAGTCAATAAACACTTGTGTTCATTGTACCATTATAAACACTTACGTTTTTTAAAAAATTTCTTAATCAACTTGACGCATTTCTTTCATCGCTCACGTCGAAAAATAATAACATTTTACGACTTCCTGTCATCGCTTACTCATGACTTGTACATGGTAATTGAGTGTGTCAAACCATATAACAATAAAACTTTTTAAGCCACTTGCGTTTTTCAGTAAGTTGTCGTTCCATCATTTACATGGTCTTCCCACTAATCGTCTTCCTATTGGGGAACCGTCTCTCTCCGTCTTTACTACTCTATTTGTCGTGTCGTCATTCTGAATATATGATAGTTCAATTCTATTCTTCTATTTCTTACTCATTTTTAGATGGTTTCCACCCTGCATCTACGTCGTATATCTATACTTCTAGCTCTGTCCCACAGTGTCTTACTATTCATTTTTCTAAGAGTTTTTATCTTTGCTGTTTCTAGCTTATTTTTTTTTGTCCTCTCTGTGTTATATCATGTTTTCATTATTTGTCTGGTGATTGTTTTGTAAATTCTGTTTTTCATTTCTTTCCCCATATTTTTATTTCTACATATCGTTGCATTCAGACAGCCTGCGACTTTGTTTGTTCTATTCAGTGAATCTTCCACTTCCTAGATATTTAAACTCCATTAATTGTTCTATGATCTGACCCTCTAGCTCTAATTTACATCTTGGTAGATTTGTTGTTATAATCATACATTTCTTCTTTTTTGGGGAAATTATCATAAATTTTCTGGCGGTTATATTAAATTAGTGTAGTATACGTTGCACCATATATAGTAGATGTAGGTAGCGACTATAGCCTAGTATTATGTAAAAGAAGAATTATCGTGAAACACTTTACACCTCAGAGAGCAGCATTAACACAAACAAAAATTAGAGACGAAGGACTAAATACGGAATCCACCGGATACTTATACAGAAAAAAATATCAGAAAAGATTGCTGGGAATGAAATATATGGCAGCTGCTTAAGTATACAAATTATTCTTGTAGTTTTCTCATTATATACCTTACATCTTCAGGATTGTGTGCAATCACTACTTGATTGTTCGTAAAGCTTAATGTGTATACGTATTTGTTTCTTAATTGTACCGCCATTTCTTCACATGTTTTTCTCCATATTTTTAATGTTAAACAGGTTGAAAGTTAAATCTATTGTTTTACGGTATTGTCCGTTGATAAAATATCTGCGAAATCGGTTAATTTATTGTTCTTGACCTCGCTTATAGGTGTTACGATAACAATCTGTTATATGTATTTAATTTTCTTCATATTGTTCTTTTTGTATTTATTACAGTAGTTCTTTAATTCTTTATCCTAATTATTATCGAGTTTGGATTTTTTTTTAGTTCTTGTTTTTCTATTTTATTATGTGTTCCTTTGCCCTCTATTTTTTTATTTTAAGTGTTAATACTATTATTCGTTTTTGTGTATAATCATTTTTCATACAAATGTTCCTTCTTTCTTAATTTTTTCTTGAATTATTGTTTATTTAATAATAATGATGCGCCGTTTTTGTTTTTTTTTCGACTGCTGCAAATACTGTTTTTTTGTAGGTTTCTATACGTTCATATGTGGCACTGAACAACGCGGAATAATCCGGCGCATTATTATGGATACCATATGGACTCAATATAGCCAATTACATAATGCGCAACATATTCCTTGTGCGATTAGCTACAAGTAAAGAGCTTCTGAAAGCAACAAAACGATTAAAACAAAATCCTTAAGCCTGTTCGGAGTAACGGGTAGCAAAAGTAACATTCAACGTTTCCAGAACAAGATACTAAGACTAAACATAGATGCTTTGGTTCATTGGAAACAGTAATATCCATAAATACCTGGAGATTAATACCGTTAGATCAACTATACATGCTCGGAACAATAAAGATACTATTTATTCTCTCGTGAATGTAGAAGGTTTCGAGCTACTTACAACACGAACACAACACGATGATTCAAAAGGATTAAACCATACGAGTGCAGTGAAGTGATATCATAAAAGTAGAGCATAATGCGATAGTGAATACATTAATCTTAATTTTAGTAGGCGATGCCTAATGGGAATTAAAAATCAAGGAATCATATCCAAGAAAAGAAATAATGAAGTAGGCATACGTTAAATTCTGTATGCGCGACAATAGAGAGAGAAGCTATTTAAAAAGTTTGATAAATTAGTGAAAAGACGTTAGTGTGCAGAAAAAAATAGTTTCAGATTATGAAAATAATGTCCCCTATATATTTGCTGAAATGTCTTTCTAATTAATATTTTGAAGTTTATAAGTATGTGCCTAACACTTAGAGAAATTGCAGTTGTGACATAAAGAAATGCGTCTAATCATATATATAGCCGAAGTTAGGAAGGCTAATAAAATAGTTGCGGAACATTATGATTTAATAAATCTCATTAACTACCTCAGTATGTCCGGCTACAGTGTCTTTAATAGGCAGGCTATGTATTTAGAATGGAAGAAAATAGGCTTCCAAAAAACTGTTGAATGTAATAATAAAGGGGAAGAGATCTATTGGAAGACCGAGAAAGCGATGGGAGGATGGCGTGGATAAGGACGCCGGAAATCTCATTGGCAGTCGATCGTTGAGAAGAATAGCTACAGACTGTAAAGGATGGAGAGGTTTAACGATAGAGGCCAGAACCCGAATTGAGCTGTAGAGCCATAGGATGGATGCAGAATCCATTAACAGATGAAGTTCTGCGCATTGCAAAAACCAGTTTTGATGCCGTTGGCCGTCTTGCATCCATCCATCCAATGTCTCCACAGCCCAATTTAAGCCCTGGCCTCCCTCAGCCAACCCCTCCATTCATTATCCCCATCCACATCATCCTCCCATCGCTTTCTCAGTCTTCCAATAGGTCTCTTCCCCTGCATTCTTGCCGTTGCAGTTTGCCGTCTTTCTACTACTAATATTAGCAGATCTTACCGACAAAGAATTTCAGTTGATTTTCCGTCAAAATTATCTTTTTTTACTTTATCACAATTCATTGTGGTTATACAGCATGTTCTAAACCATTTTAATCCTTTTTAATATAACTTTCTTTAAATGAAACAATAATTTTTGTATCAACAAGTTCTATTCAATAAGTATTTATCAAAATTTGGACAAATGAAATGATTCTTTTGTGTTCTTTCGATCATATGTTAATATATTGTTAAGGACAGTTTTGATATCGTAGAATAAAGTGTTATACATCTTTTAAAATAAAATATATACAAATTTAAAAAATGAATCTAATTATTTGTTGTATTTTCTAACAACTGAATATTATAGCAATTATCTCGTAGGAAAATTTAAATAATAGATAATAGATTTAATAACCAAGACATATTTTTGCAAGAACTAATAATTTTTTTAATATATTTGCTTAGGTTATTGTTTGCTCGAAAACCTGGTGTTTACTGAAAAAAGGTCAAGACACAACTTGGACTTTATTGATATTGGATAAATAGTATTGAAAGAACGACTAGCAAAAAAGTATATAAAGCGAGGTAATGCAGAAAAACAAGGTTGGCCGAACGCGATTAGGATGTGACTAACAGTTACAGATGAGATAGACAAACAAGGAATATAAAGAAACGATATCAAAAATTTGTTATAAGATAAGGGAGCATGGAAAAAATCAGAAAAACAACACAGTAACAATATACACAACACAGTAACAACATATAACTAAATACTGTAAGTGTTGTAATGAATGGAGTTAAACTAACTCTGCAGCTAACGGTACTTTGGGTTTATTGATTAACTGAATAATAATTTTTTTTAGGTAGATAATAAATCCGTTATTAAATAAATTATCTAGTTATAAGAGGTATTTTTTAAGTTTAATTTTATATAAAAATAAAAACAAACAAAATTACTAAAATTAAAATGTAAAGACTAGCAAATTATATGAAAAAGTGTCACAATTCTACTGAAAAATCATAGAAAAACCTTTAAACTAAGAGTTTTTAAAGTTATTTTTATTAATTTGTTACTTAATTATTGCAAAAACAGTTTTAAAAGTCGATTTTTTGAAAACAATTAATAACTTTTCTAAAAATGCACAAAAAACTTTAATTTCGCGTGATAATAGGGGCAATATCACATATATTTAACTATAAAAATTTCAAGGAGTTGCACTTGAGTTATTGCAAAATTGAAATTTTTTATCCCAGAAAGCTTTTATTTACAACATTATTAGGCGTAAACTATTAGGTCTACATTAACCCTTTCTTTATCAGACCTGATCAGCGACGCAGTGCTACCGTTCCCAGGGTTTTTGAAGTGCCAGCAGTACCAGCGACGTATATATACGGTTGCTCATTAAATGCAAAGAAAAACTCAGAAAATGCTCTTTAATGTCCAAAAAAAATATAAAACGAAAGCATTTTTAATAACTAACTATAAACTAAATATAAAATGAATACGAAACTAGTCATTAGAATTTTACCATTTTGTCTTGGTTCATGGTAGTAAGCATAGTGACCTCTCTTCGATCCTTCCATTTTAGTGCCAACATATTGCAACTCGACATTGAGGAAGTTGCATCTTTTTGTAGTTTTTCTGCTAAATTAGGCATGTGTTTTCTGTTGACCCTGACTGTTCCACAAGAGTAAGTTTTATGGTCAAATAGGTAATTTGACAAACTGGGAGACGTGTACCAGTTATCAGTAAAGAGTGAGTGACTACTTTGTCCAAGTAGGGCTTCATAAGAGTGGCAACCACAGATCCTGAGAGGATGATATCCTCATAATGATTTATTTCGGTGTTTTTACCTACATAAACAATAAAGACTAACACATAACCCGTTTCACAGTCTTACAGAAGAAACAATTTTATTCCAAATCGATGGCGTTTGGTTCTTATAAACTGTTTAAACTGCAGCCGTCCTTTGAATAGAACCAAACTGCAAAAAAACGCCTCGCACCTTGTCATAAGAATCCGCTTGAGGTTGATCAGCATTTTCAGCGAAGTGTAACATTCTCAGTATAAACTGAAAGCGATTCCGGGACATTGCAATAGAAAATATGGGTGTATATAACAAATCGTTTGTTGACCAATTTTCTGTAAGTTTGGCTATTCTATGGCTTGCTGCGAGCAATAGCACAGCGATAAATGTAAAAAATTCATTTTCTATAAGTGGCGACCAAGCAATCTTTTTATTTTTGCAAACTTCCGCTGCAGCAAAATTATTTGTTTTATGTATAATTAAATTAACGGTACCTGGATTTAGAAAGGAAAGAAAACAATCTATTTCCCTGGCAGGATTCTCAATATTGTCTAAATGGGCACCTGAATTTGTGTCATCAAACTCGTACACGACAGGAACAAATTGGTGTTTATCCCACTGTATACTAAAATCATCCGCTAAAGCTCTTTTGCTTTCATTTCTCGATATATTTGCAACCACAACTTCGGCTTCGTCCTTATCAGCACTTTCATTTTCAGAAATAGCTTCATCATTCCCATAAATAATATTAACAATCTCCTCCTCTTCTGAATCATCGCTACCTGGTACATAATCGCTTTCACTTTCTACAAAAGGCTCTTGATCGGAATCCAAGAATGCCTGTATATCATCATATTCTTTTTGCGTTAGTCCACACAAACCACCTGTATCCCATGAGCGCCTTATTTTTCTCGAATCAGACATTTTCTTGAAATTTCACAATACATTTGCACTGCAACAGTAACAGCAAAATACTGCGTAGTCCGTGCTAACGTGATATTTGCGGTACAAGACGCATGCTAAAAATAGACCAAAAACCCGACCATACCCGGCAGTTACCGAAATGCCGTGTATCAAAAGCTGCCGTATCAATATGGCAGTGGGTTCATCACAATGCATGTTCGAACGTACCAATACGGGATTGGGGCTGACGGCACTGTAACAATGCCGGATAGATGCGGCAATGGGGCTGGCAGAGGTGCAAAAAAAAATTTGATGCCGTATACAAACGGCATGGTATTAAAAACGTTTTCACTCGAGAATGTATATATACGTCACTGGGAACAGTGGCACTTTTCCCCAAACCGTATAAATACGTCGCTGGTAAAGGAATGGTTAATTCCAAAAACACGAAATTGAATAAAAAACGGCTTTTTTTTTAAATAAAACCATTAAATGAATAAAAAAATATTAAATGAATGAAAAGACTGACATCTTTAGTACACATTTATGACAAATCAAATAATAGAAAAAGAAAAGTATTTTTGAAGTATATCAATATTTATTTCCTAGCTTTCGGCTTACAAAGTCAACTTTAGAGCTATGCTACAATAGAACAATGATATAAATAGCTATTTAAAGTTAAAAGTTTTAAGTTTAAAAGAAGTTTTAAGTTAAAGATTTAAAAAACTTAATTTTGGACAGTCTTCCATAAATTTTTTCTTTATGAATTTCAATTCATCAATTTGTTGATAATTTAATATTCTTAATTTTCTAATAACATATTTGATTTAAAAAATTATCTTAAATATTGTTAAATAGATTTAAAAAATAACTGTGATTTTAAGCTTTTAAACATTTAAAATAACTCAAACGCATCAAACATTTGCACTCAGGTGCAAAAATCGATCCATTCCTTATTTCTTATTTATCTGAAGTTGTATAATTTTAGAGACATTAAATTATGTATGTAAATTTATGTGTACCCTCGTATACGAGAAATAAAATAATATTTTTAATATTGCTTTTTATATTTCTTAAAACAAATTGGTATTTCAGGTTTTTGTCAAAAAGGGTCTGAAACAAGTAGATATTTATTGAATGTTTTGTGAATGTGATTTTATTTTCAAAACGGGTTATATTTTTATTTAATTATCCTTCCTAAATGTCTCTAACTCCGACAGTAGCTGAAATGGCGGTGACTTTAGTTCAAGATGGTTGTAGCCAATATTATGCAGATGAAATGTTGGGTGTTAGTCGATCTTCGGTTCAAAGAGCAGTTCGGCGTTTTAGCGACACCGGTAACTTCACAAGAAGACCAGGATCAGGTCGTAGCAGGGTAACATCCGAAAGAGATGATCGATTTCTGGTCTCATCATGTTTGAGAAATCGGCATCTAACTTCGGTTGAACTAGCAAATCGTCTGAGCGAAGTGAGAAATGTGGATGTAAGCAGATGGACAGTTCGTCGACGACTTGTAGAAGGTAATTTATTATCCAGAAGGCCAGCCCTATCTCCAAGACTATCCATAGAACATCGCAGAGCTCGCCTTGCTTTTGCAAGAGAACATGAAAACTGGAGTGGTGCAGATTGGAGCAATGTATTCTTCTAAAATGAGTCAGATTTTGTCTAAGGTCACCAGACGGCCGAGAAAGAGTTTGGAGAAGACACGGAGAGCGATGTTTTCAATGTAATATTGCGGAAAGAATAAGTTATCGGGGGGGCTCCGTTATAATTTGGGCTGGTATCAGTTCAGAAGCCCATACTGATTTAGTTATTGTAGATAGAGGTTCTATGACTGCTGCAATATACATAACAAGTATTTTAGATCAGCATGTGGTACCTTTTGCTCCTTTCATTGGACCTAATTTTATTTTTATGGACAACAACGCGCGTCCTCACCGTGCTAGAATCGTCAACCAATATATAGAGAAGGTGAGTCAACCAAACAACTTGGCTGAGCTCTTCAAGAAATATGGGACCAATTGGATCAATTTGATATCCAGAGGTTAATTACCTCAATGCCTAGACGTGTACAGACTGTTATAAGGGCCCGAGGGGGAAACACTAGATATTGATTTATTATCAATGTTTTTCTTAATTTCAGAAAGTTTTAAATATTCTTGTATTTGTGAGTTTTGGCGTATATCTCTATAAATAAATTATTTTTTTGGATAATCTGTAAAAATTATTTTAATCTAACATATACTTTTACATATATACCTAATTTAAAACTAATATCTTCAAACGTTTTCTTTTTTCAGCAAATAATACCCATGGATCGATTTTTTTGCACCTGAGTGTAGAAGGTTATTTTTTTTTATTCGAAATTTCGGTATTTTTACATAAATAAAAAAAAAATATTCTCCTAAGACGCTTAGAATCCGAGTTGGCACTTTTTTGTTATTTCTCCATTTCACTATTTTAAAAACTGAATTCATAAATTTAAAATAAAAGTAGCAATATATTTGGCCCTAATCGAGAAAATTGATGTTTTTTTTTTAATTTGAGATATTGCGTTACATAGATTATAAAAATTCAGTTAGTTAATTTGTGAATGGTTTATGTAACCGAGTAATTTGTTTAAGCAATTTAAAATAAATATGAATAATAAAATAATAAGCATAATTAAAGAGAAATTAACGAGAACCGACTAGATTTTCAAATAAAAAATTAATGTTTGTAAAATTTATTATTAAAAGATATTATTTATAGCTATAATACATAACTGTTTAAATCCTCTTGCTCTGTTTCTACTGCTAATTAACTCTTTATATACCATGCATCATTTGTAATTTGCGGTGTGTGCTCCATTGCAGTGATAAGGTCTATCACACTATGTCTTAGAGTGTCCATACAATTGGCATCTGGTATACTGGACGATATTATTCTTTTTATACGTTGGCTCAATACTTATTTTCGCGTTGTTTATAAATGTTTATAAATTGAATTTCATATATTTTTTATTATTTTGATTAGGTTCTATATCGACGTAGAACATCATTAGAGGGTCCTTACTTACTCCGTGTTTTATATTTACAATCTTCTTCTTCTTCTCATGACGCCGTCTCCTTTCGAAGGTTGGCGATCCAAATGGCAATTATAGTTCTGGAAACTGCTGCGCGAAAGATTTCTGCGGATGAGCGATCGAACTATCTCCTCAGGTCTTCCAGCCACGAGTTCTGGCGTCTTCCTACTGATCTGTTGCCCTGTACTTTTCCTTCCAGTATATCTTGAAGTAATTCATATCTTTCGCCTCTCAACACATGACCCAAGTATTGCATTTTCCTCTCTTTGATTATTCTTAGTAATTCTGTACGCAATATTTATAATATTGCGTACTAAATGCCCACGTTTTTCTATTGCACTTTTTATTATATTAATGGGCACTGTATGATGTAGATTACCAATTACAACTCTGTACGTTCTATCCTCTTTCATTTGGTACGTATGATGCACAATTTTTTTGCTGTTTAAATGTCTTACCAGTTTTCGGTATGTTTCAGAGTCCCGGGAATTTATTTTTATTGTGTTGTTTTTTAATGCTGTATAATAGTATGCCTCTAAAAATTGGTGGGGGTTTAGAGGTTGCTGGAGTTTCGTTGGTATTTTCTGTACTATTATTGTTGTCGTTTTCGTTTTCATTTTGTAGAATCTGAAATTTATTGCTGGTTACTACCATGTCTTCGTTTTCTGTTGGTGTCGGAGGATTAATTTTACGTTTTTTATTACTATGTTGTATAGTTTGCCATTCGTGGATGTCCGATGTGATAGTACTTGGTTAGGAACATAATATATTGTTGTTGATGGGTTGTTTAAAATTTGTGCTGAATTAGGTTGTAAATTTTGCGGAAAAAGGACATTTTGGCATTCTGGTTGAATTTGCTGTTGCTAATATTAAATATTTATAGGTTGACCATTAACATTAGCAGTATAAAAAGGAACACTCGCCGATAAATCTGGTGGAGCACTCATTTTAATTGTTAAAACTGTATATTTTAATTTTTAAATAGTTTATAAATACTATATCTACTTGATACACGATAATGACGGTAAAAACGAGGCCGGAGCCCGTTTTTAATCACCACTGCAAACTTTCGCCTAATTCGTATAGATGTTTACAGGTCGAGAGTCAAATGAATACTATTTTAAATTGTTTGAACCAATTATTCGATTAAATAAACTATTTACAAACTAACTAAAGGCATTTTTATGATCCATGCCACGAGGTACTCTAAATTAAAAAAAAACAAAAATTTTCGTTGACTAAAACCAAATATATTGCGACTTTTATAAATTGGAATATATGAATTCAGTTTTTGAAATAGTAAAATCGCTTCACTTTTAAACCCTTTATCTTTAGCGCATCATAGACAACTCATTTTTAAAGGAATCCTTTTTAGTTTTTTATTTAAAATTAAATCTTTTATGTTTCAAATGATTCTTTTTAAACTGCTTATTGTTTATAAACAAAGCCCCGGTGAACGTCTGAAAAAAGGACTATCTGGAGTTTTAAGGGTCGTAGGACATTATGTTTTTTTTGGTATTTGTCTAAAAATGAAAACATAACGAATATAAAAAAAAAATAACTTTCTATATGTTATTGCATCTGAGTTATTTTAATTGTTTATAAGCTTAGAATCACACAGTACTTTTGCAAACATATTTAACAATATTTTACCTAAACTTTGTAATCCTTAAATAATTTAATTAGATAAAATTAACCTTTTTCTTCAATCTGATGCATTCTGACTTCATGTAGACCCAATAATTTACGCATAATTAAGTTGTAGATAAAAGCTTTTTGGGATAAACAACTTTAATTTTGCAATAACTATTAAGTAAAACATCTTGAAATTTTTAAAGCTGAATATTTGTGGCATGTTCCTTATTCTCAAGCAAAATCAAAATTTTTGTGTATTTTTAGAAAAATTTATAATTTTCAAAAAATCAACTTTTGAAGCTATTTTTGCAATAACTAAGCAACAACTTAGCAAACGCAACTTTACAAACCTTCATTTTAAAGGATTTTTTATGCTTTTTCAGTTAAACTGTGTGACATTGACATTTAATCATAAAATAATATTTAACCTTTTGCATATTTTATTTATTACATATTGTTATCACTAAATTTATTAAAAGCAGTTAATAGATACCTGTATCAACGATTGTCACGGGAAAATCCTAAGTTATCTGGTCTATAACCATTCGGACACTACAGCTTGACGTAAGATATTTTAGATAATATCTAACAGGGTTAGTTTAGAAATTTTTTTTTTATTTTTCTCGTAACTTTGAGAAGAAACTTTTGGTAATTTTACTTCTTAAATAATCTTGGTAAAATACCTTGTTACTGTCCTTAACATTCATTATGTTGAATAATTTATTAAATACAATTGGTAAAAATTGTGCAACCAAAAATTATTTTGGTATTGTCTATATTAAACTATCATTGATGATTTTACTAAATGATGATACAGCATATATATGTATATGTATATATATATATATATATGTATATATGTATATATATATATATGTATATATATATATATATATATATATATATATATATATATATATATATATATTGATTGCTAGAAAATTGGAGCTGACGATAGTATTTAATGGTTACCTTGAAACCAAATATTTTAGGTGCAAAAAAACACATCAACTACTGATTATTGAGTGAGTCCAACTGAAACAACTAAAAAAAAAAGAAAATAAAAATTAACACACAAACATAAAAAATAAAGCTTAGAAGTATGCCATTCCAAGTCAAGAATTGCTGCAGCCAAAAGCAAAATAAATTGAAAAAGTTATGAATTAGCAAACAAAAAGCAATATTAAGTTTTAGATTTCCGTTAAGTATTATTTATCTACGGAAAAACCTATTAATAATTACAATTTTAGAGTTGTTTTTGGGAATTTAAAGAGAGCTTATTTATTTGGGCTATGCATGCTACGATAGAAGGTACTAGCACCAAATTATATTCAAATAAGGGCAAATAAAAAAGCATTCACCATGCATAAAAAAATCTTTCCCTTATAGTAAGGTAGGAGTCTGCCAGTCGGAAACCTTGAAAACTACCTAGAAACCTTTTATTACAAGGTCATTAAGCAAATAAGCTACATTCTAAACTACAATTGCACTTTAAAGTACATTCAAATACAGAGTGTATAAATATTACTTTATCAACTTTTGATACGCAATTTAATGCTTTTAATTCTAGGTACTTATGCCACAAGTCTACCAAAATATGTACCAGATCTCTTCCACACTTTCATTGTACTCGTATGTATACAATGTATAGATAAATACTGGATATCTAATTAACACATGCACAAATACATTCTTGTGTTGAACTGAGGATTAAAAAAATATAATATTTGACACAATACGCAGCGAATTATTTTAGTTAATTATTATTGATCATTCATCATTTTTATCGTACCATAGTGTGGATATACAATCTATGATTATTGAGATAGATTATTAATATATCATTAACATTTATGTACACCTTAGAGTTTTACGTTGAAATAGTAATTTTGAAGTAAGAACCAAGTAGATAACTAGATAATTTCACCCACATATTCTGGAGCCCCAAATATATCGATTGAACCTGACTTTGGTCTTAAAAATTGGCTCACTCATTTACTTAATGAAAATTTACTTAAATTACTGAAAATATTTATTTATCTGCAGTGTGTTCTCATAGTAAAAGTTAAACTATTAGTTTTTGCATTAGTAAATAGATGACACCCGTTTTTAATACTTTAAATTGAATTCAGAATGAAATTAAAATAGTTACTGTTTCTAGGATTCATTTTTTTTTTCGGGCATGCCTATTTCCACGCTTCAAGAAGTTTTGAAATGTTCGTTCATATGTACACACAAAAAAATTACAGTCTTTGAAGTTAAGAAAATAAAATTCGATGTTTACAATATTTGGAGAACGGTTTAATATTTTGTAATAAAAATAAACGCGAGTTTCTTATGATGAGAGCATATTTAAAAAATATATAAAAAATCTGTGCAATATTAGTGCGTATTAAAGCTTTTGCTCAGCTGAACCTTTTAATTAGTTAACGTATGTCTGTCATTTTATTGATAATTAATATCTTCCCCAATTTAGTAACCCTTCAAAATATTTAAAATATTCTACTACTGTTATATACAGATAATTGTTCCATCACGAAAGTTTTTCAATAACCTTTTAATCATAGTCGCAGTAATACTCTGAACACATTCTTTAACGACTCTTTCCAAATAAGCAACATGTGTAAATGGCCTTTAAAGATACACTTTTTCCTTTAGGTAATTCCACAAGAAAAAATCGAGGGGCGTCAAATCTAAATACCAAGAAGGCACACATATTTACGAAAACCGTTCTATAACTCTTCCATTAAAACGGTTTTCAAAGTATTGCCTTATGTCTAACCTACTGTGGCATGGAGTACCATCCTGTTGGAACCATATTTGTTGACGTTAAAGTAGAGACACCTTATCAAGAAGATCGTCTAATTCATTCTCCAAGTTAAACAAATTATGGTCAGTCGGGGCTTGTATGGCTACAGCTTCATCTTTTTTAAAATTTTTAAAACTGTATCTTTGTTAATACGATTTTAAATCAGAGCTTCACTTTTCGCACGAATTTTTCAGGATATCTGATTACTGAAGTCAATATTTCAAATTCCATACCATCTTTGGCAACCCGTTGTTGCCGTTTGTTGCTAAATTTCTCACTTAAATCTCCTAACATCTTAAATTTTTTTTTAACAATTTTCTTAATGCGTAGCTACATGATAAGTTTTATAATTCTTATTCATGATTTACACAATTTCAATTTTATCTTCAGCACTTAATGTTAATTTAGTCTACTAAATTTTATAATATTTTCTATCATTAATGCATTGGTTTGTACACTATGTTTGTGTGCAATAACTCTTCTTTGTAGGTATTGGTCTGTTTACCCAATATATGTTGAATTACAGTCTTTACAATTTATTTTATGAATAACGTTTGAATAAAATAAATTGTAAGACTGTAATTCAACATATATTGGGCAAACACACCAATACCTACATAGAAGAGTTGTTGCACACAAACATAGTGTACAAACCAATGCATAAAAAACAACAGCCCTAGCCAAACATTCTCTAGAAAATAGCCATTCTTTTGTTTTTGAAAATGTACAGATTTTGGAAAAATAACAAAATTACAACAAAAGATGCATATTGGAGATGATTCACATAAAAAAAGATCCAAATTCTATCAATAATAAGACTGACATCAAAGATCTTTCCAATATGTATAGTAATTTAATAAATTGAGTTGTTTTTTAAATGCACTATGGCAGATATTTAAGATACGATTCTGAACCACTCTTTTTTAAGATACCTGCCAGATATCATCTGTCAATGTCAGATACCAATTTTTTAATCCATGTTAAACTTTTTAAAAAAGTGTAAACATAAAATTTAATTGTAAAATATAATGTTTAAAAAGTAAAATAGAGTGCTTATTGAAAATGGCAAATTTGCCGAAACGTTTAAGCAAATTTTCGATATATGTTTTTTAAACTTTAGAATAACATGAAAATTGATCTATAAGGTACTTTTTATTACTCATACATTTTTGAAGTATTTATAATGAAAAAGACATTATGTGAAACAAAAAAGCAACAACAGTAATTTAATTAAACAGTAATCAAAAATTTGAGACGGTTGAGGAAATCACAACTTTCTTAACATTTATTATGATGTGCCCATATTTTATTACTTTTTTTTAAAGATGCTCTTACCATAAGTCACGTGCCAATTTTAATTAAAAAATTTTAAATAATTCACAAAATACTAGAAACGATCGATTATTTAAGTTCAACTCAATTTTTTTGTACTCAAACTTTTGTATACTAAGGTTAGTAAGCTTCAATCGAGTTATGTTTTATTCCAGAATATGTGGTTTTACTTATGTCATACCTTTTTGTGATACTTATGTGCTACCTTTTTTGTATATTATATATACTATACAGTTATTTAAAAAATAACTACTTTAATATGTAACACGTAACAATTCATCCACTCAAATTTGCTTCATAAGGGGGGTGTTTGCTATTTAACACGCATTATCAGCACCAACCATATTATCACACCAAAAAATTAAGCATTGAATTAAAATAGGATTTAATTGAATAAGTATCAAAATAATATACATAAAAATAAAACACAATAGTTGATTAAATACCATATACAAAACTAAAAAAACTAAAGACAAATAAACCGCAATATAAACATATAAAATAAATAAATTTGTTTATCCAATAGTGTGGAGGATTTGGAAATGGAAAATAATTTTTTTCTGTGACGGGAAAAACGTTGAAATTTTATCATTGGTGGGTGACAGGTAAGAAATATCACTTTAATAAAATTTCTTTATCTGCGGGAAAAATCTCCTGTTTACATCATTCTTTGTTTGCTCAATTTTCACAATTAATTACGTTTCCAAATCTTCAATACCATCCAATATTACCTGGCGGGTTTCGAAAATAAATTCGACAAACTATTGTAGGTACTCCCAAATACAACCTTTCGCAGCTTTGTTGGACTTGTTTTTCCCATTTTGTTTTGGAACTGTAACTATTTTAAAATATTTTGAGTAGCTGCATGACTGTTGGATAGTAACACACTTTTAATTATTGAATAGTTTGACGACACTATTAATTGCCTTTGTTGTGGGCCAGTTATGAAAAATAAGCCATTAACACCTAAAAAACATAAACAAACCTAACACACTAAAGAACTTCATGTTTTTTATCCTCCATTTCATGAATTTTGAATACGTGAGTTCGTAAATTTTTGGAGATTGAGCTGGCAATTATTTTGTGATACCACTTTCGCTGCTTTTACCAACTTCGGTGGTATTATATTATTCTAGGTAATTTTATTATTCGAAGCTTTAGGGGGGATCAATAGTAGTGTAAAGTTAAAATCGCCACTGAATTCTGTTATTGCGTTAGCCGCCACCTTGATTTTAAAAGAGAAAGAGAATTGCTCAATATCTCAATTGCTTTTCAAATTTTATACAAAAAGGGTATAAACTAAAATAATTGAAAATGCGATTTCCTATTCTTTCTTTTTTACAATTTTTTTTGTGCGGTTGATATTTTCCGAGTTAAGGGGAAAAATAGTGACAGTTAGATCATACTTATTGAATTATCTCGTTTATTATTAACTAAAGCAAATAAATGTATTTAAACAAAAATGAAGAGAGCTATATTCTAGACAATTTTTATCTCTTTTATTTTTTTTCTAAAATCAATATTTAAAGAATATATTGAATAGATTGGTTTTATATGAATTGATTTTGTTCAATATCGCGGCCATTTTTAACTTTTTGACAAAATGGTAGCACAACCATTGTTGCATTTAAGATTTCCTAAAATTTCTTGTAGGCAAATAATTAATTCAATAATAATGATTGAATTACCTCGTCTATTATTAAATTTACGACATAAATGTACATTAACAAAAATGTATTAAATTATATTTTAATTAATTTTAATTTCTTTGATTTTTGTAATACAATCAACATTTAAGGTCCTAAACGAACCCTAGACGGTGACATTATCTACAGCAAGCTATAAACGGGAACCAACCTTTAATATTGATTTTATTAAAAAAGATGAGATCAAAATTGACAAAATATAATGTAAATAATAAACAATATATTTCAATAATTATGCTTTATGACTCTCCTACCCCCCCTTAACTCCGATCGATTGCACGAAAAAATGTGCAGGAAAGAAATTGTAGGAAATTGTAATTGCAATAATTTTAGTCTTTACCATTGGTCAAAAAGTTGAAAATAGCCGAGATATTTAATAAAAAAAAGTCTTAAATACCAATCCCTGCAAAGTCTTACGTTCACGCCTTTACCGCATACGTACTACCTTAAATACTGATTTTACTAAAAAAACTATATAAAATACAATTCTCTTTATTATTGTTTATGTACATTTATGTTGTAAAGTCAATAATAAACGACATAATCTAAAACATTTTAAGTCACTGCCATTTTGTCAAAAAGTTTAAAATGGCCGAGATATTGAACAAAACTAATTCCTATATAACCAAGGTTTTACGCTCGCGCCTTTATAGCATTTAGAGGGTGTCCAGAAACCCTCCTGACAAACGAAAACCGCAGAGTCCTCAGTTAATTTTAAGACGATTTAACAGAATTCACCTAGTTCGAAAAAGCTTCCTAAGTGAGGTAGAGCTCTTTGAAGATTGTGCCTTGTAAGTAGTTTTTTTAATAACTCCAAAACGCTTCTATTTAGAAAAACGGTACGATTATTTATTCTCCAGAGTTAAATCGATTCCATTAATTTAGAATTTCTGGTACCGTTCATAGGCGTCCATTTTGGGTAGATCAACGGGTATTTTAACGCATAACTTTTTTTTCTGTAACTTTTAAGCATTTGTGATACTAGATTATCAAATTTTAAGATATTCTAGTACTAAAAGGTACTTTACTTTGAGTCACAAGGATATATCGTTTTCGAGAAAAATCGATTTGAAATTTTTTCTTTTTTGCGTCAATAAAGTTAAATTAATATTTTTTGCACTAGTAGGCTTCGAACTGTCAACAGAACTATAACCTAAGTTTTTCATTGTCAAACTCTTATTAGTTCGTGAAGTTTCTCTTTTAGTTTTTACTTTGTGGCATTCAAACACAATAATATCAAGTCAACAAAAATGGTTTCTACTAATGAGGAATACGCTAATGTACTTTTAGTTTATTGCGAAATGAGGTGTAACACTCGAGCAGTAAAGTATACACTAAAAAATTTCCCGATTACAAGCTACAAGTTCAGTGTTCCCAAAAAAATTAAACAGAGTGACATAATGAGGTAACAGCACATCAAGATGTTACTTTAATGAAAGTTTAGGAAAATTTAGAAATTAGCGTTCGAGGGCTATATGTCATGTATACCACAATTTCAAAATACTACACAAGAAATATCTTACACAACAAAAATTTATATCCTTTCATTTTACAAAGGTACAAGCACTGCTACAAGGGGATTTTCTTGCTTAAAAAATCTTCAAATCGATTTTTCTAGAAAACAGTCTATCTGACAGACTTAAAGTAAGAGTACCTTTTAGTACTAAAATATTGGATAATTTAATAATCTAGTATCTCAAATACTTAAAAGTTACAGACAAAAAGTTATGCGTTACAATACCCGTTGACCTACCCACAACGGACGCATATAAACAGTACTAGAAATTCTCAATTAATGGAATCTATTCAACTCTTGAGAATAAATAATTTAGTTTTCATTTTTCTTAATAGAAGCGTTCTAGAGTTATGAAGAAAAACTACTTACAAGGCGCCATATTCAAACAGCTCTAGCTCCCTTAGGAAGCATTTTCGGACTAGGTGAATTGGGTTAAATCGTCTTAAAATTAACTGAGGCATCTGTGGTTTTCGTTTGTTAGGAGAGTTTATGGACACCCTGTATACGACCTCAAATATTAATGTCACCAAAAACTGAAGGATATTAAAATTGTATACAATATAATTTTCTCCATTTTTGTTTATTTACATTCGTGTCGTAAAGTTAATGTTAAACGAGATAATTCGATAATTATGCTTCCCCTATTTCCACTATTTTTCACCTGAACTCCGAAAATATCGACCGCATAAAAAATTTGTAAAAATAAAATCCGATTTTCAACAATTTTAGCTCGTACCCGTTTTGTCTAAAAGTTGAAAACGGCGTAGCTATCAAGCAAAAATGGTTTTCTTTTTTCATTTTTAAATTCAAGATAGCGTCAAACGCAATGGCGGAATTCAGTCGCGATTTTAAATTGCCACTACTATTGATCCTCCATAAAGATTAGAATAATAAAATTTGAGGCAGTTCGGCACGCAAGGTTAGGTCTGTTTTTTGTCTAATACGGCTGGACTACACCAATAATTTTCTAACTTTAATATATTGTAATAATACACTTGTAATAGGTAAAGAGAAGGAAGTTTAACTTACAATTAAAGAAAGAAAGCTACAGTATCTCGGACATGTGATGCGGGGCGAGAAGTATGGCATCCTGCCACTTATAATGCAAGGAAAGATAGATGGTAGAAGAAGCATCGGAAAAAAATGAATTTCATGGCTTAAGAACCTGAGAGAATGGTTTAGATGCAGCTCAAAACAACTATTTAGAGCTACTGCCTTAAAAATTAAAATAGCTATGATGATTGTCAACCTCCGTAGCGGAGATGGCACCTGAAGAAGAAAGAACAATAGACTTCAATATTAAAGTATTACAGTATATATTAAAGTAATACACGTCGTTTTTCCGTCACAGAAAGAAATTGTGTAATACATGGGAAAATATTGGATTTTAGCGCTCGGTTTTTCCCCCTCCGCTTTGCGTCGGAAGACAACTCAACCGTTTTCCCTTGTATAATTAAAAACTACTTACATAAATTTAATACTTTTCCAAATGCTTCAACGACTTGATTTGTCATGATTTATTGTTTCTTAATACGTTTTCAATGGATTTTTTTTTATTATTTCTTAAAAATCAAAATTTCTCAAAACACCAGCCAACGTACACAACGATCAAAATATTCAACAATTTTACATTATATTTAATATCATAATGTTTTATTTATTGTGTGCGTTTTGTTTGGGTTTTTAGTTAGTTTTTTTAACTTTATACGATTTAATTTTAAAATGACAAGTCGCGGAAAGACTGAAAAATAGTGAACTGTTATATTAATTTCAGAGTTCCAAATCAATAAACCCCATAAAGAATCATGAATCTTTAAGTTAATCTGTTGTTAAATAACCTGTTAAATAATCTTTAATAAGATGTTCATAAATCTTGATATATAATTTTTATATATTTTTTGTGTTTTTATCTGTTTCTTTAATTCTTTGGATATCCACATAAAACTGTTTAGTTGTTTGTACAGCGCTTGTACAATAATATAGTCAGCGCTAGCAGATATTCTCAAAGTTATGTGTTCACGACCTAATAGTGGGTGCTTTACTAACAACTTATAAGAATAATATAAATTCGTAATATTACAATCCTTACCGTAAATAAACATAAAAGACATATACAGGGAGTAATTTTACATACATATTTACCTAAATTAAACATATTTTCCTGAGATGTAAGTTATAGCCGAAATAGAATAGAATGTATTTCTATAAATACTATAAGTATTTGTCTTATGAGCCACCACAGAAAACTCACAAATTATAAAACAATCAAGTTTTCGCTGCGTTTTTGTTAAGCCAATAATTTTAAGTAAAATAATACACCAGTATTTAACTTCAGAGTACAAGCAGAGTGTGTAAGATGCTTTAAAGTTCAGTAAGAATAGTTTGCGATCAAGCGATGAAACTACGAAAAAAAACTTAGAAGAGGATGAAATAAATACAAGCAATTGCGTGTACATTAAAACATATTGTTGTTTAGCATAAATAATTAATTTGAAATTCCTAGGGAAAGAAAGACAGAGTTTAGCAACAATTCTTGACCCGACGAATATTTGACATTTCCAATGACACCTTACTATAAGGAAAAGGTAGAGAAACAGTACATATGATGATTGAATTCTTTAACGGTGTGTATAATTTATTGGTCAAGCACCAAATTACAGGTTGAAAGTTTTTCAGTTTATGTTTTTAAACCGCAATTTTGATCAATTTTAGGCTTAGATTAACAGTTTTACATCAAGGATTTTTAATAAACTACAAATGCATGCTTTATATACCACCTTAACGACTTTTTATAATATATTACATTTTGAAATTCCTAAAATTAAAGTATAGTGTTAGATTTTAAGATTTTAGAATTTTTTTTATATGACAGAACTTTATAGAAGCCGAAGCTGACTTGACCACCTAAAAGAAAATTCGGAACAAATGTACATAGTTTAGGATGTAGTGAGCTACTTTTCCTTTTCCTTGCTTACTCATAAGTTAAGTCAAACGTGCTGTATTCAAATATAACATCATTTTATCTAAAAATGTTTAGTTTCTAAGATATCGATAAGCAAAAATTAATAATTTTTCGAAATAACTTCATAATTATTTTTTGTTTAGAAAGTCCGTTTTCTGATTAATTTGATAACGCTGATTGCCAATTTCTAATCATTTATATGATCCGGCTTGAAGGTACCAAGATATCGACAATAAATAGCTGCTATGATCTTAAAAGACCTCTGGCCTCCATATGCTACAATGTGGAGAAGAATGTTAAAATTGGGAGCAAGCTGGTTTTAAAAAGAATATAGTCAGGTATATTACTCATTTTGTTACTTAATAAGACCAAATATAATCTCACCTAACCAATAGTAAACAAACTGAGAGCTGCAATACAGATCCGCTCCCCCAGTGCAACAGAGAAAACTGACGCAAAGCAGTCCCTGCATCTTTTTCTGATGGGCCCAGTTTATAGACCACATGACCTAAATGACCAATAAAAATGTCACGTGATCGATAAACCCAGTCCATTAGAAAGAGATGCAGGGACTGCTTTGCGTCAGTTTTCTCTGTCGCACTGGGGGAACAAGCCTGTATTGCAGCGCTCAGTCTATTTGTTTTATATGTTTATGACCAAATATAACAAAACCTAACATAAATTACCCTAACATAAATAAACCTAATCTAAACTAACCTAGCTAAACTAGATGAACCTAACCAAACCTTACTAATTTGTCATCGTTTAATTGTCGATAACTCACTACCTAGGTGCTCCTTGTACATTCGTAAACAGCAGCATCAAATTGACTAGACTATACATTTTTAAACAAATATTTATTTGGAGGGTATTTAGAAAAAATTAGTCAGCTTTTTATATTTTTAAATTTAATTGTTGACATCTGACAAAATAAACCTTTTCGGCAAAAAAGAATGCCTTATTTGGATTCAGCATGTTTGACTTGGCTTAAGAGACAGGTTAAAAGAATTTTTTTAACTCCCTTTATTCAGAAATCTGCCCAATAGGGTGATAATCCATTAATGTGGTAAAATAGTCATTTGTAGAGTGGATCATAACTATAAAACTAACATCTAATTAGATTCAAAGGTGTGCGCCTCTTGAGTCTTTGTATTTTATCACTACTAACAAACACATATTTAGCTAGCGCATTTGACACGTATCCGATAACTCTCACTTCCGAAATCACTTCTATAATGGGAGAAAATTGAATATCATGCTGGATAACATTATTTAATACATAATTGGGTGCGTTATCTATGTTCCGCATTATCTTATTCTGAAAACGTTGCAAGATCTCGATGTTGCTCTTGCTCGCAGTGCCCTAGTGTTAGACACCATAGTTTCATATTGGTTGCAAAACAGCATTATATAGTAGGATTTTATTATCCAGTACTGTAGTAATAAAATTAATAGTACTTAGAATTGAAGAAATACCTGCTAAATGTAATCTAAAAATGGCTAAATCAACTGATGAAGACAATTGGGATTTGTGTTCAATGAGCCAATACATTTGTATTATGTGCTACATAATACGAATGCCAGACAATACGATGCTAAGAAGCTAATGACAGGAATACCTATAAAAAGAAGAAGCAGAAGTCAACCGCAAATAAGGTGGTTAGATGGAGGTGAAACTGACTTAAGGATTAAACATCAGAAGATGACAACACGTCGTCAGAAACCGAACAGAATGCTGGCCAGGATCTACAGAGGATTGTCAAGCCAAAGATGGTGATGATGATGATCAGCCAATACATTGAATTAAACTTAATTCTTATTTGTTTCCTCTTACTCAAGATATGCTTTTTCCAGCCGTCAATTAGTTGGATCAAACAGTTGGATCTTCGTGCAAGGCCAATATCACTATTCTCTGCGTAGATTGCCATAGTTGTTCCTTCAGTAGTGAGAATATCTATAGTATACAATAAGATCAGTAAAGGCCTTGCAGAACACCGTATTTGATAGAATGAATGTCAGCCATATAGTTATTTTGTTTGATGATAAAATATATATAACAGAACATTTTTGTTATTTATGGAAAAAATTGGAAAAAAAGTATTAGTTAAATAAAAATATTCTTTTGTTTGTTAAACATTTTTAGCCTTAAACAATGATTTTATGGTTTACTGCAGTTTAAATAATATACATATCTCAATAACAAACAGAATATAATTAAATAAGCAGCCAAAAATGATAGACTAACTTTTAAACATTTATCCACGAGTATGCTGATATTTTAAGGTAGTTAATTCTTTCTTCCGTTATTTATTTCCAATCATGTTTGTGGATTTAACAGTCAGTTACATTAAACCAGATAATATAATTGTGAAGGCTGTACGTTGAAGGTTTTAATCCGCCCTACTTGTACTTTATTATGACGTTTTATTAGCTTCTTGTTGAAGTGGATGGTTACTTAACTAGTCAAATCTACAAAATGTCGTTAAGGTAAATTAAGGATATAGGGTGAGTACCGTAATCAACAAATACGTTCATACATTGGTGTGCTGTATAATATTAGTTAGATATAAATTATACAAACTTAGACATTTCAGATAATAACATTTAATTTATGCGTATTTCTACAGATGATCGAAAATCGCTGCTTTTTTCATAAAAATGTTAAACAACAAAACAGCTACATATTTATCATGCTTCTATTTATGTATAAATAATTATCTAAACTTTGATAATGTTATTAACAATTGCGATTTTCAAAAATCCAGTAATACTTGCACTTGATTTAAAAAAATATATTGAAATACAAATAATAATTAAAGATAAAAATGTTTAGTTAAGTGTTGAAGTAGTAAGGAAATATTTTAACATTAAGAAAAGTTTAGAAAGGCCTGCAATGATTGAAACTGTTATAAAATTTGTATAATCCAACTAAACTGATCAATGTATTGTTTCATAATTAAGAAATAATTTGTAGCGAGTCACCCTATATGAGAAGAAAATAAATGAAATATCGGTAAAAAGGTGAGCAAAATTATTAGACCAATTGTATTTACAGGAAATGTGCAATAGAAAGAAAAAAATTAAATTTTAAGGTGCTTTTTGTGCAACGAGAGACCAATAAATTATAGAGGTAAACGTGTCCTTCAATTCACCACTGCCAATAATTTGTAATAGATTTAAAACAAAATTGCCTAACATGAAGATAACAGTATTCCTTATAAGCCTTTGTTTTCACATTTTTAAAATCCTATTTAACATTAAACAGTAGATATAGATAAAAATATTAAAATTTACTTGATCTTGTTATTTTATCAATACCTGAATTTAAACTTTAAGTTAAAGCGGTTAAATATTAATAAAAAAAAGATCTGTGTTTAGTTTTTGTTAGTGGCACTAGTAAATTTTAGCGATAATAAATATTAAAGAATATTGTTTATAGGAAAAGTACCGTCATCAGTACAAATTACTGATTTATATGATACAACATTTATATGATTTACAAATGAGAATACTTTAATCTGTTGCATAAAAATAGTAAACAAATATTTACCAATTTACTGCTTCACACAATTACTGACCCAACATTATCGATAATCTAAGCAATTTGATTTTTTTACCTTACAATAAATTACTTTATGTAAGTATGTCTGCCTAAATACGAAACGTAAACATTAAAAACACTTTCCATCGTGAACCAATAATGAAGGTCGCTTTTAACTAGTGTAAGGGCCCCCGCACACTAGATAGTCTGGCTACCAGGATGCGGAAGCCACTTACACGTCGACAACTTACGGGAGCCTGCGTACTAGGCAGCTAAGAATCTCCAACTGTGGCAGCCACTAGAACGCCCCTATTGCACTGTGCTGGCAACCAAAGCGAGTTCTGAAGGGAAATGCATATGGTTGCCTTCAGTCTCCAAGCTTTATCTTTCGATAAAAAGTTCTAAAAGGAGGGAATGATTACAATGCCTTTTCATTGTTTTGCGTTTTTTACTAAATTAACAGTAAATAAATATAGTCTCTCCCACGTCTGTATCTCTTAAAGGAACGGACATAACTGACCGTTAATCGGCTGCTCATATATGTCGGCTGCAGCAACCAGGCTGCATAGTGAGCGGGGACTTTAAGAGAAGTAATCTCATGTATCTAGCGATATGAATTTGTTGAAAATATGTACATTTCTCTTTACTGCAAAGGGGATTATCTATATTTTTAAGGTATTTAAGGTGAAATAAATAACAAAAAGTGCATTTTGTATTAGTGATATTGAGTGAAAGCTGTTGCTCTGTCAGATTTTTTTTCTATAAGTAAACCAGTAATAATAGATATATACTGTGCTAGTCTGAGACTAAGGCGGACTTTGCTCCACTTAAATAAATACCCGCGAAAAAACTGTTAACAAAACATAGCTGTCGTTTAATGTAGATTTTTCAGATTGAACACACACTCACATATTCAAAAAGACGCACACACACATACACACACACTTACAGACGCACCCACATACAAAATACACATGCATATTTGCACATGCTCAATCGAAAAGTCAACAGATATCTCCACCACATATACCTCAGAAAGCAGACGACCTGTGAGGGATAATAGCCTCGGTACAAATGTCGTGCCTAACCAAAAAGAGGACTCTGAGAATGACGTTTCTGAATAGATAAATAAAATTCTCTAATGTCCCATGTCTCCCCGACCATGTCTCTAATAACATCTATATCAACGTCTGTTTTGCCTTGTAATTCTTAGAAGGCACAGATTAAAGCAGAAATCTGAATTTGGTTTCGAAAATTAGTTTACGAATTTTAATATCAGATGTCGCTATTTGCGTCTATACGAAGCCATGTTAGAGTTGCTTCCTAAGACAGAAAAGATTTATTTTCACGTTAAGAGCGACTGTGAATAGGCGTCTCTGAAGAGCCCTATTAGGCGAAATACGTATAAAGCGGATACACAGACGCACTGTACGTGAAATCAACTGTATTTTTCCAGATAAATAAGAATATAAAGGGAACGAATAGAGAGACCATGGTTACAGATTTTCTATCAGTCCCAATTAGGTCTCAATAACAATCAGTCTCATAGAGGTGAACCTTCAGCACAGGAAGATAGCTTCCGCTGAACTTACTGTTGCTAAGGGGGGGGGGAGGTTCGATACAGCTTTGATATAAGAGCCTTGAGTATACCAGGGTTTAATGAAATATTCGTCAAAAGTTAACGATAAGCATATAGGTAGCAGGCCTGTCTAAATCTAGAAAACTTCTAGAAAGATCTACAAGACCGGTGTAAGAATGCAACATTCATGGGTATGGGGTAAATCTTAGTAAAACCATTTTTGATACTCAGAGGATAACAGACGTTCTAGCATTAAAAACTATTCGTCATATGTGGCACTGGAAATTAGCACTTATTTGTAATTTAGTTTAAGGACCTTAACTTTTTTTGCCTTTTAGTACGATTGTTTAATAATTTTGGTGCAGATGACCTAATTTAATTTAAAAAGGTTTTATTAGGTTTAGATACGTTTATGTTATACTACCTTAACTATCTTGATTCATTCATCGACAGTAGTTTTACTACCAAGCGCTTCTCTTTGTGTTCACTTTGCCTTTTGACATTTTTAGTTATTCAGATAGATTGGTAAAGTTAGGGCAAGAAATAGACGAGAACAATAGCCATGCAGGACATGACTAATTTTCGTGAACATTGTCTTGTTTAAATTTTAAAACAAGACCATTTTTATAGTATTTAACATGTACCGCGTAGCTATTCAGAGACACAAAAGAAGAGAGAATAAGAAAGACAGAAAGGGAAAGTAAGATAAGCAAAGATAAAGAAAGGAATATAAATAGAGAGATATAGAGAAAGAAAGAAAAAGAGAGATAAAGAGAGAAAGGATGGAAAGGAAAAAATAAACTGGTAGTGTCGCTCTAGCGTGTTGTCTGTTACCTGACTAATTCAACATTTACGGTAAATATGTCATAAGGATGGCTTTAGATGGATGGGCCGGTGGAGTAATAGTGGCTGGTAGGAAAATCTCTAATTTAAGATTTACTGATGACACTACACTTATAGCAGCAAATGAGCAAGAAATGTTTACTTTCCTGCAAAGAATTGAGTACGAAAGCAATAAAGTTGGTCTGAAAATCAATAAAGGAAAAGTAAAAATAATGGTGGTCGACAAATTTCATACTATTCAACAGACTAACATGTTACAGGAATACCAGATAGTGGACGGTTTTGTCTATCTCGGGTCTAGTATAACTAACGATGGTAACTGTGAAGCCGAAGTTCGGAGACGTATTGGTATGGCAAAAAATGCAATGAGTCGCCTAACTAAACTTTAAAAAGACAGATCTATCTCTCAAAATATCAAGATGAGGCTGGTGAATGCCCTTGTATTCTCAATATTTCTATACGGGGTAGAGACTTGAACTCTTCGCGGACGCGAATGCAAATAATTAATGCCTCTGAAATGTGGCGCTGGAGAAGAATGCTGTGCATACCTTGACAGCTCATAGGACAAACGTTTCCATTCTAAACCAATTCTGTTTCCATTCTGCAATTTTTTGGTCACGTGGTTCGCAGAGGTGATACAATGGTTTGGAGAGATTAATTGTTTCTGAAAATGTTCCTGGTAGATTATCAAGAGGACGATCACCAACTAGATGGTTCGACCAAATTAAGAATTCAGTTGGGAACTCATTCTGCGAAACTCTCAGAGCAGCTGAAGATTGAGACCAATGGAGAAAGATTGTTAGGAATGTTAGAAGAAATCATGATCCTCAGTAATAGGAAACGTTCATATGAAAATGTTAAAGCTGTTCAGTGGCACGAAATTTTTTGATGAATTCTGTAGAAGTGATGATTTGTGTTTAAACTTTTATTTATTAAATTTTAATTCTATTACAGAATACATAAAGGGTTAAAATTGTTGTCAACAATGTCCTATTTTATAGCATAAATATGATGATTTATTATTTATGCATTATAAGGCTTAAAAAGTCCCGAGTTAAGGTGTTTAAATTTGATGGTTTTTATAGTTTTTATTTAGTCTCGAGTAGCTAATTCAGAGAGAAATAGAGAGAGGGAGAGAGAAAGAAAGAAAGACATAAAGAGAAAAAGAGAGAAAGGGAAAAGAGAGAACGAGAGATAGAGGTGGGGACATACTGCTTGTATAACATTTTAAAGCCACTTAAATTTTTTTCAATTACTTACTATTTTATGTAAACTTCCTATTACTTTACTCTGCCGGAGCAACATTAAAATTTTTGTTTTAATGTATATGTATTGTATGTAAAGTTGAATTCCGCTCTAAATTTAAAAAAATTATTATTGTTAGATGTGAATTTAGGTAGATAGGATAAAATTTGTCGATTGAAAATTTTTAACCAAATTAAAAATCGTTAAAAATATTATGGTATTTTTCTAGCATGTATTTAGATAATACAATTTATGTTTTTACATACATTATTATCAATAACTTAATTATATTATTATTTTTTTAAAAATTTAAGTTAAGTATAAACATAATAATGAAGGTTTAAAAATGTGAAAACTATTCTGTATACTTTATCAGTGGCCTAACTTTGGGAACACATATCCAAGCAGAGATAGATTCCGTACATTCTAAATAATCAAGAACATTTTTACGAAAATATTCGAATGTAGGCAAGCATTATATATCCAAAAAGAACGGAAAATTTTACTCGTGAGTGGTTATAGCTTCCTTGAAGTTGGAGCTCCACTTCCAGTCGTACTGTTTGTGATATAACAAAGAAAATACACTTCATCAATTTCGTTTCGTATATTCCCAATGACGGATGTAGTGAATAAAACTAAATAACTGCTATCTAATAACACGACAAATACATTTAATATATAAAATTTATATAATAAAATTGGTTTAATTCTTGCTATTACTATGCACAGCTTTTTATTATTCTAGACACACCTACAAGTGGCATTCAAGAAAAAAATATTGCAATAGGTTGTAGCACCAAACTTTTATAAGAACTTATTGTCATGTTTTGTAATCCATAGAAATTTAATTTAAAAAATAAAAAAAACGTATATTTTATTAAATATTCCAAACAAAGGCAATCATTTTTGTAAAAAAATATATGTGGATGGTGACGTTATTTATACCTCGTTTAGGCGGGGCGCCTCTTCAAGGTGTGGGCTCCCTTGCCCGGGAGAGAGTTGGTAATTGCTGTTTGTGTTTGTTAAGGAGAGATAGGAAAGAGGAGTGACTTGCTAAGTGTGCGTTCATAACGAGGCGCCGACCCTCGATCGGACCATAGGATGGTATTATATTAGCATCGCCACGTAAAATAAGTGCATTATTTTAAATGCGAGCGTTCACTGTCAGTGCTATGCTCTAGGCGAGGATACCATGCGATAATCTCCGTAATGAACGCAGCCTAAGAAGCAGTAATCAGTCAGTGTGTGTATCTTATGTCGTTTGTAGAGTTTGGTATGTGGTGAGGAAGGTTGCTAGCCATGCTGCTCTGTGGGGGTACTTTCGCGTGTTACCAGCTATACTTTGAGAACAGCTTCTTCGATTCAGCATTTTTGGCTTGAAGATTGTTAAAATCTGCAATATCTTATTGGCGTCGCTTGTTAAGTGTTCAAATACTTAACAGAAAGTTAGTTTCCAGCCAAATTAAGAAGTTTGGCCAGGAGGAAGAGAATTTTCTTGACGGCGTGCCTGGTGAGTATATATCCTAAGTGGTGGCAAGATGTTTTTAATACCTCCTTTGCTCTGATATTGGAGCTTACTACGGTGCAAAGAACATATCTTTTGCCGAGAGTTCGGATTCAGCTTTCTATGGTTGATATGTTCACTAATTGGTGGATTAATGTCGACGGATAGTCAGCACGCTTTCTCATGATCATTCTCAAGATCTTGCGTTCGGTGGCCATGATGTCCTTTATTTGGCGATTGTTTACTGAGGAGTAAAGAACAGCCCTGTACTCAATAATAGGTAGGTTTTATAAGTGTGTAGAAGAGTATTGCCCTGTGTAGTCCAAGATTTGCCTTATAGGGCTCCCAGGAGTCCAGCCCTTCTTCTCACTCTGTTTAGGCTAAGATTTAGCTCAGTATCCAAATTGAAGTTCCTCTGAAATTGAACGCCTAAGTAGTTGACCAAACTTTAAAACGAGAGTCTGGCTCCATAGACCTTTATCAGGTTGCCCTTATTTTCAAACTGAGAGGTTCCCGGATACCTGAACAGGATGGCTTATGTTTTGGTTGCGTTGAGAGTGACTCTGAAATTGTTGCACTATTTGACAATTTTGTTAAGTTGGGTCTGAGACCTGCTGAATACAGAGCGGCTCCTTATTGTTTCATGTACTGTACCTGAGGCGAGCCGTGCTATATCGTCGCCATATAGAAGAGTGGTTTCGTTTGAATCGTAGGGGCGGGGGAGGTCGCTGTTATAAACTATCTATAGGATTGGTGCTAAAAATTGAGCGTTGAGGTATTCCAGCTTGTAAAGTGAATGGTGAAAAAAATATATTGCTAGAATTATCAAACAAAATAAGCACAGAAGACATAAAAAGGTGACCAAAGTTTAATATACTAAAAAAATATGGACTCTGAATTAGTGTTTAAAATAATAATGAATTAGTAAATATAATATAAAATAAGCACTTTGAGGAAATTACATTTTGGAGATAAACTGTAGAAAAAAATAAAAAAAAATAATGAGACAAGAGATACTAAGAAATATCCCAGAAATTTACACACATTTATACTTAACCATAATTCTAAACAAATTTGTTTTCTAAATAACACTTTCTAATATATTAACCACTCTATATATGTACATATATATATATATATATATATATATATATATATATATATATATATATATATATATATATATATATATATATATTAAAATTGTTTAATCATAAGAGAATATCTTTATAAAATTATACAGGAAGGAACGAGATAGACCTGAAGATTAGAAAAACAACACGACAGCTTTGACTTGTACAGGTAAATTAAAAAAACAGCTGGCATAAACAAAAAAAAAGGCATTGGAAAAATAATGGACAAAACAACAAAATAATAATTGAAAGTGCGAAGAAAATAAATAGATGGGAAGAATATATAAAAGAGCTATTTGAAGACGATGAAAAAATAGAGACAATAGAACCAAGAGGTAGAAATACCTACAATTACCAAAAAGGAAATTGAAAAAGCCAACTGGGATTTAGAAATGGCTTTTTCACTAGAGAGGCATAATTGACTAATCAAATAATAATAGAACGGTGCCGAGATGTCAACTGTGACGAAGCTGGCAAACATATTACGGAACAGAAATAGATGATCAGGATTAGAGAATCATTACAAATTTATACCGGTATTAGAAAGCCGTAATACGAGTAGACCAATAAAAATCTATAGAGATACCTTCAAGAAGAAAAGTACTGAGAAGGATGTGTACGACCCTCTCTACTTTTTAATATGTGCTTGAAAGAGATCTTTTAAGAGACAATAGACGATTTAATAAAGGCATGTCAATTGTCAATTAAGACAACACTAGTGAATAATCTCAGATATTAAGACTATTCAATACTCCTTGAGGACAGTAGATGGGAACTGCAAATTTTGGTTGATCGCACTACATACATACATTGATAATGAAACAATCTACTTATTAAACGAAAAGGTTTAGAGAAAGTTCCTAGATACATGAACTTGGGTCGCACTACATACATACATTGATAATGAAACAATCTACTTTTTAAACGAAAAGGTTTAGAGAAAGTTCCTACATACATGAACTACATACTAATGAACTAAATGAGCTAAATGAACAATGGGACCGCAACCTAGAAATAAAAGGACGCAATGAGATAGCCAGAGGAGCGTTCAATAAGATCAAAGCAGTATTTGGCAATGGAAAACTGAAAATAGAAATTAGAGCTAGAATATTGATCGTATTGATACAAATTATATAGTATTTAGATCCTCTAATTATATGGCTAATATTCTGTCTTTCTCCTCTTTATGATATTTATGAGCAGATGTTCTGAATTTATCATTTTAAGAACATTTACATTGTAATTATGCGATACCTAAAATATTTTAAGGATCCGTTGATAGCACCACAATTCAAATACTTCTCATGGTAGTTTTTAATGTCCATATCTCTTAACTATATAATAGGATAGACCACAAATAACATTTTCGGACCTTCTGGCAAATATGCATCGACAGATTTCTGTTACATAAAACTGGTTTCCAGGTCAAAAAAGCCTTACGATGTTTCGATACCGGTTATTATCTCTTATGTATATATATATATATATATATATATATATATATATATATATATGCCATCTGTACTTAAATTCAAAGAAATTCTTCATTTTTCAAAAATCTCTATACTTAAAATTTTAAATTTGGTTTATTAAACTTTTTATAGTTTAATATTAATAATAAGTATAACATTAAAAAGAAGCAGTTATTTAGTTTTTTCATTACTTAATTATTTTAATATAAAACCAGCTGTTGCGAAAATAATGACCAGCGTTTTTGAAATATATTTTTCTGCCAAGGAAAACGATCCCAAGCACCTAGTACTATCAACAATATCGACATATGGCCCTAAAAAGTGCCTTATTTTATAAAAATATTTTTCAATATAAGCAAGTTTTTAATAACTCTTTGTATTCTGAAAATTTAAGTATTTAAAATTTTTTACTATTGTATATTTTATCTGTCAAAACGATAGTATCGAACTCTTTCATCGAAAACAAAAGAAAACATTGTTTATTTCTTTAATTACCAAATACATTACAGTGCAACTTTTTTTATTTTTTAGAATCAACAGGATATACAAAAAATGTTAATTAAAGTTTACATAGAATCCAACTGCAGATAATGGAACTTCTGAGGATCAATTCTGATAGTCTAAAAGCCCATGGTAGATTTTTACTGGTTCATTTGGCTCAGCATGAATCAGATATAAAACAATACTACAATATGTAATAACAACTTTACAAACTATGCCGTCAACTCTTATCGGTACATGTGAGCCACAGGTAAGATAAACTTACCACTCAAGGGGGTAAGTTTTTTTGACCGAACATTTTTGTACGGCCTTTATAGCTTAGGTAGATAATACAAAAATAATAAGCTGCGGCCTAATGCCGTACAAAAATATTGGTACCAGAAGCAAAGAAATTTTTTTTTCTCATTTTCAGTAATTTGGCATTCATACACCTAGTTTGGTATCGGTATATAGATTGATTTTTTTGCTACGTCGTATATTTCGGATAGGACAGGGATGGAAAATCTAAGGTGCAACTCTTAATTTGAACCCCCATGCTTTGAGTACCGATACGAATTCCACGATACCTGCATCAGGTCAACGACTAAGAAGAAGCTTTGAGTACAGATAGGAATAAGCCGCATAGTTTCTAAAGTTGTTATTACTTATTGCAGTATTGATTTATATGTGATTCATGTTGGATCAAATGAGCTCTTAAAATTATCCCATGGGCTTGCAGTCTATTACACGTAAATATTACATATTTCTTAGTCAGAAAGTAAATAACTAATAAGACTTACCGAACCACATGTTTAAAAATTACGTATTAACAAATATAGTAGTAAATTCATCAATTTTGTTATTTTATCCATTGCTTATACAGTGTGTGCCAAAAGTAACGAATAAAATCCATAATTTCTTTCTTCATAAGATTTGGAAAAACACAAAAACAAGTTATTTTTATTTTTAAATTGTAATTTTTTTATTCAACATCTAACTTTTTTCTGTTATATTTGTCGAAGTTATGATGTCATAGAATTTTTTAATACTATATGTCTATTAAATTTATTTATAAATTTTATTTTACTCTATATTTAGTTAAAGAAATGAATAGTTCTTTAAGAAACAAATTCAACGATATTTAACTATCCCTCTCCAGTTATTTTTAAACCTTCTTTTGTATTTGAACTGTCCAATAAAGACCTAAAGGCTTCTTCCGTTTCTTGCCATTTATCCCTGTTGTGGGAGAGGCGTTTCTACATTGGTCCTGCGACTCTTTTTGATATTCTCACTCCAGCGCATTTGAGGTCATCCTCTTGGTCTCTTCGCTTCGTACGGATGCCAGGTTTCAACTTCTTTGTTCCATCTTCCATCTTCGAAACGTTCGTTGTGTCCAACCCATTTCCACTTAAATTTAGCGGCTTACTCTGCGGAATTTCTTAGTTTTGTTTTGTTCCGGATTGCTTCGTTTGTTTGTCGATCTATGAGTGATATACCAAGCATCTGTCATCTTCTCCAGTTACTCAATGAAATGAAAAATTTGAGAAAACATGTAAATATTGCTGTTCAACTAATTCAAATTTTTGTCACTAAATCATGAATTGGTTGCACATGTGAGTCCACTTCAATTTAGGCGACAGAAATAAATAATACTCACAATTAATTTATTTCACCTTAAATACAGGTTTCGTATTTTATCTACAGTTTCGAACATCATCAGGTCTCCAGAAGGGTAACTAAATGGTAAAATATAAATTGCCAATATTAGGGTACCGTTTTATGTTTTCACGTACATATAAATACATTCCTTGTATCGGCATGTCAGTAACTTTTAAATAATCTTAAAAATTGTGAAGTTTTAAAACGGTGCACATATAATATTGGTATAATTTATCATAAACATAAACAGGAAAAACAGCAGTTAGATAGTAGTAACAGAGATGAAATGCCTGCGAAGATGCTGCAGAGTAACAGGAATGGATAGGAGAAGTAATGACGAAATAAAACAAAGAATATCAATAGAAACAGACATACTAACATATATAGAACAAAAAAGACTAAAGTGGTATGGACATGTAAGAAGAACTAGCGACAGCAGATGGAAAAAGAGAATAACCGAATGAAGCCCCATAGGAAGGAGGAAAAGAGGACGACCCCGAAAATCATCGAGGAACGAAGTAGACGACGCCATGAGTAAGAGAGGACTAAACGATGGAGAATGGAACAACAGAGAGAGATGGAAACGGTTGAGCGAGGGAAGGCAGTGAATACTGTAGAATCCCTAATATATATATATATATATATATATATATATATATATATATATATATATATATATATATATATATATATATAATTTATATTTTACCGGACAGTACCCTAATATTAGCAATTTATATTTTAGCATTTAATTACCTTTCCAGAGATCTGACAATACAAAGCAAATTATAGTATGCGAAACCGATCGTCCAAGGTAGAACAAATTAATTGTGAGTAAGTCTATTATTTATTTCTTTTATCTAAATTTTGCCATTGATTTTAGCCACTATCTGCAGTAAATAATTTTCCTATGATGGTTGTGCGTTTATACATGACAAAAATAGACATTTTGATTATGGTTGATTATAAGGATAAATTGCACAGTCAAGGAGTATGTGAATTTATTAATACCAAATATTCAGAACAGTTGGAGGCCAAGAGCAGACAAACGTAGTAGAAGAAGGATACCTACACATTGGGCTTACGACATCAGGCATATCACCAAAAATTGACAACAAAGAGCACAAAATCGCAAAGAATGAAGGAGTTTAAGGAAGGCCTATATCCAGCAGTGGACGTGATAAATGAAGGCTGGATGATGATGGTAATGATAATTCAGAACAGACGATTAATTCAACAAATGCAAGTAGAGAGAAAATTTGATACAAGTGGGAGCGTCAGAGATTTGTCTAGATCAGGATTGCCAAAAACAATAAGCAAAAATGATCATTAGAATGTTAGGTTGAGTGTTAGTGAAAATCCATATTCCTAGATCTCTTTAGGTAAGAATTTTATATTGTCATAACCTGCAGTTCCTCAAACTCCCAAAAATAATCATTGATATCACTTTAAAATCAATATCATGGTAAAACAGTGGGCAAATGACATTGACAGAAGACTGGAGTTTAGTGAAACGATTGCAAATTTACTCGGGAGAGATTTCAACATAAACAACTATATCCTGTTTTCTGACGAAGCACCATTTTATGTAAACAAAATACATGGTTTTGGAGTTCGGAAAATCCTCATTGGTTTCAAGAAGATAATATCTAAGTGCTACAAAAAGTTAGTGTTTGGGCTGAAATTATTAGAAATCTAATAGCCGGCCCTTATTTTTTCGATAGAAATTTGAATGCAGATGTTTACTTAGATACTCTCCACATTTTGCACTATCCCTAAAACTACAAACGTAAAGACTACAGTGAATACCAAACAATATCATTAATAAGTCATGTTCTTAAATTATTTTGGAAAAAAATACATGGTCGTATAAATAAAAAACTGGAAGAAGGAATATATGATAGTAAGTATCGATTTAGAAACGGACTAGAAACCAGATATACGTTATTTGCTTTTAATGTGATAGCTCAAAGACGTATGAATATAAATGTACATGATTGTTATGTTGATTTTTAAAAAACATTTGACCATGTAAGACATGAAAAATTAGTCCAAATTCTAAAGACGAAAAACATAGACAAAAGTGACCTAAGAATAATAACAAACTTTTGGGACCAGAATAATAACAAACCCTAAAGGAGTTAGGCAGGGATGTATTACGTCTTCTTTACGATTCAATGTATATAGGTAATTCATTTTAAAAAAATAATAGTTACTATTTGAAAGTAAAGGAATAATAATTAATGGAAGAACTATTAACATTAGATATGTAGATAACACTGGCAAGTGTTATCTGCAAAGATAATTATGGCAAGCTCTGCTGAACAACTCCAACTACAATTAAACGAGACAAACAGTTACTGTGAAAATAATGGAGTAAATATAAAAAGACTAAATACATGATAATAACAAACGAAACGAATATACAAACAAATATACATTTCAGAGATGTAGCCATAGAGAGGGTTAAAAATGCAAATACCTAGGAATCGAGATTTCAGGAAATAATGAATAAACAACAGAAATAAAGGATAGAAATAGCAAAAAATTCATTTTTAAATATGAAAACAAATCTCTGCAATAAAGATCGTAAATTAGACTCTGAGATTATGTATTTTTGATACTACAAAATGGACTTCAAAGCTGGATTCTGAAGCAAGAATTGAAATGTGGTGTTACAGAAGGATGCTTAAAATAACATGGATGCAGAAGAAAACGAACACAGACGTATTGCGAAAAATGGGTGAAGAATATGAAATAATAAATACAATAAAAATAAGAAAGTTACAATATCTGGGACAAGAAAAGGGAAGAAAGTGATATGAAATGCTAAGATTGATAATACAGCTAAATATAAAAGGAGGAAGGAGTATAGGAAAAAGGAGAGTATCATGGCTGAAAAATTTAAGAGAACCCTTCGGAGCTGCGGTAGATAGTGTAAAGACAGTGATGATGATATCCAATCTCCGATCAGAAGACAGCACTTAAAGACGAAGAACATCTAATTTCAACAGGACGGTGGCTTTAAAAACAAAGTTTAAGTAAATAGGCTAAACAACATTAAAGGGGTAAAACAACGCATTAGAGAAAAAATTTTAAACATCACTTCTACTGTCATTCAGAATGTAACTGATGGATTCGAACATCAAATTGGATCACTGTCAGATAGTTGATCATTTTGAAATTTAATTTAATAAAATTTCTTTCTTACATTATTTGTTTTTTTAACACTTCTCTTCTGTGCATTAAAATAGTTCATAAAATAATTTGATAAGGATAGCTAAACTTTATACCGTTGAACATATTTCTAAAAGTACTAGTTATTTTTTCATTTCTCCAATTGCATATAGGGTGTCATATAAAAAAAAGTCGATAATGTCGTAACTTTGACATATATACCAGAAAAAAATTTAATGTACAACAAATAAAATATAATTTGAAAATAAAAATTAACCTGCTTTTGTGTTTTCAACACAACTCTATCGAGATGTGTTAATTTTAATTACTGTTATGAGTGCACATGTATATTCCAATATCTAGTTTTATTATAATAGTATATGAGTGCAGAAAAAAGAAACCAAAAAAATTCTACAAATAATTTCAGAATAACAAAGTATAAAATTGTGTATATATAAATATTAATAAAAACTTGCTTATATACTGACTTGTAAATATACCTTTGTAGTTTAAAACAGTGGAACACCAAATTACGACTGGTCGGAAAACTGCTTCAAAATTATTTTTAACGAAATTAATCAGTACAGATCCACCAGTCAGAATAATCTCAGAACCATTAAACCTACATAGTACCTTTCTTATAACTAACAGAATATTATTAATTTTATAAGGAAAAGGATGTGATTAATGAAACAAGATGCGTTTCTACAGCCAGGGAATGCCTAAACTATTTGATAATATTTGTGAAAAATATTACCAGTTACAAAATTTTAAAATATATCTATAAATAATTAAGTAAATATATTACCTACCCATTAAGTTAGTATACGTTTATAGTAAGTACTAAATGTAAGTATTAAATTCAAACAAAAATATTTCTCTTGTCCCATTTCTTTTAAATTGCTTATTTAATATAAATTCTCAAATTAATCATAAATTCATGTATATTTAATATTTTTGATATTATTTTTAGATTTTGTAGGACTGTCATTAAGGTCAACTTGGACAGTTCTTTTTACAAAATGTTTTCTTCAATATCATACAGTTCTCTGGATTTGATCAAGTAAGTAAGATGATTCACATAATTACTATTAGTTGTTTATGCAAATGTAGATTTCTTGTATCTATTTTGTTCAAGGACAGTTATCTGTAAAATAAAATACATATCCAAGTATCTCCTAAATCTAATTGCTCTAGTAAACTCTATTAAACTGTTATAAAATAAAAACGTTATATGAAAATATTTGTACGGGCTAATACCTTCGGAGTTGGCAAGAATAGAAAAAAATGCATAAAAGGACGGATTTTTATTTTAAAATTGGTATTCCAACGTTTAATTTTCTATCCAAACTATTCACTTCTAACCCCAACTAAAATATTATATGATATAGTAACCGATTTGAAACCAAAACTGATTTTTTATACTAAGTATAGAAATAATAGTTCAATAGATCAATAATTATAAAAAAAGTTAATTAAATATAAGTAATAATATCGACAAATTATCGAAAATTATCGACAAACCGGTTTTAAATTTTTTGCCCCATTTAGATAAACTAATATTGATCCTTCAATAACTGCAATTGTTAGATAAAATTAATACAGTCCAAGCAAAGTGAAAAGAGATATTTATTTCAAATAGTAATTTACATGAGAAGTAATAATTTTCAGTTGGTAAAAGCATATCAGTTTAACAAATAAATGGTCGTGGAAGTTTTGAATTATCAAAAGATTAAAAATACATGTGAAACATATAAAACTTGCTTTAAAATTAAACAAACCAATGAAGTACAAACACTGTAATATAATACAATTAGTTTACCATTGATTCATGAAAACTATTATTAAATTTCGATGGCAATACTGCACACCGCTATAAAGTTAAAATTCAAGGCATGTCTCTTGTAAAACCGCCAGCCGTCATTGCTCTAATCAAACAGCTGCATGAGAGCCACGCAGAATGGAACCAAGAATCAACAGGTAAGGGAAGAGATAGGAGCCACGAAAATTTGAATTGTAGATAGTGTCTAGAAAACCGATACTTCAATGTGTGAAAGTCCATTTATTATATAACTAATATTGGTTAATATAAAATCAATTATTTAAGATGATTTAAATAAATTATGAAATTCTAGTAAATTTAGATAGAAGACAGAGAACTGCTAGTAAAAATTCCATCAAGGTCTCTTAAAACTGGAGTTCAGGGTGATTTTTGGTAAAATTAATATGTGAAAAATTTTACCCAGATCAAAATCATTTAAGCTGTGCCTGGTTGAAGATGTTAAAAAAAGTGACGTATTTCAAGGAATGTGTGTAATATTCATACAATTAGTGACTATTAATCATCGAGCAAAAAGACAAAAGAGGAAATCTAATCGTTATGAAAAGGAGACCAAAATATATAAAACTGGCCTCTTAATATGGCAGATTTATCCGGAAATGCAAAGGAGCCAAATTTAAATTTTACGACACTTCATAATAATCATACAGTAGTGTAAAAATTCTAATTTATCTAATGGAATTAGTACAAAGTTTGAAAATTTTAATATAATGATTGTTTTAATTAGGAAAATATTTCATGTTTTTTTATCATAAAACAGTAGCTATAAAATATTTTTGAGAATGTGTCTTAGACGAGTAAGTTTTATAAATAATAACGATAATAGTCTAAGATGTGACACAATTGTTAAAAAACTTCAATATAAATACCTAAGTTTTCATGTGACAGTTGGGACAAACAATAACATAACCCAACTAAATTTGGTTTCTTAAACAAGGAAAGAGACTCTCTTTCCTTGTTTAATGTGACCTCTCAAAATAGCACTTCCCGTCTAACAATATTTTTGCCCCCACTACCTTTACATTTCCTCTTCTGTCTTTTTGCTCGATGCTATTAATACACAACAACAATCAATTTTTATTAGGATGATCTAAAATCATCCAAGTTTCTGGTTGAAGATGCTTAAGAATGGGACACATTACAAGGAATGTGTGTAACATTCATCTAATTAATGACTATTATTTTGCAATAATAACAACAAAATTCAGGTGATTTAATCAATTTTTGAAAGAAAGTATATCTTGAGAAAAGACAGAAGAAGATAATACAGAATTCTATTCAAAAACTCTGACTAGAGGAATTGCGTTTTATTTATTATGTAAAATCAAAGAGTGGTAAATTTCACCAAGATGGATAATTTCGTCTGTTTATGGTTGTAGGCTGCTTAAGAATGTGACACATTTCAAGCAAAGATCTTTTAAATGATTTTTTCTTCGGCTAAAATCTTAGTATTTTTCAAATCAAAATGACGGTCTAGAGACAGAACGTGTGTAGATAATGCACAGAAGTATTTTAAACAACGATTCATATCACTTCGATGTGAAATATGGCGTCCTTTCAATGAACGACCAGTCACAACAAGGAACTCTGTAAACTACATTGGTTTTTCATGTTTAGTCAAAGGAGACTTAGTGTTGGAGAATAATCTACCTACTGACCTCACATTCTTTATCCCAATGCTGACAGGCACAACACTGAGAAGCCTAAAAATGTTATAAGTGAATTGTGGAAAAAAATGGTAGAGAACAATAAATATATTAACTCCTTATGGAGAGATAGCTCCTGGGACTAATTGAGTTTAATATAGTAACATCTAACTTTTCAGCCTGAGTCTAAGTTAAAATGTCTCTATGATGTAAGATAGTAAACAGGTAGTTATTAATGAGATTTATTGGACATGAATTTTGTAAGAGAATATTCTTTGACATTAAAAGAGAATCCATTCTGAAAAGAGCATGCATCAACCAGTGCACTCTAAAACTAAGACCTTGGAGAAGGTTGTGTTTGAACCTCATGGGATGGCAAATAGTAATTTAAAAACTATTACTGGCCATATCTTGTCTATACCAGGAGGTCCTTAAAATCTGGTCACAACCTCGGTCGGCCGCTATATTCAAGAAAGGGATGATATTATTAATATCTAGTTTATATGTGAACTGTACATGTGGGTCATAAGAATTTAAAAATGCTAAGGTGGTACCATTGTACGAAGGTAGAAATTTGAAAGCAGAGTCACCTATTGAATTAGATCTCTTAAAATGGGTAATGTATTTATTGATTTTATTGGTAAAAGTGGAAGTTGGTTATTGGTTAAAGGTTTGTAATATTTCACATCGTTCACCAAAATTTGGGGTAAGAGAAAGATATTGCCCCCTCTTCATGACAACGGTGGCATTGACTTTGTCACTCGTAAGAACGAACAATTCAGGATGGTTTATAAAAAAAAACAAGAAAGTTTAATTGAAAGCCAATTCAACCTCCGATAGGAAAGTAACGGTTTTGTAAGCAAAATTTTAAATAATATTGTTGCAATTGGAATGACGATCAGTGATATCCAGGTCATTACCATGTGATAAGACATTTTCAATGTCAGCAACAACATTGTAAATCGAATAATTCTTGAAAGAGTGTTAAATTCCAAATTTGGGACCAAAACTAAGGTCATGGAGACATTAGGGGGAAAATCAACCTTAGAAAGGTTCTGACGCCAATTATTTTGGACTTATTCTTTGGACTAAGTCAGGCATCTATGAAAAAATCATAGATGCCTGACTTACCCCGCGAAATAACTGTCTAATGATGTGCCACATTTTGCTTATTCTCTATTTAATATTATTTAATATTTATTAAAGATTTGTGGTACTGGAAGAAAGGAGGTTGACAAATGAATATATCGTTATTTCGTTAAAAGTTGTCTCCTTTGAGTGGCCAACCCTGTATATAGCAGTGGTTAATGTAAAATGTATATTTTCGAATTAGCTGCAGTACGATCGTTGTATACCAATTCATATATTGTAACGAGTACTTTGTTAGTTCAAATCTAAGTACATCTTAGAAGTGAAGGAATGGGGATGGAAAATTAAATCATGGATAATATCTTAATAAAAATTGATCTGTCCTAACATTTTTCTATAATTTTGTTAACACCCAAAATATTAGCAGGTACTTAGATTTACAGATACATTAAATTATGTATTTCGTACCCACAAATAGGGTTAGTTTTTTACCAGTATATTGATTGCCAGTAGCAACTAGCATAGAAAGACTATGTAAAACTATTTAAAAGTTTATACGTGATTTTATTTTTTTTGTTGTTACAAAAAGTTCAGAAATAAATTTGTAACTGGTAAACATTTTCACAGATATGTGAAAATGAGAGGTTGTTAAATAGCAAAGGTAACATTGGAAATGCTTGTAGTTTGTTATAGTTGTAATATAATTTTTTTTATAATATTTATGCACAATTACATAGTTAGTACTATGTATAGAATCAATTTATATTAAACTAAAAAAATATTTTTTGTTTGATCATGTTTATGAAGTTGATTATAATCCAATCACAAATTTGAATTAAAATTTTTGACAATTCGAGTTGTAAACTTTTTCTCAGGATTTGAAGAAATTTTTTAAATACACATAGGCTGTTTTATAGATCTAAACGAAACGTTTTATAGTTCTTAAAGTAAAACCTATTTAATGACTATCACTAGTTGATATAAATTAAAAAAAATATTGCTGAAATTAGAGATTCTTAGATAGCGGCAACATTTATTCATTTTATCGGTTGTATTAGTCCTGTATTAACACTAAATAAAAAATACTTTTTCTGAATATTAGGAATATACCAAACTAATTGCTGAAAATTAAGTTTTTTTAATGTTTATTTACCATCTAAATCATAACAGAATATTAAGTAAATATTAAGTAAATATTAAGTAAATATTAAGTAAATATTAAGTAAATATTAAGTAAATATTAAGTAAATATTAAGTAAATATTAAGTAAATTATAATAAATGAGTTATACACTGTGTGTCAGCCAATTGGAATAAATTAGCTAATAAATAAATGAGGGAGTATTCAAAAAAACGGTCGAACACGTCGATTAGTATTTATAGTTGCGCATTTTTTTCCATAAAAACTTTTTATACGGGGTGTATCAGATAACAGTGGCCAATACCAAATTGCTTATTTTGAATAGATTTTGAATAGAATACCCTGTATAATAATTAATTTTTAGATTCCTCAGATCATTTTAGACAGTTTTTGAACACAATATCCTACACCTATCTTTGACTGTTTCAGAAATATTAAGTAAAATGCAAAAATTCACCTTTAGAAAAGAAAATTATTTATTTGTTGAAAGTCGCTACCACTGTCTTAATACTTCTTGTCCATTTAGATCTTGGTAATGATAAAGTAAGCAAAAACTATTTGAGCATTCATTTTTATTGATATGTTAAAAAAAAACAAAAAATTGTTTACTTTGGTTTAAAGCGCCAATGTTTTATTGTTTCATGACAGAAGTAGTTGTCAGTGCTATTGTCGTTTGAATTTCATTAACCGCAAGCCAGCAAAATGGTTCATCTAACAGAAATGCACAAAATCAAAATTATACAGATGATTGGCTATGGAGATAAGACAATTAGTAAAATAGAGAAGCAATTCCACGAGCTGAGCCGTATTATGAAGGTAAAAAAGAAGCTGCCAATGCAATAAGTGAGGATACCAAATTGGCTGTTATGCTTGAGTTTGAGGAACACCCACATACATCTGTTCGAAAAGCAACCCCAGTACTCGATATTAACTATTCATCAGTTATTCGAATATTACAAGAAAACAAAATGCATCCCTATAAAATTATACACACTTAGGAGCTCATCGAATATGATTTTGACAGGAAATGTATTTTTGTGAACAAATGATGGCAATGTTAGACAGCAATGTGATCCAATTTGAACATGTTTTGCTTTCTGATGAGTGCACCTTTAGTCTTCACGATCATGCTAATCGGCAAAATTGCTGCTATTGGTCCAGGTAACATCCTCAATGGACGAGAGAAGGCAATACTCAATACCCTGAGAAGGTTAAAGTGTGGGCAGGAATTATTGAAGATCAGATCATAGGTCCCATTTTCATAGATGGCAATTTGAATGACAACAATTATTTAGCATTGCTCCAAAATAATGTAGTGCCAACGTTGGTTAACTTGTATCCTGATCCAGGAAACCCACAAGTTCCAGCGAATATAATATGGTTTCAACAAGATGGAGCATCAACTCACTACCAAATCCATGTCCGGCAGTACCTCAAAAAAATATTTTCAAATCGTTGGATAGAGAGGCGAGGATCGATGGAATGACCACCACGATCCCCGATTTGACGCCATTAGACTTTTTCTTATGGGGATATGTAAAAAGTATTGTATACAAAACTACACCCACTGACTTAGTTGACTTACGAAGACGAATAACGCTTGCGATTAGATCGATCACATCTGAGATATTGAGTAACGTTAGAAGAAATTTCTATTCACGGTTAAGCTATTGCCAAGACGTTCGTGGGGAGCATTTTGAACATCTCCTATGTTAACAATATTATTTAGATTTGTATTATTTAAAAGTTTTTGAATATATGTTGTAGCGACTTTCGGCAAATAGATAATTTTCTTTTTTAAATGTGAATTTTTGCATTTTATTTAATATCGAAACAGTCAAAGATAGGTATAGGACATTATATTAAAAAGATTTCTAAAATGATCTGAGGCATCTACAAATTAATTAACATACAGGGTGTTCTATTTTAAATAAGCAAGTTGGTATTGGTCACCGTTATCTGATACACCCCGTATAAAAAGTTCTTATGGAAAAAAATGCGCAACTATAAATACTAATCGACGTGTTTATGTATTAGCTAATTTATTCCATTTGCCTGACACACAGTGTATGTGTTTTAGGCGTGGATGTGAGATATTCAATGGTGTTTCAGCTTATTCTGGTTAAGTTTTTCTTGAAGTAGATCTTGGGCTCAAGTTCCATCTAATCTTTTTGTGGCTAAACCGTTGTTGTATACTTTCTTTACTTTTCATGGTCTACTATGCGTTGATTTTGTGGCTTCGTAGCTCCTTAAATTTTGTCTTTGATGAAAGGAATCTTTAAGTCATAATGAAGTATCTGATTACTTATGCACCATGGTGCATCTACTGTCGATCTTAGTATTTTAGAATGGAATCATTGGATGATATTCAACGACGTAAGTTTTGCATAGCCCCATAGGTATAGTCCGTAATACTAGATAGGTTTAAATAATTTTGTTCTGGATGCTAAGTTTTGATTTTCGTTAGGAACCTGTACATTTGCCGGAATTTTATGTCGAGCTTCCTTATTCTTCTTTTGATCTATATATGTTTCTTTTAAAAGGGGCGTTGATCAAGATGGAAGCCAAGTTATTTTTCGTCTGTCATTGTTGGTATGCCTACATTATCCATTCTTATCGGTGGGCACGTGTCGTGGCGGTTGGTAAATGTTATTTGGGTTGATTTTCCATTATTTATTGTTCTTCATTTTATTTACCAATCATTAAATATGTCAGGTGATGCTGAAGATCCTGTGAAGCTTGAAAAAAGCTCGTACTGTTAGACTCTGGCTGTGTCGAGCGAGAAAAGCAGTGACCAGAGAACACTACCCTGCGGGAGTCCAGAGTTGATAAGGCAAAAGTTGGATTGATGATCGTTAGATTTAACGGAGTAGTGTCTATTTCATATGATGGATTTGAATGGAAAAAAATAGTTACAAGATAGAGTGCTGTTTAATTTGTATAGCAGGACCCTGAGCCAGACTTTGTCAAACGATTGGGAAATGTCTAGCAATATAGCATTGCAGTATCTCTTTTTTTTTAGACTTTTTTATATTTCATTTATCATGCGATAGACTTGTTGGGTCGTGGAGTGATTTTTTATTAAAACTAAACTGATGTTTTGGTGGTTATGTAAGGAATTAATGATCTGCGTACATGATGGTTCGATAAGATGTTACTTCATTGGTCTGTTTTCCTGGCTTGGGTATCATGATTATTTCAAATTTCCATATTCTTGAAAAGCATAAACTACTTAGCATGTAGTTAAATATAACTGTTAGCAAAATAATAGTCTTGCGAGGAAGATATTTTAGCACTTAGCCCGAGATTAAGTCAAAATCTGGTGCCTTTCGTAAGTAAAGTTTGATTATTTCTATTGTGACTTGTGTAAGACTAAAACTTTTGATAGGAAGAGACATTTGATATGCTGCGTTAATTAGTTTTCCACTGCTGTATCAGTATCTGGTGGTGCGGTTTCAAATACTCTTATAAGATTAGAAAGATTAATTAAATTACTGAAAAAAAGGTTCTTCGTTTTTGAAACAATTTTTCTTTCGATTTCTATTTTGAATTTATTGTTTATATTTTTAACTGAATATTAGTTAAATACTAATTAAGGGATTTTATACCAACTTTCTTTAGATATTATGGGGATTATAACCAAACAAGTTTTTTGTTTTAATTTTAAATTATGTAATTTACCTACTTAATTTTGTTAGCTGTCTGTTTCATTTCCTTTTGATTTGGATCATATTTATTTTCAACGTACTTTATCAATCCTTAGAATCAAAATAATACATTTTTGAATAACTAAAATAAAATAAAGTTATATTTAAAAATTCTTTATAAAAGGTATATAATGAAACAGGCCCTTTCGGGCTACAACACAGCAGAACGTTTTCGGACTTACTAGTTCATCATCAAGTTATTAACAGATACCCTGCATTCCAACGTAAGACTACCAATGGGGTTGCTGACACTGAGACGATGCCTCTTTATAAGCTCTAGATCAAGAAACTTTTGTTATTTAATGTGTACAGCCAACTACAGGAATTTTACTTTCCTTGTGGATTTTAACTAAAATATTTCCTAATTGTTTTTATGATATTTTAGAGGCATAATATTGAACATAGTAAATAACACGTAATTTAAAAGCTGGTTTTAGGTTCTTTTTAACAACATGAATTTTAGCCTAACAATACATAAATAATATTTCCAAGTAAGTATTAAAATTGGTTATACAATTGCTGTAACATATTTTTTAAACAAAAAACTTGAATTTATAAATTTTTGGGTTACTCTAGTAAAATTTCTATTCGTAGATTAATATTGCTGTAATCAATCGTTAAAAATAGAGAACCGGATATAAATTTGTTATATGATTTTAATTAAAACTTGCAAGTTGCTTGCAAAAATTGCAAGTTAAGAGCGGTGCGATAAGAAATTAGTCTACAAAAGATAAACGAAAATTTTTGAAAAGTGGAAAAGTTTAGCTCGATACACTTCACCCAGCGAAGCTCCAACTTCTTTAATCTGTCTGAAAAATACGTTTTATAGCAGACTGCAAAGCAGTTTTCCTGCTATTTGGGGTCAGATCGGCACAATAATTCGACATAGTAGGATTCTGTAGGTAACCCTTTTGCCTTTGTCCAAGTAGTCGATGTAGATCACCTTATGAATCCCAATAAACAGTGGCCATCACCTTTCTGGTTAATAAGACAATCCGCTGTCTTCTTCTGAGCACGTTCGACGGATGAAGTCCACCGTTTAATATGTTCCTTAGTATTTGGTGTGTAACAGTGGATTTCTGTTTCGTTGACAGTGACGAAACGTTACAAAAACTTCTTCAGATTGTGCTTAAACATCGTCTAACACTGCTATAAAGTATTCTCACGGTTACACTTGTTATCCGGAGTGAGAAAACGTTACACCTATCGCGCCGACAGCTTTCAAATATCCAACATTTTATGCAGGATATGGCTCATGCAGTCTTTTGAGTTGCCTACTGTCTCAGCTAACTCGCTTACCTTCAATCAACGGTCTGCCAATACTGTATCATGGATTTTTGTCACGTTATCTTCCATGGTAGCCGTTTTTGGGCTACCTGTGCGTGGCTAATCAAGACGTGCGTACCCGTTAAAACTGGTTAAACAATTTTTAAAAGTCGCTATCAAAGGAAAAGTGTTACCGTACACAGCATCTAATCGATCCTTGATTTAGCTGCGAAATTCGATTGACTCCGATTCCCTCAGCTGAAATTTTGAAATTGGCCGTCTACGAGAATATACTACACGTATATATAAATATAGTAAATTTCTCTTGCGGTAGTGGAGCCACCGGGCGGTGAGGCTAGGTCGTATATCTCAACTAATTTTAATTCATTATATGGTTCAAACAAAAAAACTATAAATTTTTTAAATTTGGATCACTTCCCTAATAAAGTTCACTTACACAAAAGGTTCTTTTCAGAAAAATGTTTCAGAATATTTTTTGCAACATTTTTTTTATTAATATTAGTAAGTAAAATCTAATGATAATGATATTAATTATTTTAAATGTCGTATAACATAACATTGCCATTTAAAATGTTACAAAAAAAATCCGTAAGCTATTTTTAATAAATTTTAAAAAGTCATAAAAATAATGAATTTGAAATTTATTAATTTTATTATTGTGGTAAGTACCAAAAATTTGTTTTTACAATTGGTAAACTAATGATAATATTTGAATACTTTAACTTACTTTTACAATATTCTGAAACTCAAAATTGTATAAATGAAGTTGGAAAGCACTAGAAATGAACTATCAAGTAAAAATTTCTTGCCATATTTAGATATTTAAAATATCAACAAAATGGGGCTCCTCCACCATATTCAATGATTAAGTGTGACTTCAGTGTTACAAAAATTATCAACACGCAGAATAATTAGATAATAATTCAGAATAATATCATTTATAATTATTCAGAACCTGTTTTTAATAGTAATTAACTTCGGAAATTTAAATGGATTTTCACTTCGGAAATCGAAACCGAAATTGAAAAACTTTTCACGATATTTGGAGAGACAAAATAAACACAAAAAATAGTGAGAAATGAAAGATAAGACGCCCTTAATAGAATAATTATAAGATGTTGAGTATAGCTGAGTAAAGATAATGTAAAATTGGAAATAAAGTTTTAGATCTCGATTGATTGTTGAATTAGAACACAAAATCAAAAAAAGTCAAAGATATGTCATAACTAATCAAATATGCCATAACCACAGTTTTTCCTATTGGAAAAAGTTACTAGTCTAGATGGTAGCACGGGTAAATCAATAAATTAAATAAGGCAGTATTAAATACATCATCATTTAGCCTTCTGCGTCCAAAGTTGAACATAGCACTCCCTAAATGTCTTCCAGTTCTGTTCATCTTAAGCTCCCTGCAGTCATTACCCAGTGATTATTTTGACGTCGTCTGTCCATCGTGGTCTACCTCTGCTTCTTCTGTCAGATGGTGGTCCCTAAACTGTAAATTTTTATGTCCACCACCCATCATTCGTTCTGGTTACATGACCTGCCAAGTTCCACTTTAGCCATGCTATTCGATCTATGACATCTGTGACGCCTGTTCTTATTCTTATTTATTCATTTATAACTCGGTCTCAGTGAGAGTCAGTCCAAATAGTTCCATTCGTCTTTGGGCTACTCTGAGTTTGGTTGGCGTGGCGTTTGTTGCTTGGCTTAAGGAAACTGTTTCGGCGCCATAAGTCATGACTGGCAGCACACATTGATCGAATGTCTTCTTTTTGAAATAATTTGGGACGTTGCTCTTGAAGATGACTAATAGAGGTCCATAGGAGGCCTATGCTAAAGTGATTCTTTTTTGCAGTTCAACAGTTTGGTTTTCCCTAGCAATTTGGATTTCATGACCTAAGTATTTATATTTAGTAACTAATCCTATTTTGTTGCAGTCAAATTCTAGATTTTCGCTTGGTACCAGATTTGTTACGTATTGTGTCTTTCCAAAATTTATGTTCAAAACATTACAGGCTGCATTTAACTAGGTAAGCATGAATCGTCCACAAATAGTTAATCGTAGAGCATTTCGCCGTAGACATAGGTTTCTTTGGCTTCTCACCCCAATTTTTTGAAAGCATGTTCCAGAATTGCCGTAAACAGTTTGCGAGATAACGTTTCTCCTTTCCTGATTCCTCTTTTGTCTTTTATATATTTTGTATCTTTGTATGGTCTTACGGTCATGGTTACGTAATTGTATGTGGTCGTTGGTGTCAAAGTTTTTCCTAAAACCTGCCTGTTTCTTAGGTTGGTAGAAATCTAATTTTGATTCCAGTCTATTTGCTACTATTCTTGTGAATAGCTTGTAAAGGTGATTTAACAAGCTTATAGGTCAATAATTCTCGAGGTTTATTGGATTTTCCTATTTGTGTAATAAAATGGTAAGTACACTGAGCCATCTTGCAGCAGATATAATTTGAACGTAATTTGAGCTATCACTTTGGTGCAGATATAATTTCAATAATTTCTTTATATTCTCTAAAAGTCTGTTTCCTTTTATCTTTACGGCTTCTATAACGATATTATTTTCTTTCAGCGCTTTATTGCTTTTTATTTTCTTTAGGGCTTTCCTTATTTCGTCTGTTGATTAATCGGGCCTAATTTTGATCCTTGGTTGACTAATTTTTTTCCTGAGCTTTTTAACATTTTCGTTAATTGCTCATTATGGGTTTGTTGACTTGTGTATATTTCTGTATAGAAATATTTTACTACCCTAGTAATTCATCTCTGTTGATTATTGTATTTTCATCTTTATTCTTTAATTTCATTATTTCCATTTTGCCCATTTTTTAATTTCCTCCTGAGAACTTAGTTTAAATTGAATACATAGTTACGAAAAAATTACTGTAATATTACTTGCCAAAAACCTACATTAGAGTACCATAATATAACCTAAAGAAGAGTATATTGATCTAAACGGGGAAAAAGATCATGTGGTATATAAGATAAAACGAAATATAATTGTATGTAACTAAAATTATAATAAAATATTATGTTTTATCTTGTCAAAAGTATTCATTGGCTGTAGTATTCTAATTGGCAAGTACGGTATTTAAAATAAAAGAAATATCGACTTGTAATAAAAAAGACTTATAAAGATATTATCAATTCACTTAATTAAGGTTCTACATGCGATAGAAGCCGAGATATTGAAAATTTTGGCAGCGCGCTTCAACTTAGGCCGCTATTAGACTATGCAACTGGTGGCGCCACCAAGTTGCTCCACTAGTGACTTATTACGTCACGGGGCATTTAAGTAAATGTGACCTATTTGACTACGGCAACAGGTTGCGCAACCAGAAATTGTTGTCGTTCTGGTGACCGAACCCAGCAACCAGAAAAAAGCGGAACTCGGACAGTTCTCCCCTTACTTTTCTTTCTACTGTATCTCTATAAGTTGGATGATAAAATATAGATCTTCATATAGAATTCGTTCAATTTTCAGTTTTTAATGTACATATGATTTTAAATAATGTACATATGATTTTAAAAATAAAATGCCAATTTGGTTGCTATTGGTAATAGAAGTTTCCGTTTTTTTTTGGAAAGTTTTTTTTTCACAGCTTTTCATTAAGCCTACTAACAGCCGCAGCCATATGAAATAAAAGATTATATGTTATTAAAAATGTTTAGAAGCTAAAAAGTCAGACCTCTTCCAAACTGTGTAATAATAACAAATTTAATTAAAGATGGTAGTTTTTTTAATATACCTTAAAACTGAACCTTTACAGAATCGAATCCAATTTACAAAATATCTCTAGAGTGAATGTTTGGACAAGAATAGTTATTTAAATAATTGCTCTCCACGATAAACAAATTGAATAACATAAACTATTTGGTCGATCTGTTTGAAATTTGGTACACCCTAATAACTGATTAACAGCCACAATTTTGAGTACTTATATTATGTATCATTATGCAAAATACCGAGTTTTTAACATTTATAAATAAGTACAAGGGTTTTTTGCAATCATATCCGTCAATTGTTTATGTATTTTAATTTGGAAGCTTTCATAATAAAAAACTTTTTATGATCTACACCTTTTATTAAAACCATTTTTCTCTAGAATGTATAAGAAACGTTTTGTAGGATTTTTTTTAACTTTTTAAGATTCTTTAAAAAAACAAAGCAAATCAGCTTTACAGATTTTTCATTAGCTACCCCTCATACACCTCAGGGTACGAATAGAAATGGCAAGGGCAGCGTTCTTAAAATTCAAGCAATTGTTCTGTGACAAAAATCTGAATACTGCGCTGAGACTGAGGTTTGTTGAATGTTACGTCTGGTCCTAACGATTGTACGGGGTAGAAACATGGACGTTAAAAGCGCAAATAGTTAAGAAGCTTAAAGCCTTTGAACTTTGGATATACCGGAGAATGTTGAGAATTCCATGGACTGCCAGGGTCACCAATGATGAAGTGCTGAGAAGGATGGTCGAGACAAAAAGTTGTTGAGAACAATAAAAGTACGCCAGACTGCATACCTTGGACACATACTGAGGAATGATAAATATAGTCTTCTGCAGGTCATGCAGGGTAGAGTCGATGTCAAAAAGGGAATAGGTAGAAAGAGGAAGTCATGGCTGCGAAATATTCGAGACTGGACAAAGGTGACTGTAGACGAATTATTCCACCTTGCAAAAGACAGAGAAATTTTAGAAATGGGGTCTCCAACCTCCGTTAATGGGGGCGGCATAGGAAGGAGAAGATCCCTCATATACCTTTTAGAACCTTCAAATACTTGTATAAGATTTTTTCAGCTTTTTTCGTTCTTGAGTGGGGTAAATCTCAGGTCCAAATGTTTACAAGTTACTTAACCAATAACGGTACGTCGTTCAAACATCAGATACTTTCATGTCTCATTAAGCCACTTTCCTTCATATTAATTGACTATGGTTGATTCCTGTATAAACATCGATGTGGCGAAAGCCAAGTTACTAAATGTATCAGCTGGAAATCCTGGTATCGGTATTAGTTACGTAACTTGTAAACGTTTGGACCTGAGGATGAGCTGCCTTTATAGGGCCCAAAACCGGCCATTTTACCGGTCATTGTATCAAAAACCAATTGTGAGTCAGTATTTTTTAAATGATCTTTTTACTTGTTAAAAATGGACTCACACTTTCTTCCAGTTCCACTTTTATATTTTACTTTACCTGCAGTATCAGATTTGGTATGGAATAACGTGAACGTTAATAAGTAGCTTTTCTGCTATTTTAAATACTGGGTAATATGGCTTCTCCACGAAATTCTAAGTAAACGACGAATAATTCACATTTTGAATGCTTAAATACAATTTCATATTCTTACTTAAAGTAACCAGATTCCTACATCGAATAACAGTACTGACCAGATATCGAATTCAATAACCCGTTATCGCAAAACAAGAGCATATTTTGTTGGAGCATACTTTTCTAAGAGTGGCAAAAATTGTTGGTATTAGACATTCTTTTCTGAATTTTAACCATGTTTTCACGTTCTTAAATGTATTAGAGCAGTGGTCGCCAACATGTCGATCGCGAGCTACCGGTAGCTCGCGGAGGCAATTCTGGTAGCTCTCACAACGATTTTAGTTTAAAAAATACAAACTGCAAAAATCAGAAAAGCTTCCGAAAATTCAACAAAAAAATCTAATTGTCATAATATTAAACATAAACAGCGGCACGTTGCGGTGAGCGATCTGCCCCTGACGCCGTCAAGCTAGAATCGGCTATTTATAGAACCGACCAGCCGGACCAGCGCGTTAGTGTTCGAGAACGATCTGGATTGCTTTGAACGGGATAAATACGCACGGCGCGGCGACATTGCGCTTAGTTTAAAACTGAACGCGTAACCAACGTCCAGCGGTTGGGTTAGTAGAGAACAACAAAAATAATATTATGGCAAGCAGTTGTAAGAAGGTAAAGACATACGACTTTCATTCGGAATGCGAAGAACAATCCTCAAACAAACTTTTTTACAGAAGTTAAAGATAAAAATGTGTGTTTGTTATGTAATACATCGGTCTCCGTTGCTAAAAAAGGAAATATTGAGAGACATCATAAAACTGTACATTCTAATTTTGAAAAATCATTTCCACTACATTCTGCCGCCAGAAAGGAGAACTTGAAACAGTTAAAAAACAGTTAATTGGACAACAATCAATATTTTTAAAAACAGTCGACAAAAATAAGGCTGCAACTGAAGCATCGTACCGTGTGTCCCAGATAGTTGCACAAAAAAAGAAACCTTATCAAGTCGGGGAAATGATAAAATAGGCGTTTTTAGAAGCTGCTGATTCGTTATTTGCCAACTTAAAAAATAAAGACGAGAAAGTTTCAGCTATAAAATCTATGCAACTTTCTGCTAATACAGTGATGAGACGTGTAGAAGTAATGAGCAATGATATTTTTTTACAGTTAAGAACTGACTTAGATAACTGTGTTTATTTTTCACTTTAACTGGATGAATCAACAGATGTCGTTGACACTGCCCAGATGGCTGTGTTCGTCAGGATGGTTTTTAGTGATTTTACGATTAAAGAAGATCTTTTGAAGTTCATTCCACTGAAAGGACACACTACTGGACAGGTGTTGTTTTCTCATTTAACAAATATTATTTCTTCCGAGAAAATTCCGATATCGAAAATGGTAGGCTTGACAACCGATGGCGCTCCAGCTATGGTGGGTTGTGATAAGGGTCTGGTGGCGTTATGTCGTAAAGATGAAACTTTTCCGCAATTTCTCTGTTACCACTGCATTATCCATCAGCAAGCATTATGTGGAAATTTTCTGAAACTAAACAACGTTATGAAACTGGTGGTAAAAATTGTGAACAAGATTAGAGCTCAAGCGTTACAAAGAAGATTATTCAGAACCTTGGCCGATGAAGTTGACTGTCAATACGGGAACCTACTCCTTCACTCTGAAGTCCGATGGTTAAGTAGAGGACGGGTGCTGAAACGTTTTAATGGTGTTCTATCTGGCACAGTTTTATTTTTTTAAACAACGCGATGAACCGACTTCAGAACTAGAAAATTCAATCTGGCTTAGAGATTTTGGTTTTCTCGTGGACATTACAGAGAAATTAAACGAACTTAATTTGCAGCTTCAGAGGGGAGACAAAGAACTAACGGAAATGATTTCTGATATAAAAGCATTTATCAAAAAGCAGCGATTCCAAGCATTTTCCTATTCTTTCAGAAAAAATATCTCAAAATCCATTAGAACCCTATGACAACAAATATCATGTAGAAATAATTTCTACCCTGAAGAGTAACTTCAAAAATCGTTTTAAAGATTTTAATGAAATGGCTTTAGTAGCGCAGTTTGCTGTTTCACCCTTTATGGAAATTGATATCCAGCAGTTTGCAGCTTGTGTTATGCAGAACTTTGGCGACGACATCGCTGCAACAGAAATGGAAGTTATTGAGTTTCAAAATGATTTAGCCTTAAAATCGTTAGTCTCAAGTTCTGAATGTATCTGGCCTATTGTAAGTAAAGACAAATATACAGTTCTATGCCGGGTTGCCTTGAAAGTGAAAGCATTATTCAGTTCAACTTATTTGTGTGAATCTTGTTTTTTCAATATGAAGTTTATTAAGAACAAATATCGCAATCGACTTACAGATGAACATTTGGATAATTGTAAAACATTAAAAAAATTATCGATGAAGTCTGAGTGACAGCCTTCTCATTGAACGTGCATTTTTATTTTTCAATGTTTATGTTTATGATAGTGCGTTACTTTTTTGTTGTTATTATTAACTATTTTTAAATCATACGTGACATGCCGTTGTGGCTGGATAAAAGTTTGTGTTTATTTTTCAAATACCTTCGTTTGATAGGTAGGAATGTAGCTATGAACAAGTACGTACTAGTAATATTAGTTATTTTGTTATTAGTTTATTATTAGTACCTATGTATTATGTATTACCAGTTAAACATTAAAATAAATACATATAATGATAGATTAACTGTGGATTATTTCATTTACGTTGCGTTACGTGGCTTCCGTGTGGGTAGCTCGCTGTTTATTCCAAAATTAACAAAGTAGCTCAACACATTGAAGAGGTTGGCGACCACTGTATTAGAGGCTAGATTGTTAAACTGCGAATATTGTTTAATGTTTTGTTATTTATTTTTAGATTTAGAACAGCAAGAGGGTTTTATTAATTACCATTTGGGTTTGCGTCTTGTCTATATGTAGTCAACACTGTTCTACAGCATTTTTATTCAACTTATCTTATTCAACAGATAATTTCTACATATTAGTGTTAATGATCGTACCATCGGTATATCGTTGAGTGGCCGTTATGTTTTAAGGCTCTAGTTTTATTTTCTAATAATGTATCGAGTATCAATGTCAGGATACAAACCTGGTGAAATGCTATTGAGACATCAAATTGATTTATCAAAGAAATCGTTATTGATTTCCAACTTATGCCATCTTTTTCAGTATGGATTTGAGCTGATTTCTATATCAGTTTCTCGCAGAATTTATATCAAAAAATCATACTTGTTATTATCGAAAGTTCACTGTGAGCTAACAAAACATCCTCCTATCTCTGATTACAACACCTTTTAACCAATAGTTTCAAGAGAAGCGACCTTCTCCGGTTTACTAGTTTTATTAGCCACAATTTAATCTTGAAATAAGTTTATTTTGACGTTTCGATTTCCACTTCGGAAATCCTTCTCAAATACAAAATATTAATTATCTTAATTTTTGTTCCGGGCTCTAACACATATAATAATTAAGCTTGTGTATTACTCATTCATCTTTTATATCAAGTAAATAATAGGTATTAACTGTTGTAAATATAGTCAGGTTTCCGAGACGAAAATACACTGAACCTCCAAAAATCATACGGACAAGCTGAATTTTGCTGAGAATGTCAATTTTGAGACCCCAAAAAAGAAGCAAAAAAATTGCCACTCCTACTCCGGGCTTCCCCCTAAACCCCCTCGTAGGGAGGGGGAACCAAAAATTATCGATTTACCGAAAATCCACCGTAAAAAAATGAAAAAAAAAAACAAACAAGAAACATAGCTAAAATAATTTAAAAAGATATATTTATAAGCACTTTTTAAAGTAGTTACGCGCGCGAAATCAGTTTTTTAAATAAAATTTATATTAACTGGACGGTAAAATTCGATATCTTTTATTGCAACGAGATTAGTAAAATTTATCACTTTCATTGACTGTTTACTACGGAATTTCCATTGTTAGAGCCTAATTTTTAATAACTATAAAAAAAATTTCATCGTCATCCATTTGAATAATGCCTAAAAACGCTGAGTTTAAACTTTCACATTACAAATCATCTAAAACCTTTAAATCTGCTTTTTTTTTAATTGCATAAGGACGTTTTTCAAAACTACATAACTTCAGCTATAAATCATAGCCAATGCCGTCTTCACGGAGGCATTTCCTGTGACGTGAGATTGTTTGTAATGGGTAAGTTTTAATTCAGTGTACTTTAGGCATATTTCCAACGCCTCATATTTGTTGCCAAAACTCAAAATCAAAGTTTTATGTTACAGGTTTTGAAGATTACCCTATAAAAATGGAAATTCCGTAGCGACCGGTAGATGGAAGTGACACAAATTGAAAAAATTGCGCAACGTTTATTTATTTAAAACTTGCAGAGGTTGGAGTAAGGGGTTACTATGCGATTCCAGTGCTTCATGGTGCTTCGTGCTGTATTTAGTGATTACATCCTGTACGAATGGGATTCTTAGGTGTTCATGAAGTGTTAGGCTTGACACATACCAAGGTGCATCAGCTATCATTCTGAGTATTTTTGATTGGCATCTTTGAATTATGGCTATGTTTGACTTGCTCGCACATCCCCAGAGTTGGATTCCATACTTCCAGATAGGTTTTATGATGGTTTTGTATACAAGGATTTTGTTTTCAAGGCTCAGTTTCGAATTCCTGCCTACTAACCAGTTTAGATCTTTCATTCTTAGGTCAATTTGTTTCCGCTTTTTAAGAATATGTTCTTTCCAGGTGAGTTTTGAGTCAAGATGTATTCCTAGGTATTTAGTGCTAGAGATTGGGGAAGTTGGATATTGTTAAGTGAAACTGGGGGACACGGGTCTCTTCTCAAGGTAAAAGTCACTTGGACTGATTTTGTTTCATTCATTTTAATTCTCCACTTGTAAGACCATGTCTCGATTTCATTCAGTTGTACCTGTAGAATGTTACATGCTATAATTGGATTTTCGTCAGCTGCAAGGATGACAGCATCATCTGCAAATGTGCCAGTGATGGTTTCATTAGTGAAGGGGAGATCTGCTGTGTATAGCACATATAATATTGGTTCAAGAACGCTGCTCTGTGGAACACCAGATTTTATAGGAAAATTATTGGAATTACTTTCATTCACTCTTGTTCGGAATTCTCTCCCACTTAGATAGGATTTTAACAGTTTCAGGTACGTGATGGGTAAAAATTTCTTGATTTTGAAAATCAGGCCTGTGTGCCAAACCTTATCAAAGGCTTGACTAACATCTAGAAAAGCAGCTGTGCAGTAGTGTTTGCTTTCCTTTGCAGAATTTATGGTGTGTACTATTCTATGAACCTGCTGTATTGTCGAGTGTTTTTTTTTTCAAAAGCCAAATTGGTGGTTGGTTATCCATTCCTCAGTATTGGGGTCTGAGTTAATTTTTTGTAACAGTAACCTTTCAAGTATTTTGGATACGACTGGTAGTAGGCTTATTGGCCTATATGATGAAACCTCGTTTGGATTTTTTCCTGCTTTTGGGATTAGTATTATTTCAGCGGTTTTAAAGAGCTTTGACCAGTAGTTTAATCGTAGAATAGCATTGAAGATAAGATTAGTCAGTATGATTCCTTTATCTGGTAGTTCCTTCATCATGTTGGTGTTATTTTGTCCAGCCCAGGAGCTTTTCTAATGTTTAAATATTGGATTTTTTGTTGAACTTCATTTTTGGTCAGTGGTCTGATTACTGGTATGTTCTCTGGAATGTTATTTATGTCCCTTTTAATTTCAATATCTGGAGCGTCATTGTTGGGAGTAAATACTTGAGCTAGGTGCTCAGCAAATAGCGTTGTTTTAGTGTTGGTCCCTGTTCGTTTCTAATTGGAGGTACCGGAGTCTTGGGTTTTTTGTAGTTCTTGATCGGTTTCCATATTGAGTTATCGTACTGTTTTAGATTTGTTATGTAGTTTGTAAATGACAGTTCTTCTTCTTTAAGTTTGGATTTTAGTTAATTGCTTAGCCTGTTTAATGTAATCTTGTCTGCTGGGGCATGGGTTTGGTGCCATTTGGTCCTAGCTTTCCTTTTTTGAGCTACCAACTTTTTAATTTCAGCTGGGATGTATTGGGTTTTGCTACCTGTATTGTTTGCAGGTGTAGCATTTTGTACAGGCTCTATAAGAGTGTTGTTTAAAGCCGTTAATGTTTCGTCTGTCTCTCTTGTTGTTTTGAGGCTTACTTGTAGATTAATATCTTCTTCTAATTTGCTGCGGTATTTTTCCCAGTTAGTTCTCCCAGTATGTAGCCTTGGTGTGGCCGTTTTGTAGACTATAAAGCTGCTGATCGTTGCTATAATTGGGGAGTGGTCAGATGAGAGATCATAGTTCAGCATGACCTCCATGTAACCAGGAGAGATGCCCTGAGTGATAAATAGATCCAGCAGATCAGGTGTTTTGTTTGGATCCGTTGGCCAGTATGTAGGAGAGCCTGTTGACAAAGGGTGGTAGTTTTTTCATGTATTAAGCTTACTAGTTCTCTGCCTTTAGTTGTTGTGAGACGAGATCCAAATAATATATGTTTGCTGTTGAAGTCTCCCCCTGCAATCAATGTATGTCCTAGAGTTTCGAAGAAGTTTTTGAAGTCTTCTTTCTTTAAGTTGTATCGGGGTGGACAGTAGACTGCTGCGACTGTTAGTTCGTAAGACCTCATACTGACTTTGATAACTGTAGCTTGCAAGCAATTTTCGGCATACTTTAGTAGTTCTGCGTGTTTAATAGTATTTTTGATCAGAATAGCTGATCCAGCGTGGGCTGTATTGTCTGGGTGGTTTGAAGAATAGGTTGTGTAGTGAGATATAATAAAGTAAGTTTGACTTGTAAAATGGCTTTCACTTATTAATAGAATGTCAATTTCGTTGTGTAATAGAAATAACTCAACCTCATTTTTGTGCTTTGGAAGTCCATTGGCATTCCACTCTGCTAATTTAATAAAGCTATTGAATTTTAGATATAAGCGTTGTCAGCATGTTTAGGACCATGCTGTTTTGTTGTAGTAATTATTAGAACATGTTTTTGAATTCCTCTAAGAATTTGTTCATCATGTCTTTAATGTTTGATTGTTGTTCAGTACCATTTCTTACTGCATTAGCATAGCTGCCTTGCGATTGTTTTGGGTAATGGGTTAGAGGTACTGATGTTGCTGTACGCATTGTAGGTCTAGTTGTTGTATTGTTAGCGTTTTGTTGAATATTCATACGATTGTTGGCATTGTTTGGCTTGAGTAAGTTATGATAGAATTGGCATCCTTTGTAGATGTCTGGATGTGCACCATTACATAAAGCACACCTAGCAGAGGTATCTTTACTTTTTCTGCAGGCTTTTTTTGCAGGCATTGTTTGGCTTGAGTAAGTTATGATAGAATTGGCATCCTTTGTAGATGTCTGGATGTGCACCATTACATAAAGCACACCTAGCAGAGGTATCTTTACTTTTTTTGCAGGCTTTTTTTGCAGGCATTGTTTGGCTTGAGTAAGTTATGATAGAATTGGCATCCTTTGTAGATGTCTGGATGTGCACCATTACATAAAGCACACCTAGCAGGGGTATCTTTACTTTTTTTGCAGGCTGACGTATTGTGTTCTCCACCACATTTGACGCACTCAAATGGTCTGTTGCAGTACGATCTTGAGTGGCCATATTGCTGACATCTCATGCATTGGGTGATCCCTTTTGTTATTTTTGGAGGTTTCACTTGTATATCTCTATTTTGAAGATTCGTTAGTTTGTAAATGTCTTTGTTGTTTTCTGCTGGTTCTAAGTCGACGAAGAATATATTTAAAGGTTGTTTCGTTGTTCTACTTATGCAATTCAATGCGTTTCTAACCTTATGTCCATTTTTTGCTAATGCAGTTTTTATTTCATCGATGTCCGTCGTGTAGTGTAGGTGTTTGATGACTATTCTATAGGCACGTTCTTCTTTAGGTTGATAAGTATGGTGTACTACATTTTTGTCCCTCATGTATTTTATTATTTTCCTATATGTGTCTGGTGTATCGCAACTTATCTTTACCGTGTTGTCTGCTAAGGATTTTGTGATGTATTGTGTGTTTTCTGCTATTAGATCTATTTGTTTTGATCATTTCATTGTATTTAATTACTCCGTAGACGTATATTGGAGGTGGTTTTGATGTTATATTTGCGTTTTTGTTAGTTTTAGTGGATTCTTCTTCCTCTTGGTCTGGAAGTGTTAGAGAACTATATTTGTTATTTGTTACTGTCTCTGATGGTCTATTGGTAACATCTACTTTTCTTCTTTTCAAGGTTTTTTTGACTACTTGCCAAGGATTTTCTTTATTTTGCTCGCTCTCATCAAATCCTAAGAATTCTTCATCGCTAGTTGATGATCTTCTATGGTGGTGTTGGCTATTATTTATTGCATACTGTGTAGGAATTGGTTAAGCTTCAATATTCTGAGGTTGCTGGTGTTGTGGTGTATATGTGTTGCAAGGTGGGACATCCTGTATAGTAAGTCCATAATTTGTTGATAACATTTGTTGGTTGTAATTAATTCCTGGCCAATTAAAAGCAGGTAATGTATTCATTTTTTATCTAGTAGTCAATTTGTTGACCACTTTTATCAATATACTGATAAAACTACTTTGTTTTGTTTTTGTTAATTTTTGTTAATTACGCTTTCCGTAGCACTATTGATAACGGGAGCAATCGACCGTATACTACGAAAGCTAAGCGGGTACTTTTCGAAATTATTACAAATTTTAATTAAAAAATTAATTTGGCGCGAATAACTGACATTCAAAATCGTCGATCGCTTCAAGCATTGTTTATGAGAGGACAGTTGATTCTACACAAAAAGTGCTCATAAACATTTTTGTTTAACATTATATCAGCTCCATTTTTTGTTTATAACATTCTAAGAGATAAAATCTATTACCTTTGGACTAATATATAAAAAATGTATAGTATAAGTAAATAAATATATTTACTGGATTTAAAAGTTAAAGATCCCTATCTAATTTGCAGTTACATTAATTTATAACGAACATTAAGATAATAATAACAAATTTGTATTTGCAGTGAGATTGAAAATCATTTAAAATCCATAATATATTATTCATATAAACAACTTCATAAAAAAATTAGTTTTTGTGGTAATGTATTATCGCTGTGACCAACAAAGGCCCCAAACAAAATTATATACAATAAATGATTGAAGTAGTTATACAAAACGATTTTTGTTACATTATTAATTAGTTAAACAACATACAATGATTTTTAGAGCTTTTTTAAACTGAATTTCTACAAAAAATATCTGGTTTTCATGCGGAGTGATGATATTTTCTTAACCCATTAATGCCCAGCGTTGCGTTTTCGCAACAGTTGACACAACCCACTATGGCGGCATCTTTTGAAAAATGACATGACTTATTCGGGCAGTCAAAGTTTAGATTTATTTCACAACAGTTTTTTATGTATGTTTTAATAGGAATTAACTGGATAAAAATTTGGTTTTTGATAGCAACGTATTGTTAAATCATTGAAAAAAACATATCTATCAAGTAAGTGCTATTATTTTATCTGTGCTGGTTATTACAACGGCCCAATTATCAGTGTTTCGTTTTCGCTTTGTTTGCTCAACTTATTCCTAAAATTCAATGCGATAGGGTGAGGCCTCATTGCTTATATGCTGATAATTATTTCACCTCTTTGAAATTAATTGATTTTTTAACATCGAAAGGAACAGGTTAGGTAGGAACCATACGATCAAATAGAACAGAAAAGTGTCCATTCAGTGAAACGTTTAAAAAATTCATACATGGAATTTACGAAAATCGGTACGTCATCGTACTCAGGGTATCGCTACCCAAGACAAACGAACCCGATGCGTCCTTTGTCACTCAACAACCAATAAAAAATGTATTAAATGTTGCCTTACATGAAAAATGTTTTATTAAATTTCGTAGTAATACGCAATAATTTTTTTTATATTATATTAATGTCAGTTTATTTAAAACTCTTTTATTATGATTTAATAAAACATTCCGAACAACGTATTTTTAAAAATTTTTTTACAGCAATTGCTTAGTGTAGCGTTTTCACAACAGCCAATTATCAAAAAAAGTTTTTCATTTTTTAAACATATATTTTTGTTAATTTTGTGACTTTTAGTGTATAAATTTTTTCAGAAATTAAAAAAAAATAAGCATAAATAGTTCTGGGCATGAATGGGTTAATATACTCTCAAAAAATTACAGTTAAGCGATATAGAGACAGCCCACAAGTAACGAATTTCAACTTAATATAATATAACTAAAAGTTACTTCTTTTAAAGATAAAATAGTTTAATATAAATTGATCCAGAGCAGTACATCATGCGGGTTAGTATAATGATATACATATTTGTAAAGATGTTTTTACCTTGCTGTGCGTAGATGAAGGAGTTACAGGTGGTGTTTCAGTAGTTGTTGGAGAAAGATTACCGTCGCCGGAATTTGAAGTAGGTAGTCTTTGTTCTTGTACGCTGGCTAATCTAAAAGTTTAGTTGAAAAATTTTAATTTGTTATCCGATTACACATCTATTTATCGATATATTTAAAATGTAGCTTTAGCTACTTAAAAATACTAAAAAGAAAGAGTATAAGTTATTGGTAAGAGCAAAGTTACATAAGGTTTTCATTCATGATCCAAATGTTACTTCATCTGTAATACATGATTATTCCAGTGATTCATCTCAGTACACTTTTCATAGTATGCCAACTAATATTTCAAAACAAGAACAATATCGTGCATCAAGTAATATTCAGCACTTTTCAAATGAAGCTTCCGTTGTTGACTATGTCATTTCATTTTTAATAAAGAAATGTAAACAAAAATTTCATATAACATTTCTACTCCCGTGAGCTAAGTTTGAAAAAGTAAAGAAAATCTACGGTTTAAAGTATTTCTCACCAATTATTAATCTTAAAATAAATAATACTACAGTCTTTTCTTCACAAGACATTGCTAAGTCTCTTGCTTTCACCTTTGAATAACATTCCTCTATAGAAAATTACAACATTATTTTTAGAGACTATAAGCTAGACAAAGAACGCACCATCTTGTCTTTAAAAGTATCCCACGAAAAATCTGTATCTAAACCTCTTACTATTATAGAACTAAATAGCTCCTTGCAGGATACGAAAGACTCAAGCCCAGAACCCGATATATCCCTGTTGTGTTCCTAAAGCAACTATCAATTTTACCAAAACAACATCTACTGAAAATTGTCAATCAAATTTGGAAACATCGGCAATATATGGAAAAATCCAAAATTCTGCCGTTTTTAAAAAACGAAAGCTTGGACTTTATCCAAAATTATATAGGCCCATCTCTCTAAAATGTGCCAAGGCTAAATTAATGGAGAAAATAGTCAACGACGGCGTATGTGAACATGGAAAACTGTTTTTTTTTTCTCACCAGAGCAAAACGGCTACAGACCTAACCGATTAACAATTGAGAATATTGTAGATTTACAAATTGATGTCTACAAAGCATTAGCAATTAATCAAATGTGTATAGTTATTTTCTTTTAAGGAGAGCCTGCAATACGTGTTGTAGAAACTACGTTATTAAAAAATTGCACGCATCCAATATTAGAGGACACTGCTTAGCCTATATTGAAAATTTCTTAAAAGACTTTTCTTTGCAAATAAGAGTTAACAACGTTTATTCAGATTTTTATACTGCAGAAAATGGTACCCCACAAGGCTCAGTACTCAGTCCTACTCTATGACTGGTTTCCATAAACAATATAGTAAATAAATCACCTAAACCTAAACAGTCTCTATGTGCAGAATAGCATATACATTTTTAACCTAGCTAGATGAATTGACAGCTAGTATAGGATTCGAATTCTCCGTTACAAAAACGACTGGTACGCTGTTTTGGGAAAAATCGCTCACTGTATCAGTCCTTTATATTTAAAACAGCGTCATTCCCTTCAAAAACTCAAACCTGTGGTTGGATCAAAAGACATACAGCACGTGGCGCTAACATACAACAAAACCTATCAAATCTCTTCTGGAGGTCCAACTTCCCAACACTTCTCCGTCCGTATAAAACACTTATCAGATCCAAAATCGATTACAGTTTAACTGTGTCTCCGCAACCAATACTACCCTAAAACCGCTAGATACGATTCACAATGTCACTCACTTCAAATAGTTGTCGGAGCTTTTTACACGCCATAGAGAGTTTATATTTAGAAACTGGAGAACCATCATTACAGTAAAGGCTGACACCTCTAACAGTTTCACATGCTTCTTATGTAGTTTCCAATAAAGATCATCCACCAAAATACATTTTCCGAAATTAATCTCGACCTTTTCCCTAATAGACCTTGTACTGGAAAACCTTTTTACATACGAGTAAGATCAATTTTGAATAAATTTAACGCAACAATCCCAGTCGTGTTTCTCTGTGAGATCCAACATCCGGCTCCGCGGTCCCTAATTGCAACATCTCTTTAATAGAGTTAAATAGAGAATAAAAAAACACCAAAATCTTGCTAATAAAAAAACTAAACGAGATTCTTGAATAAGACTAGCTTAAGTGCACAAACATCACCGATTCCTCTAAATACAATGATGGATTGGTTGTGCATTTTTTACTCCAATATCTATCACAGATGACGTGTTTGCTCTTTATCATACCCTAAAACATGCAAACCTCTCAAATATTTCAAAACCTCTGTTTCTTACCGACTCCCTTAGCTTTTTTCTAGCAATGCAGCATCTGTATTCCAAACGTTCTTTAGAGAAGCTAATAACTAAACTAAACTACAAATTTCCCAAGAGAATAACATAACTCCTAAATTTATATGGATCCCATCGCTATAGCCCGTATAGGAATTATCGGCAGTGAATAGGCAGACGGAAATTTTTTCGGGCAGTGAATACTCCTTGTGCAACCCATGTGCTACGTCTCTTAAAGTCATCCGTTTGTTAATTTAGTGTTCAAAATATCAAACAGAACGTTCAATAAACAATCTAACAAACACCTACCAGCTCTATTAGGAGAAAAACGTCCAGTAAAAACTAATTAAATTTTCTAAGGTCAATCAATATTTTTTACCAAAATAAATTTATTATTAGGCTTTGTTTACTTAGTAACGCCATTAATAACCTGTTGGTGAATGCGGCAACTTTAATAAAATATACTTATGTGGGTAGTTATTTACCTTAACGTTACAACTAATCATTATTCAGGCGATTTTTTTATTAAACCAAAGTTGAGTTAAGCCTAACAATAAGTTTAGATTAGGTAAAACATATTCATTGACCTTAATAAATGTAATAAGTTTTTTATTGGACAGTGTTCTTTCAATAGAACTGGTAGATTGTTTATTGAATGTTCTCTTTGGTGCTTTAAACACTCAACTAACAAATGGATGGCGATAAAAGGCCTAGCACTTAGGTCATACAAGAGGCGTTCACTACCCGAAAGCATGTGTGAGTGTGTTCTACACGTAGGCGCCTTATAACCGTTGCAATAAACCATGCAGTAGCACTAGTTTTCTACTGTGGTGTATCTGGTTTTAGCGATCTTAGTGTACATTGTAATAAAAGATAGTGTAGATGTGACAAAAAATGTTTTGAGATCTTTAGATATAATGAGCACTAATTCAGATTGAACACTTGTAGGTGCATCACGGGCACTTCTGTCTGCCCCTTTACTCAGGTGATATTATTTTACGAAAGTTACTGTATATATGTAGTCAGGTTGGGTTGTATTATATTTAAAATATATTTAAATGGAACAACGTAAACTGACTGTATCGGGTATGAAACGTGTCCAGTGTGCGCACCGACAATGTACAAAAAGATTTGTACAATACGTATGTAAGATGCAAATCGTATCCAAAGTGCGTTCGACGTTATGATTGCCTCGTAGAAGATGTTGTCGAAGGCTCCCTTTGTATGAGAAATGCTCCTTCATAAGCATACTGTACCTGATGTATCGGATTTACAACTAAAACACCATACCTACTGTGTATATAGTGCATAACTAGAGTATTTAGTACAAATAATATCAAACTTATCCACCTCAGAGACTTAGTTTTTTATTGTCGGGTATTGCCGTTTTGGGTATGAAAACCACCATAATTCTCGATGCTTTTGGTATGTACCCCAGTTTTAAGCTACCCTGTAGTATTATATATAAATTTTTTGTACATAAGGTCATTTCCCTTCTGTCGAAGTATTGGTTAAATCTCATATCAACCCGCTTCTTTTGCCATATGCTATTTTCCCCTAAAACATGAGTCATAGTATCCAGTCCTGGCTACTGCGATGTATCTAGTGGTATTAGTTTGGGTTTGGACTTGACTCACCTGTTAATTCACCTGACTCCTTTTGGTGTGAGTATATACTTGTCTGAGGGTTCTTTAAGATAATTTTGTTGAGCCTGTTTTTGATTCTATTTTTTTGGCCTTCTATGTTTCTTCGTATATTCAGCCAGAGCTTTGCGATAATCGCCCTAATCACCTATTCTTTTAATTTGAGGCAAAAATAAATTTTCGTCTGACTTCTATCCTTTGGCTTACAAGGTTTTTATTCCACCATGACATTTTTCTGTTGGATCGTAACTACCTTCAGGAAATTCTATTCGAACTTCGACAAGAAAATCTCTGAAAATAGTTCGATGGCCACATCTAGGTCCAGTTTATGCGTTCATTTATCTCTGCCATAACAATATTACAGGTTTAATTGATATACTACCCAGTCTGTTTTCAAGGGTTACGATAAGATTCCTTGATATGATTACATGTTAACAGTTCTAGCCATGTAGGTCGTGGGAATAGTTATAAATATATATATATATATATATATATATATATATATATATATATATATATATATATATATTTATTTCCTACATATAGTATGTCTAAATAACAACATTGGATGATCAATGGCACTATAAATTTACTGCAATTTCTGTGGTTTCTGCAACTGTTTTACACCCTCGGTGGTGGTTGTTCGGAATCATTATATGGAAGGATGCTGATCGGGTAAGATTCCTCACTATGTTGGTTCACCCGCATGGCATTAAAATCGTCGATTTCTCTTATTGTTACATTTCCAAGTATCGAGAGAGAACTCGTCGATCGTGTAGACTAAGATTTATGCATCTTCCCCGATCTTCCGATTTTTTAACAAACAGTTTCTCGACTTTACTCTTGATGTTGTTTTCTTAAATGGGCCCTGATAATTGATTTATCAGCCCCTTCATAGATAACGCGGGTGACGACCATGGGGCGCTTGGGCGTATTAATGTGATCTCTGCGGCTAGGGTCGCCTCTCTGATCGTTCCAGTTCTGTTTATATTTATAAAAGCAGATTTACTTACATTTAAGCGCTTTTCTGAGAGATCCCTTTTTGTTTTAATATCGCTGGGTATTTGTTTTTCCGTATTGGAAAGAAAAACTCCGGCAGATCCGGCAGTGGAAAACTAAGTTAAATTAGAAAATACAGAAATGTGTGTATCAATAATTATTGTTGGTAGACGCGTCTTTAAATTTTTTAATATAAAAAAAAAATATTATTAAAATAGTGGCGAGTTTTTGTCTTTATTACCTTTTTAAAGTAACAAGGGTACCCGTAAGTTTTTTACATCTTCTAAGTGCGCTTTCTAGTCTTTCCGGCTCGTCCTTTAAAAATGTCTCTTCTCGCATAACTTTTTCCATTTCTGTCGTTAAAAATGACTTCATGCTGTCTTGCAATCCAGGGAACCTAAAATTAGAAAGTTACTGTTAAAAAAAGAACAAAACAAACATATATATATATATATGGGGTGTGTTATGGTCGTATACACCTGGGAATGCACACCCCATCTATTACTACTTTCTATCTAATAATATGTTCTTTTAACTATACTTATAATCTTCGGTTACAGCAGTCATGCTGTGCCAATACCACAAAATATAGACAAGTGAATCAACTGTACAGACAGACGCCCTTCACACACCTAATATTCTCCAGGTAGCTAAAATGGACCAAGCTCGCGAAATCTGAGCATTAAGGTCACGTACCGACAAACGTGGGTTCGATGGCCAGACCCTTTGAGAACAAAATTATTTTCAAAGCACGTGGTGTTCGTGTGTATTAAGGTATAAAAAAAGTGCTTATTACAAGCTTAAATTTTTATTTTAAGAAGATCTTTTCGGAATTAAATCATTCCATCATCAGTTAACTAAAAGAGAGAGTAAAAATACCAATATTAAAAAACACAAGTTAAAATTTATGGATATCTCCACTTCATGGTTTGTTCCAGTTTCACTTTTAAAATTATTTTGCCAATTCGACGGCTGAGTGAGCGAGCACAAACAATCCGAATGGGGAACCACCGGGGTCGGTGACACGCTATCAGGAACACAAATTCTAGGACACTAGTCCAAAGTCACGTAAAAATTAAATTCAATCAATCATAGGGAGAAAAGCTCTTCAAGCTACCTCAAAAATCAGGTGGCTTAATCACACAAAGTAAAACAGAGGATGTCCCATTACCCAGGGCATTCAAAGTAGCGTAGAGTACATAAGCCTCCTCATTCGTTATGTGCTGCGATGGGGAGGGGTCGTTGGTTATAGCTTGGAGGTCAAATAGGTACCACTCCATTATGGAGTGTGACCGGTTTGATCTTTGGATATGTGGGTCCCACTGTTTCATTGGAGCACACATGTCACTAGGAGCTGGGGTTTAAACAAAAGTTGTATGTGTGTGTGTGTGTTGAAAAATTATCAAAACAAAAAAAAAACTACCAGAACTATACAAAAAGGAAAGTGAAAAAGTGTAAGGTGAAAAAAGGAATATTGAAATAAAGAAATACGAGATAGATGAAACAATAACTTTGAAATCTTGACAGACCAACACTCAAAAGAAAAAGTTGCATTTGAAAGTATTTGAAATGAACACTAGCCATCACCACCAACCAAAATATGTAAAATAAACAATTTTATTTCGTTAGCAAAAATCAAATGAAAACCGCCTACATATTTCTCAATGGTTTGAATTAACATATATTTGAAAATGTTGAAAGTCAATTTTAAGAATTTGGGGATGGAATTGGTTGAAGAAATGAGGGTGAAAGGAGAAATTTGGATGTTTAAGGGATTTTGATGGCCGAGAAAAGTTATCTGTTGTTGATCTTAAGACGGAAGAACATTGAATCCTGAGAAGTGATAAGTTTTTTGATAAACGAATATCAGGAACATTTTACAATTGAATGTTAACCGTGTTTTTTTTTAGAACCATATTGCAGATGCATAGAGATCGAAACGAAATGCATAATAAAATTAATTTGTAAGGTTTTCTTTTGTTAATTCTCTGTAAAGTAGTTAAGTAGTATTTGTTATTTGAATAAATAAATTTCAAAATTAAAATCATAATATATATATATATATATATATATATATATAAATTCTAGGCATTCACTACCCACAGTCGGTATTTGACCTCTTCGGGTAACATTGTGTCGCGCGGCGTCGATTGATATACGATTTCACTAATTTTGAGTCATTTTTACCAAACTTTCGGTCATAACTTTTTAATCGGAACTGAAATATAAACTGAACCTAAATATTCATGCTCGACTTTTTAATACACGTCGGTTAATATATCACAAGTAATATTTCTGCGACCATAACAAGGTACTTCCGGTTATAACTTTTTAACAGAAAGTGATATAAAACCGGAAGTGGATGAAGAAACCAGTGAATCTGGTCGTCCGATGAATGAGTAATACAGTACGATATTAGCGTCATCCATTATAATTATACCTAATCAAAAGCGTTGAGACGATAGAAAATAGGAACATACGTAAATTTATTATTTGCTTTTGAGATGTGGATATATGAAAATAACTTTTAAGTGAACAGAGAACAGTAAAAGAGATGAAAAGATTAAAAATTGATATATTGGGAATTAGTGAAACACACTGGCAAAACTCTGGACAATGCGATATACTTGGATATAAAGTTTACTATGCTGGAAACGACACAACACATCACAGAAACGGCACCGCAATAATAGTTGCCCCACGTATTAATTCGGCAGTATAATCTTTCACTCCCCATTCAGATAGAATACTGCTTTTACAAATTCAAGCAACACCGGTAGATATTAACATATTACAGGTATACTCGCCAACGGCAGATAAAGATAAGGCAACCAGCAAAGAATTCTATGAACAACTGGGAAGCCTGATGAAAATGACAAAAAAACATAAAGTAACAATAGTGATGGGAGATTTTAACGCAAAGGTTGGCAGAGGCAAGGTGAATGAGATCGTGGGGAACTTCGGCCTAGGAGAGAGAAACGATAGAGGTGATAGACTTATATGCTTCTGCCAGGAATATAACCTGCTGTTAAGTAATACACTCTTCAAGCTCCCCAAACGTCGACTTTACACATGGAAATCCCCCGCTGACTCACCTAATAACATCATAAGGAATCAGATAGATTATACAGCAGTACCAACAAGATATAAAAACATGATAAAATCATCAAAAAAGTACCCAGGTGTCGATGTTCCTACGGACCACAATCTGTTGGTATGCAGAATGGTCATGAGAGTAAAACGGCTCGAGAAAAGATCTAATTTAAACACAATTGATATTAAGAAACTCACTTACCCACAAACTGAAATAAAAGTACCAGAACAACTAGGAAAGAAAATAAACGACATTAACGAGAACACGTCGGACATAATAGAGAGATGGGATAAATCGAGGGAAGCAATCCAAACAACATGCGCGACTGTATTAAAGCGTGACAGACGGAAGAAGAAAGAATGGATGTCTGATGAGATAATGGATATGATGGATGAAAGACGTAAATTCAAGAATAAAAATGCAGAAAAATACCAGCAGATCCACAAAATCATAAGAACGAAAATTCGAGAAGCCAAAGAAAAATGGTTTTCCAACGAATGCAGGGAAATAGAACAATACGAACGAAAATACGACAGTTACAATATGCACAAAAAAATAAAATCAATGACAAACAAGAGGAAATTCCCAACAGTCACCCAACAGCATAAAAAATGGCGATGGAAATCTTATCTCGGAGCCATCAACGATCTTAGAAACATGGAAATCATAGATAGAAAAATTATTTGCATCTGACAGGACTGATGATCACCTATATGGAGAAGGAGAAACAGGACCTTTAATCCTTAAATCGGAGATAGAAGATGTCATTGCAGCACTAAAAAACAATAAGTCAGCTGGTCCGGACAATGTACCCTGCGAAATATTAAAGATCCTATGTAAATCAGACAAACAGTACCTGGATAATCTAGTTGAACTTTTTAACAACATATATAATAGCGGTAAAATCCCGGAGAACTGGCTTCAGTCAACATTTATTACAATCCCGAAGAGACCAAATGCACAGATCTGTGATGACTACCGGCTTATAAGCTTGATCAATCATGTCACTAAAGTGTTCACAAAGATCATTCATAGAAGAATATATGATAAATGTAACTCAAATATTGATAGATCGCAGTTTGGCTTTCGGAACGCACTGGAACTGGAGAAGCAATTTTTACTCTCCAGTTGCTTATACAGCGGTATAGAGACGTTGATAAGGACGAAAACAAATCAAAAGAAGTAAAAAAAGAGATAAGAAAAAAATCGCGAATATTTAAAATCACTAGTTCAATCTAGAATATTGTTTATTAATGCAGGTACAACTATAACATTCATACTAAAAATCACCGATAAAAGTAGTCATTTTAGTTTTTTTGTTCACCTACCTTAATTTAAGATCAGCAACGGTTTTTGAACTTTTACTTAATACTAAGGCCATATTTTCCACATCTGACATATTGACTCTCGTTTTTCTATTAATTACGTTCCCTCGAAGTTCCTCTACTGTCGATTCTAAATCACTAAGGTCTTTTTCCAATCTTAACATTTCCTGTTTATACAAATCTTCTTCTCTGGTAAGTCTTACGCGCTCTTGGTCCATGCCTTAAAAATAAAAATAGTGTGCAACCTTTAAAAAATTTGTATAACAATATAAAAATTTTGATTTAATGACAGGATATATAATTGATGACAGCAAGCCATGATCTAGAAGAAGATTGGCTGCTGTTTATCCTCAAACGATTTTTAACATATCACATTATGACGATACTCTTAAAACACTATGATAAACTGATAATAAAAATAATAGATCTCAATTGGCAGCTCACTACAAATGCAAATTGCAGCAGGTAAAGTGGTCAAACTGGAAAGATCATGGTTCAGTGTTGAAGAATCAACAATGTTGAAGAGGCCTATTAGGCCGAAATACGTATAAGCGGATACACAGACGCACTATACGTGAAATCAAATCTTAACTGCCTTTTCTTTTTTATTGCGATTTACTCTGTACGAGTACTAGAAACCAATTCGCTAGGATTTTTGCTTAGTTGAGGAGATATGTCATGGAATGCAAATTTTAGATTCCCCATGTCTCTAATAACATCTTTATTAACGTCTGTTTTGCCTTGCAATTCTTAGAAGGCACAGCAGATGTCGCTATTTGCGTCCATTCGAAGCCATAATAGAGTTGCTTCCTGAGACAGAATAGATTTATTTTCACGTTCAGAGCGACTGTGAAAGCCGTTCTGAAGAGGCCTATTAGGCCGAAATACATATAAGAGGATACACAGACGCACTATAAGTGAAATCAAATCTTAACTGTCTTTTCCTTTTTACAATATTTATAGTGTCACCGTGCTCTGACAAGGGCTCAAGGAATGAGGAGAAGGAAAGGGCTTAAATTTAATCACTTTTTTTAAATTTACAGCCATTATCTGCTCCTTTTAGTGCTATGTCTGTCATGTTTGTTATGATTTATGTCTTCTCTCATTTTCACATATCGCGTTTTTGTTTGGTTGACTGTAAGTTCGTATCCTTTAAAATCTTCTTTAAATATCTGAAAAACTTTTTCTAACATGTTTTTTCGTTCTTGCTACTGTCACCACACTATCCTCGCCATGCACTGTTCCTTGCTATGCTTCTGTTTGTGCTCACATTTAATCTTCTTGCGATTTGTTTTATTACTAGGTTGAATAAATTCGTTGATAGGAGATCCCATTGTTTTAAACTCCAATTAACTAAAAATTTCCATAAAAAGCTTCCTTTCATTGTTATCCGATTTTTCGTGTCTCTAAACGTCATTCTCACTAGCCTGATAAGCTTTTCAGGTATTTATAACGTTATAACCTCATATAGCATCTTTCGGCTTGTCGAATTTATTATGCCTTTTTCAAATCGATACAATTTTAACACATTTATTTGAATAAATCCTCTCTGGTATTTTCCCATAACTTTGTTTTTATATTTCATTGATCTTTTCCTAAGAATTTTTGAAACTGTTTATACACCACTTCTAATAGTGCTACACCTCAATATTTTTCACACTTCATTGTGTCACCTTTTTTGTAGATCGAGAGCACTGTTTCATTGTTTTGGCATTTTCTCCATTTATCAAACTGCTAACGTTAAAGGGAAGATTCTTTCTTGCAGTCTTTCGTCACCTTCCCCGAAAATCTCAGCTGGATACCAGTTTCTCCTACCTCCTTGATATTTTTTAGGTCTCTTATTATTTCTTTAACTTCATATAGACATTTTTACCCCTTTTGTATAAGTAGGCATCTTCTATGTACGCTAATTATATTTTAATTGCTCGTCTGGTTCTCTTCTTTCTTTCTCAATTTTTTTTTAACTTCTCTTCTTCTAGCCACATAGTTATCGACTTGTCGATATTAATCGACATATTTTGAGTATTTCCTTTATCTACTTTAATATACTGGTAATGTTAACTACCCTATATAGATCAAACATGTATATTGTCAAACGATAACATACGTGGATAAATATAAATGCAATTTTCCACTATATGTCAACACTATATTAACAATTTAACAAAGGCATACTTTTGTATTTAGCTTTTTACATAAATTGTATGAATGTGGAATATATTGGTATAAGGGGCTACAAAATTAAAAATTACAATAAACTGTCATTTTTTATTTCACTACTATCTATTGATTGACCTTATAATACCTTATCAGCAAACCTTACTTTAGCTTCATAAAGTTACTGAAGCTCATTTACCCTAAACTATTGATAACGGGAAAAATTTTGTCTTTGGATGAAATACAAAATAAATAAAATATATAATAAATACAGAATAAACAAAATTTCTATACATAGGCAAATGTAATTATAGTAGAATACTGGAATGAAAAAATAAAAGAACAGGAGAACTATAGATACCTCAGAGGCGATACATAGATTATTACATAGTCAGCAATACAAGCCACGCGCATAGTGCTGACAATAGACAGTTAATCGAGGAGCTAAAAGCAGATATTGTAAAAGGGCAACTTATCGATGTAACAGCTATGAGATATAGCTTTGAAAAAAATTTAAAATTAACATACCAGGCAGAGAAGAAAGGTGTACTCATAGAAACATAAGCTACCTGGTACACAGATGGTTCAAAAATATCGAAGAATGTAGGAGCTGCAATAGTAGGGACAAATAAAGGGATACGTTTACTAGTAAGTCTATCTAAGGATGTCACGATTTTCTAAGTGAAAATACCGGCAATCCATCACTGCGTGGAAGAAATAAAATTACAGAAAAGAAGGTACCATTTAGTTGTCTTCTTCACAGATAGTCAGGAAGAGTTTAAGGTACTCAATCCTGTAAAGGTCAATTCTAAGCTAGTATGAGATTGTGTGGGTACTCTAAATTAACTAGGAGAGCATAGCGAGATTACGGTAGCCTGAGTACCGGGAAACGATAGGACCAATGAAAAAGCAGATAAAATGGTCAAACAAGGTTCATTAAAGCCATTCGTTAAATCGGAACCATTGCATGCAGGCGAAACAGTTTATTACAGACATTCACCAAAATTTACGGCATACCTAAATAAGCAAAGACAGGACAATTTCAAAGCCATAGTAGGTCTGCTATCAGGGCACTGTAAGCTGAATAGGCAATTGAAGCTGATGGGATTGGCAGATAATGACGTATGCAGATTTTGTCACCCAGAAGAGGAAAGGACAAAGCACATTTCATGTTAGTGTGACAGCCTAGTAAATGTGTGGCAAATGCGCTGTTCTTTGCATTAGACGAAAAAAATATATTAGCAAAGAGATACATGGAAGGTTTGATCTCGAAGTTCTTAGACCTTTTAAAAAGTGTCAGGCTAGATCTAGATAGGCAATCTAATCGAATAGATACCTTCAAAAGTATTAAATAAAGAAGGATCTAATACTTGAGAAAAATGAGAGAATAGCATAAGAAAGAAGGGCAGTATGCAGACTTAATAGTATATAATATACAGATATCATTAAAGAAAGAAAAATAAACATTTATCACACAATTGTAAAGAGTACCACTAACGAGACATATTTAGAAACAAACGCATAAAAGAATATTTGTGACAAGAAAACAATAATTATAGAGAGTGAAAAACAAACATCTGAAATATTATGGACACGTATTCTGAAAGGAGTAAAAGCGACTACCAAGAGCAGCATAGAATTGTTAACCCCATAAGAGAATAAAGCGAGGACGACCAAAAACTAATTGAAAAACAAACATTACAAAATCAATGAAAATGAGAAACCAAGATAAGAAATCTGCCGAGATTAGGATATCTGAGAAATCTAGAGAACGGATAGACTTAATGCTTGGATAAGATAATAAGATAGGTTCGGTGACTTCAATATCTCTCCAATAATTTCGTTTGGTAGTATACTACTAGTAGTATACGTTTGGTAGTATATTTGGTACTATATAAAGCAATTGGTGCTTGCACGTATCAATCTATTACAAAAGATCAATAATCCCAAATTTTTACCATTAAAGGAGATATTATTATCTCGATAACAATATTACAGGAAGGCATGTTATATCCTTTGATCCATTTGTAGGCAACAGCTTTCTCTTTAGGCAAGATAACGCCCGACCAAACATTGCTGTACAAGTAATGGACTTGGCGAAATTAATAGTCAGGTTATCCAGTACTACCTTAAAATCTAGGTGAATTTAAAGAAGGTGTGGTTGCTGAATGAAAAAATATTTGACACACCACACTACTTATATCTTCATTAGTAGTATATCTGAATTAAAGGAAGCAGTTATAAGATTCAGGAAATTCAATTCTTTAAATTTCAACTTAATTTACTTATCGTGTAGATTTTCACTCTGCCAGAGTACCAGGGACGAAAATGATCTTGGGCTTTCCCCTAAAAACCCCCTTCGCAGGGGGGCAAGAGCGCAAAAAATCAATTTACCAAGAATCTGTACACCTTAAAAAAATGTTTTAAATAAAAAATGTAGCTGAGATAATTTTAAACAAAACTGTTTATATAAATTTTTAGCGTAAAATGTACCGTTCTCTTAGAAACAACGCTTGAAGCGACCGTAGATTTTGCATGTCAGTTACGCGCACGATATCAATGTTCAATAAAATTTGTATCAGCTCGACGGTAAAAATTGATATCTTTTGATTCAAGTGACCTATTAACAAAAATCAAGATGCGTTTTAAAGGTAAAGAGTTCAGCTTTCAGAGCTAACCTAACCTTTAAAACCTACAGCATAAAATTTTAGTTTCGAGTTTTAGCAACAAATGTGAGGCATATAAAATATGCTTAAACAACGCTGAATTTAAACTTTTACACAACAAACGATCTAAAACATTTAAAACTTTTTTTTTAATTAGACTAGTACGTTTTTAAAAAGAACAAAACTTCTTCAATGAACTACACCCAAAACCGTCTTCTTAAATGCATATCCCGCGACGTGTGATCGTTTGTAATGTAAAACATTAACTTCTGCGTTTTTTATTCATATTTAAAATGCCTCGTATTTGTTAACACAACTCAAAATTGAAATTTCATGTCATAAGTTTTAAAGATTAATCCCTGAAAATGAAAATTTTGCTACAACTAGTCAATGAAAGTAATCATTTTTCTTGATCTCACGAGAATCGTAAAAAATTGCAAAAATCGCGCCACGTTAATTCATTTAACACCTTTATAAAAACTAAGTTTATTCTTGGCAAAATATAAAAAATTCATACGAAAGCTGTACTCTTTGCCTTTAAAACGTATCTTGATTTTTGTCCATAGGACATTTGGATCAAAAGATGTCGAATTTTTACCGTCGAGCTGATACAAATTTTATTGAACATTGACGACTGGACTATAAAAATTAGTTAAATTGTTTTTATTTTTGTTGCAATGTATTGTAAGTTACATTACTGTATTAAAATTTCATTATTATAGCGTTTATTATTTTTTCGTTTATTATTTCGTTAATTTATTTGGGATAAAATATATATAAAAATAATTAATAATCGTTTCAAACGATCATTTAAATATATAAAAATATTGAAAATATTCACCTGCTTGCCAAACCTGTTCCCCACCAGCCATAAGCATAGCTCTAATTTTAATAAAAGTATCCCTAATGGTTTCCTTCACAGAATGAGCTTGGGCTTGGGACATTCTTCTTAAATTTCTAACTTCAGCTCTCAGATCTTTCGCCTTTTTCTGAAGACCTCTCAATTGATTGTACATTTCCGGTGTAAGTTGTAGATCTCTGTATATTCTGCTATCGTAGCTTGGAGATAAGGATGTAGATTTTCCCGGAGGTGCTGGCTTCAATCTGTCTCGTTCTAAAAATAATTATTTTTAATGTTTTGTTTGTTAAACGAGAAGTCAAACTAGTAAAGATTAATTAATAAAAATATTTGATTTTAATTTTATTGTACAATTGTGTTTCAGATTAGCAAATAGTGATATATAACAATACCACAGAAATGATTGGCATAATAAACTACCAACCACTATTAAATATTTTATTAATATTCGTTATTTAAAAAGAACTTTGAGTATTTGTAATAATGTAATTTTTACATAATGACTTAAATAGAAAACAGTGCCAAATATATCTTTTTTTCTTTCTACGTATTTTTCCTATCAGATTAGATTAAGAGAGGTGGCCTTTCGGCCTATTCCACTGCGACCTTTTCAGATCTATTGTGGTCCTCTAGTCCTAGATAACATTCTCTAGCCTGACCCTTTTTATAAAGTCTAGTAGCTTCGAGACTGTACCTTCCATGTAGCTATTTGCCGGTGGATTTTCTTCTCCCAATGCAAAGAACCGCACATTTGCCAGACTGTCACACTGACATAAAATGTGCTCTGCTGTTTCTTTTTCGAGGTGACAGAATCTGCACAGGTCATCATCTGATAATCCCATCAGCTTCAAGTGCCTATTCAGCTTACAGTGCCCTGTTAGAAGACCTACTATGACCTTGACTGTTTTCCTGTCTTTGCTTATTAGGTCTGGCGTAAATTTTGGCGAATGTTCTGTAATGAACTGTTTCGCCTGTCTTTGTTCTGGTGAATTCCTCCACCATTCCAGAGATTTACGAGCTACCCACTTCCTTGTAGCCGTTCTTGTTACTGATTTAGCAACTCCGCAGAAGGGTTCCGGTCCAATGAATGGCAATGATGAGCCTTGTTTGGCCATTTCATCCGCTTTTTCATTGCCCTTATGACCCTCGTGCCCCGCTACCCAGGCTACCGTAACCTTGCTACGGTCTCCTAGTGTACTTAGGGCACACACGCAATCCCATACTAGCTTAAAATTGACCTCTACAGAATTGAGTGCCTTAAGCGCTGCCTGACTATCTGTGAAGATGGCAACTGAACAGAACGTTCTTTCCTGCCTTTCTATTTCTTCCACGCAGTGATGGATTGCAGTTATTTCCGCCTGGAAAACTGTCACATCCTTAGATAGACTTACCGGGAAATCTATCCCTTGATTTGTCCCTACTATGCCGGCTCCCACACCCTCCGATGTTTTTGAGCCATCCGTGTACCAGGTAGCAGCAGCTTGTATGGGTACACCTTTATTCCAGTCTTCCCTGCCTGGTATCTTAATTGTAAACTTATTGTTGAAGCTATATCTCGTAGGAGTTGTTTTTAAGGCCCCCGTAATACACAAGCATGCTAGCCTTTGTGTATTAACTAGCAGCCTTATTGCTCCCACTTGCTGCGTCTTTGTGCACCACGTCACCGAGCCATAGGTTATCATGGGTCTAATAACCCTTGTATATAACCATAGAGTCATTTTGGGGTTAAGTCCCCAATTCTTACCGCACATTCTTCTACATCTGCCCAAGGACATAGTAGCTTTCTGTGTGGTTTTTAGAATGTGAGTATTCCATGTAAGCCTATGATCAAAATATACCCCAAGGTATTTTGTTTCTTTGGCAAATTAAATCTCTGTTCTTCCCATCACCGGTGGTTTTAGGCCTTGTAGTGCTGTTTTTTTGGTGAAGTTGACAATTTGTGTTTTCTGAGCATTGACTATCAGTCTCTCTTGTTTACACCAGTCGTCAACTATATTTAGGGCTGCTTGCATTCTCTCAGACACTACCTGAGCAAACCTGCCACTGACAACGACTGCTCGTTTTTCCTATCACTACAGGATCAATTGCGCGATCAATTGTCATTGTTAGCTACAATACGCATTAGTTCTTCAACACGATAAGATTTTTTCTGCCTTCTTGATAACGGACTACCTAAGCTCTGACGTCACAATGGGCGGGATTTTAAAAACCATTCCAAACATTTCTAATTTGTGTATTTGTTCCATAAGAAGTTGGAAATATTTTATATATATTATTAGTTTTTTGAATTGTTTGAAGAATAAATGAATATCAAAGTATTAAGATATTTACTATGAATATTCATATTTCAAGGTTATGTTATTGTTTGATTAAAACTTTAAATATTGTTTACTGTATTTCAAGGTATTTTATTGTTGTTTTTATTAAGGTTATTTCAAAATTAATCAATAAATCATTGAATTAAAATAAAGTTAAAAAATATTTAAATTAATGTTCTTTTTAAGTGCTAGTGATTGTATCCCCTAAAAGACTAAATCTCTTCGTTTTCTTGTAGTTTAAATAATAGTTATTAGTAGTTTTGTTGTCATTACTGAAAAATTCAGTTATACTGGATATATTCAATACATATTTACTAGCCATTATATGCCCAGATCTAAGAAAATTATAAACTCAAAAACTATTACAACATTCAAAAAACATTGTTTTAAGCACTCATTATGGCAATTTGATAAAAAGGTTTCTACATAATGTTATATTCCAACTTAAACTATGAGAAAACGAATATCTTTAGCCTTTTACACAATAAAATCACTGGCAAGGAAAAAAGAATAAATCATTAATTTAAATATTTTTCAATTATGTAAATAAATTCAATGATTTATTGATTTATTTTGAACTACTCCTGATAAAAACAAAATTTAAATACCTTGAAACAGTACAGTAAAAAAATAATTAAAGTTTTAATCAAACAAACACATAACCTTCAAAACATGAACATTAAGAGTAAATCTCTTAATAATTTGATATTCGTACCTCACAAATTTACAAACAACAAATAATACCGACCGTATAGAATGAATGTTTGTAATCTAAAGTCCTTATTTACCATTCAAACAATTAAAAAAACCAATATTTCCAACTTCTTATGGGACAAATACACACAAAAAAGGTTTGTTTGGAAAGGTTTTCTAAGCCCCGTCCATTGTGACATCAGACTTAGGTAGTCCATAGAATAATAGGATTTGTTTTAGTTTTATCTTTATATTCTTGTTCTTTTCGTGCCTAGCTCTCATTTAGAGATGATTTTCACTCCCATGTCTCTACTGATAATTTAACTTGTTCATTTTGCAACTCCCACTATTCTTCTTTGTTCCGTCCTAAAAATGTGCTTATTCTAGTCTTTTTCTTGTTAGTTCCAATTATTACTTAGTCATACATATAGTATTTCCGGCTACTCTACAAAGTAGTTTCATTTCTTTTATTTCCAGTATTTTTTTGGTTTTTAATAATTCTTGTCTAGTTTTTGCATTATAAGTGATGATCTTCTAAATTTTTGATTTCGCATAAACGATCATGTTTTATTTCGCGTTTGTATCGTTTGGATATCCTGCTTCCCACTATTCTTATTGTTTATTGTGGTGCTTCTACATGAACCTAATGTTTGTATAACTAAATGTATCTATTGATTTTGTATATATATATCATGTCCTTAATCTTGGCTAACTGTATTAAAATTTTAGCCAATATCTTGGATAAAAATGACACTTTTATGAGTCATTCCAGATTATTTTTATTATACATATGCGTGGTCGGTATAGCATAAAGTATGTTTATTATAGAGAAATGTAAGACTTCTTCTTCTGGTAATTCCTTCTCCTATCCGAGGTTGATTAACGTCATAGCCGAGCGTATTTTATTTACAGCTGCTCTGAAGAGGTCTATTGGGCTGCAGTTGTTCTTACCTTTAATCTTTCTTTGTATGATAGCATATATATGAAATATCTCAGCATTTCATATATATGTGTCATCCCTAGTAATGTGGCGCAGATATTCCAGTTTTCCCACTTTAAGTATTTTAATGATTTTATACTCTTTCGGTCAAATTGTCCTAGCACTTCGGCATTAGTAACTCTTTAAAACCACAGTATTTTGAGCATCCGTCTATAGGACCACATCTCAAATGCTTTTAACATCTTTATTTGTTCTATTTCCAATGTAACGTAACGTTTTAATGCTCTTATTTTCAATTTTAGATTAAGATCACGATTAGTAAGAATCATTTGCATCTTTACAAAAGCTTGCCTTGGATATTTCCAAAGCTTGTCTTAGAAGAAATATTTAATGGATAGATAGCCCGATAGTCGGCCGTAAAGAATGTAGGCTAATATTTTGTAGGTCACGTTTAGGAGAGGCTAATTGTTCTGTAGTTATCACAAATTGTTTGATCTTCTTTCTCATGAATAGCTACAACTGTACCTACGGTCCAGTCTTCTAGTATATTTACCTGCTTCCAAATCAGTTCTATTGGTCTACTTATACAACAGGTCAGATTTTTTCGCCATGTTTTTAGAGGCTCAGAACGAATGCCGTTTGCTCCAGGATCTTTCTTTTCTTTCAATTTTTGTATTGCTTTGTATCCCCCTTTCTTTTGTCTTCCAGGCCTTTGTGCTGGATTTCTTTTTCCTGCTACCTCATCTTACTTCTTAAATTAAGTCTTTGCTCAAAATTGTCTGCCTATCTTTCTAATATCTTGTTCTTATCATCAATAATCTCTCCTGTTATATTTCTAACTATTGATAATCTAGGTTTGAATTCCTTTATATTCTGTTTAACCTTCTTATAGAAGTTTCGTGTTTCCATTTGTGTGTTCGCTGCTCTAGTTCTTTTAGTTGGTTTTCTTTTCTCTTTAGTTCTTTTATTTAATCTGTTTACTAAATATTGTAGTGTATCTAAGCTCTTAGCTTAAATAACAAAGCCATCTGTAAACCTTATGCTTTCCTGCTACCTCATCTTACTTCTTAAATTAAGTCTTTTCTCAAAATTATCTGCCTATCTTTCTACTATCTTATCCTTATCACCAATAATCTCTCCTGTTATATTTCTAACTATTGATAATCTAACTTTAAATTCCTTTATGTTCTATTTAACCTTCTTATAGAAGTTTCGTGTTTCCATTTCTGTGTTCGCTGCTCTAGTTCTTTTAGTTGGTTTTCTTTTCTCTTTAGTTCTTTTATTTAATCTGTTTACTAAATATTGTAGTGTATCTAAGCTCTTAGCTTAAATAACAAAGCCATCTGTAAACCTTATGCTGCTTAAGATTTTTTTCGTTTATTGCTGCACCGTACTCTTGCTCCAACAATGCCTGTCCTCAAATGCCTCTCTTAATGTGTATGTTTTCTGCTCATAATTGTTAATTTTGATGGCCGCAATTTGTTTTTAATACAGATTAATTATAATACGTATGTTTTGACTGTCTATATGCTTTTCTCTTAACAGCTCCACCAGTTTCTGATGTCTTATTATATCAATTTACAAAACTCTTTCACTGAATTTAAGTAAACTGTAATTATGTTACTATATCCTATTTAGACAAGTTCATTACATTTGGATCATTTTTAAGTTATTTGGTCGTTTTTTACGAACATAAAAATAATAATATTAATTGGCCAATCTGATTTCTTATATGTCTTAACTAAGCCATGTATTTTCATCCTTTTTTACGTTTGCTCTCGATCTTTCACTTGATTATAAGTTAACAAAACGTGGATAGATAATATGAATGTCTCATTACATCATTATTTCTGGTAAGAAAATTCTATTTTCGGTAGTCGGAAATACGGTAATCTCTATTTTTTATATATCCGATTGATACTTAATACTAAATTAAATTGCCAGCAATTTAATTGTCAAAGATTTGATCATATGTTTTCAACTTAAGATCCTGTTTTAATATTATTTAAATATCATTTTGAATTTTATATTTTCTTTTAAATTTATATCCAATGTTACTTTTTTATACTAGTTACATTCAACACCATCACCTTTTAATCCAGTAGATTGCGAGCCCTAAGAACTATATCACGGGACAAACTTCAGATAGTTGATAGTTTATTTTTTTTAGTCATGTGTTTTAATGTATATGAAATATGGGAATACGGGCTTGGCGGAGGAAAGCGATGGATAGGGACGACTGGAGAGAAATTATTGAGGAGGCCAGGACCCACGCAGGTTATAAATCCAGAGTGATGATGATGATGTTTTAATGTATTACTATGTAATTAGTTAATTACTAATAAATAGGTTCAATCAGCAACATACAACAAAATATACTTACTCTAACAGAACTAATTAATAATAAATAATATTTATTTTGTTGTCAACTAAACATTGGGACATAGAAATAATATTTATTTTTAAAATGAAGTAGTATCGCATTTGACAGATTTTTCTCAGTTTTCTGATTCCATTTCGCAGTAACTTGCCTCAGAGTACTTCTTCGACCTTTTTTGCAAACTTTTACTAATATTCTCCATTTCCTATGAGAAACTAGTTTTGAAGACCCGGGCTTTTACCTTTTTTTATCTCAAATACTTCATGTTTTCTCATATTGCTTAATTATCTTTTACACTTTAGATTTAGGGATATTAAAGTAATCCTACACTTCAAGGATTGTTTGCTTGCGGCAATCATTTTTAATCACTAACTCACGAATTTGGGAATTTGTAGAGATACTAGGCACCACTGTATTAAAATATTACAGTGATTGACTCAATTTGACAAAAAATTAATTGTAGAATATAGTTTGACGTTTGTTAGAGTGTCCGAATGCATTATTTTCGCAGCCTAATTGTTTTATCTTGTGTAATTTTTATGGCAACCTTAAAATTGTCATAAATGTAGCATTATTATCATAATTATTAAAAATAATAATTAAGTCAAACTCCTGAATTTGTTATATATTTCAATGCAAGAAGTATGAAAATAAAAAAATGATATGTGCAAACAATAACTTTATTATTGAACTTACGAAAACTGCTATTGCATTATTTGGAAGACGCATTAAAAAAACAATACGCAATAGAAACAGAGTTTCCTAAATATTCATCATTGGAACTAACGCAAAAAAGACGTTATGAACAGAGAAATCATCAATTACAACATGAATTTCTTAATTATTCAGTATTAGGTATTACCACTCCTACTCCTGATTACACTTTCCAATCGATTTCGCATGGATCGGATGACTTTTCTAATAAATTCTTGAGCCATTTCTTCCCATTCATCATTAAGCGCAGCTCTTAATTCTATTATGCTGCTTGGTGCATGATTTCTGTCCTGGTCCCTTCGTTTAAGCTCATCCCAAACATTCTCTATTGGATTTATGTCCGGGCTTAACGCAGGCCAATTTATTGTAGGTATGCCGATCTCAGATAGATAGGTGGTGGTGACTCGTGCGATATGGCATCGTGCATTAAAATAAAGGCATCACCAATAAATCCCGCGTATGAAACTACATGTTCCTCCAAAATGTCTATGATGTTACGATGTGCCGGTAAACCTCCTCCACGTCCTCCACCAGGCACGAAAATCAACTCGGTTTTCCCATCCATAGAACTGCCTGCTCAAAACATACAAGAACTGCCTTCATGACACAATTTCTCGTATACAAAATTGAGTAAATCGCTCTCCTGGCCTTCCATAGACTCGACGCCTCTTGTCGTTGCCATGTAGGCAGATCCTACTTTCATCGGAGAATAATACCTGACTCCATTGATAGTCGTCCCAATCCAGATGTTCGCGAGCAAATTCTAATCGCCTTTGCTGCAGTTAGCTTGGGACCCATAGCTGACCTTTTTGGTGTCAGTTAGTCTCTCTCTGACTATCCAAATGCTGGTCATCACACCTTGGACCTATCGAAGCTCTTCTTTGAGTTTAGCATCACTCAAATGTCGATTTCTCAGGGATTTCGATACAAGAAATCGATCATCTCTCTCCGTTGTTATTCGTTTACGGCCTCCTCCTTGTCGACGTATATAATCAGCAGTATCTTGGTACCGACGATACACTCGGGACATAGCAGATTGTTAAATTTAGTCGATTTGCCACGGCCCTCTGGCTCAGGCCTTCTCTCAATAATTCTACTGCTTGAGTTGCGTTGACGGACGTGGTATCCATTTGTAATGCAGTTGCGAACTTAAGTGACTGATGTATTAGTGGGTTGCTATGGAAATTGATGCGTTCGATGTTAACCGAACGGGTTAAGTCGGTGCATGTCGATTTCAATGAGTCAAATTCTGATCCCCTCTCTACGTGTTGCATTATTTATTTGTAATGCGTCATCCAATTCACCAAAAAACAAAATTTTTTTAAAACTCAATAATGAGGTTAATGATTGTACACTAAATATTTTTAAATTTACACTTTTTAGATTGAAACAGGAGACGTACTTTCGCAAAATAATTTTGAGTCGATTATTTTGCACTCAAGTGTAGTTTATATGTAGTAGTTGTTAGGGGTCGTATATTCGACACTCTAAATAGTAATACAATTTTCTAGGGTCATGTTGGTTATTATTTTATTTCATAGCGACTTTCTTTTGAATTATAAATTTACCTATTTATAATACTGTTAACTCAAACCATTTGCGTGACAATAAAAGTAACATCAAATATTATACCAAAACACACAACACATTTTCAAACATAGTTTAATAGTAAAAAAGCCGTTGGAATATTTCATATACACTTACTTATATTATCTGAAAGGTTTAAAAAAATTAAAATGAAACCTATTTTATCTTACCCTGAGATGAAGTCCTTGGTAAAGTTGATGATTTTATTGCGGGTTTTGCCGGCTTAGTATCCGCTGAACAAAGCAAAATACAAATTTGTTAGTTAAAACACAACATGCATAAAAAGGAAGCGGTTTATACAAACTTTCATTTCAAAAATAAAATTTTCAGCTAGTTGTAGTATGTTAAAATATTTCGTTTTGTTTTTAATAACCACGTTATTATATTGTTAAAATTTATATATTCGAGCTAAAGCAAAAGACGCTCTTCATTTTAGAAACAATGTCTAATCTATTTTACTAGATATACCTCGAAAACATAAAAATAAAATACGATATACCTGAATTAAACATTTAAAATAAAATAAAGAAAAACGAAAAAATCAAAGCAAAACTGAAGGGAACTAATGTGAAGAGATTAGATATACCAAATAGATTATAATATATTCGAAAACATAATTGTGTTGCTCAAAAGACTGATTTTTTACACAATTCTATAAATTATTTAATCGACAATCATTCATATGCCATAATATTATTTAAAAAAAATCATCGTAAGTTGGAAAGTTGGAGGTAAGTTGAGGAAAACCTTATCTAATCGTTATAGTAATACTTTTATGGTTAGTTATATTGTGTCGGGACTTCTAGAAGCCTGATATAATATGTATAATCAACCAGTTATTATCACAGGATTATCAGCATAATGATTTTAGCTAATCTTATTCTTGTTCTTATTGATTTAAACAGCTTATTACGTCCATGCCAGGGTCTCAAATTAGCACCCATTTTTCTACAAGCTTTGATTTGATTGCGTTTGACATCCTATTCAGAAGTGACCCAAATATTTGAGGCTTTTTCGTTTTATAGTAGGCACTTAAATAGTAAACATTTCCAGTTATTTTCTTGTTCGGCGTGTCACTTCCATATATGCCTTTCTATCGATCTAATCTTTAGTGTCCGTAAAGTAGCCCTAGCAATTTCGATTTTATTTTTATTCTCTAGTTTTCTGTTTCTTTTACTCTTTGGTTTCCTGTTTCTTTTCGTCCTGTTACTAAACATCGTTTTGACTGGACCTCTATTTATAGAAATAGTTGTGGGTTATATTGTAACCTTGGATACCAAATTGGTCATGAATCATGACCAATTTGGTACCCAACCAGAACATCAGTATTGGTGGAAAAGAAATAGAACTCGTAGATAGATATAAATACCTGGGACATGAAATTATGATTGGCAGGGATAACCAGACTCATGAACTGAAGAGAAGAATCGGCCTTGGGTGGGCAGCATTTGGAAAACTGAGAGAAACTTTTAAAAGTGAGCTGCCCACATGCCTAAAGAGAAAGGTATTTGATCAGTGCGTCCTCCCAGTCTTGACGTATGGAGCAGAAACACTTACCTTAACAAAAGCAGCAGCTACCAAACTGAGAGTCACGCAGAGAAGAATGGAGCGGTCCATGTTAAGAATAACTCTACGAGACAGAATAACCAACGAAGACATCAGGAGAAGAACCGGAGTGACTGACATCATCGAGAAGATAGCCAGACTAAAATGGAGATGGGCAGGACACATAGCCAGAATGACAGATGAGCGATGGACAAAGAGGTTATTGGAATGGAGGCCAAGGGAAGACAAGCGAAGCGTCGGTCGACCACCTACAAGATGGACTGGCGATTTAAGAAGACTCAATAAAAACTGGATGAGAGCGGCGCAAGATAGACGGGGTTGGAAACATAAGGAAGAGGCCTATGTTCAGCAGTGGACTCTTGAGGCTGGATGATGATGATGATATTGTAACCTTACAGAAGGGTTGTCCTGATATTGACTTTTATGGTAAAAATAAAAGTATTTTATTGTAAGCATTATTTACATTGTAGCATTTTTGTTCACCCGGTATATCGTGGGATCCGAAAAAAATCCTTAATCTTTTTGAGTTTCTGAGATTGATAATCTTAACATCTTGGAGTCTGTCTATAATAAAGAAAACAAACAACAATTTATGCCTGTTTTTGTTTGTAATGAATTGCGTTCGTCGGAAAACTTGAATAGAAGGACTGGCGGACGTCATGAGGGCGGTTATAGAGGAAGGAAGTCCTAGACATCCCGGTAGGCGATCGTAGCGGTACGATGTAGTAAGTCTGTGCTTCTCAATGGGGATCCAGTACCATATTTTTTGGATTAGTCCATCCAAGGTTGGAAAATATTTTTGGAGATTAAATGTACCTTTGAAAGTAGTGTAATCTGGTGACAGTATGTAGTCAATGAAATAGAAAGTACGAGAGATCTGAGTTGCATTATGCCAATGAAAAGTGTTTTAAGTTGCATTTTATGGGTTTTTGGGGATAGAAGGACAAAGTGTAAGTTATAATATTTTTTTGTTTCGCTTTTTTTTTTCTAATAAAATAAATTAATGGAAGATGAAATTTTCTATAGAGACATTTGGTCAAGCCAATTTTTTTAACTAATCATACTTAATTTTATTTTGAAATAAAAAATCACGTGTTCACGTGAATAATCACGTGTTCATTTAAGAAATATATCAATGACACGATATTTTTGACGTCAATAAATAAGTAAATAAATTATACCAAAATATAGTCAGCGTGAAAAATAAAAAGACTGGTTTGAGAGTTTTACATAAAAGTTAAAAACTACTAAATTATTAAGGGTATTCAGTCCATTCATTTTTCTACGCAATCGCCATTGAAACTTATACGGTCGTCATTTTGAAATAGCCCAACCCTCGTTACATGGAATAACGACTTAAAGGATATACTTATGAAATGTGAAAGAAACGAAAGAGGTTACAGATTCAGTTTCCTTTTACTTATAAAAACTCTATCATAAACACCCGATTCAAGCACCACATATACAGACTCTTAAAACCTTTAAAAAAATAAACAATTCAAATCATCACAAGAAATCTTTGTCAAATTGGTGTAATCATAGAAAGCGAAAAAACTGTTTTTTTAAACCAATTAAAACTTAAAAAGTTAAGGCCGCCGAAGCAGGTGGCGCCTCTGTATGCTAACCACTGTAGTGGTGAAGTTTTAGGAGACATTCGTTGGACTTTCCAAGTTTAAATTTTGTTCTGAAGCTATTTTCTTGTAGCGTGTTAAAGAAATTACTATTTAAATGGGAATAAGCCACAATTAAAGGTTAAAATAAGTTTATTGACGTTTCAATTTCCACTTCAGAAATCGTTCTCAAAATACAAACATTAGAAAATTAATTTTTAAATTAATTAATCAATTAATTAATCAATACATAAACATTAGTAAATTGATTAATTAATTTAGTATATTAATTTACTAATATTTGTATTTTGAGAACGATTTCCGAAGTGGAAATTGAAACGTCAATAAACTTACTTTAACCTTTAATTGTGGCTTATTCCCATTTAAATAGTAATGAGTTTGGATTTGTATCAACCCAAGTATCTAATGAGGTTGAGATAGGCCGAAACGAGGTTTCCTAGGGAAATCAGCATGAAAATTAAATTTCTTTTGTAAAAATGTGCTGCATGTGCATGTGCATAAAACAGCATGTGCTGCGACGATATATATATATATATATATATATATATATATATATATATATATATATATATATATATATTTATATGTATATATATATATATATATATATATTTATATGTATATATATATGTATATATATATATATATATATTTATATGTATATATATATATATATATATATATATATATATATTTATATGTATATATATATATATATATATATATATATATATATATATATGATAATCCATAAAAATCAGAAAGGAAAACTAAATACCTTCGAGAAAACCCTGAAAAATAGACTCAGAATAATAAACTGGAATCCAAGAGAGAACAGAAGAGGAGTGTGCAGATCGCAGAAGGTGTCTCTGCTGAGTAGTCATCAATAGAAAAAAGTCGAAGAGGCTTATGTATAGGAGTGGACAAACAGGGACTGAAAAAAAAAATGCAATAAAAAAAGGTATGTAAGGAAATTGAAAGCCTTGGTCAAAACCATTAGCCAAGAGACCTGTTTCGAAAAATACTATACATACCAAGAGACTCTAGAGTTCAAGAGAACCAAACGAGTTACTTAAATATTGTGGAGCAGTAATGACAGAGCAATTAACAGCATTAATTAATAAATGTGGTGTGTGTCTACACCGTATTCCAGTGTTTTCTCTGAGACAAATTCTAGAGAAAACACTGGAATACGGTGTAGACACGCACCACATATTTATAGACTACAAGGCAGCCTACGACTCTGTAAATAGAAGAGAATTGTTTAGAGCAATGATAGACCTAGGAGTACCAAATCAGTTGGAAAGTCTAACTAAACTAACCCTTGAAAAAGTTGAATGCAAAGTATGAATCCAGGGGGAACTCTCTGAACCTTTTAAAACAAATAACGGGCTACGTCAGGGAGACCCACTCCCCTGTATACTATTCAATCTAGCTCTGGAAAAAGTAATACGTACGTCACAAATCACAACTACCAGTTCAATATATAACAAATCTGTGCAAATCCTAGCATATGCTGATGATATTAATGTTGTTGGGAGAACGGAAAACGCAGCACGAGAGGCGTACGTAGCACTAAAGGAAGCGGCTACTAAAATAAATGAAAATAGGTACGCAACCACAAATACTACGGCCACTTGTTATAGAAAATGACGTCATCGAAGCAGTTAACGAATTTGTATACCTGGGAATGCTCGTCAATACTGAAAATGACACTAGCGCAGAGATAAACCGCAGAATTTGCACGGCTAATAGATGCTATTTTGGGCTTAATCTCCTTTTTAAATCTACGGTTATATCAAGAAATACAAAAGTAAAACTCTACAAAACAATAATACGCCCAGTCCTAACATATGGTTCAGAAACCTGGACTTTAACAAAAAGCAATGAAAACATGTTAGGATGTTTCGAAAGAAAAATACTAAGGCGAATCTATGGAGCGGTAAATGAAAATGGTGTCTGGAGAAGACGATACAACTTCGAACTCTATAGAATATACCAGGAACCAGATATCGTAAAACACATAAAGATAGGACGTCTGAGGTGGGTAGGCCATGTAATGCGGATGGAACAAACCGACCTAGCTAAAAAAACGCTCCTTGATAGACCTATTGGTCAAAGAAGAAGAGGAAGACCCAGAACAAGATTCCTAGATAACATCGATGAAGACATGAGAAATATGGAAATACGTGCTTGGCGGAGGAAGGCGATGGATAGGGACGACTGGAGAAAATTTCTTGGGGAGGCTAGGACCCACACTGGGTTGGAAAGCCAAAATGATGAATTAATAAAATTATAAAACACAATAAAATACCAGAAGAATGGAGAACGAGTAAACTAATTCTACTATTCAAAAAAGGAGATAAAAAACAGCCACAAAACTACAGAGATATAAACTTGTTAAATACTACGCTAAAACTTACAACTAAAATTTTACAAGTGCTAATAAATCAGAGGATAAAATTAGCAGGTGAACAACAGGGTTTTCGTAGTGAAAGATCGTATACAGATGCAATATTCGTTATAAAGCAAATTACTGAGAAATCACCAGAGTATAATAGACCAGATTTCTGTATCTGATTGACCTAAAGAAAGCGTTTGACAGAGTAAGACTCAAAGATGTAATCCATCTTCTGTATAATAGAGACGTTCTCCTAAATACGTATTATAAAAACTATCGATAACATCTACCAAAACAACAAAATGGAAGTCAGAATAGATGGACAACTTACAGAACCTATAGAAAGAGGCAGCGGAATAAGACAAGGGGATTCTTTGGGTCCATGCTCTTCAATTTGATCATGGATGAAATCATCAAAACCGATAACAAAGAAAGAGGATACAGAATGGGAAACAAAGAAATCAAAATACTCTGTTACCCAGACGACGCAATATTGATAACCCAAGATGAAGATAGTCTATAAAGACTGGTCCACAGATTTAACATAAGAGCAAAAGAATTTAATATGACTATTTCATCTCAGAAAACTAAAATAATAGTAGTCAGCAAAGAACCAACCAGATATAAAATAGAAATTAAAAATAGAAATTAAATATAATTACACTATCTAGCTATGGAGACCTGGACAAAGAAGTGAGGGATCAAGCACAAAAAGCAAGTAGACTGGCATGATCCCTTAATAACACTATATGGCAAAACAGACGCATTGACACTGAGATGAAGTCAAGAATTTATAAAGCCAGTATAAGATCAATAATGACATACGCCTCAAAAGCAAGACCCGACACAGCCACAACGCAAAGGCTACTGGAAACGACAAAGATAAGAGTACTGAGAAGAATTACACGAAATACGCTGAGAGATCGAAAGAAAAGTGAAGATATTAGAAAAAAATGTAACGTACAGTGTATAAATGAATGACTACAAAATAGAAAAAAGCAATGGAATAACCACATAAGCAGAATGGAAGAGACCCGTGTCGTCAAAATAGCAAAAGATAAGTCACTAATCGTCAGAAGAAGTATCGGACGATCGCGCAAAAGATGGAGTGACAATATTTCATAGAGGTATTAATCCGCCAATGAACAAGCAGAATTGCTTATAAAGAGGAAGAAGAAAAAAAAGAAGAGACTTAAAAGGAAAAACTTGCTTTGTTGAAGACCACACGGAAACTCGGGAATAAACAGAAGATATAGACATGGAGATCACACCGTTATCCACCAGAACCGTGATCAAATAGGAGAAGAATCTGATACTCGATAGTGAAGTAAGTAGGGTGGTCAATAAACTTAACAAGGAACCAGGTTCAGATATAATAACAGCGGATATCAATGATAAAGGTTATACAAGAAATCATATTAAAATTGCTTGGCCTCTTCTGTCATCAAATATGGTATTTCAAAAAATGGCACACTGACTGGAGATAATCTAAAATCACAATCTCTCTCTTTCTCTCGCTCTCTCTATCTATATATCTATCTTTAGTCCTGACTAAGTCTTGTTAGGACTGAATAATATTGTCCGTCTTTAAAGATTTCTTTCTCTGATCATTTCTTTTAACTTATGCATATGTATTTTCCATATTCCTGCAATTTGGTCGATCCATCTTGTTGGGAATGCTCCTCATGATCTTCGGTCTGCTACCTTTCCTTCGACAATGTCTTTCCGTGTTTTCTGTATCTGCCCTCATAACATTTTTAGAGTTCGTGAAATTTGATAGTCTTTCCATATTTTGGTCATCTTTACTAAGGTGTTTGCAAATAATGATCCCAGATATAAGTATGAGCTGACAATCTGAAACCGTTGATGATGATACATCCATCCATGACCATGATCTTTGTCTTTGATATGTTTAACTGCAGACCAAATATTTGACTTTTGTTTTCAACCAGTCAATTGTATGAGATCAATTAACTCTTCTTGACTATTTGAAAGAAGGGCTGTGTCATTTGCAAAACGTAGGTTGTTTATTTTTCGTCCATTTCTTGAAATGCTATTTTTCCATATTTCAAGTGCTCTTCTCATAATATGCTCCTCATATATATTAAATAATTGTGGAGACAGTATATTGTTCTGGACACATAATTCGTTTCTGAGTATGTCAACCACTTTAACTGTTTCCGTAGTAAGTTTGTATAGTTTATCTACAAGCAAAATTAAGTGTGATACGTCTTTGAGTATCTGCCATAAGGGTTGCCATTTGACCCTATCGAACCATTTGCAATAATCTATAAAACAAAAGTATAGAAAAGTATAGTGGGATATTGAATTCCGTAGATTTTTACTAGTATTTTTCTTATATTCGAAAGTTGTTCTTTAGTACCTTTTTGAAATGTAGTTTGCTCTTGAAATGTATCTCTTTATAGGAAAGTTTTTAAAAGCAATAACTTTCAAAACGTGGTTATTATTTTATTTTTATGCTTATTTCTTAAGTAAGTAAATAACAATCAAAATACAAAATTCAAAAATATAAAACATATATGCACCATCCAGAATTTTTGACTTTTTTGTCAGTTTTTCTCTTTTCTCTGTTAATTTAAAAATTAAATATATAACTAGCATTGTATGTTTATTAGCTAAACTCGCAACAACTAGCTACAACAAAGTGATAAATTAAGTATAAAATAATGAGCGAACCACCACTTAGAAAAGTGGTCTGACGTTTAGTAGTTTAGTTTTTTGCAAACCTAAACAAAATATTTAAATAATGACGAATGTCATTTCATCGAAACGTTTTGAAGCTTTATTCCTATTAAAAGAAAAACGACTTTTAAATGGATAAACACTAAGAAATATATGAAAACCTAGTCTTCCATCCCTAAAACTGACACGCCTAATTCTTAAAAATAGATAAAAAATAATTTTTCCTCTAGACTACAGAATTTTGCAACCCAATATCTAGAGATCTCTTTAGATCAATGTCGATTTAATAAAATATTCTGTTCTAAAATATAACAACGTACTATAATTTAGACGTGAATACCATTAGAAAAAAATTAAAAATCCGATAAAATACGTAATTATAATTATAAAATTGGGACTAGTTTATTTTATGTTTTGGTCAAGAGATTTTGTTTTATATTATATTTAAAAAGAAACCTTTATTTTGAAAACTGCCTCGTTCTTGGAGATCGATAACCTTGTGTAGTTAAAAAGTTAAAGAAATAATTACGAAGAAAACGTAAGACTTTAAAAAATCTCTTACACCGAAATTACACACACACACACACACACACACACACACACACACACACACACACACACACACACACACACACACACACACACACACACACACACACACACACAAGAAATAACACTCAACCCAGACTGCAAGATCGTACCTAGTACACATCTAAAACTGCAGAACGGTCGGGTTCACGAATATTCGGTTATGGTGGGAATTTAGACATTTCTATTCCACTAGGAGAATAAACCTCTGTATTTCAGTCAAAGATTTTTGCCATTTTGCAGAGTTTAACCGAAATTAACACGAAGGCTTTCAAATAAAAGCGGACCAATAATGCCTTCAAAGCCAAGCAGCCATGAAGGCATTTATAAGCCCTAAGTGGACTTTATAGACTAGTGAGGAAATGATGAGAAGAACTCGATATACTGGTGAAACATAAGTGTCATATTGTGGTATGGGTTTCAGGTCACTAGGCAGTATACGACAAAGCAAGATCTGACGCACTTCTCAGAAGAGCATCAGCTACAAAATACTTCGGTTCAGACTTGATCATGTGAGTGCCAAATAGTCCGAGACCTGAAAAACATCTGGATCCGAGGGTAATATAACTCCCACTGGGAAAATTTACCCAATTTATGGCAAAATGAATATTGGACGAACATGTGCAAATAGGACTAAAGTACTTTTTAAAACAAGCAAAAATCAGCTCAGAGTGATTATAGTCTTCCTTACGCCAGTCAATGGACACCTGCATACATAGGGACTATTTTATCCAGACTTAAACTGCAGTCTCTATAGCCGAGAGCCTAAAACAATCAATCATATCTTGCATCATTGCGAGGCTGTCGATAGTAGGCCGCAAATATTTTGTAAAGATTAACAAGTAACTCAAAAAATATATGACATCCATTCACTACACCTGTATAAGCTGGCACATAATTCCAAAATCCTGGAATAGGTATCTCAGAAGTCAAAAATAACGCAAAACAACCTCATCACACGACGGAATAATATCGTATAGTGAGGGGTGTAGAGTGCTTGGTGGTTGGAGAGAACTGATTCTGCAGCAATAGACCATAGAACTATAGTCTTGGGTCATATAAAAATGAAGAAAGAAGGGCTACTAACCATTCTAATTTAAATATATTATTGGTAAACATAGAACGAGCTGCACAAACTAGTGGTGTTAAAATCAATCAGACCAAAACAAAATATACGCAGGTAAGTAAAAACGCAGAAATAAGGCAGCCACATAATATAACAATAGGAGAATACAACATAGAGGGGGTAAAAAACTTTATATACTTGGGATCCCTAGTCACGTCTGATAATAACGTTACGGAGGAAGTGAAGAGGCGAATATTTATTGCAAATAAATGTTACCATGGCTTAATTAGACACCTAAGATCAGATAACGTCGCAAGAAAGACAAAATGCCAAATATATAAAACCCTAATAAGACCGGTACTCACATATGGCTCAGAAACCTGGACACTCACTAAAAGAGAGGAAACGTTGTTAGCCACCTTCGAAAGAAAAATCTTGTGACACATATATAAGGGCACAAAAGAAAACGGAATATGGAGAAGACGATACAACTCTGAACTATACAAACTATACCAGGATCCGGATATTATAACATTCATTAAAATAGGACGGCTGCGTTGGATAGGACATGTAGAAAGAATGGAAGAAGGCGAAATACCAAACAAAATATTTAAACAGATGCCAGTAGAAAAAAGAACAAGAGGAAGACCGAAACTGAGATACTTAGAACAAATAGAAAATGATATAACAACCTTAAAAATAAAAAACTGGAGAAAAAAGCACGAAACAGATCAGAATGGAGAAGAAACCTGGAACAGGCCAAGACCCAAAAAGGGTTGTCGAGCCAGTGATGATGATGATGATTGGTAAACATAAAAATACATTTTATTTTATATCGTTCTTAGAAAAAATGTAATTTTCATTAATTTCAAAAAATTTTTCATGCCAAAATTGTGCATGCAAAAACGTATATTTGATTAAATCAATTTAAATATTTACATATAAGAGTAAATAAATATGTTTTAGTAGTTACTGCTTTGTTACAATTCGGGATGAGCATTTTGTTTATTTGAAAAACTTACCTGCATGTTGCGGACTGTGCTGTTTCGGAGAATTCATATCTGGGGGCTCATCACTGAACGAAACAGATTTCTCAAACGACACTGATTTATCTAAAAATTAGATATATTAAATTTTGTATTTATTATACTATTTCTAATAGCTGAGATAGTCTTCAGATATCTTTATAGATTTTTTCAGAGAGATAGTAAGATAGCCTCTAGATATGGAAATGCTGTTTAGACTGTCAGGTTGCACTATTTTCTTTGAAAGCTTAAGCTTGAATGCACAAGCACTAATAAATATGTTGTACCTGTAGCTCAACAATTCTTAAAAAATATATTACAGCGCTTAAGCGTTCAAAAAAAAATAGCAAACAATATGTAAAAAGAACACGTTAGCCAACCGTTACAGAAATTTTCATGCCGACATGCATAATGTAATTATCTATTTATTTTGTATGTATTTTTAATATTTTTTTAATATTTAAATTAGTAGTAATTTTATTTATTATATTTTATTCTTTAATTGATAATATGTTTAAATTATATATCAATGTATATGTTAACTATATTTTTTAATGCAATACATATTTATATTTTACATATGTTTTTATTATTTTAGATTCTCCTTAGCATTAGTCTCCTATCTTTAGAATTTTTATTTAGAATATGGCATTAATAATAATAATAGACATTGGTGTATTAACAATAAAAGGTACAACAAAATAAGATGTAAAGCGAGGCGATAAAATATCCAAAATTGTTTAATAACACGAATACATATTCAGGGTTAATCACTTAAAAGACCCCAATGTCTGTCATTTGTGAACCCCTTCCCTACCAATACCACAAATGTTTAATTTTGGATAGGCAATACAATACGTGCTGTATATCATTAGTCAGATATTTCGCTTGAAAATTTAGACACCCATGATTTTTTTTATATTAACGCTATTGCAAAAAAAGTATAAATTTTTTAAAACTGTTAAAGTTGAGACCATCTATCTATCGTCCGTCGGCAAATTCAAACAAAAATATAACTTCCAGACCATCTTTTACCACCTTTAGTCCAGACAAAATAATATATGTATTTAATATACACACAACGCAAAAGTCTAAGGATATTTTAATAATTTGACAATACCAATGACAGAAATTTCATGACAATATAAATTTGCTTGTACTATAATTGTTGATACATCCACTCACTTCTTATCAAAAAAAAAATTGTAAAACTGATAGTAATACGTGTTTTAGAATGTTTTTATAAGGGACAAAAAAATCGACATTTTTATGTATTTTTTATTTTTAATTTTAGTCACTTTATACCATTCGTGCTTAATAGGTGAGTTAAATATATTGTCTTTTTACCATGCAACAACAACATTTAACGTTAAACGAGATGAATAGAGCCGTGAGCCTTCTTCAAGCTGGTATGCGACAAACTCAAGTTGCTGACCAGCTGGGTGTCTCCCGAAGCGTCGTAAGTTCTTTATGGCGTCGGTTTAGAGACACTGGGAGTCCAGCCGAGCAACATCTAGGACGTAGTCGCTCTACAACCGTCGCTCAAGACCGATATTTAATTTTAAATGCCAGAAGGCAGCCAACAATCACAGCACCCGAGCTGGTTAATGAATTACAGCTTGCACATAATGTAACAATTAGCAGCAGTACTGTGAGGAATCGTCTCCATGAAGCCAATCTTCGTAGTCGGCGACCACTGAGATGTCCACCTCTATCTAGAGGCAATCGCGCTGCAAGATTAACCTAGTGTCAAGAGTTTTAGAATTAGACTGACAATGAGTGGGCCACAATTTTATTTAGTGACAAGTCTAGATATGGATTTCATCCAGATTGTCGTCGGACAAGAGTTTGGAGACGACCAGGAAATGGAAAACATCTTCAAGAAGTGCATGCGTACAGAGGTGGTATATTAATGGTATGGCGCGGAATCATAATTGACGGAAGAACTGACCTCATTTTAATACGTGGCTTTCTCAAAAGTCAGCAGTATTTGGAAACTATTCTTGAACCTGTTGTGCGCCCGTTTGCTGCTGCTGTTGGAGAAAATTTTTTACTTTATGCATGATAACGCTCGACCACATATTGCACATATTGTAAGAAACTGGTTGGATAACGAGGGTATTGGTGTATTGCCGTGGCCAGCACAGTCACTGGACTTGAATCCCATTGAGTATGTATGGGACATGCTCCAACGAAGAATTACTCCACATATGGGCAATATCTACAATGAGTTTCAATTAAAAGAGCTTCTGAGAGAACAATGGACACAACTACCTCAAGCAGACATTAACAATGTGATTCGGAGCATGAACAGTAAATTAGAGCTATGATAAACCAACGTGATGGCCATACTTTATTTTAAGTTTATATTTCGTATTTTTGACATTTTATGGTGGTATGTGAAACATGGGTGATCTGCAATATATTTTTTTTTGCTCCAATTTTCTGTTTTTTTTTGCAATTTATGGTTTTTGACATATTAAACAACAATTTAAACTACAAATTTTGTATTACTTTTTTTAAGTTGATTACAGATAAACAAGATACGTCTATTTATAAAAATATCCCTAGACTTTTGCGTTGTGTGTATTTTTCACTACCAAAAATTTGATGCTTTAACCAAATAATGCTTCAAATATAATGTGTAGAATAATTTTGAATTACGTTGCTAATGAACTTGCTTTTTTGTCCTTAAAAGAAGAAAAAAGTTTCAATATTTCGTCTAAATATAATCGTCTAACAATTTTAACTGTACCCCAAGTATTAATTTTCAAGTTTTAAACTGATTGATGTACGATGAGTAATCCGGTTGTAAAAATACCGGCATGTGCCTTATCTAAGGGACTGGACTTGCAAATTTTTAGTTTAGTTGTATCTTTGCAACTAGCTTGTTTATACATATATGTGCATTGTCCATTGCTTTAATTTTGAGTTGTGTTGAAATTTTGTTGTGAGTAGTTATAATACCTGTAGTATTTTTTTGTTGTTTGTTTTTTTGAAACTGTCTATTTGTGTATAAAGAAAATGTTTAGACCATGGGAAAAATCATCTAGAGTTTTTCGTGCATGGGAGCAAGAGAACCCAACTAGTAGTAGAGAAAGTGTAGTAGTCAACAATCTTTTAAGTCTAAGTGGTACAAAAAACAATGACACTGAGACTGTAACTGTAGAAAAGTGTTTAGGACTTCCGAAGAAAAGGATTGTTTTGAATGAACAATCTAAGAAAATTTGTATGAACGTTTAAAAAAATGAAGTTAAATGTGTCGATAGCAATTAAAGTAAATTGTATACTCACGCTTAACGACTAGATGTCTCTAGTAGCATACTCTGGTAATTATTTTTTCTATAATTGCCGAGTAGTCGGTGCGTTTTGGTTTAGTTTGAGTTTTCTTACAAGCTCTCTCTGATGACGGGAAGACCCAGAAACACGTGTCAGGGAGTGGTAATAGGCTCAAATTAAATCGAAACGCAACCATTTTCGTATATGTTTAAAAAAATCTTCAAAATGATCCTGAAAATAGCTATAAAGGCAGTATTATAAGAAAAGCGGCCTTTCTAACAGGAATCTAACAGGAAAAGAGAAAAAAAGATCGGATACTGGAAAATCTAAACAAATTAATATCGTGACTGCTAAATGTTTAAGGAATTTGGTTTACGAGGAATACAAAAAAAAAATGTAATACCAGCAATTGATATTATATATACCAAGCTTGTTGAGATGGGAAGAAGCTGCCAAAAAAACCACTTTACGTAGACGGCTGAAAATACTTGGGTTCAAATACAAAATCGTTGATAAACGGGTAGCTATTATGGAAAGTAAGAGGATAGTACACTTTGCGAAAAAAAAAAAAATAGAAAAATGTAGTGTAGATTATCATTAGAATATGAATTCTACTATATTCGAAAAGTGGTTTAAAAATACACTACTTCCCAATATAACACTGGGCAGTGTGGCAGTTATGGACAATGCTAGCTACCACTCAAGGCTTCTCAAAAAAATTACTTACAGTTCGTCTTTAAAACAGGAACTAAAAGATTTCCTTTCAGATAATGATTTGTATTTTGAAGACAACTATAATAAGAAACAGTTACTTGAAGTGCTTCGTACTAAAACTTATAAGAAACAATATATACTGGACACTACTGCAATACAACATGGCCATAATGTTTTGAGGTTACCACTTTATTTTTGCATATTCAATCCTATTGAACTTATTTGGGGACAAGTAAAAAAACGGATTCGGAGGAAAAATAGTTTTCCAAAATTTGACGCGAAAGTGGTCGATTTAATTCGATATGAACTATCAGAGATTACAAGTGCCGACTGGAAAAAAGCAGTAAACCATGTAGTGAAAATAGAAAATGAGTACAAAATACTAGGACAATTATTTTCAAACAATAGACAACTTATTATTATTAATCTGGTGGACAGTGACGATGATGAGAGCTTGTCTGCAGGAGAAATATTTTAGACAAGGTACGCTTATATGATGATTATTTCAGTTAAAACAACTCAGTTTTTCATTATAAATTGCTAATTTTATTTAAAGCAATATTTTCTTAAATGTAAAAAACTTTTCCATAGTTTCGTCGATGTACGTCATCGTTAAACGCTAATAGGGCTTTTTAACACTTGTCATATGTCGTATAATTTTAATATATCTAAGTCATACGTTATTGGTATATAGTCTATACCAATAACTATACATACCAAAGACGTATGACGTAGATATATTAAAATTGTATCACATATAATAAGTGCCTGAAACAAATCAGGAGCGTTGAAAAGCCCTACAGAAGATGCCGTTGTATCACCTAGTATTTTTTCCGACAGGGTGTAGAGTGATAATTTTTTTTACATTTCACTTTTAACCATTTAAAAAACAAAGAAATAAAACGTTTTGTTTGTTCTTCCAAAATCAGATTTTCTGCTCTTTGACTATACTATACACATTACACATTGTTATTTTATGATTTAATACTTGAACCAAAAAATTTGTGTCGGTGAAACAACCAATATCGCGATACGTCCCTGGACATCGGTTAATCGAATTTCATAACATACAAATATTATCTGTTTGAATTTGCAGACGGAAGAAATATCGATGGGCCTGACTTTACACCTCTTAAAAACTAAACGTAACGACTATGTTTTGCGAGTCTTAATTTCAATTTTTTCCTGCTGTCAAAAACTACATGAAAACGAAATGGCAGAAAAACATTAATAGGAAACTTTATTAAATGTAACGTAAATATTTCTGTGGCTAGAAGGCAAAAGGGGATAACTCTCATTTGGAAGTTTTTCAGTACACACATGTTTAGTTCATATGGTCTTTTTGTTACCTTATAGACGTAATATTAGTAACGTTTGTATATTTCTAGATCCGACTTACATTCTGTTAGATATATTTAAGTCTTTTCTCTAAAATTAATATCTATGTGTTCAATATTTTGATAAATTAAAAAAAATATTTTAGGATATTTACTATTTTTAATTATTTCAAGAAAGCATAAGGAGATAAGTCAAGTTATAGTTGAAATGGACATAAAATCATCTTGGTAAAGTTTATTATCAGTTATTTCTACTTACAACGGGCAAACACAATAAAGCAAAGAAAATATTTTGTTCTGGATATAGCATTGACAGAACAAGAAATAAAACGTAAATTTTTTTAAAAAGTTTATTAAACATGGAGGTTTCGACAGCAATCTGATGATACGTTTACAAATTAACAATTGATCAAGATGCTATTTAGAAAGAGAATCAAAGGAGCATTCTAAATACAAAATAAAAACATATCTTCTATTTAATACGAACAGAATAGCTTTCGCAGAAAGAAAAAAAAATGTTGATGAACACAAATATTTTTCGGAAGCTGTTTCTTTAAAATAATAAATTACACAAATATATGTTTTAGAATATTTTATTAAAAATTGTCATCACTAAAATAATTCTCTATGTCTGGATCTGTGTCAGCAGTATTATCCAGATCTTGTGAATTTCGTGGGATTTAGGCAAGTCCACGATAAAATTTTTTTGCACTCTCATCAAATAACTCAATAAGGTCTAAAAGATCGCTTACTTTTTTTGTAATCTTTATTGTCGTTATTTAAACACCTTGATACAAGCCCTTAATTCTTTCGCGAATGGAGGAATAATAATTGTTATTTCGAGTTGCCATCGTAGTGAACGTTCCTTGATAAAATTTGCGTGTGCTCTCTTTACAATGTGGACTGTACTGACAAGAAACTGATACGAATATGATTTGTGTGGACACGGCATTCTTGCAAAAAGGAATAACTTTGTATATCCTAGCAATATTTTCATATATATTTCTTCTATCACATTCCGGCAAAAGGGGATATCTTGATTTAATGCCTTTTACTAGCACACATTTCGAATAATTCTTAAGTTAACATGACTTAAATCGTTTTGCTTCTCAGTTAATTTCATAATGTTAAAATATATGTGCACATATAACATTTTACTAGAAATTACTGTTTTGCTCTCCAGAAGATATCTTGAGTTATATCCTTAAAACAGTCGTAACGATTAAATTGTAGCCAAGTTATCCCTTTTTGATCAATAATAATATTTAAATTAGTAAACTTTCACTTAACTCTCTTTACCAGGATTGTGCGGAATCAAAAATGCTGGCGAATGGTATACATAACACTACTTTGCAAAAAATCGACTTATCCCCTTTTGCCTTCCAGCCACAGATTTATTTAATTAAATGTAAAAAGTCGATGTTCGAAATTACGACGAACATTTTAGAGCATTTCGGTGGTTACTAGACTAGATTCATGCAGTACTCGTCGTCCCAGCTCCTTCAATGAGAAGAAATGGTATTACAATTCTTGCTTTTTAAATAACCCCATAGGAAAAAGTCCAGGAAAGTTAAATCAACGGATCTTGCTGGTAACCTCTCCGTAAAATCCATTGCCTAGAAAACCGTTTATTAAGGTATCGCCTAATGTTTATGCTTGTCATGCAAATAATTTTCTTAGTAACTTTTATTATTTTCGATTATATCTATTAAAATAGGATCAACTATACCTTATAATAACTCTAGATATGCTTTCTATAAATTTCATAAATTTCTGCCCACTTGTTTAATTTCAATGGCTATTGGGTATGTGTTTTGTGGAAAACTCTAGAATTATATCTATTTTCTTAGTCATAATCTCACAAAACTATAGTCACTGTTCTGAATTATCTTTATTTATTTCCTATTCAAAGTGTAGTTTGTAGAGATGAAGTTTCTAATGTTTTCGTACTCTGCGGACAGTAGTGCGTAAAAAATCAAATTAAAATTAGTGCAAGTTAATATGACCTAAAATTGCTACATCTAAAGTCCTAACACACTCCCTTTTTTATCAGCTACTGATCTCTTGTCATAATTTTGTTTAACTAAACTCTATCCAACGAGAAGCGTTAGCCCCAGTAAATAACTAAATATACGCGTATAGGGTTATAAATATTTTAATCGGCTGTCGTTTAGTGCTTCCTCCGCCTTCTTCAGATCTATATTACGAAAATTAAGTGATTTATAAAATATATGACTGCATATTTTTAAATAGTAGGTCATTTTTGATTTAATGCATTTACAAAGTGGGCAATACATGTTTTTCTTATCCCACATGTCATCAACTTGGGCATGTATACTCATTATAAAATTTTTTGTTTGTATTTTTGGTGCAAATTAAAAGAAAATGCAAAAATTAATATTGGAAGAGATTTCGAACGATACAGATGCATCCACGGCCACAGTTAGGAGATAGCCTAACTAGGTCTTTGCACTGTTGTCAAGTTGTTATAGTTTGTCTGCTACATAGGTTTTAAATCCATGTGTTGACAAATCATGAAACATGTGCACATAAAATTTGCAATGCATATGAAATGAGAAATAAAATACCATTTTCTTTTAAAACACTTTTATATTTTGCCGCAAAACGTATAGCTTTATTCATTAGGTGAACGAAACTAAAATAAACCTGTAAAAACTAGGTATCTACCATATTTTTTTTAAAGCTCAAAATTAAAACTTAAAAAAATACATTAAAAAGACACGTCAACAAGTCTAAAAATATGTACTTACAATACTAGGTACATCGTTAAAAACGTATTTCTGAAAACTAATAATATTTATCAGGATAGAGGCAATAACATTTTTATTATTGGTAATTTTATTTTTCCCCAAAAGGGAAGAATGTAGTATAAGTAATGGCGAAAGAAAAGATTGAGATATTTACCAAAAAAAACCGTTTTGCGATTCTGGCGAAAAAATTTTGATCCTGAGGCAAATGTATGTTACGCAGTTACGCATTATTCTTATCAATAAGGTTTATAAATAATAATTGTGATTACTGGGATATTTATGAAAACAAATACAAACAAATCAGGCTTATATGCCAAAAAATCGTTCGACTTTTGTTTTGTGGCTAACTTATGAAAAAAATGTGGCTATCAAGTTTTGTTCCTTTTACTTTGGCATCGTTAAAAACAATTAGAAAAACTGGAATTGTCACAATTACTCACCAATTTCTACAATTAATGGTTCAACCATGAGCTCAATAATATCATCAGGTTTCCAGAACTTTTTTTTACTGTATTCTGCACATGCTTCACATAGATGCAAAATTTTTAGCTTCAGCCCAAATTAGCTCAATAAGATTTAACACACAGTTTTAGGGTTGTAAACGCGAAACGGTTTTATTTTGATCTTTTGCCACTTCATCAATAACAAATTTGTTATATTCAGCCTTATGCGCAAAAGTTCAACGTATGTCGCAAGTATGTCGTCATCGAAGTCGATATTTTTTTATCGTAACCAATCTTTTATTTTTTGCTTTGTCTATAGATAGTAGATACTTTCCCACTTTTTTGCAAATAGTAAGGAGCATTATCAAGAATTATTACACAGTTGTCTTTTAAATAGGCAACATTTATAGGCCACCTTCTACAAAACCTGTTTCAATCCAATATGTGTATTAATCAGTATTGTTCCCTTGCCCGATGGATTTTTGCTGCTTCATAGTTTTGTCGACCCACACATGAGATTTTGTATATCCCGCATTTACTCATGTTTCATCTAAATAATACATTGTGCCGTTTTCTTCCGAAATTTTTTAATGGATTTTATAAAATTTTGCCTCTATAAAATAATATCTTCTCGATCTATAAAGCAATGTATTTACCCCTACGTATTTATGGAAAATTTATGAGAAGTAGTGATTTTAAAATTTGGCAAGCTTTCGTCGTTGTTTACGGGTACAAGGACTTTGTCTATAGTTGGTATCTCGTTAAAAAAAAAATAATTAATGTAAAATTCATCGTATAGTACTTTTATAAAAATCGTTTTGTCCATTTTGTTCAGTATGGTTTTTCTGGGCTTGTTCTTTTTCGGTGAAGAAAACCCTTTTCTACTTTTCTTTTCCCTTATAATTCCCTACATAGAAGTTTAACTATTTTTGATAATGTAATTTTGATTGCTTGTGGCCGCTTTTTTGGAATAAATTTTTTCACAGAATCTGTAGAACTCAATATGGTTTGTAAAACTATAAACTAGATCGCAAAACTGTAAACAGTGTAAAAAATGTTTAGCATACAGAGTAGTCACTTTCTTAATAAATATGAAAGCAAACTATAAGAAGTATAAACACGTAATAAGTTTGATTAAACGAGCCGATATGTGCAATCACCATGAAAGCTATTTTTATCCACTGAACTGAAATCTGAAATTCTCAGTTGCTTGGACCGGTTCTGTGGTCGATGCTTAGTAGCAAACGTTAAATGTGATCCTGATAAATTTGGCAACGCCGTGTTGTTTTGGCTAGCTATCCCTTCTCGTTGGATAGACTTTAGTTTTAATACGTATAAGTAATAAAGTTTCTTATCTTGATGAAGTTGATTAAATATTATCGCAATTCTCCTTGGACTCTTTTTATTTTCAAAAAATATGAATAACGAATTTAAAAAATACTTAGAATTTTTAGAAATTTCTTTTAACCCTTGAACGTCTACGCAGGACACCTCAGGAACACCACTACCTAATAATTTTTTTTAATATATATTTTAGTTGCATAAGTTGGCAACAGCCAACTGTTACGACGAAAAAAAAAGCGCCAGGGTTCCGCTGGTAGCCCACTTAGGCATCTAAGTTTCAAATTTATAATATTAAAGATAGTTTGATAAGAAAAAACCGTTAACACAGAGGAGTTAAAAAGCAGTTGTCGTAATTGCAATGATAAATCAGATGACTCGGAAATGGATTATGATGAAGTTGCAGAAAAAGAAGATGATGAGAATCTTAGAGACGTAAGTTTAGAAACAAAAGACAATGTAGAAATTCAAAGTGAAGAGGACTCAGACCAGGAACCAAAAGGAGTTTATAAATATGACATAGATCAGGCAGTATCTAAATTAACCGCAAACCCCGAAATGCAATTATTTTGTCGTCCCTTTCCTTCGACAAGAAGGTTACTAAAAAAGATAGTTAATGCTTGTCCAGGTAAAGACATAATTTGTTGGTACACAAATAAAGAAGTAACATATTTTGACGTCTGGAATAAAAAAAAGCCAACTAATCCAAATCAATGGACTTCGCTTAGAAGAAAAGAATTTAACTGTTTTATCGGTGTCCTTATCAAATCAGGTACGCTTAGATGTAAAAAATAATCTACAAGAGATATGCGGTCTACTGACATACATATATGTCGATCATTTTTCACTGCGGCCATGTCCAGGGACAGATTTAAACAAACTTTGATATTTTTGAGATTTGATGAAAAGAGTACCCGAGAAAAGAAAGAAACAGATAAACTTGATATATTTAGAGAAATTTGGTATATGTTTGTCAGGAACTGTCAAAAGACCTTCGAGTCATACGAATGTATTACAATTCTTTTCGATAATTCATCAAATCGAAACCAGGGCGGTATGGCATTAAAATTTCGGCAGCTAGTGATACCAAGAATTCTTACTTGTGCAACCTTTAAATATAAATTGGCAAGAGTTCTGGCGGTCAACCAGAGAAAAACCAAGGCTACATACCATAACAGCGGGCGAGCCATTATTACTACTTGAAAAAAGTAAACGTTAAAGCACGGTTAAATGACAATGACACGCACCTACTTAAAAAGAAAAATCTGAAAAATGAAATTACGGCTAAATTCGCGAATGTAAGGTTTATTTGATATTAAGAGATCTTTGCGAAATCGGATCAAAAAGTGTATTGAAGTAAATTGTGGGCGTTTTAAATATTTATATTAAATTTTTTGTAATTTTGTTTTTTAATTCATTATTGTTACACATTTTACACAGAGAATAAAATTTTTTATTGTGAAATCAAAATTCATTGACTTTTTGAAGCAAATAACTGGAAAACCGATTGAATTGCATGAATTAAACAATAGTAACTTATTTTATGTAATTTAACGCTTTTTCATCTTTTTTTTATTATTTTACCCATAGTTAACGCGAACAAAAAATTGCTTTCATTTACCAAACGCAAAGAAATGTAACTAGCGCCCTCTATTGGCAATGCATCACAGTCTAAATTAGCAATTAGAAGATTAAAATTCATATTTAAATTTTAAGCACTCGGTATCACGGAAACTAGCAATATTTGTATAAGACATGTTGGACAGAATCATCATATTTGTAGGTCCAGAATCTACAACTACATTAACCCTTGATTGTCCAAGCAGCTAAAAGTAACGGAAATGCCTAATCGGGGTATCTCACGAACCTCAACTAATTTTTATGTAAAACATCAACTCTTTAGCAAATTGTTAACAAAACTTACTTTTTATTATTATTTCACATAAATTTACTTTATCTAGATAGTAGTAAATCGCTTAACACTTGGTAAAAAACAAGAAAATATACATATTACAAGTTAAAATTAACGTAAAAATTTTTTTCGGTATATAATAAAGTAAAGTGAAGGTAATATATTTTTTTAAATTCACGTTATTAGTTATTGTAAGAGTTTCCGCAATATATGATTTATTGTTGCTTTCGGTGTTCAACACACACACAAGTCTTTTACACTGATCACAAATTGTTTTTACTCTTTTGTCAATATTTCTCGGACACTGGTAATATCTAGCTTGTTTGCCAGTACATGTGGCCAATTTGCGTCCCTTCTTCGTCATGTTTACAAGTATTCCGCAGTTACTGAATGGAGATTCCTGCATGTGGCACGCTTGTTCATATTGTTTCTAGCAAGTTCATCTCCCATTTGTAACAAAAACATTCGTCGACGAGAACGACTGTGTTTTTTTCAGCTAGGGTTTTTTTCATTTCATATGACAAATGAATTCAAAGTACAAATATCTATCATATTTTGTGAAGAGTCTGTAGGGCCTTTCAAAAGTTTTTCGACTACACGAATATTCTCGCATGAGTTTGACAGCCTTCTCGAACCCAACTTTGGTCTTCTTATAATCTAATCTATAAGAGGCTTGTTCTCTGACTGACTTAATAAAATGTGAACCATTTTATTTTGATACATATGATACCATATAAAGATCATTTGTAAATGCAAATATTGACGATTGTGCAGGTATAGGTTTAATATTTAGTAATAATGGTAAATCTGGTTTGTTTTTGCGAATGATACCTAGTAAAGTTAGTCGCTTTGTCGGTAGATAATTGGCTAGTGGAACAGTAGTGAAAAAGTTATCAGTGCTAATAGCTCGACCGCTATTATGGTATAGTTTTGCTAAATCGGTTACTGCTCTACAGCCTTGGTTTTTTTTTGGTTGTCTTTCATAATTCTTGCCAATGTATACCTGAAGATTGCACAAATAAGAAGTCTTGGTACCAGTAGCTGCCTAAATTTTAATGCCATACCGCCCCTTTTCGATTTGATGAATTCTCGAAAAGAATTGTAATATATTCGTATGACTCGAAGGTATTTTGACAGTTTCGACAAACATATCCCAAATATCTATAAATATAGCAAATTTATCTATTTCTTTCTTTTTTTGGATACTCTTGTCATAAAATCTCAAAAATATCGAAATTTGTTCAAATCTGTCCCTGGACATGGCCGCAGTAAAAGTGATCGACATATATATTATGTCTGTTTTTATAAATAAATAACATATTTCTATAAATGTATTGGCACTATTGCTATACTGAGTGATGCCTGGACAAGCATCAACTATGTTTTTATATATAAAGGAAAGAGGCGACATAACCATTGCATTCCGGATTTTGCGGGTAATTTAGGAACTGCCTCACCTATGTCATATTTTGGTCTAATCTGGTCTGTCCTCTTCACTTTAAATTTCTACATTGTCTTCCGTTTCTGAACTCATGTCTCTAAGATTGTCATTACCTTCGTTTTTTGCAACTTTATCAATAATCCATTTCCGAGTCATCTGATTCATCATTGCAATTTTGCTTTCTAACTCCATAACACAAAATGGATAAAAAACTAAATAAATAAATATTGTAAATTTGAAATGTAAATGCTTAAGATTCTTAAGGCTCTTTTCAAATGTTTTCATAGTATAATTTTATATTTTAACTTTTATCTTTTTATATGTTGTAATTTTAAAACGTGTATATTAGGTTCAGTATGATAAACGCAAATAGATTCTGCGTTTATACCTTTACCTGTGAGTTCCGCTATAAAAAGAATAAAACGTGTAATGTTATTTTTGGTCTCTAATTTTTATTTTGTAAAATAATAGATATAAATAGATAAAAGAAAATAATAACTGAACCTATTACTTTACTATTATTTGTCTAATAATAACTCGATGTGTTCCAGCATACCAATGATTTAACCCTTCTTCCTAAATTTCTAAATATTGTTAAGATAGGAATTTTAAAATCTTTTGACACAGAATATTATTCAATGACTTTTATACAAAATTTGTAACGTATATTAAAATGTTCTTAAAGCAAGTCTTGTTGACTTGTTTCTATAAATCACCCCAATCATTAAGAAAACAATTCTTTCATCCACTCTGTATTTTTTGATGGCACATCATGCTACCAACTTCTATTTAAGTTTAATTATTTGTTTGTTTCCTGTGGTTTTATTGTATCAACTAGTACAAAATAATATTAAATATTAGTAGACTATGATTTTATCGCATTCCAGAAATTCCATGCTTAGTACTGAAATTGTCAACTTACGACAGCCACTTTTACCCAATTTAGGGGCTTTGCTGTCTGACTTGATGTAAGAATCATCTGCCAACATAGATAAACGTGTTTTACATCAAAATGTATCTTCTCTGGCGCAAAATAAGAAGTAAACTAACTCGGGAATCAAATTTAGTTTATACGAGTAAAGATACTTAGAAAAAGATATTGTGATCTTTAAGATATACAAAAGATATATAGTAACTGAAATATACTTGAAAACTAATGGTCTAGTTATTTAAATGTTCAAGTTCATATTCTTTTAAGTTAATATGACTAATGAAGAAAAAATATATAAAAGTGACTTACTAATAATATCAAGTTTATTAGTTTTTATTAGATTTTATTAGACGAGATAGTTATCTTTTTAACAGCTAACTGTTATTATTTATTGCATGTATATTTTAAGACTTCAATCGTTTTATTACAAAACTCATTAAAAGCATATTTTATTTATTGGTTATTGAATTTTATGCCAAATTATCAGTTATAGAATCCTCTCTAATTCATTACGTGGCCTAGATTTTGCAGTTCATACTAAACTAATATTGCCTAACTTGACATCTGTAGATGACGATGTGCCAACGCAAGAGATCTGAGAAAGAAGTAAAAAGATTATATGAAGTTATCCTAATTATTATGCAATAATATTTAACGACCATTTATTTATCTATGTTTAACGACACGATACTGTTACACTAGGTGAGTCTAAGTCTAAGCTAAGAAAACAAGAAACATATCAAAAATACCTATCTAACAAAACCTTATAAACATATTTTGAAAAAATAGATTATGTGATAAAACAAGGCTAGAATGGATTTAGAATGGCAGTATTCACTGTTGCTAATAATAAATTATACAGTTATTAGCTTTCATTCCTAGAGAAAAGACATTCATAAAAGAACGTGTGGAATTTATAATTTATATTACTTTAAATTTATTTGGTTTATGTACTAGAAGTTCATTATGTTTGATGATTGAAGATTTTTCATCCTAAAATTTTGGCTGCGAATATGATGAGACCTAAAACATATAATACCGATAAAAAACGAAAGAAAGCTAGAAATGGTCGAAAAAGGGAAGAGCTCAGCAAAATAAAGAACAACGAGCCCAAGAAACGAAATCTGTGGCGACGTCGCGAAGAAGAGGGTTCTGAAGATAGATTAAGTAAGCAACAGCGAGAATTTTTGAAAGAGAAGGTCGACTAGACTGAGATTCAGTACTCCGGCAGGCACACCAATGTCAGGAAACTCCACAGGAAGCCGCCAGTAGAAGGGTTGGCGACTTGGTGCTGCTTCGTTAATATGAAGACCTGGAGACAAAGAAAGAATGACACGCAAGATTAGCACTAGAAGCCGTACTTCGCCAAGCTCGCCAAAGTGTGCAAACTCTTGAGGAAGCTGCCAGGAGAAGAGACCGTGACGCTAAGTGGCAACGTTTTCCTCGAGCTTATAGACCGATGAGGATCGTCAATTTAGCTTGGCCCAAAAAGCACCGATACGAGAAGAGCGATCGCAACGAGAGACAAGAACGATAACAACAATAACTTGCTTCCAAAAAAAACGTGTTCCAAAGAGTGCGTGTTGCACAAAACCGCTTTCAAAAAGACGGAGGAGCAATGCTGGATAATGAAGACGCAGTCACTGAGCATTCGTGTAAATCATTGGAAGTTCGCTGCTAATTTTAACAGCCAAGTTATCTCAGAACTACCAATTGACGGAAAATTTACCATGTGCTGCCAGAAGGGAAAAGTTACAGTTTCCCGCAAAACCTAATAACAGGAAACGATCCCACGAGTAAAGGATTTATAGAAAATATAAGGAGCATTAATAGTTCGTTCGCGTTTGTGTCCATGTGAGCAAACCTAGCTACTTCTCCCGGTTGCGGACCGTATTGCTTCCGTTGATAGAATCCACGGTCATATCCCTTTTGAAAGGGACGCTTCATCCAGATGCCGCCTAAAATCGAAGATTTACTTAACTCTACATCTTAAAACCTTCTGAAGCAACTACAGAGCGACTCCGAATGGCCGATAATCAAAGTAGTAACTCCAACGTAATGAAGCGACTTGCCAATTACTTTAAGTAAAACAACGGCTTTGCGTGGGCCTACAAAATACTTCGAGATGTAGAACGAGATGCACAAGAGAAAGCTGCGCAAAATGACATACAAGTTCCAGAAATTGTGATGGCCATCAACAAATTTATAATCAGGATTCCAGGCGATACAATAATCCAAGTTGCAGTTGTTTTTGACAATGTAGAGCCACCCTATAACTGAGACATCCTTATTCATCTCAGACCGTTCCGTAATGATCCTTTAGCTCCAAGAATTTAAAGGATCAATATCCTGAACAAAAACCTGGATGCCTTGGTTTATCCGATTTTTGTATCCTAACGGAGAGACTAGATGCAACAAATTGGAGGAGCACGACCATATCTAATCACGTAACTAGAATATACCTGCTACATTATTTTAGTCAGGGATAGTTTCAACCTGCTGCTCATTGGAGGAAAGCTGACACAGTAGTTTTTAGTTAATGCATATGTCTGTATAGAAAAAAATCACCTAAATTATGTGCGTCATAACCAAAGTGCATTGCGAGTGGAGAACTACAATGTCATTCAGCAGGTAGAAAGTAACGAGGTTCAAGGTGAAGCAGTGAATGGACGGCCTTAATATTACCCTCTTCCTTTCAAGAAAGCCCCCAAAATATACAGCAGCGGTTTCTAGATGCCACGGCCATTCTTACGAAATTCGGAAAGTTTTTTCATCACCAGGGCCTGTAACCGAAAGTGGAAGGAAATAGTAGAGTCTAAGGAAGCCTGACAGAACGTGGAACACAGACCAGATTTGGAGGCTGCAGTTTTTAAGCACCAGCTAAAAAAATAGTATTGCAGACCTGCAAAATGAACTTTTCTAATAGTTGTGACCATAGTTCACGTTAGTAAGTTCCAAAAGAGTGGACACAAATGTGGACAGAAATCCCGGATCGTGAGTAGTTTCCTTAACTCAACGAAATGGTGTTGTTCCACATGATCCACGGACCATGTGGAGCAGCTTACTCTCGCTGCCCTTGCATAGAAAATAACCAATGCAGAAAAGTACTTCCAAAACCCTTTTCTGAGGCCGCATTAGGAAACGTCTATGGATATCCTGTGTATCGATATCGTTATGGCCCACAGTATCAGAGAAGAGGTTAAACAATAAAAAATTCTTGGGTAGTTCCCTACAACCCTACCTTTTATAGACATATAATTGTCACATTAATGTTAAAGTGTGTGCATCAGTAAAGAGTGTAAAATTCGTATTTAAGTACCTATACAAGGGCCATGACGCAGCAAATGTGAAAATCTGGGAAGTAAACCGGGACAAGTCCTTAAGATTTATGGATAGTCGGCACATGAGCGCACGAGAATCAACATGAAGAATTCTGGCAATTCCCATGCACCATTAGTCCCAAGTAATCATTAGATTGGCTGTCCACTTAGCTAATGCCCAACCTATTTATTATAATGAAGCGGATGGAGGAAAAGATCTGCAAGGGCGGTTTGCTAGAACATCGACGCTAATGGCACGGTTTATGCCAAATGCAGATCCAGAGTAAGCTGAAGCCCGAAATTTCTTTTATCGGAAGATTTCCGAACACATGTTCAAACAAGACAAATGGGTCAATCGTTAACGTGAAGAACACAAAGTGATTGGAGGTATGTGTACCGTTAGTCCATCCGAACAGTAACGCTACTTCTTGCGACTTCTCAAGAGTTCAGAACCGTCAATGTAGTGGAACACGCGACCTTTAAAAATGCTGGCGCTGCGCTTGGACGGCTCTTGAACGACAGGATGTGACACTATCGAAGACGCCGTTTTATTTGAAACGCCAGCTTAGCGATTTATTCGCTTACATTTTCTCTTTTCAGAAAGAGATGGTCAATGACTTTGGATTTCACACACTCGACAAAAGGACTGCACAAACTGTGAAGCCTATGCCATATCAACGACAAATTGGTCCTAAATACAGTAATAAGGTAGAAGCTATGGGAATTTTTAACTTCGGGAACCCGCAATTTGACTATCCTCAGAGGAGCTACAGTACGATGAGGTTTTAGAATTAGTGCGAGCAGAAGAAATAAGGATAACGTTAAACACTGAGCAGTTAGCAGCTTTTGAGGAAATTATGAGAGATATCAGAAACGATGAGACTACTGTTCGAAAATGTTTGTTCATTGACGGTCCTGTAGGAAGTGGCAAAACTTATTTTTACAAGACTGTGATGCATCAACTACGTGGAGAAGGTTTAGTCGTTTTGCCAGCGGGTATATATGGTGTACCAGTTCCAATTCACGAAGCGTTTGCTTTTAGGATCAAAATGGCATCCGATGTAGCAAACTTATTACTAAATGCAAAACTGCTGAATACAGACGAATGTACAAGATCTTCTAAGCACGCTCTCCACGTGATTGTCAGACTTTTGCATGAGGTAATGACGGATAACATTCAAGACAACTATAAAATACCGTTTGGTAATAAAGTTTTTGTTTGGGGCGTTGGCTTTCGGCAATCACTTCCATATCTTCCTCACGTAACGCTATTGTTGACATCATACTGAAGAATTCTCAACATTGTAATACACGTCTTCCGTTAGTGAGTAACATGCGTTTTGAGGATCACGACCACAGTAATTAGTTGGGAATGGAACACTTTGAAATGAAGAAACCTTGGGAGAAAACACTGACGTACTAACAAGGGTTTCCAAGCGTGCAATACTGTGTCCCAAAAAGATAGATGTGGATAACCTAAATCAAATTTTAGAGCGAATTAATGGTGAATTCCATATTTAGGTGTGACGACAAATCAGTGACGATTCCATGGATGAAGATGACGAGGAGGAACGAACTAATTACATATATGGTCGAATTCCTAAATTTCTTGACACCCGACGGAATGCCACTGCACTACCTTCGTCTCAAGGTTGACGCAGTTGTAACGCTTTTTAGGAATTTGAACACCAAGAAGGGACTGTATAATGGGACACGTCTTATTGTAATCGGTTTGTCGAATAATGTCATTAAAGCAAAGGTTTTATCTGGATCAGCAAAGGGAGAAGATGAATTTATTCCTATGATTGACCTTTGCCCCTCTGAAACTGGACTTTCATTCAAACTTTGTAGGCGTTAGTTTCCGATTAAAGTCACCTATGCCATGATAATTAAAAATTCCAAGGTCAAACAGAACGCGTTGTAATCTTCATGCTTGAGCCCGAATTTTGTTTATGGACAGTTTTAAGTTGTATTTTCAAGAGGAAAAAGAAAGTCAAATGTAAGTGTCAAAGTTGTGGAGATAAAACGTAGCAAGGAAAATTAATCCAAACAGTTTTTACTAAAAATATAGTTTTTAAAAATGTTTTATAGGATTGTATGCAAAATTAATTAAAAAAATATTAAAAAATAAAAATTAGTAGTCACTAATAAATAAATCAATTATTTTAAGTAATTTTTATTTTCCATGTTTGTTTCATTCTTGCATATGAACTGCATTTCACACAATATGCTACATCCAAAGTACAACGAACTTGCTCCTGTGAGTGAGTTTACTCCCGTGAACGGGTTTACTCCCGTGATTGAGTTTTCTCCCGAAATGAGAAATTATTGAGGAAAGATACGAGGAATTAACTCTCATTTATTAGAAAAATAAGAGGAAGTCACGAAAAATTAGAGGGAGATACGATGAAATAGAAGGAAGGAAAAATTTAAAAAATTGGAGTGATTGTAGATGGAAATTGATTGGAACTACCGTCGCATGGAGATGGGCAATATCACTGGTGTGAAATAAAATTGTTTTATTTGATATTTACAATGTATATTATGTTCTATAATTCGGTACAATTACCACAGAATCAGTATATTTATATCTTCTTCCAATAAAGATATTGAGTTTGTATAATCATTACTTTTAACATTTATGTTCGATTTTATTTGTATTAATATTTATTTTTTTATTAGGTTTTAATATTTTTTGCACAAACACTAAGAAACCTTTATCAGTATTCTTGAAATCACAATATCTTTTTATGTAATCTAAAAAAATGCAAACTATGAAAGTCAAACTAATTTAAAAATACACTGCAAAATTGTAGACCCTTCATGAAAAGTACAGAACAATTCATAAAGGAAAAATCTATTTATTCATCGAGAACACACTTAACACTTTATTTAATTAACCCCAAATAAAGACTAAAAATAAATAGCCGTAAGTAAAGAATGACAACCTATGAGTAATACTCGTAGAATTTTAACATAATAATGAATAATATAAATGAAGCCTAGGATAGCGAATAGACTGATATTTTAACACAATTATAAATGTTTTGACCTCAGATCAAGAAAGTACATTTAATTTGCAAAATTTGTAAATTATATTTACTTTCTTGATCTGTGCGTGTAGATAATAAATATTTAATATTTATTATCTATTAGTACTACATCAATTGACTATTAAGATTTAAAATAATCAAGAATATACGAAGCTTGATCGATATTAATCAAAACCATAAATAAATTCCAACTGAATGTAAAGTTAAAAATCAACTAGTAATAACTTAAAAGTAACAACTAATGAGAAAAGCAGAAATAAAATAGTAAGCAAATATTCGAATATGGACTTCGAAGTATTCTTGATCCTAGCGTTTCGTCTGCAACTATGACGAACTTTAAAGGACTTAAAGTTATGAAGGTAAAAATAGATGTCATCTCATTTACATTAAAAATAAACAGTAAGTGAAATCACGTAAAGTAAAACGCATAATAAGAGGATAATAAGAAGTAAACTATTATAAAAATAGGAATAAATAAATAGCCCAAACGCAAAAGTAAATTGACTAGAATCGCCGAATTAAAGTTTCAGCAATATTAGTAAGATTTTTAATCTTACGATTAATATCCTGTTATTGATAATCTTGTTTTAAAGCTCTATTACGAGATGAAATAAATGTACCCGATTGACCCGATTATTTGACAAAGTTACCCATAGTTTGCATAGTTTTGTCTTATTATCATATATAAGAATGTTTGGTGACATGCTTAAAAGTGGTAAGTGTAATGTTAAAAAAAAAGAAGAAAGCAAAGTAAGCGTATGGTGAATACAAACCTGGTAATGACGTTGAACTGGAACTGGAGTTCTTATCGAACTCATCTGTAGAGGACAAATTATGTGAAGTTAGCAACACACTATATATACAAGCTTAAGACATTAGTCTTTTAAAAAAATAAAAACCTGACGCCTCTACATTCGACATTTATGTAATGAAGATAGAAATTTTTCATAGTATAATATAGTTCACTTGAAATTTTTGGATTAAATAATTGTAAAACAGTTAGGAACAGTACATAGTTAAATTCAAGGTTTAATTTAAAGGTTAACAACAGAAAAAGACAATATTTATATCTCCGCTTCTGTATTTCACTTTTAATTTTAATCATAATATGTAGTCAAAAATATCTGTTAAAAGAATACGGCTTGACTTAACATATAAATTATGTCAAAATATCTAATTGCGTTCTAATATAAACGCTCTATATCTATGAAATAGTCATTACTATTTTGCATAAGTTTTGCCTATTCCAGAATTTCTTAATCAAAATTTGTGTAGAAATAATTATTTATTTGTAATAATTTCGAAGTGTATAACATGGATAAATGTTTAAGAAATTTTTTCTTTGCATTCTAGTAAAGCTATATATCTGAAAAACATTCCAGAGCATGTCTCACATTATTTCTCATATTATTTTCTCCTTTCTTGTCTCTTCTTATCTCTGGCATTTGGTTGTCAGACCTGGTAGTCGAAATGGTGAGTATTTTTCATTTAAAGGAAATTATTTATTATAAAAATAAGCGACGTATATGTAAATAGATATATTTCTTCTTCTACTCAGAAGAAATACTAATTGTCTCTTGTCCTTTGTCGTGCTATTTTTATACCAAAGCCTGTCCTTTTATGAAATAAAATATCGATATTATGAAGTACCGATGTGCTCAAGATAAAAATTACCAACTACCTTAAATTAAATTTAAGGATTTTCCTGGTTAAACAAACCAGGTCTAAAAACAAAAGAGGTTACAAATCTTAGTATATGGTGTACTCATAATTAGTCAAAATATAATCCTCTGATCTTTTGGATGTTTAGGGTACATCAATTCGTCTTTATTGTTTTACTTGGAATTTAAAACTGAAGGCACTAGTTTATAACTTTTTTACGTGTTTATGGATTTTTTTCATCCAGCTGCATAAACCTAGCATGATAGGGTTCGTAGTGCGGCTTCCAGTTCAATTTTATTAATTCTACCTTGGACGCATTGTCGACTCGGGGATTTATGCTGTCCTCTATCAGTAGTGGTTTAGAGCCTAGAATTGTCCAGTACTGGATCCTGGGTCATTTATTTTGTTTTCTATAATAAGATAATGTTATCTTCGGATCCTCATTTTCTTCAAAGTTGTTTTGATGTTAAAGAATAAAAAGGCGTACAGTTCCGTTTATACAAAGCTTTTAACGTACATATAAACAACAAAGTAAAGGAAGGTCACCTAGTCCACCAGTAGGCGATTCCAGTAATTCGTGACCTTTCTTTTGTATCTGCATCTGTATCTGTATCTGCTCTGTTTGTGCCCTGGCAACAGGTCTGAATGACTTAAAACTCATCAAAATGACAAGTCTGAACACGGTTTCCATATGGTAAATGGTAAAAGTCCTGTACGACAAAAATGGTTTAAATATAGAAACAGAAAGAGTACGAAGAGAAATATGAACATATAAAGAAGAATTCATCAACAATTACTTGATGGAACTAACGAATTTAACGAAACGGAACTTAACGAAAAGGCGTTTCAGATGACAAATATCCAACATCAAACTGAATGTGTTCGTAAATATAGAAAACAGTTGTATAATATAATAGCAATAGCTATTATACCTAATTTTCATAGCAATATTATTGCTATGAAAATTAAGAGTGATATCAAATCAAGCGAAGTCCAAGTTTACAACCTCATAACTGACAAACTAGGTAGCAATCACTGGTTATTAAAATTTGCCCTTCTTGATTTTTGCACAGATTTGTTCGGGGTTTGTATTCTTCTCTTAAATTGCGTAGTTATCTATACGCTTCCCTTATGTCGTTGCTTTGGAGATTTTCTTCCATCTTCTGTATATTACCGTTCTAGTATTTTCTCTGATTGGCATATTTTATCTGCCCTCCGTCTTACATCTTCGTAGCTTGCTTTTCTTTCCCTGGTTCTTCTTTCTATCTTCTTCAAGTGCCATCTTCGTTCCGAAGGTTGGCGATCATCAGGGCTATACGTATTTTCGAAACTGCTGACCGAAACAATTCGTTGCTGCTACAGCTATACCATTCCCGTAGATTCTTTAGCCAGGAGTTTCGTCTTCTTCCTATGGATCTTTTTCCTGCTATTTTCCCTTGCATAATTATTCGAAGCAGTTCATATCTTTCGCCTCTTGTAATGTGTCCCAAGTATTGCAGTTTTCGTTTTTTGATCGTAAATATGACTTCCTTTTCTTTATTCATTCTTCTCAAGACCTCGACATTTGTGACTCTCTCGGTCCATGATATTTTCAGGATTCTGCGATACATCCACAGTTCAAATGCCTCTAATTTTTTGGTATCAATCTTTTTCAACGTCCATGACTCCATTCCGTAGAACAGCACAGAAAGTACGTAACATCTCATCAGGCGAAGTTTCATTTCAAGGCTCAAATCTCTTCCGCAGAACACTCTCTTCATTTTAGTGAATATGGATCTGGCTTTTTCTATTCTTATTTTGATTTCTGCTGAGCTATCGTTGTCTTCATTTATAAAAGTGCCTAAATATTTGTATTTGCTAACTCGATCGATAATTTCATTTCATTCTATATATTTCTTGTATTCATTAAACGTTCTTTATAATCCTATTCTAGCATGAACAAAATTAAAGTAGGAGTCCTACAGAGGAGCGTACTGGGATCCATAATTTATCAAATGAATATAATTAATAAAATGATTTTTTATTATAAAAGATTAACATAAACAGCTATAACCCTTCAGTAGTTTTCCCGATTTAAAGTATTTATGTGCTAAAAGTCTCTAAAGAGACTTATTGAGCTGTAAATTTTTAAAATTATTTTGGTCTTCTTTATGTGAATCGATGCTTTTAGGATATATCATTAACATATAAACAAAAATTAGATAGACACTGTCTTTTAGACTGTTGTACAATTTTTTATTCCATTTTATTTACCAATATCCAATTAAATAAACTACTTAAACTTACTTAAATATACTTAATATTATTTATTTATTTATTTAAGTTCTAAATAACATTATACTATGATCGTAATGATAAATGATGAAAATCAACTAAGGTAACATATAGTTGATGTCATGATTTGCTAGAAGTAAAGCAATATATCTATAAAAAATTACGTTTGAATTTATAGAACTAATATTTTTTTAATTACGGATTTCTAATATTTACGTATTTAATGTCATAATTTTTATTACTAAAATAAAAATTTTATTATTTCTACTATTATCATCAAATAAAGCTAGGACAAACATATATTACGTAACAATTTAAAAGTTCTATCTTAATTTTAAAACGAGTCATTTTTGACCTATTAAGCATATTATTTAAAATATATACTCTAAAAATGTAAAACAAGAGCATACTGTATTCTTTTTTGATCATTATTACATTTAAGAAACATTTTTTTTATTTAAAATAAAATGTCTGTTTACTATGGGTTATTGACACTGGCACAAAGTTTATTACAATATTTTTACGTTTACATACAAATACAATCTTTTTAGATACAAGTTAAGATACATTAGCTACATATTAATATAATTACACTAGGTAGTAAAGCTGATAGTCTTTTAGGAAATAAATTATAGCACTGTACATGTTTCTAGAACCGAATAGGTCACTTAAATTATTTTGAAAGTTGTAGTCTCTCTTTGGGGTTTGTAGTGGACACATTCTAGTAATATGTGCTGGACTGTAAAGGGGTCATTACAATGTTCATAGCGAGGAAGGTTTTCAGAAGACACCAGATATCCATGAGTAAGACGAGTGAGATCTATTTTGAGCCTTCTGATAATATTAATGTCTTTTCTGCTTATTTGGGGTATAGTTATGGAGGTAACAGTTGGTTAAATTGTGCGTAGTATTGTTGTTTGCAAGTTCCAGTGTAAAGAAACATTTTGATACTTTTTTTTCGAATTTTGATGGTGAATGGTGAACATAATATAAGTAAGGGCCTTACTAATATTTTTTTGTGGTCTTAACCTATTCCTTTACATATTTCCTAATCTTTTATATCGTTCAACCAATACCTTAACCTTTTGGTAGATTTAAATCTAGTTAAAGTTCGCCATTATGGCGGACGAAATTCTTCCTCACCCGCCACCATCGCCTCTGTCATCAGATATGGACTCAAATGTGGGGCCTTTTGGGGTATTTTTTCAGGGTAAAAATAGTAATGTGCTTAACTATCATATCTTAAGACTATCTATAATTTAAGACAGATAGTCTTACATTTATTTTACCTGAAAGAGATTGCTAAGTTTAATAGAAAGGGAAAAAATAGAGTAGGGGTAGTGTTCAAGGACAGACAATCCTCCAATTCGTTTATTCTTAGGAAGGACTGGAAAGAATTAGTATATGAGGTTTTAATTTCCACTCATCTTTTCTCTTGTAAAGGTATCGTCAGTTTTTAAATATTTGTCAGAAGAGGAAATTAAAATGCAAGATAATTCAAAAACCGTTTTCATCCCTACAGTTACTATCTATTTAACTTTTTCAGAAAGAAATTAAAATTTATGGTTTGCCCATAAGGGTGATCCCCTTTGTTAGTCCAGGTCTTCAATGTCATAACTGTCTTTTATATGGGCATTCTTCTTATCAGTGCAAGGGAAAAAACAGATGTGCCACATCTGGTTCAAATCATGATTCTCCCACGTTTGTAGGGTGCACTAGATTTCGTATGTTCTGTAAAACATCATATCACTGAGTCTAGACATTCTGAATGTAAAGAAAGAAGAAGACAAATGAGTACTAAAGAGCTCATGTCATTTGCTAATCTATCCCATTATAAAGCTAACCAAATGATTGCAAGGAAAACATCTAGCCCAAATTTGAATATTAATGATTTTCCTAATCTTGTAAACAATCTATCCTCTGCAAGACTAGTAAATGTAGACTTTGATCAAAGTTCTCATTCTAAAAAATTGGAAAATTCTAATGAGGGATCTCTCAAAGAATCTCATAGTCACTTTTTCAATAACTCCCAGACCCAAAGAGAATTAAATCAGGCTATATTATTGCTCCATCAAAATCACAGGGATTTTGGTGGAGCTTCACCTTCATTGGTGAATTGAATAATAAAACTTATAGTTCTCCTGAGGATTATGGTGAATTAAACGTAGATATTGATAATCATAAACACAAACGTGTATTAAATAATGCTATAAGTACTAGTCAGTCTGGGGCTAAGGACTCGGAATACTGATTTCTCCTCTCATCTTGAGCTGGTACACACCTGTTTTTAACATTTTATTTTCAATCATCACGCCACACTAACTATTATACAATGGAATATATAAGATCTTATAACACCAATGTTGATAATTTAAAAGTCCTTATTAAAGACTATAATCCTGATATTATCATTAGTAAGTCTTGGCTATCTAAATCTAAATAATTGAATCTTAATTCAATTCTTTAATCAAAGTATCCAAAAGTGACAGGTTCCTATCTCGTGGAAACAAACGGTAAACAATATTATCTATTATTAAACATAAAAAGGATAAAGCTGACCCACTTAATTATAGACCAATTGCTCTTTCATCTTGTGCGTTGGTAAAATGTAGGAAACATTAATTAAAAAAAATTAAGTGGGTGTTAGAACATAATAATATTTTAAATCCATTGTAAATTCTAAAATACTATAAGGATTTTCATTGAATCAATTTACCGTAGGACTTTTCCTAGATATTTCAGCAGCTTATGATAGTGTCAACATCTCTCTTTTATACTATAAATTAATTAAATATAACAATCCTATTTAACTAGAAAATATCATTTATTCTATATTAAAGGATCGTAGTAATTATGTAAAGGATAAAACTGGTCAAATTTACGGTCCATAAAAATCTAATCAGGGCTTACTTCAGGACTCCCTTCTAAGTCCAATGTTATTTAATCTGTCTTTACTATCTTGGCAATCACGTTGGTCCATATAACTTTGTTGACAGCTGCTCTAAATAGATGTATGGTAGTCATTCCTGCCCACTGTCTGATGTTCTTCAACCACGATGTCCTTCTGCGCCCTTGAGGTATTTTGCCTTCTATCTTGCCTTGTAAAATTGGTTGAATTAGTTGATACTTCTCATTGTGCATCACATGCCCTAAGTATCTCATCTTTCTGATTCTCATGATACGCATAATTTTCAGATCTTTATTCACACGTTGGATCACGGTGTTGTTTGTAACATGATGGATATAGGAAATTCTGAGCATGCGGCGGTAGCACCACATTTCGAAGGCTTCTATAGTTTGGATGTTGCCTCTGTCAATGTTCAGGTGCATATTACATAAAATCTTTCTGAGGCGATTGTCAAATTCTTCTCAAGTACAGATGGAAATGGCTTAATTCTAAATTCATTCTAAAAAATCTTATGTTAATTAATAATCCAATAATTTTTGCCTTGGATCAATTAAAGATATCAATGCAAAAAAATCGTAATTACTGGAATAAAAAAACAATTCCCCTTTTAGTTTCCATCATGAATAAATTCCAGCATGCTTCAAATTTATTTTCTAGTGACTTATTTCCGTGCCACAATTTTGAATAAGAATATCAATTAGCTTCAATCCCTATTATAAATGTACAATCCAATAAAGGTGATGAGCATTCATTAATTTAATTTCAAAGAATCTCACTTGACAAATCACTTCACACTACAATTTTTACAGATGGGTCAGTTGACAGTAAGGGCTCAGCAGGATTTGGTGTTTTTGTCCTGACTTTAAATATTCATACTCTAGTAAACTCCCTACGCAGACTAAAGTTTGCACTGCAGAGATTATTGCAAGTAATCATGCGGTTCAATTTATCTTGAGATAAGGAGAAGGATATTAGGAGGGCCTTAATCTTCTCTAATCCTAAGAGTGCTATCCAGAAGGTAGAGAAAACATCTTACCCAATGGAAACAGAACATACCTCTATCATGACCAAAGGGGGCAATATAGAAGCCAATAATCAAAACATCAATATTGTTCTGGTCATTATTATCTTAAGGGCGATTGTGTCGCAGAAAAATTGGCAAACATACGAAGATCATTAAAAATACCAGCCAAAGTTAAATTGCAGTATTCAAACTAGTTAATTCATATTAAAAAGTTAATTTGAGTTCGATCGGCACAAGAATTGAATTCAAACAGATCAAAAGGGTCGTTTTATAGTAAAATAGTCAATATATGGAACAAATCGCCATGGTTTAGTCAATTTCTTTATAAATACAGAAGGCATATTACGATAGTAATTAGGATGGCAACAGGACATTGTTCCTCTCCAGTTCATTTATTCCGCATAGGTGTTCTGGACAATCCATACTGTGAATGTGGTTAAATTGGATCCCTGAATAATAGTATCCTAGAGTGCCCGATAAACGTGTCTCCAAATTTTGACCTCTACAAAGAGTTAGTTAAGACAAAACTACAAACTTTTATAGATATTTGCTCTCTCCTAGCCAACCTTAATCTTCAGAGACTAAACTTGTTGATTACATTTCTTAATCTAGTCAGAATCAACCTAGAATATCTATTCCTTTCTTATATTTTACTATAACATAACCTTACAAATTCTTCTCTCTCTTTTTAGACATGGGTTTTCTGAATACCATCTGTGGTAGTATTTCTGTTATGTATTTAGCTTGATTGCTACCCTTAAGCGAAAAAAGTTTTATCATGTGTTGTATTGTTTTTGCTATTCTAACTGTTTGGCCTTAAAGAAGTTTCAACACAGAAGTTTTCATTCAAATATAAAATAATTTCAATTTAGTGTTATCTGGTGATATTTCCCATATTTAAAAAAAAGATGCGTCACCTGGTCTATAGAGGCGCTGATAATATAATTATTGGTTTGCGCAATTCATACAAACATTTGATAACCGCTGCAAAAAAAAAATTGTTTGTGCGGGGCTCGATTCTACAAATTGAAATTACTAGACGGGCGCTGAGCCGCTCACCCAAAGCTCCATGTCACAAATACCAAAAGTTTTTATCTCAACTGCGCTAAAAACTATAATCAGCGTTTCTTACGACCGAGTTGAAAAACCTTGTTTGTTTACATTCCAACACTGGCCTGGATCAGGGAATTTTTTTTCGTAAGTAGTAGTCTTCTGTGAGCATCTACTACATATTCTAGGACTATATGAAATATCTGACTATGAACATATTATAGTAAAAGAAGAATTTTTTGTGCAGTTCAATGGAAATTGCATTGCATTGCAATATTGTACTATACGATACTACTGTAGTAGGGCCCATATAAAAACGAAATCTAAATGACAACGATGATAGACCAATTAAAATATGTCAATATGTCGAGATAAAGAAATAATAAAACAAAACTTCTCATGCAGGACATGCATAATATCTTAGGAAATTTCAATGCAAAGATTGGGAAGGAAGCAGTATACAGAACAATAATAGGTATCCATAGGTTAATAGACTTTAAAGCATCCCACAACCTACTAATAAAATCAACAATGTTCGAACACAAGAAAATACACAAAGAAATGTGGGTCTCCAGGCGTCACAAGGTAGATGCCAAGAGGGGTAATAACTGCTTAAACGTAAAGTGGGCGGGTGGAGACAAGGATCATTCTCTGGTAAAAACAAAGGTAAGAACAAGAATAGTGTCCCAAAAGTCCTCAAGAATACGCCAACAACATTATGAAATACCGAAGTTCTGCCAGATAAGGAGACAGAGAAGAAATTTCAAAAGGCTATACAAATAGAGCTAATATAGATAATGGAATATAACAGTTTAGACTCTGCTTGGAAAAATATAAAATTAACTTTGACAAGCTTATGAGATGAAATAATCGGACACAAAAAGAGAACAGCAAAAATTCGATTGGAAGGAACATGCTACAAAATTCTTCGCACAACAACAGTAAATGATATAACCAGACTAGAACAAGAAAACTAATAAAAAAAGGTGTACCAGAAACAAATAATCAGAGATACATAAGAAAATCGGAAGAACAACCAAGATTCTTTAAGGGAGTTTCAGAGATCAACGCCTGGTACCAAGCAAGAACAGGAAACTTCCTTCAAAACAACAGCGGGCAGATTATTACTGATTACAAGAAAATCCTAAAAACCAGGAAGGAATACTTCTATCAACTTTTAAACGGCCAATCTAGCAGAAATATATCAAATATAGAAGTGCATGCAGCTGAAAGCGAAGACTAATACCCGAAATTCAAAGAAATAACCCAGGCAACTAAAATTTTAAAAATAATAAGGTACCAGACAGCGATGTTATACCCGTAAAGAGGTTAAAAGACGGAGGAGAAGCGTTGTACAGATCTATGTATATATCAGGTAATTAAAGGCATTTGGCGAGAAGAAACAATACCAGATGAATGGAAAGAAGGAATTGTACCAATTTACAAAAATGGAAACAAAAAGCAATGCATTAATTACCGGGGAATAACGCTTCTAAATACCACCTAAAAAGTCCTCGCAAACATACTGCTGGAAAGAACCAAAACATATAAATCTTTGGGGATTATCAACGTGGGTTTAGGCGGGGCCATTCTTCTATTGACCAGATATTCACAATAAAATAGATAATGTAAAATGCTGGGAGTTTGATCGTGAGATTTATCAGTTGTTCATAGATTTTAAACAAGCATTTGATAGAGTATGCAGGGTTAGACTGTGGACAGCGATGCAAGAACTTGGCTTTCCAAAAAACTAGTCAATTTAATACGGATTTGTATGGAAGGGTTACGATGTATGGTGAGAGTTGGATAACAGTACTCGAAGACATTTGAAATAAACAATCGACTAAAACAGGAAGATGCAGTTTTACCAAAACTCTTTAACTTCGCTCTAGAACACAAAATCAGAGGTACAAGAATCGAAAAACCGACTACAGTATTCCATCGAAAAGTACCGACCTTACTTTTGTCATTAGCAGAAGATATCAATTTAATGGGAAACACCAGATTAAGGACGAAGGAAAATTTCGTCAGGTTAGCAAAGGAAGCAGACAAGATATGAATAATCAATAACAATAAAACTAAATAGTAATATATGAGCCGCAATAATCGAAAAAAAGATTGAACTGGACAGAAGATCGCCATCGATGACTTTAATTTTGAGCGCGTCAGAGAATTTAAGTATCTTGGAACACCAATAAGTAAAGACAATAGCGGATTACAAGAAATAAACAATCAGTATCAGATATCTTTATGCCCTTCTTCAAAACCTTATAAAATTAAAGCCAATGAAATATACAAAGATATAAATATATAAAACAGTCATACGACCCGTAGTAATTTATGGTAGCGAAACTTGGACAAAAACAAAGACAAACGAAGAGCGACTACGTGGTTGGGAAAAAATATTATAAGGAAGATCTTTGGGAGCTTGCATGAGGATAGAGCAGCAGGACAATATAGGATAAGAACTAACAAAGAGCCCAAAAAACTATATCCAGGCGCTAACATAACAAAAAAAACGTGCAAAAAACTCCAATAGGCAGGACACCTCAGTAAACATTCTGACGAAAGAATAGTAAAGTAGGTATGGGAAGAAGACCACGTAGACGGCGTCGACTTCGGTGATGAGATAATATAGCAGGAGACCTTAAATCTATGGGCGTGGAGAATTGGATGAAAATTGCTTAAGACTTTACTTATTATATACTTGGATACATGTACACGAAAACTCTATCACATCAGATTAGATGAAAAACTTTTTGACACATTTAAGATTGACCAAAAACCTTTGAACAAGGTCTATGATAACGTAGTGAACAGTATAAAATATTTCACAATAAAATCAAGTCATGTCAAAACTAAAGCTTTCAGCAATAAATCTGCTAAAACAAACACACACACAGAAGAGATGATCCCTTAGAAGAAACAAATGTACCTAAACTGGGTTAACACACAAGATTTGACTCAATGTCAAACCCAATATAGACTTAGAAATACAATTAATTATAAAACGAACTATTAGTAATGCAAGTAGAGTTTTGTGGGACAAAAAATGCCAGTAAGTTGATAATAGGAATCTCGGTGGTAAAAATATTCAGAATCATTCAAATTCATAAAAAATAGGTCTAAAGAAAATAATGGTAACATTTAACTTGTATCTATAAAAATATAGATTAATCACAATTAATTATAATAAACAATTGTTCACAGAAGACAGAGATTGGTAACTAACAACCTCTGTATCTGAACAGAAATATCAATTGAGAAAGACAAAAAACTAAAAATCGGATGTGACATACTAAGAAAAAGTGGAAACATATTTTCAAAATTAAACGTGCTGTAGGCTCAGATGGAATTCCATCAGTATTGATTACAAACGGGTCAGACAAATAGGAAAAGTTTGAACCAAAGTGTGGTAGAACGCCCACGCAACTTTAATCCATAAAAATAATTATACATGGAACTGTTCCAACTGTAGAGGCATATCAGCAACTAGCATAATTAGTCGGCTATATGAAAGGGTTCTGCGAGGTCTAATTGAATGTTACAAATATACTTTTTGTAGACAAACCAACGAAATTTTTCAATTTATTAAGTAAATAGTCTAATAAAATATTTAATAAGCTACAATGATCAAGCTAAAAATAATAAATTGTACATACCTATTTGAAATTATTTTAGTTTTACCGTATATCAAATGTATTTGGATTTATTGATGACTACCAAATGTGATATATTTGTACTAGCTTTATTATACTTAACAACTCCAAAAACACAATTGAAAATATTTATTTTTATATTCAAAAGTACTTAATTACAAGCAGGTTATGTTTAAAGCCTTATGTATTTATTATCCTTTAAAAATGATGTGTTTTGTGTTTCCTACAATTTACCTTATTTACCCTAATGTAACTTTATAATAATTATACTTTCCTTCTTTAGAAGCAATACATCAACATAAACATAGTTCAAATCTACTAATGAATTGTATCACTACACATCGATTTTTAATTATATTATAACTTTATTAATTTAAAAAATCTTACATGGTCCTTGACTCTTTAAATATTATGACCACTAATCTATTCTCTAGATGACTTCTAAGTAATCTAATTCCTAACAAATATAACAATGCTTTGAATGAACAGTGCAAAAGACAATCACAGGCACATCTAATTGTAATATTATGGTTTAAATAAAATACCTCTGTATCCTTCCCTTCCAGGAACTTGAAGATGAGATGGGTTAGGTTGTGTTAGTGCCTTCTGTACCAAACCGGTCAGGTTAGCTAATTGTCGTTCCATATTTTCAACTCGTAATCTAAAATAAAATTAAAAGGTTAAAAAATGTGTAAGTATAAAATTACAATAAACTTGCGTGATATGTCTCCCTAGTTTTTGTGTCGGGCGCAAGTGCATTTGCCACAGATGTATTTTTTTTAAAGATAAAAATTTATAAATTTGTGATGGAAATTCATTTTGTATAACAATAAAACACTGAAAACTTTGTTTTCAAAACTTCCACACAATTTATTATAATATCTTATCATTACAGCTGTTTCGACAGAGTGCCTTTCCAAAGTAATGTATTTTTGGTATGTGTTTACAATTTAGTCTTTAATTGAATAGATTGAGGAGGGGAGAACTGTTTGTCTCATGTTGGTCATTGAGAATTATGTCTGTATTTTTTAATTTGTTAATTTCCATAGATTCTAATAAAGATACCTTAAGGACTTTATTTTAGATGTAAAGAATTTGAAATTCCCCATTAAAAGAATGATTATTATCTAGAAGGTGAAGTGCATATATAGAATCTGTTTTTCTATTATTGAAAGCTCCTGCTTTACGTTTGTTAAAAGTATGAAAGTTCTACCAGTTTGACCGATGTAAGTTTTTGGGCAGTCGCCATATTAAAGTTACTTCAAAGCACTTACACAGTGGTGTATATGTTGTAGCCAGATGTTTAAATTAGCCGTTCAATAGAACAACGCCATTCAATCACATGTCCGAATGTCGATTAGCCGAGTGGCTGACGATCACGAAGATAACGTTTAACAGGTCAGCTAGACGACGATCAGTCATTTAATCAAACAGCTAATTGAAATAGTCATCTAGTTGCACGGCTAGCCCTTTCATTTAATTGAACTACGCATTATGATGTCATTTATTGACATAACTTAAACTGGTATGACATTTAGACCTACAAAGAACTTGAAGCTAACACATTTCGTGGTACAACATTGTTTTTGTGCTGGTTTACACAAGCATTTTTAAAAATCTTGTCCCCCAAACTTTGATTCTATAGTCACAGCTTCTCGTAAAGATATCGGAGTATCTATAATCTGTTTTTGTGCCGATTCTATAAACTCCATTTCTAAAATCCAGAATTTTTTCCTTTGATATTTTTGGTGTCCAAAGGTCCACGATCCATTTTCGGTACACTTATCAGGACACTACTGCCAATAAGTGGAGGTGTCAGTTTTTTTTGCTGTGTTCTAAACCATTTTTTCAGCTGCGCGTCAAACCTTCCTCACATACTACAGACAACCCACATGTGACACGAACAGGATTATTGCAAGATTTATAGCTATGGGCACCAGTGGTAGGATTCTGACGTGTGACACAAATTAGTTTAATGTACTCATTTCTTTTTAACTGACTAGATTCTTCGTCAATGTTATTAGTATCAACATTTATAGAGTAATTGTTACCTAGATTTGAGGACCTAGGTTTAGCCACTATAATTTCTAAATAAACATTATTACTTATTAGATTCGTATCAGTCTTAATGATTTCACAATTCTCAGGATTTTCAGGTTGTTCGAGTAATGTCTCTGTGATTTGAGTTTCATCATTCTATGCTACATTCGATCTCTCGGTGTTTAAACTCTGATACTGTATCTCAGTAGGTACTATCGTCACATTTCCCATTTTTTAATTTTTGTAACTGTTCTTCTGTTTCAATATTCATCAACAATTGGGAGGGTATATCAGTACCTTTTAAACTAGCTTTAGGATTACTACCAAATAATGCTTTATAAGAAAACCTCCCGATGATTCGATGAAATGAAGAATTTTTTGGTGCTGACAAAACAAACAACCAATAGACCACTTGGTCGAATTTTTGTCTGCCATCCAAGAACGTATCATATTTTCCACGTCCTAGTTGCTACGTTCAACGCTGCCCTAAATTTGAAGGCGCCTTGGGCTACCATGTACAATTTTGCAATTAGGCCAGAGTGCAACCAGTTCGTCTATCAGTTTTGCCGTAAACTCTCGTCCATTGGCAGATTGTAAAATATATGGAACACCAAAAATCAAAAATATTTCTATAAGCTACATTGCTACCTCACTCGCCATTTTCGTTTTCAGTGGACGGAGGTTCAAAAATTTCGAAAATCAATTAAGTCAACCTGTCTTCGAACCATAAGGACTTATTTTAATCCTTTTTTTATCATTTTAACTCAGAACCGTTAAACAAAAACAACAGTGGTTGCCACCATATTATTGTAAACAATGTGTTGAATCATTTTGAATCTTATCATAAAGATTTGTGGTCAAGAAACAAATTACATCAATGATATGGCGGCTTTTCAATCAGCCATGTCGTTGAACTTTTTAATTGCTTAAAAATTCGACAAAATAACTAGTCGTCTGATTGAATGGCGTTACTCAATATAATGGCTAGCTGTTTAATCGAACGGCTAATATAACCATCTGGCTGCGACATATACAACATACACCAAAAATTGATAACTTAAGAAAGGCACTCTACCGAAACAGCTGTAGTGATAAGATATTATAAATTTTGTGGCAGTTTTGAAAACAAACTGTTTAGAGTTTTATTTTTATATAATTTTTAAATTTATATGGTTAAAATCCGTAAACTAATTTTCAAAACCAAATTCAGATTTTTGCTTTAATCTGTGCCTTCTAAGAATTGCAAGGCAAAACAGACGTTGATAAAGATGTTAATAGAGACATGGGGAATCTAAAAATTGCATTCCACGACATGTCTCCTCAACTAAGCAAAAATCCTTAGCGAATTTGGTTTCTAGTACTCGTACAGAGTATATCGGAATAAAAGAAAAAAGACAGTTAAGATTTGATTTCACGTACAGTGCGTCTGTGTATCCGCTTATACGTATTTCACCCTAATAGGGATCATCAGAAACGGCTATTTACAGTCGCTCTGAAAGTGAAAATAAATCTTTTCTGTCTTAGGAAGTAACTCTAACATGGCTTCGTATAGACGGAAATAGCGACATCTGATATTAAAATCCGCAAACTAATTTTCGAAACCAAATTAAGATTTTTGGTTTAATCTGTGCCTTCTAAGAATTGCAAGGCAAAACAGACGTTGATAAAGATGTTAATACGTATGTATTATATGATGATATAGATGTAAATACGTATAAGCGGATACACAGACGAACTGTACGTGAAATCAAATCTTAACTGTCTTTTTCCTTTTATTCCGATATACTTTGTACGAGTACTAGAAACCAAATTCGCTAAGGATTTTTGCTTAGTTGAGGAGACATGTCGTGGAATGCAATTTTTAGATTCCCCATGTTTCTATTAACATCTTTATCAACGTCTGTTTTGCCTTGAAATTCTAAGAAGGCACAGATTAAAGCAAAAATCTGAATTAGGTTTCGAAAATTAGTTTACTGATTTTAATATCAGATGTCGCTATTTGCGTCTATACGAAGCCATGTTAGAGTTGCTTCCTAAGACAGAAAATATTTATTTTCACTTTCAGAGCGACTGTGAATAGCCGTCTCTGATGATCCCTATTAGGGTGAAATACGTATAAGCGGATACACAGACGCACTGTATGTGAAATCAAATCTTAACTGTCTTTTTCCTTATATGGTTAATTTTAGGAAACCGTATTACAGTCGAAACCATTTACTGGAATAGCCTTCGTGAAATGGAAAAATATTCCTTTTATAATCGGAATATTCCAATAACCCATCATCGGCATACCAAATATAAAATAATAATAGTACACACTACGTATGTAGATACATACGCATAAATGTATATGGTTTTAGGTCTTTTTATGGCAATAATTTTTAACAATGGCGAAGTTTTAAATTCCATACAAATCAGGAAATTGGAATACTTGGGGCACATCATGAGAGGTGAAAAATACGAACTACTAAGGAATATAATGCAGGGTAAAATCAAAGGCAGAAGAAGCGTAGGAAGACGTAAAATCTCGTGGCTACGCAATCTCCGTGAATGGTTTGGATGCAGTTCAATTGAACTGTTCAGGATATAATTGCCAGAATGATTTCCAATCTCCGATATGAGCGGAACTTGAAGAAGAAGATGGCAATAATACAGTAGTGTACCTATTGTTTATTTTATTAAAAAATGCGAATGTACTGTGAACGCATACACTAATGTAAGTATGAAATGTATGCAATATGTAGATTATGTACACATTTTCTTAATAAAATACACACAACATAATTACTTACTTTTCCTTGAAAAATAATCGGTAATATTAGCCTGTTTTTTTTTTGTTACATAAAATATTGGTCACTTCTTGCTCTAAATTATTATAATTAAACAATACTCCGGCAGTGGGTACCTTTCTGTATACATGGAAGGGTGGATAGTTGAAAACTATTTTATCTTATGTAAAAATCTTTTTATTCCTATTCATTCTTATGTAAAAATCTTGTCTTATGTATCATGTAATAATTTTCTATGTAATTTTCTTGTTAAAAAAAAGTTTGTATAAATAAATTTTTTAATTTTAATATTTTGATTTATAACCAGTACCATCTTAAAGTACAGCTAAAAAACATTAAAAATGCTATATACGTTACTTATATATAAAAAAAATTATAGTTAAAAAATTATTAACCATTTTAAGTCGAGAAATCGAAGATTTAGCCTAACTTCCAGTTCTCATTACTTTTTACTTATTGCATATTTCTCTAACGCCTGAAGATACATAGAAAGTTTCAACCTATTTGGACAATTTACTATTGAACAAAATGGAAGAAACAATTTATCAGTCTATATATATATATATATATATATATATATATATATATATATAAACTCACCGTGTTGCATCATATGGAGGAACTGACGCAGGTGCTGGAAATGGTGATCTTGTAGATATTCTTGATCCTGTCGGTGGAATTTTAACCCCATAAAGGGAATATGAATCGTCCAGCAACTCCGTGTCACTAAAATAACATAATATAATAAAAAAACAGTCCTTAAGTAGTTATATAGTAGATATTAGATAGAAATGATTGACTTCATTATTACGTTTTACGCTAGGTCGATTTTTATTTCTAAAATTACACTTAAACACAATTATTTGCCTCCTCTCATCCCCTATAGGTAAAATTGACGCCTTTAAAATTGTTAATCAAAAAGAAGTAGAATGTGATTTTATTCTAATTCCTCATTCGGCTACTTACCATTTTTTGATTTTAGTTATATCAATTTTTAATATCAATATAATTTTAATATCAAGTAATAACATTTCACAAATAATTCTCATCAGGGATCTGGTGAATTGATTAGTTTTTTCTATTAGTACTTTCAAACATGGCAGATGGTCGTTCATTTCTTAACCTGAACAAACATTTTTGACTCTCTTGGTGTTTCTAATCTTGATATTTATATCTAAGAATCAATTGTATAGAGTGGCAACAGTGTAGGATTAGACATACACGTTGCTGATTTTCTCCTACAATTAACACGATTTATCGAGAGTTGCAACGAAAAATAAATAACCAAAGTTAGTTTAGAGTCAAAAACTAATCATAGTGCAAAAGTGAACTTCTAAAACGTGAGTCAGTGAAAAAACTATAGAGAAATAACCATAAGAAATCGACCAATCAGCGAAGTATCGACCGATTTATTTGCAACGTTGCCACTGTGATCAAAATATCCCAGGAGACAATATTTTGTTGGTTGTTTTTTGTTCTTGTTGGTAGGATATATTAATTAAAGTAAATAAACGCTGGACACTGTATTCTCTGAATCGTTGAGGTTGAAGGCAGTGCCTTGCGTTGAATAATAAAAAAAAGTTTAGAGACAAAATTTTTGTCATGGAACAGTGACAGCTTGGCAACGGACGAAGGAATACGAAGAAAAATGAGAGAAGGGAACATTACAAATGAGGAAGGACAAGGGCATACGAAGAGTAGAAAGCTATCAACCAATACACTACGGAACAAGTATAAATCAAAACCAGACACCATAATTGAAATAATAAACAAATTGTCAAACGATGTCACAGAGATAAAGAATGTCCAGAAAGCTAGAAAGAGAAGAAAAGAAGCAACAGAATAGCTCATTAAAGATAATCAAGAGTTAAAGAAGGAACACGAATTGAAAGAAATTAAGATGATTATAGAATTTGTGGAAAAACGAAGAAGAAAGAATAACATAGCGATGAATGGTATAGTAATGACACCTATGATCAAAGAGTAACAAAAGAGGCAATGCTGAATATATTTAAAAGATATATAGCCCAGTCTGGTTAAAAAAAAGGTGGAAAAATGTTTCGCAGATATCTGAAGCTTTTAAGACATAGGTGGGGGATACTAGATGATGAATAGATGAAAAGATACTCCTAGTTTTACCTTGCGTTTTTTTTAAGCAATAATTTATGGTCAGAATTTGATTTTTTGTCTATAAATTGTTTCCCTTATATTTTAAATAAACAATATTTATGTCATTTTTTTTATGTCAAGAATATCTTTATTTTCCCGTTTTTTTTAATTAAAATTGATAAATAATTTACAGAGATATTTGCAAAAAAGCAGTTTTTTTGCATTAATTTATAAATTTTATTAATTTTTTTATTAACAAAATAAAATGGTATTAATACATTTAAACATCAAGGAATTACTATCTTTTAGATTTGTGCGAAATTTCCCCCCGATCAGTCAAATATTTTATAAGTTATTTAATTTGTTTATCCCTGAGGCTAATTATTTAAACTATTGAGCTTGCCCTATGCATGATGCTAGACACATTCAGCAAATTTCATAGGATTCTTTAAGACTAAGACTATCTCAGAAGTTAAATGCATATTGAGTTTTCATCGAAATTATTTACAAAATAAACGTTTGAAAAAGGGGTATGTTTTTTACTTATAAACAATTGTAATAACTTCTATATTTTTCAAGTTACAGACTTGTACGTACAACCATTGGATAGCTGGTAAAAAAGCTCACATTAAAAAATAAAAAACCTTCTATGACCAATAGGAACGAAGTTAGTGACTATTTTTAAAAAAATCATATCTCCATTGTTTATAAACATTAAGAAGTAAAATTTGCACAAATTTTGAATGAAAATCTAAACTTTATATTGAAACTTATAGCTATAAAATTTATCTAATTTTTCGAAACTTACAGCCCTTCGAAACAAAGGTACTTTCGAAATATCGACATAGGAAAGTGGAGAGGATATCTGTTTCAGCTCCGTTTTTTTTTTCGGCACCGGAACTTCAGATTGCAACACGTAGGAACAATTTACATTATCTCGGCTTCCTTTGTAGCTGCAAGCCTCTTTTTTTATTCTGGGGTAGCTCGTCGAAATATGAATAACTACATAGTTTTCACTGGCCGGAAAATATGGGAAAACTCGGAAAATTTGAGTCCATTTGAAATTCACCCTAAATACTTACTTTTTTTTTAATTTGCTCGAATAGTCTGTAGCAGTATTAATAACGATGACATAATTTTCACCCCCCATATATCTCGGAAAATCCCGGAAAATCAACATAATGTTTTTTCATTTTTATCAATGATGTAATAATACTTATATATTTTATAAATTAAATTTCAGGTAATTTTTTACACATTATATTATTATATTTCTTATATTAATTATAATTGTTTGTATTTTTATAATTAATAATATTGATTTTTATTCTATTTTTCTTACAAATATGATATACAATATTAATCTAATCTGCCTTACTGCTTTGATAAAATAAGTCGATTTTTTCATCACTTGCCTTATTAAATTTTGCAATGTTTATTGAACTTTACTTTTTTTATTTTCTTTACATACATTGGTTTAAAAGTTAAAATTTGGTTCATTTATTCGACTTCACTGTCAGGTCTGAACCTTTTTGTTGCAGGTTGTTTGTCTTTACTTATTAAGTCAGTCTTTCCATACATTAACATATTAATGGGCGATCTTAATGCCAAGGTGGGTCAAGGTAAGGTAGGAGAACAAGGAGGAAAATATGGGCTTGGAAACAGAAATGACAGAGGAGATCGATTGATTCAATTTTGCCAAAGTGAAGACTTCGTAATAACAAATACCTTTTTCAAATTACCTCCTCGACGGTTATATACATGGACATCTCCACAACATTCCAAAGAAAAAATAGTGAGAAATCAAATAGACTACCTACATTATGATAGCAAGGAGGTATCATAATGCTGTTAAATGTACTAAGAGGTACCCAGGAGCTGATATAGGCTCAGATCATAACCCGGTACTTACTGTGATAGAGGCGAGACCCAAAAAGATTAGAAGACCATACAGAAATGCACTAGATTTAAATAAACTTAGAAACAAAAATATACGACAAGAAACAGGAGAAGTTCAGTGCAGCAACAAATTAACGATACAAACAACGTTAACCAAAAATTAAAGTACATAAATACAGCTATACAAATAGCAGGAAAGAAACATCTTACAAAAACAACAACAAAGAATAAGGGGTGGATGACACAAGATATACTAGACTTGATGGAATAAAGAAGAAAGATGAAGAATTACCCAGACAAATACAAAGAAATAAATAAACACATAAAAAAGAGAATAAAAGAAGCCAAAGAGGAGTGGATTAAAGAACAATGTGAAGAAATGGAAACCTATGAGAAAAAGTACGATGCGTTCAATATGCACAATAAAGTAAAAGAGATAACAGGAAGCATAAAGAAATGCCAAATAGGTAAACTTAAAGACAAAGATGGAAATCTTATTGTAGATCTAGAGAATAAAATAAAAAGATGGACAGAATACCTGAATAAATTATTTGAAGACGATAGAAACAACTTAACTCAGATAAATCAATGCAACTGGGCCAGACATATTGAAAGAAGAAGTAGAATACGCAATAAGAAACGCTAAAAATGGAAAAGCAAATGGACCTGATGAAATTCCTAACAACTGTTGAAGCTTTTGAATGATAAATCCGTAACCATAATATTAAATTTTGCAGCGAGGAGCTAAAACAGTTTCCCCTCCACTTTCCTATGTCAATCTTTCGAAAGTAACTTCGTTTCGAAAGGTTTTAAGTTTCGAAAAATTGGATGAATTTTATAGCTATAAAATTCAATATAAAGTTTAGATTTTCATTCAAAATTTGTGCAAATTTTACTTCTTAATGTTTATAAACAATGGAGATATAATTAACAAAAAAATTGTCGCCAACTTCGTTCCTATTGTTCATAGAAGGTTTATTTTTTTTGTTAAATGTAAGTTTTTTTACCAGCTATCTAATGGTTATACGTACAAGTCTGTAGCTTGAAAAATATAGAAGTTATTACAATTGTTTATAAGTAAAAAACATACCCCTTTTTCAAACGTTTATTTTGTAAATAATTTCCATGAAAACTAAATATTCATTTGACTTTTGAGATAGTATAAGTCTTAAAGAATCCTATGAAATTTGTTAAATGTGTCTAGCATCATTCATAGGGCAAGTTCAATGGTTTAAATAATTAGTCCCAGGGATAAACAAATTGAATAACTTTTAAACTATTTGACCGATCGGGGGAAATTTCGCAAAAATTTAAAGGACGGTAATTCCTCAATGATGAAATGTATTAATAACATTTTATTTTGTTAATAAAAAAATTAATTAAATTTATAAATTAGTGCAAAAAAACTGCGTTTTTGCAAATATCTCCGTGAATTATTTATCAATTTCAATTGAAAAAACGGGAAAATAAAGATATTCTTGATATAAAAAAAATGGTATAAATATTGTTTATTTAAATTATTAGAGAAAAAACTTATAGATAAAAAATCAAATTCTGACCATAAATTATTGTTTAAAAAAAACGCAAGGTAAAAATAGGAGTATCTTTTTATCTATTCCTCATCTAGTAACCCCCACCTATGTCATAAAAGCTTCAGATATCTGCGAAACATTTTGCCGTGAAATCGATGATTTTTGTATAACCAGACTGGGCTAATATAGGAATTAGGGTCAAAATCAAAGATGCATACAAGTTGGGAACAAAAACCTGCCTAATTGAATTAAAAGACCAGAAAGAAAAAATCAAATTCATGAAACACAAGTCCAAGCCAAAAAACCACAAGGTAGAAAAAATATACCTATATCAAAAATTATAATAAGAGGAAGTGAAATACAAAATACTATCAGCAGGATCGCACAAAAAGAGGGAGATAAAGGTAGTGATGTTAAAATTATTACAAACCAGCTGTTGGTAAATAAGGAAGAATAAAAATGGAGTTATAAAGAAGATAGTATAGATTATCTAAAACACCAATAAAAAACGGCAATGGAGAAACGATGATGGAATATAAGTAGTAATAAAGCAAAATACAAAGACCAGGATAGAAACTTAAATGAGAAGAAAGAAAAGAAATGTTTACAAATACACAGAGCATCTGCAAACAATTAATAAGATCAAAAGTGTGAAAAGAACGACAACTGCAAAAACCAAAATACCTGAAGGAGGGACAATAGGAACTTGGAACGTAAGAGATCTTAACGGTAAGCAGACTGAACTTGCAGAAGAATTTGATAAAGCTAGAGTAGATATACTAAGAATAACAAAGACAAAAAGAAAAAGGAAGAGCACACAGTTTCTGAGAAATGGCCATTTTTCAGTCATCAGTGGAGTATCCCAATTAGAAAAAGCTAGTAAATGGGTTTGTTTTCTAAGCAATAAAAATCTGACTAGTAGAATTAAGGATTGGGTATGTATCAGTAAAAATATTTTAAAAATAAGGATGACAACCGACGTTTATTCAGCGTTTGGTGTCATTTGTGAATTTTATCATATCCTTTACGTAAAGGAAAAACCATAGTAATTCTGTTATTTTAAGTTTAATTTATTAAGTTTAATTAAATATTGTTTTGATTCAAGTTTAAATACACATGCCACCAATTTGATACAAAGCAGCACAGATTGTAATATTGTACGAGGAAGGATATCCACCAAAAAATATCACACGACGTCTTAGGACAAGTCAATCTACAGTTTCGAACACTTTAAAAAGGTACCATAAGATAGGACATTATAAACGAAGGCCTGGTTAAGGACGCTCAAGGTGCACAACCGCAATTGGTTATCGTTATTTTGGTTTTTAATTCCACACGAATTCGCTCAATGATATCGATGCACCTTAGAAATGAGCTACTAAATGTTAGACAAGTTAACGTGAGCTCAAAAACAGTTAGACAAAGATTAAAAAAAGCAAACTTAAAGTCTAAATTCCAGGTCAAACTTCTACGTCTTCTCCAAAATCACAAAGCTCGTCGATTAGAATTTTCAAGAACACATATTCAGTGAAATATTAACGACTGTAAAAATGCTCTTTTCACTGATGAGACCTTCTTCTTCTTCCTATGCCGTCCCCATTAACGGAGGTTGGCGACCACATTTCTAAAAGTTTCTTTGTCTTTTGCAACGTGGAATAATTCGTCTACAGTCATGTTTGTCCAATCTCGAATATTTCGCAGCCATGACTTCGTCTTTCTACCTATTCCCTTTTTGCCATCGACTCTACCGTGCATGATGACCTGCAGAAGACTATCATTTATCATTTCTCAGTATGTGTCCAAGGTATGCAGTCTTGCGTATTTTTATTGTTCTCAACAATTTTTTGTCTCGACCCATGCTTCTCAGCACTTCCTCATTGGTGACCCTGGCAGTCCATGAAATTCTCAACATTCTCCGGTTTCTCCGGTATATCCAAAGTTCACTGAAGAGACCAGAATCCTATTATTGAAGCCAGATGGTCGAAACCACTCTACACAAGAGGTGAAGAACGATTTGCCACATGCAATTTTGCTTAGACCGTTAGTTTTGGAGGTTATGTCATAATGCTTTGGGGGGGTATTAGTTGGTAGAGACACACCTCACTTGTGGTGGAAGTGATTGGACGGATAACTGGTAACTTTTACTTTAAAACATCCTGCAAGATCATGTTTTGCCATATGTTGGTTACATTGGATATGACAGATTTATATGAATGCACTATAATGCTCGATCACATGTCGCTGCTATAGTAAGTAATTATCTTGACGAGGTATTAATTCTAAGATTGGATTGGCCACCATTTAGCCCAGATATAAATTTAATAGAGCGCATGTGGGATTAGCTAAAACGCCGCATACGACAAATAAATTTCGTTATAAATACGATTGAGCAGCTTTGTCTTGCTGCACAGGATGAGTAAAAGGCAATTCCACACGGATGTGTTAATTACAAGCACGCCGGAGAAGGATTCAAGCCATAATAAGTGCTAGAGGGGGGAATACTCGTAACTGATCATGCACTTGTTTCAGTTAAAAGGACTTATTTAAGCAATCTAAATTAGCATTTAATTTTAGAGTAAAGTAACCTTATTTAACAAACAGTAAGTATTATTTTCTTGAAATTTTCTCCAGATAAAAAATTGTTATTAAATATTGTTAAAATAAACTCTGCATCACAATAAACGATTTGATTGAAAAAAATTTATTTTCAAAAAACATTAGAATAGGTTACAAAGTTACAAATAGTTTGTATTATACAAAATAAATTTGAAATTATGTTAGTCAGTATTTTTCATGAAGCCCATTGAGGAAAACTCGTTCATATGTATGTTGGTCGGTAAAGCGGCTTCTTTAATCCGACATAATATCGTTCAACGATGACACCAGTTTCTCTGATGCCACCAAACTTAATATTGTTCTGTGAAGCTATTTTCTTGTGGCATTTTAAAGTAATTACTATTTAAATGGGAATAAGCCACAATTAAAGGCTAAAGTACGTTTATTGACGTTTCAATTTCCACTTCGGAAATCGTTCTCAAAATAAAAACATTACTAATGTTTGTATTAAACATATAGATTTTTTTTTACATTTAAGGTTGCATCTAAATATAAAACTATCTTTGATGAATAATAAGATGTTTTTTTGGGTATGATTCAATATGATCTTGGATTTTTTTAACAATGTCATTCGATTTTCTGGGGTAATTTTCATGAAACCCTCTTTTATCATATGGAAGCTCGCCTTTATTTTTTAGATTAGTAAGACGTTGTAATGCTTTATTACTTATTGAATATAAACTTAAAAATTCCAGGAATGTTATCCGTTTAGGTTTCACTTCAGAGAAAACTAGCTTAATATGAGCTATTTAATGTGATGGAATGTTATCTGTCTTTGACTAAGTCTGTAGAGCTTGGTAAAGTGAAAAAACTGCTATCTTAATTAAATTTGGCAAAAAATGGAATGTTATCCTTATAGATCTCACCGATTCAATTAACATACTGAAATAAGAAAAAATGAAATTGAACGATTCAAATAATTGATACATAATATGATAGAAAGATTATAAAATTATCAATTTTAGAAGTATGCCACAATTGGAATCAGATTGACAACATCCTATTTCACACAATTATACAAATAAAGATATATATAAGTATTACCTGACTTCTTCGTCAATAACAGGAGTGATCGAACCAGACCTTGTCCCATATTGGCTGTAGTATGGATCTTCGTACCTTGAACTTCGTTCGGGTGAAGACATGTAGCCGTCTAAAAAATATTTTTGTAAAAGCAATTTATAAGTATTTTGCACTAAAATACAGTTATAAACTAGTAAAGTAGGTTCAAGGCTTGTCAAAAATACAATTATTATTTATTTAGGCAATATAATTTTTGTTGCAATAAAGACATGTGGGACAATGTTTCCTAAAATCACCAAACCGTTTACGGCTTGCGCCACTACACACCACGCAGGGTGCGGTGAACTAATCTGATACGTTTATAAAGGCCAAAATACTTTTTTCACTAGGCACTACTCAATTTTTTAATCCCGAGAGATTATTTTCCATTTTTCTATGCTGTCAAAGCAAAAGTAAATTCCACCACTCCCTTTCTTTGACCGCATATGATCAAAAAGAATCATCTCGTGTCACCTATCATCTATTAACTAGATTCAACTTAATTAGTTGAAATATAAGAAAAAAAAAAATAGAGCTGATCGAAGATGTTTCTTAGAGTAACTGATCTCTTGTTTCGATTCCAACTCTTGTTCGGCAATTGACTTGATCTGTATCATCGTTTTCGTATATTCCTAAAGTAGGTAATAGTGTGTTTGATGCCCAAACAAAAACGTAAATAGCCATTTGTGATCATTATCATTTCCTGCCAAGACATTACTAAAAGAGCGGTAAATGTATCTGTTTGGAAAATCTTAGTCGTGGTCCCAAGAGAACTCCAACCATAAATGCTGAGGAAATTACGCATTTTTATGTGATGAGATCGGCAGTATTCAAATACCCTATAGAGATCTGACCGCAACTCTGATCTAGCTTCATCAAACATAACAAGGGACACATCATGACTGTGGGACATATATACGTTAAAATAAGATATTTTATAATATTAGGACAATCGATATGCGAATATAAATTACTGCTACAATTATATTCTTATTTAATATTGCTGATTTAGGCTGTATACTATAAAAAATTATTAAAACTAAATAAAGATAATAATGAAGATAAAGTGAAGTTGTGATTGTGAAGTCACAATTTTACTTTAAAATAAGTCTATTTGACTTTTCGATTTCCACTTTACAAATCGTTACCAAAATAAAAAAAAAACATTAATAAATTACTTGGTAAAAAATTCTTCTAATAATTTAATTTTATCTGATTTATTCATATTAAATTCAGACATATATCATACATTCTAAAGTAAATAACTTTAAAATGATATTGTGAATATTTTTGACAATATCATTTTAAATTATATGATAATATTATCTTCCGAATACGCGTCAGAAAAATCATAGCATCAGATTTTTCTTTAAAAAGACAACCAAATGCAATGATGACAGTAATATTCTCTTCCTAGTGATCCCATAGTAAATTATAAGAAAAAAACAGGAAAAAAATCTTATGATACTATCCTGGTATACTATCATTGTAAGTATTTGGTCTTACATTTAGTCTACTTTTAATATTATTATCGCCAAACTCTGAACATAGATGTTATTGACTTACTAATTAGTGGTATTTTCTTTCTATTAATTCAGTCTTTTAACCTTCATCGGACTGGCCGCAGTCTATTTTAACCCCAGATCACAATTTTTGGCTATTACTTTATAGATCTTAATTTTGAATCGGCAATCTTCGATCTATCTGTAGTTTATAAATATATTGTATTGATAAAAAATTATGCCTACAAGAACATTTAACGGTTAGATTAAATTTAAACTTCAATTTTAAAGGCTGGGGTCTCCTAATACCCCGGCCAGCCATATAATATGAATTCTAATCTCTCTTTGTCAACCATTTTCCATCCACTCCTGAATGTAGGTATGCCTGCCACTGCTCTTATGTCATCTACCCATCTTTTTTGAGGTCTTCCCATGCTTCTTGTTGTGGTCCTTGGTCTCCATTCTAGAATTGTCCGTGTCCACCTGTTGTCATTATATCGGGCTACGTGACCTGCTCAGCGCCATTTCATTTTTGTAATTTCTTCCACAATATCCCTAATATTCGTTCTACTACTTTTTATCTCGGTGTTTCTAATCTTGTCTCTCAGTGATATTCCAAGCATGATTCGTTCTAATAACGTTGTAATAATGTGGGAATCCCATAGATTTTACGAATTACGCCGGCTCCACACATGGGGGCCAACGTTGGCTCCAACAGCGTTCGTCCAATGTGTGTACCGACAAAAATGTGTTGAATGCTGAGTCAATGTTGGCGCCAATGTTTTTACGACTTGCTCCAATGCTTGGAGTTTTCCGTAGGCTGTCGGTTTTTGCGTACACATCAAAGGGATTGGCGCCAATACTGGTGTTGCTGTCCACACATTGGCGCTATAGCAGTGTTCCATTTGGCGTATAATTATGCTATTTGCGCATAATTTAATTGTTGGCGCTTAATTTCTGCATCCTGTATAAAATTAGGTACCTAATTTTGCACAATCTAGCAAAGCAAAAGAAAATAAACCAATGACAAACCACAGTTTATAAAAAGAGTCCCCGCCTTCTTTTTTCTTTTAAAACACTTGCGCTGCCATTTTATACAGTATTCTTTTAAATAAATAAATTAATTTATCGAAGAAAATTTGCATTCCCTGACGGCATTAAAAACAAATTTACAACATGTAAAAATCGATCTTCGGCCACCTGAACCACTTCCGTTGAGTTGTTTAGGATTAACGCTCCAATACACGTCGGTAATCTATCAGAACGGGGTTTATGCTCAAAAGGCTATTTCTTATATAAATAAATAATATACATATGTTTTTTTTTCAGTACCTTTCAGGCACCCAAAGAAAATGTACTTATCTAAACATTTTACAAAAGTATATGCTTTTAATTTTGAAATATAGATCATTTTGTCCTAATAGACCACCGTCGTGTGATCATATCAGTTTTAAAATATGTACCTACTTCCATATTATCAGCTGTGGATTAAAGTCAGGTTTGATGCAGAATATAGCCGAAATAAAAGGCGAAGAAATTTGGGAACTGAGTTAATATAAGAATAAATCGGATTCAGAGCCTCGACGTCAGGTTTACACTCATATATTCAGTCTGTAGCTTTAAGTAACGCTGTAGACAAAATGACGTAAAATTCGCCATTTTTGTAGCAAAATATAATCATATGCACTCATTATCACGACAGTCGCAGCAGCTGCAATTTCCATGTCGGACATGTTGACGTTGGCTCTAGAGTAGTCTAGAGGGAACAGACTGATATCGCCCCAATACTCAACCCAATATGTGGATGCCTCATCGAACGTGGGAACACAGTTGACCCAACGTTGGATCCCATTTGTGGAGCCGGCCTTAGTACCGACTATGAGTATACTATCGTTTTATGTAAGGGTTTTACATGTTTAAATGGGGAATTCCCCGAGCTGCGATAAAATTTAACGAAATAATATAAATATGTTAAGTTCCAGTGTCAGTTGGTTTCTTGTAGTATTTGTGAACAGTGCATAAAATTCTGAACATGAGTTACGTTTCATTTATATCTAGCCGAATGCAACTGAGTGAAGATGAACTTTTACGTTTACTTGAAAGTGATAATCCACAGCAAGTGATTTAGAAGATGAAGACAATGTAACAAAGGTAGAACAAAAAAATGACCTTATTATTGATCAAAGCATAGAACAAAATGAACCAACAGTTACTGACCCCAAAGGCTTACCGGTATATGTATCTAAAGATGAAACTGAGAGTCAAGGTTGCCAAAAAATACAAAAGTGAAACGCCCAAAGGCCAAAATTCGCAGATATGCTCTAGGACTTACAAATTACAATCATGATATATCACGTATCAAAAACACTTTCCTTCTGTTTTTTTTTTTTCAGACAAAATTCTAAACATAATTGTCATGGAAACTAATCGGAAGGCTCAAGCGTATTACGATAAATGGAATAGTGCAAACCCAAATAAAACTAAAGTGTATGTTTGTGTTGATTCTGTAGAGATTTAAGCCTATATTGGAGTGTTGCTTATACTTGGAACTTTTCATGGATCAAAAGAGGCGATCTATATGATTTGGTGTGGCGATATTGCTTACTGCCGTCCTATAATACCAGCTGCTATGTCTAGAGATAGGTTCAAACAAATAACTTCATTTATACGTTTTGACAATTTTGAAATCAGACAAGAACGAAAATCAGTAGATAAACTGGCCCCAATAAGAGATATATGTGATATTTTTATTTCTAATTGTAGGAAATTACTTATCCAGGCGACCATCTGTATGTAGATGAGTAGCTCGTGCCTTTTAGAGCTAAAGCACAGTTCCGAGTTTATATGAAGATCAAACCTGACTAGTACGGATTCTTTTATTGTAAACATGCAAATTTATTTGGGTAAGTTTTTGAATTGCCAATAAGAAAACAAGCAAATTTTTAAATCTATCAATTTTTAGGAAAACAAGGTCCTAAGGCGGAAAAAGCTCAAGGTCAAAAAGTTGTCCTATACTTGATAGACCGTTTGGAGTAATAATTGACTATTTTTTTAAGAGTTTACAACTTGCGGATAAGTTATGGGAGAAGAATATATGTGGAACTCTTCGAAAAGATAAAACGTTTATTCCAAGGGAGCTTCTACCAGTATCATATAAAACAGATTATTCAGGTATATTTGCTTTTAGAAAACATCGAACGTTAGTCTCTTATGTATCAAAACCAAAAACTGCAGTCATCTGACTTTCAAGTGAGCATATTGACGACAAAGTGACAGGTGAAGAACACTCCTATAAACCTGAAATTATTCTACATTACAACAAAACGAAAGGAACCGTCAATACAACCGATAAGTTAGCTAAAGAAAAAGAAAACAAACCGTTGGCTGATGGCTATATTCTCTCATTTAATTGATGTCGCAGGTATTAATTCCTATAAACTGTGGCTACTAAAATATCCTGATTGGGAAAAGCACAATATGAGTAAGCGTAAAATGTATATTTTGGCACTGAACAAGAAACTTATAAAAGAATATGTTTTCAGATGCTATAACAATAAGCACATCGAAAAGAATAAAATGGCAGATGTATTCCCAGAACTTTTGAATATTACTGAACCCAGAGTAGAACAAACAAAATATACAAGGGGGCGGTGCCATGTATGTTGTAGAGGCAAAGACAGAAAAACTAGTAAAATATGTGTTAAATGTGACAATTTTGTATGTCTAGAACACGCAAAATCAGAGATAGTTTGTGTACATTGTACAAATAGTATGTAGTTGTTATTTAGTCTGTTAGCGTCAGCAGTAGAATGTATTTTATAGTAATATGTATACTTTAGTCTAATAAATGTTCAATACTATAAAAATAATGTGTTACTGGTACAGTTTTTTTTTTTTCATATAAGCATAGTTCACCCATTAAAAATGGGGTCCGTTCAAGTCTTTTTTATAATATTTTGTAGTAATTTTGGCTTTATCGTATAAGGATTTAATGATTTATGTGATAATAAAGAAAAGTAGTGTGTTATTTATTCCTTTTTCATGGTAGAAGATTATTAGAAATTATTAGAAACAGATTTTACCAAATAACACAAACAAAATTTGTTTAATTTATTAATGTTTTTTACGTCAAATAAACTTTAAATCTGAAAGTAAAATTGTGGCTTATTTTCAATAAAAATAGTACATTGTATTATGATGTAACAAGAAATCATTCGGAAATCAAATCAAAACAATATGAAGATAACGGATATACGAGTAGATTATGTGTGTTAAAATAATGAAAAAAAAAATAAGTAGTTAATAGATTTTGAAAAAGTCTTAAATGCATTAGATACTGTATTCACAAAAACTCAACACAACACAAAGAAAATAGAAGAATAAAAAGCTCTTACTTTCAGTATAAATTATTAAATATTATTAGTAGGACATATCAATATTAAAATAATTTTAATTTTAAGTTAATGTACTCACATATTAATAATATATTAATCTGTATTGATCTTTGTTGAAAATACATTTATGGTAAAATCGTAAACTTTATGCATGTATTTATAATTATTTCAAATAAATGATCCCAATCTAAAATTTTTTTGATTAAGAAGCATCTACAAAAAAATGTGCCATAGTAAGCTACTAGCAACGTCTACCATAAATATTTTAACTCATAACAAACAAGCAATACAGTAGGTTAAAATTTGATTTGACTACCTAATTGTTTTAGCAAAAAGATTGGATTCATTTTAGATATAAAATTTAAGTTTCTTATAAAAAAATAACAAATTTACATACTCTAGAATAATGTTGTGTTAAAAGATTAATGTTCAAAGAGTTTTTTAGAAAATTAAAAAAAATATATGTTCAAATATTCTTTAATCCTTGTTAAATAATCTTATAGTCGTGTATGCCATTATGGTATATCGAATCAAATGAACTATTTCTTAGGTACCTTAGCAAGATAACAATAAAATATTTTTTTTTTCAAACGTCACAAAAGTATTAATTTTTGAGACGTGATTGACAATATAAAAATATTACTTTTACGCCTAGATATAAAAGTGAAGCACTTTTACGCCTAGGCACAAAAGAGTAAAAGTCAAAAGCTCAAAAGTTTCGTAAACCGCAGTGGACTTAGTAGGCAACAATTCTTCGGAATCAGACATAATACTCGTACTTTTGGGCAACAATAACCACAAACGTTAACAAAACAAGTAAAGCCAAGCAAATTAGCCATTTTTCTTATTTGTCAAAGTGACAATCAATAGAAGTAACCATAGTTACATAAAAAGTATTTACGACGTTTGAAAAAAACAATAATATGTTCTATTCGGAGTAAAAATGACTTTTTGTGCCTCGGCTTAATGTCGGACTCGCTACTCTTGTCCGTCAAACGTTCAGCCTCGCTACAAAAGGTATCAATTTTACTCCTAATAAAGCAATATAGGTATTATTATATATGACTGTATAAAACATTTCGCGTAAATAGTCCCGTTATATTTCCCACTTAATAATTTAGGATTGCTTTTAAAGTCTTTTAGTAGAAGCCCTCGTTCCTCATTTTGTGAATACTGTACGTGATTTAGCCGATCATCTCTTATATTAAAGAGCTAAAGTTGCTACACTAATTTTGCTAGACTATTTTGCTACACAATGTTGCTACACGTTTACTACACGAAGTTGTTTTGAGATACGGTACAACACTTTTTTTTTATCCACTTTTTTTTGTAAAAGTAAAATTCTCTACAAAAGATATCAATACTTTTTTGCACTCATAATGTAGCCAGTAATGTCAGTATGGGTAAAATATGAAAGACGGTAGGTGGCAATTCAAAAATTTGATATTTCTTGTGACTCATGCATAAAAATACGTAGAAAATATAACTCTGAGTTAGCCAACGTCGGACATTTTCTTGAAAACATGTCTCTATTTTCTTGTAGCATTTTGAATTTACCCTGTAAATCATAAGAACCGAAAATAGTTAATAATCTTGTTCCGTTTTTAATATTAATAATTTAAACAACTTTGAATTCTATTTATAATTATCAGAGTGCTCTTTCGAAAAGAAATGTTTATTGTCTTACTAGGAATTCTTTTGATCTCAGTTTGACCTATAGAGATTTTAAAATAAAATGCTGAGTTCTTACATTTGATATTTACGCAATGAATAACTGGAATTCCACTCAAGAATTTTTCCATCCATGTTTTTGTGGGAGAACAAATGTTGGCACCATGATACTTTCATGAAATGTGACCGCGACCGTAAGCGTAAAAGGTAGGTTGTGTGGGATCCAGCCCAAAAAGATTGTTTGATTTTTTTGCAGCAGTTGAGTACGTGTCCCGTAAAAAATAGAAAAATTAATATCCAAGTGAAGTACTACAAATATATAAGTATATAGTCTCATTTCCAGGGACGAAAGCAGCTAAACAGAGAAGAAATAAAGTGTTGAAATTTAGTTAAAAAGAAAAGTGTTGAAGTGAAAGGTAAAAGTTTAGTGTTTAATAAAAATTAATTTAGAACTTGTCAAAATGTTTGGAGACGCAATTGCAGAGTGTCTTCTACTTGGTGAGCTAAGGAAATATACCTAATTTAAATTTTATTTATTATATATGTACAAAGTGGAGTGCAATGTCACGTTCTTTTTGTATAGGGTATGTCCCGCAATTTTTGTTGTATTTCAGAATAACCTTTGTTGTTTGTGCACAACTTAAAAGTTTGTATGTTCAGTACTCTAGTGATTATAGGATGATTATTGAACTTTTTTAGCAAATTTGTGGGTTTATTTTATCAAATAGTAAGTTATAATACGGAAAAATTATGATATTTATGCAATAACTGAGATAGTGTCATAATATTTTTGTAAATTTTTGCTTTTTTAATTCACATTTCAGCTTTACCCAGTTATAAAGGTATTCCACGAATTCTAGGAACATTTGCTAAAACCTGATTCGTCCAAATTTAAATTTTAAAATTATCCCAGTTGCATTGTTTAATATATGTCTATTTTGCTAATATGTTGACGTTCTATATCAATATTTGCTTGGCTGAACTTTTAAGAAATAAAAATTGTTAATTTGTAGCAATTATTTGTTTAATATTCTCTCATTATCTTCCTTTTTTTTTGGTAACTAATAAGAAGGTAAATCTGAAAGAAAAATAAAGCGACAATATAGGCTAAGTGTGTTTTCTTCTCTTTATTTTTGACGATGTATACATTTTTGTTTTTTAAAGAGGTTAAGCATATCTGTCTTTTTTTTAGAATCTTTCTTAAAATAATCTTCTCACTGGTAAAGTGTCGAGTTTTTCTCGTCCCTTGAAAAAGGACTAGGTGACGCCCTTTATTTTTTTTCTGTCTTTTAGTACCAAATTCTGTCATATCCATCGATACTTTCTAATTCTCAATTTATTTCTCTAAATATACCCCATCCTAGATCTATAGACCCAAGTCCCAAAGCTCACCTGTGTGTCCTTCAAAACACCTAAACGCCTGTTTGCAATTGGCTTCTTGCATCTGAAATTCTCCTTTCTCTATTAACCCTTCTATCGGGCAAGTTACGTTACACTCTAGTAAATCCAGTCAGTTTTAAACGGTTTTTTGTAGTGAATAGATGAGTTTGTAGATGGTATTTTTCTTTTAAACTGTGCTGTTACAAAATTTATTAAATATGTCATAAGTTGGCTTCATTTGCAGAGCATTTTTGATTGAAGGTAAAACGGTAGCTGTTTATCTTGTGCTGAAAACTGTAATCGATTCATGTAATAAAAAGAGTTATATTTTTGGTGATATTAAAAAGATAATCTGTAAGTATTCATTAGTGCTGCAAAGTACAGTCTAAAGAGCAGCATTGTTGCAGTGAATGGACAAAACGAGAAAGAAAAGGCAACGATTCTTCTTTTTGTTTTAAAAAATTCCAAGTTTTAATACTTGTATTTAAAGACGTCATCTTGAAGGTACATAGTTCGGATCCATTACGATGAGCTAGCAAGAAGTGTTATTGCATGCATTTAATGTAAATACTTGGTATGAGAATAAAAACAAAATCAAATGGAAGAGATATTCACAATAGCTTAATCATGTGCAGTAATAAAAAGGGAAGATATTCAATCTATAGTGCTTGTGTCTGATAAATAGCCTTCACCTAGTTAGAGTTTTGAAAATATTAATAGCGATATTCCAGAATCAATAAATTATTTAACCGAAGAATGGAAAAGAAAAGTGTAAAATTTATTTCCTAGCTAAACGCTTTCGGCTTACAAAGCCATTCTCAGAGCTATGGTCAAGTTTTAAAAGCACCACTACTTAAGAGAGATCCCATTAATTTTCCTTTTCTTTAAAAAATCATATAAAAGACAGAACATTAAACTTCACCAAAAATACACTTAAAAATTTGTTTCTGGTACGCGTGTGGGAATCCGACCATTTGGTTGGAGGCCAACAGAATACTGTTGTTGCTGTTCGGCCTAGGTCTTTCAAATCATGATTACAATTATTATCTTCGCGTTGTTTTTTTATTAAAGGTTTGCACCAAAAAGTTTTATTCCGATTTTTTTATCTTTTATAGAAAGATATATTGTTATTTACTATAAGATTTATCTCACTATGTATCAAAGATTCTTTTGAAAAACAAAACTTTTTGATAATATCCAGATAGACATACATATTTACATTACAACTATTAGTCTGACACAGTCCATGCCATGCATAATATTAAAACAGAAAAACATAAAATCAAGCAACCCTTAATATTTTGTAGTTGTGATGTGACATCACTATATATTTATATTAGATATAGCCTAACGTGTCGACATTATTTTGCTAAGATTTATTCTTTCTTGATAAGAAACTTAAAAATGAAACATTTTTGTTTTACTTTAGTGCGGAAGTCGTAAATTCAAAATTTTTTATTTATTTATAATAAATCCAATCTTATTTGTTTTAGAGGTCGTGTTGACCCACCTGGTATACTGTATATTGGGTTGGTAGGCCTTTGAAATGGAACAAATCGTTCTGGAGGTCTAGGTGGGCCATCATTGGACTGTGGAAGCGCCTCCCCGTTTCTGTATGTTCGTTGTGGCTTGGGAGGCGCACCTTTTAAAATTATAAAAGTATTTATAAAAGAAACATAATATTTAGTATTAAGTAGTAAGTGGGTTATTTTTGATTATCCAAATATTTGTTAGTAATTTTGCATTAGGATCTAATTTAAACATGCCCATTAAAATGTTAGAAAAAAATATTTCATAAAAAAGTTTGATATTGTGAAATAACGGTTTCTAATTATTTTTTGGATATATTTAAAACTTTTTGACATATATTAATAAAAGTTTTTTTTTTATTTTTATTTAAAACACTTATTCCACATCAACCACGCAAGGTTATTAGTGGGATGACAAACACAATAGTTTTAATATGATAATGTACGGTAAATAGTATAATACAATTTTATATTTCTTAAATATTTTAATACATTTTAATTTTTATCTGTCAGGATGGACTTGAGGTCATCTGAAATTCAATGCATTCTTCTTTGATTTTGGAAACATGGGCAGTCAAGCAGGAAGTGTGTCACTGTCAATGAAGTGGATCAGTTATTGCAAATTGGTGGTAGATCTTTATTGATTAAAAATTTGTATGTGACAGCAATATGATGAATTCTTAAACGGGTTATAATTACTTGATCTCATCAAATTGTGGGGTTATTCAAAGAGCTGTTCCCTTTGAGCATATTGGGTTTAATTTGGTTGCTAAATTTTCCCAGTAATTTTGAAAAATGTTATTGGAATGAATTTAAATCAGATATTTCATGTCACTATAAGGATACTTTGTAATTTTTATAGTATCTTCTAAGTTGAAACAGCTTGTAATTGCTGGTTGGTCTGCTTTTTCATTTCTCCAGATTAACTTTGTGATGGTACCCAAATGAAAGCTGTGTCCTTTCCCATGGAATAAAGTATTTCTAATTAATTTTTTATTACTTGTATAATGGAATTTGTTATATAAATTTGCTTTAATTTTAATAACGCATGTGAATCTGTATCTGTAAGAATCTGTAATGATGACGCACTCATCGTGTTACTCGTTTTGAAAAAAATTAAGACTTTTAATATAGCTGTGGTCTCGCCTGTGAGTATACTACAATTTGTAGGTAAGTGTATGCTGTAGAAGAGTTTTCTTCATCAGAACAGTACGCAGCAGTATGTCCTCCTGGGGTTTTAGAGGCGTCGGTAAATATTTGTAAATATTTGGCGTAATGGGATATGATTTCTTCAAGATGTTTAGTTATCGAGAAGTTTGTATTTTATTTGGGGTACTTTCTTAGAGTTAGATCAATACCCTGTAGGCGGGTTGTCCATCGAGGAGAGAGAGTCCATGTTAAAATTTGTGACTTTATTCTTTCTATTAGAGGTATGAAGTTTGTTGTCGTTTTAAAAGAACGGATGCCAGGGTGGAAAATTTAAGAGAAAATAAGATGTTGTTTTTTAAATGAAATTTTGGCAATGTAGTTTAGTGATAATTTTTGTTGCCTTATGTTTAAAGGTGACTCTTTAGCTAGAACTTGTAGACTACTAGTGGGACTAGTTCTAAATGCACCAAGTGCATTTTTTAGTATCTGCACTCCAAACTTTATTAGATAGAATTTTGAGTATGTTTAACCTAGATTGACAGGAATGTTGTACTTTGTTGATATGCAAGTTCCAATTTAAGGTTCTCGTAAAAGTTAAACTCAGAAAATTAACTTCTTCTGATTGTTTTAATGATAAATCATTTAAAGTTAGGTCACTTGAATACCGAGATCTGTTTTGTGTTTTTTCTGTAGAGAAGTTAAACCCAGTTTGTTTTTAACGTCCAATTTTCAAGCCGAGTTAAAAAATTTTGTAAAATTTTAGTTGCCGATTCTATATTGTTTGATTAAGTATAAACGACGATGTCGTCTGCATAAATATTGGTTTTAATAGGTGCTTTAATTTCATGAATAACACTATTGATAAGCAATTAAGAATAATGTTGAACTTATTATGGAACCTTGACGGATTTTATTATCTAATGTTCTTGTTGAGCTTTTATGGCCATTTATCCTAATTTCTATTAATAGATTATTTAAAAAATAGTTTACAAATGTTAGTATATTACCTTAAATCCCGTTATCGCTTAGATTTTTCAAAATGCAGTGTCTTCAATTTCTCTCAAAAGCTTGGCTTATATCAAAAAATATTGCAATCAGTTTTTGGTTGGTTGCAAAAGCTTTATTAATTAAGGTTTGTAAAGTAACATGGTTATCTGACGTCGATATGCCTCTTCGAAAGCCACTTTGACAATAAAAGTTATTATGTATTATACTTATTATAAATTAAACATGTGTAACACGAAAACTGTATTTTAATTTTATACAAATTTTCTGTCTAATTAGTCTGTACCAAAGCCATCTAATAAGTAAAAAAACTATACAAAGTATGGCGTTAAATAATGTCACTTATATTCCCTTCAATGACTATTTATCTCTAAGTAATTGTTCATTTTTCACATGCGAAAATCAATGTTATATTTTTCGCTGGTGAGATCGGGTGAAATGGCCATCCCAATTTTGGGTAAGCTGGCCATACAAGGTATCTGTATTTTTTTAAGATGCCAAATAATTACGTAAGAAAACCTGGTGTATCCCGATTTTTAAGAAATTAAGAAAATCTTGTCCGCGTCGTCCAAGCTGTTGACAATGGTTTTTCTATTATAAATACATCTATAACTTAAAATGGAATTAAAAAAACATTAGAGAGACAGGTAAAATTTGGAAATCTCGTCAAAGATAACATGGGCCCCGATTGCCGCTTAGGAAAGACAACGAATGTAGGCTTGTTCGTCATATACAAGATATGCAAAATTGCAGTTTTCCATTAACACGTGACGACGCGACGTTCGCTCTATAGTTTACCGCTTCGCAAATCAATTTTGAATCAAACTCTGTTTCAACCAAAGAAAGGAAAGAGTTGGATATGACTAGCTTATTTTTGGTGTTTCACTTAGTCACGCAATGAATCGCGATGAGGTAAAAAAATATTTCGAATTGTGGAAAAAATGTGGAAAAGATTATGAACTTTATGACAAGCCCTGGCACATGTTCAAGATAGACAAGTCAGCCCTATAAGTAAATACTCTAGAAGTTATATTAAAAAAGGCGAAAGGTTCAAAAAATGTGTTTAACATCACCTCAACGGAAACTACAGAAAGAGTTGAAACTTTTACACTCATAGCTTGTTGTAATGCGGAAGGAAATTTTTTCCACCTGCATGATGAAGGGCAAAATGAAGAAAGAAGAGTATACCGACAACATGCCTTCTGGGACTGCCCTCTACCTGTCAATAAAATCAGCATAGGTTAATAACATTATTTTTCTGGAGTGGTTAAAACATTATTTTCCAAGAAAACTTGTCAATATTCTTTTAATATTGAATATTCGGTTGAAATGTTTGAATTTGCGAATCAACATCAAATTATTTTGCTATGCCTTCCGAGCCTCACAATTCACTACTCCCGAAAAATTTAAATTTTTAAAAGATAAGTCACATTTTTTTAAATCTGTCTTTATACCAAACTTTTAATTCATAGTCAAAATTTATTTTTTTATCTAAAAATTAAGTAATGTGTGGGAAAAAAATAAATATGCAATTTTAATTACCGTTTTGTCTAATTTATAAAATTTTTATTAGAGACTTTAAACTATACAGGGTAAATTTTTTCTTTGAACAAAACAAACTAATTTTTCAAAACCGGATCTAATTTTTATCAGTTTTAATAAATCAAAGAGGAAAAACTAAGATCCGGTTTATTTTTTTAATTAAAAGTTTGTTTATAACAATTAAATTTTTTCAAGTAAAGTCACATTTTTTAAATCTGTGTTCAGTTTGCCAAACTTTTAATTCACAGTTAAAATTTGATTCTTAATTAAAAATTAAGTACTCGTGTGGGTAAAACGTAATTATGTCATTTTAATTGACTATGGGCTTGCGTAGCGCAAGCGGTAGGATGCTTGCCTCGCATGCCGGTGGTCCGGAGTTCGAATCCTACCGCCGGCAAGAACAACTTGACATTTTTAAAAATGTCTATAGGCCCCAGGTCGACTCAGCCTGAATAAAATGAGTACATTGGGTAAAACCAGGTATAATAATAGGCGGTTGAAGCGTAGCACTGGCCATGTTACCTTCCTTGTATACCGTAGGCCCTAGATATAGCAGACTACCCTGCTATACTCCCAAAGCCGCGAGCGGTATAAAACGGGAGACTATTATTATTGACTATTTGTCTAATTTATAAACTTCTTATTAGAGTTTTTAAAACCGGTATACAAGGTGAAATTTTTTTTATAAACAAAACAAAATAATTTTTTAAAACCGGATCTTATTGTTCAAAAGTTATGACGAAGGGAAATTTCAGCAAAATTCATAACTCACCCTGTATATTATTATTAAATAATGGAGCAGACACTTTTTAATGTTCATTTTTTATTTTCCATAGAGGTCTTCATACATACACTTTCTCATGACTCACCCTGTATACAGCAATACCTTCTGTTATATAAATGGAAAGCACAGATTTAACTATAATTTTTTTAGATGTCTCGATGAAAAAAATCACATTCAGTTTTCTAGTTAAAATTTGGAAGCGTTTGAATATAGCACAACTGATTGATTAATACTCGCAGACAGTTCCCAATAGTTCGACCTAAAAATGAATATGACAAAAAAAACAATGACAAACACTGACGACCAGACGTATAACGGATAAATGACAATGAGATAGAACAAATTCAAGAATATACCTACCTAGGCCAAATTCTGAAACTTGATTCAAAACACAAAACATTATTGTTTTGAGAATGATTTCCGAAGTGGAAATCGAAACGTAAAAAATAAACTTATTTTGAACGTAAATTGTACCTTATTCTTAATAAAAATAGTAATTAGGATATTAATGTTACAAATACAAACAAAAACAGTAAATGGGAATATATTACCAGCATATGCACCTAAACAAACATGATACATTTCATCTGCACAAGAAATTAAAAGAAATCGCCGAAATCAAACGGAAACAACTATCCCAAAATTTAGAAGACAAAAACGGACACAGAATATCAGATATGAATGAACAGTTAAAATAATAAAAAACATATCCGACATAAAAAAATGCTAGAGATATTGAAAACAGCTGGATTGAACAATAAAGATTTATGAAGAATTTCACACCTCTAATGGCCTCAAGTGGCAAGAATAAAAGTTGAATAAGAAGTGTTGGATGCAATAAATATAAAAAGAGGAGTGAGACAAGGCTACAAACTATCGCCTTTACTCTTAAATTTGTATTAAAAACAAATAAAGGATGTTTTTTTAGAAGTATAGAACTTTGAATTGAAATAAAGCAAAGACGATTTTTAAGATTGACATGAAATTGACTTTATTTAAAAGATAATCTCTTGACATTATAATTTAAATACGATTTCTGGCATTTGACCGCCACCCCTGGCTCTGACGTAGACTAATCTGAAGGCCCAATTTTTGATGACTTTTTCCAATAATTTTGGGCTGTATATCGGCAATATCGCGGCGAATGTTATTCTCTAAGTGGTCAATCGTTTCAGGCTTATCGGCATAGACTAGCGACTTCAAATATCCCCACAGAAAATAGTCTGGCGGTGTTAAATCGCACGATATTGGAGGCCAATTCACAGGTCCAAAACGTGAAACTATTCGGTTACCAAAGGTTTCTTTCAATAAATCAATTGTGGTACGAGCTGTGTGACATTTTGCTCCATCTTGTTGAAACCACAGCTTTTGCACATCATAGTTGTTTAAATGAGGAATAAAAACTTCAGTAAGCATGGCTCTTTATCGGTCACCTTTGACTGTAATGTTCTGACCAGCATCGTTTTTGAAGAAATACGGACCAATGATTCCACCAGCCTACAAAGCACACCAAACAGTCAGTTTTTCTGGATATAATGGTGTCTCAACATACAATTGAGGATTATCTTTACTCCAAATATAGCAGTTTTGTTTGTTGACATTCAACAATTCAACCAAAAGTGAGCTTCATCGCTAAACAAAATTCGCTTATGAAAATCAGGATTAACGGCAATCTTGTTTTGGGCCCATTCACAGAATTTACGCCTTGCTAGGTGATAGTGTAGGTTAAATTCTTGCACAAGTTGGTTTTTGTAAGCACGTAAACGAAGATCTTCTCGCAAAATCTTCCATAAAGTCGATGGACACATATCCAACTGCTGTGCACGATGGATGATAGACTGATTCGGGTCTTCCTTTATGCTACGCTCTACATCAACAACAACTTCTTCTGTACGCACTGTACTATGTTGACCATAAAATGGACGTAGTGCGCGATACGTATTTCGAACAGAACCATGACTTTCAAAATAAATTTATAGAATTTGGAAGCGTTGTTCAGGCGTCAGTCTATTCATGATAAAATACAAAATAAAACTAAACATAAATCACTTGACAACTGTCAAAATGGCCGATAGTTAAAAAAGTGTTTTCAACTTACATTTCTATACCTCTAAAAAAACACCCTTTATTAAAGGAAGTCCTAATGGAGACAAGAGCAGGTATTATTTTTAATGGTGTAACCGTAAAAACTATTAGATATGCCGAAGATACCTTAGTGCTGGTTAATTGTGGAGAAAATCTTCAAAATCTAATGGACAAAATAAAATAAACCTATCATTAGTGCGGATTAAAACTCAACGTTAAGAAAACGAAATATATAATCGTTAGTAAACAAAACTGTATACAGGATGACGGTATAAAAATCGGAGATGTCTTACTGGACAGAGTGGAGAACCTCGTTTATCTTGGCAGTAATATCAATGTCAGCTGTAATCCAACCGTAGACATAAAAATCCGCATCGAAAAAGCTCGAGCCACTTTTAAAAAGATGAGGTACGTAGTTTGCAGCCACGACCTTAGTATTGACCTTCTCGTTCAAATGACATATTGCTATATTTTCCAGTGGTACTGTATGTAGTGGAAGCGTGAACCCTAAGTGAGGCGATGCTTAAACGCTTGAAAGTCGACAAATAAGATATGTCGACAGAGTTAGAAATAAAGAATTCCTTAGAGGCCTAAACCAAATAACACAACTGGTCAATATAATAAAGAGACGAAAGCTAAAATACTTCGGTCACATTATGAGACAAACTGAAAAATATGAACATTTATATCTGAGCATGATCATTCAGGGAAAGATTCAAAGTAAACGTGATCCTGATAGAAGAAGAACATCATGGCTGAAAAATCTAAGACAATAATACGGAAAATCGACTACATCAATATTAAGAGCTGTCAATAAAGTCACGATAGTAAATATGGTTGGCAACATGATCGAACAATCGATAACGGTCATGGAACTAGAAGCAAAAATAAAGAAGCTAGAAGCAAATAAATCCTCGCTAAGAAGGAAACAAAAATTACGTTTAAAACTTTCGGTGGTGAAGCTAGGTTTGCCACTAAAACCAGGTAAAAAAATAGTATATGTAAACTGGAACGTTGACTATGGCAAAACAATAAAACAGTATTCTCTTTCATAAGAGCCATTGATGAAAATCTAGTAGAAAAGAAGCTAGTTGCCGAACATCTCAAGATGTTTTGAGGGAGGAGGAAGCAGACGAGCACAAAACTGGAAAATTCTGTTTGTAAGAAGACTTACGTCTAGATATTTAAATATTTTGTATCTTCTGATATTATTGGTGTATGCCCATGACCATAAGCAATAGTTTTTGATCAAAAAACAATATGCCCAAGCCTATAACATGCAAAACCCGACATGACCGAATTTAAATTTCATTTAAAACACAAAAACTCCAATCCAGTAGTTTATAGTTATAAGTTTTTTCTTACGTCAAATTTGTTTTGATGTCAGGTTTTGCATTTCGACCACTAATATCTTATAAAGATTATTAAGTTTTTTATTTTCTCATGACTACTGAGAGACAAATATAATAGAGATTTAAAAAAACCTTCATTAAAATAAACTTCAGTTACATTGATAAGCAACTATTAGTTTGACGTATTGGTTTAAGAATTGTGAGTTTAAAATAATTTTTTACTTGTCGCTTTAATTTAAGGATTGAGATTTTAGAAAACATAAACATATGTTGTTTTACATTCCCATCTGACATACTTTTCGGTTTTGTTCATAAGTAAATACTCGTATATAACTAATTGTTTATGTCCTTTTATTAAACGGTTAACTAAACATATATTTGTTTAGAATACAATTGAGCAAAAGCCATATGTAGTATGTCATATGAAGATAAACGAACACATGTTCGCGCCACATGAAGCATTCTATAAGCAGACATTCGATTAATAATATAATAATTATATAAAATAATTAATTATTTTGGAATTTTTGAACTATTTTATATTCACGAGAATATTAATAATATAACCTAATAAAACACCTCCAACTTTCATTAGTGGTGTCAAGAATATATCACTACTCACTGACTTATTAAATCAGATAGTGAACCATGTTTATGAAATCAAAATATTAAACTTCGATCAGGTTAAGATCTTTAGATCAGAAGAAAAAACAATAGATGTTTACAAAGTAATAGCACAGGATTTACGTGATAAGAGAATCAAATTTCATACCTACCAATCAAAACAAAAAACGAAACTTTAGAATTGTCCTTAAAAACATTTCTTATTTAGTCAAAAGAAGAGAATTAAAAAATGTCATTGAGAAACATGGTCATCAAGTTGAGAATATATGCAATCTAAAACACTTTAAAGTGCCATTAGCTAAGTTTTACATTGACATAACTTCAGCTAATAATAATAAAGAAATATACAACTTAGATTACCTACTAAACTGTCGTATAAAGATTGAGCCCCCAAATCATAAATAATGTACAAAATGCCAACGTTATGAGCACACAAACAAATGTTGCTATCATAGACTGAGATACGTTAAATGCACAGGAGATCATTCAACTAAGCTATGTTCACATAAAGAAAGGACAGTCAATGTAAAATGTATACTTTGCGAGGGTAACCATCCTAATGCTAATTACAAAGGTTGCTCTGTCTATAAAGAATTGCAAAAAAAAACAATATACGACTCTTAAACCAGAACAAAGTTCCCCTAAGCCTCATATAAATTCTGGACACTTACAATATTAAATGATACAGCGAGCACATCAAGAGTTCAGAATACAAACGATATAGATAAACTTAAAAATATGCTGAAAAATCTTATGGCATAAATGGGAACAATACTAAATCTTCTTACCACTGTCATGACTAAATTAACAAAATAAATAGGTTGCTTACAATAGCTTAATGGAATGGCTAGCAAAACATGGAACAGAAGTAAAAGCCTTCACTATAAACCATAATATAGACATCATGCTTGTTTATAAAATCCATTTGATACATCGAAGATATTTTAAATATTCGAACTACACTAGCTACTACACAAATCATTCAGATGTCACAGCACATGGAGGAACCACAATTATTATTAGGTCGGTAGTCAAAAAAATCCCATAAGAAAATGCTAAGGTTCATTGTGTTCATTTTTTAAGCGTTGTATAGTGGAGGTAGATTAATTTGTCGGATCGGGACGTATGATACATCATTGGAAAGGAGAGGAGGTAGTGAATATGTTGATACAGAAAAATCACACATTGCAGCATTGCTAAGAGTAATATCTCCTTTGTTATTGGTCCGATTGGAGCGTATTATACGTTAAATTAAAGGGGCGGATATCACGAATATATTAAAATAGAAAAAACAAACATGGCGACTACCAAAAGGGCCATACACAGTGTCTTCATTATTAATGAACATATAGTTACAGACGAGATGTCATAGGGCACTATTAATATATATACAATAGCACTAACGGCCTTAGAGGCCCATGGCTTAAAAAGTTTGTTCTTTCTTCATTTTCCCTTTCATTTATGTACCGAGATCTTCTCTGGCTCGATATGTGATTTTTCTCCATTCCTTCTTGTTATTCATTTTTCTTTTCTGGCCTTCTAGTCCAATTTCTTCCATATCTTTTTCTACCTCTTGATATCATCTATTTTTTGGCCTTCCTTTTCTCTTTTTTAAAGCTATAGTGTAGTTTAGTACCCTTTTTAGAGTCCTTGTATTCGGCATCCTTTCTAGGTGACCTCGCCATCTTAGTCTCTGTGCCTTTATGACTCCTATTATGTTACGTTGAATATATAATTTCTTTAACTCATCATTTGATCTTCTTATCCATTAACCGTCCCTTAAAATTCCTCCATATATCTTCCTCAAGATTTTCCTTTCCCATATCTCCAGTAAATTTTGTTCATTTTTTGTCATTGTCTATGTCTTACTGCAGTATGTTACTATTGGTTGTATAGTTGTTTTGTATAACTGTATTTTTGCCTTTCTTGATAAAAACTTGCTTTTCAACATTCCACTAAGAGCATGTACACTTCTATTGCCTGCCATTATTCCAGCTTGTATTTCTTCTTTAATGTTAGGTTTACGTAATATTATTGTACCTAGGTATGTAAATCTTTCTACCATTTCGAATTCGTATGATGATCTTTCTTCTACTTCAACTTTAAACTTTTGTCCATCCCTGAACTGATCATCTGTCCACTGCATACATTTTGTTTTAGTTTCATTTATGTAAAGTCCCATTTTCTTTGCTGCTTTTACTATTCTCTGTACTATCTCCTGTAGCTCTTTTTTTCCTCTTGCCAGCAACACTACATCATCCGCAAATGCCAAAACTTGGTGTCTTTTATGATATAGGAGTCCTTCTCTATTGATTTTCGCTTCTCGCATTATTTTTTCTAGGCATAAATTGAAGAGTAATGATGACAAAGGATCGCCCTGCCTTAATCCTTCGTTTACTATAAATTTGTCCAATGCATGATTGTTTACTTTGACTCTGTTTTCTGTATTCTCTGAAGTAAGATGTATCATGTTACGCAACTTTCTGCTAACTCCCAGTTCCTCAAGAGTCTCTTTTAATTCCTTCCTCTTTATTCTATCGTATGCTTACTGGAAGTCGATGAATAGCGCTATCGTTGGTAAGTTGTGTTTATAGCTTTCTGCTTGTAATTCTCTGATTATGAATACTTGGTCCGTTGTGCTTCTCCCTCGTCTAAATCCGCACTGATATTCGCCTATTATATTTTCCACTTCTTTTTCTAGCTTATCTTTTATGGATTTTGATAGGATTTTATATACGGTATTTAGTAACGCTACTCCTCTGTAATTACTGCATTCTGTTTTGTCTCCTTTTTTGTGTAATGGGCAAATAATGGCTTCCTTCCAATCTTCTGGTATTCGTTCTTTTATCCATATCTCCTTTATGATCTTGTATATCCAATTATTTTGCAGTTTTCCACCATATTTCATCATCTCTTCTGTTATGTTATCGCTTCCAGGGGATTTGTTGTTTTTCAGATTTCTTATGATTTCCTCGATTGGTTCTTTGCTGGGTGAATTATCTTCTATGTCTTCTAAGTGTTCAATTCTTGCTTCTGCTTACATACATTCTCTTTGGTTTGACTTATTATTGCCATTTAGTAATTCATCAAAATACTCTTTCCATCTTTCGACTATTTCTGCTTCCCCGCTTATATTATTTCCTGCTTTGTTTTTAACGAATATGGGTTTTTGTTGGAAACCTTTTTTTTCATTTCTAGCACCTTGATAGAGCTTTTTTATTTTTTTATTTCTATAATTCCCTTCTATTTCTTTTAGCTTATTTTCTATGGGTTTTCTCATCTTTTCTCTCAGCACCCTGTTTACTTTTTGTCTTTGCTTCATATATCTATTCTTTGTCTCTGTTGTTTCTTTCGTGATTATTTCCATCCTTAGTGATTTTGTTAGTTCTATTTCCTTTTGGCACTCTATGTCGAACCAGTCTTTCCTCTTTTTATTCTCTTGTTTATTACATTCTTTTGCTGCTTTGTTCATTATTTGCTTTATGTTTTTCCATTTGTTCTCAGTTTGCTCTTCTATTTGTATCTTTTTTAATTCTCTTTCCATTGTTTCTGCATTGTTCCATTTTGCTTTACCACAATAAAATAAAATAAAATCAAATTAAATCAACTTAAACAGAATTACGTAGAATTAAATAACAATTAAACAAAATTAAGTAAAAATAAAACAAAACAAAAATTAAGTAAAAGCTATTCCTGTTATAACGCTGCTGTACCGTTTCTACTATTCCTTATGTAAAATCCCATAAGAAAATGCTAAGGTTCATTCTGCTCATTTTTTAAGCGTTTATAGTGGAAGTAGATTAGTTTGTCGGATCGGGACGTATGATACATCATTGGAAATGAGAAGAGGTAGTGAATATGTTGATACAGAAAAATCACATATTGCGGCATTGCTAAGAGTAATATTTCCTTTGTTATTGGTCCGACTGGAGCGTATTATACGTTAAATTAAAGGGAAGGATATCACGAATATATTAGGATAGAAAAAACAAACAAGGCGAGTACCAAAAGGGCCATACACAGTGTCTTCATTATTAATGAACATATAGTTACAGACGAGATGTCATAGAGCACTATAATTCCAAATAGTTTAACTAGACAAATTTTGATTTATTGGCTTAAAGAAGGCCTCTGACTGAGTACAAAATAAACAACTGAACGAATCCTAACATTTGACATAGCAAATGAAAGGAGAGGTAATAACGAATATATTAAGTAAGAAAAAAACAAACAAGGCTGCTACCAAAAGGGTACTAAACATGGTAAGATTTGTACTACGGCTACCCCATTCGTAATTCCGAGGTATAACACCATGACGCTCATGAAATAAATGGCTCGGGGGTTAGTTAAGTGATATTTGATAGATTTGATAAACGATCATGGCATTCTCTTCCAACTCATAGGAATAGTATGTTTATAAATAAAAAATAAAAATATTAGGAAACCATCTGTGCTCCAATACTGGTCCTACAAGCGAATCTTCACCATAGGTAGCCTTGGTAGAACTTATTGTTCTTATATACAGCAGAAAATGAACAGAAATCCGGACGACTTACATAATGGTTAATACAAGATGTACAGTGAGCCAGTTGACTGCAACTGGCGTAGAGAAAAAAATAGTGTCTATTTCTAAAAACAATGTTAAACATTCTAGACGTTTTGTATATCATTTTTTACTTTTATACTCCGTATAACATATTTAAAAAACCTCATCAAAAGATTAAATAAAAAACAATTTTAACAAATGCATAAAATGAATTAGTCATGCAGAAAAATCGCAACTACATCTAACTATGACAAAAAATTTGACAAAAAAATTTACCTACAATAAACAACGCAAATACTTCAAAAAATTCTATGTATTTACTTTTTTTTATCTCTTATTTAGGATTATTAAAATGTTATCTATATACATAGTTCGGAAAAATTTCTGTGGTCAGGTAAATTTAAAACTCAACGTTTCGGTACCCCACTACTTCTGCGACCCCCACTTCCCGTGCCAACCGATCCCGCTCAGTCCGTTTCCGCGCATACCGTTCCCGCGCATACTGAGAGTATAAAAGCAGCTACACAAGGTAAAACCAGTAGTACCAAACAAGAAAGTAGGAACGATGCCAAAAGAAGTACCGTTCGCGTCATAAAAAACTGGTACAACTCTTATTACCGAAAATCATGTTTTTCAAGTTGTGTAAGTTGATCTTGTCACATGTGTCATTCTAATTTCTAGGGCACTGTTGCCAGTTTAACGAAAATATTATATGAAATCAGCTAAAAGCAGGGCTGTGTGACAGACCGCCAGTTTTGAGTATTCTAAAAACTAAAACATCGAGCATTCTCGATCAGTCAGTCACATTAAATTTGTTTAAACATGCATCCTAAAAAATTCTCATATTAATTTTGTAATTTTTCATTATCTCAATTAAGTACTCATACCTTGACTATAATTTATGAAAATATTTCAATTCAAATATAGTGATAGATAAAATCAATCTAGACATAACTTTAAATTATTATAATAAAACATTACAGTGGGGTATTGGATCTGTCACTTTATAATATACGTAGGATAAAGTATAATGTTAGTTTTTGTTAATGTTATCGTTCATATAATAAATAATAAATTAATCTTGGTAGTTGGCCTGTGACTAAACTTATTGATACAAAATACAGTTCGTGTTCGGTAGGTAATTGAAGAAAAAAATTAGGTACAGTAGATGCCTTCCAATGTTCCCTGTGCCAATAATCTAGGTTTAAAGATCCTTCAAATATTTTGGATATTAGCTGAACCCTATCTCTGGTTATTAAATTTATTAAATACGTTTTTTTGTTGTTAATGATAAAAATAATACCTATCTAATAATAACTTTATTTTTTTTTAATTAGATTTAGTGCAATTCCGTTATCTGTGATGGCAACAGCGAATTAATTCACGAACCACTGTATCCAGTCTGAACCCAGGTTTACATTGGGAAAAAAAAGTGTACCAGTTTTATATGACGGGAAGTGTACCTACAGAAAAAGATGCCAAGGAGTCAACGACAGGTAGAACCAAATACCCGAAAAGGATGCGGTCCAAACAGTAGATGGTGCAGCTGTGAGGCATCAGAAGGAACAAGATAAATTAAAATTAAAATGTTAATATTATAATAGCAATAAATGTGTTTATTTTTATAGATCGGTCATCATTCGACACTGAGGAGTAGCCAGATTAAGATATCAGTGTCTTTTGACGGTTCTCGTATTTCTGGAGAACAAGATACTGGTACGTCACGAGTGCGGAGAGTAAGCAGATAAAGACCCCGTACTCGAACGGAACCATATCCACTGCCGGACTCTCCCGCCGGCCAAGTATTAGTATTGGCTTAAGTATTTGTACTTTAATCAAATAAAAGGCAAATATCGAGCACAGTTTTATTAATTAAATCTTGCCCAAGTACTTTCGCTCCCTAGAGCATCTTCAGGGTAATTTCGTTAATTGAGGCCTATCCAACAACAATAAAATGTTATAAACATCACACTACACTACACAAGGACAAACACTTAAATTATTTTTTTTTAAATAGGCGAAGCTACATTATGTATGGAAACCAGAGACAAAAATTTAAATTTATAAAACTGTGCTCGATATCTGCGTTTTATGTGATCAAAGTTCATTTATTCGAGCATTCAACCTTATATAAATTAAGTATTTGTATTGGAAAATAATTTAGTACCAAACTGATAACAAAATATGGTTTTGAGACCTTGGCAAAAAAAATGAGTCTTGAAGTTGACTGTTTTTTGCACCAAACTCCAAAAAGTACACAAATAAAGTAACGTGATTGCGTTTAGCCTTTATTTATCATAAAATAAAAACATAACTTTATTTTTTAACTTAAAGCAACTCTAAAAAACAAGAAAGACAATCGAGACTACGGGAAAAATAATATATAATGTAATACAAATTAAAAAAAAAACAACTTTTCAGCAAAGTAAACTAATCAGCATAATATATGTACACATATATAAAACTATAAATCTTCTGTTTTAACTTCGCCACTGTCACTGTCCAGTTTTTCTTCTTGTTGTTGTTCATTTTGATTTGTGACTCGTATTTGTTCGTAGTACCAGTACTTATTTGCAATGAAGGAACCTACGTCAAAACTTACGAGGGTCAGATTAGATCTAGAGTTAAACCGACAAGTACAGAAATTGAGAGACCCAGGAATTCTAGAAGCATACATCAGAATACAATAGCCCGGTAGTGCTCGTACCGAAAAAGCATCGAGTTAGAATTTATGGAGAGGGCATCACGTGACTAAAAACAACCTTACTTCGGCCATATTGTTTTGACACTTTTGGCAGATCGTATATGTTTGTTTACGTTTGTTATTTTCCGAATATTTTTAGTTTTTTAATACTTTTATAGAAACTGGAAATTTTCAGGAATAACGTTCTACAGCTTAGTATACAAATATGTAAACAAAGTAATGGCCCGTACTTCAAAGAATAAATTAATAGTATTTGACTGTATTAATTTATCTTTATGTATAATATATCGCGTTTTTAGTGTTTGCCGCGGGATAAATAAATCATAGTTTATTAAAAATGCATTGTACTTTGTAGATTATGATTAAATCTTCTGAATAACTAGTCATATTTTTATAGTAACTTTAATATTATTGAGTCCGACCATGTTCCCACCACCATAGTGGTATCACCGTTAGCCACGCCTACCTACGCCGTTTTTAATACACACGTTAATATGCTCATAGCTTCTCCATAGATTCTAACTCGATGCGAAAAAGGCTATAGATGGAAATAAAGCATGGAGATTATGCATAGATTTTAGACAACTGAACAAGAAAATAGTCACAGACAAATTCCTATTACCAAGAATAGACTCAATACTGAATCAACTAGGGAGAGCAAAATGGTTTTCAGTTATACACCTAATGCCAGGTTTTCACCAAATACCATTAGAAAAATCATCGAGGAAATACACATCGTTTAGCACGGAGAACGGAGCATTTCAATTCACCAGATTACTTTTTGGATTAAACGTAAGCCCCATTTGTGTTTTGTTTCGCATGTTCCTGCATAAAATCTTGTGAACAGTTGAGTATAGAAATATCGGGTCCTGTGTCTATGATAAATGTATTTGTCTGTCCTCTCTTATTAGAATGAGTTCAGGAATAAATTCATTATACGAGAATATAGATTTTGAAGATGTCATGCTTGCAGCGCAAGGAAATTGCATAAAAGCACATGAAATAGCTTTTTCAGTTTGTAGCCCATATTTTAAGGAAATTTGTAAGTCAAATCTCTGCAAACATCCGATAGTAATTTTGACAAACGTGACTTACGAAGCACTAAAAGACTTGCTACAATTTATATATTAAGGATAAGTACAACTTAGACAAGAGGATTTAAATACCGTCATTGAATCGGCCGAATCGTTGCAAATACAAGGACTCACTGGAGATAGAAAAGTTTTAAACGATAATAACATTATGGATGTAAAATATAACCCGAATGTAGAGGATTTTAAGCCCGTTTGTTTACCTGTGACAAAGAAACAACAACCTATAAAGAAGAAAGAACATAGCCACACAGAGCAAAAAGTGTGGCTCTTAAAATCAACAAATTTTTAAATATCGCAAGCAAGGTGTTGCCCAGTGAGTTTGATGAAAGCGCAGGTATACTGCAGTCATTTTTAGATGCATTAGAACTTCTTGAGAAAATAGCGATAGGACACGAGAAAACTGCAATAACATTAATAAAGACAAGATGTTGGTGTGCCGGAGAATTTTAAAAATTTCTTAAACTGCACGATAAACAAATAAACAAGTTCTAAATGCTCTCTAAATATAGAAAACAACTATTGAGACCGATTAATATAAGAAAAACCAGTTATGTGGGTCATTTGCTATACAACGAAAAGTACTACTTTCCTCGGTTAACCATTAAGCGTAAAATAGAGGTGAAACGAAGTATTGGAAGAAAAAATTGTTCTGGCTCCGTGATATAAGAAACTGGACAGGCTATGGTTTTAAATAACTTATGTGTTTAGCTGAAGATAGAGAAATAGTTGCCAACATAACCGTTAACCTCCAATAATGGAGACGGTAGAGTAGGGTACTTAATCGCGATTCTGAGCAAAAAATAAATAAATCAATAATTTTTTGACTCTTAATACTAATAAAAATCAATCAATCTTTAAACGCAAAGTATTAAGAAGCATATTGAGGAAAACCGGTCGTAATGAGTATAATGTGAAGAATTTAGATAAGCCATCGAAAAATTAATACAGAGAGCAGATATCAGCAGATTTGTGAAGCTATAAAGAGTAAACTGGCTTATAAAGTTTGAGAAAATGTTACATAATCAAATTATGAAAATAAAATAAATTTGAAAGCCCCAAGGAAAAACAACCAAGGAAGGCCATGTAAAAGATGAATGTTAAAGCAATGAACATAGGATAATGGGGAGTAGTTAAGCAGGCTAAAATGTGTTAATGTTTCTAGTAGAAGAAGAGGAGTTTCTAGTCAATAGAGGATTCCTTAATAACAAAGAAATATCAACAAAGACCAATATGACAATATACAAAACAATATATAGACCTACAGTGACATATGGAGCAGAAAATTGGATATTAAACAAAAGACATCAGAGCAGAATTCAGGCAGCAGAGATGAAATACCTCAGAAGAACGATAGGAGTAAAAAGAACTGATAGAATCAGAAATGAAGAAATAAAAGAAAGACTCAAAATCAAACCGATACTCGAGTCAATCAAAGAGAAAAAATTGGCATGGTTCGGACATCTAACCCGGATGGACAATAATAGACAAGTAAAAAGAGTGTGGGACGCCAAACCAATAGGGAAGAACAGAAGAGGAAGACCCATTAAAGAATGGAACGGTGACATCTCGCAGATACTGCAGAGTAAGGGTAAGACTTGGCAGGAAGCAACACAGATGGCATCCAATAGGAAGGAATGGAGAAAGTTCGTTAAGAGCTAGAACACCTCAGAAGACTGTCAAATATTGTTATTTAATGAATTGTATTTTAAACGGCCCAACACCAAAAGGTACAAATGGGTCTACTGATTAAGTAAGTAAGTAAGTTTCTAGTACCAACAGAAGAAGAAAAATTAAACATTTTAATGATAAATAAGGATACGAGACATGGGTGAAGACGGAAGAGACAAAAAGAAAACTGGAAGTCTTCGAAAGAAAGGTCCTAAGAAAGATATTTGGACCTATTAACGAAAACGGAATATGGAGATCCAGGTATAACCATGAACTCTACCAACTGTTGAAAGAGACATCGATCTCAGAATTCGTTAAACTTCAGAGACTTCGCTGGGCTGGTCATGTAGTAAGAATGGAGACAGAAAGATTGCCGAAAAGAGCCCTTGATAGTAAAATGCAGGGCGAAAGAAAAAAAGGAAGGCCACTGAAAAGATGGGAGGATGAAGTGGCAGCGGACGCGCAAAATTTGCTAGACGTGAGAACTTGGAGAAGATCGGCGCCGGACCGACAAGGTTGGAGGCATAGTTTGGAGGAGGCCAAGGCCCGATTTGGGCTGTAGCGCCATTGTAGAGAGAGAGAATGATAAATAAGTATATTGGTTTTACTAATTATATTAAATAATTGCACATGTAAAGTAATAGTCAAAAGAACACCGACAAATACTCTGGTCTAGTCTTAAACTCTGTCTAAAGAGGAAGTTTTAAAATGTATTTAAGTCGTTGAATTAGACGTCCTATATAAATAAAACTACATTAATATTTGGTGAACGTCGCGGTGTCATTGGTAAGAACTTGTAAATATGCTAGTTAGTCACGTAATAGGTAGAACATCAGTTTTCCTCGTAACCCTACCAAATACAAAAACCGATAAAAATGCATTTATTTTAAAGGCTATATGCGAGTCATAAAGCGCACTTTATGTATATATGGCATAAAGTGCACTATTATATAGTTGGTATGCAAAATAAATACAATAACGAAACTATTACAACATGAATCAAAGTATTTACTAAGTTGTTTTTTTATTATCTTCTGAAAACTACAGTATAGTTCATTCTCTAGCTCCTATTATACACAAACATTAACCAAAACCATGCGTTTTAATTAAAGCTGGTTACTACTCTTACCGGTTGGAAGGGGTTTCATTCGATCAGCGGATAAACTTGATACTGCTGGAGAATAAGTTCTCAAAAAAGTGGCACCTCGCGGTAAACTGGCAGTGGAACCCATATAGTATGGGGCTTTTCCTCCGCTACCCTGTAACAACAATAAAATATAATTAACTTTTTTTGTGCAATATATTTGAATAAATAACATTTATTTTTAGTATCTTATAATGTATAAATGTTCATACTTTTAATAAACTAAAACTATGATTTTTGTAAAGGTAAAGAATATCTATATTTAGTAGTAGGTAGTAGTAGGTAAGTACCCGTAACGATTAACTGTTTTAAAAAACCATCTTGTTTATATACTCTTTTTATTTGAGGGTTTTTTTGCCGCATCAACCTCCAAGGGTTGGTAGCATTACGTATTATAAAATATAGCCATGTAGTATAAAAGAAGTGTTAGATGGTTTATTAATATTTGTCACTGCTATACATTTTATTACTGTGTTTATTTTTATACATTAGGTTAACGACTGTTTACAATATCAGCCGTAACGTATAAACAAAAACAATATCAACGTACGCTAACGTTTGTGATACAATATTCTAATACTTTTAATTAAATCTCATATGTACCGTATTTATACCTATGATAGAAATATCTAAATACTTGTGTCTTTTCAATATCAGCTTCGATGTTATTGTTTATGAACCAAAGACCCTGTCTAAGCCACCAATACGTACTGTCAACTCGAGTCAATGGATTAAATGTTAAACATATTTACCTTTATATTAATAGTGAATTCTTTCTATTTTTATCTTATATCATATCTACTGATTTTAAAAGAAAAAATTATAATTGAGAGATTAAGAGACGTCATTTCCCTTTTACAGAAAACAAATCTTTCTTCTCTTTCGTAGATATATACAAATATTTTTATAAATCTAACTTTACGAAAAATAATAATAATAACTTAATTCTATGCACTGTGTTTTTATTTACCTTTCTTGATTTTTCGCAAAAATCCGACCTTACATTTACAATTATACTTAGAATAATTATTTACTTTAGAGATCTCAATTGATTGATTGATGTTTATAATTTACAAGTTATTTAATTAAGCTTGCTTCTAGCTTTTCCTTGTCTGTCATTATCTTAAGTTCTCCACAAATACATATTTCTTTATTTTTTATACTTTAGTACTTCCTTAAGATTTTATGAGTTAAATACTACAGATGTGATTTATTAAGAAACTAAATACAGTTGCAAATTAAAATTACAGGCAATACCAACGTGAAAATCGTGTCAACGCCCCACAGGTCGGGTGTAAAGGACATTTAAGGTGACATATTTAAAGAGAAAGAGCGTGAATAGAAAGAGTTTACGGATGTTTGGAAATGAGAATAAAAGGACCAAGGAAATAGTGTGATCGACTTGGAACTTGGCATTGGGATTTGTCTGTGATTAATACGTTTTTTATGAAGACTGAATACCAGTATGTTACCTATACCAGTGGACAAAGGAAAAGTCAGATAGATTTTGTGCTGTGTAGAAGTAACCAGCTAAAAGAGGCTACCAACTATAAAGTGATAAAAGATGAGTGTTAGTCAACATCGTCCGGTGACAATGTATACGGAGATAAAGATGAGGCCGACAGACAAATAAGCAGGACACTAGAAAGTAAAGTGGTAGAAGTTAAAAGATAAAGATTTAGCAAACGTCTTAAAGAGTAGTAGAGTTTGAGGAAAAAGATACGGTAAATGACTATTGGGAAGCCAACATAACCCACATAACTTTTTTTTAATTCCTTCTTCTTTAATAAAGCCTGTTCCCAGCATACTATCTAATTCACTGCTTTTAAAGAAAACTACATTTTCTATATCTTCTATTCCTGATCTCGGTTGTTTTTTGCTTGAATAGCTACAATATTTAGTTTATATCTTAATATCCCTTTTATTAATTGCTTTATAGCTCCTGTCGAAAAAGTACATCAAACATTCCCTGTTGCCAAATTGAGTTTGGGTTTTTTTACGTTTTTCATTTTGTTAACCATAATCTTATTTTTTATCATTGCCATTTCATTTTTATATCCAAATCACTATATATTCATGTCTTTTATTGTTGCCGGTTTTAAATCCTCATTTGGTCTCGGGTCTACTTTAATTTGAGTTATTTAATATTTTTTTGTAATTCTCGTTAAAAAATTTATTCAATATAGATATTATATTAATAATTAAAGTGATCAATAACAGAGCGAAGCTTACTAATTCTCTAACGTCCAAAAAGACTCGTTAAGAAATTTTCGAGAAAATTTGTGCGTATAAAAAGATTATTAATGGTTTTCTCATGAAACATCTTTCGTATCATATCATATTTCTTACGGACTCTGTAGAAATACTAGTAATTTTTAGCGATACATAAAATAATTAATCGTTTTGGACAACATATACCCATATATATATATATATATATATATATATATATATATATATATATATATATATATATAATGAACCACAAGTATTTGCTGACAACGTAAGGAAGTAAACATTAAATATTGGGTTTGCAACAATAAAAAATGAAACGTGTACTCTTGTAAATTTTTATTCCAAGCTTTCGGACTCCCTGATGAAGGACATAACCAATGTCCGAAAGCTTGGAATAAAAATTTACAAGAGCACACGTTTCAGTTTTTATTGCTGCAAACCCAATATTTAATGTTAACTTATATATTATATATATATATATATATATATATATATATATATATATACTTATATATATATATATAAATATATATATATATATATTCATATATATATATATATATATATATATATATATATATATATATATATATATATATATATATATATAAGTATAGGTCATGAACCGGGCGGGTTGTTTTCTAGGGTAATTTTTGGGAGTCTATTCTCATCCATTCGTCTTACATAACTGTACCACATCCTCTTTCGCTGCCTTTCCCGTCTTACAATATCTTGAATGTTGCACTGCTCTCTGACGTTTGTATTTCTCACCCTGTCTCTTCCTGTTTTACCCACTATTGTTCTTAGGGTTTTTATTTCGGCAACCCTTAGCATCTGTTTCGTTTTGTTGGTATCTTCTCGTACTTCTATGCCATATGTCATGATCGGTCGTATGCAAGTCTTGTAGATTCTAATTTTACTATCTGTGCGCATATACGGATTTGACCAGACTATCTCCCACAGACATCCCGACAATGCGGATGCTTTGTTGATCTGACTCCTTAGGTCCTTTACTGGGTCATGTGTGCTTGATATATCTACCCTGTCAAACGCCTTCGTCAGATCAACAAAGCAAATATACGATGGCATGCCGAACTCTATAGGTTTTTCTTTTCTTTGTTTTATTATGATTACTGCATCTGTTATAGATCGCCCTCTTATAAAACCTTATTGTTCTTCAGCATTAGTGATTTGCTTTTACAATCTGTCCTTAAGAACAGCTTTTTACTCATACACACGCGTAATTCTTTTGATCACCTGGCAGATAGAAAATATCACCAAAATGACCTGTCTTTTTTAGAATATCTGTTTTTAATATTAAAAAATTCCCTGTCAAAATAGCAGCTTGCCTCAACCATATATTTTGGATTTATTTGCAAAATAGTTTTGCAAGCATCTGCAGAGTTAAAATTCCTCCCAAATCGCCTGGCTTGTTTATTCTTGAATATTTAAATTTTCTTTAAAAAAAATATAAATTGCCTCAAAGATATTTTTTGTAATAAAATTTTCACATTTTTTTTTTAATTTAGGGGTTGCTAAATGACCGCTGCCCTGTAGCCAATCTGAATTTTTGTAACACAACAAATCCCTAACCAGAATTTTTTATAATATTTGTTGTCAGTAGCCACGTATACCTTTTTAGTTATTTAAAATATATTGCTGATTAAATCGGCGTGTTTATATTCGTTTAAATACAATTAATGTTTTAACAGTTAGGATTTAAAAGTAGACAGTATATACTTAAACAACGTAAAGTTCATTATACTCGTTCATTAAAAATGATCTAAGGCCTGATGAATATTTTTTGTGTGACTTAAAATTTACATTGTTACAATATTGCTATTATTTTCGTTTATACATCAATTTTATTCAGTTTTGTGGTGTATTATCATAAACACAATGTTGCTTTTCAGATGAGCCTAAATGATTAATGATACTATGGTTGCTTTGTGTTTTACTGATTTCTTATTCAGTAGCGTAGCAGCGTACTTTAATTTTATATTTGGAAATATCTTGATGTATTTTTATGAAAAATTTATGTTAAAGTTACAGCCCAAAATATTTTTAAATGTTGTCTGTTTATTACTATTGTCTCCACTGTGGAGAGGAACATCCCGCTAACTACAGAGGAGGGATGATAGCAAAGGAGATGCAAAAGATGACAAATGATTTTACATAAGCAATATCAAAGAACAATTCAATAGGAACGAGTAGCCAAAACAAATGTAGGTGGGAAAAGCTACTGCCAAGCAGTATCTGGTGAGTTACAACCTAAAACCTATGACAACAAACAACACGATAGCATTGAACAAACTCTTCAACAAATCCTGGAGAGATTAACCAAAATGTATGAGCGTATTTTAAGACCAGAATATAGCACCAAAGGAGCTATCGCTAAAAACATTCATTCGGGTAGATTAAAAATCATGGAGGGAGACGGCAATGGACTTCTGCAACATCAAAAAGAACTTTAGACAGTCCTGGACATAGAATATATTAATATCTGTCTCATGGTCGAAACAAACTTTACTAAAGAATCATTTATTCGATTTAAGGGATACAGAGTGTATTATACTACACATCCTAAAAATATCACCAAGGCGGCAGTGCATCACGCAGATTTGGGCTATCAAACAGAGAAAATTCAAGCTACTGCTGTGAATTTCATGACTAGAACATATTGTATAGAATCATACTTCCCACCAAGGCATGCTCTCAAAAAGCACCAATATTTAGATCTTTTGGAGAGTAATGGAATTTCATGACTAGAACATATTGTATAGAATCATACTTCCCACCAAGGCATGCTCTCAAAAGCACCAATATTTAGATCTTTTGGAGAGTAATGGAGAAGAAGAATATAAAAACAACGGAATGGAAATAAACTTAGAGAAAACCGAATACCTAACAACAGAAAACAAGGATATGAGAAACCTAGAGATAGACGAGGGAAGACAAATAAATGGAGCAGATAAATTCAAGTATTTAGGAACCATAATATCGAACCAGGGAACAACAGAAGAAGATATAAACAACAGACTGAGACAAACAAGAAACTGTATAAGACAACTAAACTCAGTGTTGTGGGATAAGAACATTACGATAAAGACAAAAAAGAGAATATATAACACCCTGACAAGAAGTATCCTGACATATGGGTCCGAAAACTGGACAATAAACAAGAGAAATAGAGGTAGAATAAGAGCAGTAGAAATGGAGTTCCTGAGGAGAAGCTGTAGACTTACAAAAAGAGACAGAATTGAAAACGCAGAGATTAAGCGGAGAATGGGAGTGCAATCAGACATAATCGACTATATAAAGGAGAAGAGACTATCCTGGTACGGCCACGTCAGAAGAGCGGACAGAGGACGCTGGATAAACAAAATCACAGAATGGAGCCCGATTGGAAGAAGAAAGAGAGGAAGACCCCGAAGGTCATTCAGAGATGAAATCGACGAGGCTATGAAGAAAAGAACCCTGCGAGATGGAGACTGGAATGACAGGGAAAATTGGAGAAAACGGTTGAGTGAAGGAAGACAGTGAAAACTGTGGAAATCCTTAGTAGTAGTAGTGGAGAGTAATGGCCAAAAATAAATTTATAATTGAGTACTATCTCGACTTTAATGTCAAGAATACGTATTGGGGGTATAGGTTATTACCGGCCGAAGGAAAAGAACTTCCAGAAGCAATAAATGATCTAAAATGTGAAGCACTTTTAACTAGAAAGACGAAATATTGGCCTACGGATCGAAATAAAACACCAGATGTAATTGACTTTTTTATAATTCGAAATGTCTTAGTAAAATATATGCACGTCGAGGAAGCATGGTGTCTGAATTCCGACCACTCTTAGACCCTACTCACACATAAAAATAAAGCTATTCAAATGAAAACATCTCCTAGACTCGTAAAACAACGAAGTAATTGAAAAATCTTTAGGCTCCAACTTTAAGAACCAAAGAACAACTAGTTGCGCAGACGGAAATATTTGTTAAAGATATCCAGCAAGCTGTATGCGATAATACACCTACAATTGCAGCCAGAGCCAAAGGTTATAACTATCCTAGAGAAATAAGGTGCCAAGTCTTTAAAAAAAGATGACTTAGAAAGATTTAGCATTATTCTAGAGCTCCAGATGACAAAAATAGACTGAAGAACTCAACGCAGTAACTAAAAAGATAAATCAAAAGAATAAAAAATTAGACAATCAGTGACTATCTAAGTGAATTACCAGTCGACAGTAAAACAGACTATTTACTCTGGAGAGCAACTGCAAGACTAAACTCAACTAAAAAGACCAATCCTGCAAAACCCTCCAATAAGGAATGCAGATGGAGCTGGGGCAAAAGAAATTCACAACTAATAGATTTGGCGAAAGCACACTTAATTAGAGAAACCTTCTACAGAAATAAAACGAAATTAGACCAACCAACCAAAATAAAGAAAAACAAGAACCCTAAGAAGGCTCCTGGGTATGATGTAGTAACCGGGAAGATTTTAAAATAACTTCCTAGGAAAGTCTTAATTAAACTTACCTATCTTATTGATGTCTTTTTCAGACTTAGGTAGGCACTAAAGATATGGAAGGTAGAAGACGTGATGATGATCGCTAAATCTAGAAAATACCAACAAAGGTTTCTTCCTACTGTCAAATCTCCTTACTACCTGTAATTTTGAACCTGTTCAAAAAATTATTATTGTTCAAAAGATTGAAACCCGGATAGATCATTAGATCAAGTCTACAGAATAATGAGTCTAAAAAATAATTTTTAGAATCCGTAAACTCTTTTTCTTTTAACTTCATTTTTCTTTTGTCGTTCATTTAGAACATGAGTCAGTATAATAGCTATAAATATGAGTGATATAGAAATGATTAGTGACGATGTCCTGTACATTCGTGCCACTATTTCAGGAAGTGAAGACGAGTCTGAACCTGAAAAACGTTCTGGCTATATTCATCTCACACACGATGCAAAGCAAATCGTGCTTAACGTTTACAACAGTAAGTACTCGTTAAAAATACATACTGTTTAGTCTAACTTTCCTAATACCGGGTGAATTTTAAAACAACCAGTACCAAGTGGAGCGACTTCTCACCCCAGTAGTTTGGTTCAATTTTAAGCGCAAGGATTATATGTATCTCGTTAATCTTACCATTTTTTCAACTCTTTATTTTCTGTATACGTTGTTTGGTACCAATTCAACAAATTATAAATCAGAGACAGAAGACACTCACATTCGGAAATTCACCAAATAAACAAATAATTTTAGTAGTTATCAGATATCAGACGTACTTAGGGCTAATTGCACTTTACAAATTCTTAGAGAGACCCCAACTAGAAAGTGATAGTTCGAAGAATCTAGACAAAAATATGCTAAAAGAGGAATTATAAAAGTTCCCATTGTGTAATAGTAAGAATGGAAGTTTAAAGAAAAAGGAAACACATTACAATCAACTGCTAACATGTAAAGAATGCGACTGCATATCATGGCAAGTAATTAGTATAGTCATTAGTAACCATTTTCCAAAACTTTCGTCTAAACTGATAAAATCAGATTTGTAGAACGTTTCCGCGAAATCCGATGAGAATATTTAATTTTCTGTTAGCGGGATTTTGGGTTTTACTATTTCTTTGTGCTCTTAATACATTAACTATTAATGTCCTAAACCGTCAACCCGATTGATTAAACTTAGTTACAGATAATAACTAAAACGTTAAACCTCGAGCGAGAATTCATCTCACCCGGTATTAGGAACGTTAATCATATTTACCGATTAATTAATTCATAAAAAACACAGAATTCCTAGCAGAATTCCTTACAAATTCCTTAAAATTACATATTTTTTCTTAGGTCTTCTTTCGACGATGGTTAAATCAGAAGGGATCAAAAAGACGGCTTTTTGACACAAGTGCCATGATCCACTGTCTACGAACTTATAAAACGTTTGATAGACGGTCCGGTGTAGCGAAAAAAAAATAAAGGATTCTGGTGCCCATCGAGTATTAGCGAATTTTTATTTATCAGCTGTACGGGAAACAATATATCATTATGTATTCAGTGAATAACTTACCAACGTTAAACAAACTTTTGAGTGAATTAAGAAACAAAGAAATAATCCTCGAGTATCATAAAACTACTTTTTGGAGGTTTTTAAAATCTAATGGTTTTATGTTTAAAACAATGAATAAACGGCAGGCAATTATGGAATCCAGCCATTTGATAAAGTGGAGGTTCGATTATTTGGAGAGTCTAAGGTCTTTTAGGAGTGAAGGGAAGAACTTGTATTATTTCGATGAAACTTCGACACTCGGGATTGGTTCGACACCCACGATATAGTTAAGAAATGTTGAACCGATGGTAGTAAAAATTGCGTTACCAATGTTTCTCCTTCTAGACGGAAGAGAATTTGTATTTTAAATTGTGGGGGAGAATCAGGATGGGTAGAAGATGCTTTATTACTCTCTGTTAAGAGTGTAAGTGATTGGCGCTTAGATTATCATCAATGGACCCTACTTTGTTTGAAAAGTGGTTTGAGCAGCAATTATTGCAGAAATTAGCAGCAACTACCTAAGCTAAAAAGAAACAGTAGTATCTTCACATTCCAATGTGAATTGAATGTGGGGGTTGTAACTATTGAAATACCAAAGTATATCATTTATCCCTGTGCTTGGTAATGCTAATATTATGTCATCAACATATTTTTTATAAAATGTAATTTATAAGTAGGTTCAGTACCTTTTTTAGATACCAAATTAATACGAAAAGGTACCCATTTACTGGTTGATTGGTATAGAAAACCTCTCAGTTCAGGCAGATATCTCAATTATTGGTCATACCATAAATATTCAATGAAAGTTAATTTAGTTAAAGAAATGAAAAATGGTGTCCTTAAAATCTTTCCATACAAAAAATCTAAAAATCCCTTATAACCTATTCATTGAAAACTCATACCTAAGGATACTACCAAAGAAAATTTTATTTAACACTCCACAAAATTTAACTAGTCATTTAAGAAACGAAGAAAATCTGTCTGTATCACAAGATAGAATTGGACCTGTAGATCCTTTACCAAAACAAACTACAATTAGATATGTATATCTTCCATACATTAAGGACATTGGACAGAAACTAAGAAGAATTTTTTCACAATTAATTATATTAAAATAGCACATAAAACGGTACTAACAGTTAAGAAAGTTTTTTCTAAACTTAAAGACCAATCCGCACTCTTGTCTTTAACGGATGTTGTTTACTGTATACCGTGCGGATCATGTGAACAAGTATACTATGGTTAAACATCAAGATGCCTTAAAGACCGCATTACATCCCACAAGTCAGATAATAGACTGCGTCCTGAAAAAAGTGCATTGGGTGAACATGCATTTAAAAATGGGCATCAGATAGATTGTAATAACATTAAAGTAGTAGAACAGGAAAGTAACATCACCAAAAAACTTTTTCTTGAAATGGCCTACATTTGCCAAAATAACAATGCAATGAATCATAGAACGGATATTGGTCATCTAAATGAAATGTCTCCTATTTGTTACTACTAGATAAATGCAATAATAGCACAAACAATAATTTATCAATTGACATTTAAAAGAATTTTGTCAGAATAATGTCATGTATTTATTTGGAATAATTAAGTGTTTTTGGATGTACAGAAATTTTTAAAATTTTTAAACATAAAAATAGGTTTTTTTATATTGAAAAAAGATGAGAGACTATGATAAATTTTATCAACATTATAATACATCTTCGTTGATACAACATCATTAAGTTTGTAAGTAGTGAATTTTTTGATTAATTATACCAACGCCAACAATTTATTCATCACATTTGTAGCTCCCTGATGAAGGACATAACCAATGTCCGAAAGCTTGGAATAAAAATGTAAAAGAGTACACGTTTCATTTTTATTGCTGCAAACCCAATATTTAACGTTTACTTCCTTACGTTGTCAGCAAATACTTCTGGTTCATATATATATATATATATATATATATATATATATATATATATATATATATATATATATATATATATATATATATATATATATGTGTATTTTTCTGGGATTGCCGTAATTTTGATAAAATGTATCAGTATAAAATATAAGTCCGACCCTGTATATAACTACACCTAAAATATTCTATCCGAAATATCTTGCAACGAACAGTAAACCGAACATTTCGCTACGACGAACTACTGCATTTATTATATTTTACAGTTCTTGTCAGTTGCTTGCTATTAGGACGGTATCATCAGCATACCTGATGTTGTCTATGTTGGTTCCGTTAATCTTGATTACACATTGAACCTCGTCTAATGCTTTTCTGGATAATAGATTCGGAATACAGATTAAATAATAGTGGTGATAAGACGCAACCTTGTCGCACTCCGCGTCGGAGGAGTAGGTATCATAAATGGAATATTTTGAAAATATAAAATATAAGGTTGTATATTTAAAAAATATAAGAAAATCGTAGTTTTCTTTTGTACTTAACTCTGTATACGAATATTTGTCAATGATTTCTGTTAAACTTAATTTGAAAACTAAAATATATTGCTTACCTTTTTTGTTTATTTCATAGCGATTTCGAAATAAAAAATATACACAATTCCTTAAATACCGTGTATAATAGTGTCGACATCCATATTATAAGAACAGGGGTTATGAGAGGAATCTGAATATGAGAACATATATATTTATAAGCAACGGCTGTATAATTATTTCCACCTTTTTAATTCATAATTATTTTTATAAAAACATGCTGTCTTATTTTATTATATCTTAAAATTTATAACATTTTTACTTTCTGATAGTATTATATAAATATGTATTATATATTTTCTCCAATCAGGAATCATTTTTAAATGCTGGCTGCACCGTCAATGACTTCCAATTATGCCTGTGAATTAATTTCCTATTACCGAGTTTTGTTTATTGACGATAAATTATACATATTTGTATAAACTTCTTGACCTCATAAAATAGTAGTTACAAGTGGTATAACACACTTAACGGTATTTACAAAAAAAAAACAAAGCTTACAGCATCTGTGACAGAATAGTTAATTGCAGCGTGTTTCTCGAGCGTATAAATCTCAGGATCCTTTTGAAAAGGTGATTATATAAAGGGAACTGTTACAAAGCCTTTTTTAGAGTGCCATATTGACGATTAAGATGTCGACAGTTTTCAACGTTTTTTGTTTTGAAATTCTTTAAACGTGAAGTTCAATTTATGTTATCATTAATGATATAAATTTACAAATATTTTCTTTGCCCTTTTTTCAGTTAAAATTTATTACACAATTCGAATTATGGCGTTGTTTTTTTTATACAGGGTGTATGTTTTTAATAATAGAAAATTGTCCGATTGTTCTTTATTATCAAGGTATACTAAAAATGTAAATGACCTAAGTGACCCTACAATGACATCAACAAATATTAGCGTAAATGACACTCCTGTATTTGTGAATAAAGATAAACAAAAGAAAGGAACAGAAAAATAAAAATACCGTTTATTGAATTTGGCATGGCTTCTTTTATTAAAATCAAAAAAAAAATTGTTACAACTGTGATTTAATCTTTCTAAGAATAACAATGCTGATTAAAAGGCAGACATCCTGTTATAGTGTATTTTTATGTATGAGAGAGTAATAAAACAATAAATTATGTATGCAAATCCCTAAACTGTTGATACGGGTGACTCAATGAAAAACAGATATTTGTCAACAAGTTTACAGAAATATATAGGAAAACAATTTTAAATTGAGTATGACCACCAGGTATAAAGGTTGGAGCAGAATAGAATACAATAGTTGTGAGGATTACTAATCCCTAAATAAGGTTGCCAGTGTCGGAGTGATGGAGGTTAACAGGTACTAATGAATTTGCAAGAAATGTAAGATGTTTATTTTATTGGTTATATATAACCAATAAAAGTTTAATAGGTACCTACCTATTTGAAAAATAAAGTTTAATTCTTTAGATAAAATAAAACGTTTTATTTTATCTATTTGCAAAATAAAGTTTAATTCTTTGCCTATTTGCAAAATAAAGTTTAATTCTTTAGATAAAATAAAACGTTTTATTTTATCTGAAATGAGTGCATTCCAAGAAGTAAGGGTTTCAACAATCAAACATTTAATTCTTTAATTCCAGGAATCTACGACAGTAATTGACTAGATAATTACCTTCTAAACTTATTCCACAGAAAATGTGATAGTGGGTTTTTCCATTTTGTTTATAGGAAGGTCCAAGTGGCGTATTCAAAATTCTTAACAGTTCACTAAAAGTAGGTACTTCAGTTGCAAGGTGCAGTTTATTGTGTATACTAGTGTTATGGAAAATTTGAAAGTGCCGTGTAAACGCCGAAAAATTGGTCCTCTAACAGTTAATGAAAAAACATTAATATTTAATTGTTTTAAATCATTTACAGACAAACGTTTATGTGAAAGTGTTGATGAGACCGTTGAGTTAGTTAGCAGTACACTTGGTGTTGGGAAATCTACGATTTACAGAGTTATTAAAGAAGAGAAATGTGGTACTTTTCAAATGCCACGTAATGCTCCAGGGAAACCAAAATTTCAAATAGAATATCATTTTAAAGAAGGACTTCGACGGAAAGTGCATGAATTCATCTTTAGACAAGAATTTCCAACATTGGATAAAGTTCTTGTCTCAGTTCGAGATGATAAGGATTACCCAGAAATGAGTCGAAGTACGTTATGGAAACTTTTAAAAGAAATAGGCTTCCGCTGGAAAAAGAATCCCAGAAAGTCTATTTTATTAGAAAGAAGCGATATTGTCATATGGAGAAGACATTTTCTAAGAACCATAAAGGAAATGAGAAATCAAAAAAGAAAAATATTTTATCTTGATGAAACATGGATCAACGAGGGTCATACACCAAATAAATTTTGGCAGGATGAAACTGTTACAAGTCAAAGGCACGCTTTTGTAAATAACTTATTTACTGGTTTAAACCCACCATCAGGAAAGGGACGCAGGCTGAAAATAGTACACATTGGCAGTTCAGACGGTTTTGTTGAAGGTGGTTTATTAACTTTTGAATCAACTCGTACCGGTGACTACCATGAAGACATGAACGCTAATGTCTTTCAAGAATGGTTCGAACAAATGATAGATCTTCTTCCTAAGAACTGTGTAATAGTAATGGATAATGCAAGTTATCACTCCAGACTTATAGAAGGACTGCCCACAACCAAGTGGTTAAAAAAAGACTTGCAGAATTGGCTGAGTTCAAAAAATATTACGTACCATCCCGGATCTATAAGAAAGGAACTTTATTCGTTGTGTGCCCTTCATAAAGAAAAATTTAAAAAATACGAAATTGATGAAATTGCCAAAAATCGTGGAATGACAGTACTTAGATCCCCACCATATCATTGTGAATTAAACCCGATTGAACTGGTATGGGCACAGATAAAGAGTGAAGTTTCAAGAAAAAATACCACTTTTAAAATTCATGATGTTAAACAGTTGTTTTTGGAGGCCGTAAAGAAGAGGAAAAAATTTGGAAGCTGGACAATATTACTGATAAAATGATCGAGCCAGTTATTATAAATCTTGGTTCTGAAAGTTCATCTTCTGAATCTGATTTGGATTTGTAACAAGTAGCTGTAAGTTTTATATTAATATTTTTATTCATCTATTTAACATACCTTAGAAGGTTTTAAAAACTCTTTTTCTCTTTTGTAATTTTTAAAAATTAAAAAAAAATGTGAATTTTTTAAAACCCTTTTTAATGTAGGCCTGTCAGTTCTAATATAGTGTGTGATAAAAGAGGTCACTTTTGTTTACATACACATAACACTTTATAACACTGAAATAATTCATTTATTTTTTACAATTATTCAAAGTAATTTTTCAATTAATCTTGAGCACGCCCATGGAGTGGTCGGAGCTACCAGTTAAAAGTTTAGTTATTAGTTTAGATTAGATTAGATTAGATTAGATTAGATTAGTTATGCTAATTACTCTCTCGTTCATAAAAATAAACTATAGTTAGAAAATATCTGCTCACAAAAGTACAAAACCGATGAAATGCCTAAGAACAGAATGAACAAAAAGGTGACGACTGATAGAATTGCGGTTGGTAGGAGATTAAAAGAAGATCTCGTAATAATTATACAAAACTTAACGGTAAGAATAGACAAAGAGATACTACCGGCTATAAACAAAAATAATTGACTAAAGATACATAGATTGAAATACAGACATATTTCAATACATAATCGATAGATTGAGACCCAGAGTATTTTTTTAAATATTTTCAAACTATTAGGAGTTTTTACCCTTTTATTTGATTGCTAGTTAGAGCAAAAAATTACAAAAAAATATGCAATGGAAAATCTGGCTTCTATCAATGTCATAATAAAAGATTGCTAAAATATGAGTATTTATTGTACTGTTTCTTTCTCATGTTTACGTTTATTTGGTAACAGTATATTTTGCATAGCATATATTGCCTATGAGCAGTGTCGACGAACGGTCGGACGCACCTGGGGCCTCACGCTCAGAGTGATCGCCTGGCTCTACACCGTCATTAGGCCAATGCTAACTTACTGAGGTATTGCTTGGGTACCAAAAATGCTACAGGCAACAGCGATTAACAAACTAAACCATATTCACCGGATGACTTGCATAAATATAACAGGTGCCATGAAAACAACACCAACTGCTGCAATGGAGTTGATCATCGGCATCACGCCTCTAGATATATATGTCAAAGAGGTGACGCTAGTGACAATGATGCGACTGCGCTCAGCTGGTGCAAACCTTGATGTAGGAATGGGACAATTGAGAACTCGCTTCTGGCGGCAGAGCTGGATGCGTTACCACTGCTACAGGCAGGCTGCGACTCAATTGAACCAAAGTTTGTCTTTAACAAACCCTACAAAATTGAAACAAGACAGTATATGGAGACAAACGTGTCAAATGCTTATTGCATATACACCGATGGCTCCAAAATTAAAGAAGGCTCAGGATGCGGGATATACTCCAGATCACTGAATCTAAGAATAAAGTGGGGTATGGGCAAAAATGCCAGCGTAGTTCAGACAGAACTGACTGGTATCTCCATAGCCGCAAAAGAGATAACCCAAAAAGGTATAGCAGGGAAAACTATAATGATCTGCACAGATAGCAGACAAGCGCTACTAACCTTGAATAGACCACGTGTCACATCAGGTTTAGTAATGGAGTGTCACGAGTCACTAACTCAAGCTTCGGATGGTAATATCATCATCCTGAGGTGGGTTAAAGGACACAATAGAAATAAAGGCAACCGCATTTCTGACCAATTAACTAGGAAGGCGGCAGGCCTAAGACTCTTAGGACCTGGGGATCTTTTTGGTTGGTCAACTACAACAATCGTGGAAATTGTCAAATGTCACTCCCATACGCAAACCGTAAAAAGATGGGAAGAAGGGAAAGGATGTAAACTTGCCAGGGTAAGACTAAGTAACCTTGAAGAGCCAACATCAAAGAAGTACTTAGGAATGACCAGGAAAAATCTACGTTTGTCAGTTGGTTTTTTAACTGGTCATTGTCAACTAAGCAAACACCTCCACACACTGGGGCTAGCAGACACACCTCTATGTAGGAAGTGCGAACGAGAAGACGAAACTGTAGAGCATGTCCTATGTGAATGCCCAGAGTTATCGTTAATACGAGAGTACGCGTTCGGCGAGTCCTGGCCCACACTTGCCCACATAAGAGAAATGTCTCCTGGTGACTTGTCCACCTTCCTAGAAATTGCAGGATGGACAATGAGCTAAGGGTGACAGCTCCCTGGGAGGATGCACAATGGGTCAATTGTGGCCTAAGTGCTGTGAAACTTAAATCGCCCTCCCTCCTCTACAGATACAGATGACATATCTATCTGTTACCAAAATAAACTTAAACATGAGAAAGAAACAGTACAATAAATACTCATATTTTAGCAATCTTTTATTATTTATTATTTTTATACACAGAACTATGTATTAGAACTTAGTCTTTGGTATGAAACTAAAAAACAATTTCGTTTCCGTGTACTACATAAAAATATCTTATATTTTATAAATAATGCAAATGTAGTATTTTTACAATTGACCTTTCTGCATATATTTTGTTTATTAGCATAGTCCACTAAATGTTGAGCCTTATGAAGACGTTTAACTTCGGCAGGTATGGGTTGAATTTTGACTCTTTGTTTTTTATGTTTTGGCTTCAGGTCTTCGTAGTCGCTACAGGTCTCAGAATCGGAAGACTGAGTGTTATCCAAAATCATTTGTTCTCCCATTTCCAATTTAAATGATCTCAGTTGAGGAATGTTTTTGGCTGGTACATGTTTTCCCTTTGTACTGCTCTGTATTGACACCAAGAGTTGCAAACTGCTAAATCTAACATGTGGCTGATGAAACAAATTGTCCACTTTTTTGTACGTGCTCGTGCCGGACAGACTGCCAACATTCTGTCAACAAAGTCAACTCCATCCATGAACTGATTGTAGTTCTTGATTACCTCATGTCTATTAACCATTTCGTATTCCATTTTACGTTTTGACCCTCTTCTGCATTGATCTAGGTTGTTAGCAGCATGGTATGTTTACAGAATCGTAACAGGTTTGTTGTCTAACCAGCGAGTTTTGGCAATGCTTCCATCACCTTGACCCTTCGTTTCAGATGTACCTCTTGGATTTTTCATGAACTGTTTTTCTGGAGAAAAGATACAATACCGAGGGACTCTCTTGTTACCAATCGTGCCTGTTGCGTGGCAACCTCTTTCTGGTAATACATCAGCAAGTTTTATTGTCGTAAAATAGCGATCGAAGTAATACCAACAGGATTTGGTTTTTCTGGGCAGTATTGACGAATTCTGCAATGACCGGTGAAAAGTATTATCATTTCATCTATACTTATATCATTAGATCTTATTTGAGCATGACTACCATTTAATATACTGTTAAACAGAGGTAAGACTTTCCAAATTTTGTTTACTCTTGTTGATCATAGATCAACAAAGATATTTATTTTATATATAGAATATAAAAAAAAATTATATATTAAATTTTATAATTTTTTATCATTTTTCATTATTTTTAATAATTTTTTTATAATTTTTTATAATTTTTTATATTTTTTTATAATTTTCTATAATTTTTTATAATTTTTTATAATTTTTTACACATTTTTATAATTTTTTTTTATTTATTTTTTATAATTTTTCATAATTTTTTATAATTTTTTCTGATTTTTTCTAATTTTTTATAATTATTTACAATTTCTTATAACTTTATTTAACTTTTGTTTAATTTTATTTAATTTTTAACTTTAGTCTTAGGGTATGGTCAAGGTTTATATTGTGCGACATCTACTTTACTATTTACACTTTGTTTTTCAAAACTGACTTAAGTTTTGTCTTACTAATACACAATTCATGACACACAGGTTTGTGTAGGGATTCGCTATCTCGCTATCTCTTCGGGTCTCGCCATTTTCGCTGCCAATATACAAACAAACTTTTTACAATTACAATATGACAAACTTATTACCAGTACCATTAATTTTACTTAATTTTTAATTCTATTTGATTTAATTTTATTTAATTTCTTTTATTTTATTTTATTTCATACAAATATTTTAAAATAGAATAAACCGAATCGACCCAGTCGCTCTCGAGTTGTTTTAAAAAATATATTATATAAGATTATAATCATTGTATATGTATGTGTTTTATGTATATTACGGTATACCGCAAGGTTTTTCGAGTTCAAGCCCGTGAAAATATCATACCAAGCGCTAAGAAGTATTCATGTCAAAAAAGAATTTTTTTTAATCCCAAAAATCGATTTTTTGCACTTATGCTGGTTTTATTTCACATCGACAATATACTGTACAACATAAACGGTTTGGCCAACATCTTAATATATTTCATGGGAAATACTATTTTCTATTCTTTCGCTTTATTTAAATTTAAATCATTGTAACGACCACCCGAAATAAAATTATAAAAGCAACTACAATCAAAACTAAAATAATTAATTAAATAAAAAATTTGGTTAATAAATACATATAAAAGTTACCGAAATCTTATACAGTTAAGATAAGTATCTTTCTTTCTACTATTTACGCACATCCGGTATAATTTATGTCCGAAAATAGTAGAATGTTTTTATGTAAAACCGCGCTTCCTCTAAAATTGGAGCGCATCAATCGACATGAAATGGAATATTACAACAATAAACACTGTTTTTTTACGGTTACGCTACAGGGCATTTCGTAAAACTATTCTACTTTGGAGCAATTAATCCAAATAAAGATATTTGATATCAAGTTTAAATATTTTTATGTATGTAGTTGATCTGGTTAATCTGTGTAATAAAACATTTCACTTAAAGTTATTAAGCAATTTTCAAAATGAAAGTCTTTATGAAAATGTATAAACAAGTATTTCACTAATATGCGATTATTTTGGCTTTGACGTAAACGGTCCGCTGTGCTGAGAAATTTAAAATTAAATTCTTCCATTATTTAAAGCACTATTAAAGACAAGCAAAAGTGCGGTTTTAACTGATAATCTATTTTATATTCATTTTAAAAAATATGCAGTTACTAGTTCAAAAATAAAAGAAAATTACAAATTATATTGTTTCTTAATTGTACTGGTAAGTATTTACTGATAATAATTACAATAATACTCAAAATTTTTCGTAATGAAAAAAATTAAAACAGGTTACCTTACAGTGTAATCAGTAATTAGATCCATACCCATAATCACCGTTATCGGTATCTTCCTTTAGGTTGTAAATAATGATTGGATTAATTGCTTTAATGTAATTTTCACGCATCCAGCATTCTTCTATTAACTAAATATTTTTGGTTTTTAATTCCTATCGGCTAATAGTAGTATTTTCGACTTGAAAGAATCCTGAGGGATTGAAATATTTTCATTCGTTCATGCGTTCATCATTCTTTTATTTTATGTACTGTCCAGGAATTTGTTGGTTGCTTATTTAAAATTTCTGAATGGTATGGGGCATTATCCAAAACTATAACAGATGGTTCACGTTAAGTTGGAACCAGTTTTTCTTTCAACCATTCCACAACCATATTCGTATTCATGTTATTTATCGTGATAATCGTGGATTTTGATTTTGACGAAAACACAAGATACGCTCCATCAATAAATCCCTGTTTTCCACCCGCATGCTATATGTCTCTTTCCCTTAGTATCCAAATTCATTTTATTCCACCTTTAGCAAAAATCTGCGTTGGGTCTAAATAAAGCGAATTCTTTTTAAAAATTATCTTCATATCTAAAATTATCTAAAAACTTCAGAGATTTACTCTGGAAATTTCGAATGCATTTCTGTCTTTTCACTTTCTTAACACAGTCTTTACAGAAACATGTTCTTTCTTTTTACGCATTTTATATATTAAGTCTGGAACTTCAAACTAACAACCCCCAGGAAGATCTTTAGTCTTAGGGTATGGTCTAAGTCTATTGTGCGACATATATTTCTCTATTTACGCTTAATCTGTTTTTCAAAACTCACTTGAATTTTGTCTCACTCAATAAGTCCTCGGCAGAATGCAGTAGAATCTGGTTATCCATATTATAATAGGAAGTTAATAAAAAGAAAATACCACTATTAGTAAGTCAGTCACATATCGAAGATACGTTATTTATGTTTTTAAATAAAACATATAAAATCAGAGTTTGGTGTTTATTGAGAGTACACTAAATGTAAGCCCAAATACTTATCATGTCGGGATAGTATTATGAGATTTTTTTTCCTGCTTTTTTCCTCATGATTTACTATGGAATCAGTAACAGGAGAATTTTACTGTCATTATGGTTGTCTTTTTAAAGGCGAATCACATGCTATGATTTTTTCTGACGGATATTCTCAAGTTAAAGTTACATTTCATGTAATCGAATAAACTATCGTATAATAAAGTCGCCCCAGGAACGCAACTCCAGCAATATTGGCAATATAATTTTCAAGTCGTCTTCTTTAAAATGTCTAATATATTAACAATTAAAATTACAAAATTATAAAAATTACAAAAAAAAAACAATTTTTTTTAAATTATTAATGTTTTGTATTTTAAGAACGATTTCCAAAGAGGAAATTGAAATGGTAATAAACTTATTGTGGCTTATTCCGACTAAAAATATTAATTGACTAATATAGTTCACCATATAATTATAGATTGATATAAGGTTGAATGCTCGAATAAATAAACTTTGATCAAATAAAAGCCAGATATCGAGCACAGTTTATTAATTAAATTTGCCCAAGTACTTTCGCTTCTTAGAACCTCTTCAGGGGCATTTCGTCAAGAGAATTCTCTTTCCTGATGCAAACCATAATGTACCTTCGCCTATTTAAAAAAAAAATTAAGTGTTTGTGCTTCTGTAGTGTAGTATAATGTACAATTTTATATTTATGACCTTCTGTGATTGTTGGATAGAACAAAATTGACGAAATGCCCTGAAGATGCTCTAGGAAGCGAAAGTAATTGGGCAATATTTAATTAATAAACTGTGCTCGATATCTGCCTTTTATTTGATCAAAGTTTAAATAATTATAGGTCACGAATTTACTACTAAGAGAAATTTATGAACGAGCATATAAACAAAACGGGCTTAATTCTGAATTAAGATAAACGCACTTCTCATAAGAACCAACATCATTAAAAAACCTCAGAGTTCTCCAATCTTCGCTCTAAAGTTTCATCTCTACTTTCTTCGCTCACCTTCCTCTCTAGATGTCGTGATAATAACTTGGTTCCCAATTTTCTTGTTCTAAAACATCACATTTCCTCTTCATCTTCTTCCCGAATTCTACATCAAGCCAGCCTATCTCTACTTCGTGAACGGATTCAACATATTCGAAAAACCCTTAATTTTCAATCCCAAAAACTTTTTAAGCTGCATCTTGAACTCTCCAGTATTCTTAGTGTCGATGATTGGTCACTTTTAGACCGCATTTCCTATCATCAAGCCAATAAAATCCTTCTTCTAAGCAACGAAACTCACAAAAAGAAATTCCAATCCCTTGTATCTAAGAAAAAATCACATTCCACCACTTCTACTTCTCTTTCACCTCTTACTAACACCGTCGTTAATCTTTCTTCTCACCAATTAACAAGTGCAGAAAGCAGTCTTCTATCTAAAGGTCTTAATTTTGCTATCACTCCTTCCAGAATTCCTACCGAAGAAATAGTTTCAAATGTGGAAGCGGCACTCCGCACAATTCCCAAAATTCCAGCCGACCGTTTTCGCTTTGACGTCGCTAAATGTCTTGATACAGCCAAAATCCCTACTTCCAATATATCTCGTGAGGAATTCATAGCTCTCAAAAATCTCCGTTCTCTTTCTGAGATAATAATCCTTCCTGCAGACAAAGGTAATGCCACAGTCATCCTGGATACTCCTTCCTACATAGAGAAAGTAAACGACTTACTTAGGGATACATCCTGTTATAACACAATTTCTCGAGACCCCACTACTAGAGTCGAACGCGAAATTTCCCATGCCATCAAACAATCTGATCTTTCCGATGATGTTAAGAAGTCCATAGTTCCGAAAAACTCCATCTGCCCCAGAATTTACGGTCTTCCCAAAATCCATAAAGACAACGTACCTCTTCGTCCTATTGTGACTACGATTAACTCTCCTACCTACAAACTCGCAAAGTACTTGTCGAATCAGTTTAAGACCTATACTGGTCGTACCTCTTCTTATGTCCGAAATTCCACACATTTCATCACCTTAATCTCCTCCCTCACGGTCGATCCCCAAGACATTCTCGTCAGTTTCGATGTATCATCCCTATTTACTAATATCCCCATACATGACTCTCTAGTTGTTCTGCGAGATCACTTGACCAAAGATAACAAGTCTTTGGTTTTGGCAGATCTTGCGGAAAAATGCCTCCTTTCAACATATTTTTCTTTTAGAGGCAATTTCTACAAACAAATATCTGGAACACCAATGGGTTCTCCCCATTCCCCTGTCATTGCTGAAATTTTCATGGAAGCCTTTGAGTCTTTAGCCCTAGAATCTTACCCCTTAAAACCAAAAGTCTGGTTCCGCTACGTTGATGATACATTTATCATCTGACCCCATGGTCAACATACCCTTTCTCCCTTCCTAGATCATCTTAACTCACAACATCCGAGTATAAAATTCACAATGGAAGTAGAAAATAATCGGTCCCTTCCCTTTCTCGATGTGTTAGTCACCTCCAAGCCCAATGGCCGATTGGGTCACTCTGTTTATAGAAAAAAGACTCACACGAATCGTTACCTACATGCTTCATCACACCAACATCCTGCCCAAAAGAATTCTGTGATCAACTCTCTCATCCATCGGGCCATTTCGATTTCTGAACCTGACAACCTTAGAGAAGAACTTGGCCATCTGCAAAAAACCCTTGTCGCCAACGGTTACTCCAAGTCCACAATTCAAAATATTACACACCGACATCTACATCCCCCTTTACACCCTAGGACGACAAATTCAGAATCTTCGGGTAATACTCCTGTGGCTTTTCTTCCGTATATTCGAAGTGTCACTGATAGGATTGGCAAAATTCTTCGCAAGGAAGGTATCAGGACTACTTTTCGACCACCCAAGAAAATCTCACAATATCTACCCTCTCCTAAGGACCCATTACCGCCCCTATCTTCCTGTGGTGTCTATTCTATTCCTTGTTCATGTGGACAAGTGTATATTGGCGAAACTGGTCGTTCCGTCAAAACTCGGATTCAAGAGCATCAAAGATGCATTCGATCAGGTCTTTTCTCCCATTCTGCAGTTGCAGAACACTGCCAAGAAACCGGTCATTCCATATTGTTCGAAAAAACTCATATTATTTCTAAGAGCCCCTTCTTTTATTCCAGGAAAATCCGCGAATCTCTAGAGATCCGAAAAAATCCACATAATATCAATCGAGAGGAAGGATACTACTTGTCTCCCATCTGGAATCCCAGTCTAGAGCCGCCGTCCGGTCCCGCTACCACGATGCAGCCACATGATTGGCCAGCGCGCGCTTCTTGACGTTCGCGCCACGGAGTGTGCCGATACGTCCCGACACGACAGGTCACCGCGACTATAAATAGAGCGGTAGCGGAGTAATCGTCGGATTCACTCCCTGCCTCTTGACGCGTTAGTGTTCTGAGCTGTTGGACGTGAATCCCTGTCCTGGCATTTGGTTTTCACCTCTGGCTGCGTTGAGTAGTTGAGTTACTGTGACCAAATGCCCATCTTGGTAGTTAGTATTCGCCTCTGGTTGCGTTGAGTAACTGAGTAACCATTGCTAACTACCCATCTTCCTGTCTTTTGTTTCTTTTTCTTTTTTGTTCTCCTGAAGAAGCTACATACAATTGTAGCGAAACGTCGAGATGAACCCACTTTTGGGTCACTCACAAATGACACGGTCCAAACCCGGAAGACGAATAAACTATAAATCATTAAAGTAAATGCGTCTGCTGTTGACGCCATCAAGAAATTATTGAGACAACTATGTCACTAACATTGTTAAAATTATTAAGGGTTAATTAAAATTTCTGTAGGAAATTTTGGGATAGGTAAAAATAACGAACGAGGGGACCATTTAATTGAATTTGCAAGTGAAGATTAGCTTGTAGTAATAAATAGTATTTTTGATCCTACTCTATGACGATTATATATCTGAAAAACTCTCAATATTCTCCAGATTATATGGAAAGAAACCAAATAGGATATATCCTTATTATCAAATGATCTAAAACTTAATAACAAATGATAAAGCGTAGGCTGGATTCAAGACAGAATCAAGGAAGGGTGCAACAACGGACTATTAATAAATGATAAATGGCTGAATAACATAATATGAAAACATTAGAAATGACACCATAGTCTTGCAGATAATTCGGATGATTTACAATTATTAGTGAATCGAATACCTAAAGTCGAAAGTAGATACGCTCTATATTATAATAATACATTGTTAAGTTTATAATAATTAGTAAACATTCAATCTTAAACTTCCAACTAATAATTGAAATTTGAATGAATCCTACGTATCCTAGGTTCAACGAGTTATTAACGCTGAATTCCTGCGAATAATGTGAAAGAAAGTTAAAATGCTTTTAACAATTAAAACTCGAAAATTAGAATATCTGGAACAAATTGTGTGAAATAAAAAACATTGCGGTCCTCCCCAATTCCTCTGAAGACATCTTCTTCCAAGAAGAGGGAATCTATATAAGAGGGATATCTATCTACCGGAGAGGGTATTTACTAGCAGCAAATTCTACGGGAATGGTTTAAGCCGACTACATACTACTGAGCCGCTCCGAACTGATCGGCAACGAATAGGTAGTATCATAAGATGCAGTGGATATAGCCACTAATTCGACATTTGACTCAGGATTCGATTACTATTCAGCTACTTCCCAAGTTTACCTGATTAACATTTTCACATAAGTTATTAAAGTGCCAAAAAGTTGAAACAGTAAAATATTAAGAACGTTATTTTTTTGTTTGTTAGTTTTAAGTTACTTATTAATATATATATATATATATATATATATATATATATATATATATATATATATATATATATATATATATATTCGGTTTTTTATAACGTCTTACGACGTTGTCCGACTCCCAAACGCCACTGTATTCTGTCTTGAGTTAGGTTTTCGTCCAGATTTCGAGCGCTAATCGCTTTCCTAACTCCCAGGTTCCAGCTCTGTGGTGGTCTTCCTCGTTTCCTCTTCTCTGGGGGTTGCCACATCATCGTTTTTTAGGCAATCTTTCGTCCCCCATTCGGCTCACATGCCCATACCATATGAGCTGTTTTCTCTCAATATCCTCAACTATAGCGCCCTCTATACCCATTTGTTGTTTTATAACTTCATTCCGTATTCTGTCAGCTCTTGATATTCTCATCGATCTTCTGATGGCATCCATTTCCGTGGCTTCGACCTTTTTCTTATATTTTTCGGTTATTCTCCATGTCTCAGCTCCACTTATTAATAATACCTAATGTAATATATACATTTTTAAATATGACATGACTGGGTACATCTTCACGACTACTATTTCAAACCAACATAGGTTAATTATCTAAAAGAGAAGTTGGTAATCACCCTGTAGGTAATACTTACTGGTATAAGAGTTAACATTCTTGTAATTTCCGTGAAGAGTTGAGCGGGCAGTTAGACGAGAAACTACCTAAGTTTATTATTGCTTCTCTTGTTTATATACATATCTATAGTGTATGAGTGTTCTTTATGTTATCAAATTGGGGAAGGATGTGATTAAGTGAACAACTAGGGATTTTAAATTATGTGTGTTGTTTTTAACGATTGAAAATCAATACGGTAATGTTATTATTTGTTTTATTTTTACTAGAAAATATTATATTTCAATATTATATTCAATATTTTCCTTTTAATTTCGAATGGATGAAAGGATAATAATATGATGGATGCTATTAAGTGAACAACTTGGTAAATGATCTGTTTCTCTTTACCGCAATATATTTTTACCACTCCCCAAGTTAATTTTAATGCCGAATACCATTATACAATTTTGACGACGCTTTAACACTATAATAACGGATGTGTAGATATCCCTTAGAATGTAAAAATGATTATTTTAATAATTTTAATTATTATAAAAGTAATTACAAGCTACGATATTTTCTTTAAAATTTTCCATAGTCACAAAATAAATTTCTGCAGTTTTCTTTCCTGGCAATGTTTTTGCTGTACTTTCGTCGCTTTCGATTGATGCTCAGAGATATCTGGTCTTTCAGGATAACTCTGGATTAACTGAAAATCATTTTATCTCGATGTAGTAAAAATGATCTAAATGCACCACGCAGCCGCAGAATGAAACCTCGCTGACGTATCTTGTCTGCTTCAGTGACTTGCTTGTCTATTATCCAATCATCTAGTATTAATAACGTTATCAGAAACATGCGTTGGCCATCTTCTAGCACAAAATTTAGTTGAATAAAGTCGTAATGCGGTTGAATACATGAACGCTATAGTTGGTACCATTATGAAATCTTTTTACCATCTATATTGATATCCAAAATTGGCTCAGGCTAGCGTAGCAATATATATTATGTAGCGGCAAGTTTAAGCGATATAAAGTAATTGTTATTGATTATATTTTTATCATCATCTTTAGCAGTTTTGAGTCTACTGCTGAACATAGTCCTTCCGTAAATAATTCAGTTGCATCCGATCTTGAGCACCTTGAATCCAGAATGCGCTTGTCGTCTTACCACTTTATTGGATGACGTCTGTGATTACAATAAGCATCGTTTTTCTAGGTCTTCACTCTAAAGTTTTCTTATTCCATCTTTCTGGCAACAAGTCCTGCCCAGTTCTATTTCAGCTTTGTAATTCTTTTAACTGCGTTCGTAACACCAGTTTTTCTCATAACTATTTGATTCGAAACTCTGGGGGATATATTTAATATTGACCTCTCCATTGCTTTCTGTGCCACTTTCTTTTTGATTACTTTTCTGGTAAGGGTCAATGTTTCTGATTCATACGTTAGAACTGGGAGTACAAAATGATTCTATTTAGGCACATGGAAATATCTGATCTAAAGACTTCCTTCAGTTTTCTAATGCCTACATTAGTCGTATTTCCCTGTTTAACTCTGTTGTTTGATTGTCTCTTCCCACTTAATATACCTATTATCGAAAAATATTCTAAAGAAGAAAAAATCTAGAAAATTTTTAATTTAAAGGAGACTTTGTGAGTTAAAATAAAAGATTTATTGCAAATTTAAGAGGCTTTAAAAAAAAGGCATTTTAAAAATGAGCTTCTTCTTTAATTATTCGTCAGCATCTTTGGCTCAGCAATCCTTTGTGGATCCTGGCCTGCTTTAAGATTCGTCACCATTCTGTTTGGTTTCTGATGACCTTTCCTCATCTTCTGATTTTTAATACCCCTAAGTAAGTGGATTCAATGAGCCCCATGCCCTTTAATTTGATCATGGATGAAATCATTAAAAGCGTTAACAAAGGAAGAGGGTACATAATGGAAAACAAAAAAATCAAAATACTCTGTTACGCAGACGACGCACATTTGATATCCCAAGATGGATATAGTCTGCAAAGACTGGTCCACAGATTTAATATAAGAGCAAAAGAATTTAATATGACAATCTCATCTCAGAAAACTACAACAATAGTAGTCAGCAAAGAACCAACCAGATGTAAAATAGAAATTGATGGCATCAGTATTGAACAAGTAATGGAAATAAAATACCTGGGAATTACACTCTCTAGCTATGGAGACCTGGACAAAGAAGTGAGAGATCAAGTAAATATATAGACTAGCAGGATGCCTTAATAACACTATATGGCCAAACAGACATATTAACACTAAAATGAACTCAAAAATTTATAAAGCCAGTGTAAGACCAATAATGACATATGCCTCAGAAACAAGACCCGACACAGTCACAACGAAAAGGCTACTGGAAATGGCAAAGATAAGGGTACTGAGAAGAACTATCGAAAATAGGCTGAGAGATCAAAAGAGAAGTGAAGATGTTAGAAGAAAATATAACGTACAGTATATAAATAAATGGACACAAAATAAAAAAAAATGGAATAACCACATAAGTAGCATGGAGAAGACCCGTGTCCTCAAAATAATAAGAGATAGTTCACCAATCGGCAGAAGAAGTATCGAACGACCACGCAAACGATGAAGTGACAACCTTCCATAGAGGTATTAATCCGCCAATGAACAAGCAGAATTGCTTATAAAGAGGAAGAAGAAGAAGACAAAGTAGGTTTCAACACTGTCTATGTTTCTGCCCCATATGTAAGACCGGCCTCAGCAGATTTTTGTATATATTACTTGAATTTTAGTTCCTTTTTGGATGTTTCTTGAGTGTAATTGTTTTTAGAGTGGACTCCATAGTTAATTTATTCGTTTTGTTGGTAGGAGTTACTAGCGAGCCAAGGTATATTAACGTGTCAACACGTTTAAAGATATGGCTTCCAAACACTGTTTCTCATTCCTCATTTACTATAGGATCCTTTCTAACCAATATTTACTTAGTTTTGTCTTTGTTAATGACTAGATCGACCTGCTTTGCCACCATTTCCAATTCTAGGAAATATTGCTGAAGGATTCTAGGAAACATGTAGCTTGTTGCCCTATAATGTTGATGTCATCATCGTATCAGAAGGGGTTTTATTTTTTGTTCTTTGCGATATTGTAAAAAAACTATACATAATATCGAAAAATATACGAAAGGTAAAAAAATCTAAAAAATAAATACTTTAAAGGATATTTTGTAGTTAAAATAAAAAAGTTCATGCAAATTTAAGAGAAAAATAAGCTTTTCTTTTAATTATTCATCATCATCTATGACTCGGCAATTCTTTGTGGATCTTGGCCTGCTCTAAGATTCGTCACCATTCGGTTCGGTTTTTAACGACCTGTGGCCATCTTCTGATTTTTAATACCCCTAAGTAGGTTTCAACCCAGTATAAACACCTAATTCGCGGCGTGCGTCTGCTTCTTCTTCCTATAGGTGCTTCTGTAGTTAGCTTTTTAGCAATCGTGTTGTCTAGCATTTGTATTGTGTGTCCAGTCAATCTTAGCATTTTACGTTCTAATATTCCAAAAAGTCTTCCATCTTTCTGCATTAGAGTCTTTGTTTCTACCCCATATGTAAGGAGTGTAATTGTTTTTTGAGTGGAGTCCATAGTATGCTTTATTTATAAGGTTTATTCGTCTTTTAATTTATTTGGTTGTTTTTTTGGTAGTAGACACTAGCGAGCCAAGGTATGTTAACGTGTCAACATGTTCAAAGATATGACTTCCAAACACAGTTTCTAGTTCCTCATTTGCTATAGGAACCTTAGTAACCAACATTTACTTGATTTTGTCTTTGTTGATGACTAGATCTGCTTTGCCACCATTTCCAATTCTAGAAAATATTGCTCAACATCTCGCTAGCTACGCCCTATTATGTCATCAGCGTATGCTGAGATTTCTATCGATCTATTGTAAATAGTACCTCCGTCTATAATTCGTGTGTCTCAGACTGCCTTTTCCAAGGCAATATTAAATAGGAGGCAAGCCAGGGTATCCACTTTTCTGAGTCCTTTCTTTATCTAGAAGGTTCTGAAATTCTCTCCCTGTATCATAAGACTGGCTTTTAAGGTATACAGTATTATTCTTGTTAATCGGATACATTTTTATGGTATACCAAACTGACTCATTTATTGGTATGGTACTGTTCTCTTGACACTATCGTATGCGGCCTTAAATAGGTGATTGGTTTTATTGTTAAATTCTAATGTGTCTCCACGACTTATCTTATTGAACAAATCTGGTCAATTGTTGATTTTTCTGTAGTAAATCCGGGTATTTTCCAATTATGTCCATTGTAGCCTTTCGTAGAGAATATTTGCTAGTATTTTGTAAGCAGTTGTTAACAGGGTTATGCCTCTGCAGTGACATTTAAGCTGGTTGTCTTTTTTATGTAACAGACAAATCACGACTTAAGCAAAGGAGTCAAAGTTTATGTAGTGTCTGTAGCAGGGCGTGGTTACCATTCTTGTAGAGCTTATTGAAAACTTGATCAATTCCTAATGATTTATTATTTTTAAGCTATTTTATTGATATAATTATTATTAAGTTCATTATTAACATCATACGAAACCTTTACAAATTTTGAGTTTAAATTCTTGAAATAGATGATGTACGAGAAATGACGTGATATCTGGGTCCTATGAGGAGAAAAGTATTTGTTATTAGAGATACAGGTTAAAATACAAGGAAAGAGGAGTACAAAAAGTAGTCGCATTGCCTGATTAAATAATTTGAGGAAGTGGTATAAATCCCGTTCTATATAGATTTATATAGAGCTTTAATATTAGAAGTAGAAATAGTCGTGATGATTACCAACCTTCTAACAGGAGACGATACCTTACGAAGAAGAAAATGATGAAAAATAAGCTCAATCAGTTCACAAGTTTTTGCAAAATTGTTTATTCAAATGTAATAAAAAAAAGACTTCTTTAAATAGAGATCCTTATAATTCAGTAAAAACTAAAATAATCAGTTATTATTATATATATATATATATATATATATATATATATATATATATATATATATATATATATATATATATATATATATATATATATATATAGTTCAGATCAGGTATTGTTCATAAGACCTACAAGTTTTAAACAATAACACTTCTTATAGTTGAAGTGGTATAAATCTAGTTCTATAGATTTATTAAGTGCTCCAATGTCAAAAGTAGAAATAGTCGTGATGATTACCAACCTCCTAACAGGGGACGATAGATACTTTAAGAAGAAAAAGATGATGAAAAATAAGCTCGATCGGTTCAGAAGTTTTTGCAAAATTGTGTATGCAAATTTAAAAAAAAAAAGGCATTTTTAAATAGCGATCCTCAGGATTCAGTACGAACTAAAATGATCAGTTATTGTCCAGTTCAGATCAGGTATTCTCCATAAGACCTACAAGTTTTAAACTATTAGACATCTAAATCCGTAAAATAGTTTCGAAATAAATTTTCGTTATGTATAAACAGATACATAGACGCTTTGTACGTGAAATTAAATCTTGACTGTCTTTTTCATAATGCTTGTTTACTTATCTTCTTATAGTTATAGACATCTTCTTATAGTTTAAAAAAGTGAGTCTTTTTTAAAATTTACTTCTAATTTACTCTTATTTAATAAATAACACATTTAATTCGTATCAAAGTTTTGGATATAAGTAGCAATAATAACCTTAAATATTAATTTTTATTTTTCTTCTGTAATAAGACTAACAATTTTATACTTCTTTCCAATTATTTTCATTGTTTTCTGTATCAGTTGTTTATTGGAGAAATCATTGCAATTAAAATATTTTGCAATAAACAGTTTATAGAATAAAATTAGAGCATATAAATATTTTAGCTGTAAATTATATACCTCAAAGAATTATCGCGCGTAGTTAATTGTAATGTCGTTTGTTTGAACATAAAGAAGAAAATGTGGAATTAATGAGGTCAAACAGTAATACCTCCTCGTTTATGAGTAATGCATGTCAAATTTAATAAAAATATTTCAACAACTCTTATAATTTTTGTTACAATATGAATTTTAAATTAATTTACCGCGTTAACATGTCTGTTACACATGGCTTGAGCAAAGCTACCATGAAATGTAACCTACTGGTAAAATATTCTGCAAACAATTTTCTCTAACCAGTTTCTTTATGATATCATTTCTATCAGTATGGATGACTTTCTCGCATTGCTAAATTTGCAATGTGTTAATTAATAAATTGATGGTATATATAAAAAGGTAAATAATTAAATTAACAAACTACATTTATCCTTTTTTCTCTTTCAAAGTTTTTTTAGATACCGTATAGACAGTTTTAAAAAGGTATATTCATTTATCTCCAAAAAACTATAAGAGGACATTCCAGGACATTTAAGAACGTATTAATTATACGCAGAGAAAAATGAAACATATTTTATTAGTAAACATTTTATAAGAGGTTCTTGTGAACAGATCAATGTGGCTATAGTACAGCAAAAAATTTTAATTGTTAATCTAAAATTGCAAAAATAAAACACCGCTTTTTAATTTCCACAAAATTCATATTAACCCCTTATTCAAATATTCTTGGTACCACACAAAAGCACAGATAGGTCAGATAAACAGAAGTATTTAAAAACAAAAAGCTGACTATACAGATAGTTTCGTATAACAAAAAAATTATCAATTAAACATATGACTTTTTGAAGGGTATAGGGGAAAAACCAAGATAGTCCAAAAATGAAAAAAATCCGGTTTACCTTTCCACACTTTCTGTTTGCCGTGTATTTATCTTGACAAATCGTCAACAACAAACATAGTCCTAAGATATTCAAGGTTTTATTTAGATCTAACTATTGCAGGGAAAACCAACATAGTCAACATGAAACATGGGAATAACCTACACAGTCCATAACATTCGTTATTACTCTCACGCAGGTCATCGCAGCTGTGTTTATTAATTGTTTTTTTGACACGTTTATTCAAGCTTGTTCGTTAAGAAGTGTTCAAGTCTTCAGTTTTAAGAGTTTTTGTTGAAAGTTTTAGTGTTTAAAATGTCTGACAGTGACGAGAATACACGTGTTAATCAAGAAAAATCAACGAAAAAGCTTAAAACACATGGTCGTCTTGCTAAGACGCTACGAGCCTCGAGCTTTGAAATCGGAGAAGACTGTCAGTGCAAGCGGTAGAAATACTTTTAGAATATTTCTATTGCCAAAAAAAAGTGATCTAATAAGACAATTTAATAATATTGGCCATTCAAAGCTCCTACAGCTACAATTATTAGAAATGGCAGTGCAGTAGAGGTACCAGTATATTTTAAAGCATTTCAATCACTGTTTAGAATTAAAGCCTTCCGATTACATACAATAAAAACATCTTTAAGAACAACTGGCAAGGCGCCGATCTATAGAAGGGCAAAGCATACCAATAGACCTCATAAGGTAGATCAACTCGTGAATTGTTATTGCAGTTTTTTGGCTCATTAAATGGACGTAATGCGCACTACAGTTTGAAAGACTCTAAGATATAAATATTAAAAAGCATCTTGAATTATTTTTGAATAAACATACCCATATTGAGATGTGTTACGAAACATTCAGGCAAATATTTGTGTCAGAGTTTAACATCTTCTTCAGTTACCCACGTACTAAAACGTGCTGTTTGTGTGACGAGCAAAGAGCCAAAATTATTGAGCTTAATGGTAAAACTGCCGTTTCAAAAGGTGATAACGAAAAAGTAAAGTTCGAGAACGATATCAAGAAGCTAGAATTTGAAAAGACACTCCATTTAACGAAGACCGATTGGTTTTATGAATTGAAAAGGCGTGGAAAAAACTGAAGCTAAAAAGTCGTCAACCCTAAAGGCTATCGCTATAGACTTCGGAAAAAATTTCCCTACTCCGCATATAACTTCTGCTGAACTGTATTTAAAAAGACAACTGTTATTTGAATATTCATATTTTGAAAAATTGTGTTTCAATCATGTACATGTACGACCAAACCATTGCAAAAAAGGTGTCAGATGACGTTGCCTCAATGCTTTATAATTTTTTTAACACCTACCTGGATCCTGCTGTTAAAAAATTGTATGTGTTTGCCGACTCTTGCGGAGGACAAAACAAAAATCACACTATCATCCAGTTCTTCCACTACGTAACTGCTACACTAAAAAGATTTGACACTATGACAATTACTTACCCAGTGCGTGGATATTCCTTTATGGAAGTTCTACAAAAAGAAATGTTCTTTTTCTATTCAGCAACTAAAATAGTTAATGTTGTTTTAAACAAAATGCAAAACCGTGGATCACAGGGAAACATATAACTGATCTGTCACGACGTCCCTAGTAAAAGATCAACGGAAGAACCAGAAGGAGAAATTAGAGTTACCCGATCTTCAAGAACCCAATCAGCTCTAAAAAAACTTATATGTACCTTTGCCCAAAGAAAAGTGTGCTGTTATAAAAGTTCTAATGAAATTTTGTGAAGAAGAGAGATCTAAAGGGTACTACAGCCAACTTTTTTCTGCCAATCAGTCTGAGTCACCATCTCAGCCCGATGATGTTATACATCGAAAAATGTTCGAAAATAACAAAAAAATAATATAAATAAAAACTTTTGATCTGTTCAGGGGAAGAAGTAACTCCTTTTATTTAAATAAATAATATCTAACTACGAAATAATAATTCAATCATAACGTTATTCCAGTTATTTTTAAAAAGTACATATCGAACTAAATTTATAAAAATATTTGACTTAAAAAGTAAAAAAGAATAGAATTTTTATTGTTTCAAATTTTGTTTTTTTTTCTGCTGAAAATATATATATTTTTGACTTAGTTGCTTTTTTCTCTATACCCTTCATTTGTTCAGAGTCTTCAGGCCTTGTTTTAATTTCCCAACTGCTTTTATACTCATATTGTTATGCATTTTTGACTTTTTTGTTTTCTTGACCTTCTCAATCATTGAAAAATCTCGATAAAAGGGCAAAAAACTATGGTCTGATAAATAACATTTTTGATTAATCTCAGTAAAATAACCATATTTTAGCCCGATCAAATAAAATAAAATTAAAATTTAATTAGGTACAGGTTGGAACTAAATTTATATCAAAGTTTTGGTAAAAACAAAAGAGTTTTTTAAGAAAGTATATGATTTATATAGATGGATCCTTGTTAAAATAATGAAAAATTGGTAATTTTTGCACATAATTTCCTTTTTTAACTATTGCGGTTATATATGTTTTTATGAAGTTCTTCTCGATTTTTTTTTCGCAAAGTTAAATGAAAAAGTTTTCATTTTCGACTTGCTATATAAAATTTGATCCTTTATTTATTTAAATAATTCTAAATAAAGCTTGAAAAAAAATACCTAAAGAATATTATTTGTATTATAAATAAGCACTATAAATATTTTATTTTACAGGAACAGTTGTGATACCAATATAAAGTGAAAAAAATTGGTTAAAAAATATTAAATAGATTATGAGATATTTAATTTGTTTATAACTTATTTTTTTAATAAAGTCGCAGTGATTAAAAATTTAGAAATTCTGGTTAGATATTCGTGTTTTTTTCATACATTTCACAATATTTTTTTCAGGCATTTAAAAAAAAATTCAAGGATCATTTTTTGCCGAGATAGCTTTTCCAGCTTTGAAAATTCGTAATTTGTTTATTTATCAATATTAACAATAAAAAATTAACGCATTCACGACCAACCGTCACACATGTGTGACGGTGAAGTTTTCGTAAGAACTGCTGACACATAAGTGTGACACCAAACTTGTGTGATGTAAAATAATTTTACCACGGTTTATCACAGTGGGTATAAATTTGGCCACAGTCCATCTGAACAATCCCTTTTTCATACGCTGTGGCTGGGTTCTGATCTCGACGTTTAAAAAAAGAAGAAATAACCTATAAATTTATAGCACATATGCAGATTATTGAAGTAAACAAGAACTTCTGGACCGAAACGTCAAAAGTTTGAATCTTTCTAGCGCGTAGAAACAACAGTTTCGATATACAACGTAATATACTACAATTTTTACTGGCTGGGTTAAAGAAATTTCAGACAAGAGTCTTAAGAGAGAGATAATTAATCTACTTTTATATAACTCTTCTAGAGCATTGGTAAGTCTTTTCCATTACATATTTTTTCTATATTAGTAAAATTTTGATCAGCTACTGATATGTCACCGCATGGCGGCAAGAAAAAGCCACCTGATCTCCAAGCGATCAATAATGAAAACGATAATATGGATATTTCGAATAATGAAAATAATACAATAATAAATGATAAGTCTGATAATGAAAAAAAAAATAAATTTAATCAAAGCGACAACAGATACAAGAATAATGCTGTAGGGCCATACTTAGTTGTAGTAGAAGGAATCGAGAAAAAATTCAAAATAGGCAAGTATAATCATTTACAAATAGCAAATGACCTCTTCAATTTAAATTTAAAAGATATCTTGGAGGTTAAAATCAAAGGTATAAATAAAATTGGTGTTTCTTTCGCAAACAGCGAAGCGGCTAACAATTTTATTAATAACGCTATCAATCTTAAAGATAAATATAAAATATATATTCCATATAATCAAATAACATGTAAGGGCATCATCAGAGATGTTAACCCGTCACTAACCGAAGATCAAATCAAAAAATCATTAATCTCACCCTTCGATGTTATAGACATCAAAAGACTAAACAGGAAAATTATTAAAGATGATAACTCGGTTGAATATGCTCCTACAGGCACAATACTTATAACTTTTGATGGTAAGATATTGCCAAGAGAAATAAAAATTAGTTATCTTAAATTCAACATTATTCCATATGTGTCGAGAGTCACACAATGTTATAAATGTTTGATATATGGTCATACCAGGACTCTTTGCAGAACTAAACCAAAATGTCATAATTGTGGACAACAGGTGGAAGAGGGTGAATTAGAGTCACATCTAGAGGCAAAATGCCTAACGATGTGTATATATTGTAAGAGTCCTGAGCATAACTCAGTTAATAAAAAGTGTCCTGAATATACCAGACAAACAGAAATTAAAAAGTTAATGGCATATGAAAACTTATCATTTTATGAAGCTGCACAACTAGCACCAAAAAATTATTTAAATAAAGACTATAGAAAAGAAGATAGTCAATACCATCCGGCTAACTTCCCAAGTATAAAACCAAAACAAAATACAGAAAACAACAGTATTAATATTAATCAAAGAAGAACCACAGCAAGTCAGTGCATAAATTCTAAAAGGAGTTACGTTTCTGCAGCCAAATCAACGGGAACAATAAAGAAAAGAAATATTTCATATGATAAAACTATACATGAATCGCAATTAATAAATCAAAATGGTAGATTATCTCAACTAAATAGTACAGTTCAAATTAATGACACTCCATCTATATCTGGTATTAATAACAACAATTTAAAACATAATTTTAATAAATCAACGCCTGTTAGTGCATCGCAAAATTACTGTAATACAATAGATGATTTATACAGAAAATTTACAAATATGAATAAAGAAGAACAAATTAAAATTAGAGAATTAATATTAACATATTCAGAACTCAACAAATCAGTTCCTGATCTAGACGATCAGGACAAATATTATTAAAAAAATAAAACAAATTATGAGTTATACCAACAACTCACTTAAAAACATTAGTTTGATGCAATGGAACATGAATGGCTTTCAATCCAATAATTACAACCTGAATATCTTGATAACAGAACATTCTCCTGATATCATTATGTTAAATGAAACCAAACTTAAACCTCATCAAATATGTCGAATCAAAGGTTATGATGTAATTAGGGAAGATATAGAAAATGGAGCAGGAGGTATTGCCACACTCATTAAAAATAATCTAATTTACAGTAGGGTTAATTTAGACTCCAAATGGCAAAGCCCTAACTTTAGATATATAGCTATCAAAATAGATAAATATACAATTATAAACATTTACTCAAACCCAAAAAATAAATTATCATATAATTTTTTTGAATATATATATAATAATTGGAACAATGTGCTCATTATGGGAGACTTGAATGCACATCACCCATGTTGGGGTAGTCAAGTAAGTAATAGAAATGGTAACCTTTTATTAAAAATCTTTGACGAGTTTAATTATATATACTTAAATGATGGAAGAAGCACTAGAATTCATACCCCACTAGAGGGATCCAGCCCTGTAGATCTATCATTTGTATCTGACTCTCTAGCAATACAATGTACATGGAATGTCTTGAAAGATTGTGGTAGTAGCGATCATTTTCCTACAATTATTCTAATGAAAATTAACTATAGTGAAGGAAAAAGCATTACAACCAATAAAAACTTAAATTTTAGAAACAACATTAGAGAAATTGATTGGAACAAGTATAGTAAATACATAGAAGAACATTTAAATATAGAAAATCAATCCTATAACCACTTCACAAGTATAATTAACCAAGCAGTAGAAATTGCTATCTCAAATAAACAAGGCAGAGGCATAAGAAAACTGCAATATCAAAAAAGAGTACCTTGGTGGGACCAGGAATGCACTGAAATAATAAATAAAAGAAAAGAAGCGTTAAAGGAATTTAAAAATAATTTTAATCTTAGTAATTATATCAATGCAAAACACATAATGGCTAAATCAAAACGACTTCTAAAAACAATAAAGAAGCAAAAGTTTATGGAATATTGCGGGAGTATTAATAGAAACGTAGACATCAGCTCTATTTGGCAAACTATAAGAAAATTTAAAAATGCATTCTCTCAACCTTCAAACAATAAACTTCCCAATGAAAAAATAAGTTATGAAATATTAACTAACCTTTCAGTAACTAATATTGAACCGGATTTTGAATTACAGACCATTGATCACTTGTCTAGTGAATTCAATCTCACGGAATTAAAAAATAGTCTATTTTTAAAGAAAAACACATCACCAGGCCTTGATAATATTAACTTTAATATGTTAAAACATTTACCTGAAATAGGGCTAATATGGCTACTAAATTTATACAACAAGGTTAAAGAAGGTGAACTGATTCCCAATGAGTGGAAAACTCAGATTATTATAAGTATTCCTAAGAACAACAAAATTCAAAATTATAATTTAAGAGCAGAAAATTATAGAGCTCTGGGACTTTCATCATGTGTAGTAAAACTACTGGAATCAATGATTAAAAATAGGCTGGATTGGATCGTGGAAAATCAAAAAACATTTAGCCAATTTCAAGTAGGATTTAGAAAAGGTATGGGAGTTAACGATAATTTAAATTATTTAAATACTTATGTTCAATTGGCTTTCTCACAAAACCAATATGTAAATGCTACTTTCTTAGATATTAAAGCAGCTTTCGATCATGTGAATATTTACATACTATACAGACTTCTTAATAATCTTCATATTCCAGTAGACATCAATAACCTTATATTTCAATTCTTAAACAATAGGACTCTCTATGTTAAAAATCATTATCACGAAATGGTTGGACCATCGCATACTACACAAGGTCTAATACAAGGCTCACCTTTAAGCCCAATATTATTCAATATTTATCTTAAAAATATATACACAATAATACCTGAAAATTGTGTACTTCTGTCATATGCAGATGATCTAATTATCTTAACAAAAGGTAGTAATTTTAACCATATAGCAAATCAGGTAAACTTTATCTTATATGAATTATCCAAATGGTTTGATACACATAATCTTAAACTATCCTCATCAAAATGCGAGACTTTGTGGTTTAAAATGAACCGTCCTATTAGTAATCCACCAGATATAAAAATTAATGACTATATAATCCCTAATGTTCTGTCGAAAAAATATTTAGGTATAATATTTAAGCACAATCTAAATTGGTCAGACCAAATAGATAACATGATTAATAAAGCCCAAAAGGGCATTAATATAATACGTGCTCTTTGTAGAGTATGGTGGGGATCAGACCCAAAAACACTAAAATTAATATATAATGGCTTGATACAATCACAATTAGATTATGGCGCTAGTATAATTAATAACTTCTCTCAACAAAATTTTATGAAATTAAACCGAATACAATTCCAAGCTTTGAGAACAACACATGGGATGATGAAATCTACTCCCACTAATGTCATTTTAGCAGAAAGTGCAACTATCGATCTACACCATAGATTTAAATGGATTGCCACGAAATACATAGCAAAGATTAGCACAACTCCAAATCACTCATTATTAAATATGCTTCTAGACTTAAAAAAATATCATGGTTATCAACAAGGATATTGGAAGGGAAAAAATCCAACATATTTGATTGACGCTCTAACAGAAGTTAAAAAGTTTTTACCATCAATGAACACAAGTGACATACCAGCCTGCTACTCAAATGAATATGATATCTACACTTATAATATACCAATTATAAAAACATTATTAAAAAAAAATAGTTCCCATAACCTTTGGGAATATTACAATTTTGTAAATTCGTATTACTATAATTACATACAAATATTTACAGATGCTTCAAAAAAACAAAAAAATCAAAACCTTGAGGAAGCCAAAACGGGCATAGGAATACACATACCTAGTATAAATTATTCCTTTTCTGAAAAAATTCCTTCACTTATTAATATCTGTACAGCAGAAATAATAGCTATTCAAAAGGGTCTAATGATTTGTGAGGAAAAAAGTTTTGATAAAGCTATAATATTTACGGACTCAAAGAGCGCTATAGACAACATTAATAACAATATGATAACTGCAACAAAAGATTACAGAGTCTTGCAAGTTAAAAAGAAACTATACTATTTAAATAAATATGGAAAAGATATTAGATTATGTTGGATTCCTGGACATAATGATATCAAGGGAAATGAAATAGCTGACAAACTGGCAAAGATTGGGGCTGAATTAAATATTCCTGCTAAAATTCGATTAAGTAACTTGGATATCATGCCATTATTAAAAAATAAAATATGTTCTATGCATCAAAATAATTGGTTAAATTCTTTTCAATATAAAGGCAAGTGGTATAACAACATACAAAATTTTTTTCCTAATAAACCATGGTTTGACACAATCCCATACATAGATAGGCGGCATATTACTACCATTATTAGAATGAGGAGTGGTCATTGCCTGACAGGAGTACATTTATATAAAATCAACATTCGCGATAACCCATACTGTGAATGTGGGCAAATGGATACACTAGAACACATATTTTGGGAATGCCCAATAAACAAAATAAAAGATTATGATGTCTATCAGGAGCTGATCAAAATTTATATTAAAACCCCAATTAACATACCAATGCTTCTATGCGAGATTAACCCTAAAATTATCAAAATTCTTATCAGATTCCTACAGATCAACCATATAAAATTATAACCTTAATAATAACCTATCCAATATTAACATTTAAACCAACGATAAGAAAATAGAAAACATAAATAAAATGTAGATTTGTAGAAAAAAAATGTCTATATGTCAATGATAATTGATAATAGGGCATGAGATATTCTCAGACTCACGACAGTGGCCCAAAAATTAACAAAACAAATGTACTGGCTGATTATTCAGAAGAATAAAAGCCAAAAATAAGAAGAAGAAGAAGAAGAAGCACATATGCAAACGTCAAATACGAAAAGTGTCGTTATTGTGTATAATTTAGACAGGTAATATAAGTATGTAACTTATTTATACACGGTGTAATTCCTTATTACTTATTTCAGACGTATTAACAATGTCAAAACGACATCTAAGTACACGAGATCTTCAATTAGAGGTCGAGATGACTAGTAGGGAAGTAAGTGAGTACAAAAATACCGAAAATATTGAATATTAATTCGAGGAGGACCATAATGATGAAATATTTTATTCTAGTGGAAGTAAATATTCTCCTTCTCATTCTGGAAGAGATACTGAGGATACTAGCAATGGTGGTGGTGGGTCGAACAATAATGACGGTGAGTCAAGTAATGATGAGGGCGAAGCGAACGATACAAACGAAAATGTGGTACAAAGAAATGATGAGGCGGACTGGCTTGATGTAGAGGAAGATATTGAGATACATCAGTTTACTGAACAAGAATATATAAAAGTAGAAATTCCTGTTGACGCAACACCTATACAATATTTTTCATTACTATTTGATGAAGAGCTTTTGGTAAAAATCGTAGAGTGGACAAACCGCAGAGCTGCTTCACGTAAAGAAAACCCTAATTTAAAAAAATATCCCTTTTAAGATGCTGGATAGATATAAATATTGACGACTTAAAAAATTTTTGGCTCTCTGCATATTAATGGGAAACATAAAACTTCCCTACTTACGTTTATACTGGAGTACAGATCCATTACATCACTTTTCAATATTTTTAAAAACTATGCCCAGATCAAAGTTTGAAGCTATTCTTCAAAATATTACTTTTTACAAGCCGGAAGACGTAGAAGTTCAAAATCGACAAAATTAAAAACGTTACGAGTCATATTATAAATAATATCTCTAAAGTTTACTATCCAGGAGAGAACTTAAGTCTTGACGAAGCTTTCTTACAGTGGAGAGGTCGGTTAATATTTCGACAGTATATGCCGAAAAAAACTAGTAAATAAGGAATAAAAATTTATGAGATTACTAGCTCTGATGGATTTTTACTAAATTTCCTAATCTACAGCGGCAAGGGGACAGTAGTAAATGAAAATGGGCATGTGTTTGAAAGAGTTAACAGGCTTGTTACTGAATATTTAGAAAAGAGGCATACTATATACATGGACAATTATTACAACAGCTATGAGCTTGCCAAGTTTTTACATGAAAAGAAGAACTACGTTTGTGGAATATTAAGAAAAAATAAAAAAAGTAACCCAAACAGTGTTATTACAAAAAAATTAAAGAAAGGAGAAGTTGTATTGCAAATAAGAGGTCCAATCAGAGTATTAAAATGGAAAAATAATAGAAATGGAATAATGATTTCATCCAAGCATGGTTCGGAAATGGTTGAAGTTGAAAATCGTAGAGGCTAGAAAAAATTGAAGCCAGTAATGATACGTGACTACAATTCCTTTATGTCGGGAAAGTTTTCTTTCACTTAGTAAATATTTGCATGTGGAATGGCAACTGGTTGTTGAATAAAAATAGAAACAAGTCAAAGAAAACAAAAATGTCGTACCTTCAGTTTAGAGAGGAAGTGATCAAACATTTATTGGGATAAACAGAACGGTCAATTAGAAAAAAAGTTGTTGCGGAACACAACTTGAAAAAAGAAAATAAGCGGACAAGATGTCGACAGTAAAGTGCAAGTAAAAAAAGCACTGTCACCTGGTACACATGTCAGGAATGTAAGGGGAGTGATGGACAGCCCATTGGGTTATGTGTTATACTTTGTTTTACTCAGTGGTGCAGAAAAGACAATTAAACTTGTTAAATGTGTTAAAATGTTTCATTTTTTATTGGAAGTAATTTTTATTTTTGTTAATGTTAAAGAAATAAATGATTTTTTATAAGCAGTAGCTAAAAATTTTTATGTCACATATTTATGACACTTGGGTTATGTTCAAATTTTTATTACTATATACCAGTGTCACACATGTGTGACACTATCCAAAACAATTTTTTTATAATCATTATTCAATCATAATACTCCTTCCCAAAAATGGTGGATTTGGCATGTTTCTTTCATGTATAACCACAATCAGTTTGACTGAACAGACCTAAAAGAAGGTAGTTCGTGAATGTGTTAAGTACAAATATCAACCCTACTACTTAACAATGCCATTTTTAGATATAGTAAAAATTGTAGAACAATTTGAAAAATAATGATTTATTGAATAATGAAGTTTGGGAAAAAATTTAAACTGCACGAGTTAAGAAAGTGTGATCACTATGAGCTCTATACCATTAACAACAGGTTTAAGGCCGAAACCTTGTCACCCACTTTACACGCAGCAATAATATATTTTGCGGGTATATTTTTATCAGTTGCAAATTTGATTAGTTGTAGAGAAGAGATTAGAGAAAGGGTTGTAACCAGTACACTTTTTAGAACCACTTTTTCCTGCAGAAATAATTACAAAAATATCGTGTTCTTGTACGTGTAACTGTTAAAAAATATATAAGTATCGCAAACACGACGTAAACTGTGTACTGGTTGCCAGGGGAAACTTGCTATAATATAGTTGATCTTCATTTGAGTGAAGATTTAAATTATAATGACAATAATAATGATATAGTATGTATCGATGAAAATAATAATGATAATTAATCAATTATAATTAAAAATTATAATGATAGCTTAAGTGAGATGAGTGAACCGATTTCAAAAAAGCAAAAGACGTAAATTTGTATGAAATATACTTCTTTGTGCGTCAGATTTCTATGTACAAATTAATAAATAATACAAATTTATACATATGTACACAATTTTTACTGTACCTATCAGTTCATAAAATTACATGTAAAATATATTATATTATTATACCAAGAAAACAGTTTTTATGTTTATTTATGAAATTTTTAGTGTTAATTCAGTACTTTTGTGTTCATTTTTAATATAAAAATTTGTTACTGTTTCACAATTATCTTTTGTGACAATTTTTCACAATATTAGGTGATAAAAAATTTAAAAAACATTGATTGAAAAATTGGTGAAAACATTAAAATTGATTCACTATTAACAGCTATTTTGCAAATTTTTCTGACGACGCAGATTTGAAGTCTTGCGTTCAACTTTTGAACGCTTGGATCTACTTTCCCAACCGTTTTCTAGGCAAAAGTTTTCATTTAATGTTGCTAGGAAAATCATTATTATTGAAAATATTCTACAATTGTTATTATAGGCATATGAGATTGTTAAGTAGTAGGATTAATAGATGTACTCACGCAGTTTTAAATGTTAATATTGATAAATAAACAAATTAAGAGTTTTTAAGGTTAGAAAAGCTATTTCGACAAAAAATTACATTAGAAAAACTTTTTTTTCAAAATAAAAAATTTTGTAACATACCTACGAATATCGAAAGATCATTTTAAAATTTTTAATACATCCCGAAGTTAATAAAAAATACGTAATAAACAAATTAGAACAATTTTCAAACGCCATTTTGGAGAGGAGTTTAATTGAAATTTTAATTTTTCAATGCATTTGTCGAAAACATACGTAAAAATACAAAATGGGACCTTATAAAAGCGTACTATATATAAAACTGGCAATATCGGCAACAATTCCGTTTTTCAATTGAAAAAATATTAACATTATTTAATAAAAACATTAAATATCTCATAAACTATTAAATATTTTTCAACCAAAGTTGTGTGCTTTATATTGGTTACATACCGCAACTGTAAAATAAAATATTTATAGTATTTACTTATTTATAACGCAAATAATTTTTTCCTTTTTTTTTCAAACTTTATTTAGAAATATTTAAATAAATTAAGGGTCAAATTTAATTAAGCTAGTCTTAAATGTCTAGTCTTTTTCTTTCAACTTTACAGAAAAGATTTATTATTTATTATTATAATTTATTGTAATTCGTTATTACAAATTTAATCCCACAGGATTCACTTTCTGCTTACTTCCTGTAATTAATTACGTACGACTCAACATGAAGTTGCTGAGCAAATTTTACGTTGCCATGTTAACAAATCCACTGGTAACTTTAACAACCTAATATATGACTAAATAATATAAACCAAATTTTAACCAATAACTTTTAACGGATTTTTACCCATAAATTTAGTGGCAAAACATGTACACCTAGACACTGATGATGGAATATGGATTCTGAAAACGTTTTGTCTTCATGACATAGCTCGTTTGGGTTTTTAATTTATATACCTTTTGTAAAGGATTTTAACAAAATTTTTGTGATACATGGTATAGAGTCAGCTACAGGAACTTAGTTTCCTTGTGGACTTTTTATTTAGTTTAGATAAGCTACCTTTGGGAGATTAATTGGTGTTGTTAAACAATGTTTAATAGTCTCTTATCTTAATAGAAGATCTTGGAGATCTTCCCCTAGGTCTCTTTCCTTCAACTCTACCCTCGACTATCAGTTTTTCCATCGTACCTGTTCTTCTAGCAATGGGCTCAAAATACTGCAAATATCTCTGTTGTATTTGTTTAAGCAATCTATCCTTTACTTTAAGTTGTTCTAATATCGATACGTTAGTGCGATGATCAATCCAGGATATTCTCAACATGCGGCGGTATACCCACATTTCAAAAGCGTCCAGTTTATTTTTATCCGCTTTCTTTAAGGTCCACGTTTCGGTTGCATATGTCGCTATGGGAAAAATGAGCGCCCTTGCCAGCCTTAGTTTTGTGTGTATTGTTATGCTAGAATTTTTCCAAATTGCTACCAGTTTCATCATAGCTGTTCTAGCAATAGTCAGCCTTCTACGTATCTCTCTGTCACACCCTCCGTCATTTGTTATTAGGGACCCCAGGTATATGAAACTATTTACTACTTCAATGCCCCCAATTTCATTAATGTGTTGAAGATTATTCCGAGCTCTGTCTACTATCATGATCTTTGTCTTACTCCTATTTAGCTGTAGTTCATATGTTTTGCTTTTTTCCTCCAGACGTCTCATTATGTCTTCCATTTCTTCTTGATTTGCCGCGATTATTAAAGTGTCATCTGCATATCTCAAGTTATTGATTTTTTGACCTCCTACTGATATACTTGTGGTATACTCTTACCAATAAAAGGCAAACTTTTTTGTACTTCTTGAAGTAGGTCGTCCTTGTTTTTTAGTTTTATTCTCTTGGACTCTCTTTGTTTGTTGGGCGCTTTAAGTTTGAGCATTACTTTAACTACGAGAAGTGTATGATTTGTTCCACATATATTCTTTCACCTCAGGATTTTTCCAAGCATAAAGTCGGCGTACATGGTGTTTAAATCGAGTATTATTACCAGTATAGTTATTTGTAATAGCAAACTTGATTAAGCGGTCTTCTCTTTCGTTTCTCTGACCAATGCCGAAAGTTCCCAGTACATTCTTTAAGTTGTCACTTTATGTACTGTTGCAGTTAAAGTCACCGCATATTAAGTTTAGGTCTTTATTTAAAATATTGGCAATTGTTGTTTCCAATTTTTTGTAAAATTCCTCGACTTTTATGTCATCTACTGTACTGGTTGGCGCATATATTTGTATGATAATGAGTTTATATAGTTTGCCTTTCAGTTTAAGGGGAACTATCCTATCGCTTAAACGTCTCATAATGGTATGTCTTTTTCGACTTTGCTGTTTTCTTTGCCTTCTCAATTATGGCAAAGTGTCCATCACATGATGAGATAAATTTTTAATCTTAGTAAAATAACCATATTTTGCAAGACGCAATATGCATTGAATACTCTTCAGTTATTATTTTGTCCTTTGTATCGATCGGACCAAAAAATTACCTTTGCTCTTCGCCATTTTATTCTAATTAATTATTACAAATTTTATCGCCTTTAATTACCTATGGTAAAATATATCCCAGTGAAACAATATACGGCAAAATAGAACCTACTAAATCTACACACAGAACTAGAGTAGACAAGTTATGTGCTATAGACTGAGGAATGACTACTTTAAGTTATATATAGCCCAAAGTAACTTTCCGCTTATCGGACTTTGATTCTGATCGGAAAAAGTAACAAAGTCAGTTTACTGTGGGTTCGTGGATATATTTGTTTTAAAGGGAACGAAAAAAGCGATCGTACTTACCCACTAGAGAAGGTAAGGGAAAAAGAGATTTATATGCACAGTACTTTTCGTTGGCATATCAAAGGAAAAAAACAAAAAAACAATATCCGACTATGTGGAACGGACAAAAGGTAACCACTGGTACCAACAAGTGAATCTTAAATATTCGAAGGCTTTTATACATAAACCTTCTCTCCTTTTTTTATTTATTGCAGCAACAAATTAAAAGGGTAATAAATTAAAAATCAATTTTAAACCGTTGTTATCTTATAGAAAACTCAATTATCACTATTTTATTTCAGTATGACTTTGCTCGAATAGGAATCATTTTAAAGGTATAAGGAAAGAAAGTAGAAAAACAAAAACTATGTTTTTAGTCATTTTTCAATATTTTAATTTTTTTATTGGTATTCCCGATCTATTTGAGAGGAAAGATTATCAGGAAATTTATAAGGAAAATATTTATTATTTAGGAATTTATAAGGAAAGTCAATTATCATTACTATAGTTATCATACAACTTTTTCTGCAAAAATCAGAACGCCACCTCTCACATCCACCTCAAAACAGATCCTCCCTGGTCTATAATCAAACCACACATATTAACAAGCGTATCGAAATGGCAAGAGCTGCATTTATTAAAATGAGATCATTTCTGACTAACAAGAATCTTTATTTAGAACTGAGTATGTGAATGACTCGATTCTCTGTCTACTGTATATTATTATGTATATGGAAGAAAAGCTTGGACTAAAAAGATCTAATCTCAAAAGAAGCTTTTGAAATGTGGATATGTGGATGTATAAACGCTTGTTGAAGATTTATTGCACCAAACGTCAAATAAATTAGCAAGTGTTGAATCTCATGCAGAAATTTCATGAACTCATATTTACCATTCAGAAGAGGAAATAGAAATTTTTTGGCCATGTAATGACAAGAGAAACATATACCCTATTACAGCTGATCATTCACGTTAAAATAGAGAGAAAGAGATTGAAAGGAAGACGAATAATCTCATGGTTAAGAAAACTCCGTGAATGTTTTAGCTGCATTTTTATTAAGCTATTCAGGGCGGCAGCATCAAAGATAAAAATGGCTTTAATGATCGTTAATCTTCGTCGGGAGATGGCACCATAAGAAGAAGTATAGAGTACAGTCCGTTCGCTAAACTTGGAAAAAATTTGACAGATTCATTCGTTGGAAGTAGATAACATAAATATAAATTCTTACCTCTCTCTAATAATAGCTCAAATAATCTTACAGTTGTATAAATATTTCTTTCCTTGAAGAAAAGGAGAATAATTCTAAATAACGGGAGTGTATATTAATCAGTTTTTATTAAAGCACAACAACACTGCTTTCATATACTGCAAAGATATTTAAATGTAAGAAATATACAACAAATAAAAAACAACAACAATATTTTTAGGATATATTACAACCTTGCAACAAAAGTAATAGCAGAAACTTTAGTTAAACGTATTCTTATTTTCATCATAATAGTAGATAAACCAAAGTACGGAACAAAAGTATGACCTAAATACATTTAAATAGCACAAGCTGGTTCATACCGAAAATTTAAAAAGAAATTAGCATTTACTCAAGAATTACGTTTATTTTATGTCCGCAGCAGAATGTCCGCACCATGTTGATATACCGTACACTGAATTATGGAGTCTTCACAAAAAAACTATTGTCGCAAAAATATGTTTATTATTTTTATAAAAATACAAGCTTATTTTAAAAAAGAATATTACGTAGATATGGAACTAAAACTACTAAACTTCTGAAGTGGATATAATTTTACCCTATAAGTATAATTTAAATTATATTTGAAGATTGTCAACAATTTTTATTTATTTATTTAATAATCGAACTTTTATGAAATGTTGGTTGTTTGATTCAACTTAGATTTTATTTTTTAGGTCAAGATGAGACGTGCTCAAATACTTGGATTAATAATTTTGTGTTATATTTTCCAAAGGACCGAAGAAGTTATCCAAAACAATTCTGCAAAATATACACAAAGTTATAAAGTACTTGAACGGGACGTTTTAATTAATAAAGTTTCTCTAACACAAAATGGATATATTCAGGTTAGTATAAAATTTAGATAAATAATTTCTTGATGTTAATCTACAGTTTTCACGACAATGTCCATATACTTCGTATTTAAACTTCTTCTTTTGGTACCTATTCGTTTCGAATATTGGCGATCATTCTGGCTATAATTATTTTATTTACTCATGCTTTAAATAGATTAGTTGTTGTTGTTGAGAACCATTTCCTCGGGTTTTTTATTCTTCTTCTCCCAAGTTTTCGCTTTCCGAATACTTTGCCTTGAAGGATTATTTTCAGTAATCTGTATTTAGTGCCGTTTCTCATTATGTGTCCGAGATAATCTAACTTTCTCCTTTTAATCGTATACATCACTTCTCTTTCTTTCCCCATTCTTCGTAGTACAGTCTCGTTGGATATCTTGTGCATCCATGATATCTGTAGGATTCTTCTGTATACCCATATCTCAAAGGCTTTCAAGTTTTTTCTCCATCGCTTCAGTGAGTGTCCAGGATTCAACTTCGTAGTATAATAGGAGCCTTACTTTTATTTCCAGATTAAGGTTGTAGCTTTTAAAGAGTTTGGCCATGTTGTTGAATGTACTCCTAGCCTTCTCTATTCTACATTTTACTTCTTGTGAGTGATCCCATTGTTCGATTACTATTGTTTCAAGATAGGTAAATTTTTTTACTCGGTCCACCGGTGTATTCTTGATAAGCAGTTCTTCTTTTCTTCAAGTGCCCTCTCCGCTACGGAGTTTGGCAATTATCATTGCTATTCGTATCTTTGAAGCTGTTGCTCTAAATAATTGGTTAGATGTGCACTGGAACCAGTCTCTTAAATTGCGCAGCCAAGATATACGTCGTCTCCCCACGCTTCGGTTGACCTGAATAATGATAAGCACTTGGACGTCTCTAATTTTATTCTTGCTGATGACCATAAATTTAGTTTTTGATATGTTTACTTGTAGTCCAAATCTTTCACTTACTTCATATACTTTGTGTATTAGTTGCTGTAACTGTTTAAACTGCCTGCAAAAATAACGGTGTCATCTGCATAGCGGATGTTGTTTAGGCGTTCTCCAAAGGATTCCATGTTCTCACTTTTCCAAGGCTTCACTTAATATTTTCTCTAAATATAGGTTGAATAATATAGGCGAAAGAATACATCCTTCTCCTACGCCTCGCTGAAGCTGGATCGCTTCCGTCGGTTCATCTCCAAGATTTGTTCTTATTGTGGCTGACTGGTTCCAGTATAAATTTTGTATTATATGCCGGTTTTTATCATCTATTTGGGTTATTGTTAAAACATCTATCATTTTTAGGTGTTGAACTGTGTCGAATGCTTTTTGATAGTCCACAAAGCAGGTGTAGATATAACAAGTCATATCTCTGCATCTCTGGAATATTACGTGTAGTCTAAACAGTGCATCTCTCGCCTTTTGTGAATCCAAACTGTGTGTTTTGTATTCTTTCTTCGCATAGCTTGTATATTCTGCAATGTATAATTTTAAGAAAGAGTTTTAGTGTATGGCTTATTAGACTTATTAGCCTATACTCTCAGCACTTTTTCGCTCCCTGTTTCTTTGGTAACGTAATAAATTCTGAAACTAGCCAATCTTTTGGAATATTGCCTGTGTCATAGATATTATTCAAGATTCGTATTTAAACTAATATATTTTTTTCTTGGAAAGTAACTTATTATTAGTGATTAATTAATCTTTTTCCTATCCGGTCGTCCGGTTCGGACATCCTGTCACCTTGAATTCTCAATTATGTTTTGTAATTTGTATCCATCTTGCCCTGTCTTCTACAAATCTGAGGCAATGTGGTCCACATATCTTGTTGGCGTTATTTCCCGGGCCCTCACTCTTTGCACCATTCCTTGCAAAGTCAGCTTCAGACCATCGGTACGTACCACATGACTAAAGTAAGCGGTGAATTTGTTCAGTAAAAATGTTTTGGAGCCTTTTATAACGTGCAGCTGTCTAAGGATCGACTTGGTTCTTCGTGTACATTCGGGTATTGGCAACATTCTTCGGCAGCAAAATATTTCGAACCTTTCTATAGTGCGTTTATCAACTTCTTTTTAAGATCAGCATTGAGACTCATATAATCATTTAATTTAGATCCAACCCATATATCATGCATAACCATATGTCAGTATTGAAAATATTAAGCAGGTGATTAACCTCATTTTTAGAGTTCGTGAAATTTGAGAGTCATTTCATGTTTTGGCCATCATTCCTACGGCGATTTTCACTAGATTACATCTATGTTTTATTTCTTCCTGTAGTGACCCTGTGTTTGTAATCAATGATCCCAGATATATGTATGAGCTCACAACCTCAAGCTGGTCAATCGCGGTTGTGTGTAGATGATTGTTATATAGTCTATCCACTCTCAGGATTTTTTTTTATATGTTTAACTGCAGACCAAATATTTGACTTACGTCTTCAAGCAGCCATCCATGATCATACATTTTGTTTTGGTTTATCAATGAACAGTCTTGCTTCAAAACTCACTCATTCTACTCGCTTTAGCGGCTCCGCTCAATCTTTCAAGGATTCGACGAAAAGTGTTGTATCATCCCTGTACATAATCTTAAAAAATATCCGTATTCAAAAAATACTGCAATAAAATGTTATTTTGTTAGAGATTTGTGAATATCACTTTGCAGGTCTAATGTGTTTTGTATCCCAGTTCGGTTTTGTCGAAACTCGTTTTATTTATTTATAAGTAAATTTAAATTCTTGGGTGCCAAATTACCGATAATTTGATCATTTTTAATTTAATAATTTTTTAATAGCTTGGCCGTTGCAAAACTTACGACTTATTTGAAACGTGTAGTTTTTAGTAGACGTGGGTAGGTGTTTTAGAAAGACAGATGTTTTTGACAAACTTTGTCATTTTTTGTTTTCACTTGTTTAAGAATAATGTTATATTTTTGCTAATGAAAACTTGTTGCAAGCTTTGATTTTCTAAAAATGTTAAATTATTTAAAATGGCCCAATTATTTCCAGTAGGTTATTCTAACTAAACTGTAATATATATATATATATATATATATATATATATATATATATATATATATATATATATATATGTATAAATATATATATATATATATATATATATATATATATATATAATTAAAAAAAATAAAACAATATTGCTCCGTTCAAAAATATTTTTAATATTCTCCATTACTTTTACTATTCGTTTAAGCCAATTTTTCAAAATTTAATAATAATTTTGTTATAACCAAAATTCGCAGATCATCCTGTTTATATCTGACATTATGTTTTAGTAGTTTTAATTTGTTACGAAACGACTAACAAATGCTGACCAAAAAACGTTTCCGGAGCCATAGTAGACTTGATTAATGGACCATATTATTCTGTACAATGCTCGTATTTTCACCCTTATTCACAAGAAATATGAACTTAGTTACTATCTGGAAGTTCCCAGTGCAATTTCCAGAGTGATGGAAGAAAAAGTTTTTTAATGCATGTGAGGATAAACGGATGATAAATTAATCCCAAGTTTGACTTATAATTCTGAGTTAAAATAGAACGCGCTAGAAAACGCACCACAGAAAATATACAAGCACATTTTTTACGTTTGCGACAGTCCATACAGAAGTATCCTATAATATATATCCTTATACTTTATAGTTATTAATGAATATTTCATTATATAAATACTAGACTGACAGTACCAGTCTTCCATAACCGTAACGTATTTGTTATTTATGTAATAACAATAATATTTTTACTCTTATAAAATTTAGTAAAAAGTCACTTTTACAAAATTTTAGAAAACGACTTACACTTTTGTTTTCCAGGAATATATTTTTAGAATATGTTGACATTTTCTGCTATTGTAGGTGGGTTTTTCGTCTCGAGTTTGTATATACCCCACTGTTTGTACCTAGTGCAAATAACAAATCCACCTAACAGCAAGTATCAGATGCAGTTTAAAAATACGTCACTACCTTCATTCGTTATTATTTCGGAATATAACGTCACTACCTTCATATATAAAACCGGAAAAAGAAAGTTTTATCGTAATAGTATATTACTTTATGAGGCGGAGAAGCATGACTTTTCTTGACGCGCCCGATATTACGCGCCGAACGAAGTGAGGCGCGTAATAGAGGGCAATAGAGGGTCATAGAGGGCCGTCAGAAATGTTCGCGCCAACCTCCGCGCCAATCCCCACGCCAACCGTCACGGCAACTTCCACCCATACCATGTCACCATCGATGGTATAAATGAACCCTCCTCTATTCCCAGCACCAGTAATACATTGGTTAGTGATCAGTGTAATAGGGTCTGGGAGCTCAGGAGACTGAGACCGCGGAAGCCCTGAAGAAGACATCGAAGAGGATGTCGAAAGCTCGGCGCAATCATAGTCGACACTGTTCAATCCAGATTATTAATATTATTATTAATTCCTGTAATAGTATTAATCTTAGCTCTAGGTTTAATGTATATATATATATATATATATATATATATATATATAAATCATAAACATATATCTATATAATATAAATAAGTAAAGATGGCAAAGCAAAGCCAAGTGGCATAATACTAAATATGCCAAACGAACTGGACAATAAATTTGTTAGAAAACGTGCAGTAAGTCGAATAAAATAAAGTAATTTTTCTGTTAAAGTTTGTTAGTTATATTGTGAAAGTTAATTATGACGTAATTGTTCTACGTAAAATTGAGAAGCAGAACAATAAAATAAAAATATCGCAAAATAAATTACTAACGTATTTAATTTTGTTTCAGTTCTTAAAATATATTACCGATGTACCTCCAATAACCGACTACACATTTTGTATTTGGTTGAGAAGTCATAATCTGACGCATAATCATCCTATTTTATCCTACTCCAGTAAGTATATCTTTAGGTTTCATTCATAAAATGCAATAATTCATTTTTAATTGGGTATTAATGTCCTTCTCGTATAATTTATGAGATTACTGCTAACTGTAACTATAATTCCATATTTTTTAAATTGCTAAACTGGTCGGAAGAAAAATATGAGCGGTGGGAACCATAAAGTTGTCTAATGACGCGGATATAAAATATACATACATAAAGAATATCTCAGTTACTTAACTGAAAAGCACCACAATAAATACAAAACCGTTCCTTCGTTTTTATCAGCTATCTTTTTTTAATGTTAATTTTTTATAAAAACTACATATACAACGTATCTCTATTTTAAGTCTTGGAGAATATTTACCAAAATTATAAATATATTGATATCGTCTGATGGGAACGTTCCTACAAAGACGAGATATCCCTGGTCCCAGAATTATTAAGCTACCCAAAGCATACACATCTATTAATACTCGCAGACAAACTATATGTCCTATATTATAATGTAAAGACAACCACAATATACCTTACTAATTGCAGTAAAACTTCTTAGTCTAATGGTGCCTTTCTTCTAGTGATATCAACGACCACATTTACCTATTTTATTATATTCACAGTCACTCAAAATATATTAGTTAACATCCACAAGGAAAATTAAATTTCTGTAGTTGGCTATATACCATAAATCACAAAAGTTTTATTTAAAAAGGATTTATAAAAGGTATGTAATTAAAAAGATACTTTCGGGCTACATCACAACAGGACGTTTTCGGACTTACTAATAGTCATTACTAGCCTTACTAGATTTACTAGTCCATCTTACTAGATAAATTAGTCTAACTATTCCGTCATCAGTCCATTTATAATGTCTACATGAGACGTCACTAAATATGGGGGTAAAAAACCCTTAAAATGGTACAAAATTTGTTAATTATTACATATTGGTTAAAAAGTTGGTGTGATGTTAAAGTTAATAACAGATACCATACATAGCAACGTAAGACTACCAAAGGGGTTGCTGAATCTGAGTCAATGTCTCTGTAAGGGCTCTAGAAGAAACTCTTGCTTTCTTGATGGTACAATAATATTAAATTAAAAGCTACCAATTTTTTTCTTTTATAGTCTAGCAATTTACGTATAAGCTATATGTATAAAAAAATATCTACTGATAACTATGTATGTATCTAATAAAAATTATTTTGGTTCTTAAGTTTTATTTTTTTATTCTTTCACCATATAAAATGAAAATATTAATGTTAATCATTATCTATACATGTAGTGATAGATCTAACACGTTGTTTTTTAAATATCGTAAAACACTGTCTATAGTAAAATTTCGGTTAACATAACTTTTACTACACCAATTGTCGACTGAATTTAATATCAAGCCATTAAAAAAAATTAATAAAAATAATAAATATGAATATAAAATAATCACCTATAAAACAGTATTTAAATAATTTTTGGTTGCTGTAACAAAATATTAGTAAAACATAGTAGATTCTTTCCTATTTCTGAAACATTTCAATTTTTAAAAATGTTTTTTTTTTCTTTTAGAAAATGAAGAAGAAAGTCTTATACGTGTGTGGATAGCTTCATATGGAAAAAGCATTAATTTAGAAATAAGTGGTGTACCCATTTTTGAATTTCCGTCAAATTTTATTGAAAATCGATGGTATCATATATGCCAATCGTGGTCATCGTTTCAAGCTGCATGGTCATTATATATAAATGGAAAGCTTAAATCTACTGGATCGGTACCAAAGGCGAGTAACAATATATGTAAAAAGTAAAAGCTATCGTTTATTTTCGTAAATTAATCCAATTATTCTGAATTTTGAAATTGAGTTTTTTCGATTAAATTCTGAACCTAATCATTGTTTCCAGCAACGAAATATCTTTACTCTATAGCTTTACAAAAATACCTTAAATAGGTATTAATATTAGACTTGTTAGCTTTGCCTACACATCGGGGAAAGTTTTTTCATCTGTTTTTAATACAGTTAAAATATGACATAGTTTAAAAATTAATAACATTACTGTATCATATTAGACTAGCTTTTTTTGTTGTTTGTATTTTGTTTAGCTCATTACTCAAATCCAAAACCTTATCGTCAGTAACTGAATTTCTATTATCTAATAACAAAAATTTCTATTTCTAATAAAAGAGGATTCGCGGTATTTTTCGCTTAAATATAAGTGGGAAAGAGAGAGAGAGAGAATGTATATTGCTACCGGCAGTCAACAGTAGAGAGAATACGTGCCTTGCCAGTGATAGTCAACAGGCAAGAGAGCGTACGTCTGTTGCTAACGATAGTCAAAATGGAAGAGAAAGTACGTCTGCTGCTAGCGAAACTCAGTAGGCGAGAGTGGGAGAGTACGTCTTTCGGTTTGCTATCTTACAACTGTCTGTACGTCTAATGGGGTGGAGTTGAAGTAGTAGTAGGAAGTATTATCAAGAGTTGGCCTAGGGTAATAATTTTATAATTGAGGTGAAGAATGATAGTTATTAATACAGCGAAGAAATGGCATGATTTTTCGCATGTAAAAAATTGACCACATCCTATTTTAGGGTTGTTACACATGGATTTTAAAAGTAACAACGTTGAAAAAATTAGAATTGTTTGAAAAGTATCCCGCACACTCCAATGAGAGTGTTCTTAGAATAGTAGACACTGAACGTCAGCTGCTGACAATCATAAAGGCAAGAAAAGCGGAGAATTTTGGACACATATTTAGAGTAATAGCATTTACTTTGCCTTATTGGACTGAAAGGTAAAATATTGATAGGGTGTAAAAAGCTATTTTAGATAAGCAATATTAGACAACACAGCGATATGACAGCTGAAGAACTATTTCGCGCAGGAGCTCATAGTGAAATATTCCAAGACCTTATAAATATGATCATAGTCAATTGATAATAAACATGGAACTTAAAGAAGGATAATCAATTCGACATTACCATAATGTTTTTTATTTCTCATTATGTGTCCCAGATCTAACTTTTGAGTTTTATCTTCTTCCCCATTCTGCACAGTACTTCCACATTGGTAACCTAGAATATACGTAATATACATCTATAACAGCATATCTCAAAAGCCTCGAGCCGATTTATAGTTGACACAGTTAATGACCGTGCCTCCATTCCGCAAAAGAGAACTGTTAATATGTAGCATTTCAGTAGACGGTCATTTTTGATTTTATTAAATCTAGTATGTTAAATGATCCAATCAGCTACTTGCTCTGGTGCTTAAGTATTAGTTGTGCGTTTAAAATTTAATGTTTACTAATTGTCATAAATTTTATGTTAAGGGCTAGCCTGTATATATTTCTGACTTCAGTTAATTCAGATAATTCACATCCCTGCATGTAGTACTTAGATGGCAAAAAGTGTAAAACACTTTAAAATGATTGATGCTTAAAGCTGAAGTCAAGAAAAAGATTAAAAAAAAGTATTTTACGACCAATAGAAGTGGAGTTTAATTTGTTTAAAAAATCTACATCTAAAAAAATCTAAAAATTTTAATCATTTCAAAACAAGGTGTTACGAGCAATAACTGATGCGCAATGATTTTTAAGCCTCAAAGACATATTAAAAGACCTATAAGTGCCAACTGTGAGTGAGTGATAAATATTTACGATTAGACAACCACCCAAATAAATAATGTTAGCATTAAATTTATTGGACTATACGTCAACAAACGAGACGCCTGAAGGAAAAGTTACCATTAGATTTACCATTCTTGAGTTAAAAATCGATATTTGCAATATTTATGTAGATTAAAAATTTACTGAAATACATATTTCTCTTCACGCCAACGATGTAAAGTCAGCAAATGTTTTTATGGTTTCTTTTGAAAAAAACTGATATTTATAGTCAAAAAATATGAGTAGAGCTACGATTTGTTAGAACAGTGCGCAGCGCACGACATACACGTACAGTAGAATCTGTTGTACTCGACTCACGGCAGTTTTGGATGAGTCGGTTTGTTAGATTAGTTCGTATTCATTTATTCTGTCGCGCTAAAAACAATTTTAAAAATTAGTTTTACTTTAACAATTAGTTCTCTTAACGATGGTACGTTTAAAAAAATGAATTCTTCCAAACTTAACGCAATAATTTTTGATACTCGAAGAAGGGCAGCAAGAAGAAGAGTTGGTAATATCAAATTTAAATAAAAGAAAATTTTTAATGTTTTAGTACAGAAGGTGCTTTTAAATTAACAGTCGAAAAAATATTGTTTCAAAACGAGGTAAAAATTTCGAGAATATTTTGGACTTTACAGGGATTTATTTGAAACTGTCTTACAATTTGTAATACTACACTAGTCTTTCATATTCCTCGGGAGAAAATTTATTAGACATCACTTTTTTTTCTGAAAAATGGCTTTGGCAGCCAGACATCACTTAATTATGACAATAATAATAACTATATAAAAATATAATTATAATTTCGCTAACCATTATATACCAACAGTATTAAAAATTATAACCAACAGTTTGGGGTTGCTTACACTTGGACGTTACTCCATACATTGCTCTTTATAACGCTGTGTTGTTGTTAAAATTTCACTAATAAATGCACTTTTTTTCTCTACAACTTGGACCATTAACTTCGAGTTGGCTTTACTAATTACATTTCACCATAAGTTTCTATTTTGGGTCATAATTATCAATCCCCTTTACCAACGTTGATCATGTCCGAACCATCTTAACTTATGCTCTCTTGTTTTGGTATCAATTGCCACTCCTAGACTTCCCTAATATACTTATTCTTAATTTTTTCATTTTTTGTCACTCCACTCATCCACCTGAGCATTCCCGTCGCATGCATTTGTTGTTCCTCTTTGTTTGTAACTGCCCAACATCGTAAATGCTCTTATGGTAGTTTTATAACTTTTTTCCTTAAATTTCATTGTAATCTTTCAGTCACAGAATGCGCAACTCGCATCCTTTCAGTTCATTCATCCAACCCCAAATCTACTGCATACATCTCGAACTATTTCCCCATTACTCTGTAATACCTATTTTATAGGTATTATTACTTGTCACAATAATTTCGCCGTCTAAAATGATTATTTTATTTTTAGTAACTTCATATTTAAATGCACATTCCAAATACTCCGTTTTTGTCCTACTTACTTTTAAAACTCTTTTCTTAAGAGCTTGCCTTCAGTGTTCCAGTTTTTGTTCTATACCCCTTTCACTATTTCCTACACCCTTAGCGTACAATAATCACTATATCATTAGTACCAGGAAATGTTAGCCTGTAGTTTCGCTGTTATCTCATACAACACTAATGAGAATAAGTAAGCACTAAACACCGAGCCCTGGTGTAATCCTACTTTCATATGAAATTTGACAGTCTCTCTCACACCCGTCCTAACAATAGTTATTACTTCCTCATACATGTCTCTCACAATCTTAACATATTTACCGGGGCTCCTTTTTTGCGAATTATCTCAGAACTATATTGGCACCAAACGGCAACAATTGGAATAGAGCACACAACATCCGAAGATATACGAATACGACGATGAGTGCGACAAGGTTGCGTCTTAACATCACTATTATTTATTCTGAAGTCTGAATTTATTCTAAAAGAATTACTCAACATAATCAAAGACAGAAAAATACAATACTTGGGTCATATGTTAAGATGTGAAAGATATGAATTACTCCAAATCATATCGGAAGGTAAAGTGCAGGGCAAAATATCAGTTGGAGGACGCGAGAACTCATGGCTGAAAGACCCGAGGAGATGGGATCATCCATAGAAATCTTTGGTGCAACAGTTTTCAAATAAGAAGAAGACTCCTTTCTTATTGTGTGCCCACCACAGAATCTCCCGAGGTACTCTATCATATGTCTTTTTAAGATCAATGAATATCATATGTGTGTTTGTTACTTTATTCGTCTTTGCTCGTCAGTTACCTTGTAATAAAAGTAGTATCTGTTATTGACCCGCCTTGCAAAAATTCAAGGGTTGGAAATATTTCGGTTTCTTTATACATCCGTCTATCAATTACTATCTTTCTCTCTCTCTCTTCTTCTTTCTCTCCACTTCTCTCTTTTTTCTCCCTGTTCCATATTTTCAGGGTGTCACTAAGTAGTTTTATGACCCTGTAGTTTGTGCATTGTTCTATATTACCCCTGTTTTTGAAAATAGGTGCTATTATACTGATAAGTAAGCTTTTCACCAAATTTACATAAAAAAGCGATAATACAAATTTTATAAAGGAAAGTAAGGCGGCCATGAATTAGTTTGATAATAATTACCGTGTAAAAATTATCAGCATCAGTAAAAGCTATATAATTATTCCGCTTTATCTCTCTTAATTAGCCTCCTTTATTTATCTTAATTAGTTATGATATAATACAGAATGTTCTGCAAGAATGTAGTTCCTTAAATCTACTGATTATTGTTTAGGTATATTAAGTTTAGGAACTATTTATAGATAACACGCTTTCTTTAATACCGACAATTTTCAAGTTATTTACAGCGAAATTTCATGAATATGATTTATGAATCTCATGAAAATCTAAATCTCATGAAAAACTGTAACAAAAATAATTAGTTAATTTTTATCTTTATAATAATTATTTTTTAATGTCCCTACTATAACATTTTTTCAGTATTTGTTGGTGGCACTGTTAAAACAATAAAATATATTGTATTCCTAAAGGAGCGATGTGTGGAGGGATTTTTAGCAATATCCAAATTATACTGTCATAACTACTTAGTAATCATAAAAATATCAGATAATGCAGTTTTTATTATAAAGAAGTTAACCGAAAATAAAGAAATAAAGAAGCTGACGTTCATATTGTCTACAATTAGAGTTTTACACGGGGCGCAACAGGCTTTTGTCCCGTCTTATGTCCTGTATTTTTCCAATTGTCTCGTCCTGCCTCCAGTCCGCAGCTATGTACACTGTCCCGTCCCGTGTCCTGCAGAACGTCCCCCTGTCACGAAAAGCTAACTTAAATAATATTTTATAAATATATATACATTTTTATAATCATGGTATAAAGACAAATTGAATATCTATACTTTTTCTGAGCATATTTTGTTTTTATGAATTGTTTTAAGAATAAAACAGCAAAATTATATTATTAGACCAATTTAATATTTACCTCAGTTTCTACAAGTGGTACCTATTCCTGTAAAATGTGTTACGTAAAAATTTATACAGGGTGAGTCATGAGGAACTTTACATACTTCTACCATATGTAGAGTCCTTCAGGGAGCATATCATGTGGCCACTAAAAAATGTCAAACTCCTCTTCTTTATTTATTAACAGGGTGATTTGTGTAATTGACCATTTATTTCATTTTACTGTAGTGTTTATACGGCTCATTTGATTTTTTTAATTTTTGCATGATACGGTACACTACTATCAAGCATTCGACTGGTATTAGCTAAACTAAAAAATTCCAGGACTGGCTTTGGAAAAATTAATTTAGGGATTCGTATTAAATATGACACCCTGTATATGCGACAATGTTGTCGCACTTTTATTAAATTTTTAGTGAACGATCAATAGAACAACCATAATGAAGTATCAAATTATAAGGTAATTAATTTAAACAAATGTTATAAATTTCAAACATTTTAATTGAAATGATAAACTGAGTCACTGCACAACAAAAAACAGTAACTACTAACAATAACGAAGAACAATTTAAAAAAAAAAACTAGAATAAAAACCCATAAATTAAAACTGGAAAAGATACAATAATGGTAACAAAATAAAAATAATTCAAAATAGATTTTCGAAATGGAACCCTGCAGCCTGTACACTTTTTGTTGCCGAATTGTTAATTGACGTATTGAATTACGGATACACTGGGGATCGTTTCTAATAGTATTACATCAATGTATAATTCTATCAATTAATTGTTGTCGGTTATTAATATTCACTGCGTAAACTAGTTGCTTCAATCGTCCCCAAATAGGGTAATCAACGGGATTGAAATCAGGGGATCTTGAAGGCCACGAAATAGGACCTGCACGTCCTATCCACCTGTTGCCATAAACATTATAGAGATGTTGTCTCACTGCCAGTAAAAAGTGTGGGGGTGCCCCATCATGCTGAAAATACATTCCTCGGATAGCAACGTTCGCGTTGGCAAGCAAATTCCGCAAAATATTTTGTAGAAAGTTCAAATAGACCTACCCTGTTAAAGGACCATCAAAAAAGTGAGGACCTACTAATTGGTTATTTATGACACCAATCCACACGTTAACCGAAAACCTTAACTGAGAACGACGTTCTCGAATAGCATGGGGATTTTCTTCTGCCCACACATGTGAATTTCGTGAATTATTTATCCCGTCTCTGGTAAATTGGGCTTCATCTGTAAATAGTGTCCTGTATAGCGTTGGTCGATTATTGTTAATCCATCTACAAAATTCCAACCTATCGATCTCATCTCCAGCATGTAGTCGCTGAACCATTTGAATGTGATATGGGTATAGATTATTTTTTTGTAAGACTCTACTTACTTTTGATTGAGTAACATTGAGTTCTCGACTTACTTGTCTAGTGCTTATTGTAGGTTTCATAGTAACGGCGTCCATAATGTCATCTTCCTGCGCTTCATCTACATGTCGCTCTGTTGTTCCACTAGGAAAAGTGCCATTTTCTCGCAAATAATTAAAAACTGACCCAAATATTGGATGACTGGGAGTTCGACGATTAGGAAATCTCCTGCGATATTCTCTACTAGCAGCCCTACCATTCCCATTACAGAATCCATAAACAAATATTATGTCTGCATATTCTGTGGTCGAAAACTGATATGGCATTTTGAACGAAAGTAACAAAAGCTCTACCAAAACTAACACAATGTACTTAACGTAGATATGACAGAAGAAATATGTATTCTTGTATACATAAATAACAATCGATAATGACAATAATGACAATGGGTATAAAATATCAAGAAACGTCAAACGGTCAACGCCAACCTTCATTTTAAACTTTTTTAGATTTATTTTTATTTAGTACAGTTGATGCAATGTATTATTATTTGACATAAAATTTTAATCATTTACAATCAACAAAAACTAACACATACAAGAGGTTTGACTTTTTAATCAATTTAATTTATTATTTATCGAAAATAATGCCCCAATACGATCTATGAGTAAAAATTTAAAATTGAAAAACAATTGATTCTATCGTAGAGATAATACAAAGTGCAGTAAAGATGTTAATTTTCTACGTATTAGATTATGTTGTAGGAACTCATTTTAATTAAAATGTTTGAAATTTATTTGTTTAAATTAATACCTTATAATTTGATACTTCATTATGGTTGTTCTATTTTTGGTAAGATTTGATCGTTCACTAAAAATTTAATAAAAGTGCAACAACATTGTCGCATATGTCGTTTTCATTGGCTATTTATGTAGTTTGAAAATCACTTATTGCATTTTAAAAAAAAAATTATACAGGGTGTAATATTTAATACGAATCCCTAAATTAATTTTTCCAAAGCCAGTCCTGGAATTTTTTAGTTTAGCTAATACCAGTCGAATGCTTGATAGTAGTGTACTGTATCATGCAAAAATTAAAAAAATCAAATCAGCCGTATAAACACTACAGTAAAATGAAATAAATGGTCAATTACACAAATCACCCTGTTAATTAATAAAGAAGAGGAGTTGACATTTTTTAGTGGCCACATGATATGCTCCCTGAGGGACTCTACATATGGTAGAAGTATGTAAAGTTCCTCATGACTCACCCTGTATATGTTTCGAGTTTCTCCCGTTTAAATTGTTTTAGACCTATACTATACAGGATCACTAACGCAAAAATTCGATTAGAAGTTTGTAATGTTTTACTGTCGTATATTTCGAAAAACTTAGACCAGGTGTGGGAGGTACAAGATACTCCATCTTCTAATTTAATTAATTTTTTTTATTAATTATTACTTTTGGTTAGACTGAAAATCGCATAAAACTAACAATAAAGTCACATTTGGTGCAGACTTAATTAGACAGACACACTGTATATATAATAGAGTCACAAGCCACACTTGAACAAAACAAGTACAGATTTCAATAGCCATTTATTTTGCAAATCTAAATTTATACATCCCTAGAAGTATACTTGTATTATGAATCTTGTATATTAATTAAGTTAAAAAATATTTTATCTTTTATCCATTAGTGGACACAAACAATCGCAGCCATTGAATCCTCGCTGAGCTAAATACTTTATTTCTTCATAGTCAAGCTGGCTCTGACGAGAAGTCTTTCTGCTGGGACGGACATAGCTGGAATTGATAGAAGATTCCTGGTAAAACGATCCATGCTAGAAAACTTACCCTGGTTATCTTTACATCAAGATAAGATGCTCATCTTTCTTGTTTCTTTCTTTTAGTTCTTCTGCTAGATATCGATCCAGTTTGCATTAAGGCGCACCCTCTTTTTGCACAGTGAGAAAATGTTGAGATCGTCCTGGCTACTAAAAGACCAAGAAGAAGATCCAACCTCCTTGTTTGTTGCTTCCAGATTGATGCTCTTTTTTTTCATAGTTTTTAGGTATATAATTGTCGGTTGCTTGTTTGAAGAAACAGCCGCATTCCGATAAACCAAAAGTTTCCGATTTGTGGCGAATATCGATTACTAGAGAAATACAGTACAACCAATTTGTTTTATAGCAGTATTTCAGAGTTTTTCAAATTGAACTTCTTTCGTTATTCTTTTGGTCAGTATTAATTTCTAATATTTTGTTGTCGAGGTAGTCAAGTAATAAATTTATGTATATGACTACACTGGGAAGCATGATATACTTTTCTCCTACTAGTACCTTAGTCTATAATTTTCCGCAGTTTTTTTAGAAACCTTCTATTCGTTTTTGGTAAATTCCATTCTGCTTCTTGGATTCCAAATAATACTAATTTTAATAACTATTTTAATGGGAATAAGCCACAATTAATTTTAGATTACTGTCACGAAAGAAAGTAAGGTCAGTTTTAATTTCAATAAGCGTGCTTTATCATAATAAACGTCGAGTTCCATCTAGTCGGAACATCGAATACAACTCCTTATGGGTTCTTAATTCCGACGGTCTTGCATGTAGATTGATATCGTAATCTTCTTTGTTCAGATCTTTTTATTTTTTTTTTAAATGGCTCTGATACTGATAATTTCTATAAATATTTTTACGTTGCAAATAGAATGTATATACTTGTATTACTTTAATTACTACATCATTCCGATAGTAACAAATGTGCAGTTTTTGCGGTACATGCGGGACGTCCCGCGGAACAAAGCGCTAGTCTCGTCCCACGGGACAAAATGCGGGAAAAAGTGTAAGAAGGGACGTACCGCATTCATCCATATCCATAATTTATTCGTTGATCTTAGAAACGTATATGATACGTATGCCACGAGAAATCAAGAAATACTTGAATACTTCCAGTCGAAAATATTACATAAAAAAACTAATACTATTCTAGTACACCAGCTGGAAAATATTGAGCAGACCAGAAGAAAAAATAGACTTAAACCATTAGAACTTTTATATAGTACGATATATCTCTACAGGTCTAGTTTATTTAACGCTAACTTCAACTGGAGAATTAATTTTCATCAAATAGACCAGTGAATAGTGGTATCACTGGATAATAAATCCAACTTATTTTATACATTTTATGTGTAGACCAAATGCTTTATTGATTGCATATAGTAAATGAAAGATAAAAAAGTATATATAGGAGTATATATAAGATGTTTTGTGCTTCTTATTAAAACAAATTATTTCCCGGTGAGTATATGAAAATTGTGAAACATGTATTATGAAATAACAAACATTTTTATAAGAGGTGTCTGAGAAACTGATATATTTCGTATGAGAGTAGAGTAGAACTCAGTGTATATATTTATCTACGATTCGTTCTGGATCATATCATATTCTGGATGATAAAATAACTATAAAAAAATACGTTTAGGTATCTATGATAAATATTATTTCACTAGGATAAGAAATATATAAATTGTTGAAGACGGTATACTTAAAGCAGGCTGAACAAAATAAAGGAAAGGGATTGATGTGTTGTGTAAGAGAAACCCCTGATACTGCAAGATAAATATCAAAAGACTTTCGTAACATCATTTATGATTTATGGGATTGAATCCTCCTCCTCTATCCTTTATCATTCGTAAGGATGTGATGAAGTTATGGCATTTGACGAATGGTTGCTATCCATTCTTCTCTATCTTGTGTGCTGCATCAGACAGAGAGTAACCGGTAGCGCACTTTATTTGGTCTGACCATCGGAGTGGCGATCTTCCTCGAGTTCTTTGCCTTGCCTTCATCCACCAACCTCTCCATGCCTTCTATTCGTCTGGTAATGTGTCCAAAGTACCTCAATATATTTTGGTTGATGATTGTGGTAAGCCTAGTATTGATGGGATTGAATATTGGACAGTTAAAAACAACGATAATCTAATGCATAGTATGGAAATGAAAGGCTTGGATAAATTAGTAAGTGACAAATCTGTACAACTATGTACAGACAAGTCAATGGCTAAAACAATGCATTAGCCAGCAGAAAATGATTGTCGTAAAGGTTAAAATATATACGCTGTTGTCGAATATTTTAGCAACGCAAGAAACCAGTTTGACTATATTAAGGTTTAAATTGTACAAACGGTAATTAATTACAAAAACATAGGTTCATAAATAAAGGTTCACATGTACTTTTTCAAATATCCATAATCCCCCCAAATAAATCTTAAAGATCGTAGGTGTAATGTGGCAGTCTTGGTGAAGTCCTTTATTTTTTTTTGTCAGTTTCTATCCAACCTTTATTGAACTTGTCAGATCATTGTACAACTCTTTTACAACAACTTTTGTTGAAGGTCATTAAATACCATGTATGACCTCCAAATTGTATTCCAAGCACTATTGTATTATTCTTTTAAACAGAACACATTGTTTATACAAGACAGGCGAACACGAAAGCCACTATGATCTTCGACATCTTCACAACAATCTTCAATTCGACTTTTAACCCATTATAACGGCCAAGCAATGAAAAACAATAATTTTTCCGAATTTTTTTGCGTGTATGCACCCTTGGCCAATACTGTTATATATAAAACATAATTATTATTTTGTATGAAACGACTCGAAACATTCGGGATGGAGATGAATTTTACATTTTGTGCATATGACTTTTGCATAACCTACATTTCTTTCGTGCACTTGTATCGTGCCTTCTAATCGTCCACGACCCGAGTGAGCAGCCACTTCTGTATTCACTATTTCAGCACAACGTTCAAATTTCATAAGTGATACAGCTAGAAGTGATCAAAATTGTAATTGTGAAATTTTACTAGCATTTGCAATATTGTAAATTTCCCAGCTATTTACGACTGTGCTATCAATAAAATTCAGGCCACCATCATTCCTTCCCTCTTATTCTGATTCGGTAATTAGCAATGCCATTATCGTGCATATCCACACCACCCATAAACATATAGTATTCGGCTACTATATTAGGCTGAGATACGAGAATATTTTTGTGTTCTTTCCGACTGTATCATTCTGTTTGAACAAGAGGTAGTAATGTGCAGGTATTTGTTATTACCGTAACAGCAGAATTATCATTCCATCTCACACGTAAAACTTTAGACACAGTATCAAATGCAGACTCGAATGTTCCCCGTGCCTTTTTTTTCAACGTTTTGCTATTCTGTAATGGACACTTTGCAGTGCAGTTTTCTCTTATAGTACCTGTGGCAAAGAAGTCTAGATCCTGCAGTATCGCAAAAAGAGCATAAGAAGAAAATAAATTGTCGAAAAAGACTCGATGCTCTTGGGGTTTGTCAACTACAGAAAATAACTCTAAAACTACCTTCGTTCCCAAACTATTACCCGAATCACAATTGTTATGTTGTTTTCCATATGGTATGAATTTGTATAAATAACCTGTATGTGAACAAAGACACCATAATTTAAATCCAAATCTTACATCTTCCTTAAATGAACATCTTGCATAAATGACGTCCAAAATATAGTACCATTTCCTCGTCTATTGAACGGTTTTGTTCGAATATACCAAATTCTAAAATTTTATATTCATTATATGAAAGATAGGAGTAAGTTTAGCAAATTTATTATCTTTGTCTAATTGAGTATTATCAGCCAAATGAATATTTTGTTTGATTGATCAAAATTTATTTCTAGACATGGTTTCCCTCACAATGGCTATTTCCTTATCTTCATCTTTCGACCAATATATGTCACATTGTTGCAAAGTATTATAACCCGATAATATGCAGATACCTATAAAGCGTTTCAGTTCAGCTTCATTTATATCGAATTCGTGACAATTGTTTTGTGCTGCATAAGTATTTGAAAAATGTATAATCTGGCCTGTGACTTCATCATCGAAAAATAATGAAAATATTTCGATGGGTGACTTTCCTCCATGGCTGACTTTGATGTTCTCTAATAAACGATTGTTATCACTTTCAGGATGAGTCGAGAATGCTGGAGTGTTGTTTGTTTTCCATTTTGGTAAAATTTTCGATTTATTTTGATTAGGTTTTCGCATTTTATTGAGAATTTTACTGAGTGATATATCATCTTCTTTAGAATCATTTGCTGTCGGAACGTAAATTTAATATGTGTCAGCAATTTCTGCATCAATATTATCTTCTTGAATGAGGTTATCATCTAGGTTTTTGTCATCAGAAATTTCATCAACATTAGGAGGGATATATGTAACTTCTACTTCATCTGTATTCTCTATATCTGAATCTTCTTCGACATGCAATTAATTCCTTAGTACTTAAAGGTCGTGTTCGATCATACATCTCCTCTGCAGTCAAAGGTCCGAATGCTCACTTCTGGCTTTGGTCAAACGACATTTCAGAAGTACTTGGTTGACTCATATTGACTGTGATAGAAAAAACCGAATTTAAGGCTAGACAGATAATTTTGAAACAAAAACAGTTGACATCTCACCTTTAGACCACTTTGAATATTCCCTCATATGCAACAAACAAATAAATTTAGTTCTTATTTATGTAATATAAACAACCTCACAGTTACAAAAAGCTATTACACGTGCTTACAAATTGCAGTACAGATGTAACTGACAAACAACTGACCGAGACCACCGGTTGATGTCGCGATGGCCATCAATCTTGACTGATGCCGTTATGCGCCAAGGGTGCGTACGAACACCCTCAATATTTAAATCAAAATTAAAAAATTCTAGGCCAAGTTTCATCCAAGTAAGCAATTTAGAATAAAGCGTAATAGTATTTTGAAGCTATGTTATCATAACATATATCTTCGTTGGGTCAAAAAGTCGATAAAAAATTATTGTCTTCGTGATGTTGTCAAACAGTTGAAAAATCGTGGTAGTTTCACAAATTGTAAAACAGTTTTTTATTTAAAATCAAGTACATATATTGTTATAAAGATAAAACAAACATGCTAGAATATTTGTGAATACATGTCAGAGTACTAAGTATTTTAGCAGTATGTAAAAAAAATACAAATTAATTAAAAGAGTGCGGAGACGCACCTTTGGCTGTTAATGGGTTAATTATCTTTTCGTACATCCTACAGCTTGAGTTGGTAAGCCCTCGGTAATTCGTACAATCCTTTCTGTTACCTTTATTCTTATATAGATTGCTGATATATGCAGTTTTTCATTCTGGGGATAGCTCTTCCCTTCTTAAAAATCAATTAAAGATAATTCGATAGCTGAAATAGTTTGTCAAGATCATATTGAATCAGTTTTGTGGGTACCATCGACGGTCCTGGAGCGTTCCCATTTTTGTGACCATTACCGGGGATTTTTTAATTAGTTTCTCGCATTAGAAAAAATCATATTTTTATAGCCAATATTAAAAAATACTGCGTTCTTTACTAGCTATTCTACTACATCTAGTTGTTTTCCAGGTCACTCAAAAAATTCTGTTCGTTATTGCAGACTTTATTTTAGATCTCTTTTGTTATCATCTATTGCAGCGGTGCTCAAAGAGTCGATCGCGATCGACCGGTCGATCGCCAAAGTTTTTGAAGTCGATCGCGATTCACGGAGAAAATACGAGAACTGTATTAGACGCAAATATAAGAAAATGGGAAAATATAAATTGAAAATCCCAAGAATAAAAAGAAGATAATAGTCCACATAATCGAAACTAAAATAATGCCTAATATCCTGACTCACCACACGTGCATGATCGAAATAATTATGATGCTATCTCTTCACCATAAAGTTGCGATAATGCTGATTCGGCATATCAGCATTCACAGATAAATTTAAACTGGGAGTGCAGATGGTGCACCATCCATGACTGGCGTTAACAATTTATTTGTTGCATTATGTCCATCGTTTTTTCATTTCATTGCATCATTCACCAGCAAGTTTTGTGTTCCAAAATTTTAAATATGGACGACATACTGAAGATGACAACAAAAATTGTGAATTCAATCAGAGCGCGAAGTTTGCAACGACGTCTTTTTAAAGCGCAATTGTAAGATAGCGACTCTGCAGAACACACTGATTTACTTCTGCATACAGATGTTAGGTGGATGAGCCGTGGAAAATTTTTAGATATGTTCCAGGAGCTACTTCCCGAAATAATTTCTTTTTTAGAAGAACGAGGGGACGACACTCATCTACTTCAAAACGAAAAATGGCTCAGTGATCTGGCTTTCCTAACAGATTTAACAAATCATTTGAACCTCCTTAATTTTGAACTACAAGGTAAAAATAAAACAATTATCGATATGATGAGCGCAATACATTCTTTTGTCAATAAATTGAAATTATTGATTAAGAAAATTAGCAGAAAGGATTTAAACAACTTTCCATCGTTGAAAAAAAGGGTAGCCGCTCATTTAAATTATGTTTATTACGAAACGGAGCTGCAAACACTTCACGGTGAGTTTGAAAGGCGCTTCGCTAATTTTAAAAAACTGACAGATATTGTAACATTCATGCCTAAACCATTTTCTTGTCAAGATGTGGAAAAAATAGCCACTGAAATATCCGTTACGTTCAATATGGAGATCATTTCCGTCCAAAATGAGGTACTGAAAATAATTTCGGATATACATCTTAAATCCAGAGCGACCGATACGAAATTTTGGTCTTTCATATCGTCTGAGAAATATCCGTCTTTGAGACAGGTAGCTCTGCAGCTCACAGCATTCTTTGGATCAACATACTTATGTTAGTCTGCATTTTCTCAAATGAAGATAGTGAAATCAAAATATCGTAATCGGCTAACTGACGACATCTCTCTTCATGCTTGCGTTTGGCCCTCCGTAATTACGTACCATCATATAAAATACTTGTGGATGATATGCAGTGCCACGCATCAACATCCAAATAGAATTAATATGAAAAACATGACTTTATTTACAACCCACTGTAGTTACAACTTTTTATTAACTATAAGTGCGCAATAAAGTTTTTTATTTTCAAAATTATTTTTTTACTATACTTTGTTTTCAAACCAGGAGGAGTAAACTAAAGAGACATATTCACACTCAAGAAAGTCACTAGAAAGGTTACCAAATACATCTTCTTTTTTGGTTGATCATATCGGCCTTCGACGGTAATCCAAAAATATTATATTATAATAATACGTCACTAAAGAGTTCTAAAAACAAATGTTTTTTTTATATAAAAGCAGACTAAAAATCTAAAAATTAAAAGAATGACGCAGAAAACACAAAAAATCGCCGGTATAATTTAATTAAGCTATGAAATGCCATTAGTGTCAAAATCTCATAACAGTGGAGTAAACTTGCCTGAGGTTGGACCAATTACAAACAAACATTGCGGTGGGGTAAATTTGAATTACTCCTGGTTTAAAATCAGGGTATAACTGTCGATCTCCGGACGCTTGCACTTTATGTGGCAGATCCCATGCAGTATGCAGTATAAGTCTGAGCACCACTGATCTATTGTAACAAGAGCTTTAATGATTTTGTTGTACGGGTACGTACTATTTGCGTGGAGTAACAAACATTCTTTTAATTTTAAAGGAACCTTATTCGATACAGAAACTAGATAGACTAATTTTTTGTCATTTAAAAGTAAAAAAAAAAATGGCAATTTGGGAGTGTTTTGTTTAGTTTATCTAGCTATTGACAATTTTAAAATCTATCGTTTTATTATTATAATTAGGAAATTTTTTTAATATTGGTATGACTAAATTAAACTTTTTGTTTTTAGTTAAGAGGGTCATTCATTAAAGGAGGAGGTGACATAGTTGTCGGTCAAGAATATACTGATTTCGACAAAGGACTAGATGACGGAATAGAAGGAGATATATCTGGTTTTAACTTTGTATTATCTTCAACTAACAATAACCAAAAATATAACAACCAGTTTTCTAACAACCGCAAGTATCAGAAACATCAACAGAAAACATATCCACAAGTTAAAATAGACCCATATCAGATTTCAGAAATATCGCAAGAAGTGGATTCTGGTGGATTAGAAAAATATAAAACCATACCCGATGAGGAATACATTCAACCAGATTCTTCCGGATATGCTGTAGTTGATTCAAAACGTAATCCGAAAGGAATTCTTGATCTCTTTAGAAATATATTTTCTAGTGAGCCAACCAGGGTCAGGGTGCTTCAAAAACCTCAATTCCCAAAAGGATACAAAATAACCAACAGAAGATCCTCAGATAGATATCATTTAAACGAAGTGGGAGAAACAAGAAAATCTCTTGGATTGCTTCTGGTAGAGTTAAGTCTCGATTGCGGTTACAGGAAGGGCTCGCCATTGAGTGGAAAGGGAGTTTTAGTTAATTGGAATCATAGTCCCGTTAGAGTTTTTGGGGGAGCAATTTTAAAAAGTATACCAGCGTTTTGTTACGATACTGTACAACCGCATATCACAACATAAACTTTTTAGTTTATTCTAAGAACTGAATAGCAATGATAAGAAAAACCAAATGAATAGTTTATAAAATAATAAAGTTTTTTATTTTTATTTAAAAAAATATGTTTACTAATTTGAAATTATAAACAATTAAGTATTTAATAAATTATTTAGGCTTAAGAACTGTAGTTTTTATCGATTCACGTTATAGTTTTGATTACAACACTTACATATACAGATAACGACATTGTTTTGTTGACCATAGGAATTAAGATTTATTAGTCTCATCTCTACAGTATAATTATAATAATGCTCTAAAACTAAATTTTTGGTTATTTTTTAGCCTTAATAGCAATACAAATAAATAAGTAAGTAAATAAGTAATATGCTTTATTCTCGCTGAAAATTGTACAAATTTTATGGACAAAGCTTATAACAATAAGACAAGAAAAAAAAATCAGAATAGTCTTAAGATTTGTTTGTACTTTTAAATAAAAAAAACAATAAAATTCTTCCTAATTTAAACATAAAAGATACTACCTAATTAAGAACCTACAAACTTTGTAAAATGTACCTAACAAAAAATAAAAATTAGAAAAGCAGATTAATGAATTAGGGGCTCAAATATACCTCCTCTTGGGCTAAACAGTAGCCAAATCTGTCATACAGATTTATTTTCATATTTTGGAGTAGGGCTAGTGTAACGCTTGTAGGGAAATAAAGTATGTTTGCTCTTAATTCGACTAGGTTTTGTGACCTTTTCAAACTGATACCTATAAATGTTTTCTTTGAGAAAACCCCAAAAAAGAAATCGTTAGGCGCTAAGTCACAAGATCTAGCGGGCCATTTAATTATACCACGTGTACTTATCAGTCGATCAGGAAACGTTTGATTGGGTAAGTCAATAGTTGCTCTAGAGTTGTGATCCGAACACCCATCCTGTTGGAAATAAACCTTCTGAAAATTAACGGGAAGGCGTCGAACTGCTGGAATGATCTCATTCTGTAAAATTTGTAAATATTTGGACCCGTCTAGGTTTCCATCGATAAAAAATGGACCGACAATATGGTCGCCTAACATCCCAGTCCAAACATTTAACTTTGCTAATGCTGCGTTTTCGGGAATAGAGAATAGATGGATTGTTTTTTATGTAATGAAAATGAAGATTCGTCAAAAAATAAAATATTTTTTAAAAAGCGTACATTTACATTTTGTTTATCTAACATAATTTCACAAAACTCCATCCGCCTAAAGTTATCTTCCGCAAACAGTTCTTGTGTTGGTTGTATCTTAAAACAGTGATACCCATTCCTTTTGAGAACTCGCTGTACAGTTCGAGGATTCACGTTAACTTCCCTAGCAATTTGTACACTATTGCAGTGTTTGCCTGTTTTGATGCTCCTCATTGACAGGTCTAACACGTGGTTCATTACCTTCATGGCACTTTTTACAACTGTTTACACATCCCGAAGTTTGAAAATGTTTAATGGTAAAGTTTGTTTAGCAGTAAATGGTTGACTTCAATTAGTGTCGACTATAAACATCCTGGGTCAACCGATAATCGTATAAAAGGCCCTGTTTCAGGTAACAATAAGTTTAATAATATTTACGACCGCACTAATTAAAGTCAACCATTTTCTGCTAAACAAACTTTATTTTTAACTGTTGTAACACTTGGTGGGGGTCTATTGTAGAAGGAAACAATAAATAAATCAATTACTTCGCGTATCGAATGACCCTGAAAGTACCATGTTACAAGTTGCACTTTTTTTTGGACGGTATATAACGTACCAGACATTTTATTAATTATTTGTTTATTCTTTCAGAACTTCCTTTAAAATTTTTAATGTCAATGTGACAATTACGACAACATCATTAAATTAGACCTACTGTTAGCCATTTACATATAAATTGTAATATAATATATATATATATATATATATATATATATATATATATATATATATATATATATATATATATATATATATATATTATAACCAAATTACCTTAGTATATGGCATAGGCGTAAAAATTTAATGAAGAGATGGGCAGGCAACAACTTAAAGCTATCTGCGAATATTAACAAAAGAATTTTTTTGTTACGATGCAGAAAATCGCAGATTACGCCCACGCATATTAAAAACTCACTACATATATATATATATATATATATATATATATATATATATATATATATATATATATATATATATATATATATAATATTTTTATTGATACAATAAAACAATTTCAGTTTCTACAGAGTTTCATTTCCTACAGACCGATTGCTGATAGTATAAAATATATATATATATATATATATATATATATATATATATATATATATATATATATATACATATATATATATATATACATATATATATATATATATATATATATATATATATATATATATATATATATATATATATATATATATATATCATCGAGCAAAAAGACAAGGGGCAAAAATATTGTTAGACAGGAAGTGCCATCTTGAGAGGCCACATTAAACAAGGAAACGGAGTCTCTTTCCTTGTTTAAGAAATCAAATTTAGTTGAGTTATGTTATTGCTGATGTTATTGTTTGTCCCAACTGTCACATGAAAGATTATTTGTATTTTCTATTGAAGTTTTTTAATTGTTTCACATTTTAGACTATTATTGGCATTATTTAATTAAAACTTTATTGTATTCTAGTGTTAAAAAAAGTATTTTAAGTGTATTATGTATTAATATTATGTAATATTAATATTATGTAATATAAAATAAATAATAGATAAATTAGAACCCCTACACCACTGTATGATTATTGTGAAGTGTCATGAAATTTAAATTTGGCGCATTCGCATTTCCGGATATTTTCGCCATCAGAGGCCACTTTTTTGGTCTCCTTTTCATAACGATTAGATTCCCTCTTTTGTCTTTTTGCTCGATGATATATATATATATATATATATATATATATATATATATATATATATATATATATATATATATATATATATATATATATGAAATAAAAGCTATTTATCATTTGTTTGAGCACAAAGTCAAACCTCCCGTTTGAATCGATCAATAGAGCGATATAACATTTATCTCGGTGTAGTCCCCACCTCTTCAGTCGACTTGGGCTTGATACCAATTCAAATCGGAAGATTCAACTAATGTCTCCAAAATACTTCCCACATTAGTGGTTAGCGCACAGAGCTGCCACCTGCTTTGATGGTGTAGAACTAATCAATGTAATAAATCGTTTTCTGTCTTCTGGATTTTCAAAATGTGTAAATATTAATAGCTGTCTGCAAAAGCTTGCTGTTGCTCTAATGAAATAAAAACCAAATATATTATGGCATTTAGAGCAGAAGTATATGTGCGAAGCGAGTATAGGAGAGTAGGAGCGATATAATAGTTATTTCGGTGTAGTCTCCACCTATTTAGTCTAATTGGGTTTAGGTTTATACCTATTTAAATCGGCAGGTCCAAATAATATCTCCAAAATACTTCCCATGTTAGTGATTAGCGCACAGAGATGCCACCTGCTTTAAAGCGAAGAACTAAACCATTTAATAAACCATTTTCTGTCCTCTAGGCTGTCGAAATGTGTAAATATTAGTAGCTGTCAGCAAAAGCTTGGTGTTGCTCTGATGAAATAAAAGCCATATACTATGGCGTTTGAAGCACAAATTAGTCAAAAATTCCATGTTTGAATCGATATCAATTGAGCGAAGGTAGGGACTACACCGGAATAACTGTCATATTGATACCAATAATCGAAGAATATTTTGTATGTGTGCGTATATTGATTTATTTGTGTTGTAGACTTAATAAGAAAAAACTCTGTATAAAACCCTCTATAAAACGCAGATTTTTTCTGTTACGTTTATATAGACAAATAACGGTTTCCCAGAAAAGATATACTACATAAATATAGTTTTTATTTAATTTCATTAATCTCAATGTACATCGATACGTTCAAGTTATTTAATTCAATAAGAAAGTGTGCTTTATTAAATGTGCTATTTTTAACCACACACCTTTTCATCCTTAAATGAACCATGTTTATTAAATACAAAAATAACAACAAAAACATTCTTATCCCAAAATACATGCCTGAACAGATTTGACACATTACCTTCAACTTCCAAACATGGTCAATCAATATCAAACACAAAAGAAAGAGAAAGAAACCTCAACTAATTTAGTAACAAGCGCCTATTGAAGAATCTTTCCATTCACAATTTTATTGATCAAACTTATGGATGACGTAGTATATGTAGCGGTGAAGTTCAAAAGGGACTGACGAATTATATATCGTACGCTAATATGACGTCGTTCAAGCTTTATTTGAAAATTATGCAGTGTTGGAAAACATACGAACGTAGTAAATTTCGTCATTTACTGGATTACTATAAACATCGCCGTGCATATGAGTTTATGTACTGTTAAAATTTATGTTATTACAAAGGGATATACAATAAATGCGAAGAATACCTGGATTACACACAGTTTGGTTTCCGTAACGGGTTTGGAACGAGATAGGCACTGTTTGGAATGAACGTACTTGCTCAAAGATGTCGAGATATATCTGTAGACATAATACTGTTGTTTTATTGACTTCCGAAAGGCATTTGATCATGTTGTTAAGCACTCTATATTGATCGAAGCTCTAAAAGACATTGGCTTGTACGGCAGAGATGTTCAAATAATTGCAAATGTATATTGGAATTAAACAACATCAGTCTTAGTAGATGGTGTAGAATTACAGGCTCTGAATATTAAAAGAAGAGTATGGCAGGGATGCCTCTTATCACCCCTGCTTTTCAAGGTTTACTCCGAAAGAATTTTCAAAAAAGCTTTTCTGAAAAACAAGAAGGAATACTTTTGAACGGTAAAGTCATCAATAGTACTCCTAGGTTCTAGTCAAGAAGATCTGCAAACACTACTTGATAGTGTCGTTGAGAGTTGTAGGGAGGCAGGTCTGGATCTAAACATACGGAAAACCAAAATGCTCGTAATAAGTAAACAACGGCATATAAAACCGTCTATATATGTAAATAATACCAAACTTGAGCAAGTTGATAAAATCATTTACCTTGGACAGCAATTAAATTGTAACGCAGAAAGTCACGGCGAAAATAGATCTAGTATAGAGCAGGCTAGAGTGGCTTTTAGAAGGATGTCCAAGATGTTATGTAACAGAGACCTAAAATTGGCACTGAGGATCCGCCTACTTCGCTGCTACGTGTTCTCGGTCTTACTTTATGGTGTCTGGTGAGTCCTGGACTGTGAATAAAATCGATCTAAATCGCCTTGAGGCTTTCAAAATGCGGTGCTATAGAAGAATTTTAAGTTTCCTGGGTGGACAAGATTCGAAACTCCACAATACTAGAAGGTCTCCGCAAGACTACTGAGATCATAAAAAGCATCCAGCAGAGAAAGCTGGAGTATTTCGGACATGTAATGAGAGGTCCCAAATATAGATTGCTACAAAATATCATGCAGTCCAGGACGAAGAAGAACCTCATGGTTGAAGAACTTGCGAGATTGGTATGGTGTTGATACAAGCATGCTATTTAGAGTGGCAGTGAATAAAATTAGGATAGCTGTGATGGTAACCAACGTTCTGAAAGGACAGGGTACATGAAGAAGAAGAAAGGGATAAGCTTATGAAAATAAATAATACTCCTTAAAGTCATAAAAGAAAAAAAGAAAATAATTTTACCTCAAAACTGCAGAAAATTTAATAAGAGCCATATAAAAAAATGTTAATGAGCATCATAGATATGAAAATACCTATTTCGCAACAAATCTAACAGCTTATAATAAGAAAAGTGTAAAAGTAAAACAAATAAAGAAATTTATTTTCCTTTCCTTTGCATTTATTTATATGGAGCTTGAAGAAAATGCAAAAGAAAAGAAAACAACGAAACTTGCAAAATTTGACAATAGACGACGCAAATATTGTAGTAGTAAAACAGCTCATATACCTGGGTGTACAGATTACTGAGGACATCAGCGAGAAGGAGAAAATACGAAAAAGGATAATGCTTATCAAAAAACCTTACTTCTCTCTGTGGCAAACGATTTAATTCAAAGAGATCCATAGGGACCCAAAGTTACTGAAAGTTAAAATATATAAAACCATCACACGACCAATAGCAACATACGCCGCAGCAACATGGATCATGGTAGAAAATAAAATAAAACTTATTAATACTTTTGAAAGAAAGATTGTAGCATTTTCGTTTTACCCCATATGTCAAAGAAAAACCGAAAAAGATTTTTAATCTTTTTGCGTCTCTGAGATTGGTAATGTAAATATTTTCGAGTCTGTTGTAAAACCTGGAGAACAAAAATACAAAATCTTAACAAACTAGAAGCGTTCGAGTTGTGGTGTTACCGTTGCATGTTCAGAATCCCGAGGAGAGCACATATATCTAACGAACGTGTACTGGAGACCATGCAAGAGCGAGAATTGATCAATACCATTAAAATAAGAAAGATCCAATATTTCAGTCATATAATGAGAGGACCTAAATATCGCTTACTTCAGTTGATTATTAAGAGCAAAATCGAATGAAACGCTGGATCGGAAAAAAAGAACTGTTCTGGCTGTGTAGCATTAGTAACAAAATTATTTAATTAACAGTATATATAGTAGCAACTCTTTTACTTAATTAAGGTTACAGTTTTTTGATTGATTGCTTTTATTTTATTTTTATATTTTTTATATTAGATGTTTATTCTTTGTTTAATGTTATTTTTTAAGCTTTTAGTTTTTGTTAAAACAAAGACCTATGTACTGTGGCCTGATGATTACACATATATTGTAAGCCTCGAAACGGGTAACCTAGAAATTCTATTTCAATAAAAAACTTACCTAAGATTGCGATGATTGTCTTCTTTCCCATACACTAGTTTTCGGCTTCAATGTCTTCACAAATAATCGCTTTTTATATTCGAACGACTGCGGTACCTCGGATGAGTATCGACGCGACAGAGAAGTTTTTTGTTATATTTAGATCTCCATATCCCATTTTTGTTAATTGGTGCAGAAATATTCTTTAGAATTCTTTGTGAGAAAGATGTTCGAACATTCCAACTGAATATATTAAATGGCGATAATTGGGGAAAAATAAAAAAAAAATAGAAAGTAAAATATCTAGATAATAATTGATCTTAAGATTATTTAAAATTAAAATTGGTCAAAATTATTATTATAAACTCCATAGATTCCAAAAACGTAAATATTAGTAAAATATTGTGAATAAAACAATTAAATAATAATGTTTTGTCAAAATAATTTTGTCTAAAATTATAGTGATATAACTCATAAAGTTACTGTCACATTACTTTGTTTTAGAGTTGATCAAAATAATTTATTAGATACACTTACCAATTTCAAGAGTATAATCAACATACCTGAAACAAACAAAAAAACCTATCAGTACTTGCGGACAAATATCTCAAACAATATTTTACCAAATTTAACTAACATTAAGTACCATTAGGTAATTTAGTGCAAAAAATCTTTTAAAAAAGCTTAACCTAGTCCAGTCGTCAGATTTGATGTCTAAACACGAGATGAACAAGCTGAATTTTGCTAAAATTCCGTTTCCGTTTTTTCCTTCCTACGAAGCGGGGTTTTAGCGGAAGACCGTGGGTGAGAGTGGCAAAATTTTTGCATCTTTTTCAGGTCCCAAGCAATTCTCAGCAAAATTTAGCTTTGTCGTATGATTTTTAGAGGTTGAAGCCTGGTCCCAAATATTTACGAGTCTAAGTTTAGGAAGTAATTACCCAGCATATTCTGCCAGAACCTATGCGTTTTAAAACAATCTGCATGTGGACCTGTCCACTTTTCTTATTTTGCAGTATATTCCATATATTCCTTTAAAAGATTGTTTAAAGTTGCAGCTATTACTAAGTTGTAGACTTTAAGTTTTTTACGTGTGGTCCTTTAAGTGGATTTTGAAGTGTAAATTGTCAGTCAGAAACAATAAATATTTTGAGATAAATGAAGCGTTTTTTTAGAGTACTCTTAAACCTAAATATATGCAATAAAATTAACAAAAGACAATACAGCTCCCGGACCTGATCAAATACCAGCAGAAATAATCAAACTTATCAACAAAGAACATACAGAAGTACTAGTGGATTTGTATACATATACACAATACAGAAACTATTCCTAAAGAATTGTTAAAATCTACTTTCATCCTATTACCCAAAAAACCAAATAAAAGAAAATGCTCTGACCATCCAACAATTATTCTAATGAGTCACACATTCAAAATATTCCTAAAAATTATTAATACCAGAATATATCAAGGACTGAAACAAGGTATCAGCGAGACACAATTTGGCTTATGGAATAACCTTGAAACAAGAAAAGCCTTATTTGCCTGCTTAAGAATGTGTTAGGTCAAAAGTGCAATATCCACTGAACGTCTACTTTTGGACTACAGTAAATCAGATACAACCACCTGATTCAACTCTTTCTACGAAAGAATTTGGATATGTAGAATATTAAAATTATTACCGAACTTTACACTAATTAAACAGTTGTAATTAAGGAGGGAAAAGAGCTCTCGGATGAAATCGAGATAAGAAGAGGAGCCAGACAAGAATGCATAATAACAGAACGAAAAGAATAATAAAAGTGAATGGAAAACTTATCAACGATTTAAGATACGCTAATGATACACTACTGATATCGGAATCTCTCTCGAAGATCTACAGCAATTAGTAAATCGAGTTAAGGAACACAGTGAGGAAAGAGGTCTAACTCTGAATACAACAAAAAACTTAATTTATAGTGATCACTAAATTACAACGGCAAGAGAGTCTAATGATCCACGGAGAAGAAATAAAACAAGTCCAAAAATCCAACTATTTTGCATCAATAGGTAATGATAACAACGACTATACTGAAAAAATAATATCCTGAATTAGAAAAGCAAGATATGCACTTACCAAAATAAAAAATGTTTTGTGCAACAATGTAACAATGTTTTGTATTTTCTGTGCTGCTGCATGAAGTAAAGACATGGACGCTAAAGAAACAGATCGCCGATAGACTGAAGGCTTTTGAAGCTGGGTGCACAGAGTTACAAATGTCGTTATATTGAAAATAATGAGAAAACAAAATGAAGTTCTAAAAATTGTCAATTGTCAAACTTATTAAGTTGCAATATGTTACGAGAGGTGAGCGCTACGAACTGCTGCAGGCAGAGTAAAATTAAAAATAGAAGAAGACGACATAGAAGAAGCGTTTCCTGGTTGTACCATTTAAGAACTTGGTTCAACTCCATTTCTACTGAATGAATCTACTGAATCGCTATAATGGTTGCCAACCTTCTGAGAACAAACATAAAAATACGTTTTGCCAGAAGGTGCTATTTTAGGTTAGATCTCCTTTTTAAATACTCAATAATATCGAAAAATACAAAGCTAAAACTTTACAAAACAATAGCACACCAAGTCCTAACATATGGTTCAGGGACCAAGGCTATAACAAAAAGTAACGGAAACATATTAGGATTTTTCTAAAGAAAAGTACTAATGCGAATCTATAACTTGCATGAAGTTATATGCGAGCAGATAACTTCAAATTTTATAGAATATACCAAGAACCAGATATCTTAAAATATATGAAGATAGGTTGTTTGAAGTGGGTAGGATATGTCATACGGATGGAATAAACTGACCCAGCTTGACAGACCTATTGACTACAAAAAAAAAGACATAAAGTTTTTTGATAACATTAAAGAAGATATGATGAATATGGGAATACGTGCTTGGCGGAGGAAGGTGATGGATAGGAACGATTGGAGACGAATTCTTGAGGAGGCTAGCAGACATTAATGGTTGTAAAGCCAGAATGATGATTAGTTTAACCCAGTAGTTTAATTAAGCCCGAGTTAGCTTAAAGGTACTTTCTAGAGCGATTCTTCTTACCGTATATGTGGAGCGGGAACCCAAAGCTGTAGTTAAGTTCAATTACATTGCATTTGTAATTCCTACGTAAGCGAATATTTGTATTTTTTACTACCCTGTTACAGCGTCTTCCTATAAATTTTGGTAACTCTATTTATTACGGAGACAAGAGAGTCCTTGTTGGTTTATTGCACATTCTTTTTATGTGCAAGGTACCTGCGTATTCCGCTAAGTTTCCTATCAGTGATAACTTCCATAACAATTGTTATATTCCATTCATGGTCGACGAATTTAATTAAAGTCAGTAATACTGTGATGCTTACCTATAACCACATGTATTTAGATCATCTGCACAGCCCAGAGTACAAAAGTGTTTTAACTTTGCTTAGATATTGTCAACTTATATCAACCACAGTAGAGGTAATAAGATTTCTAATTGTAGATAATCTTGCACTGATCTTGTAGTGACTGATTAATCTGCGATACTACGGCAGATGTAATAGATTCTAACGTAATGTTATTAAATGCTCCCTCTACGATCTAAGACTATACGAAGAGTATTTCTCTTTACATAATATAGCTGCTTTGTCTAAGGGTCCTCGCACTTTTCTGCCTGAGCTTTGATGTTGAATGTGTTGAAACCATCTTCACATTCGAAGGCGATTGTATATTTTTCCTAAGACTGAATATTTTAACCAAATTGAATATGAATTATTTTAATACATTGTTTTCTTTAATGATCATTTCTTTGCATTAAAGATCAAAACATATAAAACTATTATAACTAACATTTCCTCACCCTCCGTTTTTATTGTATATTACTCCTTAGTAATCTTGAGAAGAGAATCGTGAGGTTAGTAATGTTTTTGACTCATTACTGGAAAATTAATTCTGCTTATTATCAAAAGATACTATATGGTATCACTAAATTAACTTTTTTGTTTGAGCTCGATTAGGAATACACAGTTCACCACATTTACCAACGTAACAGACAGATCCTTTCAGACTTTCTATTTACCAACGTAATAATTAATAATAATGTCGTATGGCAGGCAGAACCTTTCAGCTTGTTCCGAAGAGAATTGCATCTTTAACCCCGAGATCCACGGTTTTACGTGCCCTTCGAAGAATAGTGGCGACTCGTTATCATTTTTAAAAATGAAAATGCCGTTTTTGGTGCCGAGAATCGAACTAGAAACCCTCTGTCTTAAGTGGGTGATCGACGTGCGAGCCATAATACCGCGGTTTTAAGAACGACGGTTTTACTCGCGGCTCGTTGGTGCTGATCGACTAGCGAGCAAAACAGTCATTGTTCACCGTACACAGCTAACATGTCGTGTTCAACTGAAAGTGAAGTTTTATGTTACATCGCTATAGCATACTACGAAATTTAAAAAAAAAAAAGCGGAGACGCCCTAGATGTTGGGTATTTAAAAGTTTAACATATGCGGTAAGTCGAGTTGTTTTGGTTTTGTATTCTGGCGATGTACATTTCCATAAACAAACACAGTCTCGTAAACAATATATAAATTCTAATAAAAAGTCGTGGCTGAGAGTTCGCGTATCCATGATTAAAAACTGATCTTTTCACTTCAACGGTCGCTGAAATCTGCCGGTTTTGCTCGACATTAGTGATACACGCGCGGTTTTAAATGACGAGCCAAGTAAAAAATAAAACAAACTGACGAGCCGCGAGCCAGCCTCGCTGGTATATAAAACCGCGGTATTGCAATGATACACTGACGAGCTTTACCGACGAGCCACAAAACCGCGGTTTTACTCGCCTGTCGATCATGGCCTTAAGAAGGCCAATATCTTGACCGCTGACCTACAGCCGGCACGTTGCCAACGTAGGCAGACGTTGACAGGGTGGATTTATTTTAATATATTAATGTACAATTTTTCAGTATAAAACATCCATACTTTATTTTTGAGTAAATTGAATGATATTTTTATAAATTTAATTTTTTGTAAAACCTGAATTATTTCAAGAACCTATCAAATTTAAACCGCAAAACTGGTCTCAGTTTGGGTGTGAATGTGCATTGATACGTTATCAGCAGTAGATATCTTTCTATTAATAGTAGTTATCTATTAAATAGTAGTTCCTATGTGTAAAGTTTAAAAATTTTAATCCATATATACAATATGAATTGTCGACAGCTAGTTTTAAAATATTCACTAACATGATCGTATGTAAGTAAATGTATTAAACATATTTTATCTGATAAAAGCAAATGGTATTTGGATCAAACAGAGTTATGATAATATTATAATTTTAATTTTTAAATGATATATTAAACAGATATAAACGTTTTTTATTCCATTTTTAAATATAATTGAAATCTGGTACAGCAAGTTTTGGTGTCACTGTTTTATGTTCATAGAAATGTTAATTATTAGGGGATGCCAAAATTTGGTTGAACTTAAATACCGGAAGTTTGCAATTTAGTCCAGCACCAATTTTCGTTAACTGAAATGGCATTTATAGGTAGACATTGTCAATATAACATTTTATTGTAGATTTACATTAAAAAAATTAGAACAATTATAATAAAACTAAAAATTCAGCAAATAATAGACCAAATTCATGTGCCTATTTAACCTTGCCATACATAAAAGGTCTTTTTGTATTCATTTAAATATTTATTTGCTAAACATAATATCCAAATAGCATATAAAGGTTACCTATAACCGTGCTAATAAATATTTTAGCAAACTTAAAAATAAAACTCCCCTATTAACACACACACGTAGTATATGAAATTCCATGTAAAGACTGTCAAGGAGCTTATATTGCTCAAACAATTCAACACCCACATTCTAGATTAAACTTACATAAATATGATAAAAGGAATACGATAGCCCTAGCCAAATATGAAAAACAAGATCACACACACATTTTCAACTTTGAGCAAACAAAAATTCTAGGACAACAAAAGTAGGACAAAATACAAAAAAAGAGGGAAATATACAAAGCAATACACATAAAACAGTGCACAAATGCTATACACGACAATATAGACATGAATTTATTAAATAAATATTATTTTAAAAACTGTCCCTGGACTAAATGCCATAAAAATATTACTTAAACACACTACTTTCTACCAGACCACTAATCTTATAAGCAAATTGTTGATAATTAAACATTTAAAATAACAACTAAATTTTTAAAATGTCGAATTGTTTTCGTGATAAATTGTGTTTGTGTTTTTTAAGTCACATTTAAATGCATTTTGTCAGATTTTACCCGTTTTATGGTAAGTTTTTATTATTATTTAATTATATATATATATATATATATATATATATATATATATTTATATATATATATAGATTATATATATATATATATATATATATATATATATATATATATATATATATATATATATTCGATCAGTGCATACTCCCAATCATGACACAGCTCCGAAACTTGAACACTAAAGAAAGAGATATATGAAACTTAAAGTCACTAAAAGGTCAATGAGGCGATGCCTACTAGATATAACAAAGAGAGGCCGCAAAAGAATGAAATGGATCAGACAGGAAAGCAAGGTCGCTAACGTTATCCACAGAATTAAATCTTTGTGGTAGAGTCAGGAGACCAAGACGACATCCAAATTTAAGATATGACTATGACATTAGTAAATAAGCGATGGATTAAAAATGTTTTGAATGTAAATCACATGCAAATCCAAATCGATGGATTGGACGTAGAGGATTCATAAAGTGGCCCGCTGGTTCTCCAGACTTTAATCTTCTTAATTTATAATGTTTTTCTGGGTTTATCTAAAAACACGTGTTAACATTAACGATCAGCATGTTTGCAAGATTTTTAAACAAATAATTATTAATGGATGTTAACTAATACGTGGAGAAGGCGGGGAAAAAGTGACTCACGAATTTAATAGTAGGCTTGTACATTGTCAGGGGGTAAATAGAGAGCATTTCGATCATTTAAAGAGATTTTTTAAATTATTATTCTTATTGGTCTTAGTAAATTAATTTACCTATTTTTTAACTGTAACGAAATTTCTTTTTTCGTTTTAACAAATGTTTTCTACCAAACGTAGTATGTGTGAATTAGATATAACAAGTTTTTTTTAAAATCTGCACGAATATACAAGGTGTGTCATATAAAAAGGTAAGAGAAATTACAGGCAAATGTAAAAACAGAAGAGTGAGTAAACTTGTTAATGACAACGGAGAGGTAATCGTGGACAAAGAGAGTATTGATAATACCTGAAAAACTTACATAAAAAATTTATTTTTTGATGAAAGGGAGAACCAGTCCCCAATACCTACGGAAACAGGGTCACCTATACTAGTGGGAGAAATAAGAGCAGCCATAATATCACTAAAAGAAGTGAAAGCTCCACGACCAGACGGAGTACAGTCTGAATTTCTTTAACTTCTTGATAATGAATCTTTAAGAATACTATCTAAAATCTTCAATAATATCTATGACACAGGCAATATTCCAAAACATTGGCTAGTTTCAGAATTTATAACGTTACCAAAGAAACAGAGAGCGAAAAAGTGCGGAGAATATAAGCTAATAAGTCTCATGAGCCATACACTAAAACTTTTTCTTAAAATTAAACAACGCAGAGTATACAAGCTATGCGAAGAGAAAATACAAGACACACAGTTTGGATTCATGAAAGGCGTAGGTATTATTTCAAAGATACAGAGATATGACTTGCGATATCTACACCTGCTTTGTGGACTACCAAAAAGTATTTGACATAGTTCAACATGGAAAAATGATGGATATTCTAACAAAAGCCCAAATAGATAATAAAGACCGGCGTATAATACAAAACTTACCAATCAGCCACAATAAGAACAAATCTTGGAGATAAACCGACGGAAGCGATCCAGATTCTGCAAGGCGTTTGACAAGGATGTATACTCTCACCTATATTATTCAACCTATATTCAGAGGAAATATTTAGTGAAGTCTTGAAAAATTGCGAAAGGTATCATTTTAAATGGAGAACGCCTATACAACATCCACTATACAGATGACACCGTTTTTTTTTTACAGACAGTTTAAACAGTTTACAGCAACTAATAAACAAAGTTAATGAAGTAAGTGAAAGGTTTGGACTACAAATAAACATATCAAAAACTAAATTTATGGTCATCAGCACAAATAAAATTAGAGACGTCCACCTGCTTATCAAAAATACACCAGTGGACCAAGTAAAACAGTTTACCTGTCTTGGAACAATAGTAAACGTTCCAAAAAAGCTTGAATCTACTTTAAGTTATCTATTTAAACGTGTGTTTTAAAAAGTACATAAAATCGTAAGCATTTTAGTGACTAACATTACAAACGACAAAGTTTTGATATCTTCTCCACGTAACGACTTTTTTGTGAATGATATATTATTTTATGTAAAGCCTAAAATTACAAAATGAATAGTAAAAATCTGATTCGTGAAAGCTGCATGTCAAAATATTCTAGTTGTAGAATTTGATAAAATGATAAAATGTATTGGAGAAAATGAAATTATTCCAGTAAAAAAAAGAAAAATAAGTGTAGACCAAAAGGTGTGTTTTATTTTTTATTTTTATTTTTGAATTATAATTCTATACGCGCGGTCGACGTTGGAAATGTGCACGGGAGTAAATCGGTGAAATCATTACATATGTAAGATATGAGTAAGAGAGAGACAGAAGATATATTTTCTCTCTCTTTCTCTATCGGGAATAAAAATGTTCCTTTTGTATATATATTTAATATTATATGTATATAATATTATATATATATATATATATATAATATATATATATATATATATATATATATATATATATATATATATATATATATATATATATATATATATATATATATATATATAAGAGATAAAATCTTTTAGCGAAAGCCGCTATCGCTTTATTAAAATTATTTTAATAAAGCGATAGCGGCTTTCGCTAAAAGATTTTATCTCTTACACATTTTGCATAGCGCAGAGGATACAGAAAACGATATTGTCATATCGTTTTCGTTCACGGCCGCCAAAGCAGGTGGCGCCTTTGTAAGCTAACTACTGTTGTAGTGAAGTTTTGGGAGACATTCGTTGGACTTTCCGAGTTTGAATTTGTATCAGCCCAAGTGTCTGATGAGGCTGAGATAGGCCGAAATGATCATAACACTTTATTGATACCGATTCGAGCACGGGAAGTTTAACGAATTTGTCCTCCTAGGCCATATATTTGGCCATTTAATATATATATATATATATATATATATATATATATATATATATATATATATATATATATATATATTAACATTATTATTTATTAAATGTTCATAATTATTTTAGGCTTTTGTATTTCAAAATAATAATTACAATAAATCACTGTATGACCGAGAACTGTCAATTTTGAAATATGTTAGTGTAATGTCTAATTGGCAAATTTCTTACGTGTTTCTTTTATACGCTGGTATATGTGAGTTCGAATCCCAATATGAATTTCCTTTTTTATTTTTAAAATATTTAAAAACCCCACGTTAGTCTTATTAAATATATGTAATATACGTAAAAATGCTAAATTTTAAAATAAAATGAAAATTACAAGCGAAGCTGTAAAATCTCCAGAAGATGCCAACCCCTAGTGTTGGCGAAACGTCGAGAACTAATTTCAGAAGACAACGGCCTAACAGCCCGAACAAACAGTTTAACAAGTTAGACGATGGCCGTGAAAGCCTAACACATAATCCGAGTTGTTGGTTTTTATTTTTATGTTCCACAAACATTTTTGAAGTTATACTTCTATACGCGCGTTCGACGTTGGAAATTTGTGTGTATTCTTATATATATTGAGTGAATTGGCAAAATCATTACATATGTAAGATATATGTAAGAGAGACACAGAAGATATATTTTTTCTCTCTTTCTCTCTCCAGAATAAAAATCCCTTTTGTTCTCTTTGTTCTTTCTCTTTTGTTCTTTGTAAAAATGTTTACAAAAATTCCTTTTGTAAACATATTTAATATTTATTAATATTATTATTTTTTTATTAATATTATTATCATGGTAAATTAAACGTATGCGTAAGTTATGTATGTTGTCATTTTTAAATACTTATGAATATTGCATTTTAATTTGTATTGTATTATAATATTGAACTATGTGGCAGTGTATTGTATTGAATTTTTATCTTAATAACAAAATTAACAATGAATTTTACTGCAGACTATGTGTAAATTTTTTTTTGCATTTAACTCCGTTTATATATACATATATAAACATATATATTTCCACTAAAATATTGATTCAATCCTTCATTTACTTACTATACTCCTATTACAGGTCAAATGTTTATATACAGCAAACGATGCACCATATAGCTGTATACCTATTTATTTTTCTCTTTCTGATGTCTCTTACCTATAGCATTACATATGTAATGATTGTGCATATTGACTCCCATATGAATTTGTAACTTCGAACGCGTGTATAGAAGTATAACTTCTACAGGCAGTCCCACTGGACTACCACACCCGTTTTTTATTATTTATGAAAGAATGCAAAGAGAATTTTCATAAATTCGAAGATGTGCCCGACGTTTAGCTGTCTCTAAGAGAAATCAGTGCAAAAGATTCAAAATTTGGGGAACAAGGCTTGATAAAATGCTACTAAAAATTATGTAAAAGTAAAAGGTCTAAGGTATTGTGCAATTCTAAATGTCATAATGCCTTACCATGTCACAATAACTAATTTTAAATTTTAATTGAGACAATATAAAAATAATAAACATTAAATTTAAAAAACTGATGTTTTAATAAACCTTGTCTAACAAATTATGACGTTTTAATATAATATAATTAAGAAAACATAATTAAAAAAATTAACACCAGAATTCCTCAATAGTTCATGAGTTAGTATATCGTGCCAATTAATCTACCAAAGCTCTATTGTTTCTATGGATACTATGGTTTACTGGTTCATGATTTAAAATTAAACATCAGATTTCTAGTACGGCATGGTCAGATTTTATGATAGGTGATAAATTTGAAATTGGCTAATTTTTTAGGGAGTTGTTTAAACTTGGGTAAATTAAAGTTGAAAATAATTATACATCGTCAAAAGTTATTTTTAAAAAACCTTTGATATGTTATATTAATCAAAACACAACTCAAATATCTTATAACAGTCATTTATTTTTGTAAATAGCCAACTTAACTTTTTAACATAATAGCTACAACTAAACATTTGCATACGTAAAGAGATGTAAATTCAATATGGCCTCATGAATCAGAGTTGTTGGATACATTCCTGAATGATATAAACGATAAAGAAGGGACAATAACATTTCTATGAAAAAGGAACACACTACCTTTCCTAGATGTTTAATCTCAAAGAACGATACTGGATATGGGACTCAGGTGTATAGAAAACTAACACACACTAACAAATATTTACATTACAAATCAAACCACAATATCAGTATTAAAAAGGGAATCATTAAATCCTTATACGATAGAGCCAAAATTGCTTGTTCTAACGAAAATTCGTTCTTCCGAGGAAAAAAATTTGTTAACATCTATTTTATTTAAAAAATATTATCCTTTATCGTTTTTAAATGACGAATTTTCAACAATCGACCGAATTAGAACGAGATCCTACAGCATACACAAGGAATAATACGAGGAAAATAAAAATACCATACATAAAATGATTATAAGAAAAACTTTAAAAGATAGGAAATAAATTTAATATTTCAACAACATTCAAAACAACAAATACATTAAGATCTATTTTATCCAAAACTAAACCTAACAATGAACAAGAAAGAACAAAGTATTTATAAAATACCTTGTGAATGCGATCAGTTTTATTTAGGTGAAACGTCAAGAATTTGATAGATCTCAAATATATAAACACGCATGGGAAAATGAACATAGGGTTCAATAGAATGACTAAAATATAGTCCTAAAAGAAACAGATGGTCATCATCATCATTAACTAGCCTCTAACGTCCACTGCTGAACATAGGCCTTTCGCATGCTTTTCCACTTAGTTCGATTTTGTGCCATCTGAATCCAATTTGTAGTCACTCTTTTTATGTCATCTGTCCATCTCGTTGGGGGTCGACCTCTATTTCTATTAGCTTGTATTCGGGGTCTTCATTCCAAAATCCTTTTTGTCCACCGGTCATCAACTGATCTTGCTACATGACCTGCCCAGTTCCACTTTAGTATTGTTATCCTTTCAATAACGTCTGCTACTCCTGATCTTTTGCGTATAGTAGCATTGGGTATTCTATCACGTAAAGAAATCCCTAATATTATTCTCTCCATTACCCTTTCCGCAACTTGTAGTTTACTCACTGTTGTTCTTGTGAGTATTAGGGTTTCTGCGCCGTAGGTCATCACTGGCAAAATACACTGATTAAGTACTTTTCTTTTTAGATACATTGGAATCTTAGACCTAAAAAAATCCTTCATCTTTCCAAATGCAGCCCACACAAGGTTTATTCTTTTTTTCACCTCGATTGTTTGGTTGTCTCGACTTATTCTGATCCCATGGCATAAGTATTTATAGGAGTCAACTGGCCCAATATTTTTGTCTTGTACTGAGATGTTTTTGTTGTGGACTAAATTTGTCATAAACTGTGTTTTTGAAAAATTATTTTAAGATCAACTCTTGTGGCAGTATGGAGTTCTTGGAGCATTATCTGTGCCTGATCAAAGCTGTCTGCAATAAGAACGATATCATCTGCAAATTTAAGGTTATTTAAAAATTTTTCATCTACATTGATGCCCTTTTCGTTCCAATCTATTGTTTTACAAGCGTGTTCTAGCAAAGTTGTAAATAATTTAGGAGACATGTTGTCTCCTTGCGAGCGCCTCTTTCAATAAGAAAAGTCCCAGTATCTTCATTAAGTCTTACACAGGCTGTAGCATGCTGATAGATGTATCTGATGAGGGGATATGTATCGGTGATCTATTCTACATTGTGTTAGAGCTTGGAACATTTCACCTTTATTGACCGTATCAAATGCTCTTTGAAAAATTATTTGATACGGTCAACCAAACAGATGATAAAAAGAGAAAAATCAAAGAGGCGGCTCTAATTATGCTAAACGAGACCAATTGTATTGCAAATTCCTCGGCTGAATGCAGTAGGATCTGGTAACCCATATTAAAAAAGGAAATTAATAAAAAGAAAATATCACTATTAGTAAGTCAGTAATATATCGAGGATACATCATTTGTATTTTTTAAATAACAAACATATAAAATCAGAATTTGGTGTTTATTGGGAGTAAACTATATGTAACAACAAATACTTAACACGTCGGGATAGTATTATGAGGTTTTTTTCTGTTTTTTCCTCATAATTTACTATGGAATCACTAACAGGAGATTTTTACTGTCATCATGGCATATGGTTGTCCTTTTAAAGACGAACTGCATGCTATAATTTTTTCTGACGGATATTCTCGAGTTAAAGTTGATTTCGTGTAATCGAATGAACTAAATTACAATAAAGTCGTCCCAGGAACTCAATTCAGCAATATTGGCAATACCATTTTAAAGTCGTCTACTTTAAAATGTATAATATATGTCTGAATGGTCAATATAAATAAGTCAGATAAAATTAAATTATTAAAACTGTCACTTAAATTGTCACCACGTAACAAAAAACAAAATTTGTTTAATTGATTAATGTTTGTATTTTGAGAACGATTTTCGAAGTGGAGATTAAAACGTCAATAAACTTATTTTAACCTTCAATTGTGGCAATAGTAATTACTTTAAAATGCCACAAGAAAATATCTTGAGAACAATATAAAAAGATGTATATTAAATATTCGAAATTAAGTTAAAACAGTTAAATTTTACTTCCTTTCCATTGTAAATTTACACTGGACAGACATTCGGTACTATCAAAAAGATAAAATAAATAGTAATAATGAAACATAGTAGAAAAAACGGTAGAGTAGGCAAAAGAAATCTCGACTATAAACGAAAGCTCCACAACTCGTGCATCTATCGTTCATCCCTATCCCTTTGACGACGCGACGTTAAAGCGATTCTGGCAACGTTGCTTACAATATTGACCAAGTTGAAACATAAAATACTTTGCGCTTGGCGCGTAGTTTCACCAGTTATACCTCAGCTGCAGCGTCATGTCTAGCACAAATTTCATTGATTTTGTGAACACCAACACCACGTGCGGTATGGACGCGTGCTTCACCGCCTTTGACAAGAACTGGTAAATATGATACTAATGTTTAAATACACAGACACAATATTTTGCCAGTTTGTTGCACTTCAGGGTACACCAGATAATCATTTTTGTTTGGAGAGCTTTCATATAATTTGTGTTAGTTGTGTATACAATATACAATTGCCGTTTTTTGTTGTCATCAAACTAAACTTTTCTGCGCTATTGATAATAGCGTGTGTACATAGGTGGCGCTAATCAATTTTTTTAAAGGTTCTTTTAATTGTAAGTGTTTATTATTTGTTGTGGTAATATGACAGCTCTAATATTTTTCTAGTATTAATTGGTAAATTAAATAAAAAAAAAACAGTATTAATAAAAGATAATTTTTAAGTATTCGGTGTGATAAGTATTCATAGTATGAGTACAAGGGTTTTATTTAGTTTTTAGTTTTATTATTATTATTATTTTATATATATACATATATATATATATATATATATATATATATATATATATATAAGAATTTTAAAATTTGTAAATAATTGCATCTTTTTATATCTTCAGTAAATCTTCTCGTTTTTACTCCTTTCCTAATGTTAAATTTAATTTGCTTAAAGTGATAATATGTGTTTCGTTTATTTAGCCCCTATATCCCTTTTTATTTGAAGTCTTTCTGAAAATTACTTACCACTGATACTTCAAGTCCATATAATTTTTATTGAACAATAACGTTTTTATATTGCTGAGTTCGCTGTATATTTCCAGCGATCTTTAAGAATTCTTGCGTGTTTAATTCTGTATTTAAGTCTGATTTCATTGCAAGAATTAAATTTAGATTTTTTTACTTATATCAAAAATGACAATATAGAGACTTAATGGTTAAGGAATGCCAGTTTACCACTATCTGGTTTAATTGGTTCTGCGAAAATTTTGAGGAAACCGCCGACAAAATTATCAGTAAGATTATTAATGTCTAATTTATTACATGTACCATTTTCTATTAAAATTAATGCTAGACTATCAAGTCTCGTCTGTGTCATAGTTTTTCCTAACTATGTTTTAATTAATCTCAATTTTAAAAATGAGCGTTTGCCACTAGCTTCGATTACTGGAGGCGTTAATAAAATTCTTGATGTTATTGCAAAATTTGGAAGAACTAAATTCTAACAAGTTAAAACGTTCGTTCAATGAGCATAAAGCAGTATCTATAAGGTTATAAAAACATTAAATCTATTTTCCGCCGATTTTGGTTGTTCATCTGATTGTCCATAATCAAATTGGCGATTCTTTTTTCGCTGTCGAACTTATAATATAGATTTTAATTTCGTTTCTCCATCTACAACTACACTTTACTTAATTGTTTTGCAACGTCCAAAATGTTGTTATATTATGTCTACATTCCGAAATATAAGTTTTTAAATTCTCGATAAATTTCACAACAAGAAAATATTTATATTTTTCTCGCGAATAGCTTTACTAACTTCAATAATTCTATTGAATAAATCGTACTAAATTATTATACTGCAAATAAATTTAAAATCTTTTAAAATCTAATCTCAATGTATAAAATTGTTGTTTCATGTTTAATTTCATTATTAAAGTTATCATTATTTGAAATTTCTAAAGGAACATCATAAATATCTCATAAGTGAAATCGTAAAGACCGAGTAGCATTGACTGTACTTCCCCACTTCCCCAGTGCGTATCGGATGGTTTTTTTCGAGTTAAATTTGATATAAACTGTAATAGGATATTCCAACGTTTTAAGGACGGTAAAAAAGGTATGGGTATATTTCTGTAAACTGTTGTAAAAAAATCGTCTGCTTAGACCAGCGGTTCTCAACCACCGTGTCGCGACACACTGGTGTGCCGGAAGAATCTATCAGGTGTGTCGAGAGATTTATGAATACGATATTTTTATTTATATTTTTATAATATACCAATCATGCATTCAACCTTTTTTTTAACTATTAGGTATATACCACGTTATACCAATCAATAAAGTGCCAATCCGTAATTGTTTCCTCTCTGTTTTTAAAATTTAACCGACATAACTTGCGTTATGAATAGTTGCGCAAAGCTAGAGATCTTGTTTCTTAACTTTAAGACGGAGCAACACGTGACGTACGCCGACGCGATCCGATTAACCAGTTTTTGCTTTATGCTTTGCATTTGGAACAAAATCATCAAAGCGTTTCCCAAAAACCGCGCGAGTATTTTCAATTTCTACGTTGTTCCATTCAATCATCCTCAGTTATAATGAAAAAATGAATAAAACTCCCAGATAAAGCACATTTATCATCATATAAAGTTTCTGACTTGATTGCCAAAAAACAGAAAGCCCATACTGTTGGTGAAGAGCTTATTTTACCGGCATGTAAAGAATTAGTTGCTACAATGTTAGGCCCGGAAGCTGTTGAACAAATATCAAAGGTACCTTTATCAAATGACACAGTCCATCGACGTATATTAGATATGTCAATCGATATTCAAAGTAATGTTAGGGAGGTATTGGCAAATACACAATTTGCTTTACAACTGGACGAAAGCACGGACATTTCGGGAAAGGCCCAATTGATATCTTTTGTAAGATTTGTGTACTGACCGGAAATTATTGAACAGTTCCTATTCTGTCGTGAATTGGAAACAACAACCACTGGAACTGATATATTTTCTACTGTTGACACCTTCTTTCAGGATCACGGACTTAAATGGACGGATTGTATTGCGATATGTACAGATAGGGCTGCTGCAATGACGGGAAATGTCAAAGGATTTTTAAGTTTCGCACTAAAGAAAAACCAGTTGATATTATTACTCATTGCTTTTTACATCGAGAAGCTCTGGTAGTAAAAACTACGGATGAAAGCCAACTGGGTGAAGTTATTCATACTGTTGTTTCTATGATCAACTATATCAAAACTCGTAAGATGAAATCAAGGGTGTTTGAGAAGCTTTTTAAAGACATGGGCGCAGATCATAAAGTCTTGTTATTTTATAGTGAAATTCGTTGGCTTTCGAAAAAAAAAATACTAAACAGAGTTTTAGAATTTAAAGACGAACGACTCGAATTTTTTAAAACAGAAGATGGCTAAAGGGGGTTTTGTAAAAATCTTAAAAACCTTCTTTGGTGTGCTAAGTTGGCTTACCTTTCTGACATTTTTAATAAGCTAAATTCTTTGAATGCAACTATGCAAGGACGAAAGGAAACCATAATATCATCAACTGATAAAATAAGTGCGTTCTCCAAAAAACTTACATTCTGGAACTCGGTTATAGAAAAAAAAAGATTTGACTGCTTTTCCCAAAACCTCTATAACTTTCATTAATTTGAAATCTGAAGAACAGACTCTACTAAAGGAGAGCATGAAAGAGCACTTATGTAAGTTGCAAGAAGGGATAACTAAATACTTTCCCTCTGTCTTGAGTGCTAACTGAGAATGGTTGATTGCATTTGACGAGAACAACGTAAGTAAGGCAGAAATAACCTATTTCTGAACAGGAACAACTTATTGAAGTGTATTATGACACAGTTTTAAAATCCAAATTTAGAGAAGTAGCTCCAGATGTTTTTTGGATTCAGTTAAGAATGAATATCCAGAATTAGCAAAGAAAGCAGTATCCCTTTTACTGCCGTTTTCGACATTGTACTTATGTGAATCTGCATTTTCTACTATGAAAAATATAAAATCTAGCTACCGGTCTCGACTACTTGATGTGGACAGCGAGATGAGAGTGTGTCTGTCTACAATTCGTCTTCGGATAGATATACTTTGCAAAAGTCATCAGGGTCAAATTTCACACTAATTTTATGTATTCTTTCTGTTTTGTTTTTTGCTTGTTATGTTCTTACGAAATAAAATAATATGTTTAATATATTCATCTGTACTTACCTACCACTAGCAAAAATTTATACATATAAGGGTGTCGCGAATCTGTAAGGAGTACGTTAGTGCGTCGCTGAGTAAAAAAGGTTGAGAACCGCTGGCTTAGACAACCATTTATCTCAATATTATTTTACAATTACTTCCCTTTGGTAGGTACATACACGCATTTTCTGCGCTCATGGCGAGTGATCACTTAAATAGGCTTTCTTTTGAGCAAAACTATTATTTTGTCTAGGTAAGAGATATTACAACAATCTGACAAAAAAAATAATGTCGAAAGATTAGTATGGCAGTATTATTGTACCAATACATACGAAAAGAAGAAAAGAACTCATGTATGAACTATAGAGGAATTTTACTAACCAATACCTACTGCGTATAAAATATTGGCTGCGTATAAAGAACTATTTGGTGACTACCATGTAGCTTCAGGCCTGAAAGATCGACAATTGATCAAATATTTACTATTAGACAAATGCTTGAAAAGTATTGAGAGAATAATCAGGACGAACATCAGATCTTTATAGATTTCAAACTTATGATTCAATTAATCATTTAAGATTGTGGAATGCAATCGTCGAGCTAGGCACACCTAAAAAACTAGCAGCAGTAACGCAAATGTGTGTAATTAACTCCTTTGCAGAAGTCAGAATAGGTGGAAAAGCATTAAATGCTTTCTGCGTAAATTCTGAAGTGAGACAAGGAGATCGGCTTTCTCCATTGTTGTCTAACCTGGCATTAGAATATATAATAATAAAACAGGCATAATTACTTGGGGAGCAAAGATCGTTTTTTATAGGTAGAGCACAATCAACGTTATGTAGAAGATTTAAAGAAGAAAGTAAATGAAGACAAAACAAAATACATGGTTGTTTCAAAACCAAAACGACTGCGAATAAGGCATAATATTACTATAAACGATAATTATAACTTCGAGGTAGATAAACAATATAAATATCTATAAATAACAAAGTAGAACGACGAGTTAAAACGCGAGTACTGAGGGGAAACAAATCTTTCTTTGCAATGCTACATCTAATAAGGTTAAAGTTTCTCTCACGAGGTGCAAAAATCCTAATATACAAAATCATAATACGGCCAGAAGTCGTGTATAGACGAAAAAATGGACGTTAACAAAAAAGAAATACATAAATCGCTATTGTGGGAATGTTAAATCCTTCGAGTAATATTTGATCCTTGCGCAAATAGCGTGACAAACAACTGGAAGCGCAGAGCTAACGAGTTCCAGTCTCATCTTCGGAAATAAAAATCTGGTGAGATATATAATACCCAATAGACTAGACAAGGGCAAGATGAATATAAGCAGGACATAATGTGATACGCAATAATGACAACCTTGGTCTTGGCAACCGACAATGTGTTTTGGGAAAGACCAGATTAGAGAAGGTCTGTAGAACGACCTAGAAAAAAGTGTAAAGATGCAGTTAGAGAGGATCTGGATAAAATGAGAGGGATACAATGAGAAATAGTGACAGAACCAACAAATATGGATGACAATATTAATGTGGCAAAGACTCATGAAGAGTTGTAATACCATTGATGATGATGAAGAGATGTCCCGATCTCAGAATATGCAAGAATGATAGATCACAGAGAAAAGTGTAGGAATATCGGAAAGATCAGCTCATGAAGTCATGATATTTGTCATAATGCTAACTACTAAGAATAAGTTTGGGTCCTGGTCCTACTAAGGTTAATTATGTTGTTCACATTTCGTACACTCAAACTTAACTACTGCATTTGAGCACCGTAAACAAAACTATGCAATGCAATATTGTGATCTCAATCAGCTTGCCTATACGCGTTATCATTGTAAAGGGAATATTTGATGTTAAAATTTTTAAATTCCATAATATTTTAGTATTTTTGTTTCTTGTAAATTATTGTTTTTTATAAACTTTTTAATTAGTTTCTTTTATTACCTATTGTTATAATTTCATGGATGCAATTGTGTTTAACTTTAAAACGCAATTTTACCAATTGTAACAGAACATTGATTAGTTTTATCTATGATATAACATATCATTATAGTTTTTTTTGTACGATTAGGAACTACGGTTAAAATATCATTTATCTGTAAAACGATTCTTTACGACACGGTTACGTAACCCTTTGTACCTGCACTAATACTCTTGGCAATGAATACCGGTATTTTGCATGCTGATTGTTTTACAATCCAGGTGTTCATCGAGCGGTAATATCAGAGTCCTATAAGAATTTATTGCAAAGATACGTTTTATGATAGTACAATGATAAACAAATACTATATAAGATTCCATAAAGGCGGATACATCAACTAATCATAAATGATAATAACTACATAAAAAATTAGTGGTTTCAAAATGTGTAATGTTTTTTGTATACAGCTTGTCTCAAAATATATCATCTTGGTTTTCCCGTAGTTACAGGATTAGGTGTATTATTGTCATTATTAATAGATTTTAACACGTTTTAAGTTTCTACCTGACCACTCAGCGTTGAATCTGGTACGGCTAATGTTGACAAATTAAAATTAAGGCTGTTTTAGCAGTTCAAGTACACTGCGATTTGAAATGGGCGTATCACTTACTTTTCTACACTGCTTACGCGAGACCATCTTTACTCAGTGCCGCCGGCCGACGGGTAGTTTAATGACAACAAATACATTATTCTCCATTCAAATTAGTTTTAACACGAACTAACTGACCGTACGTTCATGAGATTTGACGTCACGAAAGCGATAACGATGAAACTAAGCCCAATGATGAGTAACACGTTTCACTATTAGATTTCAGTATTTTTTAGCAATTTTCTTTAAAATTGGAACACGCTTTTCTCGACTATTACTGGACACAGAAAGGTGAAACAAAAATCAACGATTACAGAAAAAAAAACTCTTTCGAGTGATGGGCGTAAAAAGTTTGGTTATAATAGAACGTTAAACAGTATATTCCAATTTTTCAACAGAAGTTTCAAAAAAATAAAAAAAGTAAAACCATCAGTTTAAAGGCAACATAATTTCGAATAACGTGTCCAAATTTCGAGACATTTTGTCAGTAAATAACAGAGAAAACACTGTCCCTAGGCTTTGGTGCACCGATAAAACAGCCTTAATGGAGAGTATCGGTCATTAAGAATCTGTAATACTTGTTACTGTGTGTTTAGTAGTATATTAGTGAAGTTTGTTCGTAACAAAGATGTTTCGTCCGTAGAAATATAATCGAAAGCATTTGTCATTAGACGCAAAAAAAATAGTTAAAAATGTGTATGATACTGTAATCGATAAAGGTCGATAAAGGATATTGTAAACAAAGAACCATTGGCAGGACGAAAAAACGTAGTGATTTTCAGTCTCATCATTTGAACAGTACTCAACAAGATATTATTAGAAGAACAATATATTCCCTTTATGAAAATCAAAAGCTCATACTTAAGATAAAGTTAAATTAAAGTTACAGAAAGAACAAACAAATATAGGTTTGTGCGATGACGCACTCCGATTTTCGTACCGATTAAGCGAAGTGTTTGTATGTGTCTTGAGCAGTTTAGGAAAATAAACACCGATAGTAACGTTATTAGGTAACTTTAATTAGTTTTATCTATTTTCTTATTATATTTTGAAATTTTTGATATTGTACACAACTGTAAGTTTACTGTAGTTTGTAAGAATTTCGTGGTCATATTTTACCTACCTTGCAATAAACTTTGAATAATCGTATGTATCATACCGTTGTTTACAATTTTGCACCAAGATGGAGGCAGCACTAGCATTTATTAAAACATGCTCGTTTTCTAAGAGTGCGCAGTCATTAATATTGTAAGAGTACGCGCGCACTCTTATAAACCAGGTTTTTTTTTATAACGGATTAACCGTATTTTTCTTTCGTTTAAGTATGTCTCGCAGAAAACGAACTTCTCAGCGTGGTTTATGCTCACCAGTGGTTATGGAGGCAGCAAGAAAAAGGGTTGAAAATGGAGAAAGTAAGAGAAGCGTGACAAAATCTATAGGAATAGCGGAAAGTACGTTAAGAAAAAGGCTAAAAAGAACAACTTTAGCTATGGACAATATATTCCCCCCGCATTTATATATCCACGTAAAAGAATGAAGACAGAACTTTTGGATGGAGCTCCACCATCATCAGTTGGAATGGTATCTGACAGTAGTTTCATCAATCAGGACCTGTTTGTTGATTATGCTACACATTTTAGAGATCACGCTAAGCCGATAAAGGAACAACAAGTCCTATTAATAATTGATAATTACACTTTCTATTGTTCCATTGCAGCAATTGATTTTTTTCGACAATATAACATTATCGCATTAACACTTCCTTTTCATTGTAGCCACCATATGCAGCCACTTGACAGATGTTTTTTAGCCCGCTAAAAAAGTTTTATTCCAACGAATGTTAAAGATGGCTGACGAACCATCCAGGGCGGGTAATTACGGTTTACCAAATTAATTCAATATTTGCTGCTGCATACTTTAAAGCTGCTACTATAACGAATGCAATTGAAGGTTTTAAAGTGACGGGGATATGTCCCTTTAATAATGACATATTTACTGACGCTGACTTCATGGCTACTTTTCTCACAGAACGAGAAGAACCTGCTACAGCTGCAGTGACTACGGAACTAGAAGCGGTTAACGTACAATTAGGAGTCGCTAAAAACTCTACGTCTGAAGTCGATATTTAACCACATCAAATGTCTAAATAAGCCTCTGAAAATACTCTCCCAATGTTCTTGACAGCCCAACTATTGTTCTTGAGAATTCCACTGCTAAGGAAAATATTTATGTTAATGATAGAGATGCCATAATCAGCGAAATACCAAAATCTGAACCCGATTGTACGAGAAGGATTTTACAGATCAAAAATAATACCCCTAAGCTTACAGATCTGGTTTTCAACACATCTGCAATAACTTTGGAAGAAAAAAGTGATATAGCTCCAGAAACAAAAACATTTGATTTATCAAACACTCCTGGAACATCATCAAGTTATATTAAATTAATAACCATTTCTCCGTTACCTAAATCAATTGTGTTTAGATCCAGAATCCGGAGAAGCAAAAAGTCGGAAATTATCACCAGCTCTTCATATAAGGACCAACTAGTCGAAGAAAATGAGAAAAAAAAGCCGCAATACAAACTCAAACTGGATATTGGCGATAACCTACCAGCACCGCAAGCGCTTCTGGGAGGGAGTTTAAAAAGGAAATCAGATGTAAACCTCAGACCGGCAGAGAAGATACAAAAAAATGAAAAAGCTGTTTTCACAAAGCCAAAAACAACACCTCATAAGAAAATTTGGAGTTATCCAGGGTGCAACGAAACATTTAAAGAACCTATCACAGAAGACTGGATTAAGTGCATATCATGTGCTGAATGGTGGTATGAAGAGTGCAGGGCCTACGCAGGTTTTGGATCTTTGAAATGTGACCTATGTTCGTAAAATTACAATCTTATAATCTTACAATCGTAAATGCGTACTTTTAAAAAGCTGGTTTATAATAGTGCGCAAAATCACTTTTTTTTTAGTTTCACTTTTTATTAAAGTAATAATGTTTAGTTTAAAATTATAATTAATTTTGTTGTTGTATGTTTATGTATAAACAGGCTTAAATAAAAATAAATATACTTTCAATTGGTTTGGATTTTACACTTGATTAAGCCTTAAGTGCGAATTCTTGAAGCACTGTACCCTAGTAATGTAGTCACATAGACTGCGCACTTGGAGAACTGAGTATTTCTCTGAAATTAGGAAGTATAGGTTAGAAAACAAATCTATCGTATATCTAGATAAAACATTGTTTGTTACTCATGATTCAGTATGCAAAGGCTGGGCGATTCAAGTAAAAACTGCCAGACGAAAGCACCTTTAAATATAGGAAAACGCATAACAATAATTCACGCCAGTTGTAAAGACGGATGAGTTTCAAACTGTTTGTTCTTATCTGCGAATAATATCAAAGACTCTAGCTTAGACTATCATGAAGATAACGGTGCAGAACTTTTGAAAATTGGTTTTAAAATGCTTTTTTAAAAAATATTCCTGAAAATACTGTAATCGTCATGAATAACGCAAGCTACTGCAGTCGTCAGCTACAAAAAGCACCAAAGAGATCAAGTATTCAGATTCGTGAGTATTTCTTAAAAAAATTATATTTATTTTAAAACTAGTTACAACAAAGAACAACTACTAGAAGTTTTATATACTTATACATATTTAATATTAACAAGCAATGTGTACGTGATAACCTCGCAAAGCAAATGGGGCATACCGTGTTTTCTCTTCCTCCGTACCATTGTGTATTTAACCCTATTGAGCATAAATGTGGCATCAAGTCAAAGTAAAGGTAAGGACGGAAAATAGTTCTCCTACCCTGAGTGTCACTTTCATAAAGTTAATTAAAATTGTTATAAATAATATGTCGGTAGAAAGCTGGAAAAAATCAGAACAACATATTGTAAAAGTTGAACAATCCCTATCTGTCTATGCAAAATTATATTATATAACCCATTGTAATTAATCCAAATGAGGACACTGACAGTAAAACAGAATTAGACATGGAATAATATTTATTATTAACGTTTGTATTATTTTTTAAAATAAAATGGAGGCATTGAAACAAAATCGCTGTATTAGTATTTTTACCTGGAGTTCGTCTCCGATGTTTTGTTACTAAGAACCAATAACTTTGGTTATTCCATAGATGACAATAATAACACTAATCCTTTAACGAGTGGAAAACCAAAAGGATATATTTGGAGGTATATATATTTTTATAAAAAAGTACATATGTCCAAAATTATAAATTCATATTTGTATATATACATATTGGATATTTGTGCATATGCAGCCTGTTTTAAAATGCATATTGCTTGCATATTTTAGACATTTTTTTAGTGGATATTTTCTAGTCTCTAGTAATAATATACAATAAGATAAGTGGAGAAAAATGACTTACGCTCAAAATTGGTTATATAACATTTTGATTTTATATATCCGTAGACTTTGTTTAATTGTAATAATTCTCAATCTATATTGTAATCAGAAAGCTAACATCAAAATAGAAAATGAGATATCACAAGCAATAGAAATACGTAAGGAAGTACGACAGGGATGCATTTTGTCACCGCTGCTATTTAATGTTTATAGTGAAAGCATCTGCCAGGAAACCCTTTTGCAAGTAAACGAAGGAATCGTAATCAATGGAGAGGTTGTAAATAATATTCGATACGCAGACGACACTGTACTAGTCGCGAGAACAGTAGAAGAATTACAACGATTACTTACAAATATAAATATTGCCTGCAACAATTATGGCATAAGTATCAATATCAAAAAAACCAAGTATATGGTCTTCAGTAAGAACATGACACAACCAGCACATATTAGTATAAACGGCATTCAAATTGAAAAAGTATCAAGTTACAAATACTTGGGTACTTCAATAAACGAAACTGGAGACCAAAAACAATGAAATAAAAAGACGTATCGAAATTGCCAGGGCGACTTTCATAAAGATGAGGAAATTCTTCTGCAACAGAGATATGAGCATCCCTCTCCGATTAAGAATGTTAAGGGGCTACGTATTTAACACGCTATTATACGGTGTAGAGGCCTGGACTCTCAAGCAAAACAATATAAGAAATATTGAAAGTATCGAGATGTGGTGCTACCGTCGAATGCTGAAGATAAGTTCGTTTGAAAGAGTTCTCTTACTTTTCTCTTATCCACTCGTTTCTCTTTTTATCCATCGTTATCCTCATCCTTTTTATTAGATATTGTGTTAGTGCTAACAATATTATTGCTTTTAAGTTGATGAATTATTCGTCATCTTAACCAAATTTACTAAAATTAACAGTAAGTCATACCCATGCTGAAGATAAGTTGGATTGAAAGAGTTACAAACTTTGAAGTAATGCGAAGGATAGGAAAAGAGTCAGAAATTTTGTCAACGATCAAACGAAGAAAACTCGAATATTTGGGTCATTTGATGAGAGGACGTAAATACGCATTACTTCAAAATATAATGCAAGGAAAAATAGAAGGAAAACGGAATCCAGGCCGTAGAAGAATGTCATGGTTGCGTAATTTGAGAGAGTGGTTTGGCTGTACCACTAATGAACTCTTTAGGTCAGCTGTAAACAAGGTCAGGATAGCCTTGATGATTTCCAATCTCCGATAGGAGTGGCACAAGAAGAAGAAGAAAACTTTGTTTAAAATCAAGCGCTTTTATAATAGGGGTAGAGGGGTAAGATGACGAATCGGATAAGATGCCGAATTCTCGATATTTTCCCAAGGTACAACTCTGGCAATGCTGCCTTCAGTCAGGACCGAACATATATGTTTCCAATGTTTCTCGCCTTTGACTACAATACATAAGCCGCCATGCTTAAGTATGATACAAGTGTTTTTACTGATATTGTGTTCTATCTAATTAGCCTTCTTCGGTCCATCTTTGGACATAGGCCTCCCCAATTCTTTTTCATTCTTCTCTGTCTGTTGCTATAGTCATCCACCTAGAGCCCACGTGCTTCTTGATATCATCTGCACATCTCATTTGGGGCCTTCCTCTGCTTCGTTTATATTCCCACGGTCTCCAACTTATAAGAATTTTGTTCCATCGGTCTTCTTTTTGTCTTATATTGTGTCCTGCAATATAATAATATCCTGCAATTTTGTTTTTTCTCTTATCCACTCGTTTCTCTTTTTATCCATCCTTATCCTCATCCTTTTTATTAGATATTGTGTTAGTGCTAACAATATTATTGCTTTTAAGTTGATGAATTATTCGTCATCTTAACCAAATTTACTAAAATTAACAGTAAGTCATACCCATGCTGAAGATAAGTTGGATTGAAAGAGTTACAAACTTTGAAGCAATGCGAAGGATAGGAAAAGAGTCAGAAATTTTGTCAACGATTAAACGAAGAAAACTCGAATATTTAAGTCACCTGATGAGAGGACATATATATATATATATATATATATATATATATATATATATATATATATATATATATATATATATATATGCGGGGATCCTACAGCTTCTGCCGCTTCCCGCATTTCGATCGCCATCTTTTTCTATCTCTCCAGGTGTCTTCATCAATGGCTCTGTCTTTCATGGTTTCCATAACACCTTGTATCCAAGACTTGGCTGGTCTTCCTCGTTTCCTTCTATTACTTGGATTGTATTCCATAGCTCTTTTTGGCCATCTGTTGTCGTCCATCCTCTGTACGTGTCCATACCATATTAACTGTCTAGTTTCTATTCTTTCAGAAGTTGTATGTACCCTATCTGTTTTTCTTCTAATTTCAGAATTAGGTATACGTTCTACTCTTGATATACGGCAGGCTCTTCTTAGGTAGTCCATTTCAACCGTGTCAACCTTTTTCTTTCCTTTTACTGTCATTTGCCAACATTCTGCTCCATATGTAAGAATGGGCTCTACAATTACTTTGTAGATAGTCATTTTAGTTTTCATAGTAGCTTTGTTGGACCAAAGTATCGAATTCAGAATTTGAACACTCTTCCTGCCTTGTTGCACTCTATAGTCTATATCTCGTTCCGTTGTTCCTTTACTGCAGATAATACTTCCCAAATATTTGTATTCGTAGCACCTTTTCATTTGTCTAATTTCCAAATCTGGGTCTTCGTCTTCACTGCCTATTCGCATATATTCTGTTTTAGACATATTCATACTCATCCCCCATTTTTCGTATTCATCTTTGAGCTTTCTAAGCATATAATCTGCATCTTCTTCACAGCTTGCAATTAGTACTTGATCATCTGCAAAGAACAGCGTTGTCAGATAATGGTTGTTAAGCTTCAACCCCATTCCCGCACATTTTTGTCTCCACTGGTGCAGTGCTTCTTGGATATATATTTTGAATAGGGTGGGGGAAAGACAACATCCTTGTCTCAAGCCTTTCGTTACTGTAAATACCCTTGAGAAAGTATTTCCTGTTTTTACAGTGCTTTGAGGACATTTATAGATGTTCAGTATTGCTTTTAGATATGTTTTACGAAGGTCCGTTTTCGTCAAGACACTAAATAAGAGTTTTAAAGGAACTGTATCATAAGCCTTCTCCAGATCTATAAATACCAGATGCGTAGGGAGGTTTCGAGCTGTTCGTTTTTCAATTACTTGTTGAAGGGTAAATGTGTTGTCCACGCACGATCTTCCTGCTCTGAAGCCGCTTTGTTCTTCAATTTCTTTATACTCCTCTTCTATTCTTCTTTTCAATATACGACCACATAACCTTCCCAGCGAGCTAGTTACGCTAATGCCTCTATAATTTCCGCATTCTTTTCTGTCTCCCTTTTTATAAATGGGGCTAATGTGGGCCAAATTCCAATCGTCTGGAATCGTTTGGCCTTCAATTAAGCATTTATTAAAAATATTCACTAAGCTTTCCAAAAGAGCATCCGGTCCATGTTTCACCAACTCGATGGGAATGTCTCCAGGCCCGGGTGTTTTTCCATTTTTCATTTGTTTCAATTCTTTTTTCAGTTCTTCTTTGTTTATCTTATGCACCTCTGAGTTTTCTGTCATTGAGATATGGTCAGGTCTTTCCATAAATTCGTGCCTACTTTCTGTTAATAGCGTTTCGTAATATTTTTCCCACTTTTTATTTTGAATCAGGTTTATATTTCCCTCATCTTTTCTTTCTTTTCTAATACTTTTTATGAATTTCCAAGCTTGTGTCACTTTGGTTCCTCCTAAGCATCGGTCCATCTCTTCGCATTTCTCTTCCCACATTTCGTTTTTTCTTTTAGTGACTTCCTTCTTTGCTTCCCTGTTGAGTCTGCTGTAAATTCTGCGGTCTTCTGAGTCTTTCGTGGATAGCCATGTTTGATAAGCTTTTTTTTGTCTTTAATTAATTTTCCTACTTCTTCGTTCCACCACTCAGGATTTTTTCTTTTGTCAGCTTCTTCGTACCCCAATGCCTCTTTGGCCGCCTGATAAATGCAATTTTTTATATCTTGATATTCTTGAGAGGACATAAATACAATGATACAAGCGTTTTTACTGATATTGTGTTAGTGCTAACAATATTATTGCTCTTAAGTTGATAAATTATTCGTCATCTTAACCAAATTTACTAAAATTAACAGTAAGTCATACCCATTTTCAATTTCAGATTTAAATATGGGCAAAATATAAAAAAAGACTGACAGCATACCACTTTTCCCACCGCATACCAATGCATCGTATGCATTGTGGATGTTTTAATATATGGACTTCTAAAAAGAGCATACTTACGAGCTTGCGAAGATTTTTTGATCAGTATTCTGGGTCGTCTTATGCGGGCGTTAATCTGGGGCGTTGTATGATATTGCAACCCTATTTGGAAAAGTGTACTTAAAAGCAGCAACTGATTCAAATGCTCTTAGTGGTTTTAGAGCCACTGGCATATATTCTATTAATAGCCAGGTGTTTGATATACTTGATTTTGAGGCATCTTTAATAACAAATAAAGACAAATCAATTTCAACAGAAGTTCCAACTACGTCTGCTTTGGAAAATGTAGAGGTCGAAGAGGAAATGCCAGATATTTAAGGAATGTCACCGATATCTTTTTTAAGAGAAACAAGACCTCAAGAATCTGTTCAAATATCTGACAAAATTTCAGATATTCCCATTTCAACTACGCCAGGTCCATCTACATCAAGAATAGCTGGTCAGACACCCCCCCATGTATCAAATCATATTTTGAATAAAGGTCTACTTAAATTACCTGTTGCTGAAGTGAGAGCAAAATTACCTAGATAGAAATTACCATCTCTCGTTATTTTCAGTACACCAGTAGTATTAGAAAAAAGTAAGCTGCAAAATTAGCAAAAGAAAGGAAAACGGATATAGAAGAGCAGAAGAAAATTGAAAAACTAAATAGAAGCAAAGACTTTAACTTTCAGCAAAAAAATAGGAAATTCACTCTGGATAAAGGTAAAGGAAAAACGAGTAAGAGAAAAATAAAATTTGATGAGTCTTCTAACTCGTCAGTAGATATAGAATATGCTGACACTGATAACAATTTAGAGAAAGAAATATATTGCATAATCTGCAGTGAAAGAGAAAAAGGTTGTAGGGAATGGACTCACGCTAAATGCACTAAAATGAATAGTTAAGAAGCAAAGGTAAAACAATGGACTTGTGATTGGTTCTTGTAAAGATGTAGGACCTATTAAAAGTGTTGCATTAGTTGCAGAATAAATGTATTTTACTTTAATTTGATTAATTTCTGATATAACTGCCTTTCTTTCTTAGAATAGGCATACCGCGTCATCTTACCCCCCACATTTAGTCATCTTGTCCTCCACGAAGGATGGCAAATATGACGTAGATAGAAATTTTTTTTAATTTTTAATTGAAATATTAACCCTTACGAAATCTAAATTTAATATGTAAAGTACTACTTACTATCAGCCACTTACCTTGTAGTTGCTGCTTTCGGTACAAGGAAAAATATCAGTTCTAGAAATTTTTTAAGCTTACTATCGTCACCTTGCCGTCCTTTCCCCTACCTGATATAAATCAGTAGTTAAAATGAATAAAAATGATATAAGAATATAAATACAGTAGTTGCGATTAAAATCTATTATTTGTATATTGTTGTTATATATGAATTTGTGCTTACATATTTTTATAAACATAAACGGCGCTAAATACAAAATTAAACACCGTATTGCCAATACTTTCCAATTTAATAATTTTAATAATACAAAAATTATTTTACTAAAACAAATTTTTACATTCAATAACTTTCCAGAAATTATATAATAGAATATTGCAAGTGTATTGGGTTCAAGTTGGCTAAATGAAGTCGCTCTCTGAAAATTATTAAACTATCTACTATTAATATCTGGCACGCGATTCAATCTGGGTTCATAAACCCTTAACACCGACATCAAAATACTAAATGGCGCAATCACAAATACTATCACTACCACTACCTGCGATCTGTTTTGATTTTTTGTTACATTCAACATTTAGATCTGCAAGTCATGCTGTTTTATTCATAACTTTCTGGTATAAAACTCCTGATATTGAAAGAGAAATATTTGACACGAGAAATTCTTTAAAATTTTATTTCAATTTGTTTTTTATTTTTCATAAAAGTATTTTGATTAGGTACATCTTATTAAATATATTACTCTCGTATGCATTATTCGCTTTCCAAATTGTTGGTAAAATGACTTATACTGGTGGATACAACACCAGAACACAATAATATTAGTAGCATTAATAGTAATAATTGGTAATCTAAACTTTAAAATTAATAAGAAGTAATTATTGAGTTTTAAACCTCATTATTGAGTTTTAAAAAAACAAGTAGCATTATTGAGAGAAGGCCTGAGCCAGACGGCCGTGACAATTTAAGCCTAAATCGACTAAATTTAAGCCAATCAGCTGTGTCCCGAGTGTATACCGAGGGTACCAAAATACTGGTGATTATGTTCGCCGACAAGGAGGAGGCCGTAAACGAATAACAACGGAGGGAGATGATCGATTTATTGTATCGAAATCTTTGAGCAATCGACATTTGACTGGTGCTAATCTCAAAGAAGAACTTAGAGAGGTCCGAGATGTGATTACGAGCGTTTAGACAGTCAGAAGGAGATTGAAGGCAACCAAACAGACAGCTACTGGTCCCAAGATAACTGCAGTCCAGAAACAAAGACGATTAGAATTTGCTTACGAACATCTGGATTGGGGTGACTATCAATGAAGTCAGGTATTACTCTCCGACGAAGGTAGAATCCACCTACACGGCAACTACAAGAGGCGTCTAGTCTATAGAAGGCGAGAAGAGCGATTTGCTCAATATTGTATACCAGAAACTGTGTCATATAAAGGTGGTTCTTGTATGTTTTTGGCAGGCAGTTCAATGGATGGGAAAACCAAGTTGGTTTTAGTGCTTGGTGGAGGATGTGAAGGAGGTCTAACGGTGGATGGTTACGTCTGAGACATTTATTCTGAGGGATTTATTGGTGATAACTTTATGTTTGGGATGAGCTTGCTAGATGGCAATTCGTCAAGAATTATTTAGAAAAGTCATATGATTTATGCGAAATTGATTGGAATGTGTAATTAGAAGTAGGGGTGGTAATATAATGGTGTAATAAAATTGATGATTTCTTCTGTTCAACCCGTCTTTCTTGCGTTCGTTCCAATGATGAATATTTAGGAAACTCTGTTCGTATTGCGTATTGTATTTATAATTCGTCATCCAAATAATGCAATAGCAGTTTTTGTAAGTTCAATAATAAAGTTATTGTTTGCATATTACATATTTTTATTTTCTTACTTCTTACATTGAAACAGGAAGTGTAATGTCAAATCTCGCTTTTGAGTTGATTGTTTTGCACTCAAGTGTAGATATAGGTATCTAAAGATTTCTCTACGAATGAAGTTTCCTTTCGTTGTGGTGTTTTGAAGTTACCAAATCATTTTTATGAATGAATCATTTTTATGAAATTCTGCCTGTTCATTGGCGGATTAATACCTCTATGGAAGGTTGTCACTACATCTTTTGCGCGGTCGTCCGATGCTTCTTCTGTCGATTGGTGACTTATCTCTTGCTATTTTGACGATGCGTTAGGCTCGCGGAGATAAGAATACTGCCGAGGCCAGAAAGCCTTGACTGTCGTAAGAGGCGACTAATGGGTAGGAATCGAGAGGTGGAGAGCCGTCGCTTGAGGTGTCGGGTCTGTAGAAACGCACTCGAGGCGCTTAGGCGTCGCGGTCACCGATCTACACTCCTAGTACCCGAGACGAGACTCTCGCGTGACCACTCTACTCTCATGCCGAGAGAACCAAGTGAGGTTAAACGAGCTGAGCCCGTACGCACCTCTTTTGGTCTTACACCACCATTAGGGGCGCTGGTGTCTCGGCACGTACCCACCTGGAGATTTAAGAGTGGTAGAGGAGGTAATCGCAACACAGGTACTACGGGGAGGGTGGAGCCTCGCGGACGAAGAGTTCACCCTTATTTTGGTGTCGGATTCGTAGGGGCAGTGAAGGCGCTTGCGATCGTATGCAGAAATGCCAGGTAGACCAGGGTCCCGACAATTTTATAATTGGAGGGGCACGAATCATAGCCATGCTATTTTGACGACACGGGTCTCCTTCATTCTGCTTATGTGGTTATTCCATTCTTTTTTTTTCTATTTTGTGTCCACTCATTTATACACTGTACGTTACATTTTTTTCTAATGTCTTCACTTCTCTTCCGATCTCTCAGCGTATTTTCTGTAATTATTACCAGTACTCTCTTCTATGCCGTTTCCTGCAGCCTTTGCGTTGTGGCTGTGTCGGGTCTTGTTTCTGAGGCATATGTCATTATTGGTCTTACACTGGCTTTATAAATTCTTGACTTCATCTCAGTGTTAATGCGTCTGTTTCGCCATATAGTGTTATTAAGTCATCCTGCAAGTTTATTTGCTTTTTGTACTTGATCTCTCACTTCTTTGTCCAGGTTTCCATAGATAGACAGTGTAATTCCCAGGTATTTTATTTCCATTACTTGTTCAATATTGATGCCATCAATTTCTAGTTTACATCTGGTTGGTTCTTTGCTGACTACTATTGTTTTAGTTTTCTGAAATTAGATTGTCATATTCAATTCTTTTGCTCGTATGGTAAATCTGTGGGCCAGTTTTTGCAGACTATCTTTACCTTGGGCTATCAATACTGCGTTGTCTGCGTAACAGAGAATTTTTATATCTTTGCAGTAATAAAAGCAGTAAAAATATTTTGCTTCTTACTTATTGAAAATTGGTCGGTCTAACACCAACTATTTGGTGTGGGTCTTTCAAATAGGATCCAAACCAACTGGGCTACTCTCATAACACAATATCTGTGCAATCTATCGAGGAGTACATCATGTTGTACATAATCAAAAGCACGACTGAGATCACAATAAATTGGCAGTTGCTTTTTCACTACTTTGAATTGAGATTAAAACTTCCTCATACAAACTGTTAATGGCTGTGGAAGTAGAAAATTTATTTCGAAATCGATGTTGATATTTTGTGATAACTTGGTCGGTCAAAATGTAAAGGACAATTTTGTTAATTACTATACCCAATATTTCATCAAAACTACACGATGCTTTGTTTTTAATTTTATATTTATTTATGATCAAGATATTTTCCTGTTATACAGGGCGTTTCACGACGACTTTACACTATCTATATATAGGAAACTACTTAAACGATTTTTATGAAAATTGGTTTATGGGGATTTCAAGTTATGACGACCTTATAGAAAATATTTTGACAGATATGCCACTTCCAGTTATACAGGAAGTGAACTACAACTTTAGTTATTTAAAATGGAACACCCTGTATATTATAGCATTCTTAGATTTTGAATAAAATTGTAGATACAATTTGTTTAAACTATCATAGGTCAAAATTTCATATTTTTTGAGTTATTCGTCTTTTTTTAATTTTGACAGAAAGAGACAAACTTTTCAAACTTATAATTTCTTATAATATCTTATTCATTTATAATCATATTGTCTTAAAAGCTTTTGTACAAAAAGAGTAAGTAATGTTCTTTTAGACATTTACATCTAAATCGAATTTCTAAATACAAGTAGTTCACAAATGATACGCCATTTCTTTAAAATTCAAACTACGGTAATTCAATAATTTGAAATGAAACACCCTGTATTATATAATTTTAATTAAAAAATAAATCAGTTGTCTTTCAAAGAGTGTTAAGGTTCCCTATACCTAAAGTTAATACTTTTGGAGATACTTGTGGTTTAATGTTAAAGATAAGATATTTACTGTTTTTCACAAGGTAAATGAATTTTCTATAATCGGCTGTACAACTACCATAAACCACAAATCACATTTTAATTAAACAATTATATCTAGTAACAGTATTGATGATGAAATAGACATTCCGAACATGTTCTTAACTTAACCTATCCACTTATTGTATGCAAGAGAGATACCTCTAGGAATAATCAAAACGATTGAAAATATCTACCAAAAGAACACAATAAAAGTAAAAGTGGAAGTAGAACTAACCGACCCTATTGAAGCTGGCAATGGGATAAGACTGGGAGATGCCCTAAGTCCTCTAATGTTCAACCTGATTATGGATGAAATGATAAAAAAAGTAAAAACTAAAATAGAATACCAAATGGGAGAAAACAAACTTAAAATCTCACTACTATCTCAAAGTCAAAATGATTTACAACGTAAGCTGCACCAATTTAATATAACCGCAAGAAAATTTAACATGTTTGTTTCCTCAAAAATGACAAAATGCATGGTTACAACAGCAAATTTAATAAGACGTAAATTGAAGCTGAGAGGTCAGATAATAGAACAAGTGATAGAGTTTAAATATCTAGGCATCACATTATCTAGCTACGGCAAGCTCGAAGCTGAAGTGGAAGATCAAGTGAATATAGCAAACATGGTCGCAGGCTGCCTGAATGAAATAATATGGTCAAATAAAAATGAAAAATGTCGGGAAAGAAATGAAAGGCAGAATTTACAAAACAGTCATCAGAACAATAATGACATACGAGGCAGAAACACGACCTGACAAAAGAGGACAAAAAGGATGTTAGAAACAGCAGAGATGGAAACACGTAAAAAAAAATTGATGGCACTATGGTACAGAGCTAGAAGTACAGATATACTACTTAGATTTAAGGTAGAGAACATTAAGAACTGGATAAGAAATAGATGAGTACAATAAAACGCTCATATAAGCCAAATGACAACAAATAGGGTAGCAAAGACGGAAAGAGACGGTTCCCCAATAGGAAGACGATCAGTAGGAAGACCACGAAAACGATGGAACGACAACTTACTTAATGTACATTAAAAAACAGACATAGTCATATCTACATAAAAAGAAGAAGAAGAAGAAGAACATGATCTGTGATGTAACCCGAAAGGGTTCTTTTACATAAATATACCTTTTTATAAACGATTTTTTAATTAAAATCTATTGCTTTATTCTAGCAGGCCGTGTATGAACATGTCATAATTGCCATTATTTGTGATTGTTAGCTCTTTTACAAAGTGATAGAAATGCCTTGTTTAGAATTAAATAATAAAGATTGCGTAAATTTACTTTAAATACATTTAGATATCTTTCGTCGAAAAAAAAAGTAGTTTAAGATACCATCATAAAAGTGGAGAGCTACAACTTATTGTCTCTAATTGCGCAAAAGACATTAAACTCTCATTTCTGCAGAAAACCACGTACTCTTGTTAAATGTTGATTTATTTCGCTCCAGTAATGCGAATTGTACCTAAACATTCCTTTTTAGAGATTTAAGATTTTTCAAAAATTCATTATCTTTTTAACAATTTATCGTTACAAATTTTATTCTTTTAATATATTTTGTTTCCTTTAATCTTTGAACTAAGCTGTAAGAATAGGGCTAAAACTTGTTGAACAACGTAATGACCCTTTGGGATAAGCAGCATAGTAACCAAGAACATTAATTGTATGATCATTATTATCAACAATAGGCTTCGATTTGTTAACTTTTTGTTGAAAAGAACCATATACATTAAATTGTTAAGTAATCTTCTCACAGCTTCAAGGATAGTTCGTGGTCGGTCTGAATATTTTTTAGCAAATAAAGCAAATGTTCTAGTAATAACTCTGTCACATTCTCCATGTATTAAAAGTAAATTTACGAATTTGCCAGAATTCTCCGTACCTCCAAACCAACACCGTCAGATATCAGTCTTTCAGAAAGACGTGCCCTCAAAGAACTTTATAACAACCCTGGCATCGTCATCCTTCCGGCCGACAAAGGTAATGCCACCGTCATTATTAATTCTTCTAATTATTTCGACAAAATGTTCGAACTTCTCAATTCCACAGAATACAAACGCGTTCCAAACGATCCCACCACATATCTAAAAAAAAAAGGACTAAATCCATTATAAATAAGTCTACTCTCCAGACATAAAAAAATCTCTTATACCCAGAGAAAAATCATCTCGAATTCCAAAGATATAAGGCCTTCCAAAAATCAATAAGACCAATGTTCCCCTAATACCCATGGTCAGTGCATACAACTGCCCCACTCAGAAATTGGCAAAACATCTCGATTTATCCTTACAACCATTAACCGAAAACGCCTCTCTCCCTCTCTCCCGTAATAGCTGATATCTACATGGAAAATTTCGAAACAATAGCCCTGTCCTCATCAAATCTCACACCCACCTGCTGGTTCCGGTACGTTGATGACAACTTTGTCATTTGACCCCATGGTAAAGACACATTAGATCTCTTTCTCTACCACCTGAATGGAATACACCCCAACATTCCATTCACGATGAAAGTTGAGTCTGAAGCGTCTTTGCCATTCCTTGATGTTCTTATTCACAAAAACCCACTTCACAGTTTTTCTTATTTCGTGTACCGGAAACCCACTCATACAAACCGTTATCTCAATGCCAATTCACATCATCACCCCGCCCAACTTAATTCAGGTATCAACACTCTTACTTCCTGTTGCATAAGACTTCAACCGATAACAATCACAGGTCATCCGAAATCAATACAATAAGGCAAACACTCTTACAAAACGGCTACCACAAAACCCAAATCAATAGAAGCATTCAAAAATATCTAAACCCGATTCCATCCAAAAAAGAAACCTTGCCGCCGGATCAACCCAAAATCTTTCTGCCTTTTATTAAAGGTAGCACTGACAAGACCAGTAGAACTCTTATCCCTCTAAACATCAAAACCATCTTCACTACTCACTCCAAGTTGTCCAATCTCGTCAGATCCGTAAAAGACCAAATCTCCAATGAAGACCTTGGTGTCTACGAAATACCTTGTGGTCATCGTGATGTTATATATTGTCGTGTAGTTCCTGTAATGTTGGTTGATCCATCTTTCTCGTGATCTTTGGCCTTCTACCTTTCCTTGGTTAATAAGTCTTTCCATGTTTTTTGTGTCTGCCCTCATAATATGTCCAAAGTAATTCAATTGTTGGAGATGTACTTTTCTGGAAATCCGTTTGCTGAAGTTTTTCATGAAATACATTAAATTTACATTTAGGAGATCTGTAGCATACTACATAAAATTTTCTGTGGATTTGAATTATTATAATGCCACTTCAATCTACATACCTCAATGTCTTATATACTATTATAAATAAGTCTACTCTACCTCCAGACATAAAAAAATCTCTTATACCCAGAGAAAAATCATCTCGAATTCAAAAGATATACGGCCTTCCAAAAATCCATAAGACCAATGTTCCCCTAATACCCATCGTCAGTGCATACAACTGCCCCACTCAGAAATTGGCAAAACATCTCGATTTATCCTTACAACCATTAACCGAAAACGCCTCTCTCCCGCTCTCCCGTAATAGCTGATATCTACATGGAAAATTTCGAAACAATAGCCCTGTCCTCATCAAATCTCACACCCACCTGCTGGTTCCGGTACGTTGATGACAACTTTGTCATTTGACCCCATGGTAAAGACACATTAGATCTCTTTCTCTCCCACCTGAATGGAATACACCCCAACATTCCATTCACGATGAAAGTTGAGTCTGAAGCGTCTTTGCCATTCCTTGATGTTCTTATTCAGAAAAACCCACTTCACAGTTTTTCTTATTTCGTGTACCGGAAACCCACTCATACAAACCGTTATCTCAATGCCAAGTCACATCATCACCCCGCCCAACTCAATTCAGGTATTAACACTCTTACTTCCTGTTGCATAAGACTTCAACCGATAAAAATCACAGGTCATCCTAAATCAATACAATAAATCAAACACTCTTACAAAACGGCTACCACAAACCCCAAATCAATAGAAGCATTCAAAAATATCTAAACCCGATTCCATCCAAAAAAGAAACCTTGCCGCCGGATCAACCCAAAATCTTTCTGCCTTTTATTAAAGGTATCACTGACAAGACCAGTAGAACTCTTATTCCTCTAAACATCAAAACCATCTTCACTACTCACTCCAAGTTGTCTAATCTCGTCAGATCCGTAAAAGACCAAATCTCCAATGAAGACCTTGGTGTCTACGAAATACCTTGTGGTCATCGTGATGTTATATATTGTCGTGTAGTTCCTGTAATGTTGGTTGATCCATCTTTCTCGTGATCTTTGGCCTTCTACCTTTCCTTGGTTAATAAGTCTTTCCATGTTTTCTGTGTCTGCCCTCATAATATGTCCAAAGTATTTCAATTGTTGGAGATGTACTTTGCTGGAAATCCGTTTGCTGAAGTTTTTCATGAAATACATTAAATTAACATTTAGTTAACTGTAGTATAGAGTTCTGTAGCATACTAAAATTTTCTGTGGATTTGAATTATTAAAATGCCACTTCAATCTACATACCTCAATGTCTTTTTCAACACAGTACTCATCGAGTAAAATGGAACTAACCTTCATATCATCTCTTTCCTAAAATGCAACGCCATCACATTTACGTTGGAATCTACTAAAAGAATTTACTATTTTAAAATTTGGAAACCTCCTCATCCACTGACCATGTCTCAGTAATGTAAAGAAATTTCAAGTCAGACTCTTTATAATCAGCATATAAACAATCCATTGTAAATTGATTTAGTCCCTATATATTTGACAGAAGGAGATCGTACCCATCCCTTCCTTTTTCCTGTTTAGAAAGTCATTTCTTCATCCTTCACTTTATTTGAGTATGTGTTGGGTGCTTCATAAAAACCCTGCTTGCATAGAAGCCTAATGGCCATAGTTTTGGATCTGTCGCTATAGCGAGATTTTGTTCAAAAATTGAGAATTTTAAAGATAAACATATGTTGGGATGCTAAGCCGTTGACGATGTACATATTATCATCAAATTTTCATAGTTTTTTAAATTAATTATTATATCTGAACATTTTGTCTCTGTTTGTATTTTTAACATATCAGCTGATAATTGTTTATTTTCGATTAAGAAAACACCTTGTTTATTTTTATTAGTGATATTATACAGTTTTTGTTGGAGAACTCCTTTCTTTATCAACAGCTGGACTCTCATTAACAGCAATATTTTTCGACTGTTACGGTAGTTCAAAATTTAGGTCTCTATTAGAACGGTTAATTAAATTCATATTTTGTTGTGCAGATGGCGACTGATCGGTTAATTGCATATAATATTTAAATAAATATAGTTGTTATTTCAGTAAATTTATCGTAATTTATTGATTTGATATTATTATTTCATTCTGACTAATAATTTTATTTACGCATCTGATCAGCTAGCCTCAGATCCTCATTGTGATTCTCACTATCCAAGATTTCGTTTGCTGAATCACTGAACCTCACACTTTCTTCACAGTATATAACTGTTACATCGTCGATATATTTAATACATTTTAATTGCTTCTGGCAGACACTATGTTATAACCTTCCACATTTCGTAGATAAAAGACATTTAACTACCGAATCTTGGTTTTATCGTATAAATAGATTCTCTATTCATTTATCATCATCATCTTTGGCTCGACAATCTTCTGTGGATCTTGGCCTGCTGTAAGATACGTCACCATTTATTAATTTCTCTTATTCGCAATACTTTAGTACTACACAGGTTACTAAAAGAATATTACCAAAGCTTGAGTACGATTTTGTATTGGTTAAATTCTGTTTTATGATTACGATATGATAACATTTGGCCATGTTATCATATCCACCGATAACTTTAACATCTTAAAATATAATACCAAGTAATGTAATCTAAATTGTAAAATATAACTTTTACCGGGTTTTTACCCTGATATTTAGTGGCTCAAAACATGTACACCTAGACACTGATGATGGAACAAGGTTTCCGAAAACGTTTTGTCTTCATGACATAGCCCGTTTGGGTTTTTAATTTATATACCTTTTATAAAGGATTTTTACTTAAAATTTTTTGTGATACATGGTATACATCCAGCTACAGGAACTTAGTTTCCTTGTGGATTTTAATTAAGCTTTGATATTAGATAAACTTTAATATTATAATTAAACAGATAAGTGGACGCAGAAGTTTGGGATATCTTACGTTTTGAGATAGCAACAATACACATATTGAAAGATACTGGCCTCTATTAAGCTGTTTTAAATTATTACATTTACTGAAGGATTATGTATACTAAATTTTCAATAGGTTTAGTACAGGGTGTCCCACATTGGTATGTTTTGCAGGGTATACCGAAAACTACAGAAGATAAAAAAAAGTAGTTAAGATGTCATGACTTCTTTTTTCGTTAAAGTTACGATTGCTCAATCAAATCATTAATAGCTCACCACATTAGCGAGATACAGGGCGATTATTAAAAACGACATAGTAAAATGTCTTCTTTATTAAGAAGAATTTTAAGACACTTTATAAAAATTTTTGATAGACATATTAAAAACGAGTTTAGTGGCGCACGAGAACATTTTTTAGGGGGCTCACTAAGGAAATATAATACCAACTTATGTTTTTTTATACGGGACACCCTATATATTTTCACACTTTTCGTTTACATTTTTAATTCTCTTTCACGTAATATGACAATTTTCCAGTTTTGGAAGCTACTATGTAAATAAAATGTTTATAGTTGACGTCATATTATAGGCACTTAAAAATAAAACACTAGCAACAATGGTAACACATGTTAACATTTTATTAGGGGGATACTAATCTCTTGACAGTTTTATTTAGCAAAAATAAAATCAGTATCTAACTAACTTTAAAGGATTGATTCCATATTGCAAATCAAATTGTCACGAAATAGAAACGCACTGTATTACATTACCTTTTTCGTTTCCATTTATAATTTTTTATCCGATATGATTGTCTTCTTTTTTTATTATTGTATTGAAGCTCGTTTTTACTAGCCTAAGCTAGTAGCTAAAAACTAGCTAAGCTAGTTTTTAGTTGACAATACAATTTACTATTTTTTATTGGGAATAAGCCACAATTTTACTTTAAAATAAGTTTATTTTGACGTTTAGATTTCCGTAAGTTTAAATTCTAAAGTAACATATTGTTATATATTAGAAAAATGTTAATTTCGTAGAGTAGGTTATACTAAAAGGTAATAGGTAATAGTAAAGGTAATATTTAGCGACGAAGCTCGCATCTCCAGTGCAGGAATATTTAACTGACACAATGAACTATACCGGAATGACTCAAATCCTCTTAGTTTAGAGGATCTGGAGGTAAGGTAGATTCGCTAGTGTTTTGTCAAGCATAATAAATTAGTTTATCATATAATATATTTGATGATAAATGATTTGAACATTTTTGATGAGAAATATTTGGCCGAGAGGAATACATTTTTATTTCAATAAGATGGAGCACCTGCCCTTAATGCTGAAAACGTTAGAAATTATTTAAATGAAAAATTTTATAATCGGTGGATTGGAACTTATGTTCCTTGTTCAACAGAACTAAATCCTCTTGATTTTTTATTTGGCGAGTTTTAAAAAACAATATCTATAAAACTGACTTTAATACTAAGGAAGAATTATTACAAGGCATTTATCAAGAATTTAGAAAAATAAAGCCAATGCATATACTGAATTGTGTAAGATATATAATAAAAAGGTGTCAATTATTATTATAACAAAACGTGGGGCATTTTGAACATTTATCATAATTTTTAAATTTTTGTAAAATGAATTCTAGGTATTCCATTGTTTATTATTGTTGTTTTTATGTTTATATAATGGTAATTAATTTTTGTAAAAGTTCTGGTTGTTAAGTACTTTTTGTTCTGGGTAAATTTGTTATTTCCAATTTTTAAGTTGATTGATCTTATTTCTGGTAAATAAAACTGTGAAGGATTATTATCCGCATAATAAAAAGTTAAAATGCGTTACTACACGTTTTGCTTTCAAGTGTCTATAACGTGATGTCAAATAAACAATGTATTTGCAGAGCAGCTCCAACGACTGAAAATAGATATATAATATGTCATATGTTAACGAAAATGTCAAAATATATAGGGTGTCCCATACAAAAAAACATAAATTGATATTATATATTTGTCGGTCAGATAGCCAAGCGGGCTAGTCGGCCGATTCTCATTCGCTTCACTGTCGAATGGTTTCTGTGGATGTAGGTTCGAGCCCCAGCTCGGTGTACAGAAAAATAAAAAAGGCTAACGCAGCAGTTTAAAATTCTAGATGAATCTGCGGCTTAGACTAGAATATGCTGGTGTCTTATCGGCCTATGGTGGAGCAGTACGGCAAGAGATAAGGATTTGCGGCTCGGTGATACTCCTCCATAGATCCTAAATGCCGGTGTATATATATGATATTATATTTCCTTAGTGAGACCCCCTTAAAAAATTTCTTGTAAGCCACTGAACTCTTTCATAATATATCTATCAAAAATTTTAATAAAGTTTTTTAAAATTTATCTTAATAAAGAAGATATTTAACCTTTTCGTTTTCGACATTTTTCAATAATCGCCCTGTATCTCGCTAATGTGAATAGCTATTGATGATTTTATTGGGCAATCGTTACTTTAATAAAAAAAAGAAGTCATAACAACTCAACCACTTTTTTTCTATCACCTCTAGTTTTCGGTATACCCAGCAAAACATACCAATTTGGGACGCCCTGTACATTAATACTTTGCAAATGCTACTTGTAACTTTTTCTACCGCCATTCAATGATTTAAAAAATATTTAATACACGCTTTACTAAGTTTTTATATATATTTTTTATTTTGTTTCAGTGATAATAAATTAGATTTAGAAGAATTCGGAGTACTCTGTCAAGCCTTATTCAGAAACAATAAAGGAGAAACGTACGAACTAAAAAATGAAGAACTACGAGATATATTTACGATTTTCGATGCAAATAACGACCAGTACATTGACAGACAGGAGTTTACCTACTGTTGGCACAACTGGATTAAAGTCGTACGTAATATTTTGTTTCAATACGCTACTTTAGGGGTGACAGTAAATTGCAAAGTTTTTTTGATGCTTTGATTCTAAACAATTAAATTACATAATTATGTCATGTCTATAGGGGGTTTAGTTTAAAATATTTTTATACACTTGTATTTATGAAAAACTTTCATGGCGTAAATTCCAGCTAAAAATTGGTTTTATTATTCATAGCTAAATAAATCAGTTACTTATTAAGCAGAAATATTTCTAGAAGTTTTAAATGAAATAAGGTGAAAATACTCCAGATAATTTGGTTTATATAATATTAATATAATCTTAAATAATGATGTGGCGTCACAGTGATTTTATTAGACAAAAATTATATGAATTATTTTTATTGTTGAGATCTCTTAGAAATTCTATACAAGTTGCAAATTTATCAATATATTTATACACATAGGGTTGCTGTATATGCAAACAAATTGCAGCCCATAGACCAATTTTAGAAGAAACACTGGAACATGGCATACTCATCATATATTTATAGACTACAAGGCAGAGTACTACTCTGTAAATAAAAGAGAAATGTTCAAAGCGATGTTAGAGATAGTAGTACCGAATCAGTTTGCACCGGTTCAATATATAACAAATCAATACAAATCCTTGCCTATGCTGATGATATGAATATTGTTGGGAGGACGGAATACACTGTACGAGAGGTGTACGTAGCAGTAAAAGAATCAAAAATGGGCTTAACCTTCGGAGTACGAAGACTGGGTCAAGTGTGACCCGAAATTCACTGATTTCTTAAGATTTTATGAAATATTTTTTTTACAAATCCGATTGATCGTAAGTTCTCCTTATTTGTTTCAATCTATTTTTTCGTGTATCATTCGTTAACATGCAAATTACAGTTTTTCCTCTACGTAACATCTATGACGCCGGGTCAGTCCTGACCCAGTCTTCGGATTTCAAAGAATATTTTCAATATGTTTGAGGTAAACGTAAAACGTAGCCGCCTCTGTTTACCAGTGAACGTATTCAAGGCTAAATGATTATGTTTGTAGAAATATTAGTAGACAGAAGTTAACCTTGGGAGTAAATATAGTGTCTAATAGGCATATTCTATGAGAACGTCCGAGACGAGAGGTCTAACTTCGGTGTAAAGCGGTATTTCACGTTTGTTTATAAATTTAATGCAAGCATAGATCTTAAAGTGTGCAGTATTATATCAAAATATGCAAAAAGAATAAACCTTTGAGTGAAGCTGAGTTGTATGCCTTACTCCTATCAAATAGTGAAGAAGATGACGTTGCAGAGCTGGAAGCAATACTGAAGCGAGTGATAATGACGGTTGTGAGCGATAATTTAAAGGTAATTTATCAATTATTGAACTCAAGAACCAGGAATTTTAGCGACAACTTCTGAAAATACAGATAATAAACGATCTAACGTGTCTGATGTTATGTGCGAAGGACGAACATGGCGTTATTTAGCTCCAAAAAAGGGTAAGACATTGACATGTAATTTATTACAGAAAAACATAGGTCTCACTACGAAAAGACAAATTGAGACATACATGGAAGCCTTCAATTTATTTTTTGCTGATAGTATGATGTCAATGATTCTCGAGTATACCAATAAGAGAGCTATTGAGTTCATAGCTGCGTATAACAGTAAGAACGAGAAAAAAATTAAGGATTGGATTGACGTTGATCTAGTCGAACTGCGTGCTTTCTTTGGTAAGCTTATATTATCTGGAAGGTTCAGAGAGTCTCATAATTTATGGTCCAATACAAATAATGCATTTACGCGTCCTATTTATAAAACATCTCTAAGCCGGGATATATTTATAAGTATTTTAAAGTATATTCGCTTTGATAATTTGGATACGAGAGCAGAAAGAAGAGAACGAGATAAATTAGCTCCTATTCGAGAAAACTCTGATCTATTTGCCCAAAATTGTAGGGAATCATATGAACCATCTGCTTTTGGTACTATCGACGAGAAGCTTTTAGATTTTTAGGGGACGTTGTCCATTTCTGATTTATATACCTAGTAAACCGAAAAAATACGGTATAAAGGTTTGGACTCTATGTGACGCTGAAAATTTTTATTGCTGTAACTTTGAGATATATACTGGAAAGATTGGTGATCAATCGGAACATAACCAAGGCCCAAGAGTTGTCAAAACTCTTGCAGAACATTGGTATAGGTCTGGTCGAAATATTATAACTGATAATTTTTACCGACATTGCTTTATCTAAAGGACACTTATCAAAAAACTCAACTCAACTGTTTATCAAAAAACAAAATTTGTGTAAACAAAGAGTTTACACAAATCATTGCTTGAAATGACAGATCACTCACTGTATTCTTCAAAATTTTTGTTCACTAGAAACATTACTTTAGTTTCATATGTAACCAAGCCTAACAGGTTTGTTGTATTATTGTGAATACCAAAAGTTTTTTTTTTTTTATTTTTTTATTTAAAATTAACGTGTCTCGACAGCTTATGGTCATTGACACGGGTACAGTAGTTTACAACATTATACATATTTTATATAGGTATAGGTACAAGAATTTAATATGAACATTTTTTTTTTTTTATAGAAAGGTTAGCACAATAAAGCTTATCACTATGCACTGTTTATATTAGCTGAAATAAACTTGTTTCTTTTAAAAATCTAAGAACACTGTCAAAACGGTTTGGAACACTGAGAATGTCTTTTAGATTTCCTTTTAGGCTGTGCTTGTTTCTGGAAGAGTCATACTGGCAGCAGTCCACTATCACGTGTTTGATGGAAAGGACGTTATTACAGTAGTGGCATACTGGAGGGTTTTCTGATGCCATAAGGTATCCATGTGTGAGACGTGTATGCCCTATTCGTAGTCGGTGAAGAACTGATTTTTCTTTCCTGTTCATAGAGGAGATATTGACGCGAGATAAGTTGGGCTGAACTTCATGCAGCTTAGTTTTTGTTTTACTCCACAGGTCCGCCCATGAGCTGAGGATTTTTTGTTTTACCAATATTTTAAGATCCGTATGGATTTGGACCTCTTGGAAGGCTATGTCAGAAGAACATGCTGCTTTAGCGGCTTGGTCTGCTTTTTCGTTTCCCAATATACCAACATGAGATGGAGTCCAGATCATTACGACTTTTATGTTAGCAGAATATAGTTGGTTACAGATAGTGTGGATTTCCTGGACTAGTGGGTTTTTCGAGAAATTGCATCTTATTGAATAAATCGAGGAAAGAGAATCAGTGCAAATGGCGATTTTTATGCTTTCATTTGAAGTAGGACGGATGGAAGTCTTTAATGCTTGGAGTATTCCATATAATTCTGCGGTATAGATACTACAACTTTTAGGCAATCGCACAGAGCTTATTGTCGTCGTCAGTGTGGACACAGCAGAGCCACAACAGTCTTCATTCTTGGATGCATCGGTGTATAAAATTTCATCAAATTGTGTTAAGTTAAGGATGTTTTGGAAGGATTTTCTAAGGATTAAGTTTGGGGTTTCTGTTTTGTCGAATCTGCATAAATCAGTATTGAATATTGGAAGATTGTGCATCCATGGAGCTGTCTTGGGGGTATAAATAGAAGTAGTATTGGAGAGGTTGATGGAATCTAATAAAGGAGATAATATTTGTGGTAATGTGAGAGACTGATTGGAAGCGTTTACTGGGGGAGGTTCTATGGGATTGATTAGATTTATTACCGGGTTACTTGGGTTTGCTGATATTCTTACAAAGTATGAAAGTAGAAGCTGCTGCCTTCTTAGATGGAGTGGTGGCTCTGAAGATTCAACGCACAGACTTTCGGCGGGGCTTGATTTGAAAACACCGAGGCATAGTCGTAGGGATGTATTTTGAATCGTGTTTAGAGACTTTAGTAGGGAGTTACTAGATGTCATATAAAGAATACTGCCATAATCTAGCTTAGAGCGAATTAACGCTCTATATATTTTAAGAAGAGATTCTTCGTCAGCTCCCCAAGAAAAGCTAGCAAGAGATTTAAGTAAATTGATTCTTTGGGTACAGTTTCCTTTAAGTTTCTGAATATGCTGTCTCCAGATAAGCTTTTTATCAAAGGTGATACCAAGAAGTGTCAAATAATTAACTGTTTGTAAACGAAGTCCGTTTAGAGTTATAGAGGGTGGATTAGGTCTATGCTTTTTGGTAAAGTGAATTACTTTGGATTTAGGAGCTGAAAACACAAATCCAGCACGCGTAGACCAGGTGCCTATTTTGTTTATTGTGTTTTGTAGCAAAGTGCTGGTGGTAGCTGTGACTCTGCCTCGGCAGTATAATATAATATCATCAGCATATATCGAGTACCTGACTGGTGGTTCTATATATGAGGAAAAGTCATTCATGCTAAGTAAAAATAAGGTAGTGCTTAAGACTGAGCCCTGAGGCAAACCGTTGTCCAAAGCGTGTGGTTTTGATATTTTTCCATTTGTTAATACTCTAAAATATCGACTTGTTAAAAAATTTTTTAAAAATAAATAAATGTTACCAGTTAAATTATATTCCGTTAATTTTCTTAGAATTAAAAGTCTTTGTACAGTGTCGAAGGCACTTTGGATATCTAAAGTTACTGCTATGACTTCGCTTCTATTCGAAAATGCATTAACAATGTCAGTATGTAGTGTGACCAGGTTATCTATTGTACTTCGATTTGATCTGAAACCTGTTTGGAATGGGTCAAGGATATTATTTCTTTCTAGATACCATAGTAAGCGTTTATTGACCATCTTTTCTAACAGTTTACATAGTGAACAAGTGAGAGAAATTGGTCTATATGATTTCAGAAGATTTGGAGATGAGTCATTCTTTTTAATAGGAATTGTAGTCGCTTGTCGCCATAACGTTGGGAACTGGTTTTGAGACCAGATGTTATTATACAACTCTAACAGTTTGAGATGTGTGTCTGGATGGAGATTTTTTAAGAATATTGATGGGATATCGTCAGGACCGGCTGCTGAGTTTTTCAATGAAGATATGGCTTCGTTTAGTTCTAGGAGATTAAAAGGAAGATTCATAGAGCTGGTGTTAGAAAATATTTTGGGGCTGGAAATGTTGGTATCTGAGTTATTGGAAAGATTCGGAATATTTGACTTATCTGAAAAGTGAGAGGCAAAGATATCTGCAATATGTTGATCATCGGTAACTGTATGATCCTGCAGGGAGATGGCGGCTATTTTGCTGGATGTATTATGACCTTTCATACGTCTTATCTTTGACCACATTTGCGCGGGAGAAGTATCTTTTGTGATTGAACTAACGTATTGATTCCATGAGGATTTCTTACTTTCTTTTAAAATACGCCTAGAATTGGCCCTAAGTTTTTTAAAATTTATTAAATCCGTGGTGGTACGGGTCTTCCGGAATTTATTTAATGCTTTTTTGCATTGTTTGACAGCTATTTTGCACGACTCATTCCACCACGGAACAGGTTTCTTGGAAGGATCAATCGCGCATTTACCAATACATTCCTCAGCAGATTCAGTTAAACAATTATTTAATAGTTTTACATCTGTATCTATATCATTGTTAAAAAGTAATTCATCGGTTTTTCCCTTAACAGTGGTTCTGAAAAGATCCCAGTTTGCTTGAGTGATTTTCCATTTTGTTATAATTCTCGAGGGCATTTTTGACTGGTCAGAGATAAGAATAGGAAAATGATTACTATCATAGAGACTGTTTAATGTGTACCATGAAAGTAAAGGAAATATTCCTGGATTACAGAAAGATAAATCTATGGAAGAGAAACTACCTGATTGGATGTGAAAGTATGTACTACTTCCTGAATTTAGTAAGTTTATATTTACGTTATTTAGGAAATTTTCGATTGTTTTACCTCTTCCAAATGTGTTTTCGGATCCCCACATAGTATTATGTGCATTAAAGTCACCTACTAAGATAAAAGGTGTAGGAAGCTGAGAAGTTAAATCTTCAAGATCGGAACTTATTAAACAGTAGTTTGGAGGGATGTATATGCAACAAATTGTAATTTTGTAGGGACACCAAGCTGTAACGGCTATAGCTTCGAGGTTTGTGTTTAGCGGAAATTCTTTATGGAAAATATCAGTGGAAACAAAAATTGATGCTCCGCCACTGGCACGAAGTTGGGTGGTTCGAATATAGTGGTAACCTGTAAAATTTTTAAGTTGTCCGGAATATTTATCAGTGAAGTTTGTTTCTTGTAGGCATAGAAAGTCAGGAGAAGACTCAGATATGAGCTGTTCAAGGCGTGGACGACGGGGATAAAATCCGTCACAATTCCATTGTATCAGTGTGAAGGTTGAAATTAATATGTAGAGTGTTTGGATGTTTGCGAGGTTTGTGAACTATCAGACAGGTATTCTTTATCACAAGCATCCTGGGAATTATCAAGACTGTTTATACTTTCAGAATCATCTGTTGCAGAATGTATTTTAGTTTTAATTTTTTTAATTAAGCGTGTAATTCTGATTTTTGTAGACCTATCTTTAAAATTAGGGTTTATTGATTGCAAAGTTAAAATGAGTGATTTAATATCTGTTGTGAATTTAAATGCTTCTGAGACAGGGTCACAGCTGCCGTAAGCGTTCTCGATAAAGGCAATTATATTATCAGGAGGAACTGCAAAAGCTTCTGGGTTTTGTTTATAGGCTTCGTGTATTGCTTGCTTGGAGTCAGTGGATAGACTGGGGTCGAGAGAAGAACTACGTTTTCGTTTCTTTTTTGTGTTGGAGGTGCTAGAAGAACTAGGAACTGTTTGTTTGGGAGGAAACATAGTTTGTTCTATTGCAGGGTTTTCCCCAGATTGAAGGGTCTTATCGCTTATAGATGATACAGATGAGCGTGGCCTTTTCTGTGAAAGATGAGAATTTAAACATAGTTTATCTGACTTTTCAGATATTGTATCATTTTCGCAATTCTCTGGGGAAGAAGACAAATAAAATAGATTTGTTTGGAAAGGAGATGATTCAGAATGAGATGGAAATTGTGTATTCTGTTGCTGTGACGTTGATTCGGTGGGGGGATTTGGGAGGACATGGGAAACAGTAGGATTTTCAGATAATAAGTTGTCAGATGAAGTATTGGGACAATTAGAAGCAACATGTCCCGATTGTTTGCATAAGAAACATTCCATTTTATCCGTAGACAGAAAAATTCTATTATCATTGCCTTCAAAAGGAATTAACAAGGAGGTGTGAAGCTCAAAATTATCAGAGGGAGGAAAAATATATACTTGACGGCGGAAGCTAAGTATGTGGGAGTATTCATCACCTGGAATGCCCGCTTTAAGAAAGGACACGGGGGAGGCTATTTGGAAACCAAGACTTTTCACTGCATTTTCGGCCAGTTCATGGGGAATGTAAGGAGAGATGTTCGAAATTAATATTCTTTTTGTTGGGGAGACAAGTTTACGAATACTTAAAGTAAGGCGTCCGATTTGAACGGTTGGATGGGATTTCAGAAGTTGATCAACGAGATTTGAGTTCACTAGATATATGCAGATCCTATTGTTAGATATTCTGGATGCAAAGGAAATATTTTTTGGTCCGATGATGTCACCAATGGCTTTAACGTAGTCTAGAAGTTTAAGGTTTTCTTCTGCGTGAAGAACTATCGCCTGTTCTTTTTTTGGAAAAGATGGTTTCGGTGTAGATTTTGCAGCGGTTACGTATGAAAGAGGTGTAGTTGTTGGAATGTTGTTTGTAGCAGTTTGAAGGGCCATTGTTAAGGTAGAAACTGTAGGAGTATTGTTTATATTTGTACTGTCCATGTAAATACAGACAGTAACCTCGTTTTATTTCTCTTCTTTAACTAATTTTGCTATCCAAATTTGTATTAAAATCCATTGAATTGGATGGCCAGCAAGAACCAGCAGACTGGTAAAACCAGTCTCCGGTATGCACTTTGTATAAATTTAATATAATTTATATGATTTAATAATATAACAAAAGCAATACGTACAAAACTTGTCCAGAAATCACTTTTCGAAATTACACTATTAAATCTAAATTAAACACTAATTACTACCGATAAGGCAAACTCGATTTTAATTGTACTTGGCACACGTCTTACTCGTTCGAGTACTAGAACAGGAATCCACCAAAAGTTTAAACCAAAGATTATTTTTACAAAACCAAAAGTGGATATTTTGGATAAATTGATCCAAGAGTACACATGTAAAAGAGCAACCAGAAGATGGCCCTTACGTTATTTTTTAACTTTTTGGATATTTTATGCTCCAATGCTTTCGTTCTATGGAATATGAAAAATTTAGAAAACTATTTCTGGAGGAGCTTGGAAAACAATTAAAACGAAGAGCTGAAGCAATACAAGAAGAACCCACCGGGTACCATAAATCCGTAATCGCTGCAATAGAGACCACCGGTGTTAGTGTAAAAAAGCAAATAGAAGTGCCGCAATCTGCCACAAAACGAGGTTGTTGTTATTCTTGTAGGGGTAGTGACAATAAATATTCAAAAAGGTGTGGCATATGTAAAAGATTCGTTTGTAATACTCATTCAAAACGCGAAGAAGTCCATATTGTCAAAATTAAATGCAACTACTGCCAAAAAGGCCAGGATGGTGAACCATCTTAAAAAATTTAAATACAATAATTTAGGATTATAATTTTTATGTCTTTGTTTTTTGTTGAATTAAAGATACTGTTTAATAATATTGACTATTTAAAACACCCTTATAAATAAAATGAGAATGGATCACGCTTGACCCATCATCGTAATCTAAGTAAGTAAAATAATCTCCGTACTCCAAAGGTTCTCCGAAGAAAAAGAACAGAGATTCCTTGGTAACATTTATGAAGACATAAGAAATATGAGAATAAGTGCTTGGCGGAGGAAGGCGATGGATAGGGACGACTGGCGGGAAATTCTTGAGGAGGCTAGGACCCACACAGAGTTGTCAAGCCAGAATACTGATTACTTATACAGTGTTCGGGATTATCTTTAATATAATTTCGTATTATTAAAGTCACTTCATTAATTTCCTTATATTATTAGTAGGAGCGATATTGATAAAAACTTTATATAGAACTTATTAAAGTTCTTGATTCTTCTTTTGTACTTTATCAGACATAATTATGTCAACAGTGTCAGGAGTAAGTATCCTACAAACTGAATAGCACACTTGAATAACTTATTCTTGGAAAAATTAATAGATTAAAACGAGCAAAATATTTCACGTTATTGTAATCAAAAAGTATTAAAGAGAACTATAAATTTTACATCAAAAATGAGTCATTTTAGCTTTTTGTTTTGATCATCGTCAAGAGAAATTACTTTAAATGTCCTCCTCTTCTGGCCTTCTTTGTGCTAGTTGAGTCTGTAATTGTTTCGAAATAACCTCAATTATAAATAAATAAGATGCCGCACTGAAATTGCATGGTCAACTTTTAACAGAATAAGGAAACTTTTCTTTAATTACAATGTCAATATAATGCTCTGGATAAGAATGCTTCCATGTTACACTTTCTTTACACTTTTATATGGGCTTGAGGCCTGGACACTAATGAAAGAGAGGAGAAAAATACTAAGTAATAGAAGCAAAAAATACCATGAGCTTAGAGAGATAAGTAAAAGAATACAAAAATGTATTATTTATGTATCAAGATAGACAACCGAAAGTATAAAAGTGAACAAATCTAACAAACGATTGAAAATAACAAGAGTCTCAAAGTTCAAAGGAGATAATTGACAAATGCAAAAAGAAATAATTAAATTAAAGGATAGAGATATAAATATCATCACCAATAGAGATGAATTACTTAGAGTAGTGGAATTATACAAAAATTCAGAAAAGTTAAAAAATTCAGAAAAAAGATTAGTCAACCAGGGAACGGAATTGATGCCTACTATATTAGCAAACGAAATAAGAAACGCACTAAAGAAAATGAAAAGAAATAAAGCTCCGTGAGAAGATAATATCGTTATAGAAGCCACAAAGATTAGAGGAGATAGATATTTAGAGAATATAAAGAAATTGTCTTTACACTACCTTTTTATGTCTAAATAATTCAAAATATATGAAATTTGGTCCGTCATATTGGATCGGCCATTTTGAATTTTTTAATTTTAAAAATTCGTAATCAACAAGATCGAAAATCTTATACTAGGTACACGTGCATATCCAATTTAATATGCATTTATACTTTTGGACACATTTTCAGCAATTCGTCCCACTGTGCGTTGGGGGAAAGTCGCATAGATTATCGGTACTTTAGAGCTAATACCCAAAAGAGCTTCTAAACAGTGAAAGATCTCATATTTAGGCCATATTGTAAGAGGCGATAAATATAATCTTCAAAAAACCATTTTCTTTTTTTTAGTCTTTACTACTCTATTTGTTGTCATTCGGCTTATATGATCGCTCCCTATTTCTTACCCAGTTCTTGATGTTCTTCACCTTGCATCTATGTTGTATAGCTGTACTTGTAGATCTGTCCCATAGTGTCTTACCATCAATTTTTCTAAGTGTTTTCATCTCTGCTGTTTCTAACATTTTTTTTTGTACTCTCAGTGTCAGGTCGTATTTCTGCCGTGTATATCATTATTGGTGTGATGACTGTTCTGTAAATTCTGCTTTTCATTTCTTTCCCGATATTTTTATTTCTCCATATTGTTTTATTCAGGCAGCCTGCGGCTCTGTTTGCTCTGTTCACTTGATCTTTCACTCTTAAACTCCATCACTTGTTCTATTATCTGACCTTCCAGCTCCGATTTACATCTTAGTAAATTTGTTGTTGTAACCACACATTTTTTCTTTTTTGGGGAAATTAACATGTTAAATTATCTGACGGTTATATTACATTGGTGCAGCATACGTTGTAAATCGTCTTCTCTTTGAGAAAGCAGTATTGCGTCGACTGCATAGCAGATTCTTTTAAGTTGTTTTTCTCCCATTTGGTATAATTTTTTAGTTATTACTTTTTTTTATTATTTCATCCATAATCAGGTTGAACAATAGGGACTCAGGGAATCTCCCTGTCTTATTCCATTGTCATCTTCAATATGGTCGATTAGTTCTTTTTCTACTTTTACTTTTCTTGTGCTGTTTTGGTAGATATTTTCGATCGTTTTGATTATTCCTAGAGGTATCTCTCTTGCGTACAATAAATGGATAACGTCCTTTAATTTTACCCGGTTAAATGCGTTTTTAAGGTGCATGAAACATAGATATGACGGTTTGCTCTATCCTAATGATTTCTATTGCACTTGCCTCATTATAAATATAGCATCGGTGCATGATCTTCCCGACCTAAAACCTTGTTGTTCTTGTGCTAGTGTTATAATTTCATTTCGTGTACATCAAAACCATTTTAATGTCCAAAATTAAAGGTCCGAAAGGACAAGGTCACAAACAACGCTTTTGGTTCAGAGACATAAGAAACTGGTGTGGCATACCTGATATTAGTACAGTAATAAGAAGAGAATAAGAAGGATACCTACCTATAATCTAACTAGCACGCAAGCCTACACGCTGCATAGCGTAGGCACCAAAAGAAGAAGAAACTACAATAGATATGACACTAACCGTACATCTTTTGCTTAACACAAATTAACATGTGATAACAAACTTATTAAGTGTTTTCAAGGGCATTTTAATGTGTCCATTATTCTTGTTACTTATTTTTCTTTTGTTAAGTATTTCTACATGCTTCATTGATTATCATAAAGCATTTGATACAGTAAAACACGACAAGCTGATGGAGATATTAACAAATATTGGAATAAACACCTGTGATTTAAGAATTATTAGCAATCTTTACTGAAATAAAATATCGCCTATCCGTACAGAGGCAGGAGAATCTGACGATATCAAAATCAAACGTGGGGTCCGACAAGGATGTATACTATCACCCCTGCTGTTTAATTTATACTGAGAGGAAATTTTTCAAGAAGCAGTAGAAGATGTTGAAACCGGAATTCGAATTAGCGGAGAATGTATCAATAACATCAGATACGCCGGAGACCGATATGGACATATGGGATACAGCTATGGGGCTGTACAAAAGAAAGTAACATCCAAATTATACAACGATATCAGAATAAATTATTAAGGAACATCGTTAACGCTCCATGGTACTTAAGAAACTGTGATCTTCATCGAGTCCTCCAGATGGATACGGTTATCCAGACAATAAGTAAGTTTGCCGAGAGTCATGAACAAAGGCTCTCGAACCACGTGAATGTCGAGACCATCAAACTCCTAGACAACGCCAACCAGATAAGAAGACTTAAGAGAACGAAGCCGTTTGAGTTAGTGCTATAAGTGAGTGAAAGTGAAAAAGCAGAGCAAATCGCGGCTAAAGTGTACACGTTAGCTAGTAGTACTATAATGTATTAGAGCCTAAGGAATATTGCTGAATGTAACCTTAGATAAGTTTTTTGTAATATTTGTATATAGAACTAACTTGCTTATTGATCAGAGTGAATGATCAGATAGCAATAATCATAAGATTCCTGTTGGAGTTTTATTAAATAAAAAAAAATCAGATACGCGGATGACACGCTGGTATTCGCTGACGGTTATGAAGCCCTCCAGAAGTTAATAAATAGAATCACAGAAGTGATATAGACTTTCACTGAACACTAAGAAAACAAAATGTATGATGATCTCTAAGAAGGAACATCAAATTGAAAGAATCAGTATGAATGGTCAACCAATAGAAAGAGTAAAAACATACACCTACCCTGGTACGAACGTCAATAAAAATTGGGACCATTCCCTAGAAATACAATCTAGGATAGAGAAAGCAAGATCTACATTTCAAAAAATGGCTAAGCTATTCAAATGCTACAATTTATCAGTACCCATAAAAATCAGGTTACTACGATGTTATATCTTTTTTACACCGTTGTATGGAGTTGAGTCCTGGACTCTCACAGACGCTACCCGTTAGAAAATTGAGGCTTTCCAAGTGTGGCTTTATCGTAGAATCTAGAAGATATCCTATACAAACACGTTACTGACCAGGACGTTTTATTAATAATCCAAAAAGGAAAAGAGTTGCTAACCACAATAAAAACAGCCAAAATTGAATATCTCGGTCACATCATGAGGAACAGCGAAAGATATGGATTGCTGCAATTAATTCTTCAAGGAAAAGAAGAAGGAAAACGATGGCCAGGAAGGCGAAGAATTTCCTGGCTGACAAATCTACGTACGTACCACAAATATTTTCAGAGCCGCAGTTTTTCGCCAACATCCGAAACGGATAGGCAGTACAACAAGAAGAAGAGTATTAACTTCAGAAACTCATGGATGTAAGTATTAATTAAAATTTGATTAAAATTAAATAAAATAAAATTTTTCCTACCCTACAGTGTTTATTCGATATTACAGAACACTGGATCTTAATAAATCTCTTAAAAAATAGTCGACACCCCTTATTAGTATATTAAAATGTATCTTTACGCAGATTACGCAGAATATACAAAAAGATATAACATCCAAACCAGTTCAAGCAGTTATTGGAGACGTCTTCAACAAATTCTTCTAAAGAGGCGATACGAGGTAATAAAATAAACAGAAAATATTTAAAGCATCGACAAGACGCTGAATATATACACAATTCTAAAACTATAAAATAAAACATAACAAAACCTCAATATAATATGATTGGAACAAATCTTAACAATTAAAATAATAGCAGAAATTTAAAGCGGATAACATTGACTTGCGTTTAAAAATTAAATTATATTATAAAATATGTACACCCATCTTAAAACGAAAATATGTAGCAAGTGTATAAGTACTAGTTGTTTTAGGTTGTACTTTACAAGTCTGGGCACTACAAAGATAAAACATTACAAAAGGAAAAGATCAAACATAAAAATAAGCATAATATATCAAGCATATAAAACATAAACATTGAATAATAACCGATTGGATTAGGGAAGCAGCAAATGCCATAGACGTTACAGAACAAGTTTTAAAACTAAAATGGAAATTTTTAGGTTCTACCGTTGATTGAATAGGGTTATTCAATCAACGGTTCTACTATTCGACAAAAGGATGATATATGAAATGTGCAGATAATCTTCAGACAAAATGCAGGATCCATATAATAAAGATAAGTTAAAGAGACTAACGCGGCTTATGTCTAAAAATAGATAAAATATGGTACGATAGTAGATACCAAATTGTGAATAAATAAAAACATTTGTAATATGTTGAGAAAAAAGTTTAATTTAAAATTGTAACTACTAGTGGTACATACGTGTAGTCAGAGTAGTTTAATACTGTAGTCAATGTATAATCAATCTTTCCTAAGTTAATGACAAAGTGTACAACACGTTTCCCTCAACTTAAACCCTATTCAATCAAATTTCATGCACGGCTGATATCAGCTTTAACCTTCGACATATAAAACGTAATTACCCTGGTTAATAGAACTGCGATTAGGGGTGAATTGGAGTTCATTATAAATTGTATGAACCTTCTCACATAGCGGCTGCAATCAATATTATCGCGGGAAAGCTAACGACCTAAATACCACTTAAAAAAGTGGTACAGATTACCAGATAGTTTGTCTGCATGGTGGGTAGTTTGCCAAAAAACTGTTAATCAATTTGTTTAATTGAAATGCGGTTTTTACCAGAAAAGTATTACTTTACAGTCAGTTTTAATTAAACTAGATAAATTGATTGTTGGACACGAAAATTTTTTTAATCAATACTGCGTTAATGACAGTCATAAAATTAAAAATAAAACAATTAAGTTTAATCATTGGTAGTTAGTAATTCTGAGAAACTAATTCTCTAAAAACTCTACAAACTAACTAAAACTGTGGCAAATATCAAAAGAGATATAGCAAAGATTGGAGTTACCTTTCTGACAGAAACTGATTGACAACTGACTTAGTGGTAAGACTTAGTCATGAACTCCCCTGTAAAGTTTTAAAAATATTTCTGTATAGGTTCAATAATTCCATAATTACCATAATTAATTAGCAGTTGAAAGGGTATTGTTTTTCTGGAAATACAAAATTCAAAGATAATTGCAGGACTGGCCCTATAGTAAAATATCTTCAATTTAGTAAAATACAAAAACAGTAGTTACAGTCTGCCACCTGAATACGTTTTATATAACTTACACCTGACTGAAAATTGAGCCTGAGTCAATTGGCCACCAAAATAGACGACCAAAAAATTATACTGAAGATTCAAGAACGGAAAATAGATAATTTGAAATTTTTGTCGTAATATTTCAATTTCTATTTTAAATCAACGTCCAAATTATTTCTGATATTATATATTATGGTATAACGTAACGTGTCCAAAAGCTGATTATAAATTTTTGTCTAATTGTGTATTTTGTCTAATTTTCGTTTGTTTTATTAAATTTTATAAAAATACTCAGTATATATGTAACTAAAATTTTTACAAACCAGAGATAACCAGACATGTGAGCTCCCACGTTGCATAGGATTAGTCTGGGCAGCGTTTGGTAAATTCTTTTCTTCTTCTTCTTCCTCTTTATAAGCAATTCTGCTTGTTCATTGGCGGATTAAAACCTCTATGGAAGGTTGTCACTCCATCTTTTACGCAGTCGTCCGATACTTCTTCTGCCGATTGGTGACTTATCTCTTGCTATTTTGGCGACACGAGTCTCCTCCATTCTACTTATGTGGTTATTCCATTCTTTTTTCTATTTTGTGTCCATTCATTTATACACTGTACGTTACATTTTCTTCTAATGTCTTTACTTCTCTTTTGATCTCTCAGCATATTTCCTGTAATTCTTCGCAGTACTCTCATCTCTGCCGTTTTCAGTAGCCTTTGCGTTGTGACTGTGTCGGGTCTTGTTTCTGAGGCATATGTCATTATTGGTCTTACACTGGCTTTATAAATCCTGGACTTCATTTCAGTGTTAATGTGTCTGTTTCGCCATATAGTGTTATTAAGGCATCCTGTCAGTCTATTTGCTTTTTGTACTTAATCTCTCACTTCTTTGTCCAGGTCTCCATAGCTAGGAGTGTAATTCCCAGGTACTTTATTTCCATTACTTGTTCAATGCTGATACCGTTTGGTAAATTAAACTATGTATTTAAATCGGATCTACCCATATGTCTCAAAAGGAAAATCTTTTACCAATGTGTGTTACCTGTACTCACTTATGGAGCGGAAACATTAACACTCACAAAAAAAAGGTAGTTAATAAGATTCGCGTGACTCAGATGGCTATGGAGCACCAAATGTTGGGTGCCTCTCTGAGAGACCGAAGCGCAAACGAAGAAATACGTCGTAGAACAAAAACAACAGACGCTATCGAAAAAATCGGGTCGTTAAAATGGAATAGGCAAGACACGTCGGCAGATTATCAGACAACCGACGGACAAAACGTATTGTGCAGTGGAGACCAAGGCAAGAAGCGATACGGAGCAGATGACGTCCACCAACTAGATGGACTTACGACCTGAACCGTGTTAGCAATAACTGGATGCAAGTCGCACAAGACAGAGATAGATGGAAATAGCAGAGGAAGACCTATGTCTAACAGTGGACGCATACAGGTTGATGATGATGTCTATTACAAAATGTCGTGATCAAAGAAAAGGCATTTGCATGCTTCGTTCACTTCGAAAAGGCATTTGATACAGTACAGCATGTAAAATTATGATACAAAATATAGGAATAGATGACAGAGATATTGTGTCATCAGACACTACGTACGGACGATACATTATTTCTGTCAGAGAATATTGAAGGTCCAAATTCGGCTTGATCGTATTCACGAAGTGGGAGAGGAAATGGGCATTAAAATAAACTCAAACAAAACCATATTTTTAATCTTTAGCGATCTTCAAACGAAGAATAGCAATTAATAAAACTACTTTTATGAAAACAAAGACATTTCTTTGCAATAATCATCTCAGTTTAGAACTAAGACAAAAAATGGTTAAGTGCTATATTTGGCCTGTACTTTTGTATGGAGAAGAAGTGTGGACACGAAAAGTATCACTTATGAACAGAAATGAAGCATTGGAAATGTGGATTCATAGGAAAATGCTGAAGATATCTTGGACAGCAAGAAAAACTGACGATGAAGTACTAAGCAGGTACAACAAAGATAGAGAATTGCTAAAGATTGTTAAACATCGAAAAATGTTTTATCTGGGACATGTAGTGCGAGGAAATCAATATAGAATATTACAACTGATTCTTAAAGGCAAAATAGAAGGCCGTAGAGGTGTAGAAAGAAAACAGGTTTTTTGGTTAAAAAACATTCGTGAATGGACTGAGATATCAAACGCAGGACAATTATTCCACGTGGCAGAAGATCGAGAAGCCTTCGCAATGGTGATCGCTAACGTCGGGTAACTCTGATATGGCACGCCAAGAAAAAGATTTTTCCCAAGTAAAGTTTCGTAATCAAGGCTCAATTTCGCCCACCCAGAACTAACTAACAGTACTTTTATCTATTTAAATATTTTTTTATACAAGACACACCTTTCCAACTCTATTTAATTTTTCCGTTGTTCACACAGTCTGTGTCGTTTTAACTGACAAGAACCACTTGTTTAAGTCGAGCAAAGAAACATGTTGCTCTCTAAGTATTAAAATCTTTATCCATTGTCATCGACCTAGGGTCGCATTAGAATTTAAAGTTTTAAACATGTAAAACCATATATTGATGTCACCGCTACTACATATTTTAGTGTTAGTTCCAGTATAAACAGAAGGCACTGGGGATGATCTGAACTAGATCGAAAACGTTACGTTATGTACCTGTAAATTTTGGACGACACTTTTAAAAAGTTTTAAATTAAATGTTTTATACCAAGATACAAATTTGAAGTGTTTTACTTCTGTATAAATGATTAATTTTGTGTCCCTTGTTTTGTCGCATATCAAATTTATATTTTTTTATCTGGTTAAAGTCCCGTTGGGAGTCCCAGTTTATCCTGTTCGGACAATTTTATCCTATTTTTGAGGCAACCTTTATCCCTTTTGAGAAACCAAGTTTGTTTCATTGGAAATGTAATATTCTCCTAATTCGAAGGTCATCTTTGTGTCAGTTCGGACGAAAGGACCCATTTATTCTGGGCCGAAGCCACAATCCAGTTAATGTGATAATATTTAAATATTTATTTATTTATATTTAAATTATTGTGAGTATATTCTCCTTATATTCTAAGACAATTCGAGTGATGATACTTTTAAGTTAAGAAAGTTTATATAAAAACCCAAGAGACTGAATTGAGTTACGAGATAGAGTTTAATATTTAAAAGCTTTTTGTTATATATTATTATAGTGCATATTTCATTATGCATTATTAAATATTTTTAATGTTAATATTTTCGTGCAGTCTCTATTTTAAACATGTTTGAACTGAAATGGATTAACTAAATTGCATGTTTTTATTATTTTAAACACATACTTAATCCATTGCAAAGTGGACTTAAATTAAATAAGATGTTTTAAATATATTTTGATATGGTTAATTTCACATTTTTCATTTTTATGATATTTAAACTTTTCTCTTTGGTTTGTAAACATCCCATTTTGTAACAGTTCGTCACTTTCTAATTATAATTTAAAATTAAATAAATAGTCATTTATAATCACTAAGAGTTAGGAAATCCATATTACCTATTTAGAAACTTGGAATTTCGTATTCCCTACTTAGGTATTTCACAATTCATATAGTTGTTAGAGCGTAGTATGCGCGAAACGAAAGATTTGTAACTGCCCTGGGATAAATCATCACTTTTAGAAAGACAGTCAATTGGAATGGCGGGTTAATTCATGTGATTAAGTTTTCAAGAATTTATTTTAAGTTAAGAAAAAGTATTAAATTTAGAGAAAAAGTTATTTGATTTTTATTAGGGAATAAGTATTATTTTGGTTTGTTTTTTCTTGCTGAAATCCATAATTAACCCGGTAAGTCGAAATTTAACATTTAATAAGCAGCCACTTTGAAACATCCTTTTCTAAATTTTATACACCAGCCAAAAGTTGTTTCATTATATCATATTTTTCGGCCTTTGCACTGATAATCTATTATTTTTCCTATTCATTGAACTCATATATTTTATTCCAAAACTCAGATAATTGTTTTAATCTACCTTAGCTCCCAGCAAATTTCATAAAAATCAACTTTTGGGTAAACACTTTATCTTTATACAAGATGAAAAACCTTGGTTTTTCACTTTCTACTTTCAAACATAATGAAAACGGAACAGAATCTGGTCTATTTTTTAGCCGTCTCACTATTTTCACACACACATACTGGAAAATCTTACAGGAAATCATTTGGGAGAACAGAAGTCACACGGGACCTAAAAATTTATCAATTTTTTTCGTTGGGCTTTGGTTTTCGTTCACCAGGATTTGGTCTGTTTCGTTCACCAGAATTGAGTTGGTAAAGAGCTCTTCCAATGCCGTCCATACTAGAGGCCCGAAATCGATCGTAAGACCTCAACAATAATATTCTTTGTTTGTATAATATTTTTTTTGGTACATTTACATATTTCAATTTTATTACGTAACATCCCCCTAAAGGCATTATTTTTTAGTAATGATGAACTGTCATTTCATGTAATAATAATTAACCGTTATTATCATAAATAGTAACTATTTATAAGGGAAAGCTTTAATGCCCCCATAATCCCTCGTATGTCAGGTATTTATATACATATTTAACCCGAGAGCTATTATTATTATTATTTTCGAATATATCATTTTACTTGATGTTCTATTTTTAATCGAAACCGAAGTGTAGAAATACTTCTTTCTAGTAGGAGAGATATACATATTAGATGATAGGGTTATTTTTCATAGTTAGGGGTTCTTTTATATGCAAAAGTTAGGTTTTAACTGTACATAATAGGTCTAAGCAGAAATGAAATTGGGTTGTACATACTATATGTTTTATTAGAACCTTTTTTCGTTTTTGAAAACTAATTAAGACAACCCTTACAGCAAAAAATTAATTAAAATCCTTTGTAAAAGGTACATATTTGTCATTTCAATCAGTTGCTTCCATAAAGTCCTCGTAGACACACCGTCTCAGGACTTGCAACTTCAACGTGGAGTCATATGTCGCCATGTTACCTAATCCAACGGTAACTTTAACATCATAAGTATTTATAAGATATAATGTCGAACAAATATAACTAATTATTTGTTAACGGGTTTTTACCCATATATTTAGTGGCTACATTCATGTACTCCTAGACACCGATGATGGAATGATGTATTCCGAAAACGTTTTGTCTAACACAGCCCGTTTGGGTTTTTAAAAATATATACCTTTTACAAAGGATTTTAATTAATTTTTTAATATATGGTATACAGCCAAATATAGGAACGTAGATTCCTTGTGGACCTTACAGCAACATCAGGTACGTTGGGAAGTAACGTTGATACTTTCCTGGCGCCCACAATATTTTTTTAGTAAGTTCCTTATTTCAGTACTCTTTCCTAGTTAATTTATCATTGATTCTATCAGTTTATCATATTCATTTATAGGTAACTATCTTTTACGTGCGTGCAAATTGGCCGAATTCTCACACATTGTGTGATGTGTTATTATAACAAATTCTTGTTATAATTTCTTTTTTTTTTGGTGATTTAAATATTTAAACACCGTGGCGTCCTGTTTTTGAAGAGTTGTTCTCTTCCCTATTTCTTTTTTGTTGTTTTTTATATATTCTTTCTTCTGTTTTTCACCTCTATTAACGATCGCCCATAATCGATCCGGACTGAGCAGCGATGCCTTCGAGCATATAGTGTATCGGTATTAAATTAACTTCTTAGTAATCTAGATCACATGTATGGTACAATAATTTGTAAAGATTAAAATTTGTAAAAAAAATGTTTTGTATTATTGTAAGTGCCGAATATTTTCCCCGCTATTTTCGAAATTTATTATATTCATGCCTTACCACATTTTCCAATAACATTACTTTATATATTAACATGAATTATTTGGGAGTTGCTTTTACGACCAGTCCTTATTTTCTTTGTGTATGAGGAGTTGTTTGATTATAAGGTTTAGATAAGTTTAATATCACGAGGGTATATTTATTTTTTATTCAAAATAAACGTGATTTGGTCATGTGTTATTTTATCAAATGCTTTTTCATAATCGATAAATTAAACGTACACTTCTTTGTTTACATCCAAGCAGCCTTGGTGTAAGTACATTTATACTAAATAGGGCCTTTCTGATTCCTGAACCATGAGTTGTTAATACGAAAGATTAAGCTACTTTTAGCCACTTTTATTTTGCCATTTCTAAATGATCAACAGATAAGACTTGTTCAAATAGAAATTTTATTTAGTGAAACTTTTATTACCGATTTAAAAAAAAATATGTTTTGTTTAGATTGTGCGACCCATCTCAGCAATCCTAGTAATTGACGTCCAAAATGATTTTATCTGTGGAACTCTAGACATCCGAAACTGTCCAGCTAAGCAGAATCCCGAAGAAATTATTCCACCAATCAACAGTCTTCTGGATACCATAGAATTTGATGCCATATTTTATTCGTACGACTGGCATCCTAGTGATCATGTGTCATTCATCGACAATATAAATTTGAGAAAGTTACATGAAAGTAGTCCTATTACCGATCCCGAAAAAGTGCAAATGTATGATACGGTAGTATTCGAGGGTGATCCTCCAATGACCCAAAGACTATGGCCAAGACATTGTGTGCAGAATACTTGGGGTAGTGAGCTACACAAAGACCTGAAGGTAAATACGATTTTTTAAAACTAAAATCATTAACATATATGGTACTGTCACGTTTTTTAAATATCTCTTTGAAATATGAAAGTAGTATACTTTTCCTAACACATTTAGTTTTACATGAAAACTTGTATTTTAACCTAGTTTCCTTATAGTTGTTATTTATATTAGGGTATAACACATATTACAATTGGATTTTAAATGTCTTAAAGTCTATTGTCTCATAAGTAACCACTTCAGTAGAGTGTAATTTTGACCCCACCATGGGATCTGTCACGTTGACCTGAGGTGATTATTCTTTCAAATCTTAAACAGGTTAATAATCACAAGCTACTTGATCGTATTTTGTATAAAAATATACAAATCTTACGTTATAAGTGAATATTATGCTCTTTTTTCTCATGATAAATATTTTAAGGACCATTTTTAAAATATCCAATCTAAGTATACCATTCAATCGCTTGAAGGTTTTTGGTTTAAGTTTGCTGATCTAACGATAAACATTAGTCACTTTTATGGCTTAAGTACATAGAAAGTATTTTCCAGTCCAGTAACAAATATTTTACCTATAACATAAACCCAATTTTAAAAATATACAGATTTTAGAAAGATGCTCAAATTATAATAAAATATGTATACTGGACATAATTCATATTGTAAGGAAAATCAGCTCAGGCAACCAAAGCGAAAAAGATCAGGTGATAATAAGTGCACAGAAACATTACAAAGGTCTCGTTACTCAAAATCGGGAGCGTCATTGGAGTGGGTAGGGATATGACTAATATAAGAATATTGGATAGATAACAAATATATAATAAATAGATACCAGATTGACCTACAAAAGCCAAAAAATACTGAATACAGCTAAACTGCAAAAGATTGGTCGCCAATAAATCTTCATCCAAGATTTATACAGGACTAAAATCGTCAGAAAACATATAAAAGAATTACATAAGCAAAACTATTAACATTAACATACTTAATTATATGATTCAAAAAAGTTATATCGTCAATAAAACAATACAAAAAGTTATATCGTTATAAAATATCTTTTCGTACTCAATTATCAAAATTTTAGGTTTAAGACGTTCGTTAAATCTTACGGTATGTGTTTCTAAACAAAGAAAGGGCACTGATCCACAGGTCGAATCCCTTTCTTACCTCGTCGGCAAAAAGACTATCAAGAAGGAAGATTGGTGACATAGTGACGTGTAAGTAGCTTGGCGTTAAAACTTTATAGATCACACAACCGTATCACCAGCTATCGCAATAACAAAACTAACAATCTAGTGAAATCTGGACGTTTTGATATTTTATACCTTTTTTCCAGGCGATTTGAAAACACTCATGTAAAATTTTTTATTAGGAAATACAAATAATATAATAGGTCTTATATAACGTGGGAACTTATGTACGGCGTACTAAGATGTAATAAAAACACTCTACGAGATAGTGTAGTCACGTCTTAGTGTAACACTCACAAAAATTTTAAGGGCTGGAAAAATACTGTACATATACACAATATTAAACAATATTAAAAAACAACCAATGTGTATCAATAATTAAACTGATATCAAAGAGCTCTGCCATGCATATTGTAATTTATTTATTTAAGTATAAACACATTTACTATGGTACTGTCAAATATTACATCTGGAGATGCACAGACAAAATGAATAATGTATATTCGCTTTTAAGGAGTTGCTTGTTTCTCATAATTTTTAGTTTAAAATATTTAAATAATTCTTTAGTGTTGATCACTTACTTTTGGTTTTAAATCATTGAAAATATTGCTGATTGTTATGTCTGATTACTGTATTTTCCATATTCCATTAGGGTATGAATAACAGTAATATAAAGTATCTCGGGTTATATTAGACTGGAAACTTACCTGAAACTGGCAATTATAAAAAATAACATGCAGTGCAGTTAAAATATTTATGAGGGTCAGGCGTGTGTATGAGAAAAAATGGAGATTAAAACCAGACATGGTGCACTGGGTATACACTATGGTGATTAATCCCTCAATACCTATGCAGAGACGATGTGGTGGACTAAGACACATCAAACAGCTGCAAAAGCAAAACTTAGCAAGGTGCAAAGACTTGCGAGCATGGGGATAGCTGGTGCTATGCAAACAGCAGCTATGGAGGCATGCCTACCTTGCATTTCCGTCAGGGCACCATCCCTGACGGAAAGCCGTCAGAATAAAACAATTACTGAAACTTTGCAATGAAGAGACAGGGAATATGAGTATCACAAGGACTATGATAAAGGACATTTTTAATGAGAAACCAATCACATGACAAAAAGATATAATTTTAAGAATTCATACAGGGTGTCTCTTCCAGCCTGGCATGTATGGAGAAACAAGGAGTACCACAACCAACATGGTAAGATCTGGGATACAGACAAAGGGAAATAAATGAGAGAGGCCTCTAAAAGGAGCATATACATATATTGACTGACAGTCAAGCGATATTGAAGGCGTGTCAGAAAGTGACGTTCACGCTGGTGTGGAACTACATCAAAGAACTGAATAAACTGAGAGACCGGAACAAGATTGAGCTTGTCTGGGTACCAGGGCATCGAAAGCAACGAAAAAGTAGATCAACTTGCAAAATGAAAATCGAACGCATCAAGCGGACCGGTTATAACTCTGAGAGTGCCAAGAGCTGCATTACGTAGGGCTGTGGAGGACGGAATTAGAGAGTTATGAGTGATATTAGGAGAGAATTTCAACCAAACACAGAAAAATCTTCATTGGTGGACCATGTACAAAAAAACAGAGGAATTGCTCCATATTGGCAGGAACAAACTAAGAACAGTAACAGGAATGTTGACAGGGTATGCACCAGTAAAAGAATTTCTGAATAAAGTAGGCATTTACAACGGATACCGTAACTTCTGTGATAAAGAACAAGAAACTCTTAAACATGTATTATAGAATTGCGAGGCGCTTGGCCACAAAAGACAAAAAATATATGGGCGGTCAAGAGTAGAACCTGGTATATTTAGGACACACCAAGTAAAAGACCTATACAAACTTCTACGGGATACAAAAATTCTAGACTGGGTGTAGGAAACAACAATGGGTAGCAAATACAATAAGCTACAGCTTCAGTGATAACGGAGATCCTTTGCGTAAGACGTGCTCAGGTGGGAAAAAAATAGTAATATTGACTTGACAAATGTCATGAGCTGGAGTTTTTTCGAATATCGTTAGTATGGCCTAATCTGAATCTGACATAGCTTATGGCCTAATCGGTGTCTGTATTTTCAACTATTGAGCTCCATTTAGGTTTAGATAGTCCGTTTCATATAAGGAAAATACACTTTTGTCATTATTGTAGAATTTTCATATTTGTGGGTTTTGTGACTTTGAGATGCGCTTCTTCATTTCCTAGAATAATCACCAGCCAATCTAAATTTCCAGATAAAAATACACAAAAAGTAGAATATATTAATTCATCATCATCATTGGTGCTACAGCCCTATAAAAGAGCCTCGACCTTCCCAAGTCTACTACGCCAGTCAGTTCTATCCATTGCCAACTGTTGCCAGTTTGCTGCGCCTATTTGTCTACCATCCTCATCTACACCATCCCTCCATCTGAGTTTTGGTCTACCCCTACTTCTAATTCCCACAGGTTGTGACATAAGGATTCTTCTAGGAGGGTTGTTCTGCTGTGATCTTGCCAGATGTCCTGCCCATCTTAGTCTTCCTATTTTTACAAAGGATACTACGTCTTTACCACCAAATATATGTTTATATCTGTGATATATCTCGTAGTTGTATCTCCTTCTCCAAACACCATTTTCACAGATGCCACCAAATATTCTTCTCAGGATCCTTCGTTCAAATATAATTAGGAGATTTTCATCTGCATTGGAAATGGTCCATGGGTCCGACCCATATGTCAACACTGCTTGTATAAGGGTTTTGTATATGGTTATTTAGGTTTTTTGGCTTAAGTTTCTGCTTCTCATATGTCTACTCAGTCCAAAATAGCATTTGTTTGCTAGGATTATTCTTCGCTTGATTTCTTCCGTCATGACGTTCTCCTTGGTGATCAGGGAGCCTAAGTATGTGAATTTGTCCACCACTTCAAAGGTAGAATTATCAACCGTGAATTGGTGGCCGATGTTTCTGGCTCTATTGTTGGGTGTTGATGCCATTATCTTTATTTTCATTTACTTGCAGGCCCATATTTTTTGAGGCGTTTTACAAGGTGGTATACATTTCTTCTAGCTTGCGTGTTGTGCGGGCAATTAGATCAACATCATCTGCATATGCCAAAATTTGGGATGATTTATTAAAAATGTTTCCTCTGCTGTCTATTTGGGCATCCCTGGCCGCCTTTTCCAAAGCTATGTTGAAAAGGAGACACGCCAGCGCATCTCCCTGTCGCAGCCCAACATGCGTTTCAAATGCCTGTGATTGTTCGCCCTGTATTTCGACTATTATAGAATAGAATATATTAATTAGATAAGGAAAAATCTTAGATATGCTAGGATGAACAGTTTAAAAGGCCGTAGTAGACTAACAAGACGAGGTACTAAAATATAGACTTACATACATGATATAGTCTAGTGGTGAAAACAAAGAGTTAATAATGGTTAAAATATTTGAACATAATAGACAAAAATGAAATATTAAACAAAAAAACGGCAGAAACGTCTCCTTGGAAAACTAATCTACTTTATGAATATTGCTTCAACGTCGAAATAGCACAATCCATCTTTAATATGAAGAAGAATTTAAAAATAATAGGGATTAGTGTTTATTATGTTTATTAACCTCCCTAGCATTAATTTATATCAAGAATTTTCCTATTTATATCCATTATTCGGTTGTAATCGTAAAAGACAACATAAAAGTCTAATTGCCTTCAAACAAAATGCGAGAATACTGCCAGCATTTAATTTGTAATTAATTATAATTTCTTCCACTATTCTTAATTGGCGCCCAATATTCTGGAAGACAGACTGAAAACTTCTTAAATGTTGACAACTACAATTGCTCAGCTACACGAAATCAAAATGAACCAACTTGAAATTTATTACCGCCATATAAGTTTACGAGAGGACTTTTCAACAAAACTTGAGACTGTATTAATGTACCTATTATATAAATTCACGCGATCCTCCAACTAATTTAACTTTTAAGATTATTACACTTGATGGATTTGCTATATTTCTCAGCGATCTATGGCTTTGTTCAGTATTTCCTTAACTAAGTACGAAGTTTGAAAGCATTTCTTCTTCGAACGACACGGCTTTAATTTAAAAGTAAACTAACTTCCGTCAACTAAACCTGAGCTGAAATAATTTGAAGTTTATTCGTCAGAAATAAAACTCTAAAATGAGCTTAAATATAAATATACTGTTAAATATATTAAACTGCTTTTTTTTACAAAACAGTGAAAACAAAACAGAATTAAACAAAAATTTAGGAAATATCGACCACAATAGAATTATCGAGTACGATGACATAAACGTTCTGTGGAAAACTATTAAAGAACAAATGAACAATGTAACGGAAAAATATCTAAAAGTAACACCTAGAAATAACAAACAGGAATGGATGACAGAAGAGATTTTACAATTAATGAACAAACGAAGAGAATCTGAAGGAAAAAATGACAAGGGCGGAGAATACAAAAGACTAAATAGAATAATTCGAAAAAAAATAACCGAAGCAAAAGAGAAATGGCTGGAAACAAAATGCGTGGAAATAGAAGAACTACAACAAAGGCACGATTTTTTTAATTTACATAAAAAGGTAAAAGAGTTTACATCGACTACCAAGACAAGGAATTTTCACATCATGCTGAACACGGATGGCAAACTGCTAGAATCAACGGAAGATAAACTGACAGAATGAGAAAACTATATTAAAATTCTTTTTCACGACATACGAGAAGAACCAAGATTGAAAAATAACAACGAAGGGCCAACAATTCTGAAATCTGAAATCATAAATGCAATTAATCATCTTAAAACAAATAAAAGTTCAGGTCCAGACGGAATATACCCAGAAACGTTAAAATTAATCAGTAAAAATTAATCAAATATTTGTCCTTTTATTCAATTGCATTTATGATACAGGTAAAATACCCCAAGATTGGCTGGAGTCAATATTCATCCCACTACCAAAAAAGCCAAACCCACAACACTGCAATGAGTTCCGTCTGATAAGCCTTATGAGTCATGCATTAAAAGTCCTACTAAAAATCGTATCTATAGAAAGTGCGAAACAATCATCGGAGACTATCAGTTTGGATTCAGAGCCGGCATGGGAACGAGAGAAGCCCTGTTCAGTTTACTAGTTCTCGCCCAAAAATGCTACGACCAACAGAAAGATATATTTATATGCTTTATAGATTTTGAAAAAGCATTTGATAGAGTAAGACACGACCTACTATTAGAACGTTTGCAAGAAGTCGGTTTAGATGGAAAAGACATCAAATTCTTAAAAAACTTGTACTGGAACCAAAACGCCAGAGTTAGGATCGAAGGTTCCACATCAGCAGAAGTAGAAATTAGGAGGGGAGTTAGACAGGGATGTGTTCTGTCGCCTCTGCTGTTTAATCTTTACTCCGAGTTTCTATTTAAAGAAGCATTGGAGGATTCCAAGGATGGAGTCAATGTTAATGGCGTAAATATCAACAGTATCAGATACGCCGATGATACAGTGTTAATTGGGGATTCCGACTTAGGTCTACAACGACTCATCGACAAGACCAACTCGACCTGTGAGCAATTTGTTATGAAAAACATTAAAAAAACCAAAGTGATGTCAATCCGAAAAAACCAAAACGTACCTCAACCTTGCACAATAAATGGGCACATTTTAGAACAGGTCAATAGATTTAAGTACCTGGGATGTTGGATCGATAGCAGAGTAAATCCTGATCTAGAAATAAGATCGAGAATAGAACAGGCCAGAAAATCTTTCGAAAAAATAAAAAAACTGCTTTGTGATTCTCGAATAAAACTCGAAATTCGACTACGTTTATCAAAATGCTACATCTGGTCGACTCTTCTATATGCAGTTGAAACGTGGACCCTTAAAACATCAACCGTAAATAAATTGGAGGCCTTTGAAATGTGGATTTACCGGAGAATACTCAAAATTTCATGGACATCGCATACCTCAAACGAAGAAGTGCTGCATAGAATAGGCAAGGAAAGAGAACTTTTTAACACAGTAAAACATCATACCTAGGCCACATACTGAGAAATAATAAGTACCAATATGCCCAACTTATACTGAAAGGAAAAATCGAGGGAAAGAGAGGCCTAGGCAGGAAAAGACTATCGTGGCACAGAAACATCCGACAATGGACAGGGCTCAATTTTGAACAGCTAATAAGAACAGCTGAAGATAGAGAAGAGTTTAAAATTGTAGTAGCCAACCTCCATTGAGGGGAGGGCACTTTAAGAAGAAGAAGCTTTTTGTGAATATATGTGGATTGCAAATTTTTACCATTTGCATGTCACCACTTGTTTCTGTATTATTTATAACAGTGCGCGTTTTAAATCTCCCCCACCGCCAACATATTTTCTCAACCTAAAGGTATTACTTGCAATATGATAAGAATTAAAATACGGCACTCACTCCGGCATTTTTATGATAAGAGCAGATGTCATAGTTCAGTTACCTAAACACTTAAAAAATTTATTGGTTTAAGAATAGGTTGGGGAAGACTTTAGAAATATTTTCTTGGAATATCGATTAACATACTCAAGCGAAACCGTCTGCAATAGGCAGGACATGTAGCCCTGAATTGAACATGTTAAAAAGGATTTTAACAGCACAGCCAGTGGGAATAAGAAGACGGGGCAAACCAAAGCTAAGATGGATAGACGAGGTATCATTGGATGGTGAGAAGATCGGTGTTTCCGACTCATCCGTTGAAGATCTGTTGGCCGAAGGCAGAATTCTTGGTTGAAGAATTTACTCAGCGGCAATCTATTAAGAAAAGATCATTTTAAAATAGAGATATTAGTTCAGGGAAATAGGATTTTTCTCGTGACACTGACCACTCCAGTCAAACGACAGTTATATTAAGTGGTATGGACCTCTATAACTCCTATATGTTTCCTGCAGTCGATTTTTGAACTTAATTAGTTATTAACTAAAGGTCGAATCGAGTTTAGGTCAAAAAACGGTCAATGTTCGCTTTTTTCGCCTATCAGCAAAAAATAAAGCATTTGACATAAATTTGAGAGTAAGAAACCTATGTTACTACTATATATATATATATATATATATATATATATATATATATATATATATATATATATATATATATATATATATATATATATATATATATATATATATATATATCTATATATATATATATATATATATATATATATATATATATTTATATATATATATATATATATATATATATATATATATATATATATATATATATATATATATATATATATATATATATATATATGTATATATATATATATGTATATATATATATATATATATATATGTATATATATATATATATATATATATATATATATATATATATATATGTGTGTGTGTGTGTGTGTGTGTGTGTGTGTGTATTGGCTTTACTGTGAGGTTTTGTATCTAAAAAAGATTTTTAAAATTGAATCTGTGACAGGAAACGCGTTCTGAAGAACTTGAGAGAAGATGTCTTCCAGGATTGTTTCCAACAATGAAAATAACACATGGAGCATTGCATGAATACAGGAGAGGTATATCTATGAAATCAACATAAAATAATTTATTTACAGTGTCGGTCTCGTTATGGAATAGCCACACTTCGTATAACAAATCAGATTAAAGTGATTACTACTATTTGGATACTTTTAATATCGAATTCTACTTACCAAATGAAAGGTGTAAGAGATAAAATTGTCATACCTGAAATAAAATAAAATAAAATTATTGTCTAACCAATATAACACATAACTAATAAATAATATATATATATATATATATATATATATATATATATATATATAATATGTACTTTTACATGGTAAGTTTTTCCAAGCAACACTTATCTCATCTTTATAATATTCAAACTTATCATCTCACTTTAAGCAAGGAAAACCACTTCTTACAGATAACCAGAGAAGAAACTGATTTTTATGAGCAAAAGAGCACCGAAGACCAGAAAAAATCAACCAAGGCGTAAGACAAGGAGACACAATATCTCCAAAATTATTTACAGCTGCCCTAGAAGATATCTTTAAGTCAATAGACTGGGAAAATAAGGGAATGCCTATGAACGGAAGATACTTGAACCATCTTAGATAGGCAGATGATGTAGTACTAATAGCCGACACGTAGAATGCACTGAATACGATGATTCAGGAGCTATACACAGAATCCCAGTCCTCAAAAAAGGACAGAAAATAAATTTCAGCAAAACTAAACTAATGTCAAACAAAGATGATAAACCTATGATAAACCTCCAAGGGACAGAGATAGAACGCGTAGATGAATATACATATCTGGGTCAAAATGTCAAAGTAAGCAAAGAAAATCAGACTGCCAAAATAAGCAGACGTGTAAAAACCCGGGATGGGCAGCATTCGGAATATTCTCATACATACTTAAAAATAAAAATATACCTCAAAGACTGCGAACCAAAGTGTTTAATTTTTGTATCCTACCTGTACTTACATATGGAGCTCAAACCTGGACATTCACTAAAATAAACATGGAGAAGATCAGAAAAACTCAGAGAGCTATGAAACGACAGATGCTGGGTATCTCACTCAAAGACCATAAAATCAATGAAGATATTCGTATATTCGTAATAGAACAAAAGTAAAAGATGCTGTCGAACAGGCAGCTAAACTGAAATGGAAATGGGCTGGACATAACGAACGTCTTAAGGATGGCCGATCGAATAAAGAAATCAGAAATTGGCGACCATATGAAGCCAAAAGACTAAGAGGAAGACCGCAAATGCGCTGGAGCGACGATATTAAAAGAATTGCAGGACCAATGTGGAAACGTCAAATTAGCAGAGGCCTATATTCAGCACTACGAATAGAGAGAAGGACTTAAAAAAATGGCCTCCATACAAGGTAGGAGTATGTGCAGTTCCTTATAACTCACCCTGTTTAATACCTTTAAAAGGTTTATATATAATAAAATAGACTATACTTCCCATTACATTATTACCAGTACAAACGTATTAACTGTTCGCTAAATTCTAGCTGTTTACTCTGTGGCTATAACATAACTTAAAACCATTAATCAAATGTCTTACTGTTAACGCATAAACAAAGTTTAAACTCAATTAGTTCCGAACGTTAAGCTTCTAATTTTGGGTAAATTGTATCTCAGGTAATACTTTGAATAAACTACCATGCATGTATTCTCGCCGTACTTATACAAATATAATTTAATAATTTATAGACACTAATACATACTTTGAAAATCTTGATGTTGCTTTTATTTGCTTTTTAAGTGAATTTATTAAGTTATCAAATGTAGCTTGTTGGCGTTAGGAACATGAATATATTACGCATTTCAATAAGGATCAATCAATGAGTATCACCGAGTCGTCTGACCATTCTACCCGATTCACTTACGTATGCCTACTGTATACAGAGTGTGTCCCGATCCAAATACTAACTTTACCACTCACAATGAAGTGAGCGTAGCGAGCCCGCTGAGCTATGATTCTACCTATATAGGCACTTATATCAAATAATAAAATAGCTCTTTATCTATTATTATTCCCATTTTTTTTCATGCTTATATCAATTGAGATAGTACTGGAGCTATTATCTCTTAGTGATGGGCTTAGAAATAGTATATCATTTGGTATCTAAACTATGTATTACCTTTATTTAATTATATCTTCTTTGTATTATTATAAAAGATCCTAAATCATTTCTTTCTTTTTTATTTCTTTATTTTTTATTTGGTTGTTTACGCTTATTGTACTGCTTATCCTTTCAAATAATTAATCTACGTGAAGGAGGTAAAAATACTGAATTTAAAATAAGTATTTAAAAAATATTAAAACTTGAAATAATATTAAATTAGGGAATTTATCTTTATATAAGAAGAATATTTTCAGCAATATTACAAAAATGGCCAACATATTTTGTGTATTTATAAAATCTCAATGTCTTTAAGAGACTGTTAATAATATCATATATTGTTTTTAGGTTGCTGAAAATGCAACAAAGATATACAAAGGAACCAATCCGGAAGTGGACTCTTATTCAGCGTTCTGGGATAATTCGAAACTTACAGATACAAAATTAGCGGCACAACTCAAAATCAGGAATATAACCGACGTATACGTTTGCGGCGTGGCATATGATGTATGTGTAGGTACGTCAATCATCCATCATAGTTATTATCAATATAACTGGTAAACATTGACGTTAAGCGTATGTAACACTATTCTTATCTTTACTACGGTATACTTAACATTGTAAGTTTTATGCTCAAGTCTCAGTAGACCATGTCAAAATGAACCCATAAAATAAAGTAAAATATATTAGCTATAAAAGATATAGCTATATGTATTGAATAATAATCTCACATACAGCCAAAACACGACAATAAACATAAAAAATTAAACAAATGTTTCGCAATAGGATATAACAATAAAATAATCAACAGTGTCACTACAACATAAAAAAGTTCAAGAAAAGATAATTAAATTCATAAACTGCATAGTAACGTATTATACAGTGTGTTCCAACGAAAATTTGACCCCTCCCACAGAAACTCAGAAACCAAGAGCCTCTTCAAAATTTAAAAAAATACTTCAAATTGTATTGATGGGGGGGGGGGCGAATTTTTATGCAAAATTCATGCCCTCAAATGTAACTCCCTACTGCCCAGCATCAAAAACCCGTTGCAAGTGTGGTCGAGTGGCACATTATTTGAAAGGTTTTTTTTCTCTACACGACACTATTATTTTTTTATTTTCGGAATAACTTTGAATGAAAAAAAATTTTGGATTTAACTAATTTATTGGTTATAATAATAATAAGAAAAAACATAAAATTTCATTAAATTAACCAATTAAATGTTCTAAATGACCTTCTGTAACCTCCATACAATAATACAGTATATTTTCAAAGCCTCTTAGTACATTTGCAAATACCTCCGGTGTCAATAATCGGCATTTTGTCACAATTCTTTGTCGCAACTCTGCAATATCTGCAGGCGAAGTAGCGTATATTCATAATAATAATAATGTGTGGTTTCCACGTTCTGTTGGAAAATTAGTTTATCATCTAAAAGATTATTATCAGATTCCAATGTGTCAGTGATGAGCGGATCAATAATGTCTTCTAACAAATTTAAATAAGTTGTTCCGTTCCAATAACGTGATTCCCTATATTGCCAACCCATACATTTAATTTCTGAGGTGTTTGTGTATGTGTCTCCATGAATAAATGAGGATTATTGTTACTCCAATAACGATAATTATGTCTATTTAGTTCACCACTTAGCATAAAAGTACACTCGTTGGAAAAACACATATTGTACAGTCGATGTTAGTTGTTATATATGAGTTCACTAAATTCTTCACAAAATTGAAGCCGACGATCAGCATCATCTTCGTTTAATTGTTGAAGTAATCATATTTTATAAGGGTGAAATTTATTGGATTTTATACTTCGATAAACACTAGATGCTGATACACCAGATAGTTGTCTGATAGACTGTCGATTATCCATTTGTAAATGACCCAATACCGCCACTTCAACTGTTTTATTTCGCACCCGACGGCCTACTTCGTGCTTTGCTTTGTTAACATAACCTGTAGCTTCAAACTTATCAGTTAAATGTTTATCCTATTGATGGCTTATGTTTTTTTTCTGGGTGGTTCGTATTAAAGATCCTTGCTGTAGCCTTAGCACACTGATTATTTTCATAGTAGGTATAGCTTAACTAATTATATTCTTTCTTCACTATAATATTCCATTTTTGTAAGCCTTTACAATAATATCTCTGATTAATCAGTCGTTGACAAATCTCAAATCCAAGGTAACCTAGAAAACACCAAAGAAGATAATTAGCATTTATTATCTTTAAAAAAAATTCATTATGCTAAAATGATATGTTTACAAAACGAAAAAAAAAAAGTTTTTCTTGTTACTACTGATGTTCAACCAATAAATTAGTTAAATTCAAAACTACCTTCAAAGTTATTAGATAATAATAAAAAAAAAGTGTCGTGTAGAGAAAAAAATTACCTTTCAAATGATGTGCCACTAGACCACATTTGCTATTTATAAAAACTGATCGATGGAAGGCAACCGTATATACGTATTTCTGACTATTGGTCGTCTTCAGTACGGTGCAGCCAAGTTAGAAAAGGAGCATATTAACTTGGGAAAGGATCACTACAGGAGCAATGCAACCAATTTGTGGCATTAGAGTTAGAAGACCCTGATGGTTTCCAGGGCAACAACTAACACCAACCACGGAGGAAGCTACAGCTACCTGGGGAAAGGAATGCCAAACGTTGAAACGTTTAAAACAAATGGAAAAGGATAATGCGAGTGAATAATAAAAGTAAAAAGTAATGGCATGTCTCGCAAAACAGAAAACCAAAAATGGTATATCGATGGAAGGCAACCGTATATACGTATTTCTGACTATTGGTCGTCTTCAGTACGGTGCAGCCAAGTTAGAAAAGGAGCATATTAACTTGGGAAAGGATCACTACAGGAGCAATGCAACCAATTTGTGGCATTAGAGTTAGAAGACCCTGATGGTTTCCAGGGCAACAACTAACACCAACCACGGAGGAAGCTACAGCTACCTGGGGAAAGGAATGCCAAACGTTGAAACGTTTAAAACAAATGGAAAAGGATAATGCGAGTGAATAATAAAAGTAAAAAGTAATGGCATGTCTCGCAAAACAGAAAACCTTTTCTAACTTGGCTGCACCGTACTGAAGACGACCAATAGTCAGAAATACGTATATACGGTTGCCTTCCATCGATATACCATTTTTGGTTTTCTGTTTTGCGAGACATGCCATTACTTTTTACTTTTATTATTCACTCGCATTATCCTTTTCCATTTGTTTTAAACGTTTCAACGTTTGGCATTCCTTTCCCCAGGTAGCTGTAGCTTCCTCCGTGGTTGGTGTTAGTTGTTGCCCTGGAAACCATCAGGGTCTTCTAACTCTAATGCCACAAATTGGTTGCATTGCTCCTGTAGTGATCCTTTCCCAAGTTAATATGCTCCTTTTCTAACTTGGCTGCACCGTACTGAAGACGACCAATAGTCAGAAATACGTATATACGGTTGCCTTCCATCGATATACCATTTTTGGTTTTCTGTTTTGCGAGACATGCCATTACTTTTTACTTATATATATATATATATATATATATATATATATATATATATATATATATATATATATATATATATATATATATATATATATATATATATATATATATACCTAAATATTTTGTAACAATTTCCTCTTCCGAAAACACTTAATAACGAGTATTTCCGCCTATACTTCTAATTACTTCTTCACTGCGACGAGGCATACTTAAAATCAAGCGTCGTATTTGGTCTTGATCAATTGCATAACTAACTTCTCTCCCACTAACTTCTATGTCGTCAAGAGAGACAGGTGGTGGTTGTCGGCTCCTAAGTTTGCGATCAATAATATCCCAAATCTTCTCTATGAGATTTAGATCAGGTCTGCAGGATGGTCAGTTCATGGTTTGTATTCTAAGCTCGTCCAAATAATCACGGAATACATGTGCAACATGTGATCGAGCATTATCATGCATTAACAGAAAATTATTTTCCATGTAAAGAGCAAGTGGAACTACATGATTAGACAAAATGTCTGGAATATACGTTACAATTGTTGAGGAACCTCTTCATAAAGCAAGAAGATTCGTTCGCGCTCTAAGAGATAATTACCTGCACACATTAATCTTGGCTCAGATTTCTTGAAATACGGTCTATATCAACTAACGCAAAGCAGCAAAACAATTTATTGAATTGAAAATAATTTATTGAATTGAAAACAATATTGTCAGTCTAAAACTGTCTTGCCATATTGTTTGATTTTTTATAGCCAACTAACTGCTTCCACTAATAAGTACTGCAATACAATAAAATCACGTTATGCTTTAAACGTACTTTTCTTTTTTGATAATAAAGATATCGAGACGACATTTTTATGAAAAAGTAAAAAAAATATTTATTACACATTAATACATTAATTTGAATAATTAATAAAAAATAGATCTGTTTAACTGTTCTAAATGTCAATGTTTTCTAGGTGCGACTGCAATAGACGCCATATGTAGCGGCTTCCGAACAATATTATTAGACGATTGTTGTAGAGGAGTAGACCTGCTGGATATCGAAAAGACCAAAAATACGATGATAAAGAACCACGGCGTCGTAGTTAGTTCAGACAGAGTAAGAAACATGGTTGAAGGTAACGATAGACGACCAGAGTTAGGTTATAAATTAGCGCTAAATTTAAAAGAACAAAAGAAAGAAAGTCAGTCATCTTAATCTTGTTTATGTTTGAAGTGTATGTGCTAGTGTACTTAATGTATATTGCGTATTATTTTAGTAAGGCATTATTGAATAGACTAGCTTATGTTTTTGTAAAATTAATAGAATAAGAATTAAGAAATAGATTGCAAACTTTTTATAGTTTGGAATGTAGTACTGTTATAGTACTTAATAAATACATTGTAAACGATTGTTAAACTACATAAATATATTAAACTCAACTTATAAATTATACATTGAAGTTAAATTTTAGTAATAATTGTTTCATTTAAATTAAAATTAACGGCAATCAAAATAAACGGAGCATCAAAGGACTCGACGGAATTCTTGAACTTATTAAAACTTACTATGAAGTAAAAAATTCTTGTGTAAAATGGTATAAATTTATTAAACATTTTAAAATTATCCAAAATGGATTTAGAAAGTTTCAGAACGTTTTCAGTTCTATATCATTTTACACAAGAAGTTTTAATTCATAGTAAGATTTTTAAAACTATGACATACAGCCAACCACTCAGATTTTCTTATGACGTAATAACTCCAAATTCAAGTCAATAAGATTCTTATTTTAAATAAGAGGAACTTATGAAAACAGTTTCACCATTCAAGAGTCTTCAAGACTTTTCTTTCAAGAATTATCTCACAACAAACAGAGAGTCTGTTTAAAAAGAGAGAGTTTAATAATAATTGATTAATTAAAAAAATTAAATACTTATATACTGAAAAATACAAAGAATTAAATACTCCATACTTACTTTCCGTGTACGGATCATTTTTTTAAATGTCATACCGCCATTACCCCGACGTTTTTATTGGTTGACATTAAATCAAAGTTCGCCAAATGTGTACGCGTCTAAAGGCGCGTACACATTTGTGCGAACGTATGTGGCGAAGCCTTGCGACCAAACGCCTTCGGTAAATGTGTACGCCCCAACAAACGATAGCAAACGCATGTGTTTACCTTTGATAGAGTTCGCTCACTGGGCGGTACATCAAAAGAAAATTGAAGAACGAATTCGTTTGGCTGTGTTTAATGTGTACGCTTTCGAGTAAAAGTGACGAACGTCGTAGCGATTTTGTTTTGATTTTCTAATTTGCAAAAATGGAGTGGACTAATTCTTCTTGTTTAAAACTTATTGGTTTATATCGAGAGCGGAAAGTTTTGTGGAATCCAGCACATAAAACTTATATATGAGTCACCAGTAGCTAAATATCGTAGGGTTAACATTAACCTTTCTGTTGGCGGTATCGCTTCTATAACATTTGTATCTTTTTTGGCGATTTTTGGGCCAATTTCATTTAATAACCATTCAAAATCAGTATATGTACTTCACTCTACAAAAATTTTGAACAAGCCCGTATTCCATTTCAGCTTTTAGATCATTAAATATGTCTATTCCTCTATTCCGGCTTCTGCTTGATGTTGTTCACCAGCGCCGTTTTCGTCCTTTTTTTGGGAGGTCTTTTACTGCTTCGGCCACCGCCTCACTAATAATATATAGAACGCACTTGCAATAATTATATCCTCATCCGATATCATTTTTAACAATTTACATCAAATAAATAACTGCCGATCAAGAATCGCCAAAATTACCTGCGAAACTGATCGAATGACTGCAAACGAATTCGTTCGCTGTAATGTGGACGAAAGACCAAATTTTCCATCGAACGTTGAAAACATCGAATGAATTCGGTTAAAGGTCTTCGGTCAAATGCGTTCGCCAGATGTGTACGCGCCTTAAAATATATACAAACCAATAGGTCGTATTGGTTTCACCAGTCACTTTTGTCATCCTCTGAATACTCCACCGCGTTAAATTTGACTTGCATATCGTAATATGCAAGTCTCATTCATAGCGTGAATAACGCGGATAGTGTGGGAGAGAGAATAAACTGGAACTGAGTACTCCGCTGTAGAAATAGAAAGCCAGTCCTGAGCTCCGCAACTTGTTCGCGTTACCTTTCGAAATATGTTGTTTCTTTAGGAAATTTTGGATTTTATATCTTAGCAGTGGCTTTTAAATGTTAGAGCTTGATAGTTTTAACCCAAGATCACCATGTTATTTTCGAATTTTTTCTATCATGAGGGTTGTTTAGCTGGTAAGCGCACACTTAGTTTTGAAGGGATTGGGTTTAGAAAAATATTGTTATATTTGTTATAGTATGTACTTTATTATAAAGAAGTACTGGAGAGAGTTGTTAAAGAAACAGAACTAATCACCACTGGAAACCAGAAAACTGTGGGCCACGTGACAAATACCTAGGCCACGTGATGAGGGGACCAAAATATGAAATTTTGACTCATAATACAGGGAAAGATTCAAGAAAGATCTGTTGGCCGAAGGCAGAATTCATAGTTGAAGAATCTACGTGATTGGTATCAATACAGATCGATTGATTTGTTTAGAGCAGCAAGTTCAAAAATAAAAATAGCCATTATAATTGCCAACCTTCGTAGGGAGACGGCACGTCTCGGCATTTGTTTTATATAGATGGTATAAAGCAGGGGTTCGTATATACTCACCGTTGTATACTGTTATAATCTTCTTTAACATTGCAAAATGCTGTTCAGACTTACAAATACGGAACATACAGAATATCATTCGCTATTTCATTCCACTTATATGGCTAGCAAAAATAAGTGTGAGTTACAAATTACGAGTAGGTATATTTATTTAATGCAAAGGCATCGACCACGATATCTATGAAGTACATACGAACACAACAGTTGGCGACGAGGACGGAGCGAATTACGTTTATATATTTTTTATAAATTACTCAAATATGAAACAACGTGAGAGATGCCCAAGAATGCAGGCATGCCAGCAACCACAAAATAAGCAGTAGCTGAGAGGGTCCATCATACAGTACATTTCAATGGTTACTGAGGTTAGAAAACGCATTTAAAGTATTTGGTATTGCACAAGGTAAGCAAGCAGCTTACTTATTACATTACATGGAATCAGAAGCTTATGATATACTATGTGATAAGTTATCTCCCCAAATACCGGATACGAAACTTTATAATGCTTTAGTAAATATCATGAAAGAGCATTACAACTCAGAACCTCCGCAAATATCCAAAATTTTTCGTTTGCTACAGTGAAAATAACATGAGGGGAAAAGTATAAAAAAATACTTAATAGTTCTACACAGATTGTTAATTACTTGCCACTTTGGCGACTACCAAAAGAAAGCATTACGAAATCAATTTATATTTGGTCTAAGTAATGAACGTATACAAAGTAGATTGTTGCAAATAAAAAAATCTAACTATTGCAAGTGCCAATGAAGTAGCTTTTAGTATGGAAACATCAGAAATAGATGCTATCCAGTTACATCAATCACATGCAGGGATGGTAAATAAACTAATTGTGGAAAAATCAGCTAATAACACCAAGAAATGTGTCAAGTAGAAATCATGTTAATAAATACAACTGTTTTATGTGTGGGTCGGGTTAACACTTAGCAAATAAATGCCCCAAAAAAGATCTGTATCTATAGAGTAGGGAGGGCGAGTTAAGTTTCACAGCACTTAGACCACAATTGACCCATTGTGCATCCTCCCAGGGAGCTGTCACCCTTAGCTCATTGTCCATCCTGCCATTTCTAGGAAGGTTGGCAAGTCACCAGGAGACATCTCTCTTATGTGGGCAGGTGTGGGCCAGGACTCGCCGAACGCGTACTCTCGTATTAACGATAACTCTGGGCATTCACATAGGACATGCTCTACAGTTTCGTCTTCTCGTTCACACTTCCTACATAGAGGTGTGTCTACTAGCCCCAGTGTATGAAGGTGTTTGCTTAGTTGACAATGACCAGTTAAAAAACCAACTGCCAAACGTAGATTTTTCCTGGTCATTCCCAAGTACTTCTTAGATGTTGACTCTTCAAGATTACTTAGTGTTACCCTGGCAAGTTTACATCCTTTTCCTTCTTCCCATCTTTTTACGGTTTGCGTATGGGAGTGACATTTGACAATTTCCGCGATTGTTGTAGTTGACCAACCAAAAAGATCCCCAGGTCTTAAGAGTCTTAGGCCTGATCGCCATCCTAGCTAATTGGTCAGCAATGCGGTTGCCTTTATTCCTATTGTGTCCTTTAACCCAGCTTAGGATGATGGTATTACCATCCGAAGCTTGAGTTAGTGACTTGTGACACTCCATTACTAAACCTGATGTGACACGTGGTCTATTCAAGGTTAGTAGCGCTTGTCTGCTATCTGTGCAGATCATTATAGTTTTACCTGCTATACCTTTTTGGGTTATTTTTTTTGCGGCTATGGAGATACCAGTCAGTTCTGTCTGAACTACGCTGGCATTTTTGCCCATACCCCACTTTATTCTTAGGTTCAGTGATCTGGAGTATATCCCGCATCCTGAGCCTTCTTTAATTTTGGAGCCATCGGTGTATATGCAATAGGCATTTGCCACGTTTGTCTCCATATACTGTCCTGTTTCAATTTTGTAGGGTTTGTTAAAGACAAACTTTGGTTCAATTGAGTCGCATCCTGCCTGTAGGAGTGGTAACGCACCCAACTCTTCCCGCCAGAAACGAGTTCTCAATTGTCCCATTCCTACATCAAGGTTTGCACCAGCTGAGCGCAGTCGCATCATTGTCACTAGCGCCACCTCTTTGACATATATATCTAGAGGCGCGATGCCAATGATCAACTCCATTACAGCAGTTGGTGTTGTTTTCATGGCACCTGTTATATTTATGCAAGCCATTCGCTGAATATGGTTTAGTTTGTTAATCGCTGTTGCCTGTAGCACTTTTGGTACCCAAGCCATAGCTCCGTAAGTTAGCATTGGCCTAATGACAGCGGTGTAGACCCAGGCGATCACCCTGGGCGTGAGGCCCCAGGTGCGTCCGACCGTTCGTCGACACTGCTCATAGGCAATATATGCTCTTTTAGCTCTACCATCTAAGTGTGAGTTCCATGTTAACTTCTTGTCAAGGGTAATACCAAGGTACTTCACCCCGTCAGAAAAATTTAGACTGTAGTTTTAGAACCCTTGGGGGTATTAAGCCCGTGATTCTTCTTTTCCTCGTAAAGAGGACCATCTCTGTTTTCTTTGGATTTATAGATAGTGAGTGTTCCTTGCACCATGTTTCTCTTAGTCGGAGAGCAACTTGTGATCTCTCACATAGTGTGTTCTCAAACTTAACGCTTTGCAGGACAGCAATATCGTCTGCATAGGCTCTTGTGTAGAAACCGTTGCTGCTGAGTTGGTCAACCAGGGTATCTAGAACTATGTTCCAGAGTAGTGGTGATAGCACCCCTCCCTGTGGACAGTCCCTCGTAACCATGCCTCTAACAGAAACGTCTTCCACATTTATGCTTATTGCTCTATTAGATAGCATACTGAATATCCATTCGCTTATGGCCAGGGGAACATTCCTGACGTTGAGCTGTTGGGTGATAGTTGGGAATGTGGTTTTATCAAACGCTCCCTCAATGTCTATGAATATACCTAGGGTGGATTCTTTATTATCCAGCGATCTTTCAATTCTTCCCACTACATGATGCAGTGCAGAATCGGTAGATCTTCCCGAAGTATATGCATGTTGATTTGGGTGAAGTGGGTTATGGACCAGAACTTCGTCCCTTATGTACCTCTCGCATAGCCTTTCCATCGTTTTCAACAGAAAGGATGTTAGGCTAATTGGTCGGAAAGCCTTTGGTAGGGTGTAGTCCATCCTACCTAGTTTTGGTATGAACACCACACGTACCTATCTCCATTTCCTAGGAATATATCTCAGAACCAAAGAGGCTCTGAATATTTCCACGAGGTGCGGCAGAAGGATATCGTCCCCACCGTATTAGGGCTGGATATATGCCGTCAGGCCCTGGTGATTTTAAAGGGGTGAAGCACAATATGGCCCATTTTACCTTTTCCTCATTAATCATTGTTCTGGCGAGATGCCAGTCGTTTGTTGAGGGTATGATTGCTTCTTCCATCCGGTTTGGTGCTGTTGAGACACTAGAACCGGGAAAGTGTGTTTTCATCAGGACCTCAGCACTTTCGCGAAGGTTGGAAGTTTTATTCCCATCTTCCTTCGTTAGTATGCCGACATGCCGATGTGGGTCCTTTGAGAGCGCTTTTTGTAACCTGGAAGCCTGCGGGAAATCTTCGATTTCCTCACAGAAGGTTCTCCAAGCAGCTCTTTGTCTTTGTCTGCAGACTTTTTTAAACTCTCTGAGATTTGATTGATAAGAATCCCAATCCTCTTTGAGTTTGGTGCGTTTCGCTCTATTAAAAGCTGTTCTTGCTGTCTTCCTAAGGTGTTCCAATTCAGTGCACCACCAAGAGTTAAAGTAATTAAAGCAAATGGAACTGTTAGGATACGTAGGGATTTAAAAAGTACGTTAAATCAATACATAGTAGTTGATACCCCTTGCTCACAATCGAGAAGTTATTTCCTTCAATGGCGGGTGGTGAAAATTTCACAAAAATTCATTTTAACTGGCTTATTTGCAAATGGAAGTAAGAGAAGATCAAAAATATTTGACACTTAGCACTACAAAAGGACTTTTCCAAAGTACATGGTTTATGTATGGGCTTGCCAGTGCTCCGGAATTTGAGCAAAGGAACATTGAAAACTGACTTAAGGAAATATAGGGTGTATCGGTATTCCAAGACGACATTAAGATTACGGGACCAGATGACAATAAACACCTTCAGAGGTTGGAACTAGTCCTGAACAGACTAAAAAAACGTAATATACGGATAAATTTTGAAGAATGTCAGTTTTTAACTAATTCAATTTAGTATACATAAAACTAAAGATAAAGTGGATGCAAGAGCATTAACAAATAAAAGGGAAGTTACAGCTTTGTTGGTCTATTGAACTATTATGAGCATTTTTTAAAGAATATGTTTTTTACGTATTTTTAAGTCACATCTTATATTCAATATATAATCTCCTTAAAGATGGTGTAACGTTTAGATGGAATAGGGAGTTTAAAAAAGCATTTGACAGGGAAAAAGAAGGTATTCTCTCAGAAAGTGTTCTTGCTCATTTTGACCCAATTTTACGCCTAGTTTTAGCTATACATGCCAGTCCATATACAGTAAGTGTAGTACTTTCTCACATCTACCCCGATGGAACTGAAGTTCTATTTAATTTGCATCACAAATGCTTAGCAAGGTACAACAAAAATATGCGCAAATTGACAAAGAGGCTTACACTATAATTTATGGAGTAAAAAAATTCTACTATTACTTTTGTTTGGTAGAACCTTTACATTACTGGTTGATAACCAACCATTCATACAAATCTTGTCACCCTAAAAAAGTTTGCCTACAGTTACAACGACAAGAATGCAATACTGTGCTTCATTTTTGCAAAGATTTTAATACAAAAATACTATAGCACATTTAAATGCAGATTCTTTGTCAATATTACCAGCAGCTAGTATTTCAAATATAATTTATGATGTTGCAGATAAATTAGAAATTATGCAAATTGAAACCTTACCTGTTGCAATAGAAAAAATGGCAAAAGCAACGAAAACTAATACACATTTACGTAACATACTAAAACCACTAAAACAAGGTACAAATATTGAACCTTCACAACGATTTCATATACACCAAATAGAACTTTCTGTACAGAGTGGTTGCATCTCAAGGAATGATTGTTTTATAGTACCAGAAAGTCCTCAAAACAGAATATTCAGGAACTACATACAGCTCATTTTGGGACATTGAAAAAAACAAAAACAATCCTAGTAAAATAGCGGTTCATCCATGGCAAACGCCTACAGCGCCATTTGAACGTGTCCATGTAGATTTTGCAGGATCAATCAGAACCAATTGATGGTAATAATTCATCTTCTCATAGTCCAGGCGATCAAGTATCATTTGCTCACCTTGCTCAGAGGTTCCTTTCCGACGCGCCAAAAGAATAATAGTAGCTACAAAGAGGTTCGATTTATAATTGTAGTGTAGTATTACATATTACATACAAAAGTAGTCCAGAGATGGAAGCCCAAAAGGAAACAGAACAAGAGGAAGGCCCCATAAAAGATGGATAGACGACGTAGAGAGGGATCTTAAAACCATGAACATCAGGCAGTGGCGAAGGAAAGTATCCGACAGGGCAAAATGGAAGAACATTGTTAAGCAGGCCAAGACTCACAAAGGGTTGTAGCGTCATTAGAAGAAGAAGAAGCAAAAGAAGTATTACATTTTAAGTTAGGTTTATAATTGTAGTATGGTATTATATTTTAGGACGGGAAGGCTGTTATATCTTCTGTAACATCGCAAAGTGCTGTTACGACTTACAAATATGGAACATACAGATTGTCATTCGCTGACATTCTGTCACTTGTACTACCTACACATTTCATTTCACTTACATGACAGGCAAAAATAAAAGTGTAAATTAGAAATTATGTGTATACGATTTTGAAGAATGCATTTTAACAAGCACATCAATCTGAAATCCCTGCCATATCGTATACTTTTCTTAACAATCTTTCTTGGTTAGCAGTGGCATGTGCAGCAATGAAGTCAATATATGCAATTCCAGTAATTTTATTTCGTCTAAACTTATTTTCGATATGTTGTGGAAATTTTAATGTCTGACGACACCAAGGTTTTAAAGCTTTAAATTAAATTTATATTACATTAAGCGCTGGAACTGAATGTTGGTCAGTTAAAAAGAAACAAAAACAACGACTGAATGTGGTGGAAATGAGAATGCTTATATGGATGAGTAAAGTGGCAAAATAAGTGGATACATTTAAGAATAAGTATATTAGGGGAGTCTAGGGGTGACACCAATATTGATACCAAAATAAGAGAGCGTAGGTTAAAATAGTACGTGTATGTTCAACGTAGAGACATTAATCACCGACTAAGAAAAATTGCTGATATACAAGTAGAAAACTAAGAGGTGGATAGATGAAGTAAGAACTGATGCTAAAGAGGTATTGAGGGTGGATAACCGGAGGAGAGCAGCCAAGGAAAGGGATGCTTGGAGGCGTATACTGAATGAAGCTAGGACCCGAATTGTGCTGTAGCGCTGTAATGTAAACATAGTAAGGGAATAAAGAAGGACAAAATAAGGGGTAGTTAGCCTAGAAAAGAATAATTAAAATTAATTCCAATATCCAAATTAATAAAGAATAAATTCGACATAGTTTAACGTATAGGTACATTTCAAATTAAAAACAAATAATAACAATTGACCCAGTTAACACAAACCTGAATGTTTAAAAAATTACGACACCTTAGACCTTGTTGGAAAATAATACAAAATACGAATTGTTAAACAAGTGATAAGAATTGAGCTGACTCAGAAGTTTTACATGGCGTGATCCAGTTTAACACATGGAATAGATGGCATAATCAGCGAAAACGTAGAAACAAATCTCCACTTCGGACGTGACAAAAGAATCTAAGGTACGAGTTGGCAATAGATAAAAACAAACAGAAGTTGGTCAAACGGGTAGTAAGGTGCTGGCGACCGAGCCAGGCAGGAGTAGCGTTCTGGCAACCAAGCCAGAGGGTATCCAGCCGCATCCGGTGCCAGTGGTACTTCGGCATGTCGGCAGTCAGCGCGGCAAGCGTTAGCTAAATCATCGTGATATTCGTGTGCGACGGAAGGTAGAGATTCGAAAATACGAATTTTTCGTCTCGCTCAGTACCGCCATAACGTACAGTGAATTCCAGCGTTCATCCAGACTATTCCAGAGTTCCAGTTTGGACTACAAGGCGTATTCATTAGCTAGGGCCTAAGTACGCTAAGGTAACAAACAATGTTTACTAACCATTTTGGGAACACTTAATAGTAGGTTGTCCGCCTTTAAATTCCCTTAGTAAAATCTCTTCTCGTCTCCCTTCGCAAATAATAATAACCACTAATAGCATTGTAGGTTTGTGTAGTAGATGTAAAATTACGATTTGTTAATTATACAGTAAGTTGAAAGTGGCTTGTTTTATTTTACCGTTAGATAGAGACAAGAAGGGAACACATTTTTGCTTGTACATCTTCCTGGCTTCTAACGCAAGCCCATAGCCTCTCACTCTTTGCAGGACCTGAGACCGAGAAGTCCTTAATCCCCTTCCTCCCAAAATCTCCCTACCCACTTGTAAATCCGCGAGGGCGAAATCACGACCTATTCGAACTAGTGGACCAGTATGCCTCAAATTCGCTCGGACAGCTAAATCTCCTTTAAACACAGTGGATATTTCAGTGGTGACAGTGCTAAGCATCCCTTAGCTCTTAATCTTAGATTTATTACAGATTCCAATCCTATTTTATTACAGCGCTATAGGAGGGAATATTCAGATCCGTTCATCATATGGCAGTTTTGTATAATTTTTGTTTCAGTTTCATTGAATACTTTCTGTCACACAACACACCACTTGCTTCCTTCTAGCTCATCCATCTCACCGTAATTCTAGTAAGGGAGTGGGAGGAAATTTTACGCAGCGGGTAATTATACGCAAAGTCGATTCAAATAAACCGGTCCTAGCTGGTGTCATGTGCGCACTTCCAAATGTCTAGCAAGCAAATCAGTTGGCGGTCAGAGATATTGCTACAGATTCTTACGAATTTCAGTATTTATTGGGACTTTATACACACATAAGAAATAGCCGTGCAAAGTGTAACAAGGTAAGTGTTAATCTTTCTTATACTATTGTTTGTATGTTATCAAATTAATGAAAAATGAAAACTTTACCTACTGGGAATTTGCTTGTTAGTTTTATGTTGATTAGAATAGTGTTTCTAATATTTTTAAAACATTCTACAACATTTTTTATAATACCGTCGTATGGGGTAATATTGCGCAAATAATGAAGGTAATTTTACGCTGCGTAAAATTACCCTACAACCTATCATTTTGCTGATCGCTTTAAAACTAAAAAAACAACAAGTATAGAAATAAGTACTTAAGGTTGATTATTTAATTGTAGATGCCTAGACCATAAATTCGAACATATGTTCAAAAAGCGCCTCGTGGCAATATTGCAGATGAGGTCCTTTAAACAGCTCTAGTTGCAATTAGCTCCTGCAGAAAAGTTAGACAAAGTTTTAACATCTCCAAGGCGACTCTTCGTTACAAAATAAGGATGAATCAGAGATCAATGTCTACGTTCGGTCGAAAGCCCATTTTTACGAAAAAGCTTGAAGCTAGCTTAAATATTTTATGATATTACTATTAGAAAGCTGGGGCAATTGGTGTATAAATATGCAAATACAAATGAAATCAGGCACAATTTTTGTAAAGAGACTGAACTTGCTGGAAAAGACTGAGTTACTTTGTTCTTAAAGAGCAACCAAGAATTAAGTCTGAGAAAACCAGAAGAAACAAATATTAATCAAATAATCGACTTAAATAAAATCTAGATCAAGAGTTTATTCGAATATTGCGTCAATATCAGGTAAATTTTAATTTCCTTTAGATCGAATCTATAACGTTGACGAGACTGGCATTACGACAGTACAAAGACCTTCAAGAATTTTGGTCCCTTCAGGACAGAATCAAGTAGATTCTGCAATCTAGTTGGAAAGACCGTTACAATAGTTTTTTGCGATGAGTGCGACTGAAAGATACATTCCACCGATGTTCATATTTCCTAGGATGAGGATCAATGCTCAATTTCAAAATAATGGCCAGATAGGTGTAAAATACGGCATGGAGACATGGACGTTAAAAATATCCTCCATTAACAAGTTGGAGGCTTTCGAAATGTGGACTTTGCGAAGAATGTTCCGCATACCATGGACAGATGTGGTGGGAGACGAGAAAGTCTTCAGAAGGGCAAATACTAAGATAGAATTACCCAACTTAATCAAGGTATGAAAAATTGGATATCTGGGAAATCTCATCTGAAAGAAAAAAAATACGCCATCCCTAAACGAATTATTATCCAAGAAAAGATTGAGGGCTAGAGAGGAGTAGGTCGCAAACAAATGTCGCGGCTACGAAATATAAAGATCTTGACAGGCATAAATAATACTGGCTAGCTTTTGCATGCTGGAAAAGATAGACGTCTCGACAACGATAATTTGCCAAAGCACAACTATAGGTGTACGCACTATACGGAGGTGCAATATATGACTGGTCCAACAATGGTTGGATAAATAATAAGCTGTTTTACGAGTTGTTAAAGCACTTTAAATATCATATCCATTCTAACCAAAAGTCTCCTGTTTTATTAACACTTGCCAATCGCATCAGTCATATTTCACTAGGGATATATTCGTTTAGTAAAGCTAATTCATATCCATACCTCCGCACACTTCACGAAGGCTACAGCTACTCAAACTTGCATTTTTTAGCTTTCTTAAGGGAGCCTGTAATAAAGAATGTGAATTATATCTCAGAGCAGATCCGCACAGAGAATAACTAACTTTCAGTTAGCTAAGATGTTTAACAAAGCCTATCTAAAAGTTACTACAATGAAGAAAGGGAGTGCTGGCTTTAGATCTGCTGGTATTTATCCTTTCGACCCAGATAAATTTAAAGATTTCATAAGTTTCTACCAGTCGTAGAAAATGAACTAGAAGAACATAGAGCATCTGAAACCGAGAAAATGGATGATAAGGTTATTAACGGAAATGGCAACATTACTCCAGAGATAGTCCCATAATTAAATTCTGAAATAGATCCAATTCCTACAGCATCAAGCCAATGTTTCTTTTTCGGATTTATTCTCACTACCAAAAGTCCAAACAATCTCAACAAAAAAAACTGGGACGTGTACAAAGTAACGATCTAAAATCCTGGCAAAATATTCTTAAAGAAGTTAACTTGAAAAGAAAAGAGAGAAACGAGAAGGTAGCTGCTTCTTCTTTTTCAAGTGCCCTGTCCGTTGCGAACGTTGGCTATCAACATGGCAATTCTGATCTTGTTTGCGGCGCTTCTAAATAGTTCGACCGATGTGAGCCCGAACCACTTCCGCAGATTTTGGAGCCACGACTGTCTGCTACTGCCTGGCCCTCGCTTACTGTCTACTTTCCCCTGGACAATCAATTGCAGTAGACGGTACTTATCGTGTCTCAATATGTGACCTAGATATTCAAGCTTTCTTTGATTGATTGTGCTCACGATTTCTTTCTCCTATCCGATTCTTTGGAGTACCTCTATGTTGGTGACATGTTCGGTCCAGGATATACGAAGAATGCGTCGGTACACCCACATTTCGAATGCTTCTAGTTTTCTCGTGAGCGTCTCTGTCAGCGTCCAGGCCTCCATACCATATAGTAAGATCGGAAAAATGTAGCAGTTAACTAGACGTAGTTTTAGGGGAAAAGACAGATCCTTCCTTATGAGCTTTCTCATATTGTTAAATGCTGCTCTAGCTCGTTCTATTCTCGCCTTAATTTCTGTGGCCTGTTCCCATTTTTCATTTACGTTGGTGCCAAGGTAGACATAAGATTCTACATGGTCAATTAGTATGTTACTTATCCGTAATTGTCGAGCAGGTTGTTGCTGTTTGCTTATCAGCATCCACTTTGTCTTCTTGAAGTTGAGGCTCAGGCCGTATTCCTCACTAACTGAATAAACTCTTTCCATTACCTGTTGTAATTCGTCTATGGTACTGACAAGGATCACCGTGTCGTCGGCATATCTTATATTGTTCGTTAACTCGCCGTTTATTTTTATGCCCTCATTTGTTTTATTTCCTCGGAATAAATATTGAATAGGAATGGGGATAAGAAACACCCCTGACGGATACCTCTTTTGATCTGCACCCTTCCAGTGAGTTCGTTGCCAATTTTTGCTGTTGCTGTTTGACCCCAGTTTGCCACAATTCGAATGTCCTTGTCGTCAATACCTGTCTCGCAGAATATCCATCAATTGTTCATGATTGACTCACATCTATCATATATTCTTCTATCAATGATCTTAGTGAACGCTTTAGTGACATTATTGATCAAGCTTATAAGCCGGTAGTCATCACAGATCTGGGCATTTGGTTTCTTCGGGATTGTAATAAATGTTGACTGTAGTCAGTTCTCCGGGATTTTACCGCTATTATATATGTTGTTAAAAAGTACAACTAAATTATCAAGGAACTGTTTGTCTGATTTACATAGGATCTGTAATATTTAGCACGGTACATTGTCCGGACCTGTTGACTTATTGTCTTTTAGTGCTGCAATGGCATCTTCTATCTCCGATTTAAGGATTGAAGGACCTGTTTCTCCTTCTTCATATAGGTGATCATCAGTCCTGTAAGATGCAAATAATGTTTCTAAGATCGTTGATGGCTCCGAGATAAGATTTCCATCGCTATCTTTTATGCTGTTGGGTGACTTATTGAATTTACTCCTAATTTTCTTGAATTTCCTGCTTCTTTTTGTAGCAGGTAGCTGCTACAAAAAGAAAAAATAATTGGCAAAGATGCCAAAAATCTACCTGATTTGTAAAGAATTCGGGAAGGACAGAGAATTGTGATATCAATGTGCATCTTTTTTGGGTTGGGCCCGTGCCCCAATAAATACTCAGTTTAAACTATAAAATGTTTTGTAATAAAAAAATCAAACTGTACAATTTTTATGTGTGTAAAAATTCCCGATACACTGCATAAAATTACCCACATAGTTGGGTAATTTTACGAAAAAAATGGAATTGATAATTTCAGAATGTGTATTTAGGTAACGTTTAAACTCTACGTGTCTTATATACGTTTAGGATTAACTTTCGTGAGTTAACTATATTAATTTGAATAGTTTTAATAACTTAAACAACAATAAAGACGGTTTTTCTTAAGTGCGTAGAATTTCCCCACCTTCCCTTATATATAATCATCTAGTTGCCCATTACTCTGTAATAACGATCCTAAAAACTTCAAACTATTACTTTTTACAATAATTTCATATCTGGTCCAGCACTAATGATAATAAATAAGGAATAAGCACGGATAAGCACCCTGATAGAATCCTACTTTCTCATGAAATTTATCAGTGTCTTCCACACTTGTTATTACTCCTTCAAACATGTCTCTTACAATCTTCACATACTCACCGGGAACTGCTTTCTTATTGAGCGTCCACCATAGAATCACTATAAGAACTTCATCATATCCTTTCTTAAGATCAATAAATACCAAATGACATCATAATGAAAATCGTATCTATTGTTGATTTGCCTTGCATAAAACCAAACTGAATATCATATTTTGTTTTAGTTTCGTTTTTTACTTCAATGTCCACCACAGCAACTTTGGCTCACTTGGATGTTTATAGTGCACAGTCTCACGATTACTTTTCAGTTCTTACGTTCACGTATACCTTGTTTTCTTGTTATAATCTATTTGGGAGTGATTTTGTCGACTTTTGTATGTGATGAGTTGATTTTCTGTCTTTTTAAAAAATGTGTTAACAATCGCCATATCTAATGCTGTTGTTATTCCAGCATATCATTTCCACCTTTATTTCTAGTTTCAAAGCCTTACATAATATTATGTAATCAAAACACAAATAAAAAAATTAAGATGGAAGACTACTTCCGTCTGTCAATCATATTATTCTATACGTCCATTATCCTGTTCCGTTTTGCATATGTGCTATCATTCAATATAATTAAATCAAAAAGTTCAGTTAAACGTAAGTCGTCGATATGTGAATGAGCATAAGTACCTACCTATGGCAAATGAATTAGAGGTTATATGTAATTACCCTGCGAAATCACTAAGATAATGTTTGGTTTTTATAATAATTCTTTTTGAACATAAAATATATCTTTGTGGCACCAAAATCAATTTAAAGTTTAAATACGAAAACTATATAGTTATAAACAAAAGCACCGTCCAAAGTATGAACCCAGATTCCCATGGTATGACCACTATGATTGGCCAATGAAGCCATAAGATTCCAGGTCAAGGAAAACCGGAGGGAAGAAGTCGAGGGCGATCACCAACCCGATGGACTCATACAGTTAAAAAGGCATTATGAACTTCGACGATCTTCGTTAATACGGTACGTACAGATGCCACTACGCATCTGCAAATGAATAGAGTGGGAGAAGATCTCAACCACACTTACATTTTATTACCACTACCACCGTCCGTCATCACATTGTTGTATCTGAATGCATTTTACTTTGGACGGCTAAGCACCTGAATTTCATAGTTTTAGGCTCGGTTTTAACAATCATGGAAATCGCTGATAACTACAACGGCCCTAGGTACGGGAGCTCCTTAAATGGAGCAGAGGTGCTAAGAATTTCCGGATCAGCTTGAAGCATGAATACATTTTCTGATGAAAGAAAAATAGATACATGGAATGTAAAAAGCATGTACAAACCAGGAAAGGTTCATAACACCATAAAATAAATGAAGCGCCTAAATATAAGTATACTTGAAATAATTGAAATGAGTGGCCAGTGTCTGGTAAATTAACTACAGACGATCACATTGTATAGTATTCAGAAGAAGACAGTTCAAAACACAAAAATGGTGTAGCCATAATGGTAACGAAGAAAACAGATAAAGTTGTAAAAAACGTCCTATTCTCAGACAGGATACTAATGTTACAAATACAAACAAAAACAATAAATGTAAATATATTACAAGCATATGTATCTACACAAGACTATGAAGAAGAAATTGAAAAATTCTATCATGATTTAGAAAAAGTATTAGCATCTACAAAACAACACGAGATCAATATTGTCATGGCAGACTTTAATGCGAAGATTGGTGAAAGAGAACAGGAAGATATCATAGGAAAATATGTTCTGGGAATACTAAATGAAAGAAGAGATGTGTTGGCATCTTTTTTGTGTAGAAAAGCAACTAGTAATAACAAACACAATTTTCAAACTTACAAATCGTCGTCTTTGCACCTAGAGAAGACCAGCAGATACACCTGAACGTGTGGTTCGTAACCAAAAAGACTTCATATGTATAAGTAAAAGATACAGAAATTCAGTATTAGATGTCAAAACATATCCAAGTGTAGATGTACCAACAGATCACAATATTCTTATAGGGAAAATAAAACTGAGATTAAAAAGAGTTACAAGGATTAATAAGCAAGCAGTTACTATTGATAGAGAAAAGATGTCAAATGATACCGTAAAACAAAAAATTACCAGTGTTTTAGATCAAAAAATAAGGTTAACATCAAGCAAAGATGAAAGTACTGAGGAAAACTGGACGAGAATTAAAGATATAATAAAGACCGTTCAAAAAACGAAACTCAGTGCAGTAAAAACAAGAAGAAAACAAGGGTGAATGACAGAAGAAATACTGAGACTCATGGATCAAAGAAGAGAATTCAAAAATAAAGATAAAAACAAATACAAAAGGATCCACGCAATAATCAGGCAGAAGATAAGACATGCGAAAACACAATTTCATAGTAAAGAATGTAATGAAATTGAACAATATAAAACGAAACACGATACATTTCATCTGCACAAGAAATGAAAAGAGATAAAAGAGAAAGAACAACTATCCCAAAGATTAGAAGACAAAAACGGACACAGAATATTAGATATCAATGAACAGTTAAAAGAATGGAAAAACTATATAGAACACTATACGCCGATTTATAGAAGGTCCATCTATAACAAAAAGTGAGGTTACATGGGCAATATAAACGGCAAAAAATGGAAAAGCACTTGGCTCCAATAAAGTAACTTCTGAAATACTAAAGTTTTTGGGAGAAAAAGCACCGAGTGGTCTCTTTAACAGAATTTATGACTCGGATATTACCAACTGGTTGGCTTAAGACGACATTTGTCACAATACCTACCAAAGAAACATCGTGCAAAGACATGCAGTGATTATAGGACAATAAGTCTCATGAGTCAGGCTTTGAAGAACTTCCTGCTAGTAATACATAGCAGAATATACACGATATTAGAGGAGAAAATTAGTAACACTCAATGGATTTAGGAGTGGCTTGGGTACAAGAGAAGCCTTGTCCAGTATCCAAGGTATTATCCAGAGATATAAATCAAAATGTATACATCTGTGCAATCGATTTTGAAAAAGCTTTTGACAAGGTCCGACATACCAAAATGATAGAAATTTTGAAAACAGCTGGATTGGACGATAAAGATTTACGAATAATTATAAATCTATACTAGCATCAAGTGGCAAGTTTTAAAGTTGAACAAGAACTGTCGGATGAAATAAATATAAAAAGAGGAGTGGGATAAGGCTGAATACTATCGGCAGTATAGTATCTCGGCAGTACAATCAATGTCACCTGGAATTCAACCGTCCAAATTACAAGCCGTATAGAACAAGCACGAGCCACTTTTGTAAAAATGAGGAACATACTTTGCAGTCTCGATGTTAGTAGTGACCTTCGCGTTCGAATGATATACTGCTATATTTTTCCAGTGCTACTGTATGGAGTGGAAGCATGGACCCTAAGTGAGGCGATGCTTAAATGCTTGGAAGCCTTTGAGATATGGTTATACAGACGACTACTATGAATAACCTGAGTCCACAGATAGAAATGAGAAGGTCCTTATGACTCCTGAACCAAACAACACAACTGGTCAATATACTAAAGAGACGCAAGCTAGACTACTTCAGTTACATTATGAGACACCATGTAAAATATTTTAAGAATTTCATGGGTGGATCGTGTGACTAATGTTGAGGTCCTACGTAGAATAGACAAGGAATGTGAAATTATTAACACCATCAAAGAGCGCAAACTAGAATATCTTGGCCATGCTATGAGGAATGAACGGAGATACGGCTTGTTGCAACTCATTCTTCAGGGCAAGGTATTTGGAAAGAGAGGACCGGGGAGAAGAAGAATATCTTGGCTTCAAAACCTGAGAAAGTGGTTTAATACATCGACAACCGGACTATTCAGAATAGCAGCAAGCAAAGTTAGGATAGCCATGTTGATCGCCAACATCCGGAACGGATAGGCATTGTAAGAAGAAGAAGAATGTAAAATATTAACTTTTACATCTGATCATTCAGGGAAAGATCCAAGGTAAACGTGGTCCTGGTAGAACATCATGGCTGAAAAATCTAAGATAATGGTACAGAAAATCGACTACATCATTATTTAGAGCTGCTGTCAATAAAGCCACGAGAGCGAATACGGTAACCAACATGATATTCAACGATCGATAAAAGTCATGGAACTAGAACAAGAAGAAAGTTCTGTGAGTAGAGAGGAGACGTACTACCAAAAATAATTCATGAAGAATGTCATATATCTGCAAAATAACGAACAGAACAGCCCTTATTACTTATCCAGAAGAGAACCATTGTCTACATGAAAGCTTTGATTAAACAAAAAGTTTGTGAATGCTATAAAAAATACTAGACATACAAAATTTTAAGTCTAAGAGACTACAAGAAAAGCTTAGATAAGAATATCAGCGAACACAATAAAAATACATTTGGAAAACCATAGTCAATTCGATCCTAACATATGCTGGAAATATGAACACTGAAAGATGACAAAATATAACCAACATCAGTTGTAATGAATTATTTACGATAATCCGCTAGAAATAAGTATGCAAGAAAAAATGATTAACTTGCATGTGTTAATCCTTGTGTCTTTGGCTAAATATTCTACAGTTGTACTGTTCAGTATAATAATTTTGTTTCTACTATAAAAACCGAAATAAATATTTTTTCTTCTTTATTAAGGCGTTCTCTTGTCTTTAATTTTTGTATGATAATTGATATTTACTTTGGTTGGTTTTTGATACAGTTAAGGGATATGGAAGAAAAAAATGATTGAATTTATTACTGAATATGAGGATATGACTCATGTTAAACCAGTGTTTCTGTCATGTATTCCTGGTGAAGACTTTAATTTTGATACTTATGATACAGGTAGTCCTAAAACATACACTGCTTTAGACAACAGACTGCAACAGAATGTTGATATATCTCAGAATGGAAATAATTTAAATGATAGTGATGATCCAAACTGGCGTAAATAATCCTGAAGATTTTAATTCGTCCGATATGAAAATGAAAATTCAGCTCAATATTCACCAACAAAAAAAGAATAACAGCAGTACTCAAAAAAATGTAATGACTGACTTATAAACTACATCAGCAGAACAAACGAATGAAGAGGCAAATAATGTTCTGAAGAAAAAGCCACATAGACGAATTTGTAATTAATGTGAAAGCAGATGCTGTTTAAAGTAATGTTAGTAATCAAGACAGGGAAAAAAAATTTACCAGTTTTTATTGTTTAAATATTACCAGGACGAAAGATTTAGCCAAATCATACCAAAATACGAATATAAGAAGGAAGTAATAGATCAAAAAATTTTGCATTTCATTTTGTTGTTAATGGAGATAAGTTAGAGTGTATAAACACTTTTTTGTTAGTATTTTGTTTATTAGTACTATGATGATAAGGACTGCTTTAAAAAAATTAAATATAGAATGTATGGTTGAAAGTAATATGCATGGAAGACACAGTCATCAAAAATCGACCAACACTGCCATATTAAAAGATATTCGTCAGCTATTGAATCCCACTATTTAAGGGCAAAAATGTCTCTAGAATACCTTGATCGAAGCCTCAATTTGCCTATTTTATATAGGCTGTATAAAGAAAAATGTGAGGAACAAAATGAACCTTATGCTAAACAACCTAATTATGTAAAAGTATTCTGAATACAACATTGGTCTGTTCAGGCCAAAAAAAGGTCAATGTAATTTATGCCAGAAGTATCGAAATTGCTCTCCACAAGAAAATAATTTAATGGATGAGGAATATAAAACTCACACTAGAAACAAAGAACATGCAAGAACTGAAAAACAGAATGATGTAGAGCAATCAAGGAAAGATGCAGAAAAAAAACATAGTTTTAGTGTATGATTTACAAGCTGTATTACCCACTCCTTTAGGAATATCTTCAGCACTTTATTGTAAAAGTAAACTAAGTACTTTCAATTTTACAACATTACGAATAAAGAAGGTATGTGTGGCAGGAAGCCATAGCTAACAGAGGTTCAAATGAAATTGGTAGTTTTGTATTTATTTACCCAATAGACCATTGTGTGGAGAACCAAATAGCAATATTTTATTCTGATAACTGCTGTGGACAGAATAAAAACAAATATGTTTGTGCTATGTACTTATATGCTGTTAATGTATTACCAATTTCAACTATCAGCTATCTACCATAAATATTTAACAGTAGGACATGGCCAGTAGGAAAATCATATTCTGTCATCCAAGCCCAGACTGAAAATGTTTATGATTAAAAAAAAACTTAGTGGAACAATGGGTAAAAACAATTCTATTGACACAAAAGGTTAGCTATTTTATAAAACTAACTTTGATGACAAAGAATGATCTAAAATAAAGATTAGAGACAAAGCTAGAGGCAATCAGAAAATAGTGGCTGATATTAGTCTTGTTCCTGCTTTTATTGTACCTCCAGCAATAACAGCTAAGAAAAAGGCTGACTTGTAATGATTTGGCCATGACCTGAAAACAAAGTCAAATAAAGTAATAAGAGGACCATTTTGTTTAAAATTAATAAAGTGTACTAAAAATTGTTGTGTTGTTATTGTTAAATTACTGTAATATGTCAAAACTGCCATTCAGATGATGAAATATTACTCATGCAAAACTATCACAAGTTGAAATTGTATAAAAATATTTATTTACAAACTTTTGTAATAAACTCTATATACAGTCGACTCCCTCTATAACGAGAACTGAAATGGCAGACTAATTACCTCGTTATAAGCGGATCTCGTTATATCAGACAACAATATTACTGTGCATACATATGAATATGTAGTTTTCTAAACCATTAACTTCCTATAGTTAAGCTATTAGGAGCAATATAAGTGGCTAATAAATATTGTTTGAATGGCGTTTTTGAAAAAAAGTTATTTACTTTTATTGTCAATGAAATACATTACAACAAAAAAAGAGTTGTTTACTAATATTGTCAATGATACATTAGAACAAAAAATCTGTACTTACATTTTTTTCCAACTACATAATGTATAAAGCGTATTTTCAAGAATACCATAAACTATTGCTTCTGCAATTTTAAGAACTCTGTCATTTTGAACTGCTTTAAATTGTCCAGTATCATTCTATCTATCATATTTTCTAAAGATGTGAAACAGTAGTTTTATTTATTTATTGTAAAGAAGTTTATTGCGGGCGGCAGTTAAGTTTATTGAGGGGCCATTTAAAAAGGTATTTATTTATAGCCACGACCGAGCCAAAAACGTAAAAAAACACGTTTTTGGATCTTATTTTCTCTCGTTATAACCAAATTTGCCTCGCTATAGAGGGTTATAGTCCAATAGAAATTTCTCGGGACATCTAATGTATCTCGTTATAAGCGAAACCTCGTAATAACCGTGTTCGTTATAGAGGGAGTATACTGTAATAATATGAAAAGTAAAAACTAATAGAAACTCACAAAAAAGAATTACTAGAAAGAAAGAATCGAAAAAATAATATTAAGTAATTGGTTACCACAAGTTACCAATACATTATTTCAAAGAATATAACATACAAAGCAATATGGACATTGATAATAGACACTGACTAACTGATAAGGACCATTGAAAATTTGTGATAACCAACATTTGAAGTCAACTGAGAAATCAACATAATCACCTGCAAATATGCTATAATATACTTCCTGATCTTAGATAAATGGTAGAATATTAGTAGAATAAATTATTTAGGACTAACCATAAATATTGAATTTACTATTTTTGTTGGGAATATGCCACAATTTTAATTTAAAATAAGTGTGATTTCCTCTTCGGAAATCAGTCTCAAAACACAATTTTTTTTGTACTTTGAGAACAATTTCTGATGTGCATATAGATATGTCAAATAAACTGATGTTAAAGTAAAATTGTGGTTATTGCCAACAAAAATACTAAATTGCATTAAGATGCCATAAGAAAATAGCTTGAGAACAATAAATATTGAAATACAAAAAAAATTAAAAACGTGACACAAACAAAATTATAACAAATATAGAAAGAGAAACAGACAATAAACCTTAAACAAAACAATAACATAAATACAGATAGATATAGCTTAACAGCCGAAAATTTTAAATATTTGTGGCACTAGTTAATCTAGCAATTTAAGAATCTAATAAATACAAAATAGAGTTCTTTTTTATGAAAATATAAATATTCAAGAAGTCGAAAGATTAACTGAAACAAAACTAGTTAATAAACTATTAAAACTAATATGAAATGGATTTGGTGAAAAACGTAGATGAACTATAAAATATAAGAATGAATGACAATGTAAAGAGTACAGACACATTGAATAGAGATAAACAGCAAGAGGCATATAAATTATAAACGGCATGAATAAATGAAAAAAAAGCTGAGAAAGATTCTGAAAAATAAGAATTGAGAAGTGTTACCTGATATTTCATAATATCAGGTAATTAAAAATATGTATTTTAATTTCCACTTTTCCAGAAATCGTTCTCAAAATAATAATTAAACAAATTATTACATTTATTCTATTTGTATTTTGAAACAATTTCTGAAATGTTCATATTAACATACTTATGAAGTATGTTAATATAAACGAGAACATTAATAAGATACAAAAATAGTTTCACAAACATATTAAGAGTTCATATAGTGGAAATACAAAAAACTGTAAATTCATAATTGGCTGAATTGGCCAGGGAAGCAGCAGAAAATCCACAATTAACATTTTCACTAAATGCGTTTATAGCGACCTGAAGCAATATTTTAGAAACAAAATAAGCGAGGAATGGCAACTACACTGGAACAATTCTGAGACATCCATGAAAAACATTAAGGAAGAGGTAGCTGTATACAAACTCCCATTCAAGCGACGAGACCAAGTATGCATCTCTAGATTACGTATAGGCCATACGAAGTTAACACACGATTACCTTCTAAGTAAAGAACAAATTCCCATGTGCTACAGTTGTGATTGTGTAACTACAGTGGACCATGTGCTAGTGGACTGCCCTTTGTACACCCTAGAACGACTTCAAGCTGGATTACCCACTTCATCCAAAGAGTGCTTAAACGGCTTCAATAATGACAAAACTATAAACTTTTTACAAAATGCAAGACTAGTTCACAAAATATAGTGTAACATTATTAACATGTATGTAATTTATTGTACCATGCTAATAACCCCTAGTGGTTGAAGCAATTTTGTAAATAAAAAGAAAAATAATTGGCTGAATACTCACAGAAGAAATAATGTCAAGAGAAAAGAGCTATTATAAAGGGCAGCATACAAATAACCTAGAATAATTTTTATATTCAATATTGGGTCTCTCATTTTAATTGTTTTTTATGGGCTCAATTGCTTGTGCAATTACTGTTAACAAACACTTTTTTTAATATCAAAATCCATGAATCTACAAATATTTGAAAATTAGTAACAGGTAAGACTTACTAACAGGTAAGATGAAAAAGAAGCTCAGAGTACAGAAAATATTTTAATTAAATAACAAACTGTTTAATTTGATACAGCTTGAGGTGCTTTAGGTCTCTTTACTTTATTGAGAGCTGATTTCTTCTTCTGTGAAGACTTTTTGGGAGCTTCTGATGTAGATTCTCCTTCAGTTAGCCATAATTCAATGTGACAGGGTGAAGACATGTAAGGGTTGATCCTACCATGGGCTCTGTATGTACGACGTCTTAGGCTAGCAGCTCTGTTTACTTGAATATGTTCTATTACTAATCTATCTACATCAAGTCCACTATAGTCAGCATTGCTTTCAGCATTTCTCAAGAGTTGTAAAAGAAATTCTGCCGATTTTTTGGGCCATCTTCCTTGAGTAGTACCAAACTGTTTGGCTTGAGAACAACGACCAACTCCACCATTGAATTTTCTAAATGGAATGCATTCCTTCTGGATTGTTACATTCTTTAAATATGCTACAGCTCTTTTGAGGGACATCTTCTTGATTGCATTTGCAGTTTCACATGTGTTCTTAAAGTGTACTCTCAAATTTGAACCTTTAGCTTTGCAAGTTTTTGCAGCATTTTCGGGCTCACGTGCATATCGGCCCATTTTGATAACCTAAAATAAAATGTAGCCATTTTAGAAAATTTTACAATCTGTGTATATAATTTATTACTGGATTTAAATGTGTTTCTAGTACATAGAGAGTGGTTTAAAATTAAAATATACTTTATAAAACACTTACTTTTCTTTATTTTCCTGACTTCTGTACACTACCACCTAAAACGTGACAATTTTATACAAAAAGGAATGAAAACTTTCGGTAATGCCAACATATATTTTAATCTGTCACGTGTCAGTCCTGTTATTTTAAGTATCGAGTTTAGATTTCAACTCGATGATTTTTAGTTTAATTTATATTTAATTGTCCTATACCGACATGCCTTTGATAAAATCAAAATTTTTTTCAATATCAATTTTTAAATTAATTCTACTTATTTTATATTAAAATTTTCCAGTTTAGGTGTGTTTTTGTTAGAAACACATATTCGATTATGATCGGCGCAATACGAATCGAACAACGCCCGAATACTCGAATGAATTGCCAACGCAAACGTGAGCCATGCTTGTTAACTCGTTTCCATCTCTCGATTGCTTTCTATGATGAACATTCTCGATGAACATGCATTTAAATTATTTTTAATTTGTTCATGTTTAATAATATTTTGTAATTTATAAACATGTGGATATTAATTAAAGTCGGGAATAAGAGTGTAAAATATTCGGTAGAATACGAATTTAGGTTTAATTTTATTTTGTGCCAACGTGATGCGCCAAATGTAGACAACCCACTGCTGTCACTCCAGTGTTGCCTAAGTTTGAAGTTTTCTTAGACTAACATACAAAATTGAAAGTAAATGAAAAAAAATACAATTATTGCAAAATTAAATATAAAACTGAATAATAATAATTTAAAATAATTAAACATTATACAATTTTTTATGAACTCCAATAGTCTTAATTTTGTGGTATCCTGAAAGATAAAGTAGAGAAGTAAAGATTTTCTCCTAATGTAACAATGGCAATAGGTTAATTTTAGTTGTGAGATTAAACATTATGTTTATCCAAATGTTTCTAATTTTCCAAAATAAAAAGAGGGAAGGATTCGGTAATAAAGTTTATTTCGTGTTTTTATTGTGGATGTGCTAAACAGTTCTATTATATTATTATTATTTTGTTATTGATTTCATAATTAGTTAGACAAAATAAGTATTGATATAGAAATGAAATTAAAATTGAAAAATTCTTTTCTTTTTGTTCTTGTTGTAGTTGACTAAAGATAATGTATCTGCTGACCTGTTGTTAACTCGTTAGATATAGGTACTCCTACTAGTAACTTCTTCTCAGGATTGGTAACCAGATCTTACTACATTCTAGTGATGTTTTCAAATGCATCTATCCTAAACATGTTTAGGTACATATTATTTGAGATCTATCGAAGTATTTGCTTTTAAAATAAGATTCATGTTAAATCCACTCTCAGATAAAAGTTGTTATATTCGCAAGGTATTTTATGCATACAGTTACTTATTGATTTTTTCTGTAGGCTGTTGCGTTTGGTTTGTGATAAAACAAATCTCAGTGTAGTTTTTTTAACGTTACTGCAATGTTGTATATTTATTCCTTATCCAGTTTAATTTTTCTAATAAGTCTTACAGTGTTGTAGTTCTGTTCGATTCCCTTTTTGTGAGCCTATTTCAGGATCTTTTTTTTGTTTCCTTTCTTCGGTCTTGTGGAATTGCTTATTAATAAATAACAACCGATAATCATTTTTTCTGTGAGTATATGGTAGAACTTTATCTGTAGTGTTCTAAGTCGCTATCTTGGATTGATAGAGGATCATTGGTAGATAATAGGTATATATCCTAAGTTGTCTCACTACCAGATAAATGAGTAAGGTTCATGGAAGATGCTAGCTATCTACTAGCTATAAAACAATTTGGGATGCTCACATTACAGTCAAAAAACATAGAAATAGGATGGAAAATATCCACGCGAAAAAAGAGCAAACAAATGGGAAACAAAAAACATATCTACTTAGAAATGCAACAAGTTAGAGCAACATGACATTTGCATTATAAGAGACAAACAAGTAAGGAAAAGGACAAACGACAGGTGGAAAAATACCTACATTGGTAAACAGCGTGGCATCAATATATCAGACAGCAAAATACGGAGGAAAGAGAATTACCAAAAAGTTAAGCGTTTTTGCACCAGAAAGGATTGGCACAGTCAAAATGGGAATAAACAAAAAGAAGGTAAATTTACTTAGAATATAACTTCCGGTGAATTACAAACCAGAAAGAGAAAGGTTTTATTATGAACTGCAAAAATACGATGGATAGATTACAGAAAAACGATGGCCTTAGGCGTGAAACAAAGTAGGCGTGAAACAAAGGTTTAACTAAAATAGTAATAAAGAACTCATTGTAGCGTTGTGCTCCGGGAACGAATTAAGACTTTCATACGAATTAAATAAACACTATCTTTTAAATCATAAAATGAAATTTAAGTACACATTAGAGAGTAAGAGGATAAAAGTCGATGAATATCTATATACCTACCTACTAAATAGTTATAGGTGAGAAGTATAGCTACAAGCAACTGTGGGAAGTGATTCTTGCTTAATATACTAATGGTTAAAAAATGCTTTGTATACTTTTATTTATTAGGATCAAAAACATTTTTTTTGTAAGTCTTATGTAAAAGTATATATCTGATACAGTTTTTACCTCGCTATCTATTCTTTAACTGAAGTTTTTTCCCTTTTTTTGGAGACAAGAAGTTTATTTCTGTGTATCTATTAGGCAACTTAAGTTTATTTGGGATTTTTAGTCATTTTGGATTGTTTTTGATTTACCCAAAAAAATTTAAAATGCCAAGAATTCGCGTTGGTTGGCAATTTCGTCATTTAAGCGACTTCCAAAAAGGCGCATTGTAGGCATGAAAGAAGCCGGGTTTGGTTTACGGGAAATTTCACGAAGTGTTGAAGCTAATTCATCAACGGTGTTAAGGTTAAGAGTTTGGAGGAGGTGGTCAAATGATGAGACTTATCGGCGTCATGGATGTTCTGGACTTCCTAGAATATTGCAAGGCCGTAATTTGACCATCTTGGACGTTTTGTTCTCAGAAATAGACAGGACAGTGTACATCAAGTAAGAAATGATTTAGTTGCAGCTACAGGTAGAATAGTCTCAGGAAGAACAGTTAATCAAATATTACTTGGAATGGAACTGAGAGCTTACCGTCAGCTTTTGGTGTTAACTTTGACACCACAGCATAATGAAATTTTGTCTGCTTCGTGAATTTAGGTTTTATTTGGCGCATAAGGGTAAGACGTTTTTGAGGCGAGAGACGAAATATAGACTTGGCTGTTAAACGTCATACACCAAGACAACCATGCAATATGGTATAGGGTGCTATAAGTTTGGAAAGCAAATTTATTGGTGAAGTACTGCAACTGGTTTTACATCCCTACCCGCGAACCATTTCAAATGCGATCTTTCAACATGATAATGCTAGACCTCAGATTGGTCATGAAACTATGGAGTTCATACAAGAATTTGATACAGAGACTTTAAAGTGGCCATCAAGATAAGCTGATTTGTCACCCATCGAATATGTGTAGGATATAGTAGGTTAAAACTTAAATCGATTGCCACGTCCTCCAGCAAACTTAGAAGACCTGTGGTATGCCATAAGAAGAATCTGGATGAGTATTCCTCAATATTGTATAGACCAATTAATTTGATGAATGAGCCACAGAGTAACTGAGTCAAGAAAATTAAGGAGCAGCCACTTATTATTAATATTTTGACGAAAATGACGTTGCAAATTTGTTATCAAATAATAAGAATACTATAATTCATACTTCTATAAATAAATATTTGTCCTTCTAGGTGTTGCATTTTTTTTTTGGCCATAGTATACTTTTCAAAATACAATTTAATTATGTTGCTAGAGAGAAGGGTATAACCGCAAAGGAGGAAGTTAAACTATAAATAGGAAATATGCAAAAATAATCAGTAAAAATATTATACTTTCTTCTTATTGTACCGTCTTCTAATGAAGGTTGGTGATAACGTCTTTAGACGCTTCCCTTTCTTTTGCAACGTAAAATATCTGTTCAACAATGAGGTTAGTTCAATCTCTGATATTCCCCAGCAAAGATTTCTTCTTTTTTCCCAAGCCCTTTCTTCATTCGACTCTTCCTGTGTCTTTCTTATTTTAGTTGTGTTCATAAGCTTTCTGCCATGTTCAATTCATCTTAACAGTTCTTCGTTTGAGACTTTTGCAGACCAAACAATTTTAATAATATGCCTATATAGTCACATTTCGAATGCCAGATATTATACCACAATATGGACTAGAGACTCTTCACTAGAGAGAAGGAAAATAAGACAAAACTGAAGCCCACTAAAGATAAAGATGATACAGAAACGGGATAACCAATGATAAAACGAAACATACTATAACGCAGATACATATTATAGACGCAGTTCACGATGTCGTATGGAGTAGGAACTTTGAACTAGCGAAATAAAACAATGAAAAGAAATGTCAAATTTAAGTAAAACACACCTTGGTTCATAGGGTATGTTGAAAACACTGGTATTTCGGAGGTATAGGGCATCAAGATTTACAGAAGTTTACGAGTAATATAAGACATTCAAAACCAAAATCCACTAATTAGCCAGAACTAAAAAGAAACAGCGCTAGAAACCATTTACAAAAAATATGGATATTTATATTAATATATTAGAAGATCAGCAATAATTCAGAACAGGCCGATCTTTTACATATGCAGTATTCGTTATAAGACAAAAAAGAGCGATCTCTGTTTACGTGTGTACCTAATCTAAGAAAGGGGTTCCACAGGGAGGAGATCATATCATTTGATATATCCTCTAGTAGTTAGTCTTTCTATCTTATTTCTGTTTCCCGTTTGTTACCGTCGTAATTATTGCTTCTTCTTCTCTTCTTTGTATGTGTTCCAACCATCACGGTCTTTGTTCTTTAATAAATTTTACTATATCCCCTTCAGTTATATTTGTTCTTTCATGGTTAATCAGTCTTTTATATTCTCCATGTTCTGTCTTTACTAGGCCGTGTATTCTTTTCATAATTTTTCTTTTACTCATTCTTAGTTTTTCTTCATCTTTTTTTCGTAAGACACATTACTTCCGCTCCATATGCTATCACCGGTTTAATTGCTGCTCTATAGTCGGTGATATTTCCAATATACTTCGTTCTTCTGTTTAATGTTTTATCTTATTTCTGTACCCCTTCAATTTTTGCCGTCCACTAACATCCCCCAAGTATTTAAAGTAATCGACCTTCTGGAATTTATTTGCACCTATTTTTATTTCTGTTAGTCTGTTTACATCGTCTCTTGTACTTATTAAGTATTTTATTTTATTCTGATTGATTATTAGTTCTCTGTCCTTTGTTTCTCTTATTAACGATAGGAGTTTTTCTTCTAGCTTTTGTTTTTCACGCGCTACCAATGCTAGGTTGTCAGCGTTTCCTATGGTGTGTGTTAAACTTTGAACGAGAATATTTTCTGCTCTATATCTGTAATTACTCCTTCTAGTACCATAATAAATAGCGCCATTGGCAGACATCTCCTTGGCTTACACCACGTTCTATATTGATGTCGTTTGTATCTTCGGTTGTTTTAACTCTTGCTAATGAGTACTTCATTGTCATTCTAATCTGCCTTATTAACTTTGTTTGTATTTGCGTCCTTCATTGCGTTCATTTTAATAATTATTGTCTGTTTACTGTCTACTGTCTGTTGGTCTGTTGTAAGTCTCCTTCTTCTTCCTTCTTGTATTTAGGCTTAAAAGCATGTTTCTTCTTAAAATATTAACCTCCGAAGTTGTTTAAATTACCGCACCATCTTTTTCTTTGTCTGCCAATACTTCTTCATCCATTTCGTGACTTATCTCGTGCTATTCGTACTATCTTATCCTCTGCCATTCTACTAATGTGTTCGTTCCATTCCTGTTTACGTTTTGTCACCCATCCATTTATGTCTTCTATATTGCATGCTCTTCTTATATTTTCGCTTCCCTCTCTATTTAACAGACTTTTCCCTGATATTCGTCGGAGTATTTTCATCTCCGTTGTTTTTAGTAGTCGTCTCGTTCTGTATAGAATTTTGTTTATGTATCTTGTCTTAGGTGTTTGTTCTTCCAGACTGTGTCATTAAGAGATCCCGCCGCTTTACTTGCTTTTAAGCGTTATTGTCGTACTTCTTCTTCATCTCCGTAACTAGTTATATTTATTCCCAGATATTTAAACCTTGCTTCCTGCTTTATTATTTTCCCATCAATTTCGATTTTACATCGTAGTGGAATATTTGGAGCTCGTCTTCTGTCTCGGCGATTAATGCGGCGTCGTCTGCATAACATATTATTTGGATCACTTTGTTACCCATTCTGTAACCATGACCTTTACGTACTGCTTGTATTATTTCGCCCATTATAAAATTAAAATAAAGTGGGCTTAACAAGTCACCATGTCTGAATCCGCTTTGTACTGATATACACTGTCTTAGTTTTCCATTTATCTTTGCCTGTATTCGATTATGGAAGTAGATATTTTCGATGGTTTGTATAATATTGATTGGTATATTTCTTTTATACAGTAGGTGTAAGACGTTTTGTTCTTCTTACTAACTGCTTTGTTTCATTTCGTATTCTTCTATAGGTGTCTCGCGATTCTGGAGTATTTGATGTTTTGTACTTCGTGTAGGCCTCTCGTTTTTCTTTACATTTCTCTTTTATTTCTCTGCTTAGCCATGGTGTATTGTTGTTTCTTTTATTCAGTATGACTTTACGTTTTCCTAGAGCTTCGGTTGCTGCTTCTTCAATGTTGTTTTCAATTTTCTCCCAGCACGCGTTTATATCTTCGATGTCGTCTATTTGTTTCAGCTGTATCTTCTGTGCTAGCCTCCTTTGGTACATTTTTCTTGCAGAGTCGTTCCACAGGGATTCTACATTGAATTCTTCCTCGGTGATTTCTTGTAGAAACTGTTTCGGTGTTATGTTCATTCTTATTTTTGCTAGTACTATTTTGTGTTCACTCCCTGCGTCTGCTGAGTTTAAAGTTCGGATATTTAGAATCTGTGCCCCCTGGAGTATTTAAATGTATATTTATAGTGAAGCTTATGGTCGAAAAATGTATTATTGATTCTCAGGTGGTTAAAAGCACCGAGGTTAGCCATGAGTTCTCCATTTGCGTTGACATGGTTTTCATTAAATCTTTGTTTTACTCCTGGAACTATTTCATCTTCAATATGTACATCAAAGTCACCCATAAGAATTAAGGGTTCTTTATGAGGTATTTTATCCAGGATGGTTTGCAATTGTTCGTAGAAAGTCGATTGTCGTTCTATGTTACGTTCGTAGCTTTTTTTCTATGTCGGTTTCTCATGATTGTGGTCACGACCTTATACGTTGTGTTTAGTAACATAATAGCTTAGTTGCATCCCTATTTTTAAAATTGGTGTGATGTGTCCGTTTTTTGATTCTACAGGAATGTTTTCGTCCTTCCAAATTTTGATCATTAGTTTGTACATTCGTTTCAACAGCTCTCCTCCGTTTATGAACAGTCCGTTGTTAATTTTATCATGACATGTAGTTTTGTTTAGTTTTAGTTGCTTTACGACATCTAGATAGGTTGGTGCTTCTATCTCTGCATCTATATTATATGTTATTTCTTTATCTTTTGTATATGTTTCTTGCCTGGTTTTGTATAGATCTGTACAGTGTTTTTCCCAATCTTTTTTGGTTATTTTAATGTTTGTTTTTTGGTACTGTATGATTGTATTTTATATTCGAACAGTCCCGTGTTGTTCTTATTATTTAATTTTTACTGTTGTATTTGTTCAGAGATCCATGTTTCTTTCTTTCTTCTCTAGAGTTTTATGGCTTCTTTCTTTTCGGTTCGGTATTGTGGTTGTTCTAGTTGTTTCTGCCTTTTATTCTCTAGTTGTTTATTTCCCGCAAGGTTTTTAATTTCACATGGCTTTCTTAATCAAACCATGCTTTCGATTTTTTGGTTTTTTGGATTCCTATTATTTGTTCTGTAATTTAGGTTATGCTATTATGTTGCTCCATTCCTTTCTTTATCTTTATTGTTGTATCTGCTTAGTTTCTTTACAAGTTCTGCGGTATACTGTTGCTTTATTTCTTATGTTTTCAATTTATTTATGTTTAATTTTTTTTTATTTTTTATATTTGTTTTGATTATCAAAATCTTTATTTTTGCTATTAGCAGTATGTGATCAATATTTGCATTTGCTTCTTTATAAGATCTTACATCTTGTACTTGTAATTACAATAAAATATTAGGATTTTTCCAGAGAATACTGCAGCAATTTTCCACCACTGTTAAACAGTAGAACATAAGAGAAACATAGAAATTCAAAAACTATAATATTTTGAACGAGTACAATGTAAATTGGCAATCGAAAACAAAGCAATTGAAAAAGTAATGGAGGTGTACTATCTAGGAATAAAACAATCTACTAATATAATAGAAAAAAAAAAGAGTAAAAAAGTTAACAGAGTATTATAGAGTCATAAATAAACTAATTTGGAAAAATCATCATTCATCAACAGAAGTATAAACTAGAATGTATAAAACGGTGTTTAAAATAATAATTTCGTACACTGTTAAGATTCGACAAAACGCAAACGTAACTAAGATTTATCGGAAAACAGCAGAAACGAGAGTTCTTTGAGTAGTAACAAACAGAACAAAGTTAGAGAACTTATTTTTCCTATTGCTACATACGCAGCTGAAACATGGACTCTCAAGAAAATCGATAGAAATAAGATCGAAAGCCTTCGAAATGTGGGTATATAGAAGAATCTATGTGTGTCCTGGACAGAACATAGAACCAACCTCTCAATTCTGGAAGAGCTTCATGTAAAAGACAGGCTATTAAAAAAAGGAAACCGAGCATATCTAATTTACTTCGGCCAAATAACTAGAAGAGCGGCGACCATAACACTATGGGTAGTAGAAGGCCGAAGATCAAGCGGAAGATCTCGAACACGAAGGGCAGACCAAATGAAGCCTCTGGTGGGAAAAAACCTTACATGAAGCCGTCCATATGGCACATGATCGCAGCCAATAGAAGCAGCAAACCAATATTTATTTAGAGTGTCACCACGCCCACGTGACAAGGGCTCAAGGAATGAGGAGGAGGAATTTTCTTGCTAATTGTCCTACGTTGTCAAATATAGTCATTTTTCCTTTTACTGCTAAATATGAGCCATTTCTTCTGTTTGCCGAAAGACCCCTCTTTAATTGTCTTTTTTTATTTTTATATTTTTTGTTTCTTCGACTGAGAGATATCTTATTGTCACTACTTAAGATAGAATCTTAACTTTAACCGATGATGGGTCATTTCTCATGATATTTTTTATGGTCACTGTGCACATTTTTACAGTAATATTCGAAACAATAACCCTTCTTAAAAAGATGCTTAATTGCACGTAAAGAGTACCGCTATCTTTCGACCACACCCTATTGGATTCTACCTTTATTGAATGCAATTCCCATAACCATTATTTAAGCAAGATAATTTTTTTTGCTAATTGTCCTAAATTGCCAAATCTAGTCATTTTTCCGTCTACTGCTAAATATGTACTATCTCTTCTGTTTGCCGAAAGACCTTTTTTAATTGTCTTTTTTATTTTTGTATTTATCGTTTCTTCGTCTGTGAGATATTTTATTGTCACTAATTACAGGGTCTTAACTTCTGCAACTTTTTGTTGCCAACAATATTCTTTATTTCGACTGGTAATCCGCCAAATCCGAAATAGATTTCATCAAGGTACTTTGGTCAATGCTAATCCGAACAGTGATACAATTTCTTTAAATTTAAGGCGAAGTATAATTTATACACTAAACATGTATTTTAGAGCATCTTTATTTGAGTTAAAAAATATTTATTGCCAACTGCGAAACTGAACACAATTATTTACATAACATTAAACAGATTTGTCACATTTAATTTAAGCAGTACATATCACCATCCGTGAATAAGTCGATAAGTCAAATTTTCGTAAAAACAAGATATCTCAATCTTGAAATAGTTCTCTTTCAATTCCGTCAGGTGAATAAATGAGTAATTCAAATAAACAATAATTTACTTGGTAGAAGCCCGTGAATATTTGGATTTGACGATTTACTAGGTATCAGAACCGGTATATCGACTTATCTAATATTGAAGTTTTAAATATTTGTTTGAAATAATGTATCTTAACTTGACCATCCGTGTACATAATATTTAGTCCGTGAATAACTAGGTATGTAGAAATACCCACTTGGACATGTTGCATTTTGCTTTATTTTTCTTGGTATATTCAATTACCTGTTTATCAACATAACAAAATAGTAGGGGGTTTTACATTTGAATCGGGAGTAACTAGATATTCAAGTCAAGACTACTCCGTCAGTTTTTGTTTTAAGGTTAAGAACTAACATTCGCGCCCGTATTTTAACGACTATTAGGTTATCAGGTATTTTACCTGTTAAAAAAATGTCGCATCGTGCTAAACAAATTATGAAAAATGCTTTGGAAGTGTTTATACAAGAAAATGTGTTAGAAACTCCTAGAGATATCGGTGAAAGACAAAGTTTAATACAACAGGAAGAAATAAACACTCAAAACAGTATGAATGTGATATCCGAAAGTGTTTCTACGGATGTTATTGAACCAGGTAAGCGTTTTCTGTAATTCCTTCTATTTTAACTAACCATTTTGTTTTAAATATATTATTCTAATCGGGATATAAGCCACGATTTAAGTTGAAAAAAAGATTTTATTGACGTTTGAGAGTAAACTGAATGTAAGGCCAAAAATGTATAATATATGTTTGAATTGCCGATATGAATGAGCCGGATTAAATTAAAATATCAGAAGAATTGTTTTACTAAGCAAAAAAATTTGTTTAATTTATTAATATATTGTATTTAGAAAACGACATCTGAAGTGGAAGAGGAAACGCCAATAAAATAATTTGTTTCAACTTAAATTGTGCCTCATTTCCCAGTTAGAATAGCAAATTACATAAATGCCACAAAGAAATACCTTCAGATTTCTAGAGATAAATAATAAAACAGATATTTGCGCCGAGGATCGCAAGCGTTTTGAGACAGATCTTGTTGGGGTAGAGTGTGTTGCTGCTAATCCCGGTCAGTCGACAAGTACTACGTTTAATTCAACAGACCGTGACTTTAACCAGATTAGTTATGATTTCGATTCAGACGACAGTATCATTGATCCCCATTTCTTTGCAAGCATAGGATCATCTTCCGAGGAAAGTGATGATCAAGTTACAGGTAAGATCGGTAATACTTTAAATTCGTTTTATCTCAAAATATGCTTTTTTTAGTTACTCGAAGGAAAAAAAGGTGCTCAGAAAAAAATAACAATAGTATCAACGATGAAAACTTGAACCACGCTCCAGAAAAAACAGCAATTTTATTAGATCTGACAACAGGAAAATATTCCTACAAGACAAAGGAAAAAGATCAGAACCATATTTCAGTGGAAAACGAGCCAAATAGCACAGAAAAAAGAAGAAACACGGAAAGGGAAGGACACGAAAGCAAAGACAAGAAAGTAGAGAACTCAGAAATGCTGGTAAAAGTTACACCTAGAAACAGTAAAAGGTAGTAAAATCTAGAAATATGAGACCATTAAAAGCATGTCGTATGAAATGTAATGAAAGGTTTTCAGATGAAGACCGGGGTAAATGTTTTCAACATTATTGGAACTTGGGAAGTCGGGATAGAAGGGCTAACTATATTGCTTCTCTAGTTAACATTAATCCAAAGAAAACAGAAAAGCTAGGACCAAGAAAGAAACATAGAGAATGTTCATATACATATAGCATCATTATTGCTGGCATACAAAAGCCAATTTGTAAAACTTGCCTCATTGCAACCCTTGGCGAAACTGAAGGATTTATCGAGCTAGTGGGTGAAAAGAAAAAAAATACATTTTCTGGAAATATTTCTCCTGATAGACGTGGAATTGTGCCATCAGGTAATAAACGCTCTGCGGAAGAAACTCAAAATGCCAAAGATCACATTTTGTCATTTCCTAAATACGAGAGTCACTATTGCAGAAATAAAACATCTAAAAAGTACTTGTCTAGTGACTTATCTATTGCTAAAATGTATGACATGTACAAAAAAATAGTAGACAAACCCGTTTCATTAACGTTGTACAAGAACTGCTTCTACAGTTTGAACCTTGCATTTAAAAAGCCTAAACAGGATACTTGTTCTAAGTGTGATATTTTCGAAACAAAGTTAAAAGTTCTTAAGGAGGGAGAGGAGAAAGAGAATTTGAGACAAGAGAGGGACAAACACCATCAGCTCGCAGATGATGCCTACAAGTCGAAACAGATGGATAAGGAGATTGCGTCTTCAGACACTAAAAAAAGAGCATACACATTTGATCTTCAACAGTGCCTTCCAACCCCCTTTTTAACAGCGAACATACCCTTTTATAAGCGTCAACTGTGGACATTTAACCTTACCGTTCACGATTTAGCAACAAATGAAGTTACATGTTTCATGTGGGACGAATCAACTGCTGGAAGAGGTGACAATCAGATAGCTACTTGTATTTATCGCCTTTTATTGGAACTTAATGATGTGGAAGAGGTAACTTTCTACTCAGATACTTGCGGAGACCAAAATAAGAATCAACAAGTCGCTTTCATGTTCACTTTCGCTTTCACAAAGTCTCAAATCTCAAAATTATAAATCACAAATTTTTAGTAAGTGGTCATACTCACATGGAGTGTGATACAGATCATGCTCTTATAGAGAAAGAAAAGAAGATAACATACATGAAGATCAATCACCCTAATGACTGGTATCAGATAGTAAGATCCTGCAAAAGGAAAAAACCGTTCAAAGTAGTGGTAATGACACAAGAAGATTTCTTGGATTTCAGCAGTCTAGGAAAACAAGACTAATCATTAAAAAAGTTAATACCGATGGAGAAAAGTTCTTGTGGCAGCCAGTGCAGTGGTTCCAGTATAATAGAGAAATTGGAAAAGTGAAATATAAACATAGTTTAGACGTCTCCAATCCTTTTAAATCTCTAAATTTCCGAAGAAGGGGAAAACGCGTTGTACCAAGCACATTGCCTCAAATCACAGATAAACTTCTGCCAATTAGTAAGGAGAAAAAGAAAGACCTACTTGATCTTTTGCCGCTCATCGATGAAGTTTTTCATAACTTTTACCGAAATTTACCCACTACAGATATGCAAGACTTGGACCCTGATTTGGAAGAGTTTGATGCAGATAAGCAGTAGGTTTTTTAGTTTACTTTTCCAAATAACGTTGATGTTACTTTTTATAAAGAAATAACGTATAAAACAATGTTAAATTTTTTGTCCTGGAAATTTGCACTAAGTACAATAAGTCGGTAACTCAATAAGACCACAGAAATTTGGCGTGAATAAGTGGGTAAGTTAGATTTTTTTTTAAAGTACGTGACATATTCCAAGCTCATAATTAAGTACGTCATTTGTTGCATGATTACCCACCAATGTCTATAAAAATGAAACTGAACTTAAATTTTTGACTCTTCAAAACTAATAAAATGTTTAAAATGGCCATACTGAAAGTTTGTATTTTTGATTTATCGACTTATTCACAGACAGTACATATATTTTATTTGATACTATTGATATTTTCTTTGTATAGCCTCTAAAGTTTAATCATGATTAAAGGTGAATGGGATTAACTAAACATTAATTTTACATTCTCTTTTTATAAATATAAAACTTTACTATTTTTACTGCACGCTTTTTTATTTGGAATACAGTTAATCCATTCCTAAGAGGAATGAGATAAGAGTAAGTAACTTTATTCTAGTACATATACACGAGTGTGTGTAGGATATTTAAATATGTTAAATGTACCTACTTTTTTCTATAGTAAATTATATAATATTTTTATTTTATTATTATTAATTTGTGCTTGTTTTTTATTGTAACGATTATTTTGCCTACCACATTGAGATCATTATAAGGGGTTGAAAATTGGGGACAGAAATTACGGCGCTAGAGATAGGGTAAGTAAAACAAACCGAAACGTTTGCCAACGGCTACTCAGGGTTTGTTTGGAGAGCTGGGTCGCAGATAAGTGGATGACAAGGGGGATGGAATGAGGTAACTACAAAAATGAAACAAAAAGGGGTACTTAAGGCGATATTTTGTAGCAGAAATAAATTATTACAAATGAAAAATATCTTTTTAAATGGAACTATGCATAGTGGCTAACTTTTTTTTTACAAAACAAAAACAAAACAAGACCTCAACTATGATTAGGTATGTGTCAATTGTCAAGAAAATAAAGCTAGCTGTCAGATGTCAATATTAAATTTTAAAACTTTGAGAATAGTTATTATGACAGCTTGGCCACACCCTAACATTTATGATTTCACTGATTATAATTGTTCAACTTGTCATGAAAGCAATTATATATGGAAAATGTCTATTTTTACTCTAAAAGTTCAACAAAAAAGTTACCTGAATTTCACTAAATTATTTTTTTCCTTTAAAATTTCTGGGGTTGGAACTGCACTCGAATTCACTGCAACGCAAAAAACTGCATCTAACACTGCTAAATAGCCTGGAATAATCCTGGGACAAACAAAATGAGGATGGAAGCTGGGCACTGGGACGCAATCTTTGGAACTTGGCTTCTTAAAAATTCAGACACAATGTAAACACGTGGGTATCCTTCAAACTTGTTGGAAACGCCGTTTTACATATCTCTCAGATGAGAGACGGCATGAAAACAAAACAATGACTACTCTTTTAAAAACTGACACATTACATCGAATATAACAACTCACTTTTTTACAGCAAATTTGCCGGTTGCTCCGGACTTCCCACGCTGCGTGTGCTTTGTTCAAAAATTCTACCAAACCTAACCTACTGCACAATTAACTGCCACAATACTACTAAACTTCACTATTTCCGATAACAAAAACAATAAGGAAAAAACCATTACAAATTAGATGAAAATTCGAAGCAGAACCGAAACCAACTGCCTCTGACAGCGGCTTCACTGAGCTTCACAGCGGTGATGTCATTATCTTTAAAAATCATTCACGCAACTCGGTATAAACAAAACATATACGGCTAAATTCCTATTTATTTGACGCGTAAAATATCCCAAAGTGGCTCTCGATCAAAAGAATACCGAGGAAATACGCATCTGTGATATATAAACAAACTTTAAAATGTGTTTATTATAAATCTCGGTGACGCAAAAAGGATTCAAATAAATTTTCGGTGTTTTAATACAAACAAGGTGATTTGAAATGCTACAGTATGTTAGAGTTTTATACAGATCTGTGTGCAGATTGAATATATTTACGTGTTTTTTAACATTTTCATCGGTTTTTCAATTTAGTTTTTCTTTTTTTATTATACCTAGGCATTCCATGTCTTTTTTATTTGATTCAAATATTTAAAAATAAAGGCGCTTTTTTTTGTATGAAAAATTGTACCTTTCCATTCCTTTTTGGTTTTTTTTTTTATAATCTCTGCCTGTTCTTTGCCTTCCTAAACGACCCCTCATCTACAACTGAGCAAGAGTGGCACCAATTACACTGAGCATCGGTAATATCCGAGTATTTTGTCTGCTGCTATATTACAAGAAATCGAGTTCATACCCTTTTGGAAAAATGTTCCATTTTACTGCCGCTATATAACATTTATCTTCTACCAAAAAAATAACCCTAATATTAAAACTCATTACTCCTATATTAATTTTAGAATATGCTTCAACCAATGATTTCATAATATCCCAGCTTATAGTAACTAACCTAATTATTACTAACGTTATTGCGACAACGCCAACACGTTGTTGACCAAGGTTTTTTGTAATTAAAACTACCAACATACTAAATTTTAATACTGCGTTTTGTAATTAAGCTAACTTTAAAAGTGCATAAAATTTTAAGGTTATTTCACCACTACTTGTATATCAATAACGCATAAGAAAAATAGATAAAATCGACCAAGAAGTGAATACGTTTAAAATTAAAACTCTATTTTTTTAAGTTCTGACCCTGAAAAATTTATAAACATTTAGGAATTTTTAATTTGTAATTAAAAGATCTACAATATAATGGTTTTTGCATAAAAAAACATTTTTACACAAGTTATTTCAAAAACTATATTGACAAAAATTGACATTTTTGTACCTTCAATCAATAATTTTGCGTAAACTATTAGGTCACATATAATGTAGCATAACTTAAATAGAACTTTTTATATGCACTTTAATAATATTGTAGTCATTTTACCCTAAAATGTTGATTTGATAGAATAAAAATAAAAATAATAAAAAAAACCGTTTTTTGAACCTTAAAACTGCCATAAAAAAATTATAAACAACAGTTTGGAGTTGTACGCACTTGGAGGGTTACTTCAGGCATTGCCCTTCATAATTATGTGCTGGTTTTAAAATTTCAACTAATTAATGCTCAAAATAATTCAGTTTTATATCTACAGCTTGGACTACTACTGCACTGGTTTCTAAATGTTGTTTTGGATCGAAATAATATCCGAAAATATCCATTATATATTTCCTCGATACTTATTTTCCTCAATAACAATAATATGCGTATCAAATACAACAAAAAAATCGACACGTATTGAAACCTGAAAATATAAATAAGTTAAGAATGGAGAATAGAAAGTGGTCATACCATTACACTAAGCTTATCAATTACTGGTGTCATTCCGAAGAACTTTTATTGAATCATTAAACAATTTGGGCTTACTGAACATATCTTTGGTCATTGTAAAGACCATTCATTTAATGTGGTAATGCTTATGACGTCCAGGTATTTGGGAAATGAATAAGTTGTAAGCTTTTTTTCGTGAAACTCGTCCGGCCAGGCAAACGACAGTTGTTTTGAGTAGTATGGACCCCTATAACAAAAAGTTATATGTTTCCTGCAGTCGATTTTTTGGACTTAATTAGTTATTTACAAATTAAGGTCAAAAATCGGTAATTTTTTGCTTTTTTCGTCTATCGGCAAAAAGTAAAGAAATTAAAACAAATTTGAAAGTAAGAAACTTATAAAATGTCGTTTTTGAAATGTTCCTTATTTGTTGCGAAGAAAGTAGCAAAATGAGTAAAAAATTTTGGTTTTTTTATAAATATTATTAACTTTTTAAAAATAAATTATTAATTATTATATTACATACAGTCTTGTGATTCTTAAAATATGATTAAAATTTGAAGTCAATCGATTAAATAGTTTAATAGTTATTTAACCAACAAGTGTATTAATAAGGGCGATTAACAATTGAGATATTTTAACGCGTGAGCGAAGCGAACGCGTTAAAGGCACGTTCTCCTACAAATTCGCCAGTCGCTGGTAGCCGCGAATGGGTAGCTGCTACCGAGTCGCCACGACTAAGAGTGTTCTCCTCCAATACGCCGCGCCGACTACTTTTCAGTCGTTGGCGAAGACTTTAGAACGATGAATATTAGTAAAAAATCTCTACTTTTAATGTTATTGCATTACCAGGCTGAAGAAGAAAATATATTATTATCATTGCTGACGCTGCAAAGTGGAAAGTGCAGGGCAAAAGAATCAAATATTTTTAAATCCAGACAAGCAGAAGGATATCAATCAATTTTGATAAAAAGACATCTTAACGAATGTGAAACAAAATTCATGGAGTTCTTCCGAATTTCACGACATCAATTTAATTTTTTATTAAATTTAATAAAAAGTGGTATTGCAATTAATGCTTGCAATCGTGTAAAATATCCTATAACGCCATCTGAGAAATTGGCAGTAACACTGAGGTAAGTAGTTACATGTATTCCACCTCTAGTATGTATTTACTGATATTATTGAAGGTGTTGTAAACCGAAATTGTAATTTTTAAATGAAACACAAGGAGAAATAGTTATACAAAATTTATTAGTTACTCTACTAAATAAGGTAACAAAAATTTTCACGGTTGCCTATCTGCTTTGTTAATGCAAGTAAATATATATATTTTTTAAATTAAGGTAAAACAAAAGTGTAATACGCTACCCTTGAAAATTTCCGAAATACTGTGCTGTATTAGATATTGTCGTGACATCCTGTTTATCCCAGGTAGATGGAGAAGGCTGCGGTGTGCTAGTATCATACGAGTGAGTTGATAATCCAGAGGAAGCATTCGATATTGTCGTGACATCCTGTTTATCCCAGGTAGATGGAGAAGGTAGCGGTGTGCTAGTAATGCTAGTATCATACGAGTAAGTTGATAATCCAGAGAAAGCATTCTGGGAACGCAGTAACTGTAGTTCTGCATCCAAAATTATCTGGAAAATCTTACTCTTTGTTTTGGCTTTTAAAAGTGGTGGAAAGGTTTTTACAGTCTTTGCAAAACTCTTGAAGAGTAAATCGACTTCATCTTCAGGAGCTACAGGTTGCATAGGAGAAGACGCTCTAATCTGTTTAATTAAATTGTCTGTCTCTTCACTACTTTTTTGAATTTGTTTGAGGATATCCGAGCTAATATCTTTCTTCCTTTTTGAAGCTTGACGTTCGGTACCGTAGTCCACGGACTTTGACTTGGAAGTACAAATTTCTGTAACATTTTCTCTAGACTCGGAATCAATTGTCTCGTGCGTAGCTTCATCATTAGAGTTGCCACTAAAAATCTCCTGAGTCTTATTAACTTTTGCATTTGTATTGCTGCTCAGAACACTATAATAATACATATTAGACATTAGATATTAATCAAAAACATTTCACTTACCGTCGTTCATGTTCCACAGCCTCTAAAAAACTTAACTGCTCTAATAAAGGATTTCTTCTTCTATTTCCTAAGCTAGCACTTCCCGTTGTTTGAATCTCTTTCTTTTTTTGTTTGTAATAATTGTCACGTAGATTTTTCCATCGTCTTTTGCATGATCCAACTAAAAATACATTTATTTAGAGATTTCCAAATAACACAAATTTTGTGAAAAAATCAAAAAATAATTTAATTTAAATCGTTCAACCTTGATCTTTATTAATCAATTTATAGAAAAATTAATTTGTTACAGGTTCCTTGCCACTGGAGAGTCATATAGATCTTTGGCGTTCGCGTTCCGAATAAGTCACAACTACATTAGCGTATTTGTGCCAATAGTATTGAAAAGTATATGTGACAAGGTGAAACCAATTTTCCTTCCTCCTCTACCAGAACTGAATTTGAAGCAAAAGGCTGAAGAATTTTGGGCTATTTGGCATTTTCCCAACGCTGTAGGCGCCATTGATGGCAAACATGTGCGCATAATGTGTCCAGATAAAAGCGGATCCCTTTTTTTAATTATAAACAGTATTTTTCCATTGTGCTGTTGGCCATTGTGGATGCTAATTATCAGTTTATGGTTGTGGATATTGGATCCTACGGGAAAGAAGGAGACGCTGGCATTTTTGGGAAATCTCAACTTGGCAAAGCAATTTATGAAGACAATTTTAATTTTCCTGCACCATCCGTACTTCCATATTCGAAAAATATTATGCTCCCTCACGTTATTCTAGGTGATGATGCTTTTAAACTTCATACAAATGTTATGAAACCCTATCCGAAAAAACAAGCATTAGACGATCATAATAAAGCAGTTTTTAATTATAGGCTTTGCCGTGCTAGACGGGTTACCGAAAATGCATTTGGTTTGCTTTGTCATGTGTTTCGTATTTTTTTTACCCCGATTAACGTAAAACCATCAACAGTGGATCTAATGGTTTTTGCTTCTTGTTGTTTACATAATATGTTACGCGATGAATATATCCGCAACGGAAATATAAAACACCATAAGTTAGAAGATATGTCTTTTCACACTCCTACTCAGAATATGATTCCTTTAAAAAGCACAGGAGGCTTTGCTTGTACTGAAAGTTTTCAGGTGCGGAGCCATTTTACAGATTATTTTGCTAACGAAGGCTCTCTCAAGTGGCAAAATAAACAAATTTAGTTTAATAATACATACCTAGCTTTTTATGTACTGAATGACAATTCATTAAATTGTATCACAAAAACTTACCATCTTTATTCATTATTTCCGCAATACTTCTCCATTTAACGTCTTTCTTTACCGTCAACTTATATGATTCATTTTTCGGATCGTACAATTCAGGATAATTGCTTACCACATGAATAAGTTGCTCGTCATCTTCTGCGGTAAATGCCTCCATTACTAGAAGAAAAAAACAATAAAAATTAATATGTATCTATCCATTATTTCTTATTATAGTATGTACCGTTTCAAATAATGTAGTATAAATTATATAAAATGTATTTTTTTTTGTATGTACAACAAATAAAAATAATAAACACAAATACTACCTGTTAAACCTATTTCGATGGCCTTTAAATGATTTATGCACAAAACACAACACTATTGTTCGCGGCGACTGTGGACGCTCCCAAACGAGACCTACGACTGGCGGTCGGCGACTAACGACCAAGTCGCTGGTAGCAGCGACTCGGTAGCTTCTAGGAGAACAGTCCTATTTGAAACGCATTAGCGATGACTAAATCAATTGGTAGCGGCTACCCATTCGCGGCTACCAGCGACTGGCGAATTTGTAGGAGAACGTGCCTTAATGTTCGAGATTGTTAATCGCCATTTTAATTCACGAGTTCGTTACAAGACTTTTCCGTCGACCGTACTTTTTAGAAATAAAGATATCTTAGTTTAAATATTTATTTACTTAACGATAAACAACAATTTTTTCAGCTTTCATTGACTTTATTCAAAGTTTCCTTAGTGGTAGTTTTATTATAGTAAACATTAATATTCGAAATGGTGCAATTACTGAAATTAAAGGAAGATATTGATAAATGATTATCTGCTGTATAGCATTTTGAAAAAACTTATATTTAAGTCTTCTTGGACCTCTGTAAATTCTTTGATAGAAGAAGTTAAATTCTGGTGGAGTTAAATTAAACTCTTCGTCAATATCCATCCTTTGATTTTTCAAATACACAGAATTTTAAACAATAAAGTAAATAATGACATACAATGACAGATAGTACTAACAGCGGCTACTTCATTTTAAATTAATTTTTTAGTTTGAATATAAATAGGTATATGTTTGGTTGCCTACACCACAGGTAACTGCCAATCACAGAGCGTTAAATGTGGTTAAATTAATTTATACAAGCAATGTATGTTGTATTGCCTATAATGAAATCGTTCATTAATAGAAAATCATTCATTAATAGGGGTCATTAATCAATGATTTTGAGGGTGTTAAAATTAATCATTAGACTTCGGCAAATATGCATATTGCATATTTTGCATATTGTGCATATTTTATGCAAATATTTCATATTTTGGCATATTTGTATAAAAGTTTGCATAAAGTGCATAAAAGTTCAAATTTTTATACTGTATTTGAAAATTTTTAAACATACCAATTTATTTCAATTCTTGTATAAAATTTTGTAGTCATTTTAATCAAGAAATGATCTAAGTACGTAATCTCTACAGGTACAAAACATTTACAATTTCAAAGAAGATCAATTTAAGTAGCCCTCAACATTCTTAGAAAGTCTCGGTCACTGAGGCATTCAGATATTGGATAATCGCTAAGGGTTCGCTCATTTGCATTTTATGATCTAATCCCCAAATCTATCTACAATTTATTGTATCTTAACAGCAGGTAAACGGCTAATAGTTTTGTTCCTAATTTAGGGATTTTCCAAAATCGCCCAGTTTATTAAATTAGGTACCTAAACATTTCTAATTTGATGCTCAGATTTGTAAATCATTTTTGTTTTGATATTCAAAGCGTAAACACTCGTTGTGCGTAACAAAAAGGAAGATTGTGATTTTATAATGCCTAAAACAACCAGTGCTTCAACTTGGATTAAACCTTATAAAGAGCTGTCTATGGATATGGGAAAAATCTACTGTTCAGTCTGTGGCAAAATTGTAAGTATCTAATATTTTCTATTAAATATCTAATATTTCATACATACAGGGTGTTTCCAAATGACACTTACAACGTTTGACTGTAGATACTTCTCGAAAAATTGAACAAAACGATATAGTTAATGAGGGGTCAAACTTATTTACTTTTCGAGATACAGGGTGTTAAAATTAAAAAAAATTAAATTCTTTTAGTTAATAACAACAATAACTTTAAAACCAATAAACGTATTTACTTGAAATTTAGTACTCGTAGGTTGTTTTTAAATGAAAAATAGCTTCCTTTAGTGAGAAAAAATTGTCCATGGTACAATAGAATGGTGTGTATTTAGAAAAATTTTTCACCTTTACTTTTTTTTATGAAGTCAGCTATTCTAAAACACAATTATTTTTATTGTAATTGAATTAACAAAAAAAAAAAAGTTTTGTTGAATTTTAAAATAAGTTATATGATGTACTAATGGTTAGTAACAAAAACTAATTTGTGGATTAATACTGCATTTAAAACACTTAGCGAGTGTTTTTTTTTCCAAACCAGTTATTTGATTAACCAAAAACACCTTGTATATTTTTATATTTTAAAGGTTGGGTTAAAATAAAGGTTTTTATTTTTATTTATAGATAGCATGTGAGAAGAAATTTCAGATAGACCAACATGTGAGAACTGCTTCACACATTGCAAAAAAAGGAAAAATAGGAGGAAAACATCAAACTTCAATGGCTAAATGTTTCCAATCTACTTCAAAAAAATTAGATGAGCAAGAAACTTTTAATGAAGACTTGTGTCGCGCATTAGTGTCTGCAAACATGCCGCTTTCAAAATTAGCAAATGTAAATTTTAGTTCGTTTCTAAAAAAATATTGCAAACTTAATGTTCCAAGTGATCGGTCTCTAAGAAGAAATAATGTGAACGGGCTATACTCGTCGGTGTTAATTAATATTAAGGAAGAAATTGCAGATAATTATTTTTACATATCTGTAGACGAAACCACTGATTCCTCAGAAAAGTATATTGCTCATTTATTGATTGGTATTCTTAAAGAAGATACCTTACCAAAATCTCATCTTATTTCATGCCAGCAACTTGAGAAAACAAATGCTTTAACAATTTCGCGTTTTATACAAGAAACATTAGCAACTTTTTTTCTTCCGACAACTATTCCTTCTAATAAATTACTGCTTATTTTATCGGATGCTGCTCCTTATATGGTGAAAGCAGGACAAAATTTAAAAATATTTTTCCCAGATTTAATACATGTTACTTGTGTAGCGCATGGATTAAACAGAGTTGCAGAGGAAATACGAAAAAAGTTTCCTCTTGTAAATACCATGATATCCAGTGTCAAAAAAGTATTTCTTAAATCTCCTATAAGAATTCAACTTTATAAAGAAATGCTACCTAACATTCCTCTTCCACCACAACCTATTTTAACGCGATGGGGAACATGGTTAGAAGCAGCTAATTTTTATGCAGATCATTTTGTTAAAATAAAGAACATAATTGATACGTTAACAGATGAAAGTTCCCAATCTCTTTTGGATTCTAAACAAACTTTTCAGAGTAACTTGCTTCAACAAGAACTTTCATTTATAAAATCAAATTTTAGTTTTGTTCAAAAAACAATTACTCAGTTAGAATCACCAAAACTGTCATTGTTCGAAAGTACAGCATTAATAAAAGAATTTGCGTCATGTTGTCGGAACGTTAGAGGTAATATTGGAAAAGATATTTTAAAAAAATTTGAAGCTACTATGGAAAAAAATAAAGGTTACCATATTCTTTCTGAAGTAGTCAGTGTTCTAGCTGGAAATATTTCGGAAACAATTAATTTAGAACCAAATGTTTTGGTTAGTTTGAAAAATACTCCCGTTACATCAGTTGATGTTGAACGAAGTTTTTCCATATATAAATATATGTACTCAGACAGAAGCCACAAGTTTTTGTTAGAAAATTTTGAACACCACTTGGTCATTTATTGTTACCATAATTCTAAATAAGTTTATTCATACTTAAAAATGACGTAGTTACTTAAAATAAATGTAAATCTTAATGAATAGTAGGAAATATTTAGTTATGTACACTTTTTTTTTTTTAATAAAATTGTTACTATTTTACGATTTTTTTATTTATTTGTATGCATAGTTTGTAAAATATTTGCATATTTTCGGGTAAACACGTGCATATTTATGCGCATATTTTCTACATTTTTATTTGCATATTTGCCGAAGTCTATTAATCATAAATGAACGGCCGACGGAAAAAGTTTTTTAATTTATTTATCCCAAATTAAATATTTTTGCAACAATATAAGACAAAAAATTATATAGTTATATTAGTTATACGGATAGCTTCTGAAAGATGAAGATTTATTCTATTATTATTATTATTATTAAAAAAATATATTTTAAATATTGCAAAATAATTTGGTAAAAACATGTCGATTTTTTGCTTATAAACATAGAGAATAACTTTTTAACCATTGACTGATAACAAACTGATTTTTTCATATTTAGATAGCCTGAATTTTTTACAAATTTAAAGGAAAAAAAAAGTTGACGTAGGACACTTTGGGACGACGTTGTGTCTTTTTTGTATAAATTGATAGCAGCAACACTTAAGAAACTTTATTATGGTCATCTAAAAGAACATACTTTAAAGTTTTAATGTGAAAAATTCGAAAAGATTGCATTTTAATGGAATCGTTCACAAAGCTTCAAAAATGTGGTCCTCAAAATTGGTCGGCTTTAAAACAAGTAGGAGCATTGGAGGCGGAAGGAGCTGTTAACTGTATCTGTTTCTTGTTTATGGATTTCGACGATTCTTTTTTTAATTTGTAAGTACTTTTTGCGCTAATTACGAATATGTATTATTTAAATAATTAAATTGTAAAATGAACCATCTAATTTATTCAAACAACTTTTTTTCTGTTCTTAATTTTTTTAGGAATATTTAAGGTAATTTTTATTAAAAAATATTAATATTTATGTTTAATATATACTTCTTCAATAAACTTCGTAAATATTTTATTTATAATATATTTTATAAAAAAAAACGAAATTATCCTGTTAAATTCTTTCTACTTTAAAGTAGGTACTTACTAATATTTCTTTAAAAATAAAAAATCTCTCAAAAAATCATCTTAATGAAAAATTTTCATGGCAACCTATTTATTTATTTATCATTATTTATTTATTTAACTCTTTTTAAACAAATTATAAAATTTCATTATTAAATTCATATTCAAATTATTAAATTTTCATTTAATAATTTGAACTATTCTGAGACGAAAGGTATCCTTGTATTTTAAAATGCAAATAAACAATTAAAAATGCAGAAAAACGCCGATTTTAACGTTTTTTTTCCAGGCCTTTTTCAATAGGTTGGACATCGAATTTAAAAAACAAAAAATACAAAGTTTACAAAATAGGTTTAAAATGCATAAGTCCATTTTGATTTTATATAGCGTAAGTTAGTTTAAAATATCCATAAACAAATTAATATACCGTTGCGTTTCGGGATATATAGACTTGACAAACATCTAAACTTTAACGTTCAAAACACATGATTTATTTTTTACCCATAAGCTGAATCAAAAGAATAAATATTATGCTACAATATCAGTAAAAAGTTAACTCAAAGTTTACAACGGGAAGGTTTTATTTAGAAAAATTTTTCAACAAATAAAAAATTTAATTTTTGATTTAACTATTTATTCTTTTTTTTTTTTAAGTTGAAGCGCGGTATTAGGAACCAGAAGTCGAGAGTTCGATCCCAATGAGGGAATGCATTTTTTTAATTATTATGTTCTGATTTTTGCCACTTTGGTTTTAAAAATCAAAGAATGGAAAAATCAGAATATCTTTTTTAATATTGTTTCGATAATTTTATACATTATTTAATTTTCCAAACTAATTTATTTATCATTGAATATTTGGTACATATAGTAGTCATGGATGTAGAGATGAAAGGGACGAATATAATGATTGTTATTTTAAATTTCTTTTATGTATAGATTTTCACAATTTAGTGGGGATTTTGAAACGGTTCCACAAAGAATAAAAAAAATCCAGTTACCAAATGATTTATACAAGTGCTTTCAAATAATATATTAATTTCTTCATGGTCCCATTTAAAAGTATCTTACAAAATGGCGCTAAGACGCTATTAATAAAATTGAGGCTTAGTTCAGTTACTTTAAAATACTGTTGAATATGTTAATGTAATTATCTCCACAATTTATGAGAACAAACTATATACTAAAATTTTTTACCCTTTTAATATTTATTATTAAGGACTCAATAGTTATTATGTCTGTTTTTCTGACTTTATGTGCTATAACTATAAAGGAAACATCCTAAAAACTTGATACTTGATACATAGCTTGGTCCAAGGTCGAACCCTATTGAATTTCTTCTTCTTATTCTTATTCTTTATAAGCAATTCCGCTTGTTTGCCCGGCCGTCCGACACTTCTGGTGACTTACCTCTTGCTATTTTGACGACACGGGTCTCCCCCATTCTGCTTATGGGGTTATTTCATTTTAATTTTTTCTAATTATTGTCTATTCGCTTATACACTGTACGGTATATTTTCTTGTAATGTCTTCGCTTCTCTTTCGATCTCCCAGCGTATTTCCTGTAACTCTTCTCAGTACTCTCACTCGCATCTCCGTTTCCAGTAGCCTTTGTGTTGTGGCTGTGTCTTGTTTTGTTTCTGAGGCATATGTCATTATTGGTCTTACACTGACTTTATAAATTCTTGACTTCATCTCAGTGTTAATATGTCCGCTTCGCCATATAGTGTTTCGCCATTAATTCAACCTGTCAGTCTATTTGCTTTTTGTACTTGATTTCTCACTTCTTTGTCCAAGACTCCATAGCTGCACAATGTAGCTGAACATAAGTAATAATGGTATTTTGTTTTCATAATTTTTCATCAAAATATTGATTCAATCCTTCATTTACTATACTCCTATTACAGGTCAAATGTTGTTTATATACAGCAAACGATGCACCATATACCTAATTCTGTTTCTCTTTCTGCTCTCTCTTACCTTTAGCATTACATATGCAATGATTGTGCAGATTGATTCCCATATAAATTTGTAACGGCGAACGCGTGAATAGAAGTATCACTTCTACCGTCACTGCCACACTCGTTTTTTTACATTTGATGTTCAACCTATTAAAACATGGCCTCGCAAAACGCTAAAATTGGCTTTTTTCGGCTATTTTAGTAGTTTATTTGTAATATACATTTAAAGTAAGTGTTTTACATAAAAAACATAAGAATAACTTTTATCTTAAGATATCTCTCAAATTATTAAAAAAAATGTTATACATTCGAAAACTTTCGGTACTTTTCAGCATAGCATATTGGCATCAAAATAATATCAATTAAAACATGTTTCAGCATATGGGTATGAAATCGAACTTTTTTCACAAAAGCCACCCGCCTAGCATGTTTGGCAAGAAATAAAACCTAGTTTATCCGGGATTTATTTCCCAATCATTACATAAACCAATAATATTTTTAGAAATAATTGAATACTATAATTTGTTTTTTTTTTTCATAAAATCTATATTAAATAAAATATTTACGAAGTTTATTAAAGAAGTATATATAAATCAAAAAATATATATTTTTTACAATAAAAATTACTTCAAATATTCCTAAAAAAAATTAAAAAATAAAATAAAATTGTTTAAACAAATTAGATGGTTCATTTTACAATTTAATTATTTAAATAATACATATTCGCAATTAACGCAAAAAGTACCTACAAATTAAAAAAAGAATCATCGAAATCCATAAACAAGAAACAGAGATACAGTTAACAGCTCCTTCCGCCTCCAACGCTCCTACTTGTTTTAAAGCCGACCAATTTTGAGGACCACATTTTTGAAGCTTTGTGAACGATTCCAATAAAATGCAATCTTTTCGAATTTTTCACTATCAGGCTATCAGGCTATCAGGCTATCTAAATATGAAAAAATCAGTTTTTTGCAGTTAATAGTTAAAAGTTATCCTATATGTTTATAAGCAAAAAATCGACATGATTTTGCCAAATTATTTTGTAATATTTAAAATACTTTTTTTTTTAAATAATAATAGAATAAATCTTCATCTTTCAGAAGCTATCCGTATAATTAATATAACTATATAATTTTTTGACTTATATTGTTGGAAAAAATAAATTCATTTAAGATTTAATAAATTAAATAACTTTTATACTATTTAATCGATTGACTTGAAATTTTATTCATATTTTAAGCATCACAATCCTCAACATTGTATGTAATATAATAATAATTCCTAGTTTATTTTTAAAAAAAGTTGATAATATTTATAAAAAACCAAAATTTTTGACTTATTTTGTAAATTTCTAAGCAAGAAATAAGGATAAAAATCCTTTAAAAACGACGTTTTAAAGGTTTTATAAAATTACCATTTTTTGTTAATAACTAATTAAGTCCAAGAAATTGACTGCAGGAAACATATAGGCTCCTATTATAGGGGTTCACACTACTCAAAACAACTGTCGTTTGCCTGGTCGGTTCAGTGTCACAAACAGGGTGTTTTTTTGCTTATTTCCCTGGTCTATAAGTGATGGTGATCTAATTGACATTATTAAAAATCGACAATAGGAAACATGTTTTGCTTTCATACAAATATTTTTGGACAATTGCTAATTGCTATAGACATGTAACAATTTTTAAACAATGCATGTAACATATATATTTTAAGACCCTTGTGTATTATTATATCATAGTTATTTATTATACTACATAACAAAGTGTTGACCTAAATTCAAGAAGTTAGAATACCAAAATAAGTAACTATCTGTGTATTAAAATTTTAAACTATTGCGTGTGGAACTAGACTGACTTAATACCGATTATACAAAATAATGAATTGAAGAACGTGTTTTAGACCTGCAATAATTACGATATATGTTTCTACAACTGCAAGTAACCGAGAAAGTTATTGTTACGCCTCCGGGACTTACATGTTGTCAACTAGAAGTGATTACTTTGAAAAAAGTGAATCCATGTTATTTCACATATAATATGTAAGTGGTTCATTCGTAATCTTATGAAACGTACCCATTCTTCATGTCATTGTAATTGAAACTTTTGTATAATGTCAAAAATATTATGCAATTCTAAATTCATTACTAAATTTTTGATGTAAGTATACGAATATTTTTTGATTTTACCATATTTGTAATGAAGACCAGAAATACCTGCCTAATTTAAACTGTAAAGTAATATCTTATAGTTCAGAAGTAATATTTAAGAAAAAATTACTTTGAAAAAATTTCAACCAAATATGTGTATCATCTAGTAACCAAGAAGTATATAAGCAAACCCATTGATTTTTATTTATTTTACTTGACAGTTAATTAAACTAAAATTTCGACATTTGTTTAAAGATAATCTTTTTTTATTATACATATCAGGGGTCCCGTCTAACCGAGAAGACGAATCCCCAAGTTGAGGGCTGAGTCACAATAGATCGCAGAATGGAAACTACTCTACCTGGTACAATACCCTGCCAGGTATGTAAGTCGTCCAGAGATAATTACGAGTTTAAGATTATAATACCCATGTATGTTTGCCTAAAGATCTGGTCTACTGGCAAGGATCGAGCCCACTATAAACCGAAAATCTCAATGGAAATAAGGGTTCGTGTGACTCGTAGCGAATTACGATTGCCTAGTAAAATTACATTGTTTTGAGTCTTTCGACTCTCAGAGCTCCAACGGATATCGTTGCCACCTTCGACTAGAAAGAATATGGCCTTAGAGCCATTCAGACATAATCCCTCGGATGGTAGTTTTGCACCATTACCTGCTGGAGTGCGTCAACCAAATGTCCGAACATGTAGCCCCTCTCGTACTAAGCAGGATTACTATCGCAACTAGTCATCAGTAGGGTAAAACTAACCTGTCTCACGACGGTCCAATAGAAACGGTTCCTCACGAAAAGATATTTGAATAATGTCTTCTCAAACTTTGTATTTACCTATTAATACAACACTACCATCATTATTTAAAAAATAATGAGTATTTTTAAAACAGTGCTACTATATAACACTACTTCTTACTTAAAAAAAATTATAACGATAATATCACTAAAGTATTATGATGTTAGAGCTCATATTTCCTTGTTCAATATTTGAATGGGTTTTTCCGTATCAGAAGTTGCAATTGATATATTTATTTAAAAAGATTGGTAGGTAATTGGTAGTCTACCTGAAATTTTATGATAAGAAATAGGGGTGGTGCGAATCTTAACATTATTACTTTAGTTCCAGTTTGAATGTCGTTATACCTATTTCATGATGGAGAAATCTGAAGTAAGTGAAAAGGGCAAGTCAATGTTAGTTATTGAAAATTACAAGTATAACTTCCATAAAATGCTTGCTAATAATATCAAACGTTGGCAGTGTGTAGAAAGAAGTTGCAAAGCATTCGTTAAAAGTTTAAATATTTGTAACAGTGTAGTCGAATGTAGTCATAACCGTGCCCATGAAAGTTTATCAAAAACAGTGTTAAACCGGCAAAAATTAGGTAATAGTGTTAAACGGAGGGCAATGGATGGTTTGTGTGAAAAACCATTGAAGTTGATACACAGCGAAATTAAACAAACAGGCACTAAAAGTCTTACTGTGAAAGATGTACATTTGATTAGAAAAAATATTTATAATGGCAGAAAACAAGTTATTCCCAAAATTCCGAAGTGCAGGAAGTACATGACTCGTTAAACTCCTTGGAAGTGACAACCAACCAAAAAGAACAATTTTTATTGAAAAATGATCCGGTAAAAAAATTTGTTGTTTTTTTTTTGTGTATCTAACCTAACATTTTTAAGTAAATTAGAAACAATTTATGTTGATGGAACTTTTAAATACTGCACTAAATGTTTTATTCAACTATTTACAGTTCACGGACTCGAAAATGGACACTATGTGATGTTGGCATTCTTTTTGCTTTCAAATAAGTTAACAAACTCATATGTGACTGCCTTAAATTGTTTAAAGACGGAGTGTCAAAAATTGAACTTAAATTTTAGTCCCAAGGTTGTGTATGCCGATTTCGAAAAAGCGATCCATCAGCTGTAAGTGAAGTGTTTCCATCTGCGAAAAGAAAAGGATGTAGGTTTCATCTCGGACAATCATGGTGGAGAAAAATTGAAAAAGTTGGTCTGGTTACTGAGTATTCAAACCACAATGTAGTCGGACAATACCTTAGATATATGTTTGGTCTACCTTTCCTAGATCCATTAGAAGTAGGTGAGTGTTTTGCTTTAGACTTTAGTGAAATATTACCAGCACAACGTCAAGCCGTACAAAAATTTGCTGACTACTTGGTGGACAACTATATTTCTGAAGAGGCAGACTTCCCTCCTGAGATGTGGGCGGAAAATAGTTCATCACTTGAGCGTACAACCAATGCCTGTGAAAGTTTCCATTCTAAATTTAATTCGTTATTTTACAATCCGCATCCTAATATGTTTCAATCTTTAGAAGTTTTAAAAGATATTCAAATTGACACTTAAAAAATACGAAGTTCTGTGAAACCAAAAAATGTTTACCGAAAAGTACTTCTAGAGCGTCAAAAATTTGTTGATCACAAAATAGCGGAATTAAAGCAAAATAAAATTAGTAGATTTGATTTTGTCAAATGTATTTCATTTATATTTCTAGCGAAATAAATGCCTCGTTTTAATTTATATTTGTTTAATTTTGTAATGGTAGAGAATATCCCATATTATGTTAGTTTTTACCCATATTTGTATTATCCCATAATTATCCCATATTTCTATTGCTTTCTTATTATACCTATATTTTAGAATAGGCACAAAAATTATTTCAGTAATTTTTAAAAACAATTCAAAATTTTTAATATAATTTCTAAATTAATCACTAACATTTTTCAAAATACATAACAGTAATGAGTACGCTATTAACCGGCGAAATAACGCAAAAGATGGAAAAGGTATTAAGTTGTGAGATAAATAGAAATGAAACTAGTGGAGATGGGAAATTTAGCGATAGAACCTATAAATTTACATTTCATTAATTGTTTCCCACCTTTAGACGTAAGAGTTTGGAAACTACCGATGTGACAGTGACAGTTTTAGTTGACCTCCTTCTCTGATACGTCTAAAGGTGGGAAACAGTGAATAGAATGTAAATTTATAGGTTTCTATCGCTAAATTTCTCGTCTCTACTAGTTTCATCTCTTTTATCTTACAACTTCATTATGTTTTCCATCGTTTGCGTTATTTTGCCGGTTATTAGCGCGCCTATCACTGTATTTATATAAATATGTAACTACCAATATTTGATATAATTTCTAATATAAAATACAATAGCCGCAGTACCTATTTTCCTGGTGTTAATTTTTCTAGAACTTAATAGATAAATACTTAATCCGCTTGACCACGGGAGCGAACTAGGTTATGGTTTTCGGAGCGACGAACTACTGTGCTGCGGTTATTTGTGGATAATGAATTTCTAAGCAATAAGAATATCATAAACCAACGACTACGCAGTTAATTTTTTTCTTGCAAGGGGTGGATTTCAAAGACCTAGAATTTTTTTGTGAAATGATTTAAAAAATAAAGAATTACTTAAATTTATAGAACTTCTGTACCACATGGGGACAAATAAATTAAATATGATTTAAGATTACTGAAGGTCATATCAGTTATTCAATTCGAAGTGCTTTTCTGAACAAATGCGTCAATATCGATTTTTAGACATTTTAAGATACCTTTATTTTGTTATAAATCCTAAACCAAACAAACCCGATCGTGAAGATCGTCTGTATAAAATTAGACCAGTCTTTAATTATTTCAATAACTAGACAAAGACGCGACGGATATATTATCCAGGAAAATTATGTGCCTAGAATTATTCGTGTTATGACGTGGCTGACTTGTTTTCAGGCAATATCTAGCGAACAAGAAACATAGGTACGGTACTTCTAGCTCTGTTCCAGAGTGTCTTACCACTGAGTTTTCTAATGGTTTTCATCTCTGCTGTTTTTAGCATTTTTTTCTTTCTAAGGCAGGTCGTGTTTCTGATGCGTAAGTATGTCGTTATTGGTCTGATAAATTTTGTAAATTTTGCCTTTTATTTTGTTTTTGCTTGATATTTTTACTCCATATTTTTACAATCAGGCAATTTGCCACTCTTCCACTTATGTTTCGAGCTTTCCGCAGCTAAAAGTGTGATGCCTAGATTTTTAAACTCCATCACTTGTTCTATTATCTGACCATCAAGCTCTAATTTACATCTAGTAGATTTGTTGCAAGAAATGTTGTTTGAATTCTGTATGCAAGAACTAATAATAAAATTAAGTAATATATATTAAAATATTTTAAATTTCAGTTTGTGTACCTGTATAAAAAAGTATTATATAAATATTTATATTACTCATTTAGCATAGAAAAAAATTGTGTAATCAATTAAATTTCTTTTATAGGATGTACCAATAAAGGAAGCTTTATCGCGAATGTAAAGTGATACCAATTTAATCCATATAAGGGGCATTGGATTATTCGCTAATATTATTAAAGACAAACTGGTATTGCGCGATGCGATGCATAAGTAAGTCTTCCTTGTAACACAATTATATAATGGCAAACAACAGACAATATTTTTTTATTTCAAAAGTAGTTTACACACATAATTAAACGAAGAAACAATATTTTCTTAAATTTATTAAGGGGTAAATAAAATGCTGTACAGAATTTTCAGAAAGAAAGATAATATGAAAATTAAAACTAACTAATACAAAGAAAGGCCGAAGTACAAGTAGGAATCTTTTCAGAAGAAAAGTTAGACAAGGCGAAAACTCTCGAAAAGTCGAAACTCTCACTTTCTGAGAGTCTCACTTTCGTGAGACATCCCAAAATAAGGTGAAAGAAGACGGTCATCCGAGAAGTGGTCCTAATTTATTGAAACAATGTCTCTTAAACAAATAATTGTTAAAATAACCTTTTTTGGATCGGACAATTTTTTTTGTATTTTCTGGATTATTCGGAACAAAAAATGTATCTTGCACTTTTTTTCTTGATTGTTGTCGAGTTAACAATACAGATTGAATAAGCAATTTAAAAATATAAAAAAACAAAAATGACGATTTTCAAGGCTTAAAAACACAAGCACAATTATGATTCTTAAAATCATTGAGTGCCCAAATTCAAGTTCAATCCTCCTATTAGTTTTTGATGAGTATTTTGGCCTTTTGATATTTAATTATAAATGAAGCACTTATGACAGAGCCGGCGCTAGGCCTGCCGTGAACTTTATTGCAAACTTATATACCGAGAAAAAAAAAACTAAATAAGATATTCAAAACAAAATATACAAAAAGCATTTTGATAAGAAAAAAAATAAATATTAAACAATATTATATAAAAAATAAATAAAACAATATTGGAAATATGAAAACAAAAAAAACACTGCTTGCGGAACTGGATAATACTGGAAAGACATAACCACTGGATGCGTGGATACGAAACTGGATACTGTTAAAAAATTGTATTATGAAAAGTTATAAGTTTACCAATTGTATAAAGTAGAATTTTTTAACGTAGTTATATTGTTTTTAAAATATTAATAATATAAATTTCAAATATAAATAGATTTTAATTTGATTTGATTTGATTTTTAAACATGATTAGGCGAATAAAACCATAGGTTTCGTAGTCAATATTCCAACCACACACACACATATATATATATATATATATATATATATATATATATATATATATATATATATATATATATATATATAAAGTAGTTAGGTATTATTGACTGACACGTTATGTAAAATAAAGTTTTATTTTGAGGTTGCAGTCATTAATAGGGCAGGAAAGTAAAACTCTTTGTTCTTTAATCAAGAAGCAAATAAATTTTGCGAAAGCTTGATTAAAGAACAAAGAGTTTTACTTTCCTGCCCTATTAATGACTGCAACCTCAAAATAAAACTTTATTATATATATATATATATATATATATATATATATATATATATATATATATATATATATATATATATATATATATATATATATATATCGAGAAATGGCATATACGAAATACCAGGTATTGATTTTTCAAGATTTTGCTTACGTGTTAGCTTAAGCAAGGGTATTATTATCCATTTTTTTTAAATCCAGTACTAAATGTACAATAAAACTAGCACGTAATTGTAAAAACAAATATGTTACTTGTCTACCTTTATGTGGTTGCAATTTAGATGTGCGTTTGCGTGCGTGCGTATGTGTGTGTGTGTGTGTGTTTGTGAGAGGGATCATGGCATTACACAAATCTATTTTCCACAAAACACGAAATTTTCCACATTTTTTTTAATATCATGTAATAAAAGGTCTATTGCGGGACAAAATATGAAATATTTGGTTAAATTTTCAGGGCATTCTACGATACTTTTTCTTCGTTGAAAATGGAGAATTTGTATTAGCGATTTTTTTATTAAAAAAATTTCTACGCCACTGGATTTAGAGTGGCTTCAGATAGCTATGACAAAAATTTCATTACGATATATTTATTAATAACAAACTTATGACAACTTAAAATTTTAAAACTCACTAAGAAAAAAACACTCTGTATTAACGTTAAAAAAAAACACTCTGTATTAACAGAAACATGGAAACATAATTTTAGTTTAAATCCTAGTTGCCTCAACCAATCCACCATCTAATTCGATACATTTGTCGTAGCGTTTATGAATATTTCTAATTACATTATTTAGTTGCTAGGGAGTAATTTCTGCACATGCCTGTCGAATTCTTGTACGAAGTTCGTTTACGTCTCTTGCACGGTTTTCATTTTTGTTGATAACTCCCCAGAGAAAGGAGTCTAAAATTGTGAGATCTGGAGATGTGGGTGGCCAATCTATCAACGGACTACCCCGGCCTATCCAACGATTCGGAAAATTTTCATTTAGCCATTGCTTCACGGTTCTGGCGTAATGAACAGAACACCCATCTAACTGAATATACAAATTTAATCGTACATTAATTGGGAGCTCATGAATAGCATCCCACAAGTCGGTGTTTAAAAATTCTAAAAACTTCTGTGAGTTCAAGTTTTCTTAAAAAAAGAAAGGACCAATAACTCGCTCGTTCAGTATATCACACCAGACATTGATTTTTTGAGAATATTGGCTTTTACAGTTTATTGCCCAATGGGGATTATCTGCTGTCCAATAGCGACAATTCTGTGATGATACTACTCCATTTGTAGTGAAAGTGGCTTCGTCGGTAAACAACACGTTTTTTAGAAAATTTATATTGTTTAAATATTCCCCTTGGACCCATAAACAATATTCTAAACGTTTTGCTTCGTCACCTTTTTGTAATGTGTGTAAGAATTTTGGTTTGAAAGGTTTAATATTATTTACCTTAAGACATCGCCGAATACTCTCTCGAGGCACATTCAAATATAAACTGGCATTTCTTAAACTGGCATTAGGGTTATTTCTGAAATGATCTAAAATGATTTGATCATTTCCTCTTCTTCTTTGTAACATGTTATTTTTTAAAATTAGTTTTTATACTGCACCATATTCATTAAATATTCTATTTATTTTGTTTACCGTACCGCAGCTAATATTAGGACGATCCACATGTCTGTCATTAAATATTGTACAAACTTCACAATGACACATGAAACATGACACAAAATATTATTAAAAGAATTTGAAGTAAATATTGTTGCAGATATTATGCATAAATTTATGCTAGCACTGAAATTTGTATGACACAAATAATGTCAAACAGTAATATTGTTGTCATGGCAACTGAGATTTAAGTTGTAGCATGTAAAGTTAATAATAATGTAAGTGTGTTACTTGCATTAAATTTTTATGCTATTTTATACATTTTTTTGTCTAGTAGTGGTTTATTATTAAAATTATTTGAAAACTAATTAGTTTTATGGTTATTTGTTGATACAGGGTGTTCTTTTTTGACTCTTAGCTTAGTGAGTTTTAAAATTTTAAGTTGTCATAACTTTGTTATTAATAAATATATTTTAATGAAATTTTTGTCATAGCTATTTGAAGCCACTCTAAATCCAGTGGCGTAAAAATTTTTTTAATAAAAAAAATCGCTAACACAAATTCTCCATTTTCGACGAAGATAAAGTATCGTAGACTGTCCTGAAAATTTAACTAAATATTTCATATTTTGTCCCGCAATAGACCTTTTATTACATGACATTAAAAAAAAATTTGGTTAAAATCGGTTAACAACTTCAAATTTTATAGAGTAGTAGATGTATATATATATATATATATATATATATATATATATATATATATATATATCAATGTTGAGTGTCGTAGCTTTACACAGATGAGATATGTTGTCAATATTTACACTTTCTTCTAATTACAGTGTCTTGAAGAAGGAATAAAGTAATTCCGAAAGCTCGACCAAAAGTCAAAAGAGTGTTTCTATAACATCCTGGCCAAACCTACTGACTGCATCCCTAATAAACTGCTTTCTTTGTATATATATATAGGTATATATATATATATATATATATATATATATTGTTATGATGTGTTTTTTGTTTGAATGATGAGCAATGAGTATTTTTAATAATATAGGGTTTTTATCGCGGTTCTCAAAGAATTAGCTTGTAAGTACTTTTTAAAATTATCTTTATTATAACTATTATGAAACACACATATATATCTAACCTAGACTTAATTAATTTCTTTATTAAGAATATTAATTTTAAAATTGGCTAGTTTATCAATTTCACCCAACTTCTTATTATTTGCACCAACAATTTTAATTTTTGGAATCTTTATTATATCTGATAGTTTTAATGTATTAAAAATAAAATTCTCCGAGACTAAAGTACTTTCTGAACCAGTATCTATCATAATTTTAATCATTTTATTTTTGGCCAAAGCATTTATATAAATTAAATTAATAGATTCAATAATTTTCTCTTCATCTAAAGAAATAAATTCAGAAGGTTTTTCATAATAGCAATGGCCTAACTTGTAATTCAGAAAGTTTACTGCACAAAATTTTGATTATTAGAATTGTCAGATTGTATCTGACCACTTGGATCTGATGTCCTATGTCTTTCCCTACTATGACTTCTACTCACATTTTCCTGACTTGTACTACTTCGTTCCCTGTCTTCGCAGCTCCTATTCCTTCGAACACAATTTACCTGTCTGTTATAGTTAGGTCGCTCTGTATTTCTTCTATTATTAAAATCTTGTCTATTATTATTAGTACTGTTATTAAAATGTTGTCTATTATAATTAGTATTATTATTAAAATTTTGTCTATTATAACTAGTATTATTATTAAAGTTCTGTCTATTTGGATTACTGTTAGTATTATTAAAATTTTGTAAATTATTACCATACCTAGTATTAATGTTATATGATTGTCTATATTGTTGAATATCATTTTTATTATATTGAAAGTTATTATTGTTTTTTCTGTTGTTATTATTACTTGTCATATTGCCTCTTTGTATTCTTTGAATAAAATTAATAAAACTATCTATTGTTTGAATATTTTGTACAGTTACGGTTTGCACAATATCAGCATCAAAATGTCTAGATACATTTAAGACTGTTTCATCCTCTCTAAGTGGTGGTTCTAAATATTTTGCAACTGTTATCAATTTCAATGCATAATCTACCATATTTGATTTTAAATTTTGATTATACTTTCCAAAATATAGAATTTCTCTAAACTTTGCTTGCTCTAATTCACCCCAATAATAATTTAAAAATTTATTTTCAAATGTTTGAAAGTTATCTAAATCATTTTCAATACTAGCAAACCAAGTTGCTGCATTGTCATTTAATGTCACTCTAATATAATCTTTAATATCATTAATATTATTCACAAATCTTAATTTATGTTTTAAACTATTTATGTATACTCTAGGATGCAAATTTTTTATATTACCAGAGAATTTAATCCCAGTCTCATTTGTTAAATTTAAGTAAGGTCTCCCTATGTCTCTCATTTGTGAAATATCATCTATTCTCTGTTCCACATTTCTTATTTGATTACTATTTATTTGGATATTTTGTTGTATATCGTCTAATTTTTCTTCTGCGTTTCTCCTGTCTTCGTTAATTTTTACTTCTAAGTTACATTTCTGTAACTCTATTTTCTGTTCTATATCTATCTTATTATCTTGAATAATCCTCTTTACTTCTGTCCTCTCATTTTCTATCCTTTTCTTGTAGTCATTCCGTATATTTTTTATTTCATTTGCTACTTTTTTCTCTGCAGCTTCCAGTTTTTTATCCATTTGTTTTTCTATTTGTTTTACAATTTTATTATTATTATCTTCTATTTTCTTTTCTAATTTTCTATAATTCTCTTCTAATTTCTGTTGTTGTTCAATAGGTTGTGTTTCTACTTCCACATCTTCTTCATTCTTTTTGCTTCTTGTACCTTTCTTTCCTTGAGACATTTTGAGACTTTACTTGTTCAAATATAATTAAAAATAAAATCTATAATTTTTTTTTTCTACTGATAATTAATTTAATTATATGAGAGCACTTATCTTCCCAAACTAATTCTTTTAAATAGAGAGCCACCGCGTTGGGTGCCAAATTGTTATGATGTGTTTTTTGTTTGAATGATGAGCAATGAGTATTTTTAATAATATAGGGTTTTTATCGCGGTTCTCAAAGAATTAGCTTGTAAGTACTTTTTAAAATTATATTTAATATAACTATTATGAAACACACATATATATCTAACCTAGCCAATGTAAATTTAAAATAAACTATCTTTAAATTGATGTTCTTATAAAACTAATTAAATTCTATAGACAATGTTAAATTTAAACAAACTATCTTCAAAATTGAAATTGTTATGATATTAACTAAATTATATTAACAAAATTTTGTACCTTTCTTTCACTGAATGCCTAAATGAACTGTTTTCCACTATATATATTCTAATCACCACTGAAAGTCTTCGTACTTCGGTTATCCTTGTTTTTGTGAAATTTCTTTTTCCAATTATCAGCTTCTACTAATTTAAGATATATTTTTCTTCACCAGCATTTATATACCACCAATCAAACCAGCAAACAGCATTTATATTTATTCTTCTTTTCAATATACCAATATCCAATTATTATAAGTTGATTTATATTAATCTCCAACCATAATATAATTTAATTTCTTCCAATATACTTTTATAATCTCCAATAATTATTTGTGTATCATTATAAATGTGCATTAATTATATGCATAATTTTTAATCTTCATTTAACTCACTATATTAAACAATTCGACTATTTGTACCTGATTCACTGACTCCAACTAACTTTCATATTTCTTACTAAACTTTTCTGACTGACTTCTTGAAAATTCTGAACAATTTACTTCAATATTCACTAACTAATTGTATCTTTCTACTAACTTTCATAATAAACTGGCCTGACTTCTGACTAAAAACTTAAAAACTGCCATCTTGAATCCAAATCACGGGTATTTATATGTTTTTGGATTTCTAGAACCATCTCGTAAGATATCATGTTCCATTCGTTCTATTAACTTCTATATCGATGTTCTCGAAAAAAATATCTGTTCTATCCACCGACATAATCATTATTTCGAGAATGTTCGACTGTAAACAATGGTCATCTCTGGAGATCCAGAGAATTCCATTCTTTTCTATTAATAATTTTGTTTACATTTAGGCTTTTCAGATCAGAATATATAATTAAATTAGTAACTTACACTCTAATTTAATAAAATACACATTTCAAATAATATAACCCCACTTATATTCGTAATTATGATTCTTAATTTGACACTTGGAGTATGTATAGTTGGTTGCCTAGGCACATGGCTCACTTAAATCTATTTACAACATTAAAATTACTAAATACAACTTTTTACAATTATTATATGCTAATTTATTAAAATGCCCTCACATAAATATATTTTTATTAAATTCTCTAGTATATAACTTATTTAAAACAACCAAATATCTAATATTATGTAGTATATAACTTATAAATTATTTTCTATAAACCCTAATCGTCACAATATATATATATATATATATATATATATATATATATATATATATATATATATATATATATATATATATATATATATATATATATATATATATATATATATATATATATATATATAGCCACAAATGGGTCGCATTGCTTCTGTAATGATCTTTTCCCTCGCTGCACCGTACTGATGACGACCAAATAGTGAGAAATACGTATTTACGGTTGCCCTCCATGAATAAACTTATTTGGTTTTTGTTTTCATGTTTGTGAGACATGTCATTACATTTTATCTTTATTATTCACTCGCATTAATCTTTTCTATTTGTTATAAAGTTTTTAACGTTTAACATCCCATTCTTCAGGTAACTGTAGCTTCCTCCTGGTTATTTGTAGTTGTTGCCCTGAAAACTATCAGGGTCTTTTAACTCTATTGCCTCAAATATGTCGCATTGCTCCTGTAGTGCTCCTTTCCCAAGTTAACATGCTCCTTTTATTTAAGTTAACTTGGCTGCACCGTACTGATCTTCTTCTTAAGGTGCCATGCATTTCTGCGTAGGCGTCCACCGTACATCGTCTTGTCAGGTGAGATGGTAAATATTCTGGATTAAATAATTCTGTGCTGTTTTAGCAGCATTGCGAAGCATTTCATAGCTGTGGATTCCTGTCCATTGTCGAATATTGCGCAGCCATGACATTTTTTTACGTCCGAGACCGCTCCTACCCTCTATTTTCCCTTCGAGTATCAGTTTCTGAAAAGTGTATCGTTCTCCTCGTATAATGTGCCCCAAGTATGCAGTCTTCTTACTTTAAACATAATTAAAAAGGTCCCTATCCTGTAAGCCCGCTCTTCTGAGTACTTCCTCATTTCTGACCCTGTCCGTCCATGATATTCTGAGCATTCGACGCAGGCACCACATTTCGAACACTTCGTTTGTTAATGGAACTGGCCTTTAACGTCCATGCTTCCATTCCGTACCGGAGAACAGGCCACACGTATCACTTAAGCATCTTGTATCGGAGGTTGAAGTCCAATTTGCGATCAGTCAGAAACTTACGAAGCCTCAAAAAAGCGTTGCTGGCTTGTTCAACTCTGCTCTTTATTTCATTCTCGGGGTCCCAACCCTCATTCAGCAAACATCCCAAGTATTTGAATTGCCTGACTTGTTCGATTTCTTCTCCACAGACATATATCTTTGCGTTGGGGTAATCATTTCTACTTATAATCATTGATTTTGTCTTCTTGATATTTATTTTCAAACCCCGAGCTTCACTTGCAAGAGTTAGATCATTCAAAAGGCATTGAAGATCTTCGATGTTATCTGCCACTATGGCTGTATCATCGGCATACCTGATGTTATTAATAAATATGCCGTTAACTTTAATACCCTTATTAGAGTCTTCCACTGCTTCTGCGAAGGCTTTTTCTACGTATAAATTGAACAGCATTGGAGACAGTATACAACCTTGCCTTACTCCTTTTTTAATGGAGAAATCTTCTGTTTCGTTGGAATTTTGAAGACGTACTGTTGCTGTCTGATTCCAATACAGATTGGCAATGATTCTTATATCCTTTGCATCCAATCCCAACTCTTGTAGGTATTTTATCATCAATTCATGTTTTACATTATCGAATGCTTTCTCGTAATCGATGAAACAGATAAAAACATCCTTTCTTTGATCTAAACAATTCTGTATCAATGTTTGCATACTAAAGATCGCTTCTCTCGTGCCAAGTCCATTTTTGAAACCAAACTGACTCCATCCACTGACCTCTTCACATTTCTTAAACAATCTAGTGTGAAGTATTCTCAGGAAAAGTTTCAAAAAGTGACTCATTAGGCTTATTAGTCGGTGGTCCTTGCAGAAGTTCGCACGTGGTGTTTTTGGTAGGGCGATAAATGTAGATCGAAGCCAATCTTTTGGAATCTGGCCCGTATCGTAGATGTCGTTAAAGAGCTTGACAATAATGTCTAGGTTTTCTTCATTAAGTAACTTGACTGTTTCTGCGTACATATCATCTGGTCCTGGGGTTTTGTTACTTTTTAATAGTTTGATAGCGTGTACAATTTCAGCTTTCAAAATACTTGGGCCATACAAATGGTCTCCCAGTTGTGGTGGTTTTTGTGTTCTGTCATCATTGAACAAATTGGCTGTGTACATTTTCCAAGTATTAAGTATATCGCTAGGGTCCGTTATTAATTCATTTTGGTCATTATGTATACCAGTGACTTGTTTTTTCTTGAAGACACCAGCAATTTCCTTAATTTTCTTGTGAAGATTGAAGCTGTCGCCGAGTTTATATAGGCTTTCAGCCTCGGCGCAAAGTGTAGTCATCCAGATCTCCTTCGCCGCTATAATTTCTTTACGAATTTGACTGTGTATATTTCGGTACCCTACTTCGTCCTGCCTGATCTTACACTGCCTGCGTTGTTCCATCATCTCTAATATTTCTTCTGTCATCCACTCATTCTTGGTAGTTGTTTTACTCTCGAGTAGAAAAGTGTTGTTCGACTCATCAAATGATTCTTTTATGGTGGTCCATGACTTTTCAACATCATTCTCAGTTGCCATATTAGAGAACCTATTGTTTATTTCCTCTGTGTACTGTGTACCGTACTGATGACGACCAAATAAAAAACCCAACAGAAACATTTTTAGTTCCCCTGTAGAAGTTAACAGCTTTTTAACAAACCACCTGCTGGCCAAATATAATTATATCACTTTTGCATATCACTCTATTTCAACATTTTTAATTAAATTTGTTTTAAATACCTAAAAAAGGTTTTTGTTCATTAATAAAATAATTAAATAATCAAAACGTACACTGACCTACACTTTCTTGAATAAATGTTTAATTAAATATTAATCATTTAAGATTTGTATGGAATTGCGGTATACTCGTAATATGGTAGTATCTTTCCACCTTTTTAGATTCAAAAAGATTAAAACTAACCTTCGGAGATTCATTAAATTGCATTACTTTCAGGTTACGATCAAATAATCTAATTACATTTTATACAGCCATGAGTCATAAATTTTGTCAGCATTTTGCATCATATGCAAAATTATTAATATGTACGCAACCGAAAATTTTCGGAAATAATAAAATAAATTCTAATATAGCTAGTAAAAGCGGAGCTATTACTTTAAAGATCTGAGAGTATTGTATGAATTGCTGCACAAAAAACGCGGAAGACTTGTATAATCCATCGTGCCTATTCTGTTCGATAAAAAAGACGATAGCAACATTTATTTAGTTTTATGAATTTTAACAAATAATATATTCTTAAAGCTGTTTTACCAGCCAGGATAAAATAGTAAGTTAACTCAACCAGTACTTGCAGAAACAACACCCACATTTAAAGAAGAGGGAGGAACCCCGCAGAAACATTTAACTAGAAAAATATAAATAAGATAAAATAAGATAATCTTCTTCTTCTTCCTTTTTATAAGTAATTCTGCTTGTTCATTGGCGGATTAATACCTCTATGGAAGGTTGTCACTTCATTTTTTGAGCGGTCTTCCGGTGACTTATTAGGTATCAGGTCTTGTTTCTGAGGCATATGTCATTATTGGTATTACACTGGCTTAATAAATTCTTGACTTTATTTCAGTGTTAATATGTCTGTTTAGCCATATAGTGTGTTATTAAGGCATCCTGCTAGTCTATTTGCTTTTTGTACTTGATCTCTCATTTCTCTGTCCAGGTCTCTATAGCTGGACAGTGTAATTACAAGGTATTTTATTTCCATTACTTGTTCAATACTGATGCCATTAATTACTATTTTACATCTGGTTGGTTCTTTGCTGATGACTATTGTTTTAGTTTTCTGAGATGAGATTGCCATATTAAATATTTTTGCTCTTATGTTAAATCTGTGAACCAGTCTGTGCAGCCTATCTTCATCTATCAATATTGCATCGTCTGCATAACAGAGTATTTTTATTTCCTTGTTTCCCATTCTGTACCTGTTTCTTTGTTAAGTTCCCTTGTATTTTTTCGCTGCCTATTTCTATAGGTTCTGTAAGTAGTCCATCTAATCTGACTTCCATTTTGTTGTTTTGGTGGATGTTTTCGATAGTTTTATAATATTTAGGGGAACTTCTTTATTATACGGAAGATGGATTACATCTTTGAGTCTAACTGCGTCAAATGCTTTCTTTAATTCAATCAGACACAGAAATGCTGACCTATTATACTTTAGCGATTTCTCAGTAATTTGCTTTGTAGCGAATATTGCATCTGTACACGATCTTCCACTACGAAAATCCTGTCGTTCCTGTTCATCTGCTAAACTTATCTTCTGATTTATTAGTAAAATTTTAGGGTAGTATTTAAGAAGTTTATGCCTCTGTAGTTTTCTGGCTGTTGTTTTATCTCCTTTTTTGAATAGTGGAATTAGTTCGTTCGTTCCCAATTCTTCCTGTATTTTATTGTGTTTTATAATTTTATTAATTAATGTTGTTAATTGTTCTGTCATTGCTACTTTACAATATTTTAGTAATTGTTTGGTATTCCGTCTTTACCTGCTGCTTTTCTGTTCTTTAGTTTTTCTAAGTATTTTACGAACTTCATGTATATTTGTATTAGGTTTTTCATTTGTGGTAATGTATGGTGTTTCCGGTTACAGCGTCGTTTGTTCTTCCTCTGCATGGAGTAGTTTTTTTTAGGTAGTCAATCCACGTATCCTTTTCTTTGTGTTTTGGTTTTATTAGTTCCTTCACCTCCGTTCTTTGACCTCTTATAAAGCGACATATTTCCTTCTACAGACCGTAAAAATTATGTTCCATTACTTTTGAAAAGCGTTCCCAGTGATCATTTTTTTAAGACAGTGATGTCCTTACATGTTTAAATTATCACAATATATCACAAATGTAGCGGTCTAGATTTCTGAAGCCGAAATAATACTGCTAAGGACCTGGTCCCTGCCTGTTGTTAAAGGCGACTAAATAACAAAATTTATTATTTTATTGACCTGTCGTAGTGGAATCTCCACTGTTAGAGCCGAATCTATCTGTGACATGAAATTTCAATTTTAGCTATAAGGTATTTAAAATTATCCGCAAAAACAGAATTTGAACTTTTAGATTACAAAACATTTTTCCATTACCATCCACGAAGATGGTATTGGGTAAAGTTTGTAGTTGAAGTTATGTAGTTTTGAAAAACGGACTTTGTAATTGATAAGAAGCACTTTTAAACGTTTTAGATGGTTTGTAATGTGAAAGTTTAAAATCAGCGTTTTTTAGGCATATTTCAAATACCTCATATTTGTTGCCAAAGCTCAGAACCGAAATTTCATGCTATATATTTTAAAAAATAAATGAAAATTTCCTAGTGATCGGTCAATGAAAGTGATTGATTTTATTGATCTCATGAAAATCATAAAAAACCGCGTAACTTTTTTTTAGTAGCACCTTTATAAAAAATGACTTTATTTGCGGCAAAATATAAAAATTGCATACGATAGTTACACTCTTCACCTTCTGTATCTGTATCTGTAGAGTAGGGAGGGCGAGTTTTATTTCACAGCACTTAATCCACAATTGACCCATTATGCATCCTCCCAGGGAGCTGTCACCCTCAGCTCATTGTCCATCCTGCCATTTCTAGGAAGGTGGACAAGTCACCAGGAGACATCTCTCTTATGTGGGCAGGTGTGAGCCAGGACTGGTCGAACATACCCCTCTTTATTCTTAGGTTCAGTGATCTGGAGTATATCCCTCATCCTGAGCCTTCGCCATCGGTGTATATGCAATAGGTATTTGCCATGTTTGTCTCCCTATACTGTCTTCTTTCGAATTTGTAGGGTTTGTTAAAGACAAACTTTGGTTCAATTAAGTCGCAGCCTGCCTGTAGCAGTAGTAGCGCATCCAGCTCTCCCCGCCAGAAACGAGTTCTCAATTGTCCCATTCCTACATCAAGGTGTGCACCAACTGAGCGCAGTCGCATCATTGTCACTAGCGCCACCTCTTTGACATATATATCTAGAGGCGTGATCACAATGATCAACTCTATTGCAGCAGTTGGTGTTGTTTTCATGGCACCTGTTATATTTATGCAAGCCATCCGCTGAATATAGTTTAGTTTGTTAACCGCTGTTGCCTGTAGCACTTTTGGTACCCAAGCAATAGCTCCGTAAGTTAGCATTGGCCTAATGACAGCAGTGTAGACCCAGGCGATCACCCTGGGCGTAAGGCCCCAGGTGCGTCCGACCGTTCGTTGACACCGCTCATAGGCAATATTTGCTCTTTTAGCTCTACCATCAAGTGTGAGTTCCATGTTAACTTCCTGTCAAGGGTAATACCAAGGTACTTCACTTCGTCACCAAAATTTAGACTGTAGTTTAGAATCCTTGGTGGTATTAAGCCCGTGATTCTTCTTTTCTTGGTAAAGAGGACCATCTCTGTTTTCTTGGGATTTATAGATAGTGAGTGTTCCTTGCACCATGTTTCTATTCGTCGGAGAGCAACTTGTGATCTCTCACATAGTGTGTTCTCAAACTTACCGCTTTGCAGGACAGCAATATCGTCTGCATAGGCTATTGTGTAGAAACCGTTGCATACTGAATATCCATTCGCTTAGGCCAGGGGAACATTCCTGACGTTGAGCTGTTGGGTGATGGTTGGGAATGTGGTTTTATCAAACGCTCCCTCAATGTCTATGAAAATACCTAGGGTGTATTCTTAATTATTCAGCGATCTTTCAATTCTTCCCACTACATGATGCAATGCAGAATCGGTAGATCTTCCCGAAGTATATGTATGCTGATTTGGGTGAAGTGGGTTATGGACCAGAACTTCATCCCTTATGTACCTCTCGCATAGCCTTTCTATCGTTTTCAACAGAAAGGATGTTAGGCTAATAGGTCGGAAAGCCTTTGGTAGGGTGTAGTTCATCCTACCTGGTTTTCGTATGAAGACCACACGTACCTCTCTCCACTTCCTAGGAATATATCTCTTCACCTTTAGAACGCATTTTAATTTTTGTCGATAGGACACTTTGATCAAAAAATATCGACCTTTTACCATCGAGTTAATACAAATTTTATTTCAAATTAATTTCGCGCTCGTAATTGACATTTCGAGCTAGTCGTTTCATTTGGTATTTCTGAGAGAACAGTTTATTTTACATCAAAAGTGATATTGTTCTGAAGCTATTTTCTTATGGCATTTTAAAGTAATTACTATTTAAATGGGAAAAAGCCACAATTAAAGGTTAAAATAAGTTTATTGACGTTTCAATTTCCACTTCGGAAATTTAAATTTTCGATTTCTGAAGTGGAAATTGAAACGTCAATAAATTGTTGTGGCTTATTCTCATTTAAATAGTAATTATATCAAAAGTGATAATCAACATTTTTGTACAAAATTATCTAGTCTATATTTTTTAATAAAAACATTTTTTTCTACAGATACTTGATAAATCAATTTTTTCTGTTTTTGCTTCAACACGAGGGGGATTTTAGGAAGAAGCCAGAGGATACAAGTGATTAATTTTTTTTGCATATTTTGTTAAGTCCCAAAATCGAAATTTTCTGAAAAATTCAGCTTGTTCGTATGTTAGAGATTCAGTGGCATTTTTGTCTCTAATGACTGGAGTACCTATAAAAGGCGTGAGAATTTTTTTAATTGAAATGTTAAAATCGAAGATTTATGCTAATAGGCATCTAATAATAAGCATCTTTAATGCCAATATTATAGCAGCATTAACAGGAATTTTCTGGTAATTAATATAACTAACCCAGAAAAAAACACATAAATAAGAATCTACTCTGCCCAACCTTAGATTCTAAGATTGTGTAAGACAAATTGAAGATTACACTTTTACAAAAAGAAAAGAAAAGAAATTGGAATCTGCCTACACACAAGACGCTTTCAAATTACCCAAACTCGTTTTTTTACATATGACTGAATCAGATCAAAAAACTTGACATCAAATTTATATCAACAGCTTAAAGCGACAAAATCATTTTGGATGAAACGAAATTTATTCCACTAAAAATTAAAATTTTTTCAATTAGGGCGATATTACTTAATAGTTAAATAATTGAATAAGAATTCTACTTTCTAAAGAATTAGATTATAATATGTTCCGCGTTACACGCAGTGTTTGATAAAATTTCTCGATTTAACGCCTGAGGGTCCATGCAGTGTTAACATATTACAACAATTTTTAATTATTCTGCAATTGTGTTTACGTTATCGCAGACATATTTGGATACAGTTCATTAAAAAAACCATCAATCGATTTCTTAAATTTGAAATTAATTATGTTATTTTATACCCGATGTTTATTTATAATTAATGAATAGGCAAGATCTGCCAAGACCTTTAATAGATACAGGTAGTTCTCGAAATTCAAATACAATCAAAATGGAATTTGAAATAAAAAGAATGATGAAAACTAAAAAACAACTGGTCGTGTGAAAACTGAAAATATAAAAGTATTTATATAAATATTGCTCTGAAGCTATTTTCTTGTGACATTTTAAAGTAGACACTATTTTAGTGAGAATAAGCCACAATTGAAGGTTAAAATAAGTTTATTAACGTTTAAATTTCCACTTCGGAAATCATTTTCAAAATACAAACATTAATGTTTTGTATATTGAGAACGATTTCCGAAGTGGAAATTGAAACGTCAATTAACTTATTTTAACCTTCAATTGTGGCTTATTCCCAATAAAATAATATCTATTTATATAAAGAAAGGTAATAAATTCGACAACTCGATAAAACAAGTGTAAATAAAAGAAAAAATATGAACAACAACGCTGAAGGACGTAGCAATAGAAAAGCAAAAAGAGAGAGATACAAATATAACATATGTATACAAACTATAAAAAATCAAAAAGAAATAATACAAAAAGATTAATGGAACAGAGAAAAAAATATAATCAATAAAAAAAAACATACATACATAGTCATACACCGAAGTTAATAGAACTATCAATAAATAACGTAAGGAAAATCCTAGTAGCGCAAATAGAAGCACTTATCGAAAAGAAGACCAACATGAAATATCTGAAAGCAAAATTAGATAGCACCGAAATTAATAAAATCAAAGATACGATTCCAATTACAAAATTAATTCAAGCCTACTACACCGGACTATATAGAATAAAGCAAGACAGTCCACACACTGAAGAAATAAAACTGCAAAAAGAATGTATTATAAACTTAAGTAAACTAGGGGGGGTATTAGGATATTTTTTATAGTTAAATTTTTACAGTGATTGGAGCAAAATTGATGGTGTTATAGGCATAGAAGTGAGTGAGTATTGTATAACAACTGGCGAATTGGATATAATAAAAAATATACGTTGGTTATCTTATAAATAATATAGGCCACAGATATTAGGAAAAAAATTACCCTGTTTGTGACACTAAACAATTAAAAGATTAATAAACTTATAAGCTCATATAACCTTTAAAATGGCGTTTTTTAAATATTTTTATCCTTATTTGTTGCTTAGAAAGTTATAAAATAAGTCAGAAACTTCGTTTTTTTTATAACTGTTATTAACTTTTTTTTAAATAAACGTTCAACCTTCATATTACAGGGAATAATTGGTCTTGTAGTGTTTAAAATATGATCAAAATTTAAATTTGATTGGTCAAATTGTTTAAAAGTTATTTTATTTGTATTTATAGCAAATGATTTTTTTTTGCAACAATATAAGTTAGAAAATAATGAAGTTACAATAATTCTAAGAATAGTTTATAGAAGAAGGATTATTCTATATGCATTATAAAAAAAAATGAAGAAAAATGATTTTAAATATAGCAAAATCAATTTGCAAAAACATCTATTTTTTGCTTATGAAAAATTACAATAACTTTTTAACTATTGCCTGCAGGAAAATTATTGTTATAAAAATAATTTGGAACGAAGTTGGTCCTTTTTTTTTTTAAATTGACAGCAGCTTTGTTTAAAACAATTAAGAGATCTTATCAACACAATGTAATCTTACGTAATACTAATGTATAAACTGGCTAATATTATAAGTTGTCCATTTTCAGAAACTAAGCAGTAAAAAACGATACGCTTAAAATGTAAAGTTATACTTTCCATATGCCAAATGATAAAGCTGGCTAAAATGGATGTGTTCGTAAAAATAGTAAAACAATATTATTTAATACTTCAATGTTCACCGAAAAAGCTTTGTCAGCCAATACCATGCTTTATATATTCAACCATATCGTTGACAAAGCACGTTATGTTTCTCGATTACTTTTAGAATACGCACTGATTATAAGCCCCATTTCAATTATAAAAAATTCAACTCAGTACACTGAATTACCCACTAATTACTAACGTTACAGATCTGTCACGTAATAACTAATCACCTGTCTGACAGACAGAATTAATATGTTTTTTATGAGCTTTATTTGTGCTCACTGATGTACTTTTTCTTTTGGGACAGATTATCTCTCTTTTGACGGATTTTTGAAAGCAAATGGGATAAGGAATTTTTGGAATAAAATTAGGGATATTATACTCCTAATATTCCTAATATAAGCAAAATGATAAAAGTAATTAAAGTAAAATATTTTTATGCAAGGGAAAATAGCAGGAAAAAGGTGCATAGGAAGAAGACGAAACTCCTGGCTAAAGAATTTACGGGAATGGTATAGCTGTAGCAGCAACGAATTGTTTCGGTCAGCAGTTTCGAAAATACGTATAGCCCTGATGATCGCCAACTTCGGAACGAAGATGGCACTTGAAGAAGAAGATTTTTACTACATAAACTACATAAACCACCATACTTCATTATCCCATCCTACATAACATAAATTAGTAGCCTAACATAGCATGTTACATATATTAATAGAAATTCCCACGACAAAAAAAAAACTTCGAGATAGAATTGAATATCATTAAGAAAATAGCGATTGATTGAACTTTTTAGGCGCGCTGCTAACAAAGTCGCAGTGGCCATGATGATTTCCAATCTCCGCTAGGAGTGGCACGAGAAGAAGAAGAAGAAGAAAATAGCAGTGAGCAATAGGTACAACGAACAAACAATAAATACAATTTTAAATCAAAAACTACATAAGAAAGCCCTGAAAGTAGTATTTCCACCACCAGAGAAAAAACCCAGTACCTTCTGCTCGATTACATATACAGGCAAAATATCAACAACAATAGCCAAACACATAAAAAAGAAAGGAATAACATCAGCCTTCACAACAACAACTTAGGCAAATATATTAAGAACAAAACAACAGCCAAACGAAAAAGAACTTACACAGTGGTGTATACAAACTTAAATATGGTGACTGTTCAAAAACTTAAATCGGTCAAACTAGCAGAACTTTTAACAAAGGGATAACAGGGCACAAAAAGGTTTTCAATAATAGAAAAACAGATTCTACGTACACACTTTACCTTCTGGCCATAATCATTTTTTTAATAGCCAATTTCAAATTCTTAACATTAAAAATAAAGGCCTTAAGCTATCTTTATTAGAATCTATAGAAATTAACAAACTAAAAAATACAGACATAATTCTGAATGAGCACTTAGACAAACAGTTCTCCCCCCTCCCCTCCTCAAAATTATTCAGTTGAAGACTCTTAAGTGTAAACATCAAAAATAGATGACTTGAGATACTCTATAGAAATAGCTGTAGTGATAATAAATTATAACAAATTTTGTGGAAGTTTTAAAAACAAAAGTTTTTAGTGTTTTATTGTTAGATAAATTATTATTGTTTTTAGTAATTATTTTAGCACTTAATTTACACAACTATCTCATCTATCAGTAGAGCTTCGTTGTGATAGAATTTTTTAATTATTGCCTCCGATTTATAGAAATAATATTATTTTTTAGTAAGAGATAAATGAGCATCATAAACAGGGAAGGAAATTTGGTAACAGATTAAATTAAAGGCTATAAAGAGAAAAATGAAGAAGTGAATTTTTGGACTTTGTTAAGTTTCTTTTTTATTTAACTCATGGAGGTAATGATGACAATTATAATTTCGATTCGTATTTATTATTTTAAAAAATCAATATCTTTTTTTAATAAAATTGTTTACTTGGTTAAATATTCTCCTTTTGTTTAACCATTATAGGACAGTGTCCTATTTATAGATCACTGAAAATTTAACTTTTTTAATCCTTAAAATTTGTTTAAATTCAAAGAAAAAATTTAGATATTTTAGGCTGTAGTAAACTGAATTATAATTTTTGTTGTATTATCTTTAAAATATTCTTGTAGTACCTATCAAAATTATAAACATCGGACGAATTTGTGACTTCGATTTAGATTTACACATTTAATAATAAAAGTTTGATATCGTTCACTTATTTTACCGATCTCTAAATATGACACTGGTACTTAGCGTTATCAAAATTTGCAGCATTTCATCAGCATTGCAGCATTTCATTCAGTTAAATATGAATTTGTGCACAAGTCTTATTTTTTTTTAATTTCATATTGGTTTATTGCCATTTTAATAAAAAGTCCTATATTGTATCATATTTAGGAGCAATTTTTCTGCAGTAACTAATATTTTACCGAATATTATTTTGGACAATAACTATAAAGGAAAAGTAAATGTAACGATTGTGAAATAATATGGACATAACTCATTAAATCAATTTGTACGTGGAAAGCTTATTCAATTCAGCCCTAAATTTTGGTATTTTTGTGAAAATAGCGGATACTGTTATAATGTTGACTTTTATACTGACAAAACAATCGCTAAAAATGATCGCAAATATTTGACTTTAGAATCCAGAGTAGTACTTGATATGTTATATTTAATTTTTGAACCTGCAAACCATAAGGCATTTCTTAATAATTTATTTAACGACAGAGATTTATTGGTCCATTTTAAAAAAGCTAAATACCGAGCAACAGAAACCTTGCTGAAAATTATATTAGCAAAGTGTCCTATACAAGATACAAAAACTCTTGGTAAAGAAGAATTAATTGATAATCAGTAAATTGAAAAAAGCCAATAAAAGGTTCAATAAAAGAGATGACGGCATCTTGTTACCTTCGACATGGACACCTTTTAAATCCTGCCGTCAGAAATGTTCGCGCCCAATCTCCGCGCTAATCCCCGCGCTAATCTCCAAGGCAACCCTCACGCTAACCACGTCACCATCAACGGTACAAATGATCCGTTCGCTGTTTATAGTAGCATTAATGCATTATTACGGTTATTTTTGTTGGTAAAAGAAGTCAGCTACTTCATTGTTTTATTCAATACGTTTCGCTTTTTTAAATTTTCAAAAGCTTCTTCCATTCACTACAAATATAATGAAGAAGTTTATAACTATACGGCTACAATGATGGATTTCTATTCTTATAAAATATTTTGTAGTTTTTTAGATGTTCTAGAAGCTATAAGATTACTTAACATATAAAGCAAATATCTTAACAAAATAACACAACTAACTACAAAACACTAAAGTCCATTAATTTGATGGTCTGGTGAATTCAAATTTTCATTTGTTTTTCTCGTGAGAACAGCGTAGATGGACACTGCGACTTGCTTTGTTTCGAAAAGGAGAGCATCCTCATATGTGTTTATATATTCTATCCCTTAGTGGGGGTCGCGAATTAATAGTGCGAATTGTTGAAAAATGATTGTTAGAAATATACGGGTTCCGTGAAATAATTTGTTCGAAGGAAGGTTGTGAATGTCAGAAAAGTATTGGACTATTTGTTGAACTCGGAATAAGGGGTTTGATGTAATTCTCATTTATGGTGTAAGATGAGAAAGTAATAAACCAGCTAAAATTATCGATGCCAGTTCGTTTATTAAGGGCTACTGAATGTTTAAAAATATGGCACATTTCAAGGAGGGATCTTTTATGATAATTTTGACGTTTGGCTAATAATTTAACGTTTATGAAGTCAATTTCATGTTTAATTAACATGGCGTGTTATGATAGGGTACAATCGGGTTTGGAAATCACAAATTTGCTTTTAAGTTAAACATTGAAAACAGCGGCTGGTCTGGCCAATGTAGCACGAGTTAGACTCTGCACAAGGTATGTGATAGGCAACATAAGTTATCATTAGACCCATATGTTCTAAAGGGGTCAATGGAGTTTTGGTCTTTGAAAACAACTTTTCTACTCAGGCCTATTTTAACAAGTAAGTTTCTGAAGAGTTTACTATACTTATAAGTGATTTGTGGGAAGTACGGGTCATATTTTATGAATCGTTCTCGGGTGAACGGGGAATTGTTTAACTTTATGTTATCAGAAATTCACGCTAATTTCTCGCCATTGTAGAAACGCCTATTCTGAAATAGAATGCCCACAGCTTTTAGAAAATAGATATTTATTAATGATAGCGATGGGATAGGCGTTATCACTGAGAATAGATTTAGTAAATTCAGATATTCCTACAACTCTACAACTTATGTATTAATTATACACACACATACATACACATATATATATATATACATATATATATATATATATATATATATATATATATATATATATATATATATCCTTAATGAACGCTGTCATGAGTACGAACTGAAGATAAATTTAAAGAAAACTAAATGCATGATCATGGCTAAATCTGCACATACAAATATCCAATTGACTATTGAAGATACTGCAATTGAGAGTGTTAATAACAATAAATACTTGGAACATGGATAACATCAGATGTAGACCAAACCGAAGAAATTAGGACACGCATTGAAATAGCATGTGCATCATTTATTAAACTTAAAAAGTTTCTTTGTTGTCGGGATATAAGGTTAGAACTACGCCTGAGATGTTACGTGTTCTCTACTCTTCTTTATGGCTTGGAAGCGTGGACACTAAAACAAGTCCATCTGAATAAGTTGGCCGCCTTTGAATTTTGGTGTTACAGAAGTATCCTACGAATAACATGGATTCAAAGAACGTCAAACGTGGAAGTAACTAGAAGGATAGGAAATGAGGCGGAAATAATATTAAGGACATGTGATGAGAGGGCAAAAATACGCATTATTACAACTTACAACATGCAAGGCAAAATCCGAGGGAAGCGAAATGTGGGAAGACGAAGAATATCCTGGCTTAAGAACTTAAGGGAATGGGTTGAATGCAGTAGTGCAGAACTTTTTAGAGCGGCAGTCAACAGAGTCTGCATAGCCATGATGATTTCCAACCTTCGATAAAAGATGGAACTTAAAGAAGAAAGATATATATAAATATATAAGTATATATATATATATATATATATATATATATATATATATATATGTATATATATATACATATATATTTGTTTTCATTAAGTTTAAATTGATTTGATTCAGTAAGTGTTTTTACAATTATTTCTGATTCTATCAATTACATAATTTAAGAATTAAAGGCGTGTATGTTTATTTTTAATTTTAAGTTCGAAAGTTTTAATACCGATATAATTTAAGTAGTTGTTATCACAAATTAACAACAACGTAAATAAGAATATCTTGGTGGAATAATTCGGAATAAGTCTAGAACTACCTTAATTTCCCATAGAATTAACTAGATACTAAAAAACGAAAGTATATACCTATACGAAACAACACAGTCGGGCTTTGCCCATTACACATATCACAGATGGAAAGTATCTTGTTATGTAAAAGGTTTGCTCCCAATTTTTCGATTGACATAATCAGTTCTACCGATCAAGGTATGCTGTGCCGATAAAAGTATAATGGCCGTTTTAAAGAAACAACACAATAAACTATATGGTTAATAATACTTACGAAATGTTGGGATAAGAATAAGTTATTAAGATGTACCTGAAACAAAAACAATGTTCTATATAATCGTTTATATGTAGGTTAAATAAATCTATAATTATTTTAATATATAGACATAGTTAAAAAAACAAGGACAAGTTTTTTTAAAAGTAACATCCGTTTATGTTTATATTTAGCTATGTGTGTCATTAGGCAAAAATAATTAACTGTTATACCAACGTCAGTTTTTAAATATATAGAGCCATCGAAAAAAACATAACTAGGGTAGCCCACGCATTAAAAAATCCTTTGAATTTTAGTCGGTTGCACATTATAGTACATGGTGACAACATACATAACCCTTTATTTACTCATAACTTTTTTATAATTTTTTTTATTAAAATATAAATTTAAAGAAATTGTAAAAATCAAATATATATATATATATATATATATATATATATATATATATATACCTATATATATCTTTATAATGTATGCAGGACAGCTATTTGTCAAGAAGATAATACATCTCAGAAGTACTATGAAAAGCCATTTGACAGAGCAAACATAATGACATCCCAGTTAATCCGTATTTAAAATAAAAAAAGCTATTAGAAACAAATAAAATGAATATTTAGTCAAATAACAAATAAATAATAAAGGGGGAAAGAGTGCAAAACGAAGATATAGACACATATGCAGTATCAAAGAAACATACTTACAGGTAAATCTTGAACCAAAAAACGAGTATAAGGGATCGAATTAGGGATAATAGAGTAGCAAATATACCAAGAGATAAATCTGTAGCTGTAAAGAGGAAAAATTAAGTCCCTTCTTAGAAACTCATTGTGTTAAAGATATATTTACTATTTAGGTTATGTTTAAGCTTTGACAAAATATTAGTGGTCTTAAAAATTCATCAAAACTTCCACTACAAAAGCGTAATAGTTTATATACTTCTTTAAAATAAGTTTGTATGTGTCATACACCAAATTTGTTTCTTGGACCACTCCTGAAATACATGGTTTAAGATCTTGATGTTAAACATTTTTAATATTTTTATACATCTTACTTATTTACTTATTTTTATATATCTTACAATTATTTCGACCAGTTGTGTCGATATCTTTTAGAAGCTGCGTATCATTTGTACCATCATCATCCAGCCTCAAAAGTCCACTGCTGCACGTAGGCATCTTCCTCGTGTTTCCAACCCCGTCTATCTTGCGCAACTCTCATCGTTTTTTATTTTGTCTTTTTAAATCGAAGCTTCTTAAATTTAAGAAAACTGATGAAGCATGGTACATTTGTACCATTTGCACGGAAGTCCTATTGGATATTGTTTGTTTTTTCGCTGTTTTGTATATAATTTTTAATTATTATATTTTCACAATTAACCATAAATGCAATCTACTATATTTAATGTAAAATGATTTAAGAACGAAACCACTAATATCCTTAGAAATATTTATTTATTATATTTCAATGTTCCAGAATAAAATACTGAGAAATATTGTAGATGCTACTTGGTATGTGACAAACAGTGACCTCCATAAGAACCTAGGAATGGAAACTGTGGACATAATCATTAAGAAGATCGCGGGAAGTCACGAGCAACGACTTCATAGACACGAGAATATTGAGGCAATATAGCTACTCGATAGGCCTACTACTGGCCAAACTACAAGACTGAAGAGGACAAAGCGTTTTGAACTAGTTTGAGTCATAGGTGATAGTAAAAAACAGAGCATAGTTCTTGTGCGCGTGTGCACATTGGAGTAGTGCACTATCTTGTTAGTTAAGATAAGAGACGCTATGGGGCAAGCTCTTAATTTTAAGGAACAGTACTAATTTTAGGTTAAAATAAAATTGCTCATTGGTGACTTATGACCAGATTGTAATTGTAATAATCATCATCGTAGTGAAGATTATGGACTAAAAAAAATATTTCAATTGAAACTAAAACCTTATATAGTTTCTAAAACAATTGTATGCATAATTAAAAACGCGATATCATTAAAATGACCTTCAATGTTTTATCAAATATTAATTATGCCATTTTTCTCTATACTAATACATATAAACATAAATAAAATGTTGCAAAATAATGCTTGGTTTATTGTCACATGAGTTAAACGTACTTATACAGCGTGTCTACTTAGTTTGCAAAATATGGAAAACATTTTTATTATTAATATTACGAAAAACAGTTATTCTTTATGAAAGAATCTTCATGATCTAAAACCTAAAAAGAACTATCTTAGTAGATAAGAACCTATCATTTATTAAATTTCATCAATATTATACGAGATATGTCAGAAAATATGAATTACGCTCAAGAATTGTTGAAATTGTTATGCAGAGCTGGTTTGGAATTAAAAACTATGTTTTAATATGCAATTATATCCTTTTAATTGAAAAAAAAATTACAAATTTTTGTCAAATTACCGATATCGAACATAAATTTTATTTATTACAAATATGATAACTCTTCCGTTCCGATAAAATGATAAGAAAATTCAGTAAAAATCTCATGAACGTTGAAGAGTTAATAACTTTCCAATTGTTTAATGTCTGCCTTGTAACATTTTAGTCATACATTTAAGTGTTAATTATGCAACAGTCTTCTTCTTCTTTAAGTGCCGTCTCCCAATCGGAGGTTGGATATCATCATCACTATATTTACTCTATCTACTACTGTTCTGAAGAGTTCTATAGAACTGCATTTAAACCAGTCCCTTAAATTCTTTAACCATGACACTCTCCTTCTTCCTATACCCCTTCCTCCTCTTATCTTTCCCTGTATTATCAGCCTTAGTAGTTCATATCGCTGTCCCCTCAGTACGTGTCCCAGGTATTGTAACTTTCTTATTTTTATTGTGTTTATTATTTCGCATTCTTTGCCCATTTCTCGTAATACTTCCGTGTTAGTTTTCATCTGTTGGTTTGCAAGTGCAACAGTAGATTAGATGTAAAGCAATACCTTACAAATCGTTTTAATGGAAGAGTTATACATTGAGTTTCTGAAATTGTTTGGCCTCTCATGTCTCCAGATTTGACGCCAATCGATTTTTTCTTGTAAGGTTACCTATAGGAAAAGATTTATCTTCAATGGCCATTTACAGATGTTTTTAACAGACATGTTACAGGCTCATTTGAAAACAGTAATTAAAGAATGTGTTTAGAGTATTACTTCGCCTATGGTCAAAATGACATTAAAAAACTTTCGTGATAGAACAATTAGGTACCTGTAGTAAAATAGTGGGCGAATATTTTGAGTGGTTAGTGAATTAAGTCTGCTAATAATGTTTTTTAAATGATTGCAACAAAATAAATTACCTATGGTATTATCAAATTAAATGCATCGCTAAAATGTTACAAGGCAGACATTAACTATATGAAAGGTTATCAACTCTTCAATGTTTATTATATTTTTAACTCTTGAGTAGCCGGGTGGGGCCTGTGAGATCAGCGACAATTTATTTCTAATGCCTCACTGCTTATTTTATGTTGGAGTACGCTGCGTTAGTACCTTTCCGTCCACATGTCGAACAACAGTGAACAACGGGGTTTAATGTGTAATAGTTGGCTAGTTATTTGCACTTTTGGTGTGTCAGACTTTATCCGACTATTCGAGTAACTTTTGTGAGTTCGACAAGTAAATTTATTTTCCTATTTTTTGTGAAGTATAACCTACATAGAGGAGTGTAAGTATTTTAATTTCTGTTGTTATATATAAATATAGTAATGTTCCAGCCTTTACTCTTTTTGTCTTGTATTTCAGATTTCAGTGATGGATCCTTATCTGAAAGAAATTCAGATTACAACAGCTCTATGATGAAGTAGAAGAAGAAAATATTGATTTCGAAAGCGAGCCATAATCAGACAGGTGTAAATAAAGTGACCACAACACAGACACAAAAGAAGAATGGGAGGAAGAATTAAAAACAGAACTGGAGGAAGGATTGGGGGAGGATTGCAACTTTAAAATATTTGGAGTTTTTTTTTGAAGATTTCAAAAACAAATACGGGAAACCGGTGGCTCTTTTAATATTCAAAAGATAGGGTATCCTGGAGAAAACATGCGCCTCCAAAAAATGTTTGGATAGGAAGTTCTCTGTTATTTTCATACTTACCAGGTTCAAAAGGAAATACTTGTCAAGCAGTTGATACTTTAGAATGTTAGAAATGTTTTATTGATGATAATATTCTCTAAACCATTTTATAGAACACAAATATATTTATTTCCAAACTAAGAAACAATTATACAGATCCGAATGAAGCTAGACCTACAGATACTGTGAAAATAAAGGTGGTAATTGGTCCATTATACCTAGCTGGAGTTTTCAAAGTAAGCCGCTAAAATTATAAAGAATTTGGGGCTACTGATGGAACAGGCGAACAGGTGTTTCGAGCTACTATAGCTCATAGGCGATTCGTATTCTTGCTACGTTGCTTTCGTTTTAATGACATAAATACTAGGGAAGGAAAAAGAACCATAGACAAACTTGCACTAATAAGAAATGTTTTTGACCAATTTAACCAGAAATGCAAACTTAATTACGTTCATCTTACTTAACATTAGACGAGATGCTTTTTTTCATTCCGTGGACGTTGCGGATTCCGCATATACATCCCGAAGAAGCCAGCCAAATATGGGGTAAAACTATTTTCATTAGTGGATGCCAAATGTTTTTACACGGTAAATATGGAAGTATACGTTGGAACTCAGCTTCCACGGCCATATCGCGTTAGTACTAAAACCACCGATTTAGTGGAAAGAATATGTAAGCCTGTGTTTGGATCGTCTAGAAATATAACCATGGATAATTGGTGTACAAGTTACAAAATTTTAAAACGCATGCTGGAGCCGCACAAAATTACAATTGTTGGAACAATTTGAAAAAATAAAAAGGGAGATTTCAAAGGAATTTCTTGATCCCAGCAGACCACAGTACTCGTCTATGTTGGATTTTTTAAATTCATTACTTTGGTGTCGTATATCCCAAAGAAAAAAAGTCGTGACGCTGTTATCATCTTTTCACTATCATGACTCGATTGATGAAGGTTCTGGAGATGCCTTTAAGCCCAATAATATTACTTTTTATAACACTACAAAAACGGGCGTTGACTCGTCGATCAGAATTGTGCAGCTTATAACGTAGGCAGAAACACCAAAAAATTACCAATGACCATTTTTTATAATTTACTGAACATTGCAGGCATAAACTCATATAACGTCATATAAAAATGTAATGCAAATGTAAACAATCTAGTTTCGGAACGAAGATTGTTTCTGAAATCAATTGGCTTAGTATTGACAAGAGAGAACATGCTAACCAGAGCAAGAGACCCTCATTTACAAAAGGATATCAGAAATATCGCCCAAAAATTAAGCGGAGTACATGCAGATCCAGTGCCTCCGCGTCCAAATACACGAGGTCGTTGCGTCTATTGTCCAAATCGTAAAATACGATAATTTTGTGTAAAATGCCAAAAAGGACTATGCTTAGAGCATGTTAAACCGATTCGCGAAGACTGTAATGAAAATTGTAAATTAGGATTAGAATTTTGTTTATCAAATGTTTGAGAAGTACATTTTTGTACTTTTTTTGTTTTGTTTTTGTACAACTTTTTTTTTGCATTTTTTTGAAGATGTTTATTTTATCATTGGGTTTAAAATACATTAAAGATGTATTAAAAATGAAATAAAAAAATATTGTACATAATATATTAAATAGTTTTATTTTAATATTTTCCAATGTATTGTGTAAAATAGAAACTGAGCGTTAAGACCCCACCCGACTGTTCATGTAATTTGCATGTACCCGATTACTCAAGGGTTAATGGATTTTGTTTTTTTAAAAATTTGCTATCAATTTTTTTTTGAAACACAAGAGTTATCATAATCGTATTAAATAAAAATGATGTTCGGAATCTTTAGTTTCAGAAAAATTTACAATTTTTTTTAATTAAAAGAATGTAATTGGGTAATAAAATATAGTTTTTAATTTAAAACAACTTTTCATAATAATAATTATCGATATTGTGAAATATAAAGGTATTTTACTCATGAGCAAAATTCATAATTTTTGACATACCTTGTATAAGATGGATGCAAATTGATATTTAATGGTTGCATTTTAGGCTTTAAAACATGCAGAACTATTTATAAAGAATAATTTAGTAGTAGTAGTAGAAAGTAGACACGCTGTACAGGTATTTATAGAAAAATAAAATTGAAAATTTCTGATGGTTTTTTCATAATATTGGTAATATTCTTTTATTGTAGCAATTCATAACGTGTGGGCTCTGCTATGGTCCTTTTTTTGTCATTATATAATCCATCTTCTCAAACAGTCTCAAATATGTTCTGAAGGATTTATATCCAACAATGTGCGGACCAATTCATTATCTGAAGGTAGTGTCCTAAAACTTTATCCACTATAAAAGAAAGGAGAAAAAAACTTCTCCGATTTGTTCGCACAATTTTGTGTTAGAAGTTGTTTCACCGAAAAAAAAGCGATTGAATCACATGCAAATACTATATTATATTACTAAAATTTTATCATTTTACTATAACAAGGGTTATTTCACACGAGAGGCCACAGTTATTTTTGAAGCCCTAATCTTCTTCAAAAAGAGTAGAACCATAAAGTGCATTATCATCATTAACAACAGACTCATTAAATGCATTACTGGGATTGAAACAAATATATACTAACAACCCTATTTTACAAACTACAAAAAACTAACTAGAAACATTACGATCATTAGGAAAGGAAGCGGTTTGAATTTGGGTACCTTCACGTACAGGTATCAAAGAAAATGAAAAAGCCCATCAACTGGCAAACAAAAGTCAAATGGCTCAAACCACACGGCAAAATTGAAAACATATCCTTACACTGACTTAAAGAACGTGGTTAAAATCCACTGTACTAATAATACATGGCAAAATAGTTAGCAAAAATTAACAAACCAAGTTAGTTTTAACCGTCTAAGAATTGGCCATCCTGCATTAACAGACAAATACTTAATAACAAAAGAACCACTACCAATCTGCTCCAGCTGCTCTAACTAACTGACCGTTAAACATATCCTGCTTGATTGTCTGCAATTCATGGTAGAAAGAAGATCCCACGGAATCACAGATAATGATCCCAAAACAGTTCTTAGCAAACAAAATCTTAACAGTGTTAACCTATATAAAAAATATCAAGTTATACTTCTATTTACCGTCATATTTCTTGTGTTTGTTGTATCCACTAATAGTCCTGCGCAGTTGATGTGGTGTTGTGTTTAAATAATAAAAAAATATTTGTTTTTCGTATCAACAATATTTATCAACGTAAAATTGCAAATAATTTTGCTACGTAAAATATGTATGCTAAGTGGTTGCCGCATTAAGTAATCGTTAAATATATAACGAGAATTAGTTTATCCTAGTGGAATAATGGTATTACGTATTTAGGATTATTGTAGATTTATTAGGCTTAACCCAAATGACCAATATGCAGATATGATAATTGTTTTACTAGAGTCTTATAAATACATTTTTATAATAGATAGGAGAAGCATGTTAAAGTGAATTATATATGAATAAAGCATATTATTCGGGTTTTCCAATAAAAACTTCCGAACTTTGAAAGTCGGTAGCATCAGTTGTTGTTACGACATCTGTCAAATGGGCTAATATTTATTTAGTTAGTTTTGCGAAATTATCATGGATGGATATTGCTAACAATAATACGGGCAAAAATAAAATGGATGTTCTGTTCGGTTAACGTTTTGCCCATTTAGGTAGTCGTAATCGTCCTTTCGAGATGACTATTCGCAGTATGGTGAATAAATTTGACTCCACTGAATTAATCAACAATTAACCCACACCTGTACTTCAACGAAATGCAAGATCTGTCAAAAACATCGCTGTTGTTCGTGAGAGTCTACAGGTTAATTTCACATCTCTCACAAGACCTGGGTAGATCACAATTAATTTCGCGTCGTGAGTTCGACCTGCATATAAATGCAAAACACATTGGACCTACAGAAATGCCTACAAAATTCAACTAACCAAAAAGCTAAAGGTAAGAAATCATAATATATACTGACGATATAGAACATGTAAATAGATTCACATACCTAGGAATGGATCTGGTCGCAAGCAATGAAGAAGAACCGGAAATAAATAGAAGGCTTGTGCTGGCAAATAAAGCCTATTTCGCGATGGGCCACATATTCAAATCGCGAGACGTACACCGGAAAACAAAACTCCGGGTCTATAAAACAATAATCAGGCCCATAGTAAGTTATGGTTGCGAAACATGGGTGGTGACACAGAAATCTGCCAATGCATTAGATGTGTTTGAAAGAAAAATCTTACGTAGGATCCTGGGCCCAATAGGTGAAAACAACAACTGACGAATTAGGTACAATAGAGAAATATACGAGCAATATAGCGAACCAACTCTAGCACAAGATACTAAACTGCAGAGATTACGATGGGCAGGGCACGTGGTCTGCATGCATGAGAATAGAATCCCCAGAAAATTATTAAATGCAAGAATGCAGGGAAAAAGACCTGTTGGAAGACCTAAAAAGAGATGGGAAGATGAAATCGATGAGGATGCCAGGAACTGCCTGGGAACGCGTTCATGGAAAAGAACAGCGGTAAATAGAGATGGTTGGAGAAGCCTGTTGAAGGAGGCCAAGGCCCGATTTGGGCTGTAGCGTCATTGGATGGATGGAAGAAATTATAGACTGTGTGTTACTAAACACTTGTGTCTAGAAGTGTGTTCGCTTAATGGGTTCTGGAGTAGTTAGAAACTGACCACAAATTTTATTAAAAATTTATATTTAGCGATATGGTTTATTTTTGGATAAATATATACGTTGGGTAGACCGAATAACAAATATTGAGGTCCTCAGAAAGATGACAAAGGAAATGGAAATTATGAATACGATTAAGATAAGAAAGTTACAATATCTCGGCCACGTTATGAGAGGGGATAAATATGTGTTGCAACAACGACTCCGTCGACTTGTTCAGAGCTGCAATCTCAAAAGTAAAAATAGCTGTGATTCTTACCAACCTCTTTAGAGGAAACGGTACCTAAAGAAGAAGGATACGTTAACAAACAGAATTGTCGAATTTGGGATGACACCAATCCAGATGAGATCAAAAGCGTGCAATGCGTCCTAAAATGTCACTTTTTGGTGTGGAATGGATAATATAGACAATAACAACATGTTGTTTTCACAGTTCTTTTTTATAGAGTTTAGTCAGGACATGCCATCGATCAAATCCAGCCTAATTTACGCGCCAGAGTCATAAAAAATTGATTATTTTGGATATGCGGCACACAGCAAAGCCGCGGATGACATTAGAACGATTTTATATTTCATACTTAATGACATCGAAGGGAGTTTCAAATGATTAAAAAATTACGATGACAACTCATACAAATTTTGTTTTTACGGTTACAATTTTAAAATAAAAAATAATAGAATCATAGAAGGCATAGAACCATAATAATATGCGTACCATACTTTCAAGACATCTCTATCCATCTACACGGTTAGATTTATAAGTTAACATAAACGTTTTACTAAAATAATAAAAATAATAATACATACATAGTCTGATCTTATACCTACTTATGGGGCATATTGAACAGATCAAAATTGTATATAACATTCATTTGTCCCAATATGGTGTAAGTTTGAATTCCGTTTTTTCCCAGTTAGAAAATAATAGTCTGTGCAAACGTTAGCAGTAATTTAGTATTTCTATTTAGTAAGTATATAACCTGAAATATTGTAATGCTTATTAACAAAACGTAAAGCAAAGGTCCATTATAACTAAATATATGCTTAAATAACTACAAAATAAATTTAATTTCTGGTGAAACTTAAAAAACACAACATTAATATATTTAGCACAAGTTTTTGCCATAAAATGCAATATTTAAAGTCATATATGAACCTCCCTCATTGAATATATGAGTTGCTATCAACAAGGCCTCACAGACACTTCGTCTAAGGACTAGCAACCCCAGTGGAGTCTTACGTTGCCATGTGATTAATTCCTTTTGTAACTTAAATATCACAGTTTTTAATTATCAAAGATGTAACTCAAAGTTAATCAAACTACATTTAAGGGATTTTTACCCACATATTTAGTGGCTTCAAACATGTACATCCAGATAGCACTGATGATGGAATAGTTATTCCGAAAACGTTCTACGATGCAGCCCAATAAGGTTTTCATTATTATAACTTTTATAAAGAAATTTTTCAAATACAATTTTTCATCTATGAACTTCAGCGATCCTTCTTATGTTCTGGTAAAATTTTCTTTACAGTATTTTTGTCGGGTTGCTCGGACCAAAAACAAATTAGTAGAGTTATGCTTATGTTTTAAGCATTTTGTAGTATTTCATAGTATGTATTTGAAAACCTATTTTGGGTATTACCTATTATAGTAAAACCCAGGAATTACTTTTAACAAAAAAGTCACTTTTATTCTCCTCCTCCAACGGAAAATTTTGATCCAGAAAATATATGTCATTACCAGAGTCTTTATTATTATTTTCTCCTTTGTCTTGGAATCTTCTTGATTTTTAATTAACTTTGCATTTGCAATTTTTCCTTGGCCTCTTGCAGAGTTATCACTTCTGCCTCCGCAGCATCCGTCCTTTCTTTTTTGAACAGCTGCTTGAGTGCTGCTTAACTGTGTCGATATATTCTCGCCTTTTTAAAACGATTTTGAATTCTCTTTGGTTTCAAGTTCTTCCATAAATCTCGTTTCACGTCTAAAAACTTAATTTTAGGAAGTTTTTACTCCAGTATTTTGACAGCCAAGTGGCTGACGAATGTGTAAGGTGTGCACGGGTAACTTAAGTATTGTCATTTGCTTCTCTATGGCATTTTGTACCACTCTGGGATCCACATGTGTATTATGAGCATCATACACAACTAGTGCAGGCTAGTACAGGTCTCTCAGGACCTATAGTATGAATGAAAGTCTTTATTATATAATTTAGGAATATATCTGCTTCCATTCATTTGTTAGTAATTGCTGCATAACCGAGTTCAAAGCTGTCATCTTTACTTGACATGCACTGATCCCAGACCTATTTTTCTTTAAAAATGATGAGTAGAGAAACATTCTCACCTGCGGCATTAACTTTTAATAGAATCATCATTTTCTCTTTTCCCGTACCACTTGTTACGCGTGAACACATTACCTTTTCCTCCTTCAATGAACCACTGAAGGTTGCCTTCATTAATTTGAAATAATCTCCAATAACAAATGGATCTGTTATTTTTTTCACGAGCAAACTCAATAAATTATGACGTAATTTAAAGGCTGTGAACCAATCAACTGTAGGGATATTGTTTTAAAGAGGATTTTTAATTTATTTTGGATAACAAACTAGGCTACTAAAAGAACCATATTGCTTTTCGCGGAAGACCAAAGCTCCATACCCCTAATGTTCGGAGACCATCCGCTAACATTACTTCTTGGGCAAGTGGAATGGCCAGGTTTCTTCTCAGTGATTGACTTTTAATACCAAATAGTTTTTCCAACTACATGAATACGCAAAGTACTCTTAGGTATTCCATATTTTCGTGAAGGACGCTGAATAATTAACACGCTTCTATTTACTTTATCATTAGTACCATCCAACTACCTAATCCGTAAAGGAAGCAAATCACTATTGTCGACGTGATTTCACGAAGTAATTCGAGTTGTAACGACAGTATTCGGTCTTCCCCTGGATTTGATCTTACCCCGAAGCACCTAACTTTAATATTTCTTATTCTTCTTCTCATATCTTTGTACCTATTATACATGTCATCGTTTATCTATTTTAGCTCCTAGTCCACTTAAGCAAAGCTTTACGATCCTTTGACAAATGCTTAATTTTCTCTAAACTTTAACTTATTTTTTCTCCTAGTCCTTCTATTTTATTTACTAGCTTTTCCTTGGTTTGCTGTTTCTTCATCTGTCTATTTTTTTTAAGATATATCACTTTTTTCAGTAATTTATTTTAATTCATACTTACGAAATAAATTACTGAAACAATTATTAAACAATTAAATTTTTTTTATTAAGTCAGTCAGTAAAAACCTTAATAGAAAAGTCGCTAGAATATAACGGACCACTGGTACTTATCTTCGTAGACTGTCACAAAGCCTTCGACACTGTGGAATTAGACAGCATTATAACTGCTCTGAATAATAGTAGAATAGATTACCGGCTCACAAAGCTAGTACAAACATTATACCAAAACGTCACAATGCGTGTAAAACTACATGATACCACCAGAGAAATTCATATCAAGCGAGGTGTGAGACAGGGCGACACTCTCTCACCTAAATTATTTATAACGGTCCTCGAATACGCCTTTAAAATGCTAAAGTGGGAAAATAGAGGAATAAAAATAGATGGAGAAATGCTCAATCATCTGCGTTTTGCCGACGACATAGTATTTATTACCGAAGATCTGGGTGAAGCACAACAACTGGTAAAAGAATTAGAAAACGTATCTTCAACAATAGGTCTAAAAATGAACATCAGTAAGACCAAATTTATGACAAATTTAGTTCCCAGCAAACACCTAATCATCAAAAATCAAGTGGGAGAATTAACAGAAAAGTACATATGTATATCTCGGTCATGAAATCAGAATAGGCAAGGACAACCAGACCTGCGAATTTCAACGACGAATAACACTTGCTTGGGCGGCGTATGGTTCACTAAGAGACATCTTTAAGAGCAACATCCCGATAGCTATGAAACGGAAGACATTTGACCAATGCGTTCTTCCTATTATGACATACGGAGCAGAAACTCTCACGCTCACAAACACAACAGCACTAAAAATGCAAGTGGCACAAAGGCGCATGGAAAGATCAATTCTAGGCGTGACAAAAAAAGACAAAATAAGGAATCAAGACTTAAGGAAAAGAACAGGTATCAGTGATGTCGTCGAACGTATAGCCAAGCTGAAATGGAATTGGTCAGGTCACATAGCGAGACTGAAAGACACAAGATGGACCAGAAAACTAATTGACTGACCCCCATGAGAAGACAAACGCAGCAGAGGACTACCACCAACACGCTGGATGGGCGACATTAGACGAATATCCAAGAAATGGCAACAAGAAGCACAGAACCGTGAAGAGTGGCGAAAAATGGGAGAGACCTATGTCCAGCAGTGGACAGAAGAAGTTGCATGCTGATGATGATGATGATATTTTTTGTTCAGTTATACCTCTAATATCATTTTTTAAGCAATTCCTCTTTGTTTTTCCTTCAAATTCTTTAGAAATTTTATCTCCATTGCTGTTAATTTGCCATCATTTTTTTAGCATCCATGATTTGCTAGTATACGTTATATTATCTAGTGCTATCAGATTGACAATTCCATTTTATTTTTCAGGTAATTTTTTTTGCCTATAATGGTTTTATTTAGTTCATAGTATAGACTATTTGCTATAAATGTACGTTTTCGTAATCTTAGAATCTAATATCTCTCTGTATATATAATAATCTAATAACCTATCCTTACTAGGTTCTTCTTCTTTATGTGGCTTATTAAGTCCCCCTTCCTTGGCCAGATCTATTATCTGATATTTTTTAACCAAGATGCTTGCGATTTACCGATTTCCTTTCTTCCTTCGTTTTTGAATTTATTTTGATGGATGTGCTTGATATCAAGTAAGAACGAAATACTGGTTATTAAAAAGTCGAAAAATCGCAGAGGTTAGACAAATTCTAGTATTTTTGACTCTATTAAATAATCATTACCTCTTTTAAAGCCTATTACATATTTACATTTCACGTTTCCAGACCATTAGAAGTCTCGATGACTCTAATCAGGGTCTTGGAAGAAAACTACGAGCAGAGTAAGGTAGCTTCAGAAGAACTTACTGTTCCTATAAAAAGGTTTGATGCTTAAATACAAGAGACCTGAGTTTATCAAGGCCAAATAAGTGGTCTATTAGGCATTAATGGATAGCTTATACAGGGTGTCCAGAAACTCCCCTAACAAAAAAGACAGAAGATTCCTCGGATAATTTTAAGACAGTTCAACCCAATTTAAATAATATGAAAATGCTTCCTAAGGAAGCTAGAGCTCTTTGAAAATGGCGCCTTTTAATTGGTTTTTTTAATACCTCCAGAACACTTTTAGTTAGAAAAACAAAAACTGGTACGACTATTTATCATCTAGAGTTGAATACATTTCATTAATTGCGAATTTCAAATACCGGTCATAGGCGTCCGTTTTGGGTAGGTCAACGGATATTTTAACGCATAACTTTTTTGTCTTTAATTTTTAAGCATTTGTTATACTAGATTATTAAATGTTCTGGTATTTTAATACTAAAAGGTACTCTTACTTTAAGTCGGTGGAATACACCATTTTCTAGAAAAATCGATCAAAAATTTTTCGTTTTCTCGTCAAGAAAGTTAAATTAGTACGTACCTTAATTAATTTTATAAATTATTTTTAATAAATGCAGCGTACAATACGTAAAAAAACTTTAAGAAAAGAAGGATAAAATCAAATTGAAACAAAATTTTATTCAAAGGTTTTAAAAATAAAGTATGTATTACGATGGAAAGAAACTAACACAAAGGAACAAGTATCAAAAGTAAAGAGTTACAAAAGATGCTCTATGTATATGACCATTAGTCTCTATGCATTAATTTTTTTCTTTTGCTTAAAGAACGCAGAATTCTTGCAAAAATTCCAGTTATTTTTATATTAGTTGCAAGCATCTTGTATCCTTAGCCAGAGTTGTGCACTATTTTGTGTCGGAACGGAATTAACAAATACTTTCACGAAACTTTGATAAAATGAAAGTCAGATATCGAGCACAGTTTTATTAATTAAATCTTGCCCTAGTACTTTCGCTTCCTAGAGTATCTAGAGGGGCATCTGAAATAAGCCAAGAAACGTTTCTTTAAATGCATACATTGATTAAATTCGATAAAAACTCGAAGTTAATGGACGATAAAAGTTTTTTGTGATTAACGTTTTAGACTTACTTCATCAATTTTGGGCTATCCAATAATCGCAGAATGTCATACACATTAAGTTAAACATAAAATTGTACATAGCACTACACTAAACAAGGACAAACAGTTTAAAATTATTTAAAAAATAGTCGAAGCTACATTCTGGTCGGCAACAGGAGACAGAATGGCTCCCGGTATAAACGGAAATGTTAAGGTGACATGTGACATATGACAGCTTGGATGGATAGTCACAATAATGTAGATGTGATCTGCACATTTCAAAATTCTATGTAACTAAGCATTGACCAAAGGTCCAACTGACACTACTATAGGAAATCAACCGATGAAATATAACATATAGAATATTTTAACTAGATTGTATCATCCAGATCTCACACTTAAACTTGTCTATAGTAATTAGGGTGTTAGTTTGAGAGCAACTGAAGTGGACATAAAGTATAAATGCAAAAAATAGACTAAACAATTTATTAGACAGTGGGTAGTTGACTACAATAAAAGGGTCTACCAGCCCCTATCAATACTGTAGAAAAGAAGAAATCTGACTATGAAATTAAAATACTAAAAATTAAAAAGTCAAAATTGAAAGCAGTATATAAATGGGGATAATTTAAGTAGTTCAGTTAAACCCCAGTCAATGGGAGAACTATAAAATTAATATGTAAAAGCGTTACTTAAGACCAACTGACCAACAGTCGGAGATGTTGAAATATACAACTGTGGAGATGGTATATCTAAATTACGCAGAGGTATGGAGAGTGTAATTAACGCCAACTATAGATCAATTGAACCGGAGCAAGCTAGTTTTGTAAATTGTTGAAGAATAGAATAGTAATGTTGATCAAAGTATGAAATTAATAAATTCTTAATGGGTATACTGCAGGAAGACTAAACAGCCGAGCTGGGTCCACTACGAGGTGAAGCTGGAATAAAAATTTTACAAATAGGTTTAAATTTAGTACAATTTAAATTAATTTGAGTATTAAGACAGTGAGAGTTTCCATTTGTTTCCTTTGTGATCTCCAAATCTTCCAATAAATCCAACTCCAAATAGTTTTTCTTGCTACTAATGTCAAGTAAAATAGACGAACCAGTATTGATGTTAAAATTGTGTTTACTAGATAATAAGTGTTGACCAAAACTTGAAGAGTTTGGTCTTTTCAAATGTTCTGAAATTCTAGTAGATAACTTACTAATGATTCTACCTACATAAGAGGCATCACGATCATCACACTTTAATTTATAAATACTATTTTTGTCAAGTGTGTTCATTCTATCTTTGGTGTTGATTAAAAAGGAACCTAAAGTGTTGTGCGACTTGAAGGAAATTTTGATGTTTTCAATTGTTGAAGTAAAAAGTTTAGATATTTTATTTGAAATGTTGCTAATATAAGTAAAGGAGAAATATCTGATTGAAGAAAACATTGTGATGAATATGCAAGCTTTTCATAAAACTGACAGGAACCTCTAACAGCCGTGTCGTATGGTCGGTTACAGTTATTACAGTTCTGATTAACACTAACGAGGGGTTTACCAGGGGCTCTGCTATCAATGGGATGCTATTGGCAATATAGAGTACTTTGACAGTTCGAAGTTTCTTACATTCAAATATATATCTAACATGACAAAGGTTTAGGAGTACTCTATGCTCAGCAGGCATCTTAATTGTTAGATGTTGGTTCCTTCAGTCTCGATCCATCGATGTGCAATCGATACTATTTTTCTCAATGAGTAGAAATACTGGCAGAGCGTTGAAACTTGGACTGTTTACGAATTGCGAAATAATTCTAAGTCCTTTCCAAACTTTTACTTATTTCAACAATAAAGATTCAACAGCAAAGTGCTCACTTCGGATCGTTACCTTTGGTGAAATAATTCCAAGTCCTTTCAGACTTTTATTTATTTCGAACGAATGATTTAACCTTTAACAGCAAAGTCTCTTTCAGACTTTTATTTATTTCGGACAATTGATGTCTGAACGGCAAAGTGTTTACTTCGAGCTGTTTAGTTATTTCTCCGTTATAAGCGCGTTTTAGATTTTTCTTTATTTCCAGCAAATAATAACTTCACACCAAAGTGCCGCCGAGTTCCTTCACTAGTTATTTGCAAGATAATTTCAAAGTCGTGAGACTCTATATTTATCTCCAGCAAATTTCTAAGTCTCGAGAATTTCTTCGTTGAGAAAGTTCAATGATTTGGAAACAGTGAAAAAATAAAACGCAGAGTTTCGTTGAAATGGGCTACTCAGTCAAAATGGGTCTTGCTTGTTAAGATTAAGAACTAGCCTGTCCTCCAACTGAAAAATACGCTGCTTTTATGCACTTTGTAATTGCATGTGCGCAGCGATCTTCCGTCAAAGGGCCAATAAAATCAAAGATAATTATCATTGTTGTGATTGGCCAGAGTGAAAATTTTCGCTCTGATTGGACCTCTCTGGCGACAGTAGCAGCATTTAAACACACTTGCTCCGCTGTCAAACCTAACTTCGAATGCAGTTCGGATCACAAGCCAGTCACAGGAAGGATGACATCAAGAGTTGATTTACCCACCATAGAACCAGTAGGTTCTAGGTATTTGGTATTTATAGACCTTGAGAAAGCATATGATAGTGTCCCGTTAAAGAAAATGTTTGAGGTCCTCAAAAGGTCCGGATTGGATTCGACGTATATCCGAGCGATATATAAATTGTACGAAAATGCAGTTAGTTGTGTAAAAATTGGAACCAGAACCTCAAATGAATTTAAAGTCACTAAAGGCCTAAAGCAAGGATGCTGTTTGTCACCGACACTCTTTAAAATATACGTCCAAGAAGCATTGAGGAATTGGAGAAATAAATGTAGATTTATGGGCATCGAAGTGGGACAAGAAACTCTGTATACATTGTTGTTTGCAGATGATCAGGTGGTGGTTGCAACCGATGAGGAAGATATAAATTATATGAATCGAAAATTATTTGAGGAATATGCCAAATGGGAGCTTACTGTAATCATAAGCAAAACAGAATATTTAAAAATTGGAGGAAATACCACAGATCTGAGGCTTGAAAACGCAGTCATAAAAGGCTGCAACCGGTATAAATATCTAGGAAGCATCATATCAGCAGATGGCAGAGTTAAGATAGATGTACAAAACCGAATAACCCAAGGGAAAAAATGCATCCGAATACTGAATTCATTACTGTGGTCTAATAAAATAAAGATGCATACCAAACTTCGCGTATACAGAGCAATTGTAGAACCAATTACCACATATGGTGCCGAATGTTGGACGATGACAAAGAATGAACGAGATAAAGTAGACGTTGTGGAAATGGATTATCTTAGAAGGTCATGCCGAGTATCGAGAATGGAAAGAATCAGGAATGAGGAAATACGAAACCGTACAGGAATTAGAGATACTCTTTCAGATAGAATACAAGGAAGGCAATTACAATGGTATGGTCACGTGATGAGAATGGAGGAGGAGCGGTGGCCAAAGAAAGCCTTAATGTATGTTCCGCCAGAAAGAAGGAAAAGGGGAAGACCACCAAATTCCTGGAGAAGAGAAATTACAAAAACAATGCAATCTAGAGGCTTAGAAGAGGGAGATTGGAGAGATAGGAAAAGATGGAGGCTGAAATGCGGGAAGCGGCAATCGCCGTAGGACCCCCGTTATATGATGATGATGATGAGAACCAGTAGAAAGATGGCAATGGAAAGACGCAAATTGGCCCAATTACAGAAGACAACTCAACCAAATCGAGATGAAGAGGGAATTCCATTCAATAGAAGAAGTCGAAAAAAAAAAAAAAATAGAAGATATAACTAGAAGAATTCAACAAGCAATGGAGGACAACATACCAAAATCCATGACGAACAACACATCATCCCAACAGAACTTCAGGACATCATCAAGGACAGAAACAAGGCCAGAAGAGCATTCCAGAGGACCAGAAGACAGGAATTCAAGGAATATGGAAATACCCTATCCGAAGAAATAAGAATAAGACTGAGAAGTCTTACTGAAAACCAGTGGCACAACAACATCACGAAAGCTAAAGAAAACCATGGAAACGTCTGGAAAATGCTGAAAGCCAAAAGAAGAGGAAAACAAAAGATGCCACAAATTATGGACAACGAGGGAACACATTACGAAACCCAAGGAAAAGTAGATGCCATCGCAAGGAATACGGCAGCCATACACAGACAAAACCAGGACATGTCGGACGCAAGAACAAGAAGAGAAGTCGACTACGAGTACAACAGGATCAAAAGAAGAAACGAATTCCAAATACAAGAAGAAGACCACACCAGCCCATACGAAGTAGCAAGGATCATCAGAAAACTGAAAGGAAGCAGAGCACCAGGACCAGAAGGAATCCACAACATCACCCTCAAGGAACTCCCAAGGAAGATTATAGTACAACTGTACTATATCTTCAAATTCTGCTTGGAAAAAGGACACTTTCCGAACAACTGGAAGCACGCCAAGATCATTCCTCTTCTAAAACCGATGAAAGACGGAAGAAGATCAGAAAGCTACAGGCCTATTTCTCTCCTAGAAACCATGGGAAAAATTCTGGAAAAGATCATCTACAAGAGACTGATGAAGCACACAGAAAGAAGAAGAATTATCCAAGAAGAACAATTCGGATTCAGAAAAGAAAGGAACTGTGAACTTCAATTAGCAAGAATCATCAGCGACACCAAAATAAAATTCAACAGGAACCAAAGGACAGGACTAGCCATACTGGACATAGAAAAAGCATATGACACGGTTTGGAAAAAGGCACTAATCTTCAAGATGGACAAAGCTAGACTTCCCCACTACCTCATCAACATCTGTGACACATACCTGTCCAACAGAACATTTCAAGTTTCAGCGGACCAAAAGATGTCAGCAATTCAAGATATACAGGAAGGAATGCCTCAGGGCAGCATTTTATCTCCAATTTTATATAACATTTTTGTTTCAGACCTACCTACAGATCCAAGAACTTCAACAGCTCTTTATGCAGACGATACAGCAGTGTATGCATCCGGAAAAGATGAAGGAAGAATCATCAGGAATATGGAAAACCACTTGGAGAAAATCACGAGATACGCCGAAAAATGGAAGATAAAAATCAACGCCCAAAAGACGCAGTTCATAGTATTCAGCCAGGGTTCCAGACCACCACAAAATGAAATCAGGGTAGGAGGCAACAGGATCCAGGAAGAAGACTCAGTCAAGTACCTAGGAGTCCACCTCGACAGAAGACTCAACTTCCGGGTGCATACACAATAAACTAAGGTAAAAGCTAATGCAGCTAAAAGACTAATTCTCTTCATTTTTAGGACCAGCCCGCTGTCCAAGGCCAAGAAAATCCAGTTGTACCAGGCCTATGTTAGATCGGTGATGCTGTATGCAATCCCAGTGTGGAGTTCCATCGCAGAGACACACTGGAGAAGATTAGAAGCCACCGAAACATCATGTTACCGGATCATCGACGGAACATCATGGGAAAACAGAGTTACGAATGCAACCATCAGAGAAAGGCTCCAGTACACACCACTGAGGGAGGTGGCCGAGAAAAGGACCAGGTATTTCTTCCATCAGGCTACAAGTAGACTCCGAAAGACCAGGGGCATCCTCGAGAATAACAGGATCCAGAGGATGCATAGATCTACCCATAAACTGATCGACCACCTGATCAGGGTCTAGCCGGATGGTTGCCGGAAAACAGCCAAGCAGGGAAGTAGGTACGGTGCCGTAAATTAGTACCTACAGAAGAAGACGAGGATAAAACCACACAAACAGGTCCAGGATGCCGAGAGGAAAAAAACCAAGAAGCTGGCGGTGCAAGTGCGGGACGCTGAAAAAAGAAGAATATAATGAATCATATATTGAATGAAATGTTACTTTTTATTAGACATTAAATGTTTTTATTTTTATTTTTTATTATGTCAAACCTATTATCGGCAATTGTGAAGTACCTCAGTCGTCAGAGACGAAAATGCCACTTAACCTCTAAAAATCATTACAAACAAGCTAAATTTTAACGAGAATATTAATTTTAAGACACCAAAAAAGATAAAAAAGTTTACCACTTTTACCCCCAGGCTTCCCCGTCGTAGGGGGGAAAAATGCAAAAAAATCGATTAATCAAGAATCGGTACGCCGTAGAAAAAAATGTTTTAAATAAAAAATGCAGCTGATATAATTTTAAACAAAAATGTTTATTAGCATTTTTTGTATAGGATTAACCGTTCTCTAAGAAACAACGCTTGAAGCGACCGACGGTTTTGAATTTCAGTTACGCGCGAAATCAATGTTCAATAAAATTTGTATTAGCTCGACGGCAAAAATTGGATATCTTTTGATTTAAGTGTTTTATCGACAAAAATTAAGATGCGTTTTAAAGGTAAAGAGTTCAACTGTCGTATACAATTTTTGTATTTAGCCGCAGGTAAACTTATATTTTATAAAGGTGTTAAATAAATAAACGTAGCGCGATTTTTGCTATTTTTTATAATTCTCATGAGATCAACACGATATATCCCTTTAATTGACTGGCCACTATAAAGTTTCGATTACTACATCCTAAGCTTCAAAGGCTATAGCATGAAATTTTAGTTTTGAGTTTAGGCAACAAATGTGAGGCATTTGAAATATGATTAAAAAATGCTGGATTTAAACTTTCACATAACAAACAATCTAAAACATTTAATAGTTTTTTTTTAATTAAACTAGTACGTTTTTCAAAAAAATCAAACTTATGCTATAAGCTACACCCAAAACCGTCTTCTTGGAGGCATTTCCCGTGACTTGCGATCGTTTGAATCCTGATCTTGAATCATTAATAATAATAAAATTCTGCGTTTTTTATTCATATTTCAAATGCCTTATCTTTGTTGACACAACTTAAAACTGAAATTTTATGTTATAGGTTTTAAAGATTTACCACGTAAAATAGAAATATTACTACGAATGGTCAATGAAAATGATCAATTTTATTGATCTCATCAAAATCGTAAAAAATGGCAAAAATCGCGCCAAGTTTTTTTCCAAGGGCGTACAGATTCTTGGTAAATCGATTTTTTTTGCGTTTTTATCCCCTACGCGTTGGGTTTTAGTGGTAAGCCCGGGGTTAAAAGTGATAAACTTTTTGCATCTTTTTTGTGGTTCTAAAATTAATATTCTTGGAAAATTCAGCTTGTTTGTATGATTTTTAGGGGTCAACTTTCCGACGACTGGACTAAGAGGCTTTAATCAGAGGCAGCGTAGGGCGCGGGCGACGCCGACGTGGGTCACAGCTCACGGCTTCGGGTCCGAGGGGCCTCGCGCCATGTGGATTTATGTATTACTTAAACCTTAGAGAAGTAGAAAATTTCTGTTCCTGTAATATTTAAATTAAATTGTTTTTGAACGTTGGTAGGTCTTAATATATTAAATATTTTTAGGTTAGTTGAGAGTTTGACTAGATTTTGCATGAATAAAAGTTTAATAATGAAATGACACATGTTTTTTATTTTAAAAACTCTGTCTTTATGCGCGAGCAAAGGGCCTTGAAAAATGTATCTTGTCCACATAAAATTATGATCTTGCGCCGCCACTGGCTTTAATTAAGTTATATATTAGAGCTCTAGGCCTAGAGTCTAGGACACTACCAATACGCTGATCTAAGGGGATTGGTAGGTTCAAAATTTTTAACGTATATTATACGACATATTTTATTATATGGAAAACAAAATGCGCTTCGAATACTGAAAGGTTGAGAAACATGGGTATACGAAATAAATGAAAAATATAGAATAATGCTTTAGTTCAGTTATTCAAAAATGTATTAATTTTTATTATTAATTAATCTTTGTAGTAAATACATCCGTACGACTATGCCTCGGTGCTTTAACATCAAGCCCCGCTGAAAGTGTGTGCGTTGAATCTTAAGAGCCACCACTCCATCTAAGAAGGCAGCAGCTTCAGTCTCTCACATTACCACAAATATTATCTCCTTTATTAGATTCCATCAACCTTTCCAATACTACTTCTATTTATACCCCCAAGACAGCTCCATGGATGCACCATCTTCCAATATTCAATACTGATTTATGCAGATTCGACAAAACAGAAACCCCAAACTCAATCCTTAGAAAATGATTCCAAAACATCCTTAACTTAACACAATTTGATGAAATTTTATACATCGATACTTCCAAGAATGAAGACTGTTGTGGCTTCGCTGTGTCCACACTGACGACGACAATAAGCTCTGTGCGATTGCCTAAAAGTTGTAGTATCTATACCGCAGAATTATATGGAATACTTCAAGCATTAAAGACTTCAATCCATCCTACTTCAAATTAAAGCATAAAAATCGCCATTTGCACTGATTCTCTTTCCTCGATTCATTCCATAAGATGCATTTTCTCGAAAAACCCACTATTTCAGAAAATCCACACCATCTGTAACCAACTATATTCTAAAGCCATAATGATCTGGACTCCATCTCATGTTGGTATATTGGGAAACGAAAAAGCAGACCAAGCCGCTAAAGCAGCATGTTCTTCTGACATAGCCTTCAAAGAGGTCCAAACCCATACGGATCTTAAAATATTAATAAAACAAAAAATCCTCAGCTCCTGGGCGGACCTGTGGAGTAACAAAAACTAAGCTGCATGACGTTCAACCCAACTTATCTCGCGTCAATATCCCCTCTATGAACAGGAAAAAAAAATCAGTTATTCACCGACTACGAATAAGGCATACGCGTCTCACACATGGATACCTTATGGCATCAGAAAACCCTCCAGTATGCCACTACTGTAATAGCGTCATTTCCATCAAACACGTGATAGTGGACTGCTGCCAGTATGATTCTTCCAGAAACAAGCACAGCCTAAAAGGAAATCTAAAAGACATTCTCAGTGTTCCAAACCGTTTTGACAGTGTTCTTAGATTTTTAAAAGAAACAAGTTTAATTCAGCTAATATAAACAGTGCATAGTGATAAGCTTTATTGTTTTAACCTTTCTATAAAAAAAAAACAAAAATGGTCATATCAAATTTTATATAGGATAATCCTATATAAAATATGTATAATGTTGTATACTGTACTCGTGTCAATGACCATAAGCTGTTGAAACACGTTAATTTTAAATAAAAAATTTTTTTTTGTAGTTTTGACAATGTACATATCTGTATTCGTTTTGTATATTTATGTCTTTTTGCATATATAATTTCTAATATCGTATTTATTATATTACCACTAGGACTAACTTTATTATTCACGAATTATTCGGTTTTTTAATAAATATAAAATTCAAAAAGAAACAAAAAAGAAGAAAGACAATAAAGTGAGAAAATCAGTAAAATATACAACACATATCTTTTTTTCTGAAATGATTAAAGTGTTTTGTGAAATGATCAAAAGCATAAGAAATATATACACACTATAATAATAAAACAACAAAAGTTATGTTAACGTTTCATTAATTATAAAATTATATGGTTCATTACTACAATGGAAGCATTATAATAAATGTTAAACCATTTAAATTAATTGACGAGCATAATCTCAAGTTCTGATCTTAAATATCTCACCATGAGTTATGCCTTCCTAACAACGTATAATAACCATCATGAGCAATTTCCTATTCATGTTTTTTTATTGTGAATAGTTTTGATACACGCTAGCCATTCTTCCGCCAGTTTGTTACATATCACTTTACTAGGTAAACCTCTTCCGTAATAGTTTTTCTGCTGGTAATTACAAGAACTAGATAAAATTTACGCAATAGAAACGGACATGTACAGATTTTATATTATTATTTAATAGTGGATAACCTATACTACGTAAATATTATTTAAACTTATTTATATCAGTAACGTAGGGAAAAATTTAATTTATTATTTTACGACGAAGAGATATCAATATTGTGTTAAATGTTCTAGTATCTTACATCATTAAATAAGAGCGTACGCCACATGCTTGAGAAAAACTGGCGAAATCCTTCACCTTTCTGATAGAAGAAAACAAAAATGAAAAGTTTTTGACCATACAGAAAATATTGTCTTTATAGAAACTAAACTGAGTACACATATTTCAACATTATCGAAATAGAAATAAACTTATATCCTAGCGAGCTGCAATCTCGAATCAATAAGAAACCACTGTTAATAAACTTAAAATATCTTACCGCGAATATTTAGTACATACACATAATATGTTTACGTATTAACATTAACTTAAATTAATAAATTAAATTAATAATAATTTAAAAATTATTTGACATATTTATGTCAAATTATGTTATAATGTGTTTTAGAATTTTTGTAGTTTATAATTATGTACTGTACTTTTTCTCATGTTAATACGGCTGGCGAACTATTACAATCTCAATATTTTGTTGTCTTGAAACAACATTTTTGAATATGGATATGACAGAATGAGTTATATATAATTTAATATGATATCCATATTCAAAAATGTTCCTAATATTAGAATAGCTAAATATAATACCATGAACAGCAAACAACTATTTTCAAAAATCAAAGACCCAGTACCAACCTTATATAAAAGTAATGTCGTTTATAAAATACCGTGTTTAGGATGTCAAAATAGCTATATTGGTCAAACATCACAATGGCTAAAACAACGCATCACACAACATAAAAATGATTGCTGCTTGGGAAAAAATACTTGCGCAGTGGTTGAGCACTATGAAAACACTGGTCATATGTTAGACTATAACAAAGCTCACATTTTGGCACAGACTGATAACTACAAAAGTAGATTATTTCTTGAGATGTATTACATTAACAAAAATAAAAACACTTTAAATTATAAAACGGACACTGGACAGTTAAGTAACATATATTGTAACATATTGAACAAAATTTATAAATATTCCAAATAGCCAACATTCATCTTAATAACAACTAACCTTAATAATTCATCAAAGAAATAATATTTTTCTAACTTTTCTTTTATTGTTGTTTTTATTTTTACATTTGAAATAATTTTAATTTTTTATCGTATAGCTGTAACGAACGTGCTTAAGACAATTTAATCTTGACATTCAATATTTCAAATACTTCAATGTCAGTTTTTATTTGCGAAATCTTTTAAATTCTGTGAGTGTTTTAAAATGTATTTGTACGCCATTTTTTGTAATGTTCAAATTGTTTTAGTTTACTCCTGAGGAAGCTATTAAATAAATGGCGAAATATTGAGTAATTTAGAAAAAAGAAAGATTTTCATTACAGACCACTTTACCCGATAATTCGAACGTATTTATAAATTATTTTTTGGTCGAAATAATCACTTCTAATATATATATATATATATATATATATATATATATATATATATATATATATATCCCAAAAATTATAAGTTTTATTGCCTGAAAATATTAAAAGTAAACCCAAAACAATAAACTGAAATAATTAAAATACATAAAGTACTTCTTTCAATACACATTAAATTAGATACAAGTAATTAGTTAACTGAGTAGCTATAAATAATTATTATTAGCCATAAATAATTACTATAGTAGCAGCTTTCGTAGAAAAAGTTACATAAACCTCGTTTATTTTTAATGTGTTTTATATAATATTGTAACATCATCTTACCGTTTTTTTAATAAAATAATGCTTCTGAATTTATAAATTGAATTAATTGAATGAATCTCATATTTTGAGTGTTATTATAATTACTATTAATTTTTAAGTTCAATGTTGCTTAGCAAATAAAAATTAAAAATAGGAACTTTTGACTAATAGATTATTTTAATTTTATTCTGGTTGTTCTGACAGCCAGAGTGGAACACTACTAAGAAAAGAACCAAGATTACAGAAACTAGCATAATCAAACCAGTTGTAACTTATTTAACGAATTCGCATTTAACTTAAAAAAAAAAATAATATCTAAAGTAATAGTACTCTGAACAAAAGGATAATATATATATATATATATATATATATATATATATATATATATATATATATATATATATATATAGATAATGACGTGAACGAAAGACCTGAAATAGACGGTTGATTATGAAAAAGATCCCGCATACATTAATTCAGAAAATGACTATGATGTAGACCAGCGGTCCGCAACCTTTTTGATATTACGACCCCAAAATTAGAAAAAGAGTTATGAGCGACCCCACAAAAAAATCTCTAAATTAACAAGTGCAAAGGTTGCTTCAGGACGAAATTAAGGTAAACTTCAATTATCCTTCATGTTGTACTTTGCTGTTTTTATTTCGTAAATTATGTTAAAGAGTTTATTTATTTTGGAAAGTAATATTAGAGCAAACTATACATTTAACATAATATTTATGATGAAATTAAATGAGAGATTATTTTGAGATAACATTTTATTAAAAACAAAAATAGGTACATATACGTAAGTTTACAAACTAATGTGAACCTTGTACATGCACACTTGCAGTCAGTATATTAATTCTTGGTGATATATTATCAGAAAGAGACACCGTCAAATTAGGTTCTAAGTCTGGAGCGATATTTTGTTTTTATAGCAGTCAATCTGGAGAAAGCTGTCTCGCACAGGTATGTAGATGCGAATGGCAGCCATTTCAGCAGAGATGTTTTGTATAACAGTGGATATTCCTTTTCCATCATTATCCAGAACTTGAATAGATCCGTGGTTTTGAAAATAGATTGAAGGCTTTCATCGGACAATAAATCGATCAGCTGCTCCTTTTCTTTTAAGTTCATCTTCACAGTATTAAGATCACAAGTGAATGGATTAATTATCCATTGGTCGTCGTTTGACGTATCTGGGACTCGTTTTACCAAGTTTTGCTTAAGGCTTGTAAGATGCATGATGATTTTGGTTTTAATTTCTTCTTCGAGCTTTATATTGTTTTCTTTAGAAAATTTCTGCAAATATGCAAACATCTCGTAGTTTTCAGCACTGATTTCGTCTATCCACAAACTTATTTTCCTACAAAAAGCTTTTATTTTGTTAGCCAAAATCAATACATTTGTACTCTTCCCTTGCAACGATTGATTTAAATCATTAAGTTTTTCAAAAATCTCCAAAAGATAGCCAACTGTTGCAAGGCAATTTTCATTAAAGAAATATTTCGCTAGCTTTGGTTAGCGTTCAAGTAGAAATATTCTGATTTCATCTCTGAGATCAAATACACGTTGGAGTATTTTTCCTCGCGATAACCACCTGGCCTCCGTATGTAACAGTAGATTTTTGTATTCTGATCCCAATTCGCGACACATTATTTATTGTTACGACTTGTTCCACCACTTTATTTACATCTGGTTGCAAATGTTTTACTGCAAGGACTTCACGGTGAATCATACAGTGAATAAAGCCTATGTGAGGTGCAATCTCAGTTACTTTTGCTTTAAATCCTGTTCGGGAACCGGTCAATGCAGCTGCGCCGTCTGTACACACAGATACACAATATTCCCACTTTATATCATGGATTTCAAAAAAGGTATTAACTGCATTAAAAATTGCTTCACCGGTTGTTCTTCCTTCTAATCCTTGACAAAATAACAAATTTTCGCATTTGTCGTTCTTATATCGGTATCGGGTAAATATCAGAAGTTGAGCTACATAAGCTACATCAGTGCTTAATTCCAGCTGAATAGCATAACAGGGACTCCTTTTCACGTGATCTATAAGTTGTACTTACTTTTCTCCTTGCATGATCGAAACAATTTTCACTGTAGCTGGCAAAATGAGCGCCTCGCCAATGTTGTGAGGTTTTTTAGTTTTGGAAATCAACAAGACAACCACGAAAGATGCTTGTAACGCTTTTTGGTTAACTGTTGTGTACTTTTGCAAATCAACCTGCTGTGACGTTAGTTTGGTGACATATCGTTTAAAATAAGATTTATCTTTATTCTATACCTGTGGATGCTTAGTTTCTAGGTGCCTTTTCAATTTGGGTAGCTTCATGCTCTCGTTTGCACGAAAACCTCCGAACAAGCAACGCACCGTGAACGTTGTTCAAAATTAAACACTGTACATTTAAAACCAAACTGGATGTATTATGAACGAAAAAAAAAGAGATCGGGGTGGGGGCGCGGGCTCGGGAGCGGTAAGGTTGTGACAGGCGGGACTGGACAGGACGTACAGTCGTAATTATTTTCGATTCTCTCTGTTTTAAAGACATTGTTAATTGTGAAAGTAAAGAGAGGTTATATTTTACGCATAAACCTTAATAAAATTCTATAAGTATAGGATCTTGTTGACTTTTTTCACGACCCCATAAAGATCTTTCGCGACCCCACATGGGGTCGCAATCCCAGGGTTGCGGACCGCTGATGTAGACGAAATATCGTTATCAGAAAAAGAATATTCATAAAAAACTACCATAAAAAATAAAAATGTACTATCATATATTCCTTCGGCTCAAGATGCACATTCACAAAGTTGTAAAATAAACGTTGTAAATGAAGAAAAAAACTACGCATAATGCTGAAATTGTCGTTGACCAATAAGTACCACAAATATTAACAAAGTACTTTGGAAAACTAAAAAAACAAGAGAACTTTAAAACAAAAGACATTTATTAGAGATAGCGATTAGAGACTCATTATAAGAGACAATATTTTATAGGACAATATTTTCTGCTTTCATATCAAAAGAAGTCAAAACAGAAAAAAAGGCAAAAGGTTCAAGGGAAAGAAATATTAGTTACACCTATTTTTTTTCAATAAATGGACAAAAGTAAATTTGCAAACAATATTTTAAAACATCTTTTGATAAATTTATACAAAATTCCCTGAGAAACGAATCGAATACTGTAACAGGAATTATCAATACCAAAAAGAAAAGCACAAAATTTCTGATGAAAGCTTACAAGGAGTTATTGTTCAATTTAACGAAAATGTATCAACTTTACTTAAAGCTGTATTACAATCCGGTGGGAAGAACTGTATGTAATGTAATGGAATATAAAAGAGAATTTCACAAAATTAAATTTTAACCTTAAGGTCCTTAAACTGATGTCTGCAGTACCTGTGAAGAAATGAACATGAAAATTTTTGTTACTGAAGACACAGAAGAAACAAAGTCAGTTGAAAAACACACCACATTTATGCATACTTAGCTTATAAATCTAAGCAGTTGGAAAACGAAAACCCCAAACAAGACATCTCCTTTATGCTTTCGATCTATAACAATTCTTGCTAATGTCTTTTTGAAAATTTTTGTATTTTTTATAAGAAAAAGTACCTACTGGACGTACAAGTTACCAGTACATAATTGTGCGTTAGGTGCAAATTCTTGTTATATCTGGCCTGAACCAGTTGCACAATGTGGTGCAAATAAGATTGCTTCTTGTCTTTTCAAGAAAATAATAAATCTGCTATCAGACGTTATTAAAATAACCTTGTATTTGCATATATACACAAGGCAGAATAAAAATTTACATGTTGCTGTTATGCGCATGCTAGTATTGCAAATAAAAAGCTCAATAATTCAAATCAATTAAAAAGTTATGATCTCTGGAAATTCTCAAATGGAATGTAATGTCGACCATTCTCTTATTGAAAAACAGAAAAAATCGGGAATAAAAATTCCCGATTTTTTCTGTTTTCTTCCGTTATCAATATCTATAACTCCTGAATAAAAGCAACATCTTCAGCAAGACCTGTTGCTGCTCATAGAAGAAGTATACAAAAAGTTTCATAAAGAGTTATCAACTAAAATTGTAAACGACATAGACTCAGATAAATATTGTTGCTATTAAAATAAAATCCTATTTAAAAAAGTCGATGATATCACAATTTTGACAGATATGTCAGAAAAAAAAAGGATTTAAAAATAAACATCAACCTTTTTTTTTTGTTTTCTTCCTAACTCTATCGCGAACAAAATTATGAATTTGATCCCTTATTTTTGAGACAAACTGTATATATATTTAAATCGTAAAGTCATAAAATTGTCGATATTTTCTAAATGACTTGTTTTAATTTAATGATTGCTTCTTCGCAAAAACTTTCCATTTTTTAGATGATTTAAACAAAATACCGTCAAGTTTATGTATGTCAATACAGTATGATGCAAATGTATGGAATGAATTCATTATTTCAGAAACAAACGACTTTTAAAAAAATCTTAAAACACGTCTATTTTAATTTTTGAATGGCCATCAACTGCTATATATATGTTAGACATTACGTCTCCTTATCGCCTTTGCAACGATATAATCATTTGAATATTTATTTATACAGGGTTCACCAAAATTATGAACTTTGTTAATTAACATGGAGTTACAATAAATATTCATTCACTGAACTAAAATACACTCAGGAACGCCACTGAGAATAAAACGAAATAGTATTTTTGCTGGTTCCGAAAAAAAAATACATTGATAACAAACAATGCTACATTATAATCTGAAATTAATTATTGTAGTAAGTATTTGTCAAAAATATTTAAATCAATATTGTCATTGACTCGTCTTAATTTGTGAATGATCTGCGAAACTGTCAAATAATAGACGTCCAATTTTTACTCTTCGAGTTTTTTGCCGACATTAATAACAGCATTTACAAAAATGAAACTAATAGAAACAGAACGAATCGAGATTTTAATCATGATTGGTTATGGAGATAGAGTGAGTACTGGCGTTGTACTGGCGTTTCAAGAAAATCCCCATACCAGTTCTAGGCAGGTCGCACTAGATAATAATGTCCACCAATCAACTGTTGTAACAGTGCTAAAAAAGGAGAAGTGACATCCATATAAAGTACATCTGGTCCAGGAGCTATTAAAAGGTGACTTGTAACAGAGATCAGGGTTTCATACAAAAGGTACTTTTTTCTGATAAAGCGTCTTTTATGCTGAACGGTCACGTAAATCGCCAGACATATCGATACTGGGCAAGTGAATATCCACATTGGATGGAAGGGCATAGGACATAATATTCCGACAAGGTTAATGTTTGGACCGGCATTATAAACACTCAAATTGTAGGGTCATATTTTTTTGAGGAAAACTTAACTGCTATCTAGAATTTCTTCATCTGTTGCCAAAGCTATTTCCAAATAGAAATAATTTGTGGTACCAACATGATGGGGCTCCCCCACAGTACGGCGTTGAGGTATGAAATTACCTTAATAACGTTTTTCCAGGTAGGTGGATAGGTAGAAGGGGGCCCATCAAATGGCCACCAAGGTCTCCATAATTAACTCCGTTAGACTTTTTTTGTGGAGATATTTAAAGAGCAGTGTATCAAAATCGACCGAATAATGTAGAAGAGTTGAAAAAGCGCATAAGAACGGAAATTGCACAAATAACACCTGAAGTCATCGAAAACGTTAGGAAAGAATTTATTGCCCATCTTTTACATTGTATTATTGCTGAAGGTCGTCCATTTGAACATTTGTTGTAATTTAATTGTATTTAAGTAAACATTTATTTTAAGTCAATTGTATTAATAAACCCACAGTTTTGGTTAACCCTGTAGAAATAAATATTCAAATGATAATATCGTTGTAAAGGCGATAAGGAGACTTTTCAAAGGTCTCGCTGTCTCTTTTAAAGGCTTTTTCGAGCTTTTTTTTTAAAGAAATCGTCGATTATGTCATTACGCCCACACTGATGACGTAATGTCCAACACATATAATAGCAGTTGAAGGCCATTCAAAAATTAAAATTTACGTGTTTTATATCTGTTCATAACAGTATATTGATAGTTGCTTTCATTAGTGACAAATGTTTTTGTTTTAAATTCAATCTCGTTATCTACACTCGGCTGGATTCTTATTTGAGACCAGGATTTCAAAAGTACATATTTAGAAAACCCTTTAGCCAAATTGTTAGCTTACTAGGTGGCTGCAGGTGGCTAGATGGTTAGCTAGGAACATATATTTTATTGCAAAAAAATCCTCCGATGTTTTTCAGATTTTTTGGATCAAAATTAAGCTCAGAAAAATATTTTAATTTTTCAAAAGAATTTTAGGGTATGTAGGTAATTTTTGCAAACTTCCAAATACGTATTATTCTTTTATTTTTTTCGCTCTTTTAAGTGGCGGGGTTAGGTTTGCCATTTCTATATTTTACCCATATTTTCAGCAGAAGCGAACAAAGAATGATTTTTCAGCTATTTTTTTCGTTTTTATTAATAACAGGATCATGTTGCCCATTTTCAGACTGTAACATACTTAACAAATACATACATAACAATACATAGATATACATAAATGCATTTTCGGTGATTTTTTTTCATACTTTAAGAACATAACCCTATTTTTAAATGTGACAAGTAACAATTTTTGACCCCCATCCTTTATTTGCCTTAATTTTTGACATAGCTTTAACATTTATTATTTACAATTTAAAAATACAGAAATCATAGTATGAAGCTTCCGCTAGTCTACAATATCGCCTACTGTGCCACTTTTTTTTTATAAATACTTTAGCGTATTAAACTATTAACTTTAAGGTAATTTTCAATTACCTTAATTTAAATTCTATTACATTCGATAACCTTAGCTTAATTTATAAATACGAAAAATATAATTTAAAAATGGTAATTCCTACTCTGAAATCGGAGGACATAACGAAGATGAAGAAATATAAAGAACTTATTTAGCCATATGTAGTTAAGGTTAGCGATATGTGTTAAAAACATGGGAGGAAATATAAAAAAATAAGGCTTGTCGTATTTTAAGCACTTTCTGATCCCGCCATTAGAAATAACGGAAAAATATATCAAAAATCGTTATTTATTGGTATGTTGAGTTTATGTGGTCAAAACCTGGGAGAAATGACCAAAAAAATGGGTTTTTTTTTTTCAATTTTAACAATGTTCCACAAAGAAAATGACAAAGCTGGCAAAAATTACGTACTTAACGTGAAAATTTTATGAAAAATTCAAATATTTTTCCTGAGATCAATTTTAATCCAAAAATCCGAAAAAATCAGAGGGTTTTTGGGCATGAAAATATTTAAATATAAATCATCACTCGAATAAACTAGGGGGGACAAAAATCGTCATTTGTCACATTTAAATGAGGTTATGCGCTTAAAATATGGGAAAAAATATCAAAAAAGATATTTTAAGCATCTTCTGGTCTGAAAATGACAACATTGATTGCGTTATTAGAAATAACAAATAAACTATGAACCGTTATTTATTGAAAAACAATTAAGTTTATGTGCTAAAAGCATGGAGAAAAACACAAAAAATGAGTTTTTTGGAATTTTTAAGATTTCTCGAAGCGAAAATGGCAAATCTAACCCCGTTATTCATAAACACGAAAAAAAAAACAAAAAATAATTATTTAGAAGTTTGCCAAAAATTACCTACACAACTTATTTTTTTGAAATATTCAAATTTTTTTTTAAGTTCCATTTTTATCCAAATACTCTTTATCGGAAAATTTTTGGGTATTTGGGTATGTTCGTAAATGTTTTCCGATTTTTTAAGTCAAAGGATTTCTCAGCATACTTTTTTTTTCAAAAAAATAGAATTTTTGCAATAGGAAACTAGTGGGGCTACCTAAGCAACTAAAAATTTAGCTAAAGGGGTTTTTAAACATTTATTTTGAGTGCTTAATCTCAAATACGAATCCAGCCGAGTGCAGATTTTACCATCTTATCCCGCTATAGGCTTTATCTCCAAATACGATATTCAATAGGAGCACCGCACAACATATTTAAATATGTTGAATATAAAAGTTAAAAGAGGGTTAAAGATGAATTATGGCACCTAAAAACTAAGAACTATAATGGTACAAAAGTCTGTTCTTCTGTATCGAGGGCTGAATAGCTGGCTAGCTACCAATCTCTAACGGGGACCTTCAGAAACCAGGCGACACCCGATTGTAACTAGCCTTACTCGAACTAGAACTGTCTAGGGCTCTACTCGATCCATAGACCGAATAATAATAAACTAGGTAGGATATGGGCCGCTCTGTGAATAAAGGTGAAACGACAATATTTATCTTTGAGTGGTCTAGTTATCTTTATCTGTCATACTATTTTTAATAGTATGACAGATAAAGATTTACTATTTTTAATAGTATGAAATCCTAAATATGAAAAGTAAAAGAAACAAGAAAGTTGCGGCCATAATAGCAGTAAGTTCAGAAAACTGAGCTGTGTATATCGCAACAAAAAACGAAAGTACAGCCACAATACCAACAAACGAGAGTCAGCTTCAGAGGTCGCAAGGCCCAACAAAAAGGGAGCTGTACAAATTTCATCTATTGAGAAAGTAGAGCTAATGTCCGACGAAGAGGTTATAAGGGTCAAACTGTTGGGCGCCTACAAGCTGCGGATTAAGAAAATGGTGGAAAGGACCAAAATTACATTGAAGCCAAATATTAAATTATCAAGGCTGATTTTATCAAGACGCTTACCAAAAACAAAGAAATAGAGAAAGCAAAGCAAAGTGTTTGGAATGGGCAAATCAGAAGCCTGAAAAGAAGTAGCCACGGTCGGAAAATTGTACTCAGTCCACCGATGTCAGAAAGAGGCAAATAAAGGAGCTTTCCTTCCTGCAGTTCTTGTCCTCGATAAATGTAGAGGTAGTATATGAAGAATTCGTCGAAGTCCAAATAGAACACAATAAGCTTAAGACAGTGGAAACTTCCAATACGGCGACCCTGAAAAAAAAAAACAAGGAACGACTGACAAAAATAAGGCTTACAAAGAGCACGTTCAAGCTAGGGTATCTGGTAGTTGGTAGTGGAGATAGTGCTAGTGTACAATGGTTCAAGAAACTAGTTCCTAGTGCGAAACTCTGAGAAGGCGCAGACCGCAGAGCAACCCAGGCGGCCGTAAACTTACACATTTTGCAAAAAACGGAGAGGTCTCGATTTTCTGTATAGACAAAAAGAAAAGTCCTTTGAGAAGATCAATGCATCAATACCGTTATATAAAAAGAATTATTTTTTGTACTAAAGACGATAGATCGTTAAGGATCTTTTAGATGGTAACATAAAAGTTCTGCAAGTCAAAATTTAGCATGATAAAGCTTCATCGGCTGTAATTAGCACACGGTTTCACAAATAAGACTTATGTTTAACCCTACTTTAGGAACCTTGGCTTAATAATGAAAAAGATGCAAGTCTGACGCAAAAACAAAGTATTATATAATTTAATTAAAGTAAAACCCTGAGCTTACTTAGTATACAGTAACGGAGTAAATTGTAAACTAATGCTGGCGCTTTGCATGAGGGACCCGTATCCACCGAGCAGGACAGTAAAAGATAATTGGTCTGCTCTATATACTTCGCAGGATATATGAAGGTCTTTCCCCAAACATAGTAAAGGATAAAATTGCCTACAGCCAGAAAAATAATCTTCAACTAATACTAAGATGTGATGCTAACGCCCATCATTTGACGTGGGAAAGTGCAAAGCTCCACAGTAGAGGTAAGTCGATTTTACAATATATTTTAAGTACATGGTTATGAATTGCTAGTATGTCAAACCACTTTTGTCACAGTATCTTGGAGATTGGACACTCTGCAGTGGCAAAATATATGACGTTATAAGAAATTGGCATGTGGCGAAAGAACCTTCTTGTTTCAATTACAGGCACATTTGATTTGATCTTTGTACTCCAACTCTGGTAGTATCAAAGTTTAAAAAACCGAGGGATATATACTGGGAAATCTATAAAGGCATACTGGAAAGCTCTTCAGAGGGAAGGATGTCACCTATGTGACATTTAGATTTCATAATTCCATATGTCCTTAACTTAATGAAAATTAACTACGATTTAAATTAAAAATACGCTATTGTTGATATTTTGATTTCCACTTCTAAAATCTTTCCCAAAATATCAAAAAATAAGAGCGATTTCGCATGTGGAAAATTATTGTAAATTAGAAAATTATTATTTAATATTAAATGCATTCTAATTTTATTTGTACTATTAAATTCCTCAAATGTAGATTCTAAATAGTTTTACATCTTATTTTGAGAGATCCATTGTTCATTATTTTAATCTTTACTTTAATTTCTTTTCAATATTTCAGGCTTTCGCCCTTTATCTTTTACAATTTTCTTATAAGCACATATTATTGTTTTATAGTTTTTGCATTGCAATATCTTCCGTTTTTTATTAGATACCTAGTACTATAAAGTTATTTACATAATATAAGCCCATTCTTAGCTTCCCGCTTACTTCTTTAATTTAAAGCCAACATTTCTCTCTAGTCTGTATTTGTATTTTAATACAAAATGTAATATAAATCCGCACATTTCATGAGGAGATTTTATTATGCTAAGAACATAAGTCATTGAACAGTAGCATGAGTATTTCGATAATTAAAAAATAATTAAACTTTTACTAGTATTTTACATCAACAATTCATTTAATTATTAACTGATATAAAAAGAAAGTTGATATTTTTTGCACTATTAATTGCACATTTTCTAAATAACAATATTTCATAACTTACATTATGGTAATAAATTATTTTTTACGACGGAACAACTGTTCAAGTCGGCTTTGATATTATAAATAGTTAATCAAAGCATTGACATTTTAATTACGTTAGTTAATTTTAGCCAGTACTAATAGGTTTAAGTGAACCGTATAGTCCATCCCTTCATGTAAACGATATTTAGCTTGAATAAATAAATTAACAGTATAAAATGTCAGCGAAAGTTTTTGCTAATAACATCCTTATTAATAGAGTTCACTATTGTGACGCTTAGATACCTTTGCATGAACATTAAAATATTGCATGATTCTATCAACCTTTTTAAATGATTACATCAATAAAACATACATTATACAAGTTACTTAAAAAATTTTCATTTTAGATAGATTTCCGTGGGCAGATAAATGAAAATCACTAAGTTCTCGGGAAGATCCGAACATTTTATTCGCCTCTACGGGAAGAAATTTTGCATTCTCGCTAAATCTTTTTCATACTTCTAACACGTAAATACCGTCTTCTCTGTGATCTTGCTTTACTTAAATCATATGTAGTGACAATCAAGTCATTCCGAAATCTCTTCAAATTAAACATCACACTAAATCTTCATCAATTTCCAAAATTCTTAGAGCAACTGGTTTTTCGATTCTTAGAAATTCAATTCATTCCACCCGACGCAACTTAGATTCAACAAATTCCCAACTTCTTAAAACCTACAATGGCATTCACTCTCTCAATATCCATCCATTATTATGGGACAATTCGTATGTCGAAAACGCGATCGTGTTTCTCACCAAAAATCTCAACGCATTTATGACAAAAAAACTTAAACGCAGAAACGCAAACTGGACCAACTTATCTCTCAGCAAAATCCACAACCTATTTCAACTCAACAAACCTACTGTTGTTCGCAATTTCTCAGATATTCACATATCCGATCCAGCTACCAAAGCTCTGTCAAAAGGCTTAAATTTTTCTGTCACTCCTCTTTCCATCCTAACAAAGAAAATTATTTGTCAAACAAGAACCATTTAGTGCTAGCGACAGCGAGTACGAGCCAGAAAATGACGACGATTCAACAAAATCTAGTCTCTTATAGCGGTAAGTTTAATTTTTTTAATTTCCTTTTATAACCTTAATGCATGAATAGCAATATTTTATTTGCACGTTTTGTTTTAGCTGACAAACGTCCGATGTTGGTATTGGGATCAGCTACAAAGCATGTGAGCAGAAAGAATGTTCGACAACAAAAAAGAAACTCTGGAGAACAATATGTTGCTATATCTAATAAGTTGATAAAGCCCATAACAGGGAGTGTACATGCCAGGGCAAATGCAGTCAAAAATTTTTTCAGAAAGAAAGGAAGGCTATGTTTACAAATTTCTGGAACATAGCTAATTTTTCAGCACAAAATGTTTTTCTATGTGGTATTGTAGAATTGTCTAAAGCAGCCACTCACCGTCCAAGAACTGGTACAAAGCAGAAAAAAGCAGTAACCTACGCTTATGTTCTAAATACTCCTAACGAATCTCATTAAGTTTGCAAAATGTATTTTTTGCAAACTTTTGCAATAAGTAATGGTAGGTTAATGCGGACATTAAAAAAGGGACAGATATAATTTCTTGGTGAAGATCTATGAGGCAAACACACACCTGCTGAAGAAAATAAAATATACGCGATCACATAAACAGCTTTACCTCGTATGTACGTACGAACAGCTCAATGTACGTACAATGTATAACTTGTATAAAGAGAAATGTGTGTGTAGCAGACAACGCTCTTCCTGTGTCAGTGTATATAGACAAATTTTCCATCGCGACTTTAATCTTCACATTTAAGTATCATTACGAGATACATGACATGTGTAAAGTGTGACACATACAAAAATCAGGTGAGCCAGGAAACAGACGAAAATACGAAGAAAGTGTTTCAATCACAACACGAGCTGCATTTAAGACGTAGTGAAAAGGGTAAAGAGGCTTTGATATAAGCTAAAATTACAAGCATGCGTGAAAAAGAAGGAGTGTATGGATTCACATTTGATGTGGAAAAGGGTTTACTATTTCCAACTGACTTGCTGCGTAGCCTACTATAAAAGAAACATGTATGTGTACAATTTGTGTATGTGTTTCTCTATACCTGGGATAAAACTACAGCCTCTCGAGGAGCACATAAAATAGGATTTTGTATTCGAAAGCATGTTCTAGAACACGCAAAGGACGCAAGATACATCATTGCATTTAGTAATGCATGTTTGGGACAGAATAAGAACTTTAAACAGTGTTTGTTTTAGTTGAAACTCATTGCTGATTCCGATAATTTAGAAATAGTAGACCATAAGTTTATGGTATCCAAGCATTCCTTTCTCCCGAATGATCGCGATTTTGGCGTAATCGAACGATACGCAAAAAATAGAGTGAAGTATGTTCCTGACGACTGGTATAGATTGTTTGAGAAGTATCGTACAAAGAAACCGTATCGTATTTGCAGGATGGATGGAAATAATTTTGTATTGTCACAAAACCTGAAAGCAGCTATTACCAGACGAAATAAAAATGAAGATCACTTCTTCTTCTTCAGTGCCTTATCCGGTCGGGATGTTGGCGATCATCAAGGCTATCATGGTTTTGTTGACTGCTCTGCGAAACAGCTCCGCTGAGGTCATCCCAAACCATTGTCGGAGATTTTTCAACCACGAGATACGACGGCGTCCCGGTCTTTTTCTGCCAAATACTTTACCCTGCATAACGAGTTGAAGAATTCGATATTTTTCTTCGTTCCGCATCACGTGGCCGAGGTACTCAAGCTTACGTTGTTTAATTAAATTAAGCACTTCTTTTTCTTTTGTCATGCACTGTAGGACCTCAACGTTCTTGAAATGGTCCACATAAGATATTTTTAGTATCCTTCTGTATATCCACATCTCGAAGGCTTCGATTCGTTTTTCAGTGGCTTGCGTCAGTGTCCAGGCTTCAACTCCATATAATAACACTGGAAGAACGTAGCACCTCACTATCCGCATGTTGGTTTCCAAACTGAGATCACTGCAGCACAGCAAAGATCTCAACTTAATAAATGTAGACCGTGCCATTTCAATTCTGGATCTAATCTCTTGAGCGTAGTCCCATTGTACGTAGAGGGTAGTTCCGAGGTAAGTGAATCTGTCGACTCTCTGGATCTCTTCGCTACCTGCCATTAGTGCCCCGGGATCTAAATTTGTACGGCTGACAACCATGAATTTAGTTTTCTTAATATTGAGGTTCAGTCCGTATGTTACGCTCACAGTTCGCACTCGGTCTAGTAAGGCCTGCAGATCGTTTAGGCTGGTTGCTAGTAACACAGTGTCATCGGCGTAGCGGATATTATTGATGTATTCACCGTTCACTCGGATTCCCATGTCTAGGTTTGTGAGGGCTTCATTAAAAATCTAGATAGAAGATAACTAAGATAACTGAAAATTCAATGGCTATAATTTCAAAAAAGTGGCCACTATAAAATATTATATAAAGAAACACTAGATGAGAAGTTTCCTTTTGATGACATAAACTTGCAACCTGTACAAAAAGGACGTATTGCCAATTTTTAAAATATTGAATTTTCAAAACTGTATGAAGCTCCAATACCAGTTACTACTAAGAAAAAGAATGATATGGAAGATCTTTTGACGTTTATACGGCTCATTGATCACGACTTTGTCAAAAATTTATCCGTACAATAAGAATTTAATTTTATAATACAAAGAAATACACGATCGTTTGTAATTCTAATTTTTTTTGCTTTACTCCAAAATATTGAACGTCTATAAAACCAGAGTGGTCTAAGTCAAAATAATAACAAAAAATATATAAATTTTGAGCGCTGACGCATTGTTCCACTGGAATTGTTTACGTTTAAGCTTTTTTTATTGAAAATCATTCTGATCACAGTCAGTCTTTATGTTCCCATTTAACGCCAATAAGTTAACTTTAAGTCATCGTTTCTAGAATACCAGCATTTCTGACTTAGACCTATATATATATATATATATATATATATATATATATATATATATATATATATATATGTATATATAAACTAAGGTACACTCGAAGAGTGGTGGGTTTTTCGGTCAAAGTGGAGAAATAAAAGACAAAGAAGGTGGCTACTTCATCTATTTATTGAAGACGTTTCACTTTCTGCTCAGAAAGCATCATCAGTTTATCTAAAAAGAACAATATGAAACCAAACATCCATAGAGAAGTTAAAAAAAGTGTGTTACCTTACAAAGACATGTAGCAGTCAATGATGTTAAAAATATGAAAAAGCTTACGAAACTCTAAATGTCCAGTTTCGTAAGCTTTTTTATATTTTTAACATCATTGACTGCTACATGTCTTTGTAAGGTAACACACTTTTTTTAACTTCTCTATGGATGTTTGGTTTCATATTGTTCTTTTTAGATGAACTGATGATGCTTTCTGAGCAGAAAGCGAAACGTCTTCAATAAATAGATGAAGTAGCCACCTTCTTTGTCTTTTATTTCTCCACTTTGACCGAAAAACCCACCACTCTTCGAGTGTACCTTAGTTTATTTTGGATTGACGGTCGGACTCCTTTTCTCTCTCTCTCTCTCTCTCTCTCTCTATATATATATATATATATATATATATGTTATTGCGATATTTTAAGTCTTGGTGCGCCAAGCAATAATTAACTAATTAATTTTTTTGATTAATTAAAATTATTTAAATGATATGATTATGACTCTATCACAATTTTTAATTCTTTTATCTCAGGGTTAAATTCGTGCTTCAATATCTATGCTATTACATGTGAAAGGTAAGGTCCAGAGAATACCGGAATAATAAAAAACACATATGATCTAACACTATATATTGAAATAAAAATAATGAAATAATTCACACTCAAAAGTTTTCAATAAACAAATCTCATATAAGGATTCTCAAAATTTTGTTCTCCGTACGTGAACAATCAAAATTTATGGTACAAACAATATTAATTGAAATCTCAAAATTCCGAACTATTCTAACTCTCCTAATCAAAATATTTATATCCTTTCTAAATTAAGTGTAAAAATTGTGTTATCAATAAAAGAAAAAAAAACTGCAGAAAACAAAATATCTCTCTCTGATGATGAGTGGTCCAAATCCTTGTTCCTTGTAGACTATATTATCTCCTCTCAACCGCTCCCTATGTAATCAGCAATCTTACACAGATTGTTGCAAGTATATCGTCCTTAATGATCTTCTTCAAAAGCACAAATCATTCAAATTATGATAGCCTTTCTCCTCTCGATAAACTGAATCTCTCGTTGGCCCGAGTGAAAAATGACTCTTGGAATATCTTCTCTTTACGATAAACTGAATCTCTCGTTGGCCTGAACAGTGACTCTTGGAATATAAGTAGAGAAATATGACTTACAATATTTTGCTTCTTCAGCTTCTGCCAGATACACTAACTCCACAAAAACTCACTAACATTCAACACTACTGCTTGCTACATTTCAGGAACCGCCAGAGAACAATCACTGTTCCTCTCACAGACTTGGAAACCAACTGACTATATCTTTTCTCTCTCCTCAATCTCGCTAAACTTTTTTTTACATACTTATCCCGCCTTTTTCAATCTCCGCCAATCACAACTCGTCACAATTCCCCCATTTTTTCATTTCGATAACAAACAAATTTTTACCTATACTTATAAATTTCCTAAAACTTATTTACAAATAATATTTTTCTATAATTCTTAAAAACTAACAAAAACCACTTTCTATAATCCCTTCTATTGTCTTTAATCACTGCATTAATGTATTTTGAAAAACCCCGTTCAATTTTCTGTGGCTTTCACTTAAACTTATGCGGGTAACTCAAGTATAACAAAGAAATAAATGCAAAGCTTACACTTTGTTTAGTACAGGAAATCCAAGGATTTAATAACTTTCCTTCTCCGAAATGTTTGTTGGATATTATCCTACTTATCTGAATTATTTTAATGTTTTTGAACTTTGAAATATTTTTAAACAAACCAATATTTTTCTCGATTTTACATATCATAACAATATATATATATATATATATATATATATATATATATATATATATATATATATATATACATATATATATAAATATTTCGACCAAAAATTATTCATACATATGTAGGGAAATATCAGGTATGTGGTCTATAACAAAAATCTTTGTTTATTGTAAAAACTCAATATTTAGCCATTTATTTAATGGCCTTTTCAGGAGTAAACTGTGTAAATCAATTTTAACATTACAGCAAATAAGGTACATATAGATTTAAATACACTTACAGAAATTAAAAGATTTGACTGACAAAACTGTCAAATAAAAATTGATATTAAAATATTGCATGTTAAGATTTAAGGAAAGTAAAAGCACGTTCGTTACAGTAATAAGATAAAACAAGTAAAAATTATTCCAAATGCAAAAAATAACAATAAAAGAAACATTAGAAGAATAATGTTTCTTTGATTAATAAGTTTCTTTGATTGAGTTGGACTTCAACCTCCGATACAAGATGCTTAAGTGTTACGTGTGGCCTGTTCTCTTGTACGGAATAGAAGCATGGACGTTAAAGGCCAGTTCCATTAACAAACTTGAAGTGTTTGAAATGTGGTGCCTGCGTCGAATGCTTAGAATATCATGGACGGACAGTGTCAGAAATGAGGAAGTACTCAGAAGAGCGAGCTTACAGGATAGAGAACTTTTTAGTTATGTAAAAAGTAAGAAGACTGCATACTTGGGACACATATTACGAGGAGAAAGATATACTTTTCAGCAACTGATACTCGAAGGGTAGGAGAGGTCTGGGACGTAAAAAAATGTCATGGCTGCGCAATATTTGACAATGGACAGGAATCCACAGCTATGAAATGCTTCGCAATGCTGCTAAAAACAGAATTATTTAATCCTGACTATTTAACATCTCACCTGACAAGACGGTGTACGGTGGACGCCTATGCAGAAATTCACGGCACCTTAAGAAGAAGAAGAAGATTAATAATTAATTAATTGTGATGTAGAGTTAGTTCGTCAACGCGATTCATCAAAAATCTATCCACATCAAATCTATACAGATGCAACAATAAACAATCACGACACGATGTTCTCAAATGTTAAGTTGCCCTTCTTGAATGTTCTAATGATGATTTGGGAATTCGTGTCGAAATGGGGAATTGCACAAAATATAAGATAATTTTCTCAGCTTCGTGGTAAACGATATGTCATCGATTGGTTTTTAATGTTTCGCGAGTGTCTACAGTCATTAACCGAAAACTCTCTGGTGACTCACAAACTTGTTGGACTGAATCCAGATGGAACAAGCAAACACATGGCCATGGATGAAAGTCATCTCATCAAAGATAAGCCATTCCAAAGCAAGCGAGCTAAGAAAACATCACAAATCGCAACGAAATAATCTTTGGGTTCGAAACAATCTTTGGGTTTTCGTAATGTACCGCCCTAAAGAAAAAACCATATGTTTAGATTTATATTAGTCCTGAAAGATAATTGAATGTGATAAAGAGATTTGTTGACTCATCTGAGACAATATATTGCCTATAGGACCTGAGGCTTCCAGACTTTCTTCCTCACAACTGTGTTCTCCGATGACAAGCCTGAAGATAAACCAACTGCTGTTGTCCCTGAAGATCCTAAATACTATCTACACGCATTCGAAAAGGTTTTGGTGGAACCTTCCCTCGAAGTCAAGCCATAAGAGATTAACCTTTAACACTTACCACTACTGTCACACGAGCATCTTATCGAAAAACTCGATAATTTAAATTTGTTTGTAGTTATCATTCATTGATTTAAATATTGCAACTGCTTTATCATGTTTATTTCAATTAAAATATTTAAATCCTAATATTCGATTTCAATCAGCAAAAAAATTTAAACACCGACGTTTTAAAAATATTTTAAAACTCAAATTTTTGTAAAAATTTCGGACTTGAGTTTATGAAAATGTTCTTGATTATTTAGAAGCCCCTTGACCTCGGGAGCAGTTTTTTTTTATCACAATCGCTCTATCTCAAGCCGTTTTCGAGATATCGACGGTTTTTGAAACGTCACGTTACCTCAAAAATAGTTACGAAAACGTGTTCAGAGGGTTTACAAATGGTCATAAATCAAAAAAAGGTGACGCCTCGAGAGGGAACCAGAACCGAGTTAGGTTTCATGAGTTGTCTTAGTCTTTGTTCCAATATGATTGTAGGTATATACTTTAAATGCTACTCGTGTTAAGCCTGGGAGCGAATAGGTAAAAGTTAAATATTAGTAAACACTGTAATTTGCGCAACGCTTATCATTAAAACGATATTTTCCAATACTCTGTGGTTTTTAAATATCCATAAATGATTATTCTAATAACATACAATTACATTATTTCCGCTGTCACTTTTTGACTTATATGAAATAACAAAAAGATAAGTGACCTTACGATAAATCAACGAATTCCTGCCTCGCCTGTTAAGTATACTCTCGAAAGCATATACAATTGGTCGAATACGAAGTCATAAATCTCTAAGGTGTTAACATGCCGAAAACAAAAATGCTGCTGGATAATAATCGATTTGACCCAGTTATACTTTCCGTACCATAAGGAAAATACTAGTAAGATAGTCATCACATAATCTTAACGTTGGATCAGTATTGTACCGTTACATAATCGCAAGAAGTAAATCAAGTGAATTATTTTGTGCATGCTCAAGGTCATGAGAATTATGTAAGTGAAGGTTATGGAGAGCACGAAAAGACTTTTTGACAACAAAAGAGTATTATCGAGTAATTAGAAAATAAAATGGAAGTAACATTGAGTAATACTTTAAAGAATGTATAATCATCAATTGAATTTTAAACAAAAAACAAACCAGATATTTTAATACACTGTTAAAACAAAGTAATTAAAAGTGTAATTACGATAGGCAATGACATTAATGGTTTGACATTGTCAACAACAAGTTTTGTTGGGTCTATATTTATAACAAATATTTTAGGAAAATTTAATTAAAAATTGTATTCAACATAGCAATTATTCACGAATATTACTTCTATATACTTGGATGTAAAAGTAAAGCTAAATAGATTAATAACACTCTACCAGAAAAAGGATTTAATATCTTTTGGAAATAGCAGGGACGTAAACAGTTATAACAAAATATATAAAAATTAAGATTTAAAAATGGTTTTTGTCACAACTTACAACCTAAAAATCTACAGAACATATTGTAGCCAGTATTATTTTGTTGGTAAAACACACAATATTGAACAATACAAATAAAGATACCACCAGTCAATCCGACAAGACGTAAGAGAAAACAATACAAGAAAAATAATAAAAATAATTCATGAAAACGAAAGTTTAAAAGTTTTGAGGCGCAATACGAACAACATAACATAAAATATGTACAAAATAAAAAACAAAGATGGAAACATTACTACTGATAAAACTAAAATCTTTGATGTTGTCGAATCCTTTTATCGCGAAATGTATGAGAGCACCGACGAAAGGCAAGATCAGCCCCTACCAAAAATCACAAACCAGGGATCAGAAATAATGCCAAAAATAACACCATACGAAATCAAAACGGCACTTTTAAATAAAAAATAGAAAATAAAAAATATCAAAACCTCTGGCGATGCTGGAGTAGTATTCGAAGAGATCAAACTAGGTGGGAATAAAATTATCCAGACTTTGGCCAAGCTTTTCACCGAACGCATCTAGCAAGAAAAAACTCCTTCTCAATGGAATAATGTAGTCATCATTTTATTACAAAAGGAAGGAGACGTAACAAATTTAAAAAACTACTATCCTATCAGTTTGCTTTTACACATACATAAACTTTTTACTAGAATGTCGTAGAATGTCATGGCTGCGCAACCTGAGAGATTGGTACGGATGTACATCAAATGAACTTTTCAGAGCAGCCGTCTCAAAAGTTCGAATAGCTATGATGATTGCCGACCTCCGCCGCGGAGATGGCACTTGAAGAAGAAGAAACTTTTCACAAAAATTATTAAAGAAAAGACTGGACGCTAAATTAGACTTCCATCAGACTAGAGAACAAGCTGGATTTAAATCGAGATACGGCACTAATGACCACTTACTAGTAATAAAGAATCTTGTAGTGAATTCTGTCGAATACAACTAACCATTGGCACTGGTATTCATCGACTACGAGAAAGTATTCAATACCATAAGCCATCAGAAAATGAAAGCATTGACAGAATACCGAATAAACCATCGCTGCTTTTTCTTCTTCGTGTTCCATATCAAAATTATCCAACGTTAGCAATCACCATTGCGAAGGAATCTTGATCTTCTGCAATATGGAATAATTGTCCTGCATTTGATATCTGAGACATTAGAGACATTGTTTTAAAGAAATGACTTTTTTCATAAAAGTAGTTTTAGTCATTGTTATTTTACGTTTTATTTCTATGTATGTTCCCACAGTTCCCAAATATGTCATTTTGTGAACTTCCTCAACTTGGACTCGGTTGAAAATAGCTACATTAACATAGATGAATATATCTACCAAAATGCCATGGCTAACGTAACACTATCTGAACAAGAAACAAATAAATTCTGTATACAGCGAGGGGTAGGAGTAGAGGACACAGTCTGTTCAATTCTATTCACGACGCTTCTAGAACATACTTGTAAGAAGGCACATCTGAATGAGCATGGTATCAACATAAATGGAAAGAAGCTTAGTCATTTGAGATTTTCAGATGACATCGTCCTTAGAGCCGATCGTATGGATATGGATGATGCAATAATAATGTTTAAAAAATTATATCACGCTTCCTTGGAGGTCGGACTAAAGATTAATATGAACAAGACACAAATAATAACTAATCTGGTGCTAAATCGAAATATTGCTGTTGATGGAAGGGACATTGTACAGACTACATCGTATAAGTTACTAAGACATGAAATTCGGTTGAGCAGAGATAACCATACATGTCAGCTCCCACATCGCTTAGGATTAGCCTGAGCAGCGGTTGGTAAATTAAATTATGTATTTTAATTGTTGTTACCTGTACTCACTTTATCGTCATCATCCAGCTTTTATTTATCACGTCAACTGCTGGACAAGGTCTCCCTTAAACTCCTCAATTCCTGCGATTTTGTGCTCTTTGTGCCAATTTTTCGTGATACGCCTGATGTCGTAAGCCCAACGTGTAGGTAGTCTTTCTCTACTACGTTTGTCTGCTCTTGGCCTCCAATGTTTAATTTTGCTGGTACATTGTGAGTCATGCATTTTCGCACGGCCTGCTCAATTCTATTTTAGTTCCGTGATGCATTTCACATCAGCAATACTCATCCTTCTTGGCAGATCTTCGTTTCGTATTCGGTTCCGCAACGTTACTCCCAGCATAGACCGTTCCATTCGTCTCTTTGCCACTCTCAATTTCGAAGCCGTAGTCTTGGTTAGAGTTATAGTTTCTACCCCATAGGTCATGACCGGTAATACGCATTGGTCAAATACTTTTCTTTTGAGGCTAATTGGTATGTTGGCCCTAAGTGTCTTGCAGTTTTTCAAAGGCTGCTCACGCTAAAGTAATTCGTCCTTGGATTTCGCATGTTCGGTTATCTCTACTGATTCTTATTTCGAGACCCAAATACGTATATTTCTCCACCAGTTCTACCACTTTGTTTTAAATAGTTAAATGGTTATTGGGGACCATATTTGTCATAAAATTAGTTTTGGACAAGTTTATTCTGATGCGTACCTTCGAACATGCAAAGTCCAATTTATTTCACATATCTGTGGCTTCTCCTAAATTATCTGTGATCAAGACAATGTCATCTGCGAAACGGAGATAATTAAGTTTTTCGCCGTCTATTGTTACTTGTCTGTGGTCCCAATTGACCATCTTAAAGGCATACTCTGTAAAGTGTACTCACTTATAGAGCAGAAACATTAACACTCACAAAAAAGGTAGTTAATAAGATTCGTGTGACTCAGATGGCTATGGAGCGCTAGAAGTTGGGTGTCTCTCTGAGAGACCGAATCCCAAACGAAGAAATAAGTTGTAGAACAAAAACAACAGACGCTATCGAAAAAATTGCGTCGTTATCGAATTGGACAGGACACGTCGACAGATTATCAGACAACCGATGGACAAAACGTATTTTAGAGTTGAGACCAAAGTTACTTTTTCTCAAGAAAACGAAGATTTGAAGATATGCTTCCAGTTACTTCAAAAGAATAAGCACCACTAAATACTTCTACCTTCTTTCTTTCCAAAAAAGTCCATCGAAAACGCAAAAAACCCTAAACAAATACTGCATATTAAGAGATAGAACTCACTGAACCCATTATAAACTATATTGACCCTGCTTTCTTTTTTTCATAATCAACAGCCTGCAAGTTCAAACAGCTCCTAGAAAATACACGGGTATCAAGGGATGTTCTTAGCATGGCTGACGATTTCACACAAGATATTCCAAACTTAATGTTAATAGAAATCTTAGAAATCCGTTCCTACGTGAACACTAAGATGCTCAAACCTCGTTACACAAACCTAAAAACAAATTATTACGGCAATCTGAAGAATTAAGTGATACCCAATCTGACATCTTAGGTCTATCGCAAAATACAAAATAAATACTTCAAAAAAATTCCAAATTCCATCTTTTCTTAGTCATTTGGCAACATTCGAGTCATTACTCCAGTACAACTTAAATGGGTACTATACCCGTCTAAATTTGCAACATCTCAAAGTGCATCACTCTCTGGATATATTATGTTTACATGAAACTCACTTCCGCACCAAAAATATTCACAGAATAAAAGGCTATAATGAATTTTTTAAAAATCGAAACGTACAAATTACAAATGGTGCCGTAGCAACTTACGTCTCAAACAATCTACAAGCAACACAACTCATTTACAGTGATCTGCAATATATTATTTATTTAGGGATGAAGTAGAATCCCTTATTAATCAACTCCAAACACCTTTCATTCTTCTAGGAGATTTTTTTGGCCACAATTATTCTTGGAGCTGTCAGAAAGCGGACACAAGGGGACAAATTCTATTAACCATATTTAACACTATGACTATACGTCTACTGAATGTTGGCAGCAATACTAGACTCAATATAGCTACTGGTAATTGTTCCACCATTTATCTTTCACTACGTAGCTCAATTATTATATCTTATCTACAATGGACAGTTATGGATGAATTACTAGGCAATGACCACTTTCCTATAAAATCTACGAATTCAAGTATAAACGAAAAATATCAAACGGAAAAAATATCCAACACAAATAGAAAATAAAGAAAGCTGACTGGAGCTCTTTTTCAAAAATCATTGATAATCACATATACAAAATAAATGTTTTAGACAAGGAAACGAAAGCCGTAACAGAACTTAACGAAATAATAATAAAAGCCGATGAATCTTCAACAGGAAAAACAAAGAATATAAAAAAATTCAAACACGTGCCTCGATAGACTGATGGATGTGTCGAAGCAATACAAAATAGCAAATCTGCAAAACTACAGCAAATATAACTGAATACAAAAAACATAGAGCAAAAGGAAGATATATTACAAACAAAAGTAAAAAAGAGTCATGGAAGAGGTTCGTCGAAATCATAAACAGAAACACAACACTAACATCAGCGTGAAAGAAGATACAAGGTATTTATGGAAACAAAACTTACCATGTCATTAAAGCATTAGAGGACACGAATAAACCAAACAAAAGAAATAGGTGAAGCATTCAGAGACTATTATCATGGGCTTTTCATAAATAGGAATATATTCAGTAATAAGATTGCTCCAACTACGAAATTAAAAGGCTAAAAACCTTGGTTCCCTAAACAAGCCACTGACAAAAGAAGAAATTAAGGAATCCCTCTCATCCATAAAAAAAGTTCTTCTGGCCCCGATGCTATCTCACCTAGTTTTCTAAAAAATCTTCCAATAACGGCACAACAAACCCTGCTTGACATTTTAATCACATGTGGAACAAAAGAGGTCTCCATTAATCTGGAAAAAACAACAATTATTTCTATAACCAAATCTAACAAATCTTCACTGTTTCCTGAGTCTTACAGGCAATCTCCTTAACCTGCTCTATAAGTAAACTATTAGTAAAATAATCTTTAATATATAAGAGACTAATATGGTTTTTGAAAACTCACAAATTATTGATTTCCGAACAATCAAAACAACACAAGAACACTTGATAACGTTATTGATCTAGAAAGTCATGATCATGAAGCATTTGTTACCAAAGATAAATGACTAGCAATTTATTTTCTTATTAATACAGCATTTGATTTTACATGCCATAAAATAATCTTAAATAAACTACAGCAATGGGGATTGAAATGCAATATAATAAATTTTAGTGTTGCCCAAAATCGGTCTTGGTCTTGCAGTCTTGGTCTTGTTCTTGCGTTTTTGCAAGACCAAGACCAAGACCAAGACCGCCTAATTTTAGGAAGACCAAGACCAAGACCGACCGTGCAAGATTTAAGCAAGAACAAGACTAAGTCTGCGAGACTCTTGCGTCTTGCAGTTAGGACTGAGTGTAGTTTTAGTGAGTATAGTAGTTCGGGTATATGCTTAAAGACTCTATGAGACGCAAAAAAAGATGTAATAAAAATTTGAAAAACTGGACTTATGTGCATTACAAACAATACCATAAACATACATACCGAATCAAAATATTCATTAAAAAAACACATTTGACACGTGCTCAGAGGTCATAATTATATTGTAAAAATAAAATATTTTGTACATATATTTTTCAGCAGACGACTTCTTCGCTCTGAAATTAATTGTCCATATTTTGAGAATAGCCGCCCTCTAATCATAAAAATAATATTCTTGCGTTGCTTCGCTGACAGTAATATCACATCGATATTTTTTTAAATATGTCACCCTAGCTAATAAAAAATATAATTGTTACAGACACCCACTTAATAATTCAATTTTTTTCCCTTATAATTTAGTCAGGAGGAATCTAAAGAAACAAATCTTATTTGACCTAAGACTATAAATTGTTTCTGCTGAGTGTGCGATGAGATCATTTGGTTAAATAAAATTTGCTGAAAGAGCATGGCTAATATTCAAAAGTACCGAGACAAATTAATAACAGATAATGTTAGTAATGAAGTATTTAGAATAACAAAGTAACGATATATAATTCTCGGTTTGTTATTAGATACTTAGGGTATTGGATAGTAACGAACACAAAGTAACTAGCAGTATAGTAGTTACTTTTTCGACATTACTTAACTTTATTCCCAATTGAGCTTTCCATTGAGTCTAATGTAATAATTGTTTTTCATCTAATCCTTGTTGTTCCCGGAGTGACAAGTTTACAATTTGACATGAGGGACAAAGATTCAAATAGTTCTAGTCCGAGTAGTGAGCGTTAGAGTTATAGATCTAAAAGACCTAAAAGCAAATTTGATGAGTTTTTCGAAATAATTCATGCATCCCAAATTGCTTTGTGTAAATTGTGCCTACATAAAAAGGTTGAAATGAGAATGATTAACACAAACAAGTCGGATTTAAGGAAGCATCTAATATCTTTTCACAAAAAGGAATTACAAATATTTCTTCCCGAAAAACCAAAATTCGGTGGAAATATCACAAGCTTTTGAATAACCTCTAGAAAAGATGAACATGTGAAAAAATATAGTTATTACCTTATTACTAATTACATATATTATGTACCTACTACTTTATTTTGGTAAATGAATGTATTTATTAAGTAGGATCTCCTTAATTTAAAATAACTTCCTTTGATTACCATTGCTTTTTTAACTATTCTTTATATTTTCAAGTTAGTTTTTTATATAAAAGTAGAGATAAGATTGGTAAAAACATTTATTTTGCTTTAATAAGTGGATTATAGTTTGTTATCTTATCACCTAAAAAATCTATGCCCTTGATACATGTATGTGGATTTTTTGCCCACCATTGTCCATCAATCCCTTTCTAGGCAGATAATGTTCTTTAAAATACAGGCATGCTTATGTCATCAATTTGTTTTTTGTTTTAACCATGTTTTAGCACATGTAAGCTTAGTAAATGCAAACATTTATTAAGAAACAGATTGACTTCCGTTGGGCCTGGTAGATAGCTGAGTTAGTTAGAGCATAGGCACGGATCGCTTAGATCGTCGCTTCAAACCCCACCTGGTGTCAGTTGTTTAGACATTTATTACTTTGGTTAGTCTTTATTTTATTAGGGGTGTAGGGTTGTGTTATAGAGGTAGTACCTTTTATCGGAACGACCACATCGAGCGTCATAGACGGGAGATGGTTCTAGATAACTGGTCCTCATAAGACACCTAACTCTCACTTATGGCTCCATGTGCCACACCCCGGGCAACTGCATTGGTCTGCAGGCTAAACTAAGTGAGGGTAGCCATATATGGCGAAAATTTCACCGAGTGATTACCGAGTGATACCCTGATGAAGGGCAGCAGCGATCATCAGTACCAGCTCAAGGCGCAAAGGAAATGATCCTGGATCGGCTTAAAACTGGACTACCACAAGCATGACTGGAGCAGTTTGAATGGTTGTGGTACTGCGATGGGGAAGGCAACGGAAAACCACCCCATAAGAATTTCCTAGAATAGTTATCATGGCAATACACTACGATAACAAAAACATTACTGATCATGGTGATCGGATCCCAAGACCCGGCAGGGGAGGATGCACACAAACAAATAGTAGGGCCACCCTGGTCGTCAGCCAGCGAAATCCCTACGGCCTAAAAAAGAAAGCAAGTCCTCAACACCTAAGGATTGGAACTTGGAATGTACGAAGTATGTACGAGAGCGGCAAAACTCATAACATTGTAAAAGAGATGAAAAGATTAAAAATTGATATATTGGGAATTAGTGAAACACACTGGCAAAACTCTGGACAATGCGATATACTTGGATATAAAGTTTACTATGCTGGAAACGACACAACACATCACAGAAACGGCACCGCAATAATAGTTGCCCCACGTATTAATTCGGCAGTAAAATCTTTCACTCCCCATTCAGATAGAATAATGCTTTTACAAATTCAAGCAACACCGGTGAATATTAACATATTACAGGTATACGCGCCAACGGCAGATAAAGATGAGGTAACCAGCGAAGAATTCTATGAACAACTGGGAAGCCTGATGAAAATGACAAAAAAACATGAAGTAACAATAGTGATGGGAGAGTTTAACGCAAAGGTTGGCAGAGGCAAGGTGAATGAGATCGTGGGTAACTTCGGCCTAGGAGAGAGAAACGATAGAGGTGATAGACTTATATGCTTCTGCCAGGAATATAACCTGCTATTAAGTAATACACTCTTCAAGCTCTCCAAACGTCGACTTTACACATGGAAATCCCCCGCTGACTCACCTGACAACATCATAAGGAATCAGATAGATTATATAGCAGTACCAACAAGATATAAAAACATGATAAAATCATCAAAAACGTACCCAGGTGCCGATGTTCCTACGGACCACAATCTGTTGGTATGCAGAATGGTCATGAGAGTAAAACGGCTCGAGAAAAGATCTAATTTAAACACAATTGATATTAAGAAACTCACTAACCCAAAAACCGAAATAAAAGTACGAGAACAACTAGGAAAGAAAATAAACGACATTAATGAGAACATGTCGGACATAATAGAGAGATGGGATAAATCGAGGGAAGCAATCCAAACAACATGCGCGACTCTATTAAAGCGTGACAGACGAAAGAAGAACGAATGGATGTCTGATGAGATAATGGATATGATGGATGAAAGACGTAAATTCAAGAATAAAAATGAAGAAAAATACCAGCAGATCCACAAAATCATAAGAACGAAAATTCGAGAAGCCAAAGAAAAATGGTTTGCCAACGAATGCAGGGAAATAGAACAATACGAACGAAAATACGACAGTTACAATATGCACAAAAAAATAAAATCAATGACAAACAAGAGAAAATTTAATAAGTCACCCAACAGCATAAAAGATGGCGATGGAAATCTTATCTCGGAGCCATCAACGATCTTAGAAACATGGAAATCATACATAGAAAAATTATTTGCATCTGACAGGACTGATGATCACCTATATGGAGAAGGAGAAACAGGACCTTCAATCCTTAAATCGGAGATAGAAGATGCCATTGCAGCACTAAAAAACAATAAGTCAGCAGGTCCGGACAATGTACCCTGCGAAATATTAAAGATCCTATGTAAATCAGACAAACAATTCCTTGATAATCTAGTTGAACTTTTTAACAACATATATAATAGCAGTAAAATCCCGGAGAACTGGCTGCAGTCAACATTTATTACAATCCCGAAGAAACCAAAGGCCCAGATCTGTGATGACTACCGGCTTATAAGCTTGATTAATCATGTCACTAAAGCGTTCACTAAGATCATTCATAGAAGAATATATGATAAATGTGAGTCAAATATTGATAGATCGCAGTTTGGCTTTCGGAAAGCACTTGGAACTAGAGAAGCAATTTTCGCTCTCCAGGTGCTTATACAGCGGTGTAGAGACGTTGATAAGGACGTGTATTTGTGCTTTGTGGATTTTAGAAAAGCATTTGACAATGTCAATCATGAACAATTGATAGATATTCTGCGAAAGACAGGTATTGACGACAAGGACATTCGAATTGTGGCAAACCTATACTGGGGTCAAACAGCAAGAGCAAAAATTGGCAACGAACTCACTAAAAATGTGCAGATCAAAAGAGGTGTCCGTCAGGGTTGTATATTATCCCCACTCCTATTCAATATTTATTCCGAAGAAATATTTAATAAATGTATGGAAAATGCAAATGAGGGCATAAAAATAAACGGCGAGTTAACAAACAATATAAGATATGCCGACGACACGGTGATTCTTGCCAGTACCATAGACGAATTACAGCAGCTAATGGAAAGAGTTTATTCAGTTAGTGAGGAATACGGCCTGAGCCTCAACTTCAAGAAGACAAAGTGGATGCTGATAAGCAGGAAGCAACAGCCTGCTCGACAGTTACGGATAAGTAACATACTAATTGACCATGTAGAATCTTATGTGTACCTTGGCACCAACGTAAATGCAAAATGGGAACAGGCCACAGAAATTAAGGCGAGAATAGAACGAGCTAGAGCAGCATTTAGCAATATGAAAAAGCTCCTCATAAGCAGCGATTTGTCTCTTCCCCTAAAACTACGTCTAGTTAAATGCTACATTTTTCCGATCTTATTGTATGGTGTGGAGGCCTGGACGCTGACGGAGACGCTCACGAGAAAACTAGAAGCATTCGAAATGTGGGTGTACCGACGCATTCTTCGTATATCCTGGACCGAACATGTCACCAACACAGAGGTAATCCAAAGAATCGGAAAGGAGAAAGAAATTGTGAATACAATTAAACAAAGAAAGCTTAAATATCTAGGCCACATATTGAGACACGATAAGTACCGTCTACTGCAATTGATTGTCCAGGGAAAAATAGACAGTAAGCGAGGGCCAGGCAGGAGAAGACACTCGTGGCTCCAAAATCTGAGGAAGTGGTTCGGGCTTACATCGGTCGAACTATTCAGAAGCGCCGCAAATAAGATCAGAATTGCCATGTTAATAGCCAACGTTCGCAACGGACAGGGCACTTGAAGAAGAAGAAGTCTTTATTATGGCTATGTTAATTCAAGCTTAAAATGTACTTACTCTGTTACGTTGTTCTAAGATCTAAAGTAACGTTTAATAAATAGCAATAGGCTAATTAATGGGTAACTGCAATACTTGCAAGACTCTTGCTGCAAGTCCAAGACCAAGACCAAGACCGAGAGTGCAATACCAAGACCAAGACCAAGACTAGGTGTATTGGCGCAAGACCAAGACCAAGACTGTCTAAGTCTCGTCTTGTTCTTGCATTTGGGGAACACTAATAAATTTCATACGCAATTCTTTATTTCGAAGAGAATTCCAGGTTCGCATTTCCGGTACAATATTTAAAACAAGAAACTTATTTTTAATTGCTATGAACGACGTCTTAAAAGACTTTAATAAACTAGTTGTAGCTAGACTTTGCAGATCACATGATTATGTTCATCAAAGGAAAATGTCATAATGTCTCAAAGTCTTCAGAAATGCGTAACATTTTTTGAACGTTGATCTACAATGTCGGGATACAACTTTTCCCAAAAAAAACAAACTGCATATTATTCCCGAAAAGAAACATAACAAAACTGCAATTACCATCAATATTTCTAGAATACTACTACAAATTAAACGACACCTCACATATAAATTTTCTGAATATGATATTTGACGAACGTCTATCATGGAAAAATCAAATCAAAAGTCTAACTCTTTCAGGCCAAAAGGGCTTAGCTTTATTAAGATGCTTAGCAAATAAGTCTTCGGGATCTGATGTTCTGATGCTACTATAAATATACCGAAGTCTCATTCGTTTGAAAATTGATTACGGATGAATTGCATATGCTTCTGCTCATCTTTCAATAATAAAATGATTAGATATTATACCCAATACCGCATTAAGAATAATTCTAGGAGTTTATAGAAAAATGCCTGTAGAAGATTCCATAGATTCCTGCATACAAAAACACTTTTTGCAATAATTTCAAATCAACTTTTTTAAATAGCACCTCCCCACCACCTTTGAAAATCTCCAAAATTTTCCCAGAACATGGTTAGTGAATGGACACAGCATTCCTCGGTGGATTATTAAAACCTCACATGTAAATACCCAATTAACGCAGTATAATAAATATAAACCCAATCCACATCTTATATATCAAAATTATAAACAAATAATCTCGAATTACAAAAATTACACCCACATCTTCACTGATTCATCTAAGTCTTCCAAGGCGTAGGAGCAGCAGTATTCATAAACAACTATACCAAATATTTATTTAAGCTTCCCAGTTCATACAAGCGTTAAAATACATTTTCAGAGCACAAACTAAATACTCTTTAATATTATCTCACGCACTCAATTTATTGAGATGTATGTAGCAAACCTTTACAAACAACACTATAGCAATATTAATCAAATAAGTATTACACAGTTTTCGTCAAACAGAATTAAAAATAGTTTTTCTATGGATTCCCTTTCCCTCTGGAATCGAGTGAAATAAAAAGGCTGATCTTTGCGCAATTACCTTCATTGTCAGAGCAATCAATTCCAGCCTTAGATATAAAGCAGCTGTTAAAATCCATGATCCTCAATTTATGGAAAGAAAAATGAAAGACATCTACAAGAACACTAAAAGAGATAAAAAAAGATACTGGTCCATGGAACCGACATTAAATCAATAGATCTCACCAATTTATCGTATTTCCTTTTCTGTTAGGACATTACAAACTTATTCATGAACATCCCTTACGCATACCTAAGCACCAAAATGCCGCAAATGTAATATACCAATAACAATAAAACATGTGTTAAAATAATATAGTGAATTTGTCGCTTACAAACAATCGCTACCTGCATATTCAAACAATATGGAAGACATTCTTAACTTTCAAACCAACTGTAAACCTCTTTTCCAATTTCTTAACAAATGTTAGCAAGTAAAATATAATATATTTAAATTTAAACTTTGTACACGTACTATATTTTCTTTACCCCTCTAAAAGAACAAACATTGGATGTATGAAAAAAAATCACATTTGATAGTGCTTAGTACAAAAATGGCTGCCTGGTTAAACAACCAAGAAAACAATTTTTTCAAATTTGAAAGTGGTTTAATCCATATAACAGAGGCGCTGAACTTTTAATGTTTTTTATTGTGTTTTGTGTTGAAAATTACGTTTCCACGTTAACCATAATAACCTCCTATAAGATGAAGCTCTGTAGATAACATGTGACATCTGCAGATTTTAATCTAAATTTTACACACAATCAAGTTGTTTTTTGAGAACATACACCTGTTGCCAGTTTGACTTATAAATTCTGGAAAAGCTTCATATAGAAGACATGCTATAAAAAAAGTAACCGAGCATACCTAATTTACTTTAGCCACATAGCTAGAAGAACGGGGACCATGGAACTATTGGTAGTAGAAGAGCAGGTAGAAGCCAAAAACCAAGGGGCAGAACAAATGAAGACAATGGTGGGAAAATCCTTACATAAAGCCATCTATCTGGCATAGGATCTCAGCCATTAGAGACAGCAAGCTAACAATATTTTTAGAGTGTTACCACGCACTAACAAGGGCTGAGGAAGAGAAACCCATTCTATATTAAAGACATGTAAAGAGTTATAAAAAATACCATAACTAAACATGAATAAACCAAACTAGTAGGGTAGACTGGGGCTAGTTGTGCCACTTTGGACAAAATAATTTTTAACATTTTTTTCGTAATTTTTAGGGCTGTTAGATTACTTTAATGAGGTACTATTTTTAATTGGGAATCATTATTTGGGAACATCAGCAATTTTTAAGCAATACCTTACAGTATGTAAATAGTTTTACAAAATGCACATATTGTCACAATTTGCCCCAATATGGGGTAAGTTGTGACGAACTTGGGGCAGGTTGTGACAGTAAATATTTTTAAATATAATAAACTTTAGTTGGAGAATAATAACAAAGTTTCCATAATAAATTTATTTTATAGTTAAGTATAGATACATAAATGTTTGATAAATGTTTATGTAAGAAACAAATGTGTAGAAAAACATCTAGTGAATTTAAAGTAAAATAAAAAACTTAATCGCTATCGTCAATTTCGCTATCGTGCTGATTCTACTTGTAGTTCTGAAGAGTGACAGTTTATACAAACATAATAAAGATCATCTTTTGTGCACTTTACATGAGCCCACCTCTTGCATTCCATACATTGCACCCAGTCTTCTCCTAACCTAGACTTTTTATATGGTCCCATACAAACTAAGCAAAAGTAATCTTCTTCCTCTTCTTCTGAGCTGTCTTCTCTTTTTCTTGTTGCGGTCTCTTTCTTTGGCGCTGCTTTTTTCTTAGGCAACAGTTGTTTTGAGTCAAATAATTTTTTCTTTATTTTATCCTCTTTGCACTTTATTGTTTCCTTCCTCTTTAACTCTTCACTGCGAATTGTCTCCTTGACAGGTGTGCTAGTCAAAATTGCAGATGTTAAGCTCTTGCGTTTTTTATTTTTTCGAGGACCAGCTTTTGGCAGAGGTCTTATATACATAGGGCTGACAGGCAGAACTTCGGCATGGAATGATCCTGGTAGGTTGGCCTGCGATGATCCTTGTTGATATGGTCCTGGTTGATAGGTATGGGAGGGTCCTGGCTGGTTAGCATAATATGACGACGGTTCAGGTTCATCGAGATGCTGAAACTCTTTAAGCTGCCCAGCACTGGCTTCCTCATTACCATCTACGATGTCAATAGGCCTATTCAAAGGTCGGTCGGTCACCGAAGAACACAGAAAGTCTTCTTCATTAAAAATGTTTCTATTGAATTTCCATATTCCTGTAGAACGAAATCCTGCCTGAACATTTGTTGGTGTTACAGCTTTAGGTAATGCTGTTTTCACTATACTTGGGATGTCATAAATTGAGACTGTGTTTCCAGGATGAGATTTCATCCATCCACACATGGCGTCGTTTAAAAACTTCTTAAATGGACCAAAAACGGAAACATCCAGTGGTTGAAGTCTATTTGTTGTATGGGGAGGGAACGATAAGAGAGTAATACCGTGCTCTGTACAATAGTCAAGGACTTCGATATATAGGTGAGCACTGTGGTTGTCTAACAGAACTAAAACCGGTGATTTCTTTGAGCACCTTACTTTTTTTACAAAATGCTTCATAAAAAACAAAAAGTCCGGGCCTGTTATCCAGCCACTTGGGTTAGCAGTACCACAACAACCTACTGGCCCATCACGTACAAAATGCTCCTTGTAAAACTTACGTGGAAAAACGAACATAGGAGGAACTGAGTTACCCTCTGCGTTAATAGCAAGAACCATAGTAACATTGGTCCCCCTCTCAGCTGAAGTGACACCACCAACTCTTTTCTCGCCTTTCTTCGCTATGATTTTTACCGGTTTTTGGACAGTCCCAGTCCCTGTCTCGTCTATATTCCAAATATCATTAGCTGTAAAATGGTTTTGACTTAATACTAATTCGAGGTTATCAAAAAAGAGTCCGACATTGTGCTTGTTGAAACTTGTACTCCGACTTAAGCTGGTAGCCTCAGGAACACGAATAGACACATTATTGTTACGTTGCATGAACTTTGTAAACCAATCATTACTGGCGTGTTTTGTTGCTACCCAATTCTCAGGCACAAGAACTTTGTTCGCTATAGCAAATTCAAAAGCTAAACTTTTCATTTTTTTTGGGCTAATACCATAAAATATTTTCGCTGCCTGAACAGCATATTCACAGAGCTCTTCTTCTTGTTGTTGTGAAAATATCATTCGAGGTCTTTTGTAACCCATTTCTACCACTCCATCTGGATTGGTTTGTTGTTTTTTTATATATCTAAGTAAGGACATCCGGTTAACGCCATATTTTTCAGCTGCTTGCCTTAAACTACACGATCCAGACTTAACATCTAACGAAGCCGACTCGTAACTGTTTATATTACTCCGACCACGTTCCGTTTTCCTTTTATAATTTCTCACCATTATCTGTAACAAACCCATAAACATGCATTAAAATTAGTAGGGGCATGTTGTGACACTGTCACAATCTGCCCCAAGCCTTTCGTCACAACTAGCCCCACCGTACACCATTTTATATAAAGCCACTTGCACAGACCTTGACACGTCGTATAGAAACCAAACTGTGTCTTACTAGAGAGAAATAAACAAACTATCTACTACAACTAGAATAAGTTTCTTACCTTGTGGTTTGAAAGTGAAATAACAATTCAAAGACAACAGCAAAATTTTACTTCGTTACAACGAAATGACATATAATTTTATAAAGCGGCAGAAACGCATAGCATCACAACCAAACTACACAAACAGACTGAGGACATGCGGACGTGGAATTCTGGGTAACCGGGCGACGCTGCTACCTATGGTTAGTCTATAAAACTATTTGTCACAACATGCCCCTGTCACAACTAGCCCCGATCTACCCTACTCGACAAAGATATCTTTATCATTTAACGACCGATGTTATTAAAGTACGTACCTCCTACATCCTCAGAGCCAATGAAATAAATTATTTTAATTTTATATCCTTTTTTAATACACATACACACATGCTACATCCTGTTTCTCGATGAATCATTATTACAAATGTTTGCGGATTTAACGTTAATATTGCTCCATTTTTTATTGTTGCCTACTTTAACTTTCGAAGAAGTAAACAAGACCACTATATCTTTACCTTGGAAAATTGGTACCTAGACTGTAATGAATCAGATCCAATTAAAAAAAAATCACTGGAGATAACTGATCTCAACGTTATTTAATTATTGTTTGTTATTCTCGACATGCCTGTGCGATACTTTGTAACATTTCTATTGCATCAGCTATACTAAGAGTTGATCAATTTAAACATGTAACAATAAATTATCCTTTAAATTAATAGCTTTAGACACTGGGCCTATTATAGCCAAATCGGACATAATGTGTGGTAAAAATTTCATAATATATCTTTAATCGATTTTGATATAGATACCTAGATACAATAATATCACATTAACTAATGGATATTTTTTGTTCTGGTTTAATAAATACCTTTTCTTAGAACACATACTGTACCCCATATTACAAAATTTATCTAAAATAGCACATTTATATTTTTGGGTTAAATTAGTGTTTAAATATTGATAAAACACACGCTTATATTTTTTGTGCCTTGAGAACGTATCGAAGGTTTCAATTATTTACATTATAATAAAATGTGTTACTTTTTGGTAGTCTGTGTAATATGAAAATAGAGGACCTATGAAATAAATTTGGTATTTTTTACAATTTTAAATTATACCGGATATGCCGTGAAAACTACTACTAACTACAAGCCAACTTCAATTACGGTCAAACTTAAAAATTTAAATTACAACCAAAGCCTCTTTAAATATTATATTTATATGATTAAACCACAATTCATTATAATTAAAACTACAGATTACATTTGTATTGATTTTTGGATTTCTGATCCAGAAATCGCTTTTAAAAAATATTATAAACAAAAAATTGTTAACCTGTGATGTTTACCAATTGGCGCTTTGCAGTAGCCTATTTGACAGTTAACTTATTTGGCCTCGATCTTGTAGGCAAACAGCCAATTTTTGAGTTGAAATTCTGAGGGTGATGCTATACCCTCAGATTGATATCAAATTCTGAATTTTGGTCCGCTTATTTAGTAAATTGTAGATCATGTGTCTCTGACCTTTAAATAACCCCATAATTTTGGTAACTTAGATTAGGTTATGTGACGTCGTAAAGGCCATGTCACCTCACCGTACTTCAACCTATATAGATCTTTTGTGCATACCTTAATCTAGTTGAACTTTAGACTGCCAATACTTCTGATGAAGTTGATTAGCTTCCTATTTGACTTGTTTGCTATGCCAGGGGGCACTAGGTTGACCTCTCCTAGTAATTTTAATCGTTTGCAGAACAGTGCTACGCAGTTGCATAGCGTTCTACCGTTTCTTTTTTATTGTCACAGAACCAACTGTTCTCACTATCTGATTTGTCCGTTTTTTTAGATGATATCTCAGAGGCCAGTGACAAGTGAGTGGGCCAGTGACCATTTTGATAAGTTTTTTACTTATTTCGAGAAGGCGGTTTGCTGCAGTAAGCAATACTTTTATGAGCTATTTTTCTTGTCTTTGTCCTTTATGTTAAACCAATTTAACCTTATTGATTGAGTTCCCAGGTCCGAGTTCCTCTCAGATGTGGCTTTTTGATAGTCCACGGAAGGGTTCTAAACCCTGGAAAGGGGTATTAGCCTCTTCTTTTGTGAGGCTGTCAGCTTCCTTATTTCCTATAATTCCCTTGTGACCTGGTACTCACATCAAAGTTACTTTGTTACATTCCGTCAGCTTCTTGAGAGATTGTTTACAGTCCCAAACTAACTTGGACTCACATGTCATGTAAATGACTTTAGAGGCTTTAAGGCGGCTTGGCTGTGACTTACCAAGTCTCAGATGAGACATCCTTCGACACTAATATCTATAGCATGTATTTTTGCCTAAAAGATAGTTAAGATGTTTCCAAGAGATTTAATTAAGCTGAAATTGGCCCCAGTAACTTCCACTCCTGCCGTTTCATTTAACTTGGATACATTCGTATACCATACGAATGAACCTTTTTCCAGGTTTGGTTCAACTTCTTCGCCCATTTGGTGGTTTATTATGATCATTTTAAAGGATGTTTCAAAGTCAAATTTGACTGGCATGCCATCTGTCGGCTTGTCCTTTTAATCCAATGGAATTTCTTTTAAGATTTTAGATGATCAACTAGATCTTCTATTTTTATTATTTGTGCCTGTCGTAGTTTTAACGGGGTGGTTACTGCCTCCCTTCTTATGCAGAACTGCAAGGTAGAAAGATTTAGCCTCACCTCTAGAGCTGCAGTGGGGCATGTTGACATTTCCACTGTGATTTTCAGACAAGCTAGCCTCTGTACTCTTTGCAGCTTGGCGTTAGCTATTGATTGTTGTGTTATTGGCCATCATACGAGTAACGCGTATGTAACCGTGAGGCTAATAATAGTTGTATATGACTAGAAAGTCCTTTTCTGTTTTAGGCCCAAATCTTTCAGAAATGTCTTGTGCGACAGGTCCAACTTGTCACCAAGGCTCTGGATAAAATTTTTTCAATATGACTATTCCAGGTGAGTTTTTATCTAGGGTAACCCCCAGATATTTTACTTCTTTGGAATAATCTAATGAATGTTGGTATATTCTAATTATTGAAATTATTTACGGGACGCCTATGTTCAGCAGTGGACTTAAAAGATCGAATGATAATTATTCCTATTGATGATTTCTCCTTTTAGTATTGGTAACCAGCGCCTGCCGCATTCTGTTAATGGGTGTGGTACACATTTTCTTAACTGAGTAAAATAAAGGCTGCTTCTTAGATGATTTTTTTTCTTTTCTCTAGGCAAACGTGCCTGGGATAATAAACAGAGAATAGAATGGAACGATGTATTAATAGTAATAAAAGAGACATACAGCAAAATTTATTGATGGTTTCAATGATAATTTGATTTTTCTTATGGCAAAAATTACTAGTGGGAAGGTAATCATGTTCTTCAAACACTCGTATACGAAACATTAAAAATAATGATTATTAACATACTTGTTAATTAATTAGCTAATAATTACAGGGCTGAATCAGAAACTTTAGCAAAGTCAGCTACAGTATATTTTTCTCTTTATCGGTAAATAATGGAATCAATAGTTTGAATTAATAGTCGATCAACATTTGTCCATAAATATGTTTCTGCAATAATTATTATTTAATGCAAATTCTAAGCTTCTGATGGGCAAATTAAATGTTTTTTTATTAATAAAAACCGAAATCAATATTTTTAGAAATCCATTTGTACCGGTTATCTATCTATTAGAGCTTTTTGTACAAAATTTAATGCAGCTGATTAATAATTTTTTTTTGTACGAAATTACTACTTGTCTTCAACCACGTAAAGAAGTTAAAGAAGTACAATTCTGATATAACATGTTTGACAAATACTTTCACCAAAGTACAGAGCTGGTAAGTGGTATCCTGAAATATATAATATCTTGTAAGAATCTTCGATACCATAGACCCAAACAGCCAAGAATTTACTTCTAAAATAAATCTCCAGGATGAAAACGTCTGTATCAGTGCTTGGGACTATGATATACGCAGATTTAATATTTATTGCATAAAATATGTGACAAAACATCCTTAACATGGATTCTAATTTTATTTTAATACAGAAATAAGAGCAAGCAATAAAGAATATCATGAGTTTTATGTCAAATAGGAGAGCCATATAGGAAAAAACAATAGTTTAGGAAAATGATAAACTATAAATGAAATACAACACATAATAAAACTGCTGGCTATAATCATCCGTAAAGTATGGACAGCTTACTTAAATACTCCCATAATCTTTGTTTGTGAGATTATTTATATTATTAATCACACTATTTTTAACAAACAGGTCGGTTGTCAGCCCCAGGTCCTTACAGGATTAAGAAAAGCATATAAAACCATTTAACTGTAAAAGATGAGAAATTCGTAACGTTTTAGGCAAACATAGATAATTAATGATCGTCACAAAAAAATTGTTTTATGAAAAGGTGCCCACCTTTCAATAGCAGAATAATCAACAAACTTCAAGTGAACCAATTTTTTTCAATGTGCCTCCAGTAAGTTGTCGTTCCATCGTTTTTGTGGTCTTTTTACTCGTCGTCTTCCTATTGGGAAACCGTCTCTCACCGTATTTACTACTTCATTTGTTGTCATCCGGCTTATATAATCATTTCATTCTATTTCTCTATTTCTTACCCAGCCCTTGATGTTCTCCACCTTGCTTCTACGTCGTATGTTTGTACTTATAGCTCTGTCCCGTAGTGTCTTACCATAAATTTTTCTATGAGTTTTCATTTCTGCCGTTTCTAACATTTTTTTGTTTTTGTTGTGTAAGGTCGTGTTTCTGTCACGTATGTCATTCTTCTTTCTTCCAATATTAAAGAAAAACAGATGTAATTAAAAAAATTGCTATGTTAAAAGAAATAATGGAAGACAACTGATGGACAGAGCAAAGTGTTGAATGATAACAAAGTGCACATAAGAAAACTAACGACATCCAACCAATTACTGGTCACGAATGAATGCAACTCCATCTCACTCTCTCCGTCCACATTTATCTATCCACTGCCGAACGTATATTTTTTTAATTGCTTACATTTTTCTCTGTCTCTGTCTTAGTTCTATCTGCAATTTGTTTAAAATTTATATAATCTATTTAATTTTTAGTTGTTTTTCAGAACTAATCGAGGTCCATTAACGTCGTTTTAGTTTGTTAAAGTTAAAAAAATATTTTTGTTGTTTAAATAATTGTATAGCTTTTCTACTCTGTTATATCTATTGCCCAATCAAAAGTAACCGATGTACCATATTTCTCTTTGATATTTGGCTACGATTTTTTTCACTGAAATATTCTGAATCTTTTACGAAGTCGCTTTATCTTATTGTGTTGCTTTTACTAAATATTCGTAACATGTCTCTACTGCTTCGACTTTACAGTTTTCCGTCAGTGCCCATCCGTATATAATCTGTAGGCTGTACCTTTTATCTTGCATTTTTCCCATCATTTGCATCTTGCATTTGCCTAATCAAGGCAAATATGAACAAACAAATACCAAAATAGATACAACAGAAAGATATAGGAAAAGAGTAACGCTAGGTATACGACTATGACTAGATAGGAAGAGGAACGACTTGGTTGGGTCAAAAACAAAAGTCGAGAATATCACAACAAAAATTGTCAAACTTAAATGGACTTTCGCGGGTCACAATACTAGATAAAAGGACCTACGTTGGAATGCCACAATACAACAACATTGGAGACCCCACAAAAATTGATGATCAATGAGAAGACCACAGATGAGATGAGAAGATGATATCAAAAAATAGCCGGAACAAATAAAGCTCGATGGAAGGAGTTGGGAGAAGCTTATGTCCAAAAATGGACAACACAAGGCTAAGAAGAAGAAAGGTTATTTATTTCTTCACTTATACATTATTTAAAATAGAAAATAAAAGTTTGTTTTCTGTCTTACATTCTTGTGAATATGGAACTACTCGCTATTAGAGGAAGAAGTTATAGATAATATTATAGAATATATCTATATATTAAAATAATATACTATTTTTCAAAAACAGCAAACCTGTTAGTATCTACTGGCTCTAGTAAAAATAATAAATGTATTTAATCAATTTTGCAAATAATCAAAATAGACAATGACTTACTTACTTTTAAGTGAAATATAAAGTTGCTTACCTGTAACAAAAGAAAAAATAATATTAAACCTTAAACTCTTATCCTCCAGATATGCTACATAGGATGCTTTTTTCTAATATTGATAATATAAATAATTTAACACCATTTTTTGCTCAATCTCAAAACATTGTATCTAACAATCAGAACATCTATTATCATTCACTACCTTTTATACCATCATTAACACCTAAATTAATACAAACACTAAAGGTTATTGACAATATAAAAATAGCAACAAAGAACATCAAAACTATTTCATCTTTATATTCTAAAACTAAATATCCTATAGACAAATTTGAAAAAACGAATTTAGTATACAGCATTAGTTGTACTCAGTGTGAGGCTGAATATGTTGGTGAGACCGGAAGAAATCTTTCAAATCGCATTATTTCTCACAAAAGTGATTGCAGAATTAAAAAACCATCTTGTGCTTTGGCAGAGCATGTAATCGATAAAGACCATATTATGGATTTTGATAACATTAAAATTTTATGTAGTGAAAGTAATAAATTTAAAAGGACTTTTTTGGAAATGGTTTGTATTAGCAAAAGTGATAATAATTTAAACAAAAGATCAGAAATTCAAAATCTAAGTAAACTTTATAATTATATTCTTTCTTTATGATTTATATATAAAACTTGTAAAAGTTATATTAGGTTTTTACGGTGATTAGGATTAGGTTAGGCATTATTTTGGATCCCAATCATCATTATTATTCTTAAGTAATTATTCCAAACAAAACTATAATTCAAATTTTATTTTATTTTATAAATACAGAAGCAAACTGAAAGTGCAAACTTGTAACTAATAATTGGATTAAAAATACCGAAAACCGGTTTTTGGAAAAACCTCTGGCTGTTATTGTTCGTATATTATACTATCATTGACTAGAAGTAACATGTAGGATAGTACATCTGAATAAAGTATAAATACACCGCTATTTCATAACAGAACCAAGATTTAAGTAAATATTTTGCATTCCGATAATTTGAATTGTAGATTTTAACATAATTTTAACAAACTACTTTCGAATTCACTCGGTTTGCACTATAGGCCAGAATGCTCTTGAGCAATAGGGGAAAACGGACAGTAAATATACCTTCATCATATGCTCGATCGGTGCGTAATTGCCGGATACAATTTTTAATAAATGTGTAAATGTTTGGTCACCGGTATGCTCGAGAATAAATTAATATTCAGCCTGAGTCAAAAAGCGATTGATATTATGTGAGTGATATCCGCTTTATTTGGTAGGGAATTTCGAATTGAATTTTTTTAATGTTTAAAAATGTTTTAATATTGATGAAATTAATGGAAGATAATTAAATTTTGTGGATATAAAATACTAATTATATTATAGTAAAAAAGAGTTTCAAAATGATATTCAAAACTGAATTATTTTTAAATTTTTCTTCAAATAACCTTTATAAAAGGTATATATTCTAAAAATGTCCTTTCGGGTTACATCACAGAACGCTTTAGGACTAATAACTCAATCATCAGTGCAGTTACCAGGTATACATAAGTTAAGCCACTTATTATGTGGGTAAAAAACCCTTTAAAAGTAGCTAACTTTGTAAATTAATACATATCTACTGATAAGTATAAAGGGTGTTTTAGTTATAAACAGATTTTTATAACTAAACCTACCCAAGAGTAGGTTGGTTTTCTATGTCTCTGTCTATTTATTTTTTGTTCTTCGATTGTCATTTGTTTAAATTAAATATAACGATTTCTAATATACTCTTTAAGCTTAGTGTTCCTTTATGTAAAAGGTGTGACGGATTGTTTCTTTGTTAAGCTCTGATTAAGTCTTTGTGATTAGTTTTCTGTTTCTGGAATGTGAACGATGATCTTTATTATATCGTTTATGGCGTTGTCAGTGTAAGTTTCTGGTTCTGTACCATTTGCAAAGTTTTATATTCCTTATTAGAACATTAAAAGAGTTTGGGCTATCTATAATACTTTGGTTCTGTTTAAAACCATCTGAATGATATACCTCCTAGTATTCAGTTCACGATGGATGTGGAAACTGATTAATCCTTACTGCTTTCAACACACTTTTTATTGAAAACCCACCCATACCAATCGTTACTTGCATGCCAACTCTCATTATCCACCTTCAAAAATTAATTCAGTTATTAATACCCTTGTCTCCAGATCAATATGCCTTTGCAATGATGCAAGTAGACCCGCTGAGCTATCTAGTTTAAAACAAACCCTCATCGAAAACAGTTACCGCAAAAATCACATCAATAGGAGTATCCACAGACATCAATTTCCCACTCAATCTCAACTCAAAGACTTAGCGCCTCATTATTCGAAAGCTTTTCTTCCTTACATCAAGGGTGTTACTGACAAAATCGACAAATTTCTTAAATCAAGAGCTTTTATCTCTTGTCCGATCAATCAACGACGATTAAATCAATTACAAATGAATAACACGGAGTTTAATAAAATTGTGCAGACTGCCCCCGATCTTATATAAGCCAAAGAAATCGTAGTAACTAAAACAGGATTTATGAACATTCCATTTCTGTTCGCAATTTCGATTCAATTTTAGCTCTAGGAGAACACCATCTTCCTACAGGTCACAAAATTGATTTTTTAAACTAGAGAATCATAGCCCCTATCTGATTTTATAAACCAAGAATTATCCGAGAAGCTATAGAAATTAAAAAAAGGCCAAATAGTCGCAATTAAAGAGATGACGGCATAATATTATTTTTGACATGGAGACCTCTCATAAAGCAAATATGCCAACTCCAACACACCAACCTTCACTTAAACCACGTCACCATCGACGGTATAAATGAACCGCCCCTGTTTAAAATAGCAGTAATAAGTAAGTGATCAGTGTATTAGTTTCTAGAGGCTCGGAAGACTGAAACCTCGAAAGCCCTGAAGAAGACATCAAAGAGAATGTCGACAGCTCGGCGCAATGATAATTGACACAGTTCAACCCGAAAGACTGTTGAATTGAATATTAATTTTTGTAATAGTATTATTCGCAGCTATAGATTTAATTGTACTAACCGTACTAAAAAGTAAAACGGGACACTGACATTAATGAATTAAAAAGTAAAAATTGTTATCTGGTATCTCATGGTTTACTAATGACAGTAATGATATGACAGTAAATCATCAGATGGTCGCAAGGCTACAGTATCTATAACTTGTAGAGAAATAACCAAAAGCATCAACCTATATGAAAGGACCCCTCGCAAGGCTGTGAAAGTTCATAAAGAGAATAGTGCTAGATGTGGAGGTTTAAATAATAAAGGAAATCATAACAGATTTTTAAGGGTCGTAGTGTGTCTGAGAGCCGCTCTAGACATAATCTGTAAATTTTTAGATTCTTAGGACCTGTACACATGTGGGCGTTAGAGGCCGCGTAGAGCGCACGTTAGAAAAAGTGGTATCGTATACATGGCAGCGCTTAACAGCGCGGTTTACCGGAATGTCGACAGCAAATACAGTTATGGAGTTAGAGGAGTTAGCATGTATTTGGTTGTTACACTGTAGATTCAGAGCAAGGCAAAGACGATAAAGAAGATAGTGGGTGCACCCTTCAATTGATAATAGGTTAACCATGGGTTTTTTTGTGACTCTGTACCCCAAAGTGAGAAAATAGCCTCAAAAGTTCTTTAACTATTTCCGAATGAGTATAACATCAGTAATGGATAGGATTTCACCCGAAGAAAAACTCATTGTATTATTAAAGAATTTATTTATATTAACTTTTTATATAATCAAATTTCTTTAAACTGAGAAACTGTTGTGGCATTTGGGAGTAGTTATTGTACCTTAAATATTTAATCATGAGTAAAAATTATAAACAGACTGTTTCCCCTTCTTCAAGGGGGCGACGCCAAAAGAAAATAAAGTTAATTGGAAGAAAACCATTAAGTCTACGTTGTGTACTAGTACAATGGGTAAAACTCCGGTCTTGTATTCGTCATATTTCATGTCCCAAATACATCTTCTCTTTTGCATTTCATCGATGAACAATTCCCCATCAAAATTTTCAACTTTTATTGTAGACAGATCACTTTCCAACACGGCACAGTGAAGTCAATAGGGCAAAAGCGCATGCCTGATTGTGAAGATGTGTACGATCACATAACTCTCTCAGTAATTAAAAACGTGCTGCAAATACGGCGCAATGTATATTCTACGAACGCCACGTTTTGACGACGTTGGTTCTAAACGCGCGCTTGCATGTGAACGATACCATTTCTTTCTTGGTACTTAAAACGCGGCATTAGGCAAACGCGGCGTGTGTGTCATGTGTACAGGCCCTAATTGTTTCATAATCTACTCTTTATATCCTTTGTGCGTGATTTGTCTTATATTTTATGTTTGCATGTTTTATTTGGCTAACAGTAAAAAATATACAGCATAAGAGATACACAAATTATATTGAGTATAATAGTAATAATCATCAGGAAGCTATTGTTGATCGTATTAGCGAATTCAATGGTAAAATTAAATTGAAACTCGGAAAATACGTTAATAGTCAGGAATACAGTTTATGAAAATAATTACAAAACAAATCAGTGTTCTGATCTATGACATGTAATTTTGTGTCTATATTAAAGTATAAACACAATAGCAATGTCATAAAATATATAAAATTATGTAGATTTTACCAGCATTTGCCCAATTATATTGTTATAACCACCGCCGTCCCATGGTTTTTGACTTTAAATTACAAATATTGTAACGCACTATAAACTTTTAAAAGATAAATCAGAAAGTTTGTGTCTACTAGTTATTGTTTAAAATTGTTCAAAAACTACATCTCTTTATATGCTTTACGCTACATACGGTAATATTTTCAAACTAGTTTATACAGCTGTAGTATAACTTAAATTCCATATTTTCTGTGTCTTGTACACATCATTATAAAACATTATAAAATCATTCACCAATGGAAACCAAGTGCAATGAATTAAGTTGGGATAATTTTTTTTAATTAAAACAGCTTTTTACTCATATTATTATGCCACAGCCTCTAAAAGCATTAAAACTATTTTATTCACTGGTGTAGGGTTGAGTAAATACAGGTTTGTTAAACTATCTTGTATGAATATACTTATAGTTAAATTGTTTGTTTTTTCCAATTCTTTAACGGTAACTAAATAAGATTTTCTGGCAAAGTTTTCATTCAAAATTCCAATCATCATCTATATACCTACCGCGTACATCTATCGTTTCATCGACCATAATATACAAGAAGTTGCCTTTAACTCTCGCTTAGTTTTTGAAATACATTACAAAAAGCATTTTTCCATCATTTTTTTCGCAATGTACTCTCATCGGGTAAGGATTTCCTAAAACATTTAAAAATCAAATTTAAATGTGTCTTACTTCATTTTTTATAACTGCTTAAACTATCCTGGTTGGGTACTTGGACAAACTTAAAGGAATTAAATTTTTCCAAATTACGTTTCTGAAGTGGGGTTCAAGAATGCAAGAAAATAATGTACTTTTTACTACTTGAAATCTGAGAATTTCCAAAAAATAATAATTAGAGTTTTAATATCACTTAGGAGTTTTGGATATGTTTATCTTCGTCCTGTGTGTTAGTAATTTGGAATTTAGTATTCTTTTATTTGTTTGAATTTATCCCTTTGCTATCATAATTCTTACATTGATTTCACTTAATCTGTCTCTTACAATAACTATTATAGCTACTCCCAGTTACTTAAAATTAGCTACTTATTTAAATTTCATACTTCTTAGTATTATAGTTCTATTTAGAGGATCCTTACCAACTCCCTTAATTTTTTTTCTGTCGTTTCTCTTCTCTGACCACAAGATGGCGCCGTCATGCGTAATGGAACGAAATTTCATATAAATACAATTATAATTTGGTTTTTATAATAATTAAATTTATTATTAAATGATATCTTTATATATGAAAATCTCATGTCATGATGTTTTTCTAAGCCAATATTCAAAATTCATTGAACTGATTGTAATAAAATTTTGTGAAAGTGTATTTGTTGGTCCAACTTAGGAGATATTTTCTATCTCGATGAATGACCCATATTTTTTAAATTGTAAATTCAAAATGGTTTATACAACTTCATCTATACAGTTTTAGTTGATTTGATCCATGCAGTTATAAAATATCATAAAATCACGTTTAGCAAACGTCATTTTATATTTTTATAACTTTTTTATAAAAAATGGAGAACGACTAAATTGATTTGGATAATTTTGGATTTGAAATATTTATTTAAAATCCTTAGTAGGTCTAATAGGTGAGAAAATATGATGAAATTATAAGGAAAATAGTAGAAGCAGCGGTTTTATTTTCCCATGCTAACCGTTACTTTGTACTCTTATACAAAATGTTTTATACGATCTACTGTTATAGTAGTAGTTCATTTAAACATAAAGTGACTAACAACTTCACGTCTATTTACTTTTTTTAGTAATAGTAGAAGCAGTCTTATTCTTCCATCATCATTATCAACTTGTATGCGTCCACTGCTGGACATAGGTCTACCTCAGCTCTTTCTATCTGTATCTGTCTTGTGCGGCTTGCATCCAGTTATTGCTACCACGCTTCAGGTCGTCTGTTCATCTAGTTGGTGGCCGTCCTCTGCTCCGTATTGCACTCTAAAATACGTTTTGTCGATCGGTTGTCTGATAATCTGGCGACGTGTCTTGTCCAATTCCATTTTAACGACGCGATTTTTTCGATGGCGTCTGTTGTTTTTGTTCTACGACGTGTTTCGTCGTTAGGGATTCGGTCTTTCAGAGAGACACCCAACATCTGGCGCTCCCAGATTTTGGGTATTTTCCCATACAAACAGCTATATACATTGATATATACCATATACCATCAGATATCATTTTTTATTAGTTGTATATGAAGTGTTTAAAAATGTGATTTTTACTCAAGAGTAAAATATTTTTATTTTTGACATTGAAAATTAATATAAACGAAATATGTAATTAAAAATAATTTCCAAATGTTCAACATTGTTTATTTATAATAAAAAAACTATTTTCAACATTTTCTCTGCAATAAAGTTAAAAACTTTAGTTTGTGCAATAATTCAATACATTTTAATAATTATAAATTTAATGAAACAATTCTAAATAAACTTAAATTTTAAAGTCTACTGAGAATGTAAAAAAATGATAAACGTTATTTGAGTATACTAACTCCATAATATTGTCCATATTATATTTTTACCATATGTATGAAAAAAGTAAGCTTTATTATCTCTAAAAAAATATATTTTACAAAAAAATTATAATAATTTACAGTCGTTGAGTGGCGCCAAATGTAGACAACTTACAATTGTTCATTGCGGAGAGCTGAGATATTATTTCACTTAATATTTCCTTAAAGTACCAAATAAAATTCAATATTATTCAATAATAACATCTCAAATTCAGAGTAATCATTCTAAATGAATTTCAATATTGACTGAAAATCGAGCAACACTGTTTTTTGATTTTATATTTTAAATTATTATACAATTTCAAACATATAAACATTAAACCTTGATTTACTGTTTCACGCAGTTTTATTTTGCATGTGTTAGAAGTGAATAATTGTTAGTTTACAGGTACACAGACATTGCCGGTTATTTCTCCCTTTACATATGCGGATGAGATTAATACATGTTTAACACAATCGTTTTTATGGCGAAATGTCGAAACAGTTCGATTGACCATTAACATAAGAGTACACGTGCAAAATGGTCTATCTGCGTAAATATTTTTTAAATATTTACTTAATACTGGAAACGTTAAAATAAAACTGCATCCAAATACACAATGCATCAAAACTTCTAGATATTTTCTGTAGTTTTGTTGATACCAAACATAAATTAATTATAAGTCCGTAAAATAGTTTCGAAACACAATTCAGATATCAGCCTTAATCTGAGCCTTCTAAAAATTGTAAGGCATAGCAGACGTTGATAAAGATGTTAATAGAGACATGGGGAATCTAAAATTTGCATTCCACGACATGTCTCCTCAACTAAGCAGAAATCATTAGCGAATTGGTTTTTTGTACTCATACAGAGTAGATCCGAATAAAATGAAAAAGACAATTTTTAGAAGGCTCAGATTAAGGCAGATATCTGAATTGTGTTTCGAAACTATTTTACGGATTTAATATCAGATGTCGCTATTGCGTCCGTTTCGAAGCCATTTTATTGTTGCTTCTTAAAGACAGGAAAGATTTATTTTTCACGTTGAGAACGCCTATGAATAGCTGTTCTGATAAGCTTTATTAAAACGAAATACGTATAAACAGATACATAGACGCTTTGTACGTGAAATGAAATCTTGACTGTCTTTTTCATTTTATTCGGATCTACTCTGTATGAGTACAAGAAACCAATTCGCTAATGATTTCTGCTTAGTTGAGTAGACATGTCGTGGAATGCAAATTTTAGATTCCCCATGTCTCTATTAACATCTTTATCAATGTCTGCTATGCCTTGCAATTTTTAGAAGGCTCAGATTAAGGCAGATATCTGAATTGTGTTTCGAAACTATTTTACGGATTTAATATCAGATGTCGCTATTGCGTCCATTTCGAAGCCATTTTATTGTTGCTTCTTAAAGACAAAAAATATTTATTTTTCACGTTGAGAAAGCCTATGAATATCTGTTGTGATGAGCTTTATTAAAGCGAAATACGTATAAACAGATACATAGACGCTTTGTACGTGAAATGAAATCTTGACTGTCTTTTTCATTTTAATTATAAGTGTTTTTCTAGCTATACACAATAATTACTTGAATCATAATTGGCTCAGTAAGAGCGCAATTTTGCCGACGACAAATGTTGATATTAACAGAATTAACTTCTAGATTTAACAGTTGTTATCAGGTGATCTCTCCCGGGAGAACCTGTAACTCCTAGAGAGTTCATCCCCAGGTGGCGGATAGGGGAATGCTCGACCCGGTTTACCGATGGGTAGGAGGGAAATAAAATACCTCTCGTGGACCAACAGGTAATTTACTGAATGATTATGGCTATAAGCAATCCCCACTTGCTGACAAACGGCTTCGAGCGGACGTATTGGTAGGTGGTAGGGCATTCTTTTGCCCTGGGGCTAAGAAACCGGCCCCAAATGCGGAAGAATCAGTAGTTTGGTCAGCGGCATAAGAATATAGAAGGCAACCAGAAACCACTATATTAAAGATCCCTATGGATATCTCTAGTATAATCATAATGACTGTGCAATACAACACAAACTCGCTTTTGTCGAAATGCTCAATACCGCACCTATAAGAAAATTTCACACGAATTGTCTGAAGAGAATATTCATTTGGAACGTTAGGACTATGTCTCGATCAGGAAAAATCTAAAGCGCGATCAAAGAAATTGAACGCATAAAAAAAGCAAAAGAATACAGAGTATACTATCCTGGATCAGAAAATGGTAAATATGAAAATGGAGTCAGAATTATCACACATAAAAGTATGGCCACACATGTCAACAACTTCATACCAGTAAATAATACAATCCTCTTGTTACAAATAAATACGTCACCAATGAACACTAACATGCACCCACGGCAGACCACAGTGATAAGGAAATATTAGAATTTTACAAACAAACAAGCAATCTTATAAGAGATATACCGAGACATGAACTCCTTATAATTATGGGAGATTTCAATGCTAAAATAGGTAATGGAAAAGAAAGGCAACATATTGGTCCTTATGGATAATGAGAGAGAAATCAACGAGGAGAAACAATGAGTATCTTTGCAGCTGAACATGACTTAATCGTGCTAAACATATTTTACAAACTACCACCTAGACGCATGTATACATGGATATCACCTAGAGACAACGGAGAAGACGTTATTATAAGAAAACAAATAGACTATATACTTGTGAACAAAAAATATCGAAATAGTTTAAACAGGCGCTGATATTAAATCTGAACACAATCCTTTAGTTGGCGTGTATAAAACCAAGTTAAAGAAAACACGCTAAAAAACTGTAAAAAACATAACCTGAGAACACTGAAACGTAGTGAAGTAAAAGAAATAGTAAGCAAAACAATAAATAGAAAATACAAAGAAATAGATAATACAACGGAAAGCACAGAAGAGAAGATAGAATTCCTTAATAAAACGATAGACGATATTAAAGACAATTTTATGAAGAACGAAGAAGGTAAGAATAAGACATAAATGACGACAGAGATTCTGCAGCTGATGGAAGAAAGAAGGAAAAACCAAAAAGAATAACTTTATGTATAAAAAATTACAACGAGATATACAGAGAAAGGTCAAAGAAGCCAAACAGAAAGAACTGGAGAAAAAAATATCAAGAAATCGAAATTTTCCAAAGTAAATAAGACGACTTCAACGTGCATAAAAAGGTAAGAGAAATTATAAGAAAATGTAAAAACAGAAAAGTAAGTAAACTTGTTAATGGTAACGGAGAGGTAATCGTGGACAAAGAGAGTATTGACAATACCTGGAAAAGTTAGATGAGAGGAAGAACCAGTTCCCAATACCTACAAAAACAGGACCACCTATACTAGTGGCAGAAATAAGAGCAGCCATAATATCACTAAAAGAAGGGAGAGGTCCAGAACCAGATGGAGTACAGTCTAAATTTATTAACGTTTTGATGGCGAATCTTTAAGAATACTATGTAAAATCTTCAATAATATCAATGACACAGTCAATATTCCAAAAGGTTGGCTAATTTCAGAATTTATTACGTTATCAAAGAAACAGGAAGTGAAAAAGTGCGAAAAATATAGGCTAATAAGTCTAATTAGCCAGACACTAAAACTTTTTCTTAAAATTGTAGATCGCAGAATATACAAGCTATGCGAAGAGAGAATACAAGACATACAGTTTAGATTCATGAAAGGCGTAGGTACGAGACATGCACCATTTAGTCTACAGGTATTATTCCAAAGATGCAGAGATATGACTTGCGATATCTACATCTGCTTTGTGGACTACCAAAAAGGATTTGACACAGTTCAACACTGAAAAATGAAGGATGTTCTAACAAAACCTTAAATAGATGATAAAGTCCGATGTATAATACAAAATTTATACTGGAACCAATCAGCCACAATAATAGCAAATCTTGAAGATAAACCGACGGAAGCAATCCAGATTCTGCGAGGCGTTAGACAAGGATGTATAATTTCAACTATAATATTTAACCTATATTCAGAGGAAATATTTAGTAAAGCCTTGGAAAATTGCGAACATGGAATCCTTTCAAATGGAGAACGCCTAAACAATATCCGCTATGCAGATGACACCGTTATTTTTGCAGACAGTTTAAACAGTTTACAGTAACTAATAAACAAAGTAAGTGAAAGATTTGGCCTACATGTAAACACTCAAAAACTAAATTTATGGTCATCAGGAAAAATAAAATTAGAGACGTCCAACTGCTTATCAAGAATACACCAGTGGACGAAGTAAAACAGTTTACCTATCTTGGAACAATAGTAAACGAACAATGGGATCACTTAGAAGAAGTAAAATGTAGAATAGAGAAGGCTAGGAGTGCATTCAACAACATGGCCAAACTCTTTAAAAGCGACAACCTTTATCTGAAGATAAAAGTAAGGCTCCTACGATGTTATATCTTCTAGATATTATACTACAGAGTTGAATCCTGGACACTAACTGAAGTGATTTAAAAAAAACTTGAAGCCTTCGAGAAATGACTATATAGAAGAATCCTAAGAATATCATGGACAAACAAGATAACCAACAATACTGTACTACTAGTAATGGGGAAAGAAAGAGAAGTGATGTATACGATATATAAGTGATATATTATGAGTCCAATATCTTGGACACATAATGAGAAACGACACTGAATACAGATTACTGAAAATAATACTTCAAAGCAAAGTATTCGGAAAGCGATGAATTGGGAGAAGAAGAATATCATGGTTAAAAAACCTGAGAAAATGGTTCTCCACAACAACAACTAATCTATTTAAAGCATCAATTAATAAAATAATTATAGCCAGAATGACCGCCAATATTCGAAACGAATAGACGCCAAAAGAAGAAGAACCAGGTGATCTGGTATCTTTTAAATTCATCGACAGTATTTTTAATGAGGACGAAGCCGTAAATTATCCAAAATAATTTTGAAATTAATAAATATACGGTTGAATGCTCGAATAAATGAACTTTGATCAGATAAAAGGCATATATCGAGCACAGTTTAATTAAATCTTGCCCAAGTACTTTCGATCCCTAGATCATCTTCAGGGGCATTTCGTCAATTGTGGCCTATCCGGCAAGAACAAGATGTCATAAACATATAATGTTTATATGTTTATTTACATTTATATGTTTATATATTTACATTTATATGTTTATGACATCTTGTTCTTGCCGGATAGGCCACAATTTACGAAATGCCCCTGAAGATGATCTAGGGATCGAAAGTACTTGGGCAAGATTTAATTAAACTGTGCTCGATATATGCCTTTTATCTGATCAAAGTTAATTTTGAAATTGTCTGGATATACTAGGGATGCTATCGTGAATTTTATGATATTTACTTAACTCTCATAAATAAATTGAACATAATAGTATCATATAATAATAAAAAATGTTTTATTCAATTTTAAAAATAATATTTAAATTTAAAAAAACAGAAAACATAGTATGAAGCTTCACGCCATTTTACAATAATGCCTACTTTTTCACTTTTTTTTTGCTCCTATAACTAGATCAGCTTAGATCGCTGTTTGTCCGATTCTTGACATTAGTGTCCCTTTTATTAATCTTCTTTGTATTCAAGTCCTATAATAAATAGTATTTTAAGTCTACAAACAACTCCACATTAATTTTGTAATCGTATGTTTTTTCCAGTAGGTACTTGTTTTAGTAATATCGCATCGATTGTTGACTTTCCTTTAACAAATACGTACAGATATTTCGTTATTATTTGACTCGACGTTTCTCCGACTCATTTTTGTATAATAGCTGATAGCACGTTATACGCCGTTATATTTAGAAGCATTATACCTCTCTAATCGTTACACTCTCTCTGATCTTCGTTCTTTGTTTATAACTATTATTTTCACATTCTGCCACTAAGTGAACAATTTTTCTTCTATCCATGTGTTTTTAATGAGTCTGAACATTTGCTATCAATGTTGTTTCTCCATATCTGAATTACTCTGCGTTTATTTTATTCTGAGCTGGTCCTATTTTACTGTGGCTATCTTTCACGATTTCAATTACTTCGTCTATGGTGTATTGGTGTATGGTGTAAATATTCCTCTAATATTGACTTGTATTGTACTTCAGCTTCAACTTTTCCTTCTTAATTTTCAATACTTCTTGTCTTTGTTGTGCTTTTTTGATTTTAATTGTGAAATGTGTTTTTGTTGCTACAGACTTAAATCGTTGCTCTAAAATAGTGCACAAAACAGTACCGTAAAAATTGCGATGGAAAAATCAGAAAAATTAAATTTTTGGAAAAATAACAACAGTTTGATTAATGTATCCAAATAATATCGGCTTCTAGCTTTACATTTATAATATTTCACTTTTTTTCAAACAATAATCTTCATCTTCTGATAAGGAAATTCCTTGAGAATGTTTATAATAAATTACTTTAAGATGATAATTTATTGTACTTGTTTAATACTGTATTATTGTATGGTATTGTATATAGAAATAGACATATTTTCAGTATTTTTCAGCATGCTGTAACGTCATCGAACTTTCTGATGACTTGCAAATATGCACTTTCGAAGTATATCAAGTGGGACTATAAATATCTACATTCACTGAATAATTGTTTTAATAACATATCTATCTTTACTATTATAATTATTTTTAAGGCGAAGTAAGTGTTGCTTAATTGAAAAGTAATTATAAATGGTTATATTGATTAACGTTTGTTTAATGTAATATGTGTATTAAGATTTATTACCAAACTAAGGTCTACTCTTTTATTATAATATTTTAGAGCGTTTAGCAGATAATTAAAATATTAAATGCAATTTCTGTATTTAAACTGTCACGATGATCTTTTACAAAAAATAGAAACGTTTATTAAATATTTATTGCCAAAAACGTCATTTTACCATATTGTCACAGTAGTGTTACTACCGTAACTATACCAATTTTAAAGCAACAAAAATGTTTCGTCGTATGCTTTTCTCCCTCTATGAGCAAGACACTGGATCGGTCTGAGAATATGAGTCTAAGTTCTCCACTACTTTACGCAAGACATATTCAGACAATGAAACGTCCTTTAGGTTTATAGGACTCATCATATGGTAAGATTTGTACTGCGACCCAAGATTTAACACCACCGAGGGATGCATGGCACAAATGAAACAGATGCGCCAAGGAGCTGGCAAACTCTGAGCGATTAGTGCCTTGACACGGTATGAGCGCACTGTCATTCTTGATAATATGTTATTTTAACTCGTGGATATAAAATGGACTAAATGGAATAAAATTACTTATTTAACCGTGCCCCATTCTTTTTTATATATATATATATATATATATATATATATATATATATATATATATATATATATATATCTAAGACCCCAACTCAGGCGGGGTCTTCCTCTTTTTTTTTTTTCTACCATGAGGGGTCCACATTAAGACTTGTTTTGGGAGACGTTCTTCAGACATTCTCCGTACATGACCGTACCATCTGAGTTGTTGGGTACCAATATCGTCTACTATTGTATGTTTCACTTTTATTATAATTTCTCTTATTCTGTTGTTCGTTACTCTTTCTAGTTGTCTAGATTTTCCAACTGAACATCTCCAGAAATCCATTTCCGTTGCCTCAAGTTTTCTCTTGTATCTTTCCTTTATTTGCCATACTTCACTACTGTAGGCAATTATACTTTTAATGATTGTGTTATATGTCTTGTGCTTGTTATTATTAGAGATTGATTAATCCCAAAGGATACTATTGAGACGGGAAATTGCTTTTCTTGCTTCGTTCTTTTTCTCCTTAATTGTGTCGTCTACTTTTGTGATGATCATACCTAAATATTTATATGTGTTGCAATGTTTGATAACTTCTCCATCTTCAAATATGAGGTCCTGTTGTTTCCCGCCGATACACATATCCTTGGTTTTTTGGATATTGATTTCAAGTCCCCATTTTTTATACTGCTCGAGTCATTTTCGAGTCATATACTCATATCTTTATAATATTGTGCTATCACTAATTGATCATCTGCAAATGACAAAGTGTATATGCTATTGTTGTTAATCGACATTCCCATATTACTACATTTGCGCTTCCACAGTTTTAAAGCTTGTTCTAGATAAATTTTAAATAATGTAGGGGAGAGACAGCAGCCCTGCTTAAGGACTTTATTCATTTGGAATCCACTTGACAGATTATTTCCAAACTTTACCTTTGAGTTAGCATTAGTGTACAGTTCCTTCGTCGCATCCCATCCCATCCGATCCTTTTATCCCTCCAAAATTAAGTTACTTATTTCTTATCTCTTCCTGATAAAAGACAGCAGCAATCAACAGTACCAGCTTAAGGATAGAGCAAATGATCCTAGATCGGCTTGAACCTGGACTACTACATGCATGACTGGAGCAGTTTGAATGGTTGTCGTACTACGATGGGGACGACAACGAGAAAACGACCCCATTTTTAAAAAATCTAAGTGTAGACGAAACCAAGATAATGGACCTCAGATCGGGGCAAATCATAAGTGGGGAGAGGGTAGGAAGAATTTTTTCGTCAACTACCTTTAAACTTCAAGGAAGTGAAACGAGAATACAATAAATACAGTGAAGTCACAGACTTCATCCCCCTAAATGAGAAAGTAGCTCAAATTACAAACAATTCATAGAAACCTAAATATTATTTAATTCTTTTATTCCAAGTAAGAAGTCAAAGCAAAAAATCAGAAAAAAAATACCAATGGAAGAAATCGGAGAATAATCATGGCTGATTTTAATGCCAAATTAATCGTGGTGCTGAAGCAGACAAGATAGTCGCATACAGTCTTTTTATCAAAAATATCAGGGGATATAGACCACTTTTCATTATAGATCATTTTTCTCGACCAGAACCTTAAGAAGCTCATAAAATCTACAAAAACATACACTGGTGCTAACATTCATAGCGATCACAATACATTTTTGACTAAAAAGATTTCTGCAAGTTAAAAGGAAAAACTGAGAACAAATATTAAGTATTTGCTACAGGTAGACGTTTAAATCCAAATCTTTCCAAACCTAAAGTTCTAGTATTTTCAAACACACCAATATACGTAAATTTGTATGTTAAGGGACAAATAATAAAATAGGTTACCTTTATAAAATATCATGGAGCAAATATCAACAGCTTGTAACCCAAAAAAGACAATATATCAAGAATCGAAGAATTTAGAAAAACATTAATGAACATGAAAACATTATTACAAGATCAGACCTTAGTCTGGAGCTCACAGTCTGAATGATCAGATATAGCGTTTTCTCTGTCTTGCTCCATGGCTAAGAAAGTTGAAACAAAAAACGTATAGATGCCTTTGATTCGTATATATACAGGCGGATGGTTAAAATTTCATGAATACAAAAAGTTACCATCGACGAGTTACTTTGGCACATAAGTTAACAAAAAGAACTCCGACGCATGATCAAAGAGAGGAAAATACATTAGGTACTTGGGTCATGTGTTGGGAGATTAAAAATATGAATAATATTTGAAGGTAAAGCACAGGAAAAAACTCAGTAGAAAGACGCCTGAACTCATGGCTGAGAGAACCGAGGAGACGGTTTGACCGCTCATCGACAAAAATCTGTCGTGCAGCAGTTGACAAAGCTGCAACTGACTTGTTTGCCAAGATTTGAATCGCCAAGCTTCAAAAGGGGGCGGCGCACTAAGAAGAAGAATGATTTTTATATTTTGTACCATTTTATTTTATACATTTATTTGTCGTGTTCTTTGAAACAAATCATTTTTGTAAAAATAAGTAAGTATTTCTTCTATGAAAATAGAGTACAACCAAAATGGGACAATAAGGAACAAATTTTCACGGAATGCATTTGTATTTTGATAGTCCAGTCGTCAGAGAGTTGACCCCTAAATTTCATATGAACAAGCTGTATTTTGCAGTAAATATTAATTTTGAGACCTCAAAAAAGATGGAATTTTGTTTTAAAAAGTACCACTTTTACTCTCGGACTTCCCCCTAAAACCCCCATCGCAGTAGGGGTAAAAACGTAAAAAAATCGATTTATCAAAAATCTGTACACCATAAAAAAATGTTTTAAATAAAAAATGTAGCTGAGATAATTTTAAACAAAACTGTTTGTATAAATTTTTTGCTTAGAATGAACCGTTCTCTTAGAAACAACTATGCGACGGTAACACCATAACTCAAAGGCTTCTAATTTGTTGAGATTTTTTATTTTTGTTGTCCAGGTTTCACATCCATAGAACAAAGTGGACCAGACGTAGCACTTCAATACTCTTAGACGTGTGGTCAACGACAGACTTCTACTCTTGTTTGAAAAAAAAAGTTGGACTTGACCCACTGTTGCACTGAATTAGATGTCACAGTTTTCAGTGTAACCTTTAAGTAAGAAAAATTAAAGTGTAAACAACACCTGATTAAGTCGTTTAAATTACACAAATTAAACAAAACGTAAAAAATGCTTACATGATCAAAAAATAACAAAATGTTCCAAAAACACGATAAAACACACTTCTAATCTTCATATTGGTATTCGTCTCCAGATTCTTCATTGAACTCCAGTAATTCTTTCTGGTGTAATGATCTGGTATTAGTTAAAGCTAATAGTGGTAGATTCTTATAATATGGGTGATATATTGGCGGAATAAAAGGGAGTAACGATTTCATGTTAATATTTTTGGCTAGTGTAACAGGACGCCGTTGGTTGTGTAATGGTCTACGATTAACTGTGGTCAGAGATTATAAATTCCTGCCAGTTGTTTTCTTGGTTAGCGAAACTTCTCTATATTCCCCGAGATTACTAACTGATTCACTTACAAAGATTGAAAATGGATATCCCCTTTTAAATTTAATTTTCTGAATTTTAAGCCAATTAATGGAATTTTTTCTATTTGTAATGTTTGCTTTAAGATTTTTTGTAGAAATGAAATTCTCATGTTTTAAATGTACCACTTTATAGGGATCTCTTTTCTTTTTGGCACCTTCTATAATATTGATCCAATCTTCTGGTCCGTATATGAGTTTATTTTTGCTGAACCTTTCTACTATCCCAAAGTCTACGTCATTCTGAAGATAAGAATGACCTGAAATCATAAAACGTAGATATATTTCTTACACAGTCATTTCATCATCATGGCAAAGCCATAGACGCACCAACGAAACATTTATGTTACGGTTCTGCCCTCCACAACTATCACTGTATATAACAATTTTTTGGTGAGTCAGTGCATATTTTTTTAGATGCATTTCGAGAACTGATGCTATGTCTTGGGACCCTCTTTAACCCTCTGTTTCATCCCAAACATACATTACAGGTGGGCCAGCATTTATAGGATGGACACCGCAGTTATAAGCATACATATTGCGTTTATAGTAAGCTATTGAAGTGGTTAACTTAGGAAAAGGCAGAGCTTTGTGAAGATCGAATGTCAACGAGTAGGTACCGCAACGTTGAATTTTTATTGACTTCCTTCTGTAGATAACTTCTCATTGTTTCAGCTTTCTTCTTCTTTGTGTGCCGTGCTTGTATTCAAGCGTTGGCTATCGTCATATTGACAAGCTGATGAAATGATTCTCGGTCGGCAGCTAGATAAAACAGTTCCTCGACCGTTCGACCTGTATATTGTCTAATGTTACGCAGCCAGGACAGTTGTCTTCTTCCGACCCAACGTTTTCCTTTGATTTTGTCCTGAATGATTAACCGGAGTAAGCGATATTTAGGTCCTCTTATTATATGACCGTATATTGGTATATTTATGGCAATTTCAATGTCAACTTTCTTAGTTTAATCACTCTCCACCTTTAGTTTCATTGCCAAGAATCACACTTACTGCAAGTGTCTTTGCTCGGAGGTTTAAAGTGTAAATTGAATTTGGTATTAAAAACGTGGTAGTAATACTTTTGTTTAATAGGTGACTTGTTTTCTAATGCACACTTTTCTACGTATAAGTCGTACATCTTCTTGATTGTCAGTTCAGTGTTCAAATATTTACGGTTGAGGTTGTGTGTACGAGAATAATGACTCGAGAATGCTGGATAATATGTGGAATGCATGTGGGCTCATACATCAGCATCGTTTATTTTATTTTTAGCCGGGGCTCTTGCCCTTGCCTCAATAACGCTGTGGAATTCTTCCTTAACAAGACATCTTTCAACTCTTCCCCAGCTGATACAGTAGGTTTTAAGAATAAGTTTTTTACATATTTGAATACTCTCATCACCTGTATCCAGGAAGTATTTATATGAATGATTTTTAGGATCACCGTTCCCATTTCGTATACGGGATCTCACAGTTTTTGCAATTTTTATACAGCCACGCAAGTAGGTGTTTTGCTGGCTATAATCTCCTAAATGCCAAAACGAGTTAAACAATGAACCCCGTTTGTTTATATCAACTTTTTCTATACATTTTCGCCGACAGCGAGAGTCAAAGTCAGATAGGAAAACTTTACCTTTAACTACTTTTCCCCTGCTGGTTTTGTATGTCATGCCCCTGTTTCACAAAGCCTTCCGTGAATTACGCTGCCATTTTTCTGGATTTCTTAACCTCTTTTGGGTAGCCTGCTTGTTTTCAGGTTCGGTTTGTTCATTTAAATCCATATCACATTAACTAATAAAATTTCACAACCAAACACGATTGTAACAGATTTTAAACTGAAACATTTACAACGGCTTACATCGAACACAATATTATTACGTTTGAACTAATGCATTCATAGACGCAGATGGACTTGACTCACTGTTGCGCTGAATCATAACAAATTCTTTTAACAACAGTAATCTTATGCTGTCTACGGTATAACCCATGGAGACAGGACTTGGCTGTTTGTTGCATTGAACACAATGGCTTTAAGAGATAATAAATAGGCAAAAACATAAAAAAATACTGGACTTGGACCATTGTTGTTCTGACACACCCATTTGCGGCAAAATACAAAAACTGCATACAAAAACCGAACTCTTTACCTTTGAAACGCATCTTGATTTTTGTCGATAGCTCAGTTAATTCAAAAGATATCGAATTTTTACCGTCGAGCTGATTCAAATTTTATTGAACATTGATTTCTCACGCGTAACTGACATGCAAAATCGATGGTGGCTTCTAGCGTGTTATTTAAGAGAACGGTTCATTCTACGCAAAAAATGCCAAAAAATATTTCTGTTTAAAATTATCTCAGCTACAATTTTTAATTAAAACATTTTTTTCTACGGTGTACAGATTTTTGGTAAATCGATTTTTTTTTGCATTTTACCACCCTGCGTGAACTTTTTTGCATTTTTTTTGGGTCCCAAAATTAATACGCTCAGCAAAATTCAGCTTGTTCGTATGATTTTTAGAGGTTCAGTGGCATTTTCGTCTCTGACGACTGGAGTATGAGTATTAGTGTAACAAAACGCTACATACTGCAGGATTTATTTGCAATTTAGTCTTGTCTAAGAGGACGTTTCATGTTTAATGTTAACATAGTTTTTAAGTGATATGTTAATACTTGAATAAAATATAGAAATATATAGAACTAAGCTAATATAATCGTAGTTATTTATTTCATTATTTCTAAATATATTAAGTCTGACCTATATAAACCCGTTTAAATATGAAGTTTAGGTCAGGGGTTAGGTACTGTTACTTTTTATTACACTAGTTTAGATTCCAATCGTATCGGCACGTAAGAAGTCGTTATTCGACACCAGAAACCAGCATCGGCTGAACCGTAATCTGTTAAAACGAAAGTGAAAACCCCACCACTGGAGAGGAAGCTGTTGTAAGAAAATTAAGTCTTCGACGGACACGCGATCTCGAGGAAACCGTTGTGCTTTACATAGTTCTAGTGATCGCGATCGACGCGGTTGTGCATTTCGATTGTGCTTAGTTGTTTGTTTTCTTCTTACAAGTGGAGGTTTAATTGGATGTAAGTCTTTCTTTATTTGGTGATTTTTATTTTATAAATAAAACAACAATATATCAACGATCGATTTATTTCTGATAAGATCTCATAATTCCAGCATCTATTTTAAAGATTTGTTTAACTAATTATTTTGAAAATAACAAATTGGGAAATAAAAACAAATGTCGATGTTTTTTGCCCTAAAAGAAATTTCGTTTATTTGGAGTTCTGTTTATGTTAAATTACAGATCTTACATAAACACACCTTGGAAAAGTGTCTCATTATATTTTTATCTATAGCCTTATTTTTTTTAACTAATTAGATAATTAATAATATTTTTTTAATTTGCTTTAATTAAAAAAAAATGCTAAAGTTTCTATAAGTAAAAAAAAATAAAAAGCACTCCGACACTTCTTATGTAACAGTCGTTTCAGTTGAATTGGCTAAAGCTTTGCAAAGCGTCAAATTGTAGACTTTTAGTCGACTTGAATTATACATATTTGTATAATTTACAGGGTGTAAGTAAATACGTTTAGTAACAAATTTCAGCGAGTGATCCTACATGAAAACATAATGATAGTTGGTTATATAAACGTGTATCAGCAAATGCTTCTTTTCCGAAATACGGGGTGTTGAAATCTTTTCTACAAACTGATGATTTATGTATTGCTCTGAAATTGGTTGAGATGCAAATAAAATTTGGTAGGGTGCAAAAGGTAATTATTGCTCGCTTTTTGACATACTTATAATTCACAATTTTTACTTATCATTGGCACGAACACGGGTATTGGTCTCAATTTAGTTAATGAAAAAATGGTACGCCACTGAGATATTTCTTCTTTTTTTATATGAGGTGCCGTTTTTTTTGCATGCAAATAAAATATTTAAAAGCCTATTTTTCATTTTTTTAATACATTCTTAAAAGCTATCTAATAAAATAACATTAAATCAGAACAATAACAGAAAGTACCACTAATAAAATTAAGCGCAAAGCTAGAAAAAATGCTCAAAATGACCCTCTGAAGCGTGGCAATATTCAACTCTTATCCTCATTGATTGTCGTATTCGTGCAAAATTACTGGTGTATTTCTTATTTGCTTATGTAAAAGTGGTTTCGGTTAAATTGAATAGTGCTATTTTTAGTCCATCTTTCAAAATCATAAATTTGGAAGCATGCCATCCCACACATTTAATATAGGGCATCTGAATCACAATAAACACCAATATGGTATCGGAATGATATTTATTTTCTTAATATTTCCCTGTGAAAAAAGTCATTCAGATCCCATTTTCGTGATTATTCAGATTCAAATGCCATATATTAAATATGTGAGATGGAACGTTTCCAAATTCATGATTTTGAAAAATGGACTAAAAACCAAAACTTCAAAGCTCTATAACTCATACAGAGTTGATTTTTAAGTATTCGGACACCAAGCACTTTTAATCAGCATCATCAAAGCTCTCTCTTTGCAAAGTTTTAGCCAATTTAACTAAAACCACTTTTACATAAGTACATAAGAAAACCACCAGAATTATTTGTACGAATACGACAACTAATAATGCTGAACTGAATCTTGTGTCACATGTCAGGGAGATCATTTTAAACATCTTTTATGGTGTTATTTGTTGTTATATTAGGTAGTACTTGAGAATATGTTAAGAAAATGAAAAATTCGCGTTAAGATGTTGTCTTTTTTGCATAAAAACGGCGTGTCGTATAAAAAAAAAGAAGAAAGATTTTTGTGACCAATTAAACGAAGAATAAGAACAACGAGTTAGATTGAGCTGAGAGATGCGACAATTGCAGAACGGTACTCGTAAAACATTATCAACAGGCTAAGGAATCAAAATGTAAATGAAGAAGGTCAGACAGATATAAAGTCCTACTGGATTAAAATAAAGGAAGACATTGAAGCAGCAGCAAAAGATGAAATAGGAACAGAAATTTGTGCCTGTAAAAATCATTGGTTAGACGTTGAATGCAAGAATGCAACAAAAGAAAAAAAATAAGCCAACAGAAATATGCTTACACGACGAACTAGAACAACTGTGGAGAATTACCAGACAAAGAGAAGAAAAAAAGAGGATACACAAAAGAAAACAACAAAACCACCTAAATAAAGAACTTAAATATATAAAAAAATACAACAGAGAGAAAGAATTCAGAGAATTCTATAAGAGAGTTAACATCAACAGAAAAAAATTCAAGGCAATTGAGCGAAGATGTAGGTGTTTGTCCTTACACCTTTGTCCTGATGGCTTTGTTTGACGCACCAGTAATAGGTCGCTGGTTTTTTCCCTTGGGGAACAAGGTTTTTCCTTAGGGAAATAGGTTCACTTTATATATATATATATATATATATATATATATATATATATATATATATATATTTCTTTGAAGGACCACCCAGAAAACTGGGAAAAATGAAGATTCGAAAAGAACGTTTGAACAAATATATTTAAACAAATACAATGTATTTTAAACGCCGATAACTTGCATATGATACACACTTGTCGGTGATACAATATTGACACGAACTTATTAATATACCGACTGGTTTAAAACACTAATATGCCGCTGGGGCGAGTAGAGCCTGACGCTCCTTCAGTGCTGGAATTTGAACTGATACTGATGTCCACTCTCTCCCCTCAATCACAAACATTCCGAAATCTCCCCCCTGACCCCTCGACGTATTAAAAGATATGTTTATTTTTCAAATACCTTTAACTTTCAAATCATTGATAAAAACTACCTGATAAGGGTATTTGTCTCAACTTGCGGAATTTTGGAATGCGTCAGAGGGTAATTTGGAAAATACTAATCCTTTCATTGTTACGATTCTATGACGGTTTTAGAAACTTGTGTAGAAAGATATTTAAATGCAAGATAACGGCGCTTTACAGATTATTAGTTAGTATAAAGAAATTTTATATATCTAAACTAATATACAGTATGATACAAAAATAAACTAAATAATATGATACAAAAATAGACTAAAAATATTAAGTATTGTTGTTACGCAACAGCAATAACAAGACAGTGCAGAAGTCAGAATGGCGACCTATTAACAACAAGGAAAGATGTATTGAATAGATAGGTAGAATATTTTAACCAGGCACTTACTATAACAAAAAAGAAGAAGAAAATCTGGAAGACAAAAGAGATGAGGTAAGCAGAATAGACCAGAGGGAAGAGGAACCACCAACTATTTTTGTAGTTAAAGTTCCATTTAAAAAAATAGCCAGAAACAAATCACCCGGAAAAGATAATCTCCCAGAATAACTATATAAGGAAAGTGGTCACGATACAATAATGGCATTACTGCAGCATATAAAGGAAATATTGGCACAGAAACCCCTTCCCAATGATTAGAATATTGCAATACTTTGCAGCATACATAACAAGGGAGATATCTTTAAATGCTCTAATCACAGAGAAATTACGCTTCTAAATGCAGTGTATAAAATATTTTCCATAGTACTCATGTCACCGTATGTCACCATATGCAGAATGGATAGTAGGAAAATACCAGACTGGGCTACAAAGCAGCCTATGACTCTGTAAATAGAAGAGAATGTTTAAAGCAATGAAAGAGCTAATAGTACCAAACCAGTTGGTAAATTTAACAAAACTAACTTTTGGAAAAGTTGAATATAGAGTACGAATTCAGGGGGAACTGTCTGAACCTTTTACAACAAATAATGGGCTGCGCTAGGGAGACGCTTCTCCTGTATACTGTTTAATCTGGCTCTGGAAAAAATAATACGTATGTCACAAATCACAACCATTGGTTCAATATATAATAAATCAGTGTAAATTCTCGCCTATGCTGATGGTATCAATATTGTTGGTAGAACTGGAAACGCTGTACGAAAGGAGTACCACTTGTTATAAAAAACGACGTCATCGAAGCTGTGAACGAATTTGTATACTTGAGAGAGCTAAGAGAATTTGTACGACTAACAGATGCTATTTTCGGCTCAATATGCTTCTTAAATTCACAATTATCTCGAGAAATACAAAGATAAAATTCTACAAAACAATAATACGCCCAGTCCTAACATATGGTTCAGAGACCTGGACTCTAACAAAATGTAATAAAAACATTTTGGGATATTTTGAAAGAAAACTACTAAGGCGAATCTATGCAGCAGTGAATGACGATGAAGTGTGAAGAAGACGATACAACTTCGAACTTTATAGAATATACCAAGAACCAGATATCGTAAAACATATTAGGATAGGACGTCTGAGGTGGATAGGGCATGTAATACGGATGGAACAAAATGACCCTGCTAAAAAAAACGCTCCTTGACAGACCCAATAGTCAGAGAACGAAGAACAAGGTTCCTTGATAACATAGATAAAGACATAAGACATATGGGAATACGTACCTGGCGGAGGAAAGCGATGGATAGGTGGACTGGAGAGAAATTCTTGAGGTTAGGACCCACGCAGGGTTGTTAAACCATAAAAATGATAAACGAAGAATAAATAATTTGTAATTTGTAAAAAAATTAAAACAATTACCCGTATAAGCGCCAATAATGAATATAAAATTCTTAGTTTCATAAAAAATGCACAAGAATAACCTCCTAAAACTCACTAAATTTCATTTGCATATCCTCAACCTCTTTCAAAGCAATAAATAAATGGTCAGTTTGTAAGAAAAATTTAAACACCCCATATCTGGGAAAACGAAGCATTTGCGGACATAAGTTTATAGCAGACTGTCATTATTTTTACATGCAGAAGAAACAATTTATTTCTGGAATTAGGGCAATGAGAATTTTTGCAGCATATTCGTGTTCTCTGGGGTTCTCTAAAAACTAGGGCGCAGGTATTGAATAACACATTATGTGTCTTCACATATGTTTCATAATACTTTTGCTACAAATCTATCCTTAAAGGTTCAGCATTTTTACAAAAACGTCATCGTTGGCCTAATAACCGATATTGTTATAAATATAGTAAACACACAATCAATTCAGTTCTGTATAATATTAATTCGTTAGTAAATCATAATAGTCCATTTGTTCGAGATGTAATTATAGTTACTCGTAAGCTGTAACGTAATCATATAAATAAGTAATGTCATTGATAGGTTATTCCGTGTGTATATAAGTAACCAATGAACGAGATACATCACAGTTTAATACATTATTTAACTCCTGTGACAAATAAGATGTAGTTCCGTAATATACCATAAGATTTGGATATGCATCCAAAAGAATATATTCACAAATTATATATTATAGCCACCACGTAGCCCAGAATTTTATCCGCTTGATTTTGGTGTATGGGGCGCATTAAAACAACGTGTCTATAAGAATCCCATAAAAATTTGCAATCAACTATGGAAAGAAATAAATACCGCAGCAGTGTCTTTAGAACCAATGATGCTATTAAATATGAGACGATCTTTTGTGGAATACATTGACAAATGAATTAAAGAAAATGGTGGACATATCGAACACTTACTTTGACAAAAAGTTATGTTATTTAGTTTAACTATTTCTTAATTTGGTTTGTAAACAAAATGTTTTGATTATGACTCTAATTTAACATAAAACGTGAAATGTTTGATGTAAAATCCTATTATTCTGTTATTTTGTCAGATCTTATTATTAATTATCCTGCTGATATATTTATTTTATTTAATATTTCGTTAACTATTAACTTTAGTTAAAGATATTTTATACCAAAATAATTCAGAAGTATTAATGTTTTTGTCTATTTTTCCTTCGTTGCCTGGAGTAATTGCCTTAAATCAGAATTATGCAGCTGATTGAGTTGAAAAAAACTGTTCAGTTTTAAAGTTAATAACAGGTATACATTTTTTGTGTTAAAATAATATACCTTTATTATTTTTTAACAAAAATAGCGCTAACTTAAAGAGTAAAAAAGTTAAGGGCAAATTTATGCCACATATGTGGCATATGTGGCGCCCTCTACAAGCTACATTAAAGTGTGCATTAAATTATAGTTTTTCCTATTTAAAAGTTTCCAGTTGTAAATTTTTATACATAAATGTTTACAAACATGAAAGTTATAGCGAAAAATAAAATTTTAAATTTGCACTTTAACATCCTGTAGCTTTCTTAATATCAACATTTTATTAAAGCAGTTTGACTTAGTTTCTTTTTGTACTATTACTTAAGGACCACCCTGTATAAAAAATTCATTTAAAATTCAGATTGACATTAAAAATTTATTATAACAACAAATTACAATACCATTTGTCGCTGAAATTGTAAGATTTCTTTAAATTCATGAGGTACGCTACCTTTATTTACATTTAGAGCAAGTCTTTATTCAACCAAAGGCACCATTAGATATTCCAAACAGTCTTGCAGCATTGTCGATCGAAGTATAGATTTTATTATGCTCAGCTTAGAATAACGTCTCTCACACGTCCAAATTGTGACAGGAATTGTGGCAAATTTTACCAATAGTGGGTTAAAGACTGAAAATATCGATTTTCTATTATGCTCAGGCATTCAATCGAGTCAGTAGAGAGCTTTCGAATGTGGACAATTTTTACTTTTTCTTGTTCTTAAAAGTCTTACTTTAATTTTTAATTCTGAAAAATTCGAATCAAAATATTCTAAGGTGTATTTTAAATCTTGATTTCCTAGCTCATCTTTATTCAACGATATGATTTTTTGAAAACTGAATAAATTTTTTTTTTATTCTTGGTCAAACTTATTGTTTATTAATAATTATTACTAAATCGTTCGGTCTAAAAGCGTATAAAATACAAATAGTTTTAGTTATTTTTTTTTATTGTTGACTGTAGGATTTTCAGTATTGTTATCTAATCTAGTAGATACTTCACGTTTTCACGGAGTAAGAATTTCAATTTGAAGTGTCTTTTACTTTGGAATAAATATTGTTCTAAAGCTATTTTGTTTACTAAAGATTTCCGTGGAGGGGAACAACTCAAATGAGTCTACAATCAAATTATTTTAAGTTTTAATTGTGGCTTATTCCCAATAAAAATAGTAATTCCCCTAATTCTTTCAAAGTAAGCGCTAAATTTGAAACTTTCTATTCTGTGAAACTATAGTTTCACACAAATATCTAGGTTTGGTGATTAAAGTAATTTGCTAACTTTGACAACCAACTGCAGATTTTAATGTAGTATCCCTTTGCCCTTAGCTCTAGCTTGTGCTAGAGTTTTTTTTTAGTTAGGCCATCACTTGTATGTTCAATGGCTTCTATAATTGCTTCACTGTCTCAGCACGACAAGTCTGACGTGTTTCAGATTTCAAAGTCTTTACGTTATTACTTATAAGCTTCACAATCTCTTTAAAAATAGCATGCCTTAGTAAATTGAGGTAAATATATAAATAAACCGTTTGTGTTACACCAAAGAAATCGAAAATCTTTGGGTATTCAATATGATTTGCGCAAGCGGCTACCAATTCTAAATTAAGGCAATGAGCATAGCAATTAATATACAAAATTTTAATATTTTTCTCTTTACATCTTTTCTATACACTAATAAAGTTACCTGCATCGCTGAAGCCCCGTCAAAGAATACAGCTTAAACATTATCACAGGAAATATTCATATCATGCAAAGTAGAATTTATTATTTCAACAATGGTTTCTCCATCGGTTAAATGTAAATATTTTAATGCTACTAGCCTTCCAACTAGAAACGTACTACCTTTAGGAATATATCTAAAAACAATAGCAATCTGCTTATGGCGAGTGAATTACAAAAAGAAATTGTCCATTTACTTCCTTCTGAATATCCCTTAGAATTACATTTTTAAGAGGATGTAAAATATTATTTTGAATGTAGTTGCTATGATAAATGCAGTTTTTTGCCCAATTTCAAGTATGCCTTAAAGCTAAGGTTATATTTTTTAAGAAGTTGTACAATTTCTTCTTCTTCTTCTTCTTCTTCGCGCGACTAGGATTACTCCTGTTTGTCTGCCTCTTATTCTGTTTCAGTCGTTGTTGACTGTACATTATCTTTCCACCTTTTTGGCGGCCTTCCAACGGGTCTTCTGCTATACGGCTTGTTGTTTTTACAAATGTTCGCTAACTATCCGGTCCCATTCGATTTACATGTTCGTTCCAGTTTTTTTTCTTGTTTTTATCCACCTGTTAATATTTTGAATTTTGCATTGTTCGCGTATACTTCTGTTGGTTTGTCTGTCTCTTAATGATATGCCCACTATTGATCTTAATACTTTCATTTCGATATTGTTGATTTGTTGTTTCGTCTTTCTTGTATCGGTCCTTGTCTCCGCTGCATATGTTAGGATTGGTCTTACTGTTATCTTGTATACTTTCATTTTGCTTTCCATGGTCAGATATTTGTTTCTCCATATGGTTTCTCGGGGGCAACCACTTACTCTTGTCGCTTTTGATGCTTGCCTTGTGGTCTCTGTTCTTATATCCCTGTCACTAGTGATCTCTACTCCTAGGTAATTGAATTTCATTACTTGTTCTACAATTTTGCCGTTTATTTCTAGTTTGGATCTACGCGGCTTTTTACTGATCACTATACATTTAGTTTTTTCTACTGATATTCTCATATTAAGTTTGTTTGCTGTTATATTAAATGTGTGGAGCTGCCTTTGTAAGTTATCTTCGTTATCAGCAATTAGTACTGCATCATCGGCATAGCATAGTATCGTGAGTTTATGCGCTCCCATGTGGTATCCGTGTTGTGTTCTTACTTCGTGAATTATTTGATTCATCACCATATTGAATAACAATGGGCTGAGCGAGTCTCCTTGGTGGATTCCTCCTTTTAGTTCTATAAGGTCTTAAAACTTGTACAATTTCGAGAAAAAAATATTTTTCATTACATTCTTCCGTTTCTGCGTTATTTATAATGTTGTTATTTATTTATAACAAAAGTTTTACTTTTTAATTTAATATCTTGGTTATTTAGTATTAGTTAAAATGGTCACAGAATATTTTATTCTACAAATGAACGATGCCAATTTTTGCGCTCCTCGAAAGTTAATGTGGGTTACACGGCACCATCTGTAGCTACGCCTATGTGTAGGCCACTAAATAGTTCTCTTCCTTCCGATGCAGTATTGAAATATCTCGTTTAGAAATTGTCTTGCAACTACAGCGATATAAACGGGAGCCCCATCTTTTTGAAAAATTAAGTGTTATTTAACGATACGATAACAGTGGTCTTAGTAGAATTAATGTCATATTCCAATAAATTTGGAGACATTTCATCATTCGAAATTTGTGGTAAAAATAATGGTCCAACAATGTGACACAAAATTTTTTTTCAAACGTTAAGTTTCTATGGATATTGTCAATAAATCCTTTAGTGATCAACTCATAAAATTCGAAACGCTGATCCGAATCTCCTTCATATAATTCGTAAAGAAAACAAATTTTGTAAGGGTCAATTTGCCTTATTATAATATTCTTTAAACGGATATCCGCCGGACATGCAAAACATCTGATAATTTTTTGTACTAAGGTAAGTTCCATCGCAATGCAGAACAAAACAGCTACCATATTATGATTTGTTCCTTGCCGCCTTTTCGATTACCCTTTTGTATCCTATAGAACAACTTTATTGAAAATCTTTCAGTAGCGAGCCGTCATAAGTATGCAATATATGAGTATCGGGATGTAAAAAACAAACGAAAAATAATTTTAATTTAGTTACAATTTTTGCTAACAGTTTACAGAAACAAATGAAGCACTAAACCATTTATTTCTTAAATTTACCTGCTCTCGCATATTATTAAGATCTAGTTTTTTGAAAATTCGCCACCCAAAATAAAAGTAATAGGTACTGTGGTAAATACAAATGCATAACTCTTTGAATGATATAACTATACGACCCCTTTCTATTTAAAATTTTAAGAATAAAGAGTTGGCGCTTTGCGGATGTATACAAAATAAATATATCCTGCTAAAAATAAAAATTGACGGGTTCTCGCCTGTTTTTGATTTTTGCATCAATAAAGAAAACGTGGGTGAAAAGTTTTTACTAGCACATGCTGTATATTATTTATGTACATCTTTATCTTTCTTTCTCTCTTTCAGTAAAATTAATTATATGGTATTTATATAATTATTTTTCCATGGGGATTTTATGTAATATAAATACATATAAGTATATTTTATTTTATAAAGAAAACTCAAATATGTTAATTTTAAGACACATTTAAACTTATCTATCACCATCTTTAAAGGTTTTAGAAACTATGGTGTGGAAGTTGATGTTTAGTACTATTCCAAATAAAATAACTCTGAGATTGCCAGTTTTTCATCCTAAATAAACAGTTGAAATTTTAACTGGTATTTTAATTTACAAAAAAACTCAATGAAGAATTCATAAAGCGTACAAAATTTATAGGTATTTAAAGTAATTTCAATGACATTAATATCAACCGCAACGGATTATTTAAACCGCAGATATCACATTAATTACAATTTAAATCTATTTCCTGTGGTTCATTCACGAAGATACATTTCTTACATTATAAATAACCACTTAAAAAGAATAAGAGTTTTGTAGATAAGCCGTGGTGGTACGTTGATATATTGGCTACCTAGATATACAGATCTCTTAATTTTAGACATTATTCTCTGGGAAGTTATCAATCAAAATTTTACCAAATTCGTCCAAGAGACGTAGATAAACTTCTTGTCAGAATTTGGCAGACATATGCAGAAATTACTCCCTAATAACTAGGAAATGTAAATGATGGTGGATTGGTAGAGAAAAGTAGGATTTAAGCTAAAGTTATGTTTTTATGACAATCTGGTGATATAGATTCGTCTTTATTGACTCAAATCTTAGTTAATTTTTAAGTTTAAAGTTGTCACAACTGTGTTAATAATCAATAAATTTTAATAAAATTTTGATCGAAGCTATTCCTAGGAGTAACACTTTAAATCTGGTATCTTAATAATTTTTTAATAAAAAATCGTCAACAAAAATTATTGCAGTACGCCTTGAAAATTTAATTAAACATTTTAAATTATGTCACGAAGTAGGCCTTTTATTACAAAATATTTAAAAAAAATATTGGTTAAAATCGGTTAACAACTTTGAAATTTATAAACAACCTTAAATTTTAAAGAATTTTTTAATAAAAATATTACTCGCAAAAATTATTGCAATATGCCTTAAACATTTAAATAAACATTTTAAATTTTGTCACAAAGTAGGTTTTTTATTACAAAATATTTAAGAAAAATTTACTTAAAATCAGTTACAAACTTTAAATTTTATAGGGGTGTTTTGATATCATGACAGCTTACATTCAGGAAGTAGCCTTCCTGAATGTAAGCGTCTGTAATAAATAACCAATATACCAAATGAGAGGCTACAGATACAGTTAGGCCATGACAAGACTGATCTCTTCGTACTTAAGTAATCGAATCTACAGGGTTCGGATAGGACAAGTCCTGACCGAGCACATAACTACGGAGGCTGGTGTGCTATAGGGAGCAAGCAGTCCTGTCATCTCTACTGTTAACAATATACACCGAAGATGTTATAAGAATACCAGCCACACTACTCAGCCTTTGTGCAGACAATATAGTGATTATAAAGTGACACAGAAACTTTATTCATAGAATTCAACAATCTACTTATTGATTGATAACATTAAAGAATGGTGTATCCAATGGAAAATAGCTATAAATTCAAAGAAGACACAGGTAATCATATTTAAAAAAAAAGAGAAATCCCAAAATAACAGCTGTTTGTGTAAAATAATCTCATCAAATGGAAAAAAACCAAATTCCTAGGAGTCGTTATGAATCAAGGTTTAACATTCACGCAGCACGTGAAAACAACCATCCAGAAAACAGCAGCAATAAGATGACTCGCAGGTAGAAAAATAAAACTATAAAAAGCATTATACTCAAAATAATCACACATAAATTTCTCTCATGGGGATACATAAGCAATTCAAATAAAAAGAGAATACAAGCAGCTCACAATAATACCCTTAAAAAAACGGTAAAAATATGTCGCTGAACGCATTCTGTTCAGAGAAATGCAACAAGTAAAGGTAATATATAAAATGACACAAAATGTAAGAATTGAATTTATAGAATTAGAGAGTCACCCAAGCTCGACCCTGCGAGAGATAATAAGATAATAATACGTTTCATCGATGGAAGCACCAAAGACCAAAACAGCAAATCCTGGCAAACACATTAAGTCTGGATAATTCGTAGTTCTACCAACAGAAGAAGCCCCAGCACGCAGCACTGTATTTTTAAGACAACCTTAAAAAAATTAGATAAAACCAAAAAAACACGGCTTCGGCCACCAAAAAAATAAAAAAAATACTAACAAATAGGCGAAAGCTACTCAAAAAAATTAACAAAACCCGAAATTAACGGGCACGAAGGGCCCACATCCTCGTGGACCGAGTCGCTGAACTTCGCCTAGCATGGAGCGGAGACTCGAGGCCCGAGCAAGCAATTTCAGTTTGATGATACGTCACTAGAGCAAGAAGGAAAACAGCGTCTCATGCTAGACTGCATTCATCAGATTAGGATATAGTGTTGGAGTTCTTGTAGCCAGGACTTTCTCACGAAAAGCATTTGACTGATAGTAAGCCCCTATCGCGCATTAGTGCTATAGGGGGAAAGGAATAGTCTAGAGCACTGAAGCGCGGTAGAATTGATCCTGATTATACGAATCAATACACCTCACTCCAATGAATTGTAATAGCCGAATGCTAGTCTAAGGGGTGTGTAAGTCTCTCTGAGTTTAATCAAATTGCTTGCTTGGTTAATAATATTTTTACATTTTTTTTTCTAGTAATGGTCAAAATTTTACCCCTTTGTTTAAATTAAAGTGGAATTACTTATTTTCACCTATCACTGATGATGACCGATAAGACCGAAAACATTTTTTTGAAATTTTATTAAATACTTTTGGTATTTTTAGCATAAATTAAATATACCAATTATACAAGAAGTTTTACTTCCTTGTAAGTTTTTTAAACTATGGTATACAGCCACCCACTGGATATTGTCGCTTTATAAGTTAAACATTTTTAAGTTTATGTTTGTTTTCTGCTATACAATACGTTTTAGTTGATGTATATTACTTTACGTAAGACAGAAATGTGTAGATGACTATTTTAGAAAAGTAGTCATAACCAAATAAAACAAACCATGCCCATGTTACAGTTCTTCACTGCTGCACACTGACTGTGAAAAAGGAAAAGCAAATATTCACGCTCTCAAGAGGTAGCAAATGGTTGTTATAATCCTACACGATGTACAGAAAAAGGAAGTGTATTTAGAATTTAAAATAGTAATTAAGATTTTAAGATTGTAAACTCTAACATAAAACAGTTATTTTATGTTAAATTGTTAAGAACATATTTAACAAGAAAAACGTTTTAATGAATTATGTTTTGTAAAACACAACAAACACTGATATTAATTAAATGTTCTTGACTTGAAAGACTGACATAAAATTAATATCTATGAATAACTAAAAAAATACAAGTAATAGAACAGATTAAAGAGTTTAAACTAAGCTTAAATCAGAATATCTAAGAATGCATAGAATCAGGGTGAAACGAAAAGTTGGAAATACATAAAATATACATACAGTAAAAGAAAAAAATCAGATCAAACTTTCTAATTCGTATCAGATTATTTTTATAAATTCGGGTACAAAACTCAGACCAGAAGCTATAGATGTTTTTAATTTTTTACTTTAAACTGTGCTAAATAAAATTAATTCTAATATTCTGCCATTAAAATTATTGAGTTATCATTTATTTCCAAATCGACAATAGGTACACGAGTTCCCTTTGTCTTATTTACTAGAATTTTGAAAATGACAGATAAGTGTAATTTTAGATTAACATATAGTTAATATTAAATATTTAATTTGATTGAATTGTTTTATTTGACGTTTTAACATCCAGCACGGAAAGCAATTTCATTTTAAATAATTCGAAAACGATTTCCCAGCTAAAAATCGAAACTTCAAATGAAATACTTTTAATAATATTTGTGTTAATTTTCAGAAAATTTGATAATTTAAATGAAAATTTCACAAGAAACTAGATTTACAACCAGGTTATATATTTAACTTTTCTCTTCGTTAGGTTATTAACGATTTTATAATATTTATTTATTTTACCTAATATATAGTTGTTATGTAGTTTATCTAAGAGCCTTAATGCCTCAATACCAAGCCTCAATAAAATAGTATCAAACACATTGCATTGAAGTAAGCGCAAACATAGTTCAATTTTCACCGGATTTTGTTATTAGTTTCTTATAGTTATAATTTTAAGCCTTTTGTCTCGATTGCTGAATTCTACATTTGCTTTCTTGAGTAGATAGACCAGAGAATTGCGGATTTTCCCGTGATATTTGTTGATAAGGGTATTTAACAACTGCGTTTAAAAAATTTGGTGGTACCAATATGAATTTGAAACGTCATTTTTTACTTATAAACAATATATAAACAATGTAATATCGCTATTTGATTTTAAATACTAAATGTAAAGACCGCTAAATTATATGGAAAAATGACACAATTTTAATGAAAAAGCATAGAAAACACTTTAAAATGAGGGTTTCTAAATAGCTTCAAAAGTTGGTTTTTTGAAAATTAATAACAACTTTTCTAAAATTGCACAAAAAACTTTAATTTTGCTTAAGAATCAGAGCAATATTACAAATACTCAGCTTTAAACATTTCAAGAAGTTTCACTTAATAGTTATTGTAAAACTGAAATTGTTTATCTCAAAAAGGTTTTATCTACAACGTTATAATGCGTAAACTATTTGGTCTACATGAATGCTAAAAACACCATATCGAAGGAACAGGCTTATTTTATCAAATTAAATCATCTAATCGACGGAAATTAAGATAAGGATCGAGAAGGCAAGATCAGCTTTCGTCAAAATGAAAAAAATCTTTAACAGCCACGATATAAAATTGACAATAAAAGTTCGTTTACTAAAATGCTACGTATTCTCCGTTCTTTTATATGGCGTGGAGTCATGAACTGAAGCATCACTGAAGACATTCGAAGCATTTGAGATGTGGTGCTATAGACGCATGTTGAGGCTTTCCTGAATAGACAGAGTTACCAACGAAGAAGTACTACATAGAATGGGTAAAGAGTGCGAACTAGTCATAGCCATAAAACGTCGAAAACTAGAATACCTGGGCCATATAATGCGCAATGAACAACGATACAACCTACTTCGGACCATAGTTCAAGGTAAAGTGCATGGGAAAAGAGGTCCAGGACGAAGAAGAATATCCTGGCTACATAACCTGCGAAAATGGTTTAACTTAACCACTACCGGACTTTTCAGGGCAGCAGTCAACAAAGTCAGAATAGCCATGTTAGTGTCCAACATCCGTAACGGATAGTCACCATAAGAAGAAGAAATCATCTAATGATCAAAAAGTTTATGTTGTTAAATATTGTAAAACAGGTTTTCAAAAGTCCTACGATTTTATGTTTATAAACAATTAAAATAACTCAGACCCGATAACATGTAGGAAGTTTTCTATATTCGTTATGTTGGCAATTTTTTTAAATTCACCCTGACTTTATGTATAAACAATCAGCAATTCCAAAAGAATCATTTAAAAGATTAAAAGTTTGAGTTTGAACGAAAAAAAATCTAAAAAGGACCCTACATGATGCACTAAATATTAAGGGTTTAAAAGCTAAGCTAAGCTAAGCAATATTAAAAAATGACTTTATAAATTTAAATTTATAAAAATCGTAAAATATCCAATTTTTATTAACGAAAATTGATGTTTTTTTTTTTAATTTAGGGCACCTCGTCGTTTAGATCATAAAACTACATTTAATAAATTTGTAAATTGTTTATTTAACTAAGTAATTTGTTTAAACAATTTAAAATAAATATTTATTTTGCAAAATTTTGCTTTTCTCTTATTATTGTAAGTAGAAATAGTTATGAAATAATAAGCAACTTCAATATTTATGTATTATAGTTATAAATAATATCTTTTAACAATAAATTTTACAAAAATTAATTTTTTACTTGAAAATTAAAGGTATACGTGTTAATTTTTCTTAAATTATGCGTACTATTTTTACAACTACTTTTCTCAAAAACGTTTAAAATATATTTTACCACAAATTAATTGTTATAAACTTTAAAAACCTAAAAATAAAAATTATCGAATTAATCTGTATATATTTAATTTACATATAAAAATTTACATACTGAATTTTACTATTTTTAATTATATTTATACAAATTTACAACAATTATTTTGTTTAAAATATATTTGTAATGTTTTTCAGTACAGAAAGGTAATTGTAAAAATAATTATCATAATTCAATCAAAATTAACACGTACAGATTTGATTTTCAAATAAATTTTTTTTTTGTAAAAGTTATTTTTAAAAGATATTATTTATAACTATAATATTTACGTTACCTTTCTTTTTATAAACTTTTCTACTACTACTTAATAATAAGAAAAAAGTAAAATTTTGTAAAATAAATAGTTATTTTAAATTGTTAAACCAAATTACTGGGTTAAATAAACAATTTACATATTTAACCAATTGAATTTTTATAATCCATGATTAAAACCAAAAACATTGCGACTTTTATTTTCAATTTATGAATTGTTTTTGAAATAGTAAAATCGAGAAATAAAAAAAACTGCTAACTCGGGTTCTAAGGGCAGTAAGACCTTAATTTTTTTTTTAATTCGTGTACAAATGCCGAAATTTCGAATAATAAAAATTAACTTCCTATATGTTGATGCGTTGGTGCGATTGATAGTCAATGTATAAAGAAAGTGGCAGTTGTCATTTTGATCATCGAAAGGAAAGGTCGCGTCTCGATAGAGGGTGTCTTCGTGAGTTTGGATACCGGCATTGTGAAAGGAAGTTAGCAGAATTGTGGAAGGAGATTACAAGTGGATGAAAAGATATCCTTGGATCTAAAGTGGGCAGTTTCTGGAATACGTAGGAAATAGTTTGGTAGCACCAAGTTGACAGAAAGAGATCCTTGTGTCATTGAGAAGTAGCTGAGTGTTTTGAAGAATTAAATTTCAAGTGTTAATTGTTGGAGAATTGAGTCAGGTGTTTCGTACAGTCGTTGCAGGAGGATTTCAGATACGAGAAGAAGAAATCCGAGGCGAATAGTGGCAGATAACATTGCTGTGGAGCGTGGACGATTCTGGGTATGGTCCAAATACAATCTACGAAGGACATGTCAGTGATTTTCTGTTTAGAATTGAAAATTTTGTAACTGTGAATTAAGTTTGTTGACATCATTGTCGTTATCATTTTAACTCAAGAGTAGACTTCATTTGTAAAATGTTTTAAAGTTTTGTTTTTGCAATAAAGTAAATATTGAAAAATCAGAAAGATAAAAAGTTTTAAAGATATTCATTGAAATTGGCTTTAAATTGGTTTTGTCTTCAAAAAGACTTAAAATATTCTTTTTGTGTAAATTTTTTTGTATTTATTTACGCTGATTGATAAGATAACGGCAAAATTTGATAATTGTTTTATTCTTCTTTAAATAAAATAAAGAATACCAATGTTTTGTAACATACTATTTTTATTATTATCCTTTTTTCTCTATCCCGATATAGGACAACTAGGAAATCTTTGAACCCACACAACATAGGTTAATATAAGGAGATTTTTCACCCTGAGAACAATTAAGTTATGTTTTTGATTAATGCTCAATTAATCAAGTAAAAAAATAATAGCAAAATAATATATATTGTGACGATTAGGGTTTATAGAAAATAATTTATAAGTTATATACTACATAATATTAAGTATTTGATTATTTTAAGAAGTTAAATACTAGAGAATTTTATAAAAATATATTTATGTGAGGGCATTTTTAATAAATTAGCATATAATAATTGTAAAAAGTTGTATTTTAGTAGTTATCATTTTGTAGATATTTTTAAGTGAGCCATGTGCATAGGCAACCAAAAATACTCTCGGAGTAATTTGACAGATAGAAATTAATCATAAGGGAATATAAAGTGGGGTTATATAATATATTGTTTGAAATGTGTATTTTATTAAATTAGAGTGTTAGTTACTAATTTAATTATATATTCTGATCTGAAAAGCCTAAATGTAAACAAAATTATTAATAGAGAAGAATGGAATTCTCTGGATCTCCCGAGATGGCCATGTTTGCGAAATGGTTTGTTCCAGAAAATTCATACAAGTATGAAATAGAACAAATTGGAACATGATCTCTTACCAGATGGTTCTAGAAATCCAAAAACATATAAATACCCGTGATTTGGATTCAAGATGGCAGTTTTTGGAAGTTTTTAGTCAGAAGTCAGGCCAGTTTATTATGAAAGTTAGTAGAGTGAAGTAAATTGTTCAGAATTTTCAAGACAGTCAGTGAATCAGTTACAAATAGTCAAATTGTTTAATATAGTGAGTTAAATGAAGATTAAAAATTATGCATATATTTAATGCACATTTATAATTATACACAAATAATTATTGAAGATAAAAAAGGTATATTGGAAGAAATTAAATTATATTATGGTTGGAGATTAGTATAAATCAACTTATAATAATTGGATATTGGTATATTGAAAAGAAGAATAAATATAAATGCTGTTTGCTGGTTTGGTTGGTGGTGTATAAATGCTGGTGAAGAAAACTATATCTTAAATTGGTAGAAGCTGATAATTGGAAAAAGTAATTTCACAAAAAAACAAGGATAACTGAAGTACGAAGACATTCAGTGGTGATTAGAATCTATATACTTAGTGGAAAACAGTTCATTTAGGCATTCAGTGAAAGAAAGGTACAAAATTTTGTTAATATAATTTAGTTAGTGTCATAACAATTTCAATTTTGAAGATAGTTTGTTTAAATTTTAGATTGTCTATAGAATTTAATTAGTTTTATAAGAAAATCAGTTTAAAGATAGTTTATTTTAAATTTACATTGACTAGGTTAGATATATATGTGTGTTTCATAATAGTTATAATAAAGATAATTTAAAAAAGTACTTACAAGCTAATTCTTTGAGAACCGCGATAAAAACCCTATATATTATTAAAAATACTCATTGCTCATCATTCAAACAAAAAACACATCATAACAATTTGGCGCCCAACGTGGGGCTCTCTATTTAAAAGAATTAGTTTGGGAAGATAAGTGCTCTCATATAATTAAATTAATTTTCATTAGAAAGAAAAAATTATAGATTTTATTTTTTAATATATTTGAACAAGTAAAGTCTCAAAATGTCTCAAGGAAAGAAATGTACAAGAAGCAAAAAGAATGAAGAAGATGTGGAAGTAGAAACACAACCTATACAAGAGGAGAGTTTAGTTCAAGTTCCACAAGATACTGCAGAAATGAATCCAGAAAGAGAGGAAAATGTCAATATGGCAGCTTTGATGTCATTAATGATGCAGATGAACAAGACAATGGAAGAGAATATGAAAAAAATGGAAGAGAATTCAAAAGAAGTCAAAGAAGACATAAAAAAAATAGAACAGAAAATGGAAGAGAATACGAAAAAAATGGAAGAGAATTCAAAAGAAGTCAAAGAGGACATGAAAAAAATGGAACAGAAATTGGAAGAGAATTATAGAAAATTAGAAAAGAAAATAGAAGATAATAATAATAAAATTGTAAAACAAATGGAAAAACAAATGGATAAAAAACTTGAAGCTGCAGAGAAAAAAGTTGCAAATGAAATAAAAAGTATACGGAATGACTACAAGAAAAGGATAGACAATGAGAGGACAGAAGTAAAGAGGATTATTCAAGATAATAAAATAGATATAGAACAGAAAATAGAGTTACAGAAATGTAACTTAGAAGAAAAAATTAACGAAGACAGGAGAAACACAGAAGAAAAATTAGACGATATACAACAAAATATCCAAATAAATATTAATCAAATAAGAAATGTGGAACAGAGAATAGATGATATTTCACAAATGAGAGACATAGGGAGACCTTACTTAAATTTAACAAATGAGACTGGGATTAAATTCTCTGGTAATATAAAAAATTTGCATCCTAGAGTATACATAAATAGTTTAAAACATAAATTAAGATTTGTGAATAATATTAATGATATTAAAGATTATATTAGAATGACATTAAATGACAGTATTGAAAATGATTTAGATAACTTTCAAACATTTGAAAATAAATTTTTAAATTATTATTGGGGTGAATTAGAGCAAGCAAAGTTTAGAGAAATTCTATATTTTGGAAAGTATAATCAAAATTTAAAATCAAATATGGTAGATTATGCATTGAAATTGATAACAGTTGCAAAATATTTAGAACCACCACTTAGAGAGGATGAAACAGTCTTAAATGTATCTAGACATTTTGATGCTGATGTTGTGCAAACCGTAACTGTACAAAATATTCAAACAATAGATAGTTTTATTAATTTTATTCAAAGAATACAAAGAGGCAATATGACAAGTAATAATAACAACAGAAAAAACAACAATACTTGTCAATATAATAAAAATGATAATCAACAATATAGACAATCATATAACAATAATACTAGGTATGGTGATAATTTACAAAATTTTAATAATACTAACACTAATCCAAATAGACAGAACTTTAATAACAATACTAGTTATAATAGACAACATTTTAATAACAGTACTAATAATAATAGACAAGATTTTAACAATAGAAGAAATACAGAGCGACCTAACTATAACAGACAGGTAAATTGTGTTCGAAGGAATAGAAGCTGCGAAGACAGGGAACAAAATAGTACAAGGCAGGAAAATGTGAGTAGAAGTCATAGTAGGGAAAGACATAGGACATCAGATCCAAGTGGTCAGATACAATCTGACAATTCTAATAATCAAAATTTTGTGCAGTAAACTTTCTGAATTACAAGTTAGGCCATTGCTATTATGAAAAACCTTCTGAATTTATTTCTTTAGATGAAGAGAAAATTATTGAATCTATTAATTTAATTTATATAAATGCTTTGGCCAAAAATAAAATGATTAAGATTATGATAGATACTGGTTCAGAAAGTACTTTAGTCTCGGAGAATTTTATTTTTAATACATTAAAACTATCAGATATAATAAAGATTCCAAAAATTAAAATTATTGGTGCAAATAATAAGAAGTTGGGTGAAATTGATAAACTAGCCAATTTTAAAATTAATATTCTTAATAAAGAAATTAATATGCAAGGATTTATTGTCAAGGATTTATGTGTTGATATATTAATGGGAATTGATGAATTGGAAAAGAAGAAAGTAAAGATAGATTTTGAAGAAAAAATGGTAACTTTGGAAGGGCAAATAATTAAATTTATGCAGAAAGATGAGGTAGAAGAAGGAATAAGAGTTGATAGGATATTATTAAAAGAAAATAATGATGTTTATGAAGAAGAAATGTATTTTGATGATAGGGAAATGTCCCAGAAGAATGTAAAGAATAATTATTGTAGTGAATATTTAAGGAATGGAAATTTTAAGCAGATGGATGCCTACGAGGCGGAGTGCGTAAAATTGGAAGCAAGGAATAATGAGTACATAATGAAGAATAATTTTATTTGTAAAGAAGAAGATATAATGAAAGTTTTAAATTGCCCTGAAGAATATAAATCAATAGTCATTTCCATATTGCAGCAACACAAGGGACTTGTCAATAAAGAAAATAGAATTGCACAAAATTATATCCATAGTATAAAAGTTAAAGAAGAAAAAGATTTTAAAACAAAATCATACCCAATACCATATAAATACAGAGAAGAAGTAAACAAAACAATTAATAATATGTTAGAAGATGGGATCATTGAGAAGGCAGACACACATTTTATTAACCCCATAGTAGTAGTACGAAAAAGATCAGGTGAAATCAGGTTATGTTTGGATGCAAGGAATATTAACAAGATTACTGAAAAGCAATTTGAAGCACCAATGAGTATAGATGGAATATTAGGAAGAATTACAGGAATGTCATTTTTCACTAAAATTGATTTACAGCATAGCTTTTGGTTAATACCTCTAGAAAGAAAAAGTAGACAGTATACAGGATTTAAAGTAGTACCATTTGGACTTCAATCATCTTGCAGTGCTCTATGTAGATGTCTTCATGATATTTTGGATCAATATGAACATTTTGTAATTCACTACATTGATGATATATTAATTTTTTCTAAAACGGCTGAAGATCATGAGAAACACCTAAAAATTATAATAAATAGATTAGACAAAGTTGGACTAAAAATAAATCAAGAAAAATGTACATTTTTTCAAAAAGAAGTCATATATCTAGGTTATAAACTTAACACTAAGGGAATCGAAATGGATCCAGAACGGACACAAGTCATTCAGGAATATAAAACACCACACAATTTAAGAACTTTAAGAGGATTTATTGGAATAATTAATTATTATAAAAGGATGATACCAGATCTAAGTATAAAAGAAATTCCATTACTTGAACTACTGAGAAAAGGTGTAAAATGGAGATGGGATCAGAGAAGAGAACTAGCATTCCAAGAAATTAAAAACATTTTTCTGTCAAATTTGAAAATATACTATCCTGACTACACACAGCCATTCATATTAAGAACAGATGCATCAATAGAGAGATTATCAGGGGTATTATTACAAATACATGATGGGGTCGAATACCCAATACAATTCATTTCAAGAATCACAAAGCCACATGAAAAGGGTTACTCAGTTTCAGAATTAGAACTAGCAAGTATAATACACTGTGTCACAAAATTAAGATTTTGTTTGTTGGGTAATGAATTTACAATAGAAACAGATCACCAAGCTTTAACGTCTATATTAAATAACAAATATGGAAACAGTAGAATACATCGGTGGAGTCTAATATTGAGTGAATACTCATTTGAAATCAAATACATTTCTGGAAAATCCAATATAGTGGCAGATGCTTTATCAAGGTTAGAAAATACACCACAAAAAGGGCAGCGCACAATAAAAATTGGATTAAATCAATTAGTAGAAAGTACAGGATTATATTCTAAAGAAGAAATTATAAGAGATCAGATCAATTTGAGTGAAAAACAAAAAGTCCTTAGGAAAGATGGGGTATATTATAAAATAATAAATGGCATAGAAGTATATGTAATAACTAGAACTTTAGCAAAGAAAATATTGAAAAATTTACATAACAATTATATGCATATTGGTTCAAGAAAGCTATGGATGCTATTTAGGGACAATTATTTTGCAAAGAATGACATAAGTATAGCAAAAGAAATTACTAACCAATGCCCAATATGTCAACTAAACAAAGAAAAGAATTTAAAAAAAAACTTACTGATAGATCCATTTCATAGATAGATGGTAGATTTCATTATTTTGAATCAATTTGACATCATACTTGTTGAATTTGTATATATGGAAATTAATTTGTACCCTAATAATCATAATTTGGGGTTAGATACAGAATTAATACTATAAATGTCTTTCTAAAAATAATATGGAAAGTGTAAAACTTACGATTTATATAGATGAAAGCCTTGTGAATAGAAATATTGTCTATAAATAAACAAAACACCATATCGATTATATTTTTAATTAAGGTTATATTTTATTCTCTGATATCGTATCCATTGCTTCATTTGACATGACAGTTTGACCATAGCATAGCCGAACTGTGATCCGTTGTTCTCTGTTTTGACATAGACGGCGAACAGGGATGTATTTAACACATTTTAAATAAAAAAAAATTGATTTATTAAATTTAATAAGGTATGAGAAAATTAATATTTAAAAAAATAATAAGTAAATTATTTATTTTAAATATTATTTTTGGGGTATTGTGACGATTAGGGTTTATAGAAAATAATTTATAAGTTATATACTACATAATATTAAGTATTTGATTATTTTAAGAAGTTAAATACTAGAGAATTTTATAAAAATATATTTATGTGAGGGCATTTTTAATAAATTAGCATATAATAATTGTAAAAAGTTGTATTTTAGTAGTTATCATTTTGTAGATATTTTTAAGTGAGCCATGTGCATAGGCAACCAAAAATACTCTCGGAGTAATTTGACAGATAGAAATTAATCATAAGGGAATATAAAGTGGGGTTATATAATATATTGTTTGAAATGTGTATTTTATTAAATTAGAGTGTTAGTTACTAATTTAATTATATATTCTGATCTGAAAAGCCTAAATGTAAACAAAATTATTAATAGAAAAGAATGGAATTCTCTGGATCTCCGGAGATGGCCATGTTTGCGAAATGGTTTGTTCCAGAAAATTCATACAAGTATGAAATAGAACAAATTGGAACATGATCTCTTACCAGATGGTTCTAGAAATCCAAAAACATATAAATACCCGTGATTTGGATTCAAGATGGCAGTTTTTGGAAGTTTTTAGTCAGAAGTCAGCCAGTTTATTATGAAAGTTAGTAGAGTGAAGTAAATTGTTCAGAATTTTCAAGACAGTCAGTGAATCAGTTACAAATAGTCAAATTGTTTAATATAGTGAGTTAAATGAAGATTAAAAATTATGCATATATTTAATGCACATTTATAATTATACACAAATAATTATTGAAGATAAAAAAGGTATATTGGAAGAAATTAAATTATATTATGGTTGGAGATTAGTATAAATCAACTTATAATAATTGGATATTGGTATATTAAAAAGAAGAATAAATATAAATGCTGTTTGCTGGTTTGGTTGGTGGTGTATAAATGCTGGTGAAGAAAACTATATCTTAAATTGGTAGAAGCTGATAATTGGAAAAAGTAATTTCACAAAAAAAACAAGGATAACTGAAGTACGAAGACATTCAGTGGTGATTAGAATCTATATACTTAGTGGAAAACAGTTCATTTAGGCATTCAGTGAAAGAAAGGTACAAAATTTTGTTAATATAATTTAGTTAGTGTCATAACAATTTCAATTTGAAGATAGTTTGTTTAAATTTTAGATTGTCTATAGAATTTAATTAGTTTTATAAGAAAATCAGTTTAAAGATAGTTTATTTTAAATTTACATTGACTAGGTTAGATATATATGTGTGTTTCATAATAGTTATAATAAAGATAATTTAAAAAAGTACTTACAAGCTAATTCTTTGAGAACCGCGATAAAAACCCTATATATTATTAAAAATACTCATTGCTCATCATTCAAACAAAAAACACATCATAACAATATATATATATATATATATATATATATATATATATATATATATATATATATATATATATATATATATGTATATATATATATAATATAATATAACTTTAATTAAAATATCTGTATGTCTATCGTGGAGTATATATACATATAATTTTTATTCAATAAACTGAATATTAATAACAGACACACCCCCAACTTAATCAAGCAAATTGGAATCAGTCTGCAAAAACATCATAATTGTCAGAGAAATCTATTTTTATTAAATTTATTCCGCACAAACTAACCAAAAAAATAGTTTCGCCAAATTAATTTCATGCCGAATTTGTCTTATTCCAGAATACATTTTTCCTCGAAACCTATTATTTATATTACTCCCAAAGTTCGCTTTCCCAGTTCTCTGATTCGTAAACAGCAATTATGTAACTAAATAATTTATATCAAACTAAACAAATTTACTATTGTTTGTAAATTAGTAAGTAGTTTTAGAGATGTGTTAGCTTTAATATTAAACAATAATACTCTTCTATTTGTTTTATGTATATATAAGCAATAAATTTAATATTATACACCAGTCCCTGATAAAAATAATTAATAATTTCTTATGTGTAACATGTTCAACAATATTATTTACTATTTAAAAATGTTTTACCGAAAATTAGACTTTTAAATTAGCGTATTATTAAGCGTAAAAGAATGGAATAGAGTAAAATAGAAGAACAGAAACAAAGCAGGAGGAAATAAAACCTCAAAAGAAGAAACAGGCAAAAAATTGAATTTTGACATTTTCTTAATCTAATTTTCAAATATATGTTATATGTTTTTTTTATTTAATGTAACAATATTCGCAAAGGTGATGAAATAGAAATTAACGAGTTGCCTTAAGTTTCAACGTTTTATTCCCTTCATAATTTATTTCCTCCTAACTTGTCTACTTCACGATCTCTCTTATTTTTATGCATTCCTTATCCACACTATCTGGTTACAAATTGCAGAAAGTTTTAAATATATTTTGAAGCTTTAATTTTACATATTCAAAATAAACGACCTAAATTCCTTTCAAAATGGTAAATATTGTATTTATATGGATTAGGCCACAATTGATTGTAATAAATATTATATTTTCGTTTTGCATTTGGCGTTTCGATTTCTAATTCAGAAATCGTTCTCAAAAAATATTTAGGAATTAATATCAATCTCAACAGTCTTCCGGGCTGAACCGCTTCAATTATCATTGCGCCCAGCTTTCGACATCCTCTTCGATGTCTTCTTTAAGGCTTTCGACGTCTCAGTCTTCCGTACCCCCAGATGCTACTACCAAATGACTAATTAATGCATTACTAAGTAATTATGCGTCAAGAAATGCCTAATTATCTCTTAAGTCTACAAATATATATTTATAAATACAAGACCATTTTTCAGTCTTGCGTGTAGCAATCTTGCACTTCATTTAAACCTTACAAAATCCAAAATCCAGTTGTGACTTGAAGATTAAAGTTTAGTAAGGTAATGATGCATATAATTATTTCAACTGACGAGAACATCATTAACACGATATGTTTTTCCGAAGAAGCAATATTTACATTGTGTTGGAATGTAAATGGCGAAAATTTGAGGTATTGAGTGAGGTAAATCCACACTGAATTCGTGAAAACCATACTCAAAGACTACAAAAACTAAATGTATGGTATGATTGGGTATAGTGGTTACTCAGGTAATTAAACTGTTTTCTATAAAACGATGTTATTTAGACTAGTAAGTATTGAGTGGCTTCGTCGTTTACTGGATTTAAATAATAAAGATTATTTTTATTGGGGATACTTGAAAAGTAGAATTTTTAAAACTAAACCAGCAAGTGTTGGATAGCTAAGACAAAGAAATATCAATATTAATTTCTAGAGAAACATAAAGAAATGTAATACACGCATTTTACCATCGTTTAGGATATTTTATTAGGTAGGCAATTATCTAGCAATGTAGTTAACTTTTAATTATTATGTTTAAATTTAGTACACATAGTTTAAATCAAATCATGTATTTTGGCGATTAGGTACTTCTAGGCATTTGTTTTATCTTTTAGAGATATTGCTGACTACATAAAATCGAAAGTATAGTATACGGTTAAACTATTATTGAATCTGAGTATTTAATAAAGGTAGATACAGTACACAGGCTGTTGTATTAAAAAAAAACAAAGTGGCTTGTGATATGAGAAAAATGGTAAATCTGATAACGCTACAAACTTCAAATTTCAAATTGCCATATTGCAAAATAAGTGTATCCCTGTTTTTATATAATTCGGGTCATCCATTTAAAAGATAATTAGGAGTTTCCAGAATTTTGGTTCACACTGTATAGAAGAAAACGCTATGGAAATAGCGTTTTATATAATAGATTTTTGCAAAAAAAATCAACTACATTAAATAAATCAATAAATAAATAAGTAAATTAAAGTACAAGCTTATAACATAAGTAAACAGGAATCAAATACAAACTATAAAACACATTTTTTATTTACGTTACTATTTACAAATCGGACATCATTTGAAACATGTAATTTTACGCGTGAAAAAACATATTTCTAGTTTAGGATGCAGACCTAACTGATTCAGTACCGCTGACAGTTTGAACATATCCAAATCAAAATTTTGAAGTAGGTAAACTATATTCACAATTATTCAGCATTGTTGTAACTTTATGTTATAAAATTTAGATTTTTTACATTTAGCTGCTTTTGATCTATAATTAAAAATACGCACGTCTACTCTTAGACAAGGCCAAATAATAGAAAAAAGAACAAATATTTCATTTTATCATTATGTTTTTTGCCTCACAACTGTGAACAACTGATTTTAAGTCGTTAATAGGTCGAACGTCTCTGTTAAGGAAGATACTTAAGTGGCTATAAAATAGAATTTTAACAGGTTTAAACAAATATAATGCTGCATTGGTCTGATAAATCAGAAGATAAATACCTCTATATCAATATTTACTATACTTAGCAGATATCTTTATAAATATGTTAGTAGAGAAGTTCCAGGTATCTATAATAGACCTAATGATTTGTGGGTTTACAATTTGTAACTCATAATACTCATAATCTGGCTTATTCAAAACTATCATAAGCTAAAAGTACATGTATTAGAGATTATGTAGAATTTATTCTAAATTCGTATAAATTCTTTTATGTACAAGGTGAATTAGAATGTTAAAACAAATAGTTTTAAAACAAACCATTAAAAATATGAATTTTACACTTACATATTAGAACAACAGGCTCTTATGTACAATAGAAAGAAGTACAATACATTCTTTAATTTCATAGGAATACCAATCAAATACAGAAAATTTTCTAGAGCGGTTCTGCCAATGACAGTTGTCTTGTCGAAAGGTTGGTGTTACCATTAAAACTAAAAACGTACTGTACTTCGTAGGAGACGTACGAATTTTTTGTGGTAATATGCAAGTTAAAAAACTATATTTTTTATAGTTTCTTTTATAACTCTTAACACAGCTTACATCTCAGAATGCTGAAGCTCTAACGCTAATATATTTTAAATTCTTAAAAGTTAAATAACTCTTAAACTACTCTTTAACTAAATAATTCTTAAAAGTGTAATATAAGTTACATAAAGATTATACAATAAATTATATAAAGAGGTAAAACTACAGAACATTTTTTAAGCTGAACAGACTTTGGGTCACTTAACTCGTTGAGAAAAAGTAAGTCGCTTTAACTCAATTACTGGTAAACATTCTGCTATAGATCTTTCTATATGTGAATTATCGCTAGCTCCAAACTTAAACTGGAGAGTACTACATAATACTTATAATAGTGATCACTGGGCTATAGTAATAAAAAACTACACTTCGTATAAAAATAATGAAATAGCCTTTACAGAACAATGGAAAATTGGAAAAACATATTGGGAAAGTTATCAAACTAATATTAAAACTTCAACAACAATTATGATACAAGCTGTAGAAAAAACTGTAGAAATGACAAGTGAGCCAAACTCTAACCAAACCACCACCTCTACCTCATGGTGGAATTAAGAATGCCAAAAATCACTAAAACTTTGAAAACTTTCATTAGAGTATTACGAAAGTATAATACAAAAGAGAACACTATGTGTCTTCAATGGACGATCATCTCCTGCATCTTAAGTTGGGAACAATATTCACAGAATTAAAGGTACTCCATAAAATTACAAGATAAACTCCACGGGCCACGAGGACTAAGCGCTGGCCCCTGATGCACTTATTCTAATTTCGCAAAATTAGTATAAAATTTATTAGTTTTTTTCACATTATTCTTACCAATATTTCTTACATCTTACTAACATATTTTACAATCCTCATATATTCACTGGGAACTGCTTTTTTTCATTTACCATCTTCATCGTCCACCAAAAAACCTCTCAAGGTGTTATATTAAGTTCAATAAATAACATCACCATCCATACATTTGTTTATTTTTTCTATATTTTTCCATTAACTGCTTAATACTAAAAATTTCAGTTGTTCATTTGCCCTGTATAATTCGTATTTCTGAGTTGCGTATATTTTTTGCATTACTCTATTTTTTTCCTATCAATTACTTTTTTCTATATTTTAAAACCATGTTCTGCAATTTATAAATTTGGCAATAATTGTTTAGATCTATAGACCCATTAGCTTACTGGTTCCTATTTGCTGAATACTTGCACGTGCCATCATCGTGACGAAGTTCTTCGCCTTTTTATACTTTGTGTAGTCGTTAAAGCAACTTCTTAGTTTGTAAGTCTTGTAACCATTGTTTTATTAGTACACTATTAAATAAACCGACATAGAAAAATACGAACTGCAAAAAAAGCGTGGTTTGAAGAGAAACATCTGAAAATTGAAAAAGAAGTACGATGTATTTTACTTACACAAGAAGATAAAAGAGGTTGCTGGTATACTCAATTGCCATGATTACTGTTCTAGGGATATCTTACATATTTTTAATTCGGTAGTTTCCCATGCTTTCCGCATTTTCACGCTGTTGATAATCTTTTATTCATCCGCCTTTTCCGCGAGGTATTTTCTTGCCTAAAAGACACGAAGTTGCCCTTAATCCCACCAACTCATCTACTCCAAGCTGTTGGCTAGTAGTAGGAAACTACTTATATGATTTTATACTACGCCTAAAAGTCGGGCTGCTACTCAATTCGGTGTAAAACTTCGGTCAACATATGAGTTAATGCGATTGGTTTTACAAGGGAAAGTGGAAGGATCAAGAGGACCGGGTAGGCGACGTACGTCCTGGTTAAAAATTTTAAAGCGATACAGTGAAAAAACAATAATAGAACTAATTAAAACTACTGTAGACAGAATAAAATAGGCCATGATGATCGTCAATGTACTTAAAGGATGAGGCACTTGTAGAAGAAGATAATCCTGTCGATAAAGAAGGTAACCTTTTCATAAAATATATCGATAAACTAAAAATATGGAAAGAGATCATTAAATAACTACTAAGCGATGAACGAAAAGGAAAATACCATAAAATGGTGCTACAGGTCTCACAATAACAATGGAAGAATTAGAAAATGCAATAAAAATAGCCAAAAACAGACAAGTTACATGATAAGATAAAATACCAACAGAAATACTTAACATACATGGAAATAAAGGGAAAAAATTACTTCTTAGCTTTTTAAATAAAGTATACAAAACCAAAAAAAATACCAACAGCTTGGCGTAACTGTCTATTTATGATGCTTCCATAAAACTAAATGCTAAACAGTGCTCTAGCTATAGGACAATTAGTCTTATAAGTCACGTTTTAAAATCTTTCTTCGGATAAATCACTCCAGAATTTATGCTAGAATTGAAATAAAAAATCAGTGATAAGCAATTTAGTTTTCTTAATAATTTTGGAACCAAGGAGGCACTATTCAACGTGCAAGTGCTGGTTCAGAAGTATAGAGATGACAATCATCGGTACTAAATACATACGGTACTGAAATAGAGAAAACGAAGAACATTAATAATATCAGTTCAAACAAACATAACAATTGGGATATGAGCAAAGAGATAAAAATCTGTAATGAAACGGTCAGAACAGAGTTCTTCCTAACAAAAAAAGTATTTTATGGACAGAATATTAACAATAACCTGAAAATAAGATTTGTCACTATTGTATGGAGTTAAAAGCTGGAAGCTCACCAAATCGCTACTATATAAACTTCAAGCTTTCAAAATGTGGGTATATTGGGTGCTGCTAGTGCTGCTGCGCATATGCTGGGTGGACAGATTGACCTGTAAAAATCCGAAAATTGAAGTATTTTGCCCGTGTCATGCGACATCCAGAACGTTATGGAGCCCTGAATCTTATTATTTAGGGCAAAATATGTGGCAGAAGGAATCCCGGTCGAAGAACATAATGGCTTCGTAACCTACGTGAGTGGTTTAATCAGTCTTCGTCATCCCCTTTCAGAGTTGCGGTAAATAAAATTATGATAGCCAATATAATAGAAGCGTTCAGTAATGGACGTGGTACGGAAAGAAGACGAAGAAGAAGAAGCAATTAAACTATTTCTTTCAGTCCATTTTGGTGCATTTTATCGACCTATATAATATGTATTAGAGTAGTTGAAATAACGAGTATTAAATTTGTCAATATTTAAAAGTTCCTCTACTACAAACGAGAACATATTTGAGTTTGAGCCAATCAAGCCGTATATTTCAGAATAAATTTATAATGTTTAGTTATAACTTCTTAATTTGTCGTACTTATTTAGTTTTATATTTAAACAGGTGTTATACGATGTTAAATTCCTTACGTATTATACTTAGCATTACTTCTCTAAACCAGGCCATAAATATTCATCTTAGTTCCGTAAAGAGGTGTATGTTACAACAGCATAATAAGCGAAAGCCATAAAAACTTTCAAGTGATTATAATAAATCTTTTATTGTAAATGACTGTGGTTGAAGAGATATAATTTGTCCTTGGCAGAATCTCCTACATCTCACTACAGTGACTAAGGAATTTTAACGTAATTGCATTTATTGGTGCAATAAATTGCATTCTGTAACCTGATAATAATCTTGTAACATGAATATTCGAACTAATCTTCTAAATCAGAAATTGTAATTGGGTATTGGTAAAGATTACTCCTGACATTTGCATAAAATATTCTCATACTACATAAATTCGAAAAAGAAAATTATATTTGATGACTATTTATGATTATATGAAAATATTCATGCAAATCTGTAATTTCTTCGCTTCTAGTTGTGCTGAGCATCATTAAGTAAAAAAAATGAACCATGTGTGGTTTAAAATTACTTCAGTCACTATACAAATTTTCTTTTCGATTATTCGTAGATATTAAACAAGTATTGTAATCATTTTAAGCGAAGCCAAAGAGTAGTAGTACTTTAATATAACCTAATAATAGTCTTCAAAGTATTAACATACATTAAAATACCTCAGACAATAACCAGAATTAATTCTTCCTTTTCTTCTTTCTATTTATGAGTAATTCTGTATGATCATTGGAGGCTTGTTACCTCTATGGAAAGTTACTCCATCTTTGTTGTTGTTTGTTTGGGTTTATATGATTGCGGACACTAAATCCATTCGCCAATCGTACAATTTTTACTCATTTTTCATTAGTCATTGTTTCTTATACAATCTTATCCTAAATCTATTACTAAGTAGTATTGATCTCTAATACATAGTCGTTTTTTTTTGTAATTTGTTTCTAGTTTTTTTTTCTATCAGGTGCTTTTTAGTTATTTATATATAAAATAGGTGATGAGGTCCTCAGAGTTCCACAGCAAACTCTTCTGCAGCTATCTACTTAATTCAATAGCTACTTTACTGTGGACTGTCCAAGTTCCTCATTTTTTCTCTTTTTTTATTTTTTTTTATTTTTTTTATTTTCATTTATTTTTTTTTTTATTTTTTTTTAATTATTATTTATTTCTTATATTTTTTATTTTACTTTTTTATTTTTTTTTAATTTTCTTTTTTTTTTATTATTTTTTTTTATTTTTTTTTTTCTAACAATTTACAAAGAAATACTTACTCTATATTTACAATTACAATTTGAGTTGAATATCTAAAACATGTTTATACAATAATCTATATAAAAACTCATTGTTTTCTAATGTTAATAAATAATTTAAATTAATGGGATGGTGGACATCGGTAAAAGAATACAGCGAATTTAAAAAATTATTAATCTTATTAGATATAAGAGAACAGTCCAAAATTTTATGTTGTAGGTTACCTATCTGACCACAAGTACATTGTGGACTGTCAGCTAGGTTCATTTTAAACATATATGATGGTGTAAGACAGTGGTTAAATCTCATTCTGCATATAGTTCTTGTCATATCCTTTGTCGACTTCATTTTAGAAAACCAAGATTTATTCGTAATATAGTTTCTGATTGCTTTGTAATGGTTTCCTGTATTTATATTCTCATTAATATACCTTTCTTTCCATTCTTTCTTAACCTCTTTGTATATGTCTGATTCTATATCTCTAGACGTACAAAGATAATGAGTTAATACTCCTTGTGTAACCGCGTTTTTTGCCAATTCATCTACTATTTCATTTCCAGTTATTCCACAGTGACTTTTAATCCATGCCAACTTAACAGTTTTGCCTTGTTGCTGAAGTTCTTTAATTTTATTTATTATATATAATTCAATGTAATTTACTCTTTACTCCATCTTTTGCGTAATCGTCTGTTATTTCTACCGATTGTTGATTTATCTCTCGGTATTTTGACCACCCGTTCTCCCCCATTCTAGTACATTACATTTTCTTCTCATATCTTCACTCCTCTTCACTACAGCATCTGATTTGATTCGATTCGATTCGGTTCGATTCGATTCAATTGAATTCAATTCGATTCTATTTTATTGTATCTAATAATATTTAATTTTATTTAATTTTATTTAATTTTCTTTAATTTTATTTCATTTATTAAAATTAGTCAAATCGATCCAGTCGTTCTCGAGTTATAAAAAATAAAATGTTTATTTTTATAACAAGTGTATATGTATGTATTTTATGTACATTACTGTCTACCACAAGGTTATTAAACGCGTCTCGATTTTTCGAATCACGCTAAATATGTTTTCGGGCCCGTGCAAAAGCATCATACCGAGAGATAAGTGTAACGTAAGCAAACTTTTCACTTAAGTTCACAAACAATCTAGGCCTTTCTGCTGTCTATATTATCTTTAAAACTAAAATGAATTTGGCGCCATTCCTTAATAGTTTACCATCGTAATGAAACGAACTCAGACACAGAAATAAAATGGAAAATTTAAAACAAAGCTGACCTTTATTATTTTGTTATGAACAAAAAGTTATAAAAAGATTCTACGTTAAAAAGTTATGTCATCCCAGAAAAGAAATAAACAGTCTGTGTTGAAGGTATTAAATTACAAATGAGAAGTGCTTATACGAAACTAAAATTAAAATCATCTCGTAAGAAAACAATCATTTTATATCTTGGTATTAGAATATGAATGAGAAATACTTAGAATATGAATATACTTTATCCCATATTTCGAAATTAGTTCACATGAAAAAAATATTCGTATATTATGTAGAATGTAGATATTTATTGTAATTAAAAGATCAATAATAAATCACTTCACTGTTATTTAGTTCATAGATAATCTTCACTGTTGAATAAAAAAATATAAAATGGGTTCAACCTGAATTATCCAAATGCTTGTGTGGCTTGTAGAAAGTATATAATTTTTACCAACTAGGTACTCAGGCTGGGATTTCAGAATGCTGAATATATAGGCAGCAGAAACATAAAATCCACCATAAAAATATATAGGATTGGGCGGCTCAGCAAACATGATATTTTTTGAATTGTTGGTTTCAGAACACATACCATAATTTCATAGCTATTTAGATAACCTTGGGCCCATAAACATAGTTCTGGCAACTATTAGGCCTCCCGGTAAGGGTCTCGTCAAGAAACCACTTTGAAGCGACGGTCGTAGCTATTAGGAACTACAATAACGTCCTTGAGCGCTATTAAATGCACTTAGCGGATAGATGGCGTAAGCAACATTGATTTGAATATTTACTACGAAATTATAATAATAAATTTTGAAACTTTTGAAACGGTTACAGAAGTATTCACTTTAAAAGTGTATTTGTGATTAGAACTAGCAAAACAGTTAGCTTCCAAAACAGCTACCAACACAGACTGTATGATTGTGAGAAAACGAAATATTTTCTACTTATGTTCGCAAAAAAATCGAGGGAATACAAAATACCTCCGCTTAATTTGCAAACCTGTATATCTACAAAGCACATAACCAGTTTGCGACGAATGTATTCAAAAACTTTTAAAAATTATCCATGCTGGACATGAGTCTGCAATTTTAATTATAATCTTATTCAGAGATTTTCTTAGTTTTAATGTTTTTCTACATTACCAATGTAAATTAAAGATTTTTCAAAGTATAGCAGTTTTTGTGCTTTTTCGAAAAAGTTACATTTTGTTTTAATTTCGGGAACTAAATCAGTTTGTTTGTTTATATCTTATTATAAAAAAGGTTATTATAATTATTTTAGTTAAACCATTTTGGTTACTTACATTTCTTTGCCATTTTATAGTGTGTAAAATGGTAGACTGTCAGTCGACGTTAGACCATTTACGTTACAAATTCGTGGCGGACCAGTTAAGGCTTAATATAAAAATGGAGAGTGGACATGGATTTTTTTAGATGATTAACAAAAGCACAAAGTGTATAAATAAAAATCTGGTGTACCCTTAATCCTCAAATATTTTCATTAATAGAGAGTCACTAGATTGTTGCCAAGATATTTTTAAGTATAATGTGCATTTTTATAATAACTATAAAAAACATTTATTTATTAGTTCTATCCATTTTATAAACAACTAAATAAACTATATTATTTATAGTAAGTTTAAAAGTTTTGCTAGACTTAACCTGGTTAAAAAATATATTGACTTGTTATCAAATAACACGTGTTTATATGTTACTACAACTAATAATTAATTATTATAAGTTAGTACTAATAACAAGACCTGCACAAATTATAAACTTAAGAATAATTGCGGTATTTATCAGAGAAACAATCAAAACACTTCTGTCACAATAATTCCTGCTATCTCATTTCCTTGACAATCACCTTGCTGAGAAGGTTTATTAATTAGATATAAAATATATGCATTGACAAAAACCTGGTTTAAATTCACTATTTATTTAAGATATTATTAGACCGAATGTAACTCAGCGACTAGTATTTACATTTGAAAGTTAAAACTAAGGAACACCATTACATCCTTTAGCAATATGTATTATGGTTTCGCAATCATTTAACAACAAATTATTGTAGGAAAGAAAAATAGAAAAGACAATGTATGTATGATGTATGATGAATACAAAAAACAGTATACCCCTTACTCCGATGGAAATGCAATTTTTAAATCTCGCATACTATTTATAATGAAGTAAATTTTGCAAACCTAGATTAGTGGATAAAGTATCACTTTTTTAACACGTTAATATCAGTGAAAAAAAGTGCCGTTACTTGTCATTATTTCACGCTGGCTAAATGTACTTGTTGCGAAGTCGCGTTGCGTACTCGAAGTCAATATTACAACTATCTGAAGCATACAAATATTGTTTCGTGGATTTTATATTATAATATGTTTTTAGATTAATATATACAATTATATTTCTACCATAATATTAGATATTGACAGGCAAATAATAGGGATCAGATAATGAGCCTCAACCGTGTATACGCGCTTGATGCTCTCAAGCAACGTTGACTTCATCGAGCAACTTATAGTACTGACGTTAACAGTTAAATATAATCAAATATGTAAGTAAAAAACAGGTATTTTGTGGTAATATTTTCAGAATACATTTAGGAAAGCTGTATTTATAATCTAAAAGATACATTTACTTTCTATTTTGAGGAGTTTTAGCAAAAACTTCACCTAAAAAGTATGTTACTCAGAATCAGCGTTGATGCAAAGTGGTAATGGCAATAACATCAACTTTCTTTTCAGAAATATGAATATCCCTTCTCTTACGTTTTATGTAACAAAAAAAAACGAGCTACGTAGTTCCTGTTAGGGCAGATTTATCAGATATAGAAAGTGTACCTGATGATGAGGACGTCGAAGGTATGCATTTTGATAAATGTTTAGCTGCAGATTCGGGAGATGAATATTATAAAATGCAAATGAATAAAACTAAATATATGGAGTTAGTAATAGAAGAATCTTATATTGAGCAGGAAGAAATAGCTTTGGAAAAGCCACAACACAAGAAAATAAAAAAATTTAAGAAACCAGTTTTAACATATTCTTGGTCAGAAGAAGATATACCTACAAATAATGATCCAGATTTACCTTCATCTGAAATAACTGAAATTTGATCACCACTGAAATATTTCACACAGTTTTTCTCCTTGGACATAATGGCTGATATTGTGCACCAAACTAATATTTATTCGGTTGAAAAAACAGGTTCCTTTCTACAACTAACTTATGCAGAACTTACAGAATATATTTCCATAACTTTTCCTATGAGCTTTATAAAGTTGCCTGTTATAAGTGACTATTAGGCCAGGAATACTCGAATTGACAAAATAGCAGACATTATGTCTTTACGACGTTTTAATAAAATTAAAAGATACTTACATTTTGCTGGTAATTTTCAAAAACCAATTTTTCAAAATAAGGCACCTAATAGAAAAAATTTGAACAAATTGTCAGAAGTTCCACATTGGCAATCAATATTCTGTGGTCATCCACAGACTATGATCCCACACAAAGATACATTTGCATGTAATTTTAGACACTATATAAAAAATAAAAAACACGAATGGGGTTTTAAATTGTTTGTAAAAGCAACTGTTTCTGGTATCATCACATACTTCATAGCTTATCAGGGTGCGTTTACGTTTGACAAGTTAGCAGATACCTCTAACGAATTAACAGGTGTAGAAAAGATGTTATGTGTTAGTTCCGGTATTGTTGTTGCATTGTGTAAAACCATTCCAAATCCAGAAGAGACGGTAGTATTTTATGACAATTTTTTTAGCAACCTTCCATTGCATTCATTTTTAAAAACTAACTTTGGAATTCAGAGCTTGGGCACATTTAGAGAAGATAGAATTGCCGGTTGTCCATTAGAAGCTTACAAAATTATACAAAAGCGACCTAGAGGCTCCTAGGTCTATAAATCTGACTCTCACAAGGGAATAATTCTGGTATAATGGCATGATATCAAATGTGTGTTATTAGGTAGTACTCATTGTGGAATTGAGCCTGTAACTCATATAAAGCGATTAGATAAACATTCCAAACAAAAAGCCATAATAAAACATTATAACAGTGTAGATAAAGCTAATTCTCTTTTAGAATTATACCGCAGTCCTAGTAGGGCTAGAAGATGGTACTATGGTATTTTTACATAATCTATTAGATATATATGTTGTCAACGCCTGGCTAGTATATAAACATCATTCTGCTGAGCTAAAAGTAAAACCAATACCTTTAAAAAAATTTAAAATGGACATAGTTGAATCTTTTTACCAAGCAGGTAAACAAAAAAAAGGGGCGCAATTCACTGAACGAGACGGTCAAAAAAATTGTAATTCCTACGGAAAGTCAATCACATGACATCACTAGGAAAGACAACGTAGGACACTGGCCTATCTATTAATCAAAATTAAGGTGCCCATTTTGAAAGAATGGCTACACAACAATTCTGTGTCAAAAATGTGATATGAGTCTGTGTTTTACACCTTCCAAGAATTGTTTTCCAAGAAAAACTTCATTTTTGCTTATTTCTGTAGTTTTTTTACATCTTGTAAAGCCCTAAAAAAATTATTTTTGTTAATGGTGATCCCTCGTTTGCACAATATAAAAATTTTAACCTCAAACTGTTATTGTTGCTTTGGAGCAACGTTCTCATTATACCACTAACGGATAATGTTACTTGAGGGCAATATTTTTATACTACACTCTTTATACAAAAATTGCATATACCAACATCACCAATACGTTCACAATCGCTTAAAAAACACTCACACGAATTTTTAGAATTTTATTTTAATAAATTTAAGGTGTGACGGTTACAGGGTTAAACTCACTAATATTTAATTTTATAATGGATAAGGTAATAAAACGAATTGAAAAACAAAAATGGATGCCACATAGTACACAATCAATTAAAAACAATATGCTATGCAGAACAACGAAGTAGACCTATTAAGAATATTACATCATTTTATTACTAAATCTAAGAAATGTAACAAAAATATTGTCATTAGAAAAAGTCAAAATATAAATTCAAAACTTAAAAATAATACAACAAATACCTAAAATTCTATACTTCGGAATGAAGTTATTAAGAGACAATAATATTCAGGAAAAAGTTAAGAAACAAGTGATAAAAGCAAGTAGAACTACGGGATGTATTAACTACACAATATGGACAAAGATAACCGAAGGTAAAAAAAACATATACATCATTATAATGACAGAATACATATAAGTTAGAATAGCCCCAAATGAGTCACTAATTGAACGAAAAACCAAATGTCGACCTACAAACAAATAAAATGATAATCTTTCAACGAAAATAAGAAGCAAAGTAATATGCTTTAATCAACGAAAAAGCAGAATAATAAGTCATTCAATTTACAGTACCCGCAATTTCAATTGTTTTGTTTAGAAATATAAAGTACTTCTTATTTAATCCTAGATACTTGAAAGATGCTTTACAAATAAAATAGCGGTTTTCTATATCTTCGATATCTTCATTTAAGTTTTAAACACGTGTAAGAGAATAATGTATGAAACACTGAAAGTTTGTTCCAAATAAATAGAAAAAATAAACCTTCATTTCAAAGATTTTTTATCTAAGTCATTAAATTCCATTATTTTTCTATATGCATACTGGTCAATTTCTAGAGAGTTCCTAAAATTTCTAATAGTTCTTTCACTATCTCCTGACATACTGTACATATTCGTTGGTTTGCGAAAAGTCATAAATGATTAGCAAAACAGTATTTTCCCTCAGAGAGTAAATGCCGGTATTAAGTTTAACTAAAACGAAAAAAAAAATGCATTTGCACTTAACAGATAAACTTCCTGGTGCTGCAATTACTTTCTGTTTTATAAATTTAACAGTTTTATATTATAAACATTATTTACTTTAGCACTGTAGTTAGAAATACGTAGTTAGAAAATCATCGGAAGGTAGAAACAACACTTTTCTTAATAAATAAGTCCAACTGGCAGCAAATGCAGATGCCATAAATATCATGAGCAGAACCAAAGCAACAGGGTGAGAATACGTATACCGAACTTAAATCACATGCTAAACAAATAGGTCTTGCAATAAACACAAAAAAGACTAAAATCCTAATACAAATTCGATCGAAGAGAGCAACATGACCCTACCTGACAGTTGACAATTTAGAAAAAGTAGATATCTTTATCTATTTAGGAGTCAACATCACAAATGACAACATTGACGATGCAGAACTTAGCCAATAGAGAAGAAAGAATTGTCCTAGCCAATACGGCATACTGCTATGAGCCCGAGATTTAAATCACGAGACGTATATAAAAGAACTAACATACGAATATACAACATCATAATCAGACCGATAGTGAGCTATGAATGCGAAACTTGGGTGTTGAAACCCTGAATTCAGGGAAAAAGACCTATTGACAGACAAAGAAAGCAATGGGAGGAAGATGTGGATGGGGACGCCAGAAATTTTCTTGGTAGTCGGCCGTGGAGGAGGATGGCTACAGACCATGAATGCAGAGGTTTGCTTAGGGAGGACAGGGCTCGAATTGAGCTGTAGAGCCATATGATGGACGAATATTAAGATGTGCGTTATATATAAGGTATTAACTTATGCAGGTCTGTCGCGTTGTGTCAGTTATCAGTTAGAATCTCCTACGTCAATAGTTGGAGAAAAAGGATAAAAAAGATGGTTTATATTTTAATTTGTTAGTAAAATATAAGTTTAAACAAAAAGGAAGACTAAGACTAAGAAACAAAAAGTTAAGCCTGCTATTAATTTTGCTACTCGGTTGGGGAATTTATCAAAGAACAAGCGAGTATCGTTTAAATAGTGTTTGATATTTCATATTTCCGTTTGATATAATAGCAAATTAAATATGACACGTTATTGTTATTTTAGAACTTGAGTATCTTGTTATTTTTAATTGAAAAATGCCTGCAACAGATTTTCGTATTTCATTTAAATTAAAATGAAATTTCGAGCGCTAACAACTGAATAAATGCTCGGATGAGATATCACAGAAGAGGAAATTTACCGCAAGAGTGGTTCTATTCTGAAAAGTTGATTGTTGTCACTTCATTATCTGAGTACAGGACGAGATTTACAATAAATCTGATAAAATAGTTACGGCTATTAATTCCAAGCTAATACGTATTTGTTGGAGCAAAGTTAATCATAGAAAGATTGTCAGTTATGTTATTATGTCAGTAAATTATTAAATATATAGAAAAATCGATATGTAATGGACAATAATTAAAACAATGATAGCATTTTAATAGTTTTAAGCTGGTTTTAAACATAGTTAACATAATTTTAACATATTTGTCAAAATGAACGCCAAAAAATCAGTTTTTTTAGGTCTTTAACAGACGGCGCAAAGATTAATAGCGGGATGTTAACAAAATTATTACGGATTAAAAACTGAATATAATAAAATAAAATAATAAGATGGGGTATTAATTATATTAAACGGTTTATTTACATAATTTAAAACATAATTGTATTACAATTATCTAATTAATTATTACATGTAACACTACAATACCTATTACCAGAGATGCAGAGATGTTTATTATTTTAATTTACTACTTTTAATGGAAATAAGCCACAATTTTAATTCAAAATAAGTTTACTTTGACGTATACATTTTAAAGTAGATGACTTTAAAATGATATTGTCAATATTTTTTAGTTGCGTTCCTGGGACGACTTTATTCGAAGATAATTAATTCGATTACTGAAATTAAGTTTAACTTAAGAATAACCGTAAAAAAAATAACAGCTTGTGATTTGTTTTACATTATTATTGTTATAACGATTCTTTAAGTCTGAGGAAACGAAACCGTATCTGTAATTTTTTCAATGAACTGAAAGTCTTACAGGATTGTCTTACAGTCTTGAAAACGAAATATTGCGGTTAAATTGCGAAAATTTAAGATGAATTTATGGGATTTACGTGCACCAACTTATTTAAAAAGTTGCCCGTGGATAAAATTACTCAAATAAAAAAAAAAGACTGTTGTGGATGGCAAATTGGACTTATTTAAGCCATTTTCTCTTTAGGATGACTCATTCACTTACGCGTCAATGGTCAACATAATTAAAAATCTAAAAACTGATACTTTCTTTGACATGGATCAACTTTATGAAGAAGTGTGTAAAATTAAAGAATTAGTGAAGTCAGCGGTGCAAAACAAAGATTTAACGCCGCTATAAAAATGGCACATGTTTAAAGACAACCAAGACTTTGTCAATATTCAAAAGTTATTTTCTTTTATGGCTTCAATACTAGTATCAAACCCTTCAACGGAAAGAGTATTTTCCCAGGCTAACTTAATTTGGTCTGAGATGCGAAAGCGTTTGACACAAGCATGTCAATGCAGAAATTCAAATTAAAACCAATTTTAACATGACTTGCAGTGCAGTTTATAACTATTTTATAAATAACAAGGCACTCCTAAATGTAACAAAATCAAATGAAAAATATAGGGTTAATAAAAAATAAATAATTTACTTAATCTACGATTTTGTTTTGTAACTTCGTCTAATTATTATTATGTAGAATTAAATACAGACTATAGAAACACCTTGTTGTTTGTTTGTCCCGATCTACAACTCTAAATCCCGATTTCTTTTACTTTATGTATCGATTACAAAAATTGGACCTGGCAACACTAGTTACCATCCACAAAAAGGGTATTTTTATTCAACAAACCGCAAGTATTTAAGAATAATGAAGAAATGCAAAAGGGTTAGATCACAAAAAAAAATCAAGTCGAGAATATTTTCTTATAAATTACCCAATCACTCAGAAGAATAGAATAAATAATATACAGCAACAACTTCAGCTCCTGACTGACCAAAACAATTATGCTGCAGAGAACCTTTACACCGAAAAAGTCTGTGTAAGTTTTGGGCAAAACTGCTACATGGGTGACAAAAGCCACCTGTATAGAATGCTTATGCATGTATATATATATGTTGAATTTCTCAGAAAATATCTACTTTTTTGATGACAACAACATTGATTTTGAAATTTGAGGGCATACTCTTTAGACCAAGCTTTTTTCTTTAGTATTTAAAACTAAAGAAAAAATAGTACCGCCACTCAGAACGGGAATTATCATGTCTTTTTTGCGAAATGTTTATAATTTCGAAAAATATATAATTTCAAACAAATACTACAGATTTTTTTCGCCCTTCTGACAATAAAGTAAAAATATCCATAAAGGTCACCGACATTTGGTTACGAATCGGTACTCAAAGAAAACGAAAAGCATTCCCACATGCCAAATTTGCAAAAATAGCAAGAAATTAGTCTGGTCTATAAAAAATTTACAGCACAAGTACATTAATATCAATATTGTCTTCCTTATAATAAATTTTATTATTTATTAGAAATAGTTCATCTTGGAATATTCTTACAAACATTTTACCATACTGAAAAAATGCAGTTTTAACGTAGTTATTTTGATTATAATATTTCAACAACTTGTAGTTGGAACATTCATTAAAGTTTTAATTGACTTTTCTGTTATGCCAATACAAAATTACAAAGTAAATAATGTTTTAAGAGAACATGGATTGACTCATTAAATGCAAAATGAGCATCATACCTGAGCCAATATTAATATGAAGCATGAGTTTTGTTTTAAAATGTCAGCAGATAAATTAGTGGCAATCATTCACACTCACACATTATATATTATCATTCTGCATAAATTGGCATGCAAGCTAAAAGCCAAAGCGTTACACTATGTACAGCTAATGGAAGTACAATAAAAAAAATGCATATGCTACTTTCTCTTTTAGAACAAAAACAAAGTATTGTATCGTAACAGCCATTTACAATGCGTGGATCATTGGATAGTCAATTTTTGTTTATTAGGATTTCATATTTCATTTAAAAGGTGTACATACTTTTATTATATAAGTAATGTTTTCATTTAAAAAAGAATATAATTAAAGTTATATTAATTTGGTTACTGATAAAATTTTAACCCCAAAGCAGGTTTTTTTTGGTATGTGTGTCGAAGTAATGGCATATTCGATTTCTTTTTTAAATAAGATACTCTATATGTATTTGAAAAAATAAATAGCCCTTTCAGACACAAATTCAAAGGTATAGGATGTAGTTATCCTTCTCTAATTACTTAATTACTTTATAAAATATTCATGGATATCTAATATACTACACTATGAATAAAGTGGGAAAGAATGATAAAATAAAATACATTTTATTGTATGAAATAACCATCTAGAGAATAACAGGAAATGCAGTGTACAAAAACAACTGCAGGAAGCAAGATTTCCAATGTTAAAACAAAAAGAGTCACTGAATCAACTAAAAAGCAATAGCTACCAGTGGCTACAACAAATTTAAGTACAACACAAAGACCTAAAATAGCTCAAATGGTAACCAATCAACAAAATATTCCATTAATCACTCAGAGAAGTGACATAGGTACAGGAGTTAAAGGATATGAGGAAAGAGCTTATGGAACAAATGAGCACCATTCTAAACGTACTCACAACACATGTCATACAAATAAACTACTAAAATTTGCATTATGGAATGTTTATGGCTTGACACAACATAAACATGAACTGTATGCATTTATAATTAATCATAAACTATACATAATACTGATTTCAGAAACACATTTTAAGAAACAAAGTTTCGTACAACATTAAACATTACCAGTCAACCCAGTATCAAAAAGCACAAATTCAAGTCACAAATGTAATTGCAGAAGATTGGACAGAACATATAACTTTTTCAGCTATTTATAGTTCACCAAAACATTCAATTAAACAACCAGAATATAAAACTTTTTTGATACACTTGGACCTAGGTTTACTGATGGCGGGGACTACAATTCAAAACACAGAAATTCTAATAGGTAACCTAAACATGGTATCCACCAGAGAGCCAACATACTGGCTGGCAGACCCTGCGAAAATTACAGATGTTCTCGATTTTGCTGTAGTGGAAAAAATAAACGAAAAATACTTTAAACCAAAGTCTTGTTTTGCTTTATCCTCTGATCATTCACCGGCTATCATAACCGTAAGTTAAATCATATCAACAACATAAAAAAGCTTCATATTACAAAACAATAAAACAAATTGCGGTTATTTTAGATATTGAGTAAATAATCTAATCAATTTACACATCCCACTAAATACAGAGAAACATATCGAACATGTAATAGAAGATTTTAACACAGTTGTATAGAACAGAGCGTGAAACTCAACATCATTACCTACAAACCTACATACGAATAAAAACTGTTCCAATGCAATATACAAACTATTATGGAGAAAAGAAGGCTTAGAAAACAACGGCAAATAACAGAATTACCTTAGAGAAAAACAGACCCCAATAAACCACAACTGAAATAACAGTTATTGTCAGAAAAAAATGCAAAAATGCAACCCAACCCACTGACTACTCGTGATGGAAGGCTACAAGGATCTTACGAAGGCAGAAGTAGACAATCTTACCACTAAGTACAGAAACAGGAAAATAAGTGAATAGTCCTCTAGATAAAGCCGAAATATTTGCGACACACTTACCAACTGAAACAGACTTACCAACAAATTGCTATAATAATTTTAAAGTTATATATCACCAACAGAAACTTCCAGGTAAATTATGTGAATGAATTTACAAGTATACTACAAATTCTCGCTTAAGTGCCCCACAGAAACCCATATTATATCTTATATTTTTTATTTCTGACCTACCGTCAGCTACAAATCTCACCACAACCACTTTTGTGGTTGATACGGCAGTACTATCACCTGACAGCAATTCCAAAACAGCCTCCGAAATCCTACAAAATAACTTAAATAAAATACAACAATGGATGACAAAATGCAGAGTCAAATTAAATAAAAACAAATCACACCTAACATTAAAAACGTGTAGGGAAACATATCTTACTGTTACCTTAAACGATAACCAAATATCACAAGGTAATAAAGTCAATTATCTAGAAATGTACTTGGACAGAAGATTAAACTGAACAAAGCATATATTTACTTAGCGAAAACAACTGGGTCATTTGTTGGGGAACATGTATTGGTTGTTAGGTAAAAATTCAAGACTATCAACTGAAAATAAAATATTATTCTGTAAATCTATTCTGAAACCAATTTGGACTTATGGACTAGAATTATAAGGAACCGCTGCACATTCCAATATTGAAATAATACTAAGATTTTAATTCAAAATATTAAGAACTATAAATACTATGAGTTTCGTGGTTTATAACCAATAAAGTCATTCATCAAGACGTTGGAGTAACATACGTCAACGATGATATAAAAAAAAACATACAGAGAAACTTAAAGTGCGACCGAAAATGTATTTGCAAAAAGATTAGTGAATAAACCGCATACAGTAGTTCCGTTAGAGTTAATTGATTAATACTAAATGTATGTGTATTATGTATATATAGGTGTCAAAAATAGTCAATATTAAAGAGTTTAAAAAAGGGGTATGTCAAAGCATGTCGTAGTACTCTAATAATTGTAACTTCTATTACTTATTGTCTACTTACTTATTGTATTGAATAGGTTGTGATTGTAATAAAACATGGGGTTAATAAAAAAATATTTAAAGTCACCGTCATTAGCTATCTTACAGTGGCAAATTCCATGTTTGAGTCGATCAGTGACATCATCATCATCATTCTGGCTTTTCAGCACTGTGTTGGTCCTAGCCTTCTCAAGAATTTGTGTTCAGTCGTTCGTATCGATGGACTTCTTCCGGCAATTCGTGTTGGCGTATTCCTGTATTTCTTAGATCTTCATCGATATTTTCAAGGAACCTCGTTCTGAGTTTTTCTCTTCTTCTCTGACAAATGGGTCTGTCAAGAAATGCTGTCGACCTAAGTCAGTTTGTTCTATTCGCATTACATACCTTACCTACCTCAGATGTCATAACTTAATGTCTTTTATAAAATCTGGTTCCTGATACATTCTATAAAGATCGAAGTTGTATTGTGTTATCCACACTTTATTATGATTCACAGCTTGACAGATTCGCCGTAGTACTTCTCTTTCTAAATATCCAAAACATCAGTGACATTCTAAAAGATATTGAAAGTGATGTTTAAAATTTCTTCTCTCATGCGTTGGTTCAGCTCTTTGATGTTGTCCGGCCTATTTGCATAGACTTTTAAATAACCCCATAACCAAAAGTCTAAGGTTAGATCAGGAGAACAAGGTGGCCATTTAATGAACCTTCTTCTACCTCTCCATCGATTTGGAAATATTTCTTAAATATAATTCCGTACACCATTCCTAAAATCAGGCGTGGCATCGTCTTGGTAAAACACGGTGGTAATAGAGGTCAATCCCGATTATCTTCGTTAGAAAATATAACTGCATGCCAAGTTGTAAGCATTCTAAGTAAACATCTGCATTTAAATTTCCATTAAAAAAATATGGATCCACTATCCGATTTCCAACAATTTCAGTCCAAAAATAAACTTTTTGTGGCACTTTTTTATGAACTTCTTGAAACCAATCTAGATTTTCTGGATTTTAAAAGCGTATATATTTTATTTGTTAATGGTCCCATTTAAATAAAATATTGCTTTGTCGGAAAACAGAACACAGTCTTTTACGTTGCGATTTCTTTCGAGCCAATGTGCAATCACAAACGCTCCAGTCTTCGGTCGGTGTCATCTCTCAGCAGTTCTTGCTTGATATGGACTTTAAAGGAATATTCATTTTTAATTTTGAGAGTTCGATGAACTGTAGATCTTGAAAAGCCAAAATTGTTACATAGTGCGAAGCGAGGCATAAGGTTTTTTAACAGCACACCACATTCTGGCCGTCTTGATCTAGAAAAGTCTCATTTGCTACCACCTGCATCAAATTTCCTGCTTACTTACATTTCTTCTTCTTCTTCTTTTTATATAGACATGACTCTGTTTTTAATGCGCCTCCAGTAAGTTGTCGTTCCATCGTTTTCGTGATCTTCCTACTGATGGTCTTCCTATTGGGGAATCGTCTCTTGCCGTCTTTACTACTCTATTTGTTGTTATTCGGCTTATATAATCGTTCCATTCTACTCTTTTATTTATTACCCAGTTTTTAATGTGCTTTACCTTGCATTTACGTCATATATCTGTACTTCTAGCTCTGTCCCATAGTGTCTTACCATTCATTTTTGTAAGTATTTTCATCTGCTGTTTCTAACATACTTTTTATCCCCTCTGTGTCAGGTCTTGTTTCTGTCGCGTATGTCAAACGAACAATCTTGTTTGGAAGATTGCTTGACTGCAGATCATTTATGTCAAATAAATACCAGCTATTCTTAAATTTTGATAATATTTTGTCGCAAATATAGTCATAGTTAAATTAGATAAATAAAAGCATTTCTTTAATCTGTTACCAATAATGGTTTTTAATAATATGTAGTAGCAACCAGTGTAAAATAAAAATAAATCTAAATATCTCTAAGTATTTTATAATAGTAAACTATAAGCACCTTACCAAACTGGCACAGAATTGATTTTTTTACCTGAAACAAATGAAAAGAATTATTAGATAAACAATTCTGAAACAAAAAAAAATTAAAAAATGGTAATCAAAATTTAACAAGAACGTAACAAAATTCGAGTGTCCACATATAGAGCTGTATTTAATAAAAAAAAAAGTGGTACAGTAGGCGGTACTGTAGACTAGTGCAAAGCTTCATACTACGTGTTTTTAAATTTTAAATATTTTAAAAATTGAATAAAGTGATTTTATTATTTATTTATTATTAAAATCACACGTGTAATTTTAATAAACATGTGGTGAATCTACAGATCTACAAACCCCTGTTAGTTAATATCCTTGTTATAGATTTTAATAAAATTTTAATAAAGTTTACATATTGTATAACGGAATTTCCTCGACGCATAAATAGACTCTTCCAATTGTTTACAGCGCCTTCAGCAACTTCCGTGATGCTTGCCTCAGTATTTTACTATAGAGAAAAAGTAGTACTATGCCATTATAGAAGTTTCGCTGCAAAAATATACACTATAAGTCATTAAAGTGCAACCGGTAGGTCAGCAATTTATATCGTTACCTAACTACTCAGATGAGAAACATGAATGCTACTCATATTTCAGACAGAGGTTGGGCACTAACTTTATTTTTTTTTTGTGTCGTCTCCCAATCAGAGGTTGAATATCATGATCACTATTTTTACTCTATCTACCGCTGCTCTGAAGAGTTCTATTGAACTGCATCTAAACCCGTTCCTTAAATATTTAAACTATGACACACTCCTTCTTCTTTATACTCCTTTCTCTTCTTATTTTTTTGTGTATTAATATTTTTAGCAGTTTATATCGCTATAGCTGGCGTATTTAAAACTGCTGCATTTTTAATGATATTTAAAGCTGCATCTAAACCCGTTCCTTAAATATTTAAACTATGACACACTCCTTCTTCTTTATACTCCTTTCTCTTCTTATTTTTTTGTGTATTAATATTTTTAGTAGTTTATATCGCTATAGCTGGCGTATTTATATGTAGATATTTGTTTCAGTGTCCAGCTTTCAAGTCCATATTATAGTATCAAAAACACGTAACATGTTTTAGCTCGTACTTTTAGTTCTAATCTAAGATCTTTATTGCAGCTAATTGCTTTCATTTTTACAAACGTATTTCTTGCTGTTCACTATCCTGGCTTTTATTTCTGTTGTTTGATCAATATTTTCTGAAATTTAGGTCCATATTTTTCACAGTAATTGTTTGTCGTGTTTAGTATTATTTGAAGTTGTTCAGCAGAGCATGATATATTCACGATGTCATTTGCACATCTTGCACATGTTGTTACTAGTTCTTCCGTTAATTAATATTCCTTTACTTTCAGATAGCAGTGCTTCTTCAAAAATAAATTTTCTATATAAACTGAATAGTAGTGGAGACATAAAACATTCCTGACTAACTGCCCTCTTAATTGTAATTTCTGAACTGGGTTCGTTATTTATTAAAATTTGTGCTCTTTTATTCCAGGAAAGGCTTTTTTTACCGCATCAACCCCTAGGGTTATTAGCGGTGAGGTATATCTTTATTTTCAAAAAGTTACACTTATTATATTATTAAAATTTACATAACAGTTTTGAAAAATAAAAACATTTTATGTTATGTTACAGTTTGTTATACAGTTTACAATTTTTGATAAAATTTATTGTATTACTGATATCTTCTTTTAGAGTTTCTTTCAAATTGTGTTTTATTTTTGCTGTTGATCTTGCTGTTGAGTACACTGGACAGTCTATCATTATATGAAATGAAAATGGTATATGACAGGTGTGGCAAGTCGGCTGAGGGTCCTTGGAGATGATGTATCCATGTGTAAATTTTGTATGACCTAGCCGCAGTCTGTTAATAACTACTTGGTCATGTCTTTGAGCTGGGAGCAGTAGTGAAGTAATATCTGGTTTGATAATTTTTAATTTTGTTTCTTTCTGTTTGGTTCCATTTTACTTGCCAGGTTTTGTTAATATTAAGTTTTTATTAATGTTTTTTGGTCTGAAATTGGTATGTTTTGCATAATAGGAATTGTCATGTTATTGATAGTTTCTGTTGCTGCTTTATCAACTGTTTCATTACCCTTTATTCCAACATGGGATGGTACCCAAAAAAATGTTATGTTTTTACCACATGTTTGGGCATTGTAAGCATGTCTTTTATTATTGCTAAATTGGCATGAGTAGGATACATCTGCTTGACACCATTTAAGGCACTTAGAGAGAATTTGATATAATAAGAACATTTATATCATTGCTGGTACATTGGTTCAGTGCGTTGAAGATTGTCTGCAGTTCTCCAGTATATGTATATGCTACACTCCTTGGCTAGACGGGTGACAGAGGTGTTGTCTTCAAAAATAGCTACAGAAGCTACACCATTACTGCTTTTAGAGGCATCAGTAAAAATTAGTTTGAAATCAGGGTATCTGGAGATGGTAGACCGGAATTGTTGTTTAATTTCAGAAGGATTGTGTGAATGTTTGGGATAGTGAAGTAAGGTAAAATCTACTTTTGGTATTTGAAGGAGGAGACTGGCATCTGTTTGTAGACTGGCTCTTAATTGATGTATATCGAATTCAAATCGATTTATTCGTTCATTGAAAGGTAAGTTTCTAGGGCAATAATTTGAGTACACATTTGAAGGGTTGCTCCTTATTAGGCTTGTTATAAACGGGTTTTCCTTTGCATTGATATATTTAGTAGTACAACACATTGAAAAATATTGTCTTCTTAGAGTTAATGGCGGTTCTCCTGCTAGAACTTGAAGGCTGCTAATTGGCGTGGTTCTGAAAGCTCCGAAAACTCTGCGTAATGCTGTGGATTGGATGATGTCCAATTTGTTCATTTGACTTTTAGTAGCAGTTTCGTAGCATATTCATCCGTAATCTAGTTTGCTTCTAATTAGAGCTTGATATAATCGCAGAAGAATAGTTGTGGTCTGCGCTCCATTTGTGATTGGAAAGAACTTTTAGAAGATTTATTCTCTGTTGGCATGATTTAATTAGTTTATTTATGTGCGATGTCAATTTTAGTTGAGAGTCGAATGTCATTCCCAAAAATTTGATTTCGTTTATTGTTATAAGAGTATTTCCGTTTAGTCCAGGAAAGGTTTGTTATTATTCTTTAGTCTCTTTTATCTTTGTTTTTTGTCTTTAGAATTTGGACTAATTTTTCATGTCTTACTTTGCCAAATGCTTTTTCAAAATCAACGTAATAAACATCCCATTAATATTCATGCATCTTTGAGCTATTACATTTAAAGCAAATAATGCCTTTTTGGTTCCTAGTCCGTTTCTGAACCCAAACAGAGTATCATCTATCTCTTCTTTTAGTTTTTTATTTATATAACCATGTATTATTTTCTAGAATCATTTTCCTCTAGTTTCTTTTTGATAATCTTATATACTAAAACGCTAAGCCCTTTTCTTGTCCACCACTTTACTCAAAAACCATATTAGATAATTAAAATATTTTTTCGGAATATTATTAGTATTACGTATGAGATTGTCAAGATGTACTTTTGGTACAAAAATTCACTTCCGGTTTTGAGATGACCGGAAGTTAAAATTTACTTTAAGTTTTAGACCTCACAATGTATATATGGATCGAAAGGTCTCGTCGAGATGAATCTAAATATGTACTTCCGGTTGCGATTCGACACCGGAAGTGACCCGAAACGCGCATAAAACGTCAAGATAGAGCAAATCTGACACCGGATTCGTGATCAGCATGCAAAATTAACTGCTAAATGATATCCATGTCGACATTTGATGAACTAAAAATTGCATTCCGGTTTTGAGGTCGACTTCCAGTTTCGTTTTTATTTGTCAAATCAATAGAGAATTCAACGTAGAGTTCAAAAATGTAAGTTCACGAAATTATCATTTATAGTTTTTGAGTTATTGATAAAAATATTTTTACTTCCGGTCATTGTATATATTGTATATTTTTCTCGCAAAATAAAAATTTCATTTAAAAAACTCGATGTCGAGTTGGTCCGCTAGTCTTTTAATTAACAATTTGATTTTTCTTTTCCATGGTATATTTTCGTTTGTTTTTATAACAATATGCAAGTGTCCTAAAACTAGATATGTTGATAATATAAAACATAATTCATGCTTATTCAAAAATTCCAAATATCACTAATAGAATTAAAAAGGATATTTTGCTGAACTGAAGTGACAACATACCTCTATTACAAAACGATTAAAATACAAAATAATTGCACACAAAAAATCCGTAAACACTATAAAACTTAACAGGTGAAATTTGTTCCTAAATCCACGAGAGATTACTGTAAACATTACACAATATTACCGATTTGTGGTTAAGTAACCTTAGTTGTCTTTGTTTTTGTTAAAAACCTTGAAGAGAAAAAAGTTCGTTGTTCCATTATTGAACTATGATGTACTGTTTAAAATATAAAGGAACCTACTGAAATCTAAAATGCTTTTTAATTAACTTTAATTAATATTGTTTAAGCTAAACTCATTATTTAATTTTAAATTATATTTTATTATTATATTCTGTTAAATTTATCAATTTAATTTATGTACCGTCTTAGTGGCATACCAATATATTTTTATAAAAATGCATACGTACTTTAGGCACTCACCATAGTCTCGATTTCTGGCGTCTAATACAGATGGAGTGTATTTATCATGTTCTCAATGAGGTAAAAAATTTGGTTGTCTGTATATATATTATATAAAGGGTTGCCGGACGAAAATGAAACGGGGCGATTATCAGGAACTACGACATTTTTGAAAAACCCAGCTGTAGGTTAATTTTTAATTTAAGGTGGACACATTTTTCCGGTATTTTCGATTATTTTACTTTCAACCCTAAGATAACAGTAAGAATCACTCCAATGTTTGTTTAATGGCAATAAAGGCAATAAGATATCATTTAAGAGCCATTGCAATTCCCTATATATTAGTGTCTAAGTTTTTAAATTCGGTCCAATACTTTATTTGATTTAAAAAAAATAGATCTAAAAATTAATATTTTTAGCTAGTTAGTGATTTCTTAGTTGACCAAATGGTGACACCGATGGCCTCCGGCGTTCTTGCAATCAAGAAGGTTTGTTAGAAACGTTCTTCTAGAATCCGAAGCATTTGCGGAGTGATTCGTAGGCATTCAGGTAGCGCTCGGGTGGTGTTCTATAGATTTAACTTTGAGATGTCTCTACAAAAAAATCAAGGGTAGACAAATCTGGTAATCGAGAAGGCCATTCGATGCTGCCCTCTCAATAAAATGATCCTCTCAATAAAATGCTGTGGAAAATGTTGGTCTAAATATTGACGAGTAAGTAAAAGTAATAAGTATTAAGTAAAGCATAATGCGAAGGAACACCGTTCTGTTGAAAAGTCAAATGATCTTCATTATATTGTTAATCATTTTTCATAGTATCAGTCAAGGTAGGATTATATTATAGTACCATTCATAATTTTTAAATACATTTGGCCAGTAAAATTAGCAGTTAAAACAGTGGTCCTGCCAGTCTATTACCAAAAATACCAACCCCTGCATTTAATTTTTACGGTTGCTGTGTATGTAACTGTAGGAAATCCTGGAGATTGAATTAGACCGCGGACGACAATTGTGACGATTTACAGTTCCATTTATGAAAAAAGTGCATTCATCGGAGAAAAAATATTAAAGGGAAATTGGTCACTGCTCGTTTACTGATTATTTCACAAAACTCTAAACAGCGGTTATAATAAGTATGTTTTATATGGTGGAAGTATTTGTTATCTTTCTAAATAGCTTGTACGCTAGTTCGGTTGATTCCAGATTCAGTTGCTAGTTGCCGCGTAGTTAACATTGAATCTAGGTGAACATGTTCTAAGACTGCAACTTCACTCAATTTATTATCTACAGTCCCTTCAGTTTTTCGTTTTTATCATCGACATTTGCAGCTTTCTAAAATTTTTTTAAAAAATTCTTTTTTGCCGTTGTGCTTATCTTGATGTCGTACATTAAATTGCTGAGCGTTTTTAATGTCTTTGTATCATATTATTTACTTAAAATGACAAAAAAGACAAAAAAAGAACAAAAACTATGCTTCTTCTGATTCTTCTTCTTCTTCTTTTTTTATATAGGCATGACTCTTCTGTTTTTCAATCTGCCTTCAGTAGGTTATCGTTCCATCGTTTTCTTCTGAATATGTTTCGCTTTTATTAGTTCGTTCATCACTTTTTTTTGTCCTCTGATCATTTTCCATATTTTTTTTGTGTTCACTGGGGCATTGCCTGAAGTGATTACGGGGTGAAGTGAGTAGCTGTGTGGTTACCACAGCCGGTCCCAAGACCGGATAAAATGTGGAGGGTGATTGGCAAGGTTAGAAACCTACCAATCGTAAAAACAGATACTGCCCAAAGAAACAATGTACAGCCCCGGATCCGGATTGATACTATAAAGACGACTACGGCAAGAAATAAGGACAAGCGAAAACATTCAAAACCCAGACGAGAATTACTACTTGGAAAAACTATGCGAAGATAGAAATTAAGATCTAAACTTACTAATTATCTTATTTGAGCCCCATTGTCTTAAAAAAATGTTAATTATTCTGACCTTAGCTTAAGGCGGGTTGACACGATCCCAGTGTACTTGGTTAAATTCTGGTTAGACGTTGAGCGCCCAATACTTGAAAGCTACTTTGATCGTGTCATCTGTTAATCCAAGTACATTTGTATAAACAGGTTCTATCCTATAAGGTTTATAAGGTCCTATAACCTACAGGTTTTATCTATAAAGTGGTATGGACATGTAAGAAAAACTATGACAGCAGATGGATAAAGAGAATAACCAAATGGAGCCCCATAGGAGGAGGAAAAAAGGACGACCCCGAAAATCCTGGATGAACGAAGTAGACGACGCCATGAGTAAGAGAGGCCTAAACGATGGAGAATGGGACAACAGAGAGAGATGGAAACGGTTGAGCGAGAAAAGACAGTAAATACTGTAGAATCCCTGAATATATATAGGTTCTATCCAAGTTATGTAGGATGCTGACCGACTTCCTTGGATCCAAGTAGTGTGGTTTTGTACAATTAAAATGGCATTGGGGTCGAAAAATCGAAACCGAGTAGTAAACACAAAAAGAGAGAAAGAGTGTTAGATTCATGCAGTTATACGAAGCTGAGGAAGCATTATGGAATGTACGGATAAGGGAATATAAAAATAAGGATGCTAGAAGTGCGGCATTTTTTCTTTTTTATTCCTTTTTTCTGGATTTCAAGCTCATGTATCAACATATCAGCAACCACCAGAACAGTTTCTACAATCACTTTCGCCATATTTACAATGGTTATTTGATATCTAAATCATTTAACCGTGGCAACCAACTTGGTACAAGTACACTTGCATGTCATGCACACACTTGTCCAAGTTGGAATCCAAACATTCTTGAATCGTGTTAACTCGCCTTTAAGGATAAAAGTAAAATACGAAAATACCGGAAAATGTGTTATCTTTTAATCAAAAATTGACCTATCACTGGGGTTTTCAAATATGTTGTCGTAATTTCTGATAAAGCTTTTGTTTCGTTTTTGTCCATCCCATATTGTTTTAGTATAACCTAAGTACAGGTTTTAAAACTAAAACAGTAAGAAAAGAGTATCATGCCTTCTAGTTGATAATACACAAAATTTATTTCTGATTAAAAAAGGTATCCCAATAATTTTTGCAGAGCAACAAGATACATAGTGGTCTTAGTCATACGATTCAAGGTAGATTGTGCCTACGTCTCATGTTTACTTCACTGCGGAATATTTGGTTAAGACGAATGCGTTACTGTTTCTTATTTAGGGGAAAAATATTATATTGTGACCATAGCACAAGCTTTCACACAAACAAATACCCCATAGCAAATAGCCGAAGCCTACAAAGCACTTAAAAAATCGAAAAATTTACGGGCTCTATTTTTCAACTGGAATATCTGGTGAAAGTCAATAGAAAAGTCGTACCATCTTGTAAGTTTTAAAATTATTTCTGCGTCATGTTTTTATTAAAATTTAAGCAAAAAAGCGACTTTTATTATTAGTTTCAATAATTTAAAGAAACTAACTATTCTAGATGAAAACGTTCAACAGACGACAATTTTCAAAAAACTTGATCTTTAAAATGACATTTTCAAAAATAAAAAATGTTTATAAATAAAAAAGGAAATTGCAAATTAAACCCGAAAGTAAGCATTTTATTTCAATTGTTTATAGTTATTAAAATAAAGAATAAAAACATTTAAAACACAGTTCACAATCTGAGTTTTTATGTACTATATTTTCGAAATAGGGGTTCGATCGGTAGAGTAGTTTTTAAAGAATTATATTTGTTTATCCCATTTGAGAGAAAAAAGGTCGTTTTCAACATGGCTGTGCAGGTGCTTCCTCAATACTTAGAATGGTTTTTTTTTATCTGGTTCTCTTCATAAGATCTCAAATTTTCACGTTTTTGAAAGGGTATATTAATTTTTATTTGTTTACTTATAAATTATTGATACAGAATGCGGTACCCTTTCTGAGCTTATAAACAATTTATTTATCTGCGCCATTTTTACATTTACAAAAATAAACAGAAAATACACCATTGGAAAGGATATAAAAAGCTCATCTGAAAAAAAGAGAAGTTTATATGACCAATAGAACCCGACATAATTTTATTTATTTTTACATTCACAGCGCAATTGGTTATAAACATCAAGAGCTAGAGTGCCTAGAAAAAAATATTTAACAGAAATTTTAAAAACAATATTTAAAAAAAACTGTAAAGGCCGTATGACACTATGCATTTTCTTGTATCATTTCTTATATCGTTTCTGATATTTATAACAAAAAAATGGATAGTGTCATACAAGCGTATAAGTTCTTATACCAGAAACGATACAAGAATTTGTGTCCGCTGCAGTTTCTTGTAAATGCGCCAATTTGTGCGCAAAGCCGCAAAAGCAAAAACGTAAAACTTCTGTCATCATGGCGGCTGGAGGAGAACTTTGATATACAATTAGACCAAGCAGACATCAGAGAAAAGTGCCCATCAACAATAACCAAGATTAGAACAGCAGTAGCCAAATTGAAAAACAATAAATCACAGGGATTGAATCAAATTTCAAGAGCATGCCATTCAAACACATAATTTGTAAAAAAAAAACAAATAAATTATTACAACCAAATTATTTATTATTTCTGTCTTCCATTACAGCCTGTTGAATATGTTTAAAGATTGTGGTTTCCAATTTAGTTTTAATAGTGGGACATTTTATTTCTTTCATTTTTGAACCACAGTATTATAAAAAATTATCAGTAGCATCTGGCTTGGGGTCCTCAGGTACTGCAGTTCTATTTTTATATGTGTCGAAATTTCGACCAATCATGTGCCGAATCACATACAATTTCCGATAAAAGAACTTGCATAGTGTCATACAGAGCACAAATGTACGAGCAAGAAACGATACAAGAAAACATAAATAACTTTCTATATCAGAAACGATATAAGAAATGATACAAGAAAATGCATAGTGTCATACGGCCTTTAGAAAGGAAAGTATTATTTCGTATCAAGCGAAACAGCGACGGTATTATTGAAACATTTTAGATCGTTCAATTAATACAAATATGTAAAAACTACGTAATGAGTTATTAATAAAGTTACTATTAAAAAAAATTAGCAACATAAACTGTTTTATTAGTAATTACTTTAATTATCTTCGACCATAAATGGTTTACAGCTACAATAAACACATTGGTCGTTTTTTTCATTAATGATGTTTATGACTAAAGTCTAGTAATTTTAGTTTGTAGCATACTATTGAAGCAAATAGTTGCTGCCCAAAAAAATAATGTTAATGACCCCTTTATTTTATTTTGGTATGAAATAATTACCATTTAAAACTTTCTTTTATAAAATAAGATAAAGATAAATAAAACTAATAAAAAAATATTAATTAATACTTAAAAACAAAAAATAATGAATCTAAAATAGTACAATTTAGTTATGAGATATATGTAGGAAGGTACTGGATTTGATACCAAGGGATGATTTTTTACTATATCTGGTGTATTAATACACAGCATGCAAGCAACAGTCTAGAGATATCGGTACACGTAGATTTATTTTTCTGTCATCCAAAAGTTGGCCCTAAACCAAGATTTTTTAGATAAGAGAAAAAATCTTAAAACTAATAAAATTAAGTTTAATAAATGTTTGGATTCCGTATTAATTTATTACAGTTTCACATTTTACCATCCACAGAAAATTTTAAAACAAATTAAGCTTAAAAAAATTATAGGTAAATTATTCGAAGAATCATTTTTACCTGTTGATATATACATAACTAATTTTATACAAGTATGGATAACTTTGGTCGAATTTCTAATAAATTTAGTTATTATCTTCATATTATCGTTTAGATGTAATTGGCATTTTAATGAAACTTTAGCAAACAATAATATATACTATGCTTCAGAGAGTGACTAAACCGTAAAAGTAATTATTAATTATTATTTTCCAGATGACATATGCTAATAGCTTGTGACAAGTAACCAAAGAAAATACCAGCCATAACTTCACAATCCAGAGGCACTTGATTCAAAGATGTACAAAATTTTAGCTATCTCTCTAGTTTTAGTTCTATCTTCTGTAGCAGGTATTCATGACTCGAATATTTGGCATTCATACCAGCATGACGTTTATCAGGGGATACATAACTCCCCATCAATCGAAGGATATGGAGATGAGTAAGTACTTTGCAGAAATAGTGCAGATATAAATTATGTAGATATAAACCGTGAAAAGGTACTTATTTTTTATAACTCTGTATTTATTTTATAATATATTTATTTTGTTATATGCATTAATATAAGAAACTCTTTTGTTGCATGTTATCTCATATAAGCCATATCAATGTTAATGAAAATTAAAAAACCTAAGTGTTTACACTTCCTCATCAATCTCACAGAACACTTTTTGTGAATAGATATGACTAAACTTATTTACACAAATAAGCTTAAGCAATTTTAATATAAACTGCGATGCATAAGTAAGGAATATATCTAAATATATAATAAACAATGATACAACAATTATACAACTGTATAAATCAACTTGGTATCCAAGATGAAACTAGGAATCTTATCTTATCGAGAAAAGAAAACAGCAAAAGAAAGATATTTTGCAAGCAAGAACTGTAGAAGAAAGAGCGAACCGACAACAAGAACATGAAACAATAATAAAGCAGTTAAAAGAAATGCAAGAAGAGACAAAAGAATGTGGGCTGAATAACTAACAAAACAAGCTGAAACAGCTACACAACACAACAGAACTAAAGAGTCCAAATTACTGGACGACTAACAAAAAATATTTCCAACTGTTCAAACATTGTAAGATCCAAGACAGGGGAATTACTTACTACAACAAATGACCAACTAGAGAGATGGAAAAAGCATTTTCAGGAGATGCTAGGCACGCCCAGGGAAAACTCAGATAAAATTATTGAAAACCCGCAGAATAAAGCGAAATTGTCGAAACCCGCAGCGGGCTGGAAAAGTGGTAACATTATTAAACTTTCAGAAAAGGTCAACCTCACACTGTGCAAAAATTGAAGAGGAATAACCTTGCTTACTACAACAAATAAAATCTTTACGACCATCAAACTTGATTACCAAACAGGATTGAATTTCGAGCTAGTCAAGAAGGCTTTAGACCAGAATACTCCTGCATAGACCACAATGATACTGTGAGGGTCTTCGAGCGTGCCTTTGACAGCTTATATTATGCTGATTTATGGAAAATTTTAGAGCCTAGAAACATACTGCATAAAATAATTTCCATTATAAAATCACTGTACACTGAAAATGCGAAATGCAGCGTGACACACAATGGAATCAACACCGACGAATTTGACATATTTACTGGAGTCAGACAAGGATGCGTGCTTTCTCCGTTTCTTTGTAATATAGCAGTAGACTATGTTCTCTCTAAACTAGCGCCTAAGTAATCTGGAATACGCCGATTATATCTGCCTGTTAGGACAAAGGTAACAAGGTGTGGCTGATCAATTGGAAACACTTTTCACTGAAGCTAATAAAGTAGGTTTGAAAATCAATATTACTAAAACCAAATCCATGAGAATAAAAGCAAGAAACAAAACTTTAAGCAAACTTTACGTAAGATTGGAAGTGTCATAACAGAAAGCGGAGGTAGAGAGAATAATATTCGTATGAGGATACGAAAAGCTCAACAAGTATTCAGCATGCTCAACCCTATTTGGAGACCTGGCGAGTATAATAGAAGGACAAAGAAACGCATATTCTAGTCAAATGTCTAGTCTGTTCTACTCTACGGATGTGAAACCTGAAAAGTGACAAAAACTCTTACAGATAAACTGAAGGTCTTTATTAATAAATGTCTATGACGAATTGCTCGTATTTTCTGGCCTAACATCATCAGAAACGAAGATCTACTAGATCTGACCGAACAAAAAAGGATAGAACATCAAATAACACGACATGACTTGGCGACATGTTTTTTATTAAAAGTCAGTGTAATTAGTTGGTTTTAGGCATCACGGATGCTTTATAATCATTTTGGATAAACAATTATATTTCAAATCTTTAGTAAAAGGTATATAATAAAATACCCAAAAGGGGTATATCACAAATACATTACAGAACGTTTTCGGAATGTAAATTCCATCACCAGTGTAACAAAGTATACATGCTATGACCCACTAAAATATATGAGTGAAAACCCTTTAAATGTTATTAATTTATAGATATGTTACATTATATATTAATAACATAATTATTAGCATTAATAATATTAGATATGTGGACGATACGGTCATATTTGCAAGTGACATGGAAGATCTACAGTACATAATACAACATGTATACAATGCATGTGAAAGGTACGGACTGCAAATGAATCTCAAGAAAACTAAATCAATGATATTCTCAAAACAAACACAAAATGTAGATAACCTGATCATCAATGATAGAAAGAATGAAAGAGTAACAACATATAAATATTTAGGAACGTGGCTAACTGAAGATGGAGATGAAACAAAAGAAATCAGATCTAGAATAGAAATGGCAAGAAACACGTTCATAAAATTGAAGAACTGATTTTGCAACCGTAACCTTAATCTAGAAATCCGCACAAGAATGCTACGTTGTTACGTTTTTTCTACTTTACCATACGGCATGGAAGCGTGGACAATAAAACAGTCTGAAATCAAAAAATTAAACTCCTTTGAGAAGTGGTGCTATAGGAGAACTATGTAACTAATATAGAGATGTTACAAAGAATGAAGAAAGATTGTGAAGTCATAAAAACTGTTAAAATTAGAAAGATTCAATATCTGGGTCATATAATGAGGGGCGAGAAGTACGTATTACTTAGGTTAATTATGCAAGGGAAGATACAAGGCAAGAGAAACCAGGACGACGCAAAATATCCTGGCTAAGAAATTTGAGAGAGTGGTTCGGTTGCAGCTCATTAGAATTATTCAGAAGCGCGGCCAATAAAATTAAAATAGCGATGATGATTTCCAACCTCCGATAGGAAAAGGAACCTAGAGAAGAAGTATAGTTTCTCAAAATAGTAATAGACATTTCGGTTTTGTTAAAATATAATTTTTATCCATACTAAACTTGCCTTCTCTTGGAAAGCAAATAATTCTAATAATGTTTATTACATACAGACATTTTAGGAAAATGTAACTTATTTGTTCTATTATTTCTATATATTTTTTATTTGTTTATGCATTCTCTGGCATATAGAATTCTTCATTTATCTTAAATTACAAAACTAAACTCCCCCTTGGGTTAATTTTTTTAAGTCCCCAAAATAATATCCAACGTCTAAGTATCTTTCTTTCCATTCAGGTATTTTCGTTATAGCATGTTTAGAAAACTTTCGATTAAAATCGCTATAATGGTTATTATATTATGTGATAATTTGACATAATATAATAACCATTATAGCGATTAGAGATCTTAAAACCAAATTTGATTCAGTACATTGGTTTGAACTTAAGATTTAACTGTCTGCCCTTAGTTTGGATATGTTTTTCCAATTCAGTATTTGGTCCATATGTCATGCAATTTATTTTACCTTTATACTGACGGGAACGAAAACAAAAATGTTCACCAAATTTTTATTTCTTATTTACATATTTAAGCACAATTATGAAATATCTAAGAAATTTATGAGCATATCAAAAACTCAAAAAAACAACGAGAAACTTTTAATAAACGAAACTAATGTCGAACAAGAGAAAAAATATGCGTATCTAGAAACGATGATTAACTTACATAACAGCACACATAATTGCTTCTAGGAAAATAAAATCAGGATAAAAAAAGGTTCGGGAAAACTTCAACAAAATGAGAAGAGTGCTTTGCACAAAAGATTTAAAGTTGGAGCTAGATTGGCAATGCTCTACGTTTTCTCGACTTTGTTTTATGGAATGAAAGCTTGGAACTTTAACGCGACAACAATAAAAAATATAAAATCATTCGAGTTGTGGGTATATCTTAGATTAAAAAAACCTGGTTTCCTTAATCCTTAACCTGGTTTCTTTAATCTAAGGGGTGTATAGAAGAATTCTGAAAATATAGTTAACAGAATACACCACAAACAAAGATGTTCTGAGAAGGAAGAATAAAGAACTAGGAACTATAAATACAAACAAAACAAACAAATTGGAATACCTGGAACACATTACACGTGTAGTGAGATATAGCTTGTTCCATCCGATTATGCATGCAAAGATCCAAGAAAAGAGATGCGTAGAATATTATAGTTGCGCAACTTGAGAGAATGCCGATGTACATCAAATGAACTTTTCAGCAACCGTCTTTAAAGTCCGAATAGCTATTATAATTACCGACCTCTCTCTCGAAGATGGCACTTGAAGAAGAAGATGAAATATAATATGAAGTATAACTTGAAAAATTGGTACCTTAATATGTCAGAATAAATTTAATGAAAAATAGTCACAATAAATACAATATTTCAAAAAGTTTCAATATTAATCTAATTTTAAAATAAGTCCTTTAGATTTTCATTAATTTTTTAAAAATGAGAAAAGAAAATATGTCGAACAAGAATGTTAAATTGAAACATTTCATTATTGTTTTCTATAGACAACAAAAATAATCCGGGTAACGATTTTTAGTTATCAACATGGCGCCGTACCAGCTAGAGACCAGTGCCAAATTTACAAAGTAGGTTTTACGCAGGACCTCTACTTCCAGTACATTCAATACAAAACGCAGGTTCCTGATTTGAAACAGTTTACTTTGTGTTATTGGAGCAAATTTTATAACCACAGTAATGATCATCCATTATTTTCTTATGCAGGTAAGAATAATTGATTATATTTAATTACAGTGTAGTTCACTTTTTAAAATTGTTATCAAATTATTTTACTTGTTGGTCAAGAATTCCACGCAAAATGTAAACAAGAATAAAATTCTGGTGTTGAATATTAAGATTATAAATTTTTAAAATGAACCGATAAATTAATTAATTATATTGTATTAAAAATGTATAAATAGTTAATGGATTTAACTTTCGACATTTTACAATAAGCTCTTAAAGTGTATTTCTACAAAACATACAATTTTTAAATCATATATTGCTGAGGAACTTTTCGCGTTTGGTGAAATTCATTTTAGTTATTTCCTAATCCCTTTGCTCCGTTCTTAAGGACTATTAGTGTTTGCCACTCAAAAGAACCTACCCTGATAGTTGACAATAATCATTACATTTTGTTAAAATCCGAAAATAGGTCAATTTTTATTCAAAGGAATGATACAGATATCTGTTATTTATCAACTCCCTCCCTTCCAGTACTACACACGTTTAATTTTAAATAGAGAATATAGAATGTGTGGAACATCATTAGACATATAGTTCGCTGGAGAATTCAGGCACCTGTGATTTTTTCCAGTTTATTAAAAGTGTTACACCTCTTAAAAACCAAACTTAACGCCATTGTTTTGGCTGTGTCAAGTTTAAGTTGTTTCCATCACGTCAAAAACTATATTAAAACCAAAGCTGCAACATTAATTAATTAAGCTTTATTAATAAATTTAATAAAGGAAACTTTATTAAATGTAATGTAAATAAAATTAGCTAAATTAATAATTCAAAACAGTTTGCTCGTCAGATATAATTATTTAATTGACTGTTCAAAAAGGTATTCACCAACGTCCATACACTTGTCGAGTTGCTACTCAAAATTATGACGAACATTTTGCAGCATTTTAGGGGTTACTAGATTACATTCATGCACTATCCGTCGTCTTAGTTCTTTCAATAAAGCAGGAATTGTATTATAAATCTTGCTTTTTAAATAATTCCATAGAACGAAGTCCATGGGAGTCAAATTGTTAGAAAAACAAATCATATTCTGGGTATCTGTTATCATTTTCGATTCTTCTTCTTCTTCTTCTTCATCTAGCCATTCACGTCCACATCTGAACATAAGCCTCTTCAAGTCTTCCTTTCCATTGTTTTTTATTGTACGCTACTTGTAGCCAATTTTTCCCGGCAGTACTTTTCAGATCATCTGTCCATCTCATAGGAGGTCTGCCTCTGGGTCTTTTGTGTTGGTATGGTCTCCAGGTTAAAATTGATCTGTGCCATTTATTTAGATCGCTCCTAGCTACATGTCCAGCGTATTCCCATTTCAACTTTAATGATTTTTGAACCACATCGGTGACTTTGGTTTTCTGTCTTATCCATGTGTTTGTTTTCTTGTCCTTAAGTGATATACCTAGCATTGCTCTTTCCATCGCGTGTTGAGTGACTCTAAGTATATTTATATTCTTTTTTGTGATTGTCCATGTTTGTGCCGCATAAGTTAATATCGGAATAATGCATGCATCAAAAACTTTAGATTTTTTCATCAAAATGATCAAAAACATCAAGTTTTTGATCATTTTCGATTATATCTGTTAAAATGGGACCAACTGTATTCTCTTATAATTTTAGATATACTTCTCCGTTAATTTTTTTTTAATATGGCCAAACAATGCAATGCTCATAAATTCCATACGTTTAATTTCAATGATTGTTGGTAGTGTTTCGTGGAAAGTTTTATGATTTTCATCAGCATCAATAATTGTAATTTTGTCAATTTACAGTATTATGTAGAAAAAAGAAAATTTGGATAACTCCTTATTTTCTCAGTCATAATATTATAAAACTGTACTAAGTACTTGATTTATATCCTATACCAAGTATATTTTGTTAAGATAAAATTTGTACTGTTTCACACCTTTCGGAGAGTGTTTACATGACCTTAAATCGCTACTTCTGTCGGTTCAGTCTTAACACGTTTTTAACACTTCTTATTTTCTGCTACTGATCCCGTTTCGTCAAATTTTTTAACTAGTTTTAATACGTCTGAGTAATGCAGCTTTTTATCTTAAGTAAAATGATTAAATAATTTGGCAGTTTTTTTACACTTTTTATTTAATAAAAAAATGAAAACGAATTTTTATTAAAACTACACAATCGATTAAAAATAAATTAGAGTTGTTAAAAAAAAGACTCCGACATCATTTTTTTTATTTTGTTGGGTTTTTGTACAGAAATGGAAGAAATAAAATGTATTAGGTAAAACCTAACGTCTTGTTTCTGTACTTACTATAATTTGGTTTATTTTCAAAATATTTTGAATTTTACGTTAGGACAAAATTACAGGCAACAAATGTAGTTTAAGTGATGGACTCGGCCGTTACTTGATTAGAAATTCATTTTATAGAACAATGAAAACACTGAAAACTTTTGTTTTCAAAACTTCCACAAAATTTATTAGAAATTCTTATCACTACAGCTGTTTTCTACAGATCTATTTCAAGCAAGCAATTTAATTAAACTATTAAACATAGCTCTATAGTTCTCCGGACTTTTTGACTGGCTGAGAGTTTCCCGGATGCTTCTCGATAACTTGTTTATCGTTATTACTTTTTTTCAGAGCAATATTTAGTATTGCTCCTGTCTCGCTTACATTCTGTAATTTAATTACAGGTGGATTTAGTTTCCATGTGGGTTTGTCCTGTTGTTTCGTGGTCTCTGCGTTAGTTTCCATTATTTGTAATTGACATGGATTCGGTGGACGTGGTGTGGCACATGCATCACTTTCCTGATGCTTTGGTGCTGTTGCAGTAGGAGTGGCTGGTGTTGGAAAGTCTTCTTTTGTAGGCTTCTTTTTCCCTTTTTTGGGTTCTTCTTCTTGTTGACGCTTTTTTGTAGTCTTCTGGGTGGTTGTTGTTATTTTAGTCTTTGAGAATATTCCCGTAGACTTTTCCTTATCGGGTTTTATTGCCTTTTTGGCCTGGTTTTCCCAGGTGTCCTGTTTTGGCTCTCTTTTAGGGTTGTTTTCGTTGTCGTCATTTGTTTAGTAATTTTCTCTGCGTTACTAAGTTCTTCGAACTTTGAATCTATGTGTCACATTATGTGTTATTGCGAGGCTACGATTATATCCTGCAGTTCTTGAATTTTTTGCTTCAGAGCCGTAATATTGACGTCCTTTTCCTTTAGTAATGATTTTAGAGTTCCCAACTTGGACTTTTCGTCCTCGTTGCTCCTCTGCCTAAGTCTGTTTGCGGTTGCCCGTTTATCTAAGTGCAGCGGTTTCCCTATGCGCGGTCGTTTGTAGTCCTAACTTTTAAAGCTTATTTGTTTTCCGACCGTCTGGCCCGTTGCCAGCACCGCTTCTGGGTGCCACCCAGTACCTTTCACGGATGTTCACACTTTAGGCAGAACTAGACTGGGATCCTCTTACTGTTCTCATCTCCCTAACCTTAAGGCCGTGTCTGCCAGTTGTAACTTCTAAAATATTACACCTCACAGTGTAATCCCAATCGGCGACATAGGGAGTATACTGATGGGCTAAGCCCGTTTGCTTCTTTGCTTTCTTATTTTTGGCTTTGTGAAGATTCGATTAATACAAATCTTCCCGGTTTCAACTTGTCGCGGCATAGGCTTTTGCCTCTCTAGTGGCCTCAGCCGCTGCTCACGCTGGTCTCCGCGTAGCCGTGCGTACACTCACGGCTCAGACTTACATAAGTCTGACTTCGACCCAGTCGCTACAGCTCCTCGGCTGGTACTGCTACTCCACATCTACTACTATCTAGTAACTACTAGTAGTGAAGAACTACTTCATCTAGTGATCTATTTTTGGTATGTGTTTACTCTATATATATACTTTAACTGGTTAGGTTACTTTAATAGGTTGAAGAGGGGAGATCTGTATGTTTCAAGTTGGTCATTCAGAATTATATATGTATTTTTTTAATTGTTGAGTTCCATAAAGTCTAATAAAGATAGCTTAAGGCCTTTATTTCGGATATGAAGAATTTGAAATTCGTTATTAAAAGAAAATTATGATCTAGGAGGTAAAGTGCATACGTAGAATCTGTTTTTCTGTTTTAAACTTCTCTCATATGTCAAGCCAAAGCTTCTTAGTACAAATATAACATTATCTTTCATCGGCTATGTTTAATTTTTACTAGAGATACCAACTAAGATTTTTCTAAAGAATAACTAATTTTTCGAAAAACATAGTAAACCAATTTTTCTACAAATGCTGTAAATTCTCTAGTCGATTTGATAAAGCTGATTATCAAACTATAAATTTTTTTGTAAAGCTACTTCTACCTACCAAGATATCAACAACTGAGGAACAATTTTGAACTTTAAAGATAATTTGACCACATCATTTAGTGTTATGAAGACGATGACGGTCATGGGCAATCTGAGTTTAGTTAAAACGAACGAAACGAATCAAATGGATTCGGTTTTGCTAATCTTACATAATCTAACCTGACCAAATATAATCAAACCTAATGTAACCTAGACTAATCCATCCAAGCCTAACTAACGTCAACCTAGCTACCTTAACTGACTTTAACCAATCCTAATAAAACCAATAGACATTATAATACCTAGACTGCGCGTTGCAATATAAAACCGTTTCCCCACTTCGACAGCGAAAAAAGATGCCGACAGTTCTTGTGTCTCTTTCTCACGGCGGGATTTCTTGACCGCGTTAGCTTCTCACTAAACTATAAATCCTCAATTTAGAAGAGTGATTTCATCGTTTAAACGCCGAATATCCTCAAATTTAAATGTACACGGCCGGCCCTCAAAAACTACCCGTTTTCTCAATTGCAATTTGCGTTTTTTCATAAGAAATTACAGAATATATAAAGTAGTATATTTATTTGTGCTTCTCCATAGAAGACTTAACCAGGAGTTGTCGTACAGTGTAGCCAATTCTTGTTCACAAGTAGTAATTATGGTCATACAAAATCTGTATTCTTCCACGCAGTGATTATTACCGTCATAAAAATACCAAAAACATTATTTTTTCCATAGTGAAATAAATTTTATTTATTGTTCCGTTTCGTTACATATTTAAATTTATAAAATAAAAATCGATATTTTAAAACATTATTTTTCAATTGTTTGGCAACTTTGGAATTAGCGAGGAAACTCCGATTTAAAATTCCGACCCAGAGATAGCCGTAAAACTGGTTTTTATCATTTTATGGCCGAGCAAGTGCCAAACAAGAAATCAAAAATCGTTCATTTACATTGGCGTTTCTGAGGGTAGTGCATGTGTTGCATTTTGTGAGTATATTTTATATGATAATTCTTTAAACTTATTGTTGTCAATATTGTTTTATCAATACTGTATTGTAGTATTGATAAAACGTGTTATTGATAATAAGAGTGTTATAGTTTGTCGTTTTATAGTAAATTTTTAGTTATATTCTGTGATTATTTTTACTGTAACTTTTAACAAATCGAATAGAAATGACCAAGTCGAATCGTAATTATCCGAAATCGGAATGTTGGATATCTATCGCGTCGTGTTCGTGTTTGGATTGGCATTCTGTAACTCACATCGTAATAGGTGCAAATCGAAAATGAAAACTTCTACTTGACGCGCTCAGAAGTTGGTGGCAACCCCGCACTGAAATGTGAAATAAGTATATCAATTTTTATTTTATAAATTTAAATATGTAACGAAACGGAACCTGGAAGGATTGGTAAAGTTGCAGTCAATTGCAGCAACGTACAACAGAAGAAGGTACTGTTACATTAGTCATCAAAGAGGTTCTTTACCTTTACAGCAATGACTTGATAAAGAGATAGACCAAAATTATATAGATATAGGCCGTTAGATGTATTACGTACTGTGATATACATAATAAACATCCAAAATATTCCACCAGAACAAGCAGACTTCAGACCTAATCGACGCTGTACAGAATAATCCGCAGCGTGACTGCACATATTAAAGCGGGATTTCAAAAACAACAAAAGACATTTTATGTATTTTGTGGCCCATACAGCTGCCTATGATATAGTGTGAAAAAAAAGCTCCTATATAAAAAGATCCATTGTTATTCAACACTATAACTTGTAAACAAGAGGCTTTCTGACAGACACTTCTACGTAGTCCCCGGTAATAACTTGTTACTCTTTTTAGGTATATGCGTTTAGTTTTCTTAAGGTGTTGGTTTGAGGTTAATTGGGAATTGGGTCTCTAACCCGAGGGATGAATGTTACTCGATGGGCAGAATGATCCGGTAACACCAAAATATAATCCAAATATAAAAACTAAAATTGAGACATTTTAAATTTTTATTTTACTGCACCTGTAAAATATGTATGCATAGTTTTAGTAGTCCATGACAAATAAAGTAGTCTATGACAGTTGTTAATAGTTTGACGTTTGTTGAATATATTAATATGTAGTTGTTAGTTGGATTTATATCCAGTTATGGATTTATCAGAAAATATTAGAGAAATTGCAATAAAGGCAACAGAAATTTTTTTTTCCGAAGAGTTTACTGAAAGTACAAGCTGATTATAGCCGCAAATGTCAAACATGAAACAAAAATTTCGGTTAAGCAATGTTGACATGTTTTTATAATCTATATGCTGTATGCCTCAAATATTAAGAGATAAAGCCTTAGAAAAGTACATTTTGATTATATTATGTTATAAATTCTGCAATTTTTAATTTATATAAAGCAAGAATGAGTAAATATTTGTTTCTTTAGAGGTTAATTGCAGTTAATTATTAGAATTTTTTTGGCAATTGCCCTTTGATAGATTAGTGCATAGATTTGGCAATCGTCAAATCAGCAGTTGCCAGATTGCAACAGATGTTTGCAATTAATCTCGAAAGAGACCAATATTTACTCGCTATTGTTTCATATAAATTAAAAATTGCAGAATTCATAAAATAGTATAATCAGAGTGTACTTTTTAAAATCTTTCTCTCTTTATATTTTAAGCATACAAGGTATGCATTATAAAAACATCCCAACACTGCCAAACAGAAATATTTTATTTCATGGTTAACATTTGCCGCTATATTCAGTTTGTACTTTCGGAAAACCAACCGAAAATTTATTGTCGTTTTAAACAGACAAAAAGTACAAAATATTTATTTAATGGAAATTAAAAAATAAAATAGCTGACATAATTGAGATGACCATAATATTGGCTTACTTTCCGGAATTGGTATGTTATTGGTACAAACAAAAATCAAAGTCGAAGGACTGAATACGGAATCCACGGAATACTTATACAGAAAAAAATATCAGAGAAGATCACTTGGATAGAGGTAGGTAAGAAACACCAACATATAAAGAAAACACCATGGTTTAGAGAGAAAGTGAAGACAAAATGTTAAAAAAAGAAAAAAGCCTTTTTACAATACAGAACACAACAAACAAAACAGGCATATAACCACTATAAACGAATCAGAAATGAAACGAATAATTTAGTTAGACAAATAAAAAGGGAACACTGGCAGAGCTTCTCAAAACAGATGGAACACGACTTCTACGAAACACAAAAAGAAATATGGAGAATTATCAGAGGACAAAGAAAAGAAATGAACGATTTAATAAAAACGAAACACATTCAGAAGGAAACATAAGTAGACTACTTTCGATCCCTATTTGCTAAAGGTGACGATAATGAACCATCAACAAAGATGAGGACAAACGATGAAATAAATATTAAGGAACAAGAGGTAAAGAAAGCCTTAAGGAAATTAAAGAATAGAAAATCACCAGGGGAGGACAGAATACCGAAAAAACTCCTAAAGTACAGAGGACCATATCTGATCAACCAACTATTAAAACTAATTCAAAAAATAATAGAACAAGATAGAATTCCTCAAGAATGGATATCAAGCATCCTAATATATATATATACAATAGCACTAAAGGCCTTAGAGGCCCATGGCTTAAAAAGTTTGTTCTTTCTTCATTTTCGCTTTTCTTTATGTACTGAGATCTTCTCTGGCTCGATATGTGATTTTTCTCCATTCCTTCTTGTTATTCATTTTTCTTTTCTGGCCTTGTAGTCCAATTTCTTCCATATCTTTTTCTACCTCCTGATTCCATCTATTTTTTTGGTCTTCCTTTTCTCTTTTTTAAAGTTATAGTGTAGTTCATTACCCTTTTTGAAGTCCTCGTGTTCGGCATCCTTTCTAGGTGACCTCGCCATCTTAGTCTCTGTGCCTTTATGACTCCTATTATGTTAGGTTGATTATATAATTTCTTTAACTCATCATTTGATCTTCTTATCCATAAACCGTCCCTTATTATTCCTCCATATATCTTCCTCAGGATTTTCCTTTCCCATATCTCCAGTAAATTTTGTTCATTTTTTGTCATTGTCCATGTCTCACTGCAGTACGTTACTAGTGGTTGTATAGTTGTTTTGTATAACTGTATTTTCGCCTTTGCCTCCAGTAAATTTTGTTCATTTTTTGTCATTGTCCATGTCTCACTGCAGTACGTTACTAGTGGTTGTATAGTTGTTTTGTATAACTGTATTTTTGCCTTTCTTGATAAAAACTTGCTTTTCAACATTCCACTAAGAGCATGTACACTTCTATTGCCTGCCATTATTCTAGCTTGTATTTCTTCTTTAATGTTAGGTTTGCGTGATATTATTGTACCTAGGTATGTAAATCTTTCTACCATTTCGAATTCGTATGATAATCTTTCTTCTACTTCTACTTTAAACTTTTGTCCATCCCTGAACTGATCATCTGTCCACTGCATACATTTTGTTTTAGTTTCATTTATGTAAAGTCCCATTTTCTTTGCTGCTTTTACTATTCTCTGTACTATCTCCTGTAGCTCTTTTTTTCCTCTTGCCAGCAACACTATATCATCCGCAAATGCCAAAACTTGGTGTCTTTTATGATATAGGAGTCCTTCTCTATTGATTTTCGCTTCTCGCATTATTTTTTCTAGGCATAAATTGAAGAGTAATGATGACAAAGGATCGCCCTGCCTTAATCCTTCGTTTACTATAAATTTGTCCGATACATGATTGTTTACTTTGACTCTGTTTTCTGTATTCTCTAAAGTAAGATGTATCATGTTACGCAACTTTCTGCTAACTCCCAGTTCCTCAAGGGTCTCTTTTAATTCCTTCCTTTTTATTCTATCGTATGCTTGCTGGAAGTCGATGAATAGCGCTATCGTTGGTAAGTTGTGTTCATAGCTTTCTGCTTGTAATTCTCTGATTATGAATACTTGGTCCGTTGTGCTTCTCCCTCGTCTAAATCCGCACTGGTATTCGCCTATTATATTTTCAACTTCTTTTTCTAGCTTATCTTTTATGGATTTTAGTAGGATTTTATATACGGTATTTAGTAACGCTACTCCTCTGTAATTACTGCATTCTGTTTTGTCTCCTTTTTTGTGTAATGGGCAAATAATGGCTTCCTTCCAATCTTCGGGTATTCGTTCTTTTATCCATATCTCCTTTATGATCTTGTATATCCAATTATTTAGCAGTTTTCCACCATATTTCATCATCTCTGCTGTTATGTTATCGCTTCCAGGGGATTTGTTGTTTTTCAGATTTTTTATGATTTCCTCGATTTGTTCTTTGCTGGGTGAATTATCTTCTATGTCTTCTAAGTGTTCGATTCTTGCTTCTGTTTCCACGCATTCTCTTTGGTTTGACTTATTATTGCCATTTAGTAATTCATCAAAATACTCTTTCCATCTATCGGCAATTTCTGTTTCCCCGCTTATATTATCTCCTGCTTTGTTTTTGACGAATATGGGTTTTTGTTGGAAACCTTTTTTTTCATTTCTAGCACCTTGATATAGGTTTTTTATTTTTTTATTTCTGTAATTCTCTTCTATTTCTTTTAGCTTATTTTCTATGTGTTTTCTCTTCTTTTCTCTCAGCACTCTCTTTACTTTTTGTCCTTGCTCCCTATATCTATTCTTTGTCTCTGTTGTTTCTTTCGTGATCATTTCAATCCTTAATGATTTTCTTATTTCTATTTCTTTTTGGCACTCTATGTCGAACCAGTCTTTCCTCTTTTTATTCTCTTGTTTGTTACATTCTTTTGCTGCTTTGTTCATTATTTGCTTTATGTTTTCCCATTTGTTCTCAGTTTGCTCTTCTATTTGTATCTTTTTTAGTTCTCTTTCCATTGTTTCCTCGTATATTTCTTGCTCTTTCTTTGTTGCTAATCGAATTGGGTTTTGTATACATTTCTTTTTTTATTAGCATCCTAATACCTTAATTAAAAAAGAGAAACCAATCGGGCCCGGAAAATTACAGAGGAATTAATTCAGGTTTCAGGTCAGGAAAATCATGCACCGACGCAATATTTATAATGAATTAATGAGGTATGTGCAACAGAAATCATTAAAATACAACAAATCGGAATATCTATATTTCGTAGACCTTAAGAAGACATTTGACCGGGTCAAAGACAACACAATAAAAGTAAAAGTAAAAGAAGAACTAACCGACCCTATTGAAACTGACATAATGATTAGACAGGGAGATTCCCTGAGTCGTGCGGCAGAAACCGCGACCTGACACAGAGAAGTCAAAAAGTATGTTAGAAATAGCAGAGATGAAAAATTTAGAAAAATTGATGGCAAGACACCATATGACAGAGCTAGAAGTACAGATAAACGACGTAGATGCAAGGTGGAGAACATCAAGAAGTCTTGATGTTGAAGAATACTAGTTCAGTATTTGTGGTCGTATGTCCAAAGTTGTCATTTCGTCTCTTACTTTCATTGTATCCATGGTCAATTAATTAAACCGTGGAATAGATTCTAAATATTTGGTTGTAAATCTCAAATACCTATTAAAACATAATTACCTATTAACGGATTTTATTGCCACTAATACCAGTTGTGTGCACAAAAAAGCGTATTCAAGATTTTAAAAACAAACAGCGGATCACGTAGGTAATGGATCGGATAGAAAAAAAGCTATTGCGGTTATTGGACCGAAACTAGCACGTGAATAGTAATATGAATAAAGTGAAACTATACATGTTTAGAATATAAATTATGATTTGTTATGAATGACCGTATCTATTAACATCATGCATATCTAAATATTAAATTTTAAATATTGACAGTATTTATATGGGTAATATCGCAAGGAGTTTTATTTAATTGCATACACTTATAATATAAGAAAATTTAGTAGCTTAGAACTTTTATGACAATAAACTTCATTAACATCTTCTTTCGTTCGACAATCCTTTGTGGATCTTGGCTTGCTAAAAGATTCGTCGTGATTCCGTTAGATTTCGGGTAATCTGGTGACATCTTCTTATTTTTGATATCTCTAAGTTTGTCTCCATCTAATCAGTCTATCTTAGAAAAAAATCCGTGAACACATATAACTGATTTTACTTTTTTTTTGTTTTAAATATTCTCAAAAAGTGAAAAAGTCATTTTTGCCCATAAAACGTTTCTTATGCAGTTTACAAAAAAATAGTTTAAGTAAAAATTGTAGATCTTAAAAAAATACAAAAAGAATTCAGCAAGATAGTTGCAAAAGGTCCTTAATTTTGCAGTAATTTAAAAATGTTAATTACTTTGTTTTTTGCATAATGGCATGTAATAAAACTACTTAAAATTGTTGTAGTTGATGAGTTAATAAACTGTACTAAATTTCAAATAGATTGACCAAAAGCTTATAAGTTATTCAATTTGTTTATCCCGGAGCAATAATTTAAACAACTGTTTTTGCTCAGACACTCACTCTAAAGGTATACTGTAAATCAAAATGGATTTTATAAGATTATATTTTTAGGGTATATTAAAAAAACTTAAAAACATTTTATTAAATTTGTCATTAAACAATAGTTTTAAAAAAACTCACTTTTTAGCTATTATAAACAATTATAATAACTTTGATATTTCTTTGTCAAACTTTAATAGTAAGCTCAACTAAAAGCTGAAGAAAAAGCACACACTCAAAAAACAAAACCTTCTATGACCAATAAGAAACAAGATATTTTTTTATAAAAATCATATTTTGATTATTTATTATCATTAAGAGCTGAGTATCGAATATATTGTAAATGAAGATCTATATTTTATTGTCCATTTTAAAGATGGTATATACCGAGAAGAAGTAAAAAATAATAATATACTTATTGGCTACTTATTCTCATTAAATGCAATTATAATAAAATAAATTATGTCGTTAAAAGAAAAAACTATAAAATTAAATAAAATAAATAAATGTATTTTAATAACTTAATAATTATTATTATATTTTTATATAAATAATATACACTTATCAATAAAATAGCGCCCACCAATAAGATGGACTGACGACTTGAAACGTGAATTGGATGCAAGCCGCAAAAGACAGAGACAGATGGAAAGATCTGAGGGAGACCTATGTCCAGTAGTGAACCCAGACAGGTTGATGATGATGATGATAACTAAAATTTAAATGTTTCTTATAAAATAGTAGTAAAATTCAATACCTTTTTTATAAAAAAATTTAATTATTTATTTTTCTGTGATTTTCCGAGAGGTGAAAATGGCACAATTCTTATTATTTTGTTAAGCTACCCCAATTTAAATAGAATGGAGGTTCTTTGTGTGATAGAACCCAAGACATTGCAAATTTGTTCTCCCCTCCACTTTTCCGTGGCGGTATTTTACGAGTAGCACCATTTTAACGGGTTATAACTATAACTTTTTACTGTTTCACTGTATATGCCATCTTTAAGTTGTATCTCAAACTTTAGATCTTCATTTAAAATCCTTTCTATTTTCAGCTCTTAATGTTAATAAACAAATGAATGGATATGATTTTAAAAATAAAACGCTATGATTTTAGGAATAAAATGCTATCTTGGTTCCTATTGCTCATAGAAAGTTTGGTTTTTGTGTTTTCTCACAAGCTTTTGATTGAACCTACATATAAGCGTGTGGCATAAACAATATCAAAGTTATTATAAATGTTTATAAGCTAAAAAGTCAGCCCTGTTTCTTAATAAAAAAATTTTTTATATATAAAAAGTTTTTTAATATAACCTAAAATTAAAGCTTTAAGGAATCGATTGCATTTTACAAAATGCCTATAGAGTCACTGTTTGGGCAAGTACAGTTGTTTAAAGAATTGCTCTCCGTTATAAACCAATTTAATAACTTATTAACTATTTGCTCTATCCGGTTGATATTTAGTACACTTAAATAACTCATTAATTGTCGTAATTTCAAGTAGCTATATTACATTCATAATGCAAAAAACAAAGTTATTAACATTTAGAAATTAGCGCAAAAATAATGGTTTTTTGCAATTATCTCGGTCAATTGTTTGTGTATTTTAATTTGGATACTCTCAAAATTATATAACTTTTTATGGTTTACAAGTTTTATTTAAACCCTTTTACTCTAAAATGTATACGAAACGTTTTATAGGCAAAACATATTTTTTTCACATTTATTTTTTAAGTATAAAAAAAGCAAAACCTGCTATACGTCTTCACGGATTTTTGATTAGCTAGGTCTTTTATAGCTCCAAACATTTCGTGGAGTATTTTAAGCTCTAATATTCCCAAAAGTCTTTCAACCTTCTGAGTTAGAGCTCATGTTTCTGTCCCATATTTGAGGACTGGACTCAGCAATGTTTTGTACATAATAATTTTAGTTTTTATTTGGATATTTCCTGAGTAGAATTATTTTTGGAGTTCACAGTATGCACTATTTTTAAGGTTTATTCGTCTTTTAATTTTTTAGTTTGTTTTGTTGGTAGTAGTCACCAGCGAGCGAAAGTATGTAAAGCTATAAACACGTTCAAAGACAATAAACTTGATGCTTTTATTTAATTTATTTTTTTGTAAGTCTAAATTACTCGAGAGAAACTAAGTTTGACTATAAAAATAAAAGTTTACTCTGTTAAAATAAAACCTTGTATTCTAGTTTTGAAAACAAATTCACAAATCAGATTTACGAATATTTGACATTTATTTCTTTCGTGAAAATGTTCAATTACTTTCACCCAACAATAATTGTAGGGTGAAAACATAATTTTAATATTTTCGTGCAACTGAATTTTGGTTATATTGCGATATTCGCTATTTGTTTGAACTTCCCTCCTATTTTTGGAGTCTGGTGTTTTAGTAACATATTTTTATTGAATTATTTTAATGATACTCAAAGTAATTTTTAAAATATATTCTTTATAGTGTTTACCGTTTATTTAATTTATACTACAGATAAAATAGTCCGCATTTTTTCCATCTCATCAATATTTTTTATGCCGATATTGCAGCTGCGTGGAAAAAGTAATTTTTGGCGTAGTTTGTAGATTATTGTATAAAAAGTAATTCAAAACAATCAAACCTGTTCACATTTATTTTCGAGTGAAGCCACTTAATTTATAGTCAAATATTACGAATTATTTTGATGTTTGTTGAAGTGACAACTTCAGCTACAAATTACACCCCATGTTGTTTTCCTGAAAGCATTTCCTGTGAAGTAAGATCGTTTGTAATGTAACAGTTTAAATTCAGCGTTTTTTAGGCATATTTCAAATCATATTTATTGCCCAAAGTCACAATCAAAATTTCATATTAGTTTTGGAGATTAGGCTCTAGGAATGGAGATAAAAAGGTAAATAAAAGTTTAGCTAGATTAAAACTTTGTTATTTCAGTTCACCCACCAGACAACTGATACTTAAATATTAGTTCAGTCGTCAGAGATGAAAACGTCACTCAACCTCCAAAAATCATATGAACAATATTGGGTCAGTTTTAAACGTTTTATTTGAAGTAAAAGGCCGTTGCGAGAATTGTAATCCACCCTAAGTATTCGAGCTGAGCGCATTGTTACCTGTTTTGGAAGGTCTTCCTTAAAATTTTAAGACTTGCCATAAAGCGACTATATTTTATCAATAGTAGAAACATTCAGCTTTATTTTTCTGTTCCAAACATCCCGAAATATGGTTGAAATTGAAAGTTATATAGGTATGTTTTTTTGTGAAAATGGAAAATCTTTTCATTTGGTTCTATACTTCCAATAAAATATTTAAAACTGGTTCTTTTTTAAAACAACATATTTCTTGCTAAAATTCACAATCAAAATTTCATATTAGTTTGGAGATTAGGCTCTAGCAATGAAAATGTCTTAGCAACCGGTCGTCAATGAAAGTGATAAATTTAATTAATCTCATGAGTATCGTAAAAAATGGCAAAAATTAATTTTTTTACAGCTTTATAAAAACTGGCTTTATTTAAGGTAAAATGCAAAAATTGCATACATAGGAAAGCTGCACTTTTTACCTTTAAAAAGCATTTTGATTTCTGTCGATAGGACACTGTGATCAAAAGATATCGAATTTTTACCATCAAGTTGATAAAAATTTTATTTCAAAAAATTATTTCGCGCGCCTAACTCACATTTAAAATTACCGGTCGCTTCAAGCGTTGTTTCTGAGAGAATGGTTTATTCTACGCAAAAAGTAAAAGTGAACATTTTCATTCAAAATTATAGACAACAACAATTATAACTAATATGGACAACCGTTCAAGATGGAAGCAAGTTGTGTAGTCAGCCAAAACCGACCCCGGGTTGTAGTGCTACGAGAAGAAGAAGTATTGACTCTTAGAAAATCGATGTTTCCGTTACTTCTACGAATAAACGTTTTAGGGGGAAACCCGGGGTTAGGATTTTTTTCCTTTTTCTGTCTTTTTTGGTCTCCCAAGATTGACATCATCAGCAAAATTCAGCTTTTTCGTCTCATTTTTAGAGACAACATATCTGACGAATGAACTAAAATAAGGTTCTTGTATAAAATTTAATAACAATAACAATTTTATAACAAAGATTTGGTGTCTACACCAAAAACAAAGCAAAGACAAAGATTATGATAGTGGATATACTGGATTCAGACGTAACCAGGATTGACCGGTTTGAGTTTATGAGCTTATATTTATATCTGGGATCATTGATCACAAACACAGGGTCACTACAGGAAAAAATATCATGTAGATGTATTATTATATATTAAATTTAAATCTTCACCATTGGCACATTTAATCACCTAATTAAGTAGGTGAATATAATAAAGTTTAAAATACATTTCTTTTAAATAAATAAAATAAAATATTAGACAAAATTTAAAAATTCAAAGACTAATTTATAGGGAATTGCAAGAGCTTTAAAACAATATCTTATTGGACCACCATTGGTATTAAAAAATGTGGAGTGGATCTCACCCTGGCTTAGCGATCAAAGTGAAATATTCGAAAGTATTGGAAAATGTGTTCATCTTTAAACAAAAGTTGACGTTTGCTGGGTAAGAAGTTATCGCAGTTTGTTTTGTTCGTACCTTCCCCAACTGGATTGAGATGTTCAACAAATATCTGCTCGCCAAAAATTAAGGATATTGCTAATATTAAAATTAAATACACTCATGGACAAAAATATCGAGTATTTTAAAATTTATGTTATAATTTTGTACAAAAAAGAATATACACAAAAAGATATCGCACGACGTCTCAGGATAAGTCAGTCTACAGTTTCAAATAATTTAAAAAGGTACCGCGAAACAGGAAATTTTGTACAAAGGCCTGGTCAAGGACGCCCAAGGTGCACAACCGCAATTGATGACCGTTTTTGATTCTTAATTCTACACGAAATCACTCATTAACATCGATGTACCTCAGAAATCAGCTACTAAATATTAGACAGGTTATTGTGAGTTCAGAAAGAGTTAGACGAAGACTCAAAGAAGCAAACTTAAAGCCCAGACGCTCTGCCAAATTTCCACGTCTTTTCCAAAATCGTAAAGCTCGTCGTTTAGAATTTACAAGAACACATACTCAGTGGAATATCGATAATCGGAAAAATGTTCTTTGCATTGATGAGACCAGAATCCTCTTATGGAAGCCAAATAGTTGAAACTACGTCTACAGAAGAGTAGGAGAACGATTTGACACCTGCAATCTCGACCAGACCGTTAGTTTTGGAGGTGGTTGCATAAATCTTTGAGAAGCTATTAGTTGAGAGGTACGCACCGCACTTGTGGAAGTGATTGGACAGATTACTGGTGACTCTTACGTTTAAATCATCCTGCAAGATCATGTTTTGCCATATGTTGGTTACATTAGATATGACAGATTCATGTCATTGCCCGATAATGCTCAACCACATGCCGCTGCCATAGCGAGTAATTATCTTGATAAGGTCCAAATTCAAAGATTGCATTGGCCACCGTATATCAACGAGACCATGAATAGAGCTAAATCGAAGCATACGACAAAGAAAACTCGTTCCAAATACGATAGTGTAGCTTTGGCTTGCTGCACAGGATAAAAGAAATGCAATTGCCCAAGAATATGTCGAAATTTACTTGCTAGCGTGCCGAGAAAGATGCAAGCAAATAAGAGATAGAGGGGGAATACTCGTTACTGATCATGCACTTCTTTCAGTTAGAAAGACTTTTTTAAGCAATTCAAATTAGCATTTAAGTTTAGAGTAAAATAACCTTAAATTTACCTAATATTAAGCATTATTTTTTTTTAATTTTCTCCGCATAAAAACTTAAAATTGTTCATTACACATTGTTAAAATAAACTCTTCTTCGCAATAAACGGCTTGATTGACCAGAATTTACTTACAAAAAAGAAAACAAAATTAGAAAATTCCAAAATATTCGATATTTTTGTCCATGAGTGTATTTGTTTTTAGAAGTTTTACTTATTAATTTTCAAATGAAATTTAAGTAGAAAAACACAGTAATGCAAAACATAAACAATTTTAATTTATGTCTCAAAACTACTTTCCAATGATATAGATAACTTCCTATCAGCAGTATATAACTTTATGATACCTATAGGCTATACCTATTGCTTATTGCAATTGCTTATATGAAAATTATATTAAAAAAAACGTAAACTACATTCTGGTAGATAGAATTTGTAATTTAACATTTTCGAATTAGATATTCCTACTGAATAATTTACAACAGTAAGTTTATAACTTATGTCAACAAAATCACAAAATTCTTCAAGCAACTCACTAAACACATGTTGTTTTATCTGTAGATAAATTTATTATAAAATTTCTCTTACTTACGGGTGCAATAAACAACTCATAATAGGACCGGAATAAAAATGTTGTGAATTTATATAGTTTAGTCAATTCGGTTGGTAATTATTTTCTTTGATAACCTTTTTGGATCGAAAATATTAATACAAAAATAAAATTTCAATCCTATAGAGATCATGTTTGTGTGTCCGTCCATCTGTTCGTCTGTCTGTTTAGTCTTAAGTTGCGTTGACATGGGTAGTGAATCACAAACGCGAGCCACGCTTTTGCTCTGTGTAAACAAGAACATTCATAAAATACGAAGAATAAATTCTACTCATTACTTGAAATGATAACGATCGTAAGAAGATCAAACTTTTTTGATATTTGGATATCGTGTAGTCAATCGTGAGCAGTGCAAGGTTAAGATCAATATTCACTTTATATTATGTCATATATGATGTGTGTTTATAACAAGTATGAGTTTCATTTGCCATTTGAATCACTTATTTGAGAAACTCCCTAGTCACAAAACTAAAACTTTCCGAAAACAAGAAAAAACTGTATGAGTAAAACACGAAGATTTCTACATGTTAAGAACTGACAAAATTCCATTTATACACTGTTTTTTGACTTTTTCTCTTTAATATTTTTTGAAAAAAAGATTGAGAATAAGCTCTGCATAAGCTAAAACTTGATTGACTTAGGGCGTTTCTCACATAAATTGTTCAGCGTCACCTGAAACTAAACTTTATAAGAAATTAAAATGAAACAAAATACACATAGTACTGTAATTTATATTAAAAAGTACAAAAAATATTATTAAAACTTAAAAAAAAATAAAAAGTGTGATTATTCATCTTCTTCATTATTGGTCGTTGTGGGCCAGTTGAACAATTCATTATAATAATCCTGGATATTTTCTAGATCCGGTGTATAATTTTGTAGCTTATGTATATCAACAATATTCTTATACTTAATCGGAATCTTTTCACTGGGATATGCTAATGCTTCAGGCTATATTAGTGTTTTTTTTATTATTGTTAAGCCTTAAGGTGTGATTGGCTAATCCGTTAATAAAAGAGTGTGCTACAACCAAGTTTGAGTTCTCGTAGGAGTGCTGAAAATGCATAAATTGACTTATTTTTAGTTGAACTTTCTGTTTCCTCGGAATATTTTTGCCACTGGATTCCACGGATAACATGTTTTTTTGTAGTATTATCGCCACCAACTTTTGTAATCAATTATGTCTTCAGCATTGACCAATACCACATTAAAGCGATTATTTTTACATGATGTTTTTATCAGCTGTCCGTATTCTTTCATGGTGTACTTTTCTAATTTTTCTTTTAATCAGTGCAAAATCCCTACCACAGAGTAGGAAGGAATGACCCCTAAAAGGAAAATAATGGTCAATGGTCTTAAATTTTTCGGGCGAAATCAAAGCAGAAAAAAAAACCTTAACACAGTGTGGTTTTTATTTTGTGCTCCACAACCGTCAGAGAAAACATGAAGATATTTTACTAACAGCATGTTCTCTATAAAATACCTCATTACCAAACATTACAAAACTTCATTCGGTCCCTTCGTACCGTTACCCTCATGATACAGGAAAGGAGGATTCAATAATAGATTCCAAGAATCTAATCAAATAACAGAAAGAATATTATAGTTGGATATATCACCATCATCCTTGACTTAACAATCTTCTGTGGATCCTGGTCTGCTCTAAGATTCGTCGCATTGTTGTTCTGTTTTGCTCTGATTCTGATCTCTAGTATCCCTAAGTCGGTCATAACTCCATCTTACCTCATGATACAGGAAAAAGTTGCTTTGCCTGTTTTATTATTGTTAATACAAAAAACGTTCACTGTTACCTGGCGAAGATAGAAAACCTCTTGCACAGGAATTTGTGGCAGTTGAAAATTCTGCATAAAATCTATAGAAATGACCCCAATTTCCTCGTTGGACTCAGCAATTTCTTTAACAAATTTTATTTTAGATCAAAATTTCTTAGCTCGACGTATATGAATAATTTTCTCGGCGGCTGCAACTCTCTTTGCATTATCGTTCAAACGCGTACTATTTATTTTCATTGCAAGCTCCTCTCACACACAACATGTGTATACCTCACATTTTCCAAATGACAATTCAAAATATTCTTTAAAAACTTTTCTGTAGTATGAATACTTAACAGTGGCATATTCCGGAAATTTTTCTGTAAACATTTTGTATAAACATAAGAGTGATATCTAGTTTCTCATTTAAATAATACTTTTCCCTGCTAGTATAATAAGCTAACTTTGTAGGATATGATTTAATATGTTTACGAATACCATCGGTAATAATACCAGAAATTGCATTGCCTGGGGAACTTTTTCCCCGTTTGTCGAATCATGATTTTTCAGCACTTAGAAGTGCAGTACTTAGAAGTACAAGCCGCCTCACTCGGTCCATTGTTACTCCGTGAAGAAAACAGAAGGCTAACTTACAAACGGTAATTTTTCTGTTAGGGGTCGATATGGAGTATACTACTTCAATTAGATTTTGAAGACTCACCAAGTTCTTTTCTTCTACGTCGTTGCTTAATTTCAGTTGCGGAAATTATGGTTTGAAGAAACAATCTCTGGAAAATCGTTGGAAAATCTACATTTTTTCGTCCCTACTCATCAATAAAAAGCACGTTTTCCTGCATCTAAAAATTAAGTACATATTAACAAATTTAGATTGATCAGTCAACCAAAAATTGTTTTTAATGAAAACTTTTTATTAAAAGAGAACAAATTATCAACTTACATGCAATCTTTAGAGGATGAAGAAGAAACTGCAGGAACGTTCTTTCCCTTCCAATTGATGTATTCGTTTGCTTTGACTCTAGCTCGTTTTATTATTTCATTTCTATATTTGTAGGGTTTTTTATTCCTTTCCCTTTCTGATTAGGTAAATTAATATCACTGATTATGATCACTGTCGCTTTCCATGATTTTAAAATATTTTTGTCAAGGTATAGTACAAATAAGTAATCCACAATATTATTACTACTGTATTCGTATTCACTACACATTTATTTATCAACGTGCATTCACAATACGAGATTGAACTTGAATGAAAATGATTGGCATTATTGTGCCAAATTATAACGACATTCTCGCTACATAGGAGAAATGCCTTTTAGTCATAAAAGCAAAAAGGCAAACGATAAATGAGTAAATGAAAAATTCAAATATATTGGGACTGACAAAATAAAAAATACGAAAATAATCATTATATAAAGAAAGCTAAAAGATATTGTAAACCGGCTCTGCTTTCTGATAATTGGTAACTTTCTTCCTGCTCGGGTGCTCTTTTTGATTTACATGTTTTTTGTAGTAATCGCAGTGGTGTGAATACACCGTGTACTTCCTGTCTAGGCGGTAACTGAGTTATGCATGTTGTGCTAATTAATCTACAAAGAAGTTAAAAAACTCGGTCGGCTAGTAATTATGTTGTTAATGTGATTAAGTATTGCATAATATTAGGATTGAATTCGCAGTACGATTTCACCTCATTCGCTAAAATTAATCAACATTACACTGCAATAACACAATTGGTTTAATTTAATGCGCTGTTTTAAATATTTAAAAGTAGTTTTTTAACATTTTTTTATAAAATATGAGTTAATATTCTAAGAAATATTTTTAATCTATCAGTGTTAACAACCACATGTCAAAAGCGAGCACCTGTAGGTATTAACAGCCAGTTTCAACATTTTACAAACCGATTATTTATGTAGAATCCCTCATTAATGACCTAGTATTTACAGCCACCTTTATTATACGGAAGCGGCCAAGGAATCTCAAAATTTTAAAGTACATTTCATAAAAAATTACCTGTTAATATCGGTCAAACTATTTTTGTCTATTTGTTGATGGAAATACCCGATATTGTTACGTATTTAAATAGGTATCTGACTAAAAAAGGATGAAATATACAGCATAATAATTAGGGTCGGTCTTTCTGATGTATATTTCGCAAGTTTAAAATTTTTTCCGTGTTCGAAAGGTTCTTAGGTTGCTATATTAATATGTCGCAAAAAAGTACACATTTGTCGCTAAAAGACAAAATAAATATAATCGCCGAAAGTGAAAAGTATACTTGTAGTTTAAGTTCGCGAAAGTTGGCCGAAAAATATGAGGTTGGACAACCTCAACTTAGCGATATTATAAAAAATAAAAGTGAGTTGGAAAGAATGTTGATAAAGGTGTTAACTTGGGACAAAAACGAACATTTTCAAAGTCAAAAGGATTGGCAGTAGATCAACTCTTCTACAATTGGTTTTGTAAACCCAGAAATAAAGCAATTCCAATGTTCGGGCCACTACTTAAAGAAAAAGGATTCGAGGCAGCAAGCAGTTTAAAGATGGAAAATTATGCATCAAATGGATGATTGGAATGTTTTTCCAAGCGCCATTATAGCATTTAAATCAATTTATGATTAGTCTGCAGAGGTTAACATAAAGGACATTAGATAACATAAAGGACTAAAAAAGATATTAAGGAATTAATCTCCACGGGATGTATACAATGCTGACAAAACAGGGCTTTATTACAGAGCCATGCATAACAGAACATGTGCTTTAAAAAATGAAAAATGTGCAGAGAAAAAGCCTGCAAAACAACGTTTGACTCTTTTACTATGTGCAAATATGAAAGGTTCGAAAGAAGATCCATTAGTAATTAGAAATAGTAAAAATCTACGCTGTTTTAAGGGTAGTCATATTGACAAATTATCCTTAGGATGGGCTTCTATCTAAAAGCTTATCATCATCATCAACCTGTATGCTTCTACTGCTGGACATAGGTCTACCTCAGTTCTTTCCGTCTGTCTCTGTCTTGTGCGGATTGCATCCAGTTATTGCTGGATCGCCGAAGTGGAACACACTTCAGGTCGTCAGTCCATCTAGTTGGTGGGCGTCCTCTGCTCCGTACTGCTTCTTGTCTTGCTCTCCACTCTAAAATACGTTTTGTCCATTGGTTGTCTGATAATCTGGAGACGTGTCCTGCCCAATTTAATTTTAACGACGCGATTTTTTCGATGGCGTCTGTTGTTTTTGTTCTACAACGTATTTCTCCGTTTGGGGTTTGGTCTCTCAGAGAGACACCCAACATCTGGCGCTCCATAGCGCTCTGAGTCACGCGAATCTTATTAACTACCTTTTTTGTCAGTGTTAATGTTTGTGCTCCATATATGAGTACAGGTAACACACATTGGGTAAAGATTTTCCTTTTGAGGCATATGAATAGATCCGATTTAAATACATAGTTTAATTTACCAAATGCTGCCCAGGCTAATCCTATGCGATGTGGAAGCTCACATATCTGGTTATCTCTGCCCAACCGAATTTAACGTTCTAATTATTTATACGATATAGTCAGCACAATATCCCTTTCATCAACAGCAATATTTCGATTTAGCACCAGATTAGTCATTATTTGCGTCTTGTTCATATTAATCTTTAGTCCGACCTCCAAGGAAGCGTGATATAATTTTTCAAACATTATTATTGCATCGTTCATACGATCGGCTATAAGGACGATGTCATTTACAAATCTCAAATGGCTGAGCTTGTCTCCATTTATGATGATACCATGCTTGTTCAGCTGTGCCTTCTTACAAGTATGTTCCAAGCGCGTCGTGAATAGCTTTCGAGAAACAGAGAGACTTCTCGCTGTATACATAATTTATTTGTTTCTTGTTTAGATGGTCGTACGCTAGCTACGACCATCTAGCACTTTGGTAGATATATTTGATTATGTTCGTGTAACGATGATCTATTCAGCATTCTGTCAATGCTTTTAACATTTTCTGATTGCTTACGGTATCGAATGCTTTCTCGTAGTCGACAAATATCACTGCCAATGGTTTGTTCTATTCTGCAGACTTTTCTGTCAGGTTCTTTATCACTAGTAAGTGGTCGTTAGTGCTTAATCTTGATCTAAATCCAGCTTGTTCTCTAGGCTAAAAGAAGTCTAATTTAGCGTCCAGTCTTTTTTTAATAATTTTTGTGAAAAGTTTATGTATGTGTAAAAGCCTACTGATAGGACGGTAGTTTTTTAAATCTGTTACGTCTCCTTCCTTGTGTAATAAAATAATGACTGCATTGTTCCATTGAGAAGGAGTTTTTTCTTGGTAGATGCGTTCGGTGAAAAGCTTGGACAAAGCCTGGATCATTTTATTCCCACCTAGTTTGATCACTTCGATCACTTCTCCATCATCGCCAGAGGATTTGTTATTTTTCATTTCTAAAAGTGCCGTTTTAAGTTCGAATGAAGTTATTTTTGGCATTATGATCCCTGCTTTGTGATTTTCGGCAGGGGCTGATCTTGCCTTTCGTCGGTGCTCTCATACATTTCGCAATAAAAGGATTGACAACCTCATGGATTTTAGTTCTATCAGTAGTAATGTTTCCATCTTTGATTTTTATTTTATACTGTTGTTGCCTATGTTGTTCGTATTTTGCCTCCAAACTATTAAACTTTTGTTTTCTTGAATTATTTTAGTTATGTCTCTTGTGTTGTTTTCACTTACGTCTTTTCGGATTGACCGGTGAATATCTTAATTTAATCTGTTCATTGTTGTGTAGTTGAAGCCGTATTTTTCCGTCAGCTGTCCTCTTTTACCTATTAGCTCTTTGGTATTATGGCTTAGTTTTTCTTTATGAGTCAAAACGGTCGGGCAGCACTCCCTTTCCGTTTATTTTAGAGCCTTCAAAGGGTAATATGGCAACAAAAATTATGTCAAGATAGCTGCATAAATTTGGCAATAACCAAACAAAATAAATAAGTGCTTCTTTTTCTTAACAATACCACGTCACGTTATAAAGTTCCATTAGAAAATTGTAAAGTAGCCTTCCTGCCACCCAACACCACTTCACATATCCAGCATTTAGATCAAGGAATAATTGAGAATTTTTAATTAATTCACCAAATTAAAAGACTTCTAGCGTTTATTGACAGTGGATGTGACTTAGAGAATTAAGAAGAAAACATAAAATTATGCAATAATATCCAATATATCCATTACCCATCTCTTTCCTACTGTCCGTAACGAAATTTTAGATTTGGATGAGTTTGCTTCCATTAAAAGTGATCTACAGACAGCCATAACTTCAGAATTACGGTCATTGTTAAAGAAACGAGCGATACTGAAGAAAAAGACAATTTTGACAAAATAGTTATGTGGACGAATGTAAAACTTTATTACTTTATCAGCGAAGTGTGTGCAAAATTGAGGGACGTAAAGATTATTTATTGTGCAATAATAATGGTAAAATTTTTATGGATATGTCTAGAGTTTTGCTTAAATGTTAATTTGAGGTTCTTGAATCAAAGCTATAAAATGTGAAACAAATAAAAATTGACACATACTTTAAAGCTTAAGGTTTGCTTTTTTTTCAAGTATAGAATCTACGTAGTTTTTTATGTTTTGTGTTAAATTGAAGCAGTTTTAGTAGTTATATATATATATATATATATATATATATATATATATATATATATATATATATATATATACAGTGGATATTATGAAAATATGTATTTAATTTTTTGTTCATAAAGTCAAATAGAAAAATGAAGTGATATAAATAAAGATTTATTTTTATTTCGTATTTTCATACAGATGAACCGAAAGAAAGAAATTCTTAAAAAAAAATAGAAAATTAACAAAAATTGTAAAATTAACAACCTAAAATTTCTATTCCTGCTCAATTTCTAATATCCCGAAAAGAAAAATTAATAGTGTGTGGGTCCACCTCTGTGTCGCCTTAGTGCTCTAACTCTATTTGGAAGACCTCTTATTACCTAATAGTAAAAAATGGAACAACTATTGGTACTATGACTCTGTCTCGATATCGTGAAACAGTCATTGTCTCATTAATTAAGACGACTAAGTCCTTGCGACCGTCAAAACATATGCCTCCCCAAACACAAACGGATCCACCTCCAAAAAGAGTGGTTGGGACTCTCAGATTTTCATTGTAACGCTGTCCTTTTTCCCTCCACACCAATATTCGGCCATCATTCGTATACAAACGAAATCTGGACTCGTCAGTAAAGATACAATTTCTCCAATTTTCGAAATTCCACTGATAGTGTTCCATCGCCCAGCGATATCAGCATGCACGCTGCTCCCTACTCAGTCGTGGATGGGTAGCGCGCCGTCTAACCCTTAAATTGGATGCATGGAACCGTCTTCTGACAGTTTGACTGAAAATCGCTTGTCCAGTAGCATGCCTGAAGATACTGTTCATTCTGGAAGCCGTGAATGTTGGGTTTCTTCTTGCCCTCAGAACTACAAAACGGTCTTGCCGACGAGTTGTAGATCGTTCTCTTCCTCCTCCATACCTATATGTTGCAGATCCAGTTGCTACATACCGATTCTATGCACAACTTATCACACTTTGCGACACATTAAGCCTCATAGCAACCTCTTGTTGAGTTATGCCTTGTTGGATCCAACGAACTAATTGCTCGAGCTGCACTAGTTCTAAACGTCTTTGCGGTATAATGTTTTTGTGATAAATAGATTTCTTGACTTATTGACAACTGGTAAAGCCAATACAAGCACTTTTATACGAATGATATATTTATGTTTGGAACAACATGTCTCTCTTTGTACGAGATAAGGGCCGATAAGAATAGGGAGAAAAAAACCACATGCAAAAAATATTATATTACACTTTTCATTCATGATGACTTATTATCAAGAAATCTTTAGTTAATTTAAAATTCGCTTCCAAAATGTGTGCAAAATATATTAGTAAAAATTTTTTTTTGTAATTTTGGAAAATATACTTTTGGTTTTTTTTTGTTATTGGCATTATTTAAATCTTATACAATATATTAATTTTAAATGTTTCCTAACTAGTAAGTAAGAAAACAGTTTCTTTAAAATCAATTGAGTATAATTTTTATGTAGATATGCAGATATGTAGATATTGGAATTTATGCAGATATGTAGATATTGATATTTGTAATATCTTCAAGATATTATGAAAGTGTGTCTTATTTGAGTACATTCTAACTACAGTATGTTCGGTGTTATTATGTATAACAGTATATATCAGAGAAGTTTTATCTTTTCGTATTTTTATTGCTAATTACAAAATAATTACAGTTTACAATAATTAATGCAAATGCATTTAGTAAAAAGCATAAAGATTATATTAACGAAGTTTACGGGTCATATTTGAATACAAATTCCTGACCTTTAAAAAAGTTCTTTAGTGACGTATTTCATTTCCAATTAAAAATTAAAATAATATTAACATCCTTTGTGTAGTTACTTAACACAAAATTAGTGTATCAGTTTTTTTTCGAAAATACTCAAATCAAATATTCACATTCTCTATTAATTTCTTACATATAAATATTTTATATCAACTCATTTTTAAAATACGATCTGAATTTATTTTGTATGTATTATTGAAACTAAAGCCATTAAACTTTCCAAGATAAATCCCGACCAAAAACCAGGATATCCTTATTCCCTTTGTCCCTAACAGAAATCCGTCTGATATGTATCATGTCTTTAGGGATCCAAAAAAAGGATTCCGAACGCATCCCTTTTTCATTCTATCTTAGATCTTTTCACGTGTTTTTTTATGTGTTTTTAGTTGATGGCCAGCCTCGTGCCATCTACTCCTGGATATCTAATACTGAAAGATCCAGTTATTTCAGTCTCTCCGTGGAAGGGCACACCTTTTATAGGCTTAATTATCCACTTCGCTTAAACCGATGGTATCACACGTGCCAAAGTTGGAATGGGAAAACGGGCGAGTGGCAAATATGGGTCAACGCAGAGCGAGTAGGAAGAGGTTTTCACAATAGGGTGAGTAAATTCATAATTACTAGCTTATTTCTTAACCGCTACCAATATTTCACTCTAAACTAAATTGGTATGTAAAAAACATATTTTAAGAATAATTATATGACCAATAAATTGTGACTGGGTACTCTGAGTATAAAACGTCTAAAAATAAACCTATATAGGGATATTCCTTTTATTTTACGAATAATTCTAACTTAAGCGAGGTCCTTATGTGTTATTTCATTATTATAAACTAGCTGAGCCGACGTACTTCGTACCGCCTTAGAATAAAATAATATGTCTAAAAATTAACAGAAAATAAAACCAAACAACAACACTCAAACATATGCGTGAAAAAAGTTGAATCAATTAAATACATTCTGATAAAAATATTTTTAGCTTGAAAGATGACGGCTTTCCAACACGCAAATAATTCCCCTGACGCGAAATATGGAAAGTCTAAGTTATTCTGCAAACTTTCAAGGATTGGCTTTGTGATTTGTTTATTGTCATTGCGGAAACCAAAGCACGGGAAATTGTAAACGTTTAAAATCACATGGTGCGTTCGTTGAAATCATCATCATACTTGGGATTAAGACATCCTTTTGTTTGTAAATTTTCTTAATAATCGTTATTATAATAAAAACTGATCCTACTTGTTAGTTGTAAATTGTTAGGTGAAAGTCCAGATAATTCCAATAAATTCAAAAACTCTGTGGAATGGTTCACTACGTAATTCTGATTTATAACTGTGTCAACTGAGTTAAATGAAAACAACTTTTCAAGAAACTTCAGAGTAGTATATTCAACCAAGTATACATATAAAATTACATAAAAATCGGTCAAACCATTTCGAGAAGGAGTGTCGAAAATAACTCTGTGACACTAATAACTCTGTCACACTAATTTCGCTATTAAAAAATAGGAGTTGGAGATAGAAGGGTGAAAATTGAGGGTTGTATGTATTGTTTAATGACACATCATAATAAAACATAAATAAACATAACAAAGTTTTGTACAAAAAATAAATGAAAATGTTTGGGATGGACCACCCTTATACCTTAGGAGTAAGAAAAATAGAGCACGATCGATTCTCATTCCTACCGAATATAAATACCTATAAAATTTCATTAAAATTGTTAAATCGGTTTCGTAGTAGTATGGCAACTAAATGGGAAACACTAATGTGGCTAATAAAAAATAGGGGGTTTGAAATAGAAGGGTGAAAATTAAAGGCTATATTTTTTTCTTAATGCCACATCCAAAAAATGTTTGGTATGAACCGCTCTTATCCCTTACGATTATGAAAAATAGATTCCGACCGATTATCAGACTTACCAGACATTATAAAACAATAGGGATTGATGATAGATGGGTGAAAATTCATGGGGTGTATGTATTTTTTAATGCCACATCATAAAAAAATAAAAATATTTTTATTTAATAAAAAAAAAATTTTTTGAGTAAACCACCCCTACACCTTAGGGGTGTGAAAAATATATTTCGACCATTTCTCAAACCTACCGGATATTTATGTCTGATTTCATAAAAATTGGTCCAGCCATTTCGGAGGAATATGGCAACTAACTCTATGACACTAGTGGCTAATAAAAAAGAGCTGTTCGTAATAGAGGGGTGGAAATTAAGGGCTGAATATATTTTTTACTGCCACATCATAAAAACATAAAACTAAAATTGCTTGTTTAAAAAATAGAAAAGAATGTTTGGGGTGAACCAACCTTACCTTTTAGGGGTATGAAAAATAGATAACAATCTCAGACCTACAGAATTTCTCTCTCTCTTGTCATTTCTTCATTACTAAGAATCGCTATTTCTTCCAATATTCCTAATAATAATAATGTTTCTCCATTGGTCTTAATCTTCAGCTGCTCTGGGAGCTTTGCAGAATCAGTTTCCAGCTGAATTCTCAATTTGATCGGACCATCTAGTTGATGATCATCCTCTTGATCTTCTTTCTGGAACGTTTCTAGAAAAAATTCTCAAAACAATCTCTCTCGTCACCTCTGCCAACCACGTGACCGAAAAATTGCAGAATACATTGGAGCCTTTTTTAATCTCAAGTTGGTTTAGAGTGGAAACATTTGTCCTATGATCTGTCCAAGGTATACGCAGAGTGCAAATATTGAGAATACAAAACCATTCACCAGTCTTATCTAGATATTTTGAGAGATAGATCTGTCTTTCCAAATTTTAGTTAGGCGACTTTTCTAGCAAGTGAAGACTTTTTCCTGACTAGCGAAGAAAGTTTTCACATGGCAACAACACGCGTTGTTCCCAATGGTCCCCATCCAAGTCTAATAGCAACCGACACTGCTTGACTTCGGTGATCGAACGAGAACCGGTATATTGATTGTTGTATGGCTGTTGCCCAATCTGTCACTACTGATATTTAGTTTGTTAGTCCTAGCTTTCTTTGTTAGTCAAAGTATGGCGCCATCTATTAGTTATATTGCGGTTAAAATGAGAAAAAACTGTTTTTTAGTCTTTCCGTACAATTTTTTTAAAATTTTCTTTTGCACAAACCTTCTCCTGATAATAAACACAACAAAAAAATAGTTATTTAATTTGATGCAGTCTTTTTCAAGTAATGCCCGTACAAGCATTAAGGCGATTCATTTTTATTAATATAGATATACGGGAACAGTAAGTTTTCAATATACATTGAAAACTATTTTAATTGACGATTAATGTACTCTTATATTTTTTAAAAAAGCGTGCCTAACTTGAATATTCTTTCTGAATGCTTATTGTTTTCGTTTTGTATTGTATTTTTCTAATTTATTGTTGTTCTTTTTATGTTTGTGGTATCGAATATTTAGCTGTTTTTAATTATTATGTATTATACATATCTTACAATATCTTGCAAATCCAAGGTGCTCAATCCAAATAATTTTTGTGATCTGACTGCTGAGTAGTGAGATATATCTACAATAAAGAAAATAAGGAAGAGCTTGGAAATTATACTTATTCCTATTCTCGAAATGACGATTCCAGTCATTATAATTGTGTTGGTACTATGTTAGATCCCAGAATGGCCCGCCCAGGGGCCATACCATTCCAAACCAAGGAGAATAAAACATTTTTTCTCCTAGGGGACTCCAATACAAAAGTAGATGAGAATATGCGATAACACTATTGGGGGACATAGACTAGGAGTAAGAAACGAAAGAGGCGATACCCTAGTCCAACTCAGTCGCAAGTGGAAAATTTAATTCTCCATCACATGGTTTGAACTATTCTGAAGTGTACCCTAACTACCCATCCAAGAAACCTTGAATGACTCAAGATATACTAGATTTATTGGAATAGTAGCCAAAATTGAAAAACACACAAATAAAAAGTAATAAAATAATAGGGGAGATATACAGCAAATATGATCTATTTAATTTCCATAAAAAATTGATGGAAATCACACGAAATTGTACACACATAACATATTAGAAAACTTTTACATCAATATAATAAGGGGATACTCAGGAGACATACTACTTGATACTTAGGAGACATAAAAAATATAAACAACCTTTAGACACGTACCCGAAATATAAATGGCTCTGAAGAGATTAAAAAACGGCAAAATAGCTAGATCAGATAACATTTGTTGAGATTTAATCAAACTTATGAACGAAGAAGACTAAAAATCCTAGTCAAATTATTAAAGCCATCTACGATATCAAAAATATGTGAGTTTTTGCAAAAGGCAGAAACGAAAAGGTGGAGATATTAATCTAAAGAGATATCTTAAATGACGAGGTTTTTGTAGATGCTTTTGTTTTGACTGGTCCGGGATGCAAAGATGTGTGTGAGTTGATTTAGGGTCTGAGTGCTGCTTAGGAGTTGGCTTGTGTAAGATCAAATGGGAGGTGTGAAACAACCATACTGGTGGAATGAGCGGCTTGAACATTTAAAGACAAATTGCATCAGAGTAAGACTATAGTGTAAGAGGTTAAGAGCAGTACAAGCAGGAGATATGGAAAAGGGTGTTAGTGAGTACTTGGTCAACGTAATTGACAAATACTTTATTGACAGATCTATAAGAGAAAAATATACCAGCATCAGTTTGCCGCAGGGTGTTCCGCAGGGTTCAGTACTATGTCATATCCTGTAGAATGTCCTGTACGACGAGGTGTTGAGGCTACAGATGCCAAGGACACTCTTGTAGCGTATGCCGATGATCTCCCACTGGTTGCGAAGACGAGTCAGCAAACAGACATGGCTAATGCGGCTAACACAGCCCTGCGTCATATTAGTAGGTAGATCAGGGGAACGATATACAGCTAGCCACTTAGAAAACTGAGGTGTTAGTTCTCAAAGGGAGCCGGGACAAATCCTCTCTTCGCTTTATAGTGGAAGGTGTGGAGGTTGCACCGGTTAAATCGGTTAAGTATCTCGGAGTTTGGTTGTCAGAAGGACCGAGGTCTGGAGTACACATCCAAAAGACGGTAGAGAAGGCGAACCAAAATCTGGAGGCGTTGATACGGCTGATTCCGAACATTGGAGGCCCAGGTAGCACCAAAATAATGGAGTACTAAATGCAGTCTTCCAGTTGGTGGTAATCTACGCTGCCTTCGAGTGGTGTAGCGCACTAAACACTGCAAAATACACCAAGCTGACGGAAACTTTGCAAAGGCGAATGCTCCTCAGGGTTTCTAGCGCATACAGGATCGTTTCAAATGAGGCTCTGTATGTCATTGGAGCAGTGACAATGATCGTTTTATTGTGTAAAGAGCGGGTGAGGGTGCATGCGAGGAGGATGGATGGAAATATAGATGAGAATGAAAGAAAAAGAACGATAGTGGAAGGACAGGGAGAATGGGCTAATGATAGCGCAAAGATAAGGTGGAAGAAGGAGCTTATTTCTGATCTGAGGCGTGGTGGGAATGTAAGTTCAGGAAACTAGACTACTTCCTGACGCAGTTTCTGACCGGACATGGTAGGTTTTTTTCACTTTCACAAATAGAATAGGCAAATCTACCTCGGCAGACTGTACTGTTTGTGGGGTACCGGACGTTCTCGGCCACATTTTTAACTGCCAGAGATGGGAAATGAGAGGGGAGACTTTGAGAGGCGAACGGGTTCCGGGCTGGATGAAAGAAAGAGCAGGAGGACAGAGCAGGAAATTGAACCAGGAATCTGAAATTTATGATTATTATGATTTATTAGTTTACAGCCTAACAGAAATATTTTCTGATTTACGGTAATAGGTATGGTTATTTGTAAGTTTTTAGTTTCTGATTTTAGTTGTTCATTGAGTGGCAAGATCACGTCTCGGGAATTGTGGTTAAGGTTTTAGACGGAACACGGTTAATCTGGTGCTACCCTGGAGTCGTCTGGCCTAGTATTCTACTCGGCCGGGCAAAAGATGCCAGGGTGTCTTGCTTCGTAACGTTAGATGTCTTAAACAGATTTCCCCCACCGTTAGCTGCCAGAATTCAATGGATACCTTCTTAGGCTCTTACTGGAATCTGGCAAAAAATATATAAACTAAAAAATAAATGAACAAAATAAAATTTTTGTTCAAAAAATAATTACCATTAATTAAGTTAAAAATATTTGCACCCATTTTTTTACTGGCAAGATGATATCAATGTAATAGTGATATCCCAGTGGAATCTTAAACTACAATAGCTATTTGAAATCGATGATCAATTAATGGTGCTTGATCGTAAACATGGTCAGTAGCAAAAACTGTTTTCTTGTATTTTTTTTTGAAAAAATTATAAGCCCAAAAAATTGTGTCTGTCTATTATTGTAAACGATAATAACATTTTGGGTTACTGTAGTCACAGTTCTGTAAGCTTTTCTTCTTTGTAAAGATAATTATAATTGACTCTTCTCATCAAACTCGATGCTTCTAAGACAGTATTTACATACAATATTTTTTTTTTGTTTTTGTATATTATATTTATACTAAACTACGATTCTCTACTATGCAGATAATTTCATATTCACAGCAGGATATAAGGACTACTTACAAAGATTGGTCCATAAATTCAACATAATAGTGAGTCATCATAGTCTTTTAAGTTCAAAAAAAAACAGTAGTCATCAGCAAAGAACCGATAGATGTAAAATACTAACTGATATCACCAGCATTGAATAGTGATGTAGAAGCAGAGGTAAAAAAAACGGGTGTGGCAGTCCAGTGGGACTGCCGGCAGAAGTTATACTTCTATACACGCGTTCGTCGTTGCAAATTTATATGGGAGTCAATCTGCACAATCATTACATATGTAATGCTATAGGTAAGACAGAGCAGAAAGAGAAAAAGAATTAGGTATACAGGTATATGGTGCATCGTTTGCTGTATATAAACATTTGACCTGTAATAGGAGTATAGTAAGTAAATGAAGGATTGAATCAATATTTTATTGAAAATATATATTCTTATCATATGTATAAAAGAAGTTGAATGCAAAAAAATGTTTTTACACATACTCTGCAGTAAAATTCATTGTTAATTTTGTTATTAATATAAAAATACAATACACTGCAACATAATTCAATAGAATAATACAATACAAATTAAAATGCAATATTCATAAGTATTTCAAAATGACGATATACGTAACTTACTTACGCATATGTTTAATTTATCATGATGACAATATTAATAAAAAAAATATTGTCTGGTGATACAACTGTCAATTTATCTGACATTAACAAATACAATATTTAATTGTTGTTTGTTGTGTATATAAGTACACGTTTGAACTTTCTTAAGATATTTACAAGTTTTAATTTATAATTTAACATGCCTAACGAGGCTTGTTACTCCCGTGCAAATTTCCGATTCACTCCCGTGCAAATTTTCAAAGTCGAACGCGCGTATAGAAGTATAACTTCAAAAACAAACAACTCGGATTATGTTGTAAATAATATTAATAAATAGTATATATATATTATATATATATATATGTATATATATATATATATATATATATATATATATATACAATATTAAATATTAAATATATCTACAAAAGAAACATTTGTATTCTCGAGAGAGGAAGAGAGAGAGAAAATATATCTTCTGTCTCTCTCTTACTCATTATCTTACATATGTAATGATTTCACCGATTCACTCCTGTGCAAATTTCCAACGTGGAGCGCGCGTATAGTAGAATAACTTCAAAAGCAAATACAGGAAGCCAATAGAACAACAGGATGTCTAAAAAAAATATGGAGAAACAAACACATTAGGATGATTAAGAAAAGAATTTACAAAGCGGCTATAAGGTCAACAATGACATTCGCGGCAGAAACGAGACGATATCAGTTATGGATATATATATATATATATATATATATATATATATATATATATATATATAATTATATATGTATATATATATATATATATATATATATATATATATATATATATATATACTTTTCCAATTTTTTCGACAAAAAGTGCTAATAAATTATTTATGAAATTTCAATACTATTGATTAAATCGTCATCAACTGTATAAATATTTAAATCGACTTCTCGAAGTCACCAAATGAGAAGGAAATTACTTAAAATGCGTTGTCGTCTTTGCGTTCTCTTTCGCTTCCGCTTCTTACGTGGATTCCCTAATACATATTCCATTCACAACTAGTTGGTATGTAAACTAAATCCATTAAAAACATCATTTATTCTATTTAAAATTCACAGATCCCATCAGGAAAGTTTATTTTCTCAACTGGCCTTTGTGAAAAGTTATTTCGCGCTTTCCTTTTACACGTTCAGTCCGATGCGTTGAAGGAATAATGCCTTTAATTAAAATAACTTTTTACGGTGCTGGCCGAAAACAGGAAAACGTAGGTATCTTTAAATTTATTGTGTAGCGCCTTAAGAATTATATTGTGCTATTAGAGCTAAATTCTACTGAGGCTAAAGCAAAATGTTTGCTTTTAAATTCAAAATGAAACCTAAACAAATATTTTTAGCGTATTTATAAAACGCGTTACGAATATCTAGAAAATTATAATGCATATTCCTCCTCTTTAATCTTTCAAGACCTTTGATATTTAATAAGCCTAATCATTCATCAAAATTATGTTATAAGATTGTCTTTCTCTTCTTTATTTTATCATGCTTCTATATTTAGTATTTTATATACAGGGTGTTTCAAAAAAAGATAACACCGTCTCTAGGATAGTTAGAAAACTAAAAAATAATTGGGGTTTGGCTGGTGGGTTTTAGCGGTTGTAAAAGGACATTGAAGAAAAATAATGTTACACATTTTTTATGATTTTACCGAAACAACTGGCAACATTGTAATGAAATTTTATAAGAATATGTTTTTGAAGCTGATACATCCGATGAATTCATTTTTATATTTGACTCTCAAAGAGAGCGCTAGTTATAAGGTTCGCAAAAGCATTTTTTACCAAGCATTATTCGACATATCATTTTTAAGGGTAGAATTATTAATCATAATTCCAAATAAACTAAACCATGATACTATTTTGACACTAAAAAAGTACTCTTGGTAAAACTCGATACTGCGTAACGTTTTCGGAGTATTTTGATATGAAAATTATGAAGTAATAAGCGATGCTCATATAAAGTAATGATACAGTTAATTATTAAAATAACTTACAAGAAGAAAATTAAAATAAAGATTAAAAACACAAAATAAAATTTAATTAGAGGAACTATTCAAAATGTCGTCCGTTTTCCCGAATAAACAAGTCTATTCTTTTTTCTAAGGAATCCAATAATCTTTCAAACGGATCATTTATGATGTCATTAAAGTGACGTTGAATTCAGTCTTCCAATTCTTCAATTAATCACGACACCTTCTATTAAAGTGCGTTGGAGCTCCATCGTGGATCTTCGCTTCACGATACCTGGAGCGGAAAAAATGAAGATATTTGCTCATTTACCATTAAATCTTTTAATATCTCGAATAATCATTTGTTAAATAGAAAACGCCTAAACAAAATCCGCTATGCAGTTGACACCGATATTTTTGCAGATAGGTTAAACAGATAACAGCAACTAATAAACAAAGTAAATAAAGTAAGTGAAAGATTTGGACTACAAGTAAACATATCAAAAACTAAATTTATAGTCATCAGCAAGAGACATCCAACTGCTTATCAAGAATACACTAGTAGACCGAGTAAAACAGTTTACCTATCTTGGAACAATAGTAAACGAACAATGGGATCATTCACAAGAAGTAAAATGTTGAACATAGAAGGCTAGGAGTGCATTCAACATGGCCAAACTCTTTAAAAGCCACAACCTTAATCTGGATATAAAAGTAAGGCTCCTACGATGTTGGATCTAAAGGTCGTAGCATATTATCGTGCACACTGCGTTTCCAGCACATAGCGTTTCCAAAAAATATAATTTAAATGGTTTTAAATATGAACAACGCACACTTTTCGGAACATAGCGTTTCAGACACTTAACGCTTCCGTTCAGTATATTTGAAAACAATATTTTACTGATGCCGACGCGCGACGGCTACGTAACGAGTCGTAACCGGTTTGTAAGGATAATGTTAATTAGATGTCCGTCGTTTTCCCCTAGTTGTTTATTTAGGTCTTTGTTTGATTTTGATACAGACTATTTAAAAAAATAATTTTCGAGGCTATTTTGTCATATATGCATGTGTTTTTATTGCTTTGTGACAATTAATCACGGAAGTGATAAACAATTAGGAATTTAATAATAATTAATAGGTTTAACAATTATTTTAGAATGAATAGGACTCAGTTTAAATATGTTTAAAATTTAATTTCACCTTCAGTTAAAAAACAAAATACTACATTTAACGAAGCCATACATATCAAACCAAAAAGTATTTTAAAAAGAACATGCATCACTTCCGTAGAAAAGTCCTAATTGTTTATCACTTCCGTGATTAATTGTCACAAAGCAATAAAAACATATGCATAAATAACAAAATAGCCCCGAAATTTTTTTTTTTAAATACTCTGTATGAAAATCAAACAAATACCTAAATAAACAAGAGGAAAACGACGGATATCTAATTCACATTATCCTTACCAACCGGTTACGGCTCGTTACGTAGCCGTCGGCATCAGTAAAATATTGTTTTCAAATATACTGAACGGAAACGTTAAGTGTCTGAAACGCTATGTTCCGGACAGTGTGCGTTGTTCATATTTAAAACCATTTAAATTATATTTTTCGGAAACTAAACGCTATGTGCTGGAAACGCAACGTGCACGATAATATGTCACGACCTTTATACTCGATATTATACTACGGAGTTGAATCCTGGACACTCACTTAAGCAATGGAGAAAAAACTTAAAGTCTTAGAGATGCGGCTAGATAGAAGAATCCTAAGGATATCATGGACGGACAAAATAACCAACGAGACTGTACTACGCAGAATGGGGAAAGAAAGAGAAGTAATGTTTACGATTAAATGGAAAAAGTTAGAATATCTCGGACACATAGTGAGAAACGACACTAAATACAGTTTACTGAAAATAATCCTTCAAGGCATAGTATTCGGAAAGCGGGGAACTGGGAGAAGAAGAATACCATGGTTAAAAAACCTGAGAAAATGGTTCTCCACGACAAAAACTAATATATTTAAAGCATCAGTTAATAAAATAATTATAGCCAGAATGATAGCCAATACTCGAAACAAATAGGCACCAAAAGAAGAAGGATTCATTGTTTAAAAAATCAACGTCGTTCAACGGCTCTAAATGTTTTTATACTTAAAAGATTTTTCTAGGAAACTTTTCTGCATAACGCGTAAAAGCTGCCCAAGAGTTTCCTAAATACCCACCTAAGATTAATAACTTCTTCTTGTTCTTCTTGTTCTTCTTCCTCTTTATAAGCAATTCTACTTCATTGGCCGATTAATACCTCTATGGAAGGTTTTGGTCACTCCATCTTTTGCGCGGACGTCCGATAGTTCTTCTGCCAATTGGTGACTTATCTCTTCCTATTTTGACGACACGGGTCTCCTCCATTCTGCTTACGTGGTTATTTCATTTTTTTTTCTATTTTGTGTCCATTCATTTATACACTGTACGTTACAGTTTCTTCTATCTAATAATTTTCTTTCTATCTTTCTAATTCTCTTTCGATCTCTGAGCGTATTTCCTGCAATTCTTCTCAGTAATCTAATCTCTGCCGTTTCCAGTAGCCTCTGCGTTGTGGCTATGTCGGGAGTTGGCCAAGGCAAAGGAAGTTCTGGGTGAAAGAAATATAAATAAAAATAAATCGTTACCAAATCGAAGAACTCAATGGTTTTGTAGAGAAGTAAAGGAAAAGTGTACAGAAAAGAAAAAAGCTTACCTGAAATACATGTCAACCAAAACACAAAAGACATACCATAATTACAAGACAATTAGAAACGAAACACATGCACTTGTAAGAAAAATAAAAAATAATCACTGGAAACGCTTTTTGAAAGAAAGGGAACATGACATTTACGATCTGCAAAAAGAAATATGGCGCTTTATAAGAGGTCAAAGAAAGAAGAAAAAGAAATTTATAGAACTAAAATATATAGAAAAAGATATGTGCATTGACTACCTAAAAAAGCTCTATGCAGAGGAAGAATAAACGACGCTAGAACCGGAAACACCAGAAATTACCACAAAGGTTAATAACAAATTGGTGTATTCAACATTCGAGTACATTTTGATTAACAATATATAATTTAACAAATAACAGGGTTTCAAAAATCTAACTATTGTTGACTTATCGTCATAAAAATCAATAAATGTTAGTTCCTTATGGCAAACTTAGAGAAAATCATGACATACCTACTTAAACTTTATCATAACTTTATACCGGCGTCGGTTATTACTTCATAATTTTCAAATCAACATATTCCGAAAACGGTATACAGTATTGAGTTTTAATAAGAGTACCTTTTTGATGTAAAATTGTAATATGTTTAAGTTCACTTGGAATTTTGATTAATAATTCTACTCCTAAAAAAGTTATGTTAAATATTACTTGATACAAATCTTGTAACTAGCGTCGTCTATGAGTCAGATGTAAAAACAAGTTCATAGGATGTATCGGCTTCCAAAATATATTGTTATAAAATGTCAATACAATGTTGCCACAAGTTTCGACAAAATCGTAAAAAGTGTGTAATATTTTTTGTCTTCGACGTCATTTATCTTGAAAATGGATGCCGTTACAAACATTTTTTACTGAGCCATCACCAATTCTTTTTCAGTTTTTTACCTATCCTAGAGACAATGTTACGGTTTTTTTTAAACATCCTGTATAACGTTTATTTGTTTTACGAAAGATTTAATGAAAATATTCAGAAAATAGTGTTTTTTTTTTTCGATTTTATGGTGGAATTTAATTTTCGTCATTGCAGAAATAATTTTGTCTTAATAGGAATGGGAGATTTTCTGTTTTGTTTGTTGATTTGTTTTCTGATTGTTTGTAATTAATAATTTTCCGATTGTTTGTAAACTTTTATTTTTGGATTTAAATAGTTAGAATTAAGTTAGTGTTGGTGCTTATTGTCTCTTACCTAAATATCGACCTAGATGAACAATGAGATAATGAAGTTAGTATCAAAACAATCTTATTTTAACATAAACACCTAGTTTTGATCAGTGTTTGTATTGTTAGTTTTTCAATATCATATGAACGGCATAATTTTAGTTTTCTCATCTTTTAATGCAAGGCTCATATTTCCTACAGCTGCTGAAAATGAAGTAATCGCTTCTTTAAGTGCGAGCAATCAGTTTTGGATCATTAGCTTTTGCCATAATGTGTGTTGACGTTATTAAAGATAGTTCCCCTATTGTAGAATAACTCAGCATATTTTACAGCATTTTCCTGCGTTATTTTAAAAAGAAGCCATGCCATATGACAGTGCGTCTCTATCGTCATCCCTCACGTATTTTAAAAGCTTGTGGAAAATTGCCTTGTATGTGCATTTTTCAGATCTTTTTACTCATTGCGACGTTTACAAATCTCATTAGTTTTTCGATAATGCTCACTGTATGCACGTCTTCATATATACTCGGTTCACTATTCCCAGTCCGAATTGTCTAGTGAATTTAGTAATTATTTTTTTGCGAAGTTAGTTATTTTTTGACAGACTAAAAGTGGCTGGAAATTACTATACAACCAAGCACACGTACACATAGCCAATATTAGTAGTAAACAAACTAAATAGTAAATAAAATAGAACTTACGAATTACCGACAATCAATATTCATTTATCTGCACTATATAATAAATAGTTATGTTAAATTATAACAACTAAAATATATTTTTTAAATATATACTACCCAAAATTTAATGTGTTTAGTATACACTTCCACTATTTAGAATAATTCTTCTTTTTTTAAACAAAGTAGTATGCAATAGTAGGATACTTAAACTATTTACTGAGAAGTAGTAATTGTTGTGTTGTAGGATTCCGACAATGAATATGTCAAAATATGCCCGAGCTAAGCGAATGTAGTTTACTTTAAATACTGGAACAGTATTATAATGCCATATTAAAATCTAGAAAGAGATAAAAATAATAAATATTGAATTCGTTAGTTTTTTATTATCAAAGTATTACGAAGATTTTGTCTATTATAGACCTGAAAGTCTAACACCAGTTTTGAGGTCACCAAGAGATTTTTCACGAATAGACTTAGACAACTGTATTAGACTTAAAAATATAGTGTATATTGCACTCAAGAGAATTACATCTCTGTAAATTTACACTCCAATAAATCCAATTTTTTGTATAGTCCACAAATAATTTTAGTATACCATTATTATGGCATTTCTCCTTTTTTACAGACTCAGACAATTATTCTATAGATTTAAGTTGCCTCTACAATGGCACAAAAAAACTCGTTACACCTATTAACCGAAAATTCAGTAAAAGATATACCAGACATATTTCAACGCTAGTCGGAAATTGGAAAGTTAGAAAATGTTATAAAAAATACAGTAAACACTGCTCGCAGTATCACCGACTGCCTCAAGGATCAACGTTACCGCCTCTTTTATTCAATTTATGTACTGCTTCTTTACATTTAGTTACAAGCGAAACATAAATAATTAAATACGCGGACGACTTTCTTATACACTCCCAGGAGAAAAAGTATGAACGATGTTTATAAAAACTAAATAATTCATTTACTCCGTTGGTTACTACAAAAATTCTATTAAAATGCAAAATGAAACAATTTCCAATATAAATAAAATTTCTGCATTAAATACCAGTGACTTGACCAAGAAATGCTGGAAAAACAAAATCACCTCTATTATGCATAGGTTTTCGTAAGACAGCTTAATGCAAATTCACAAAAACCACAAGTAATAAATATTTTAATATAGGCATACCAAAATTAAATCAAGGTAAATAACTCCCCAATATTCTACAACATTAAATTAGAGATTTTCCTACCAGCCACTGTTACTCTACCGGCCCATCCATCTAAAGCCGTCCCCATGACATGTTCACCATAAATGTTGAATAAGCCAGGTGATAACACGCATCTTTGTCTAACCCCTCTCTCGGTCTTGAATTGGTTCCAGAACTTCTAATCTAGTCGTACTGTTGCTATATTGGACTGGTACAGATTTTTAATAAGTGTCACCAGGTGCATTTTTGTGCCCATTTTTATTAAAATGGACCACAGATTTATCCAACTTACACAGTCAAATGCCTTTTGGTAGTCAACGAAGCGTATAATCATAAGTACTTGAAAGTATCTAGACTTTTCAATGAGTTATCTCAGGTTCAGGATTTGTTCCCGTGTACCTTTACAAACCCACTTGTTCCTGAGGTATCTGGTAATGTAGATAGGTTTTTAATCGGCTTTTGATAATATGCAACAAGATTTTACTAGCATGTGTTATTAGTGACAGTGTGCAGTAGTTTTCAAATGTGGTAGTAGTTTTTTTTTGGTGTAGCAGGATATAAATTAAGGTACACCAATGTCTATTTTCCTGAATTCCAAACAGCGACACAGACAGAATGGATAATATATAATCCTATGTTACCGAGTAACTGTAGTATTTCATCTGGTATTGAATCCATTCCTGGGGATTTATTTCTCTTTAGCGATTTAATTCCATCTTTACAATAGGATCTCTACGGTAGTCTGAGGGCTACTGATTTTCTGCTGGTACTTCGTTATTTTTATATAGCTCGCCACAGTAGTTTTACCATGCTTCCAATATTTGGTCAGTATCGGTCTTTAGATTACCTTTCTTATCTATTACAGACCACGTTTGAGATTTAAATTCTCTGGTAAGGAATTGGAACTTAATTTAACGATTTTCCTATTAAATGTCGTTTTTAAAAGTATTAAAAAGCCAGTTAATCTAGGAAACAAGTCAGGGAAAATCAAGCATTCCATTATCTCAGTCAATGTTACATATTGCCACAACTGTTACATATTGGCACTTCTTGCCACAACTTAACCGAACTTTGTACTGCTCTTCCGACTAGATAAGACGAATTGGAAAAACTTGATGCTCAACATTTAATGTGTCCTGTTACAAAGTTAAGGAAAGACAGTTTTATTTGTCAGTCTGACTACTAACAGAAAGATGTATTATTTTATTGCAAAAATTTATTTTTTACCACCTTCAGTTAAGAAGATATTTTTATTATCTTAATTCTACTTGGCTTCTTTTTACTCCTTATCCATGCTTCTAATACGAATTAAAGTACCATATAATCAGTCATTATATTTTTTAGTTGGTTGGACATGTAATTCCTGGACGAGGGGTAGCCATAACTGGACAAGAACAGAGTCAGTTAGGAGGAGGATTTCAAGAAGGAACTCACGCTCCGAAAGGTATGTTTTTGCTATATGTATTTAAAAGTATCAAAACTTCTACAGTTCTCTGTATAGAAAAGCTTTATAATGACCAAGGTAATTTCTTAATACAGACAGATCAAAATTATATTTTCTCCTAGTCTCCCGAATATTTCCAACTGAATTTAATACTGTTTAAAATAAAGTCCTTTAGCATTAAATTTGATTTTATACGATAATTAAAAAAACAAATCTTTGTAAAAGAGCTAGTGCCACATGCAAAAGAATAACTATTTTTAGAATTAGGTAAATTTTAAAAAGAAATATTCCTGCTTTTTTTAATAAAAGACACATACCTATATATTTTTTTAAATAGGAAGCAAACGATTTTGGCAGGATATATGCAATTATAAGATATGTGTATATCTAAGAAGCTTTAATTATTGATCTTATCTAGCATATTTGTTAGACTCAAAATTAATAAAGTAACGAAATATTAATACGAAACTAACTGTGAGATTTATATTTGAAAATTTTAAATTTTAAATAAGTATATATACAATGTGTCAGTTTTAAAACTTACAATGTGCTATATCTCACGAAGAACAGCTGACATCGAAAAATGGTTGGAACCCTTTCTAGGATAACAAATTGTTGTTAAAATCCTTTATAAAAGGTATATAAAATTAAAAAACCCGAACGGACTATGTCATGAAGACAAAACGTTTTTTGAATCCATATTCCATCATCAGTGTCTAGGTGTACATGTTTCGAGCCACTAAATACCTGGGTAAAAACCCCCTTAAAAGTTATATGTTACAATTTGGTTTACATTATTTAGTCTTATATATTACGATGTTAAAGTTACCAGTGGATATGATAACATGGCAACGTATGACTCGACATGAAGACTTGATGACAGCAAGCTATCATCAAGTCCTCGTAGACACTTCGTCTCAAGACCAGCAACTTCATGTGGAGTCATACGTTGCCAGGTTATCATATCCACTGGTAACTTTAACATCCTAATATATAAGACTAAATAATGTAAACCAAATTGTAACATATAACTTTTAACGGGTTTTTACCCAGATATTTAGTGACTGAAAACATGTACACCTAGACACTGTTGATGGAATATGGATTCCGAAAACGGTTTGTCTTCATGACATAGCCCGTTTGAGTTTTTTAATTTTATATATCTTTTAAAAAGGACTTAAACAAAAATTTTTTGTGATACATGGTAAACAGCCAGCTACAGGAACTTAGTTTCCTTGTGGACCTTTCTAGGATAGTAAGGGGGAACTAAGATGACATGAAAGAGAACTCACCCCCATCAACCCCCATAACCCCACCCACAACAACCAAAAAAGTTTAAATTGTAAATACCTACTTGTAATATATCATTGAAAAGACCATAAAAATTCTATCCAATGGTATAAGTAGTAATTATGCAGGGTTAAGCAATACTTGTGAAACTTAAATGAAAAATTTAATGAGGTTTTTGTTGAACTACAAATTTGTTAAAAAATTTTATTTGCAATTTAAACTTATTTGGTTGTGGTGGGTGGGGCCTAGGAGATTGATGAAGGTGAATTCTCTTTCATGTCATTTTAGTTTCCCCTTACTATCCTAGAAAGGGTTTCAAGCATTTTTTGATATCAGCATTTGTTTGTGAGATATAGCGCATTGTTTAAAATTGACACATTATATATATATATATATATATATATATATATATATATATATACATATATATATATATATATATATATATATATATATATATATAATAGACAAAATACATATGTACATAAAAATATAAAATTATTAGGATATCATAAAGGATGCGACAATTATGGGACAGTTAACGGGGTAATACGCCCTGAATACTGTCACTCCCAAAATTATAGAAATAAATAAAAAAATATAAGTAAAAAAATATAAGTTCTATTATACCTATAAGTAAATATATTTTCGTGTACTTTTGAAAATGCTTCAAATATTTGAAGAATTTATGGTTATGTCTTTTACCTTGATCCACCATTTAACTTAAATTCAACTTCAAAAAATATTTTATAATTTATTTAAAAAATAAGCTGAAGTTTAATATAAGTTAATAATAATTTAATTTTATTGAGTTGTAAAAATTATTAAATAAACCCACTTCAATATTATTTTTTAAACATACAGGGGAGTTCCACTTAAACGGTTTGAGGAACTTGCGAAATAAAAATTGACGGATAATGACGGATTTTTAGATATGCCCAATTAATTTAAAGCAATTAGAGCATCTTACCATTTCCGCTTATACCGAAAGTTGACTATAACATCCCTATTTTAAATAAAACCCTATTTAAATAAATCTAACAGGTATTATGATATTTAGCTTTTAACGTATATAATAAATGTTTTTATTATAATTTTGATTACTATTGCTCTGACACTATTTTCTTGTGACATCTTAAAGCAATTACTATTTTTATTGGGAATAAGCCACAATTTAAGTTTAAAAGTTTATTGTTGTTTCAATAAAAAAATACATTGGATGTAACTCATCAATATTGGCCATATAATTTTAAAGTCATCGACTTTAATGAGTCAGATAAATTTCAATTATTAGAAAAATTTTTCACCAAGTAACAAAAAAAAACAAATTTTGTTTAATTTATTAATTTTGATTACTATTTTATAGCTTGCCATGGAAATTTTATTTCACAGTTTATAGTTTGTGTAAATTATAGACAGATAAATATAGTACAAGACCCGACTGCATGATCTATGAACTACGTTATGAACGTAGTGATCCTGCAGTGGGATCTGAGGTTCATAAATTTACATTTTTGCGAACTAAGAACTGTCAACTAAAATTTCCATGACATGCTATACAATAGTCCAAATATACAAAAATAGGAAAAATATTTAATATATACATTAAAAGCTTAATACCCCAATAACTGTTAAATTTAGGAATAGGAAGTAGTTAACTTAAAGAACAGTTGAAATTTGTTTTAATAACGCTGTAACATATATGTAGGTTGATCCATTTTTAAGAAGGTTAAGATAATATATTATTAAGTACACATTTGAATTATTTTGCATATTAAATACTATTAAAACGACAACATATTTAAAGTTTCATCAAAATCTTCTTCAAGTGCCATCTCTGCGGCGGAAGTCGGTAATCATCATAGCTATTCGGACTTTTGAGACGGCTGCTCTGAAAAGTTCATTTGATGTACATCCATACCACTCTCTCAGCTTGCACAGCAATGACATTCTACGCCTCCCTATGCTTCTCTTTCCTTGGATATTTCCCTGCATAATCAGTTGGAGCAAGGTGTATTTCTCAATATCAAAATAGATGATACCAAAAAACAAGTCAAATCGAGCACTGTTTTGAAATAAAATTGGTCATATCTCCTAAAACACTTGGTGTAAGGTAGAATAATGCTATAACATGCGTAACAATATGCAGGGCATTATATTTAAAATAAGAAAGTTTTAGACAACTTCCGGTAAAACTAGAACGTGTAGGATGCTCTAAATATTTTATATGAATTGGTTCCTTCAAACGTTTCCCAAATAATCATCCTATATATATTAGACATCTAAATTAAATGATATATTTTATAATATATGAAATTATCAATACACTATACGTAATTATATAATGAAAATTAATATAATAAATAACTACCCTGGTTTAATGAAGTAAATTATAATTTGAGTTGATAATAAACTGATTAGAGACATTATTTTATTAAACCGAAATTATAAAATGGAATTTTAATTTTAAATTAAATGAAGTTTTAATGCGCGAATGCGTATTATAAAATAAATTATCCAAATAACAAATTTATTTAAATCTGAACATATTTTCTTTGAAATAATACCATACAACCATAACCATACAACACAATGGCAATCGCTGTGACATGTTACACGTTTCCACCTCTATATTCATTTCACAGTAGGTACGAATTGTCGTAATTGTCACATTGACATTAAAAATTTCAAACGAAGTTCTGAAAGAATAAACAAATAATTAATAAAATGCCTATTACATTGTATACCGTGCAAGAAAAAGTGCAACTTGTAACATGGTACCTTCAGGGTCATTCGATACGCGAAGTAATTGATTTATTTATTGTTACCTTCGAAAATAGACGGTCACCAAGTGTTACAACAATTAAAAATACCAATATACTTTTTCAACTTCGGGAAATGTAAACAGTTGTAAAAGTATCATGAACGTAATAAACCACGTGTTAGACCTGTCGATGGAAAGCATCAAAACAGGGATATTGATATTTGTGCTTTTGTGGAAGCTAGTGAACCCTGCAAGAGTGTACAAATTGCTAGGGAAGTTAACGTGAATAAAGAGCACCACCATTCGTTTATACGTATTTCATCCTTATCGAATCATCAGAGCGAACTGTAGTAAGCTCTATCAATGAAATCAAATATTTCTGTCATCATCATCATCATCATCACCAATTAGCCCTGAGTTATCCATTGTTGAACACAGGCCTCCTCTAGACTTTTCCATCTGCTTCTGTTCTGCGCCTCTGCTATCCAATTGGTCACGATTCTTTTGAGGTCGTCGGTCCATCGAGTATTCGGTCTTCCTCGGCTTTGCTTGTCAGCCCGTGGTCTCCACTCAAGCAATTTTTTTGTCTAACTGTCGTCTTTCATTCTTGCAACATGTCCTGCCCATCTCCATTTTTACCTTGTAATATGTTCGATAATGTCTATTACATTCTGTCATATAAGTAACTATTTAAACTTTTTAACCAAGTTTAATTTGGTAAATGTTTATGATAGAACAGTATCATGTAGTGTAAATACATTCCAGAAACCATAGATTTCCTGTACCAATCTACCGACATTTTATTATGGTTTGAACGAGACAAGTTGTTGTCTAAAAAGGGGACAGGTTGCATTTCATGTTCAATTTCAATTGTAAACTAAATATTTGAGTCGTAACTGTTAAAAATAAACAGACGTTCCTCTAATGTATCTGTAGAAATGGCTAGTATTAGATGATCCACATATTTTTTTATAAAACTTAGCTTATAGGGTAGGACAAGGAGAACGATTTCCAGCAAAACGTCCGTAACCTAACTAGCTACGATAAGGCTCATCTTCTCTTCCATAAAAGTACCCCAACTTTGTTTTATAATTTTTTCTTTCTAAAAGAAATAGTTGTTAGATAAAGTGTACCCAAGTGGACTAAAGTAAATAAAATCTTTAATAGGTACACTACCAAATAAAGACGTTCCTGTCAGTTTGGACGTCGTATTACACTGGTATTACTTTATTTCTGATTCATTCTTATCTAAAAATACATAAAAATATTTTGAATGCTTCCATCTCTACTGTTTATACTTATTTGTTTTTTTTTTTTAAATAATTCTTCATATTTTAGCGCCATAAAAGAGAGTATTTTTAACCACGGTCTCATATAAGTATATTAAATTTTCTTTCTTTTGTTATATCTTTACACCACATTATACCATTGAACATCTCAAGACCTTTTTGCTTGTATGATTCGTTTGTCTATTTTCCGTAAACCGGTACCGGTATTATCAAAGGTAACACACAAGTAGTGATAGCTCTGACAGCAGGAAATCTTTTCAGTTTTCGAAGTCTATGTATATTATCTGATTCATTGCCAATAGATATTTGGTGATCGTTGGATTGACATTTATTCCCAACAATTTGTTTTATTACGTCTTCCGGTTTAAAATGTACATAATAGTAATATGATCAACTGAGTTGTCACTATAAGAGAGATTTACTCGTTGGGGGATAGATAGGGAAAGAGAAAGGAAAAATCACAAATTAGACGGAACGAGCAAGTAAAAGAATACATAACTAAATGAAATTAAAAAATTGAACGATAGTAATAACAGATAAAAAAAAATAAAAAAATATTGTTTATCAGGCGAAAATATAGCAATGATTTTGAACATACATATAAGGACGGATTAACTTAATTGAATAATATGATTTAAGTTTATTAAAACAACTGCAATTTTTAAAGAAATATAATGACTTATAAATATTAAATAGATAAACAAAACCATTTGATTCTAGTTATTTCCCAATATGGTATTAATTAAAAATATAAAATTGTACCTGAAAATATTATCAGGACTCATGCCTTGATATACATGCCACTAAATACATGCCATTAGAACAATCTGAATATTTAAAGAATATTATTTACATTAATTGTGTAGTTTACTAGCTTGCTTTACGTATTTATGTTATTTAATTTAAATTTAAGTGATCATGTTATTTAGATGTTATGTAATTATGCATATATATTATGTTGATGCAATAATTATTCAAATTATTTGCATTTTGTGAGATGCGCTTAAAAATCTGATGTTATTTTGCAACTGAGATCGACCTCCTCATGCAAATTTTCACAACCTATTGAACATAATATATGTCAACGGCTGCAAATTTTAAATAGTCTCAACATGAAAGAGTAGTTAAAGTGCTGTTGTGCATTTCCTAGTAATGAGATTGTTTATATTAGTTCTATAACTTATTTTTTGGTTTTATGCCTCTGCATCTACATAAGAACTATTTATATAATAACCGTACAGGGAATATCCTTAAATTCTGTTATTAAAAGGAGATGACCAACTTGCTTTTCTATTAGGCGTCCTCCTACGATTTTGTGAAAGAAAGATTGGCTTTTCTGGAGACATTAAGGAAATGTTTCTTCGTGTAGGTATAATAGAAGAAGATCAACATGCACAACAATTCTTGTGTCGCAGTGGTAGCCCTGATAATCCTTTGGAAATTTATGTCATGACTGTAATGACCTTAGGGGCTACTCACCCAGTTGTGCACAATTTGTTAAAAATATAATGCGAAGAAATTTAGCGTAGAATATCCTAGCGCTGTTGATTCCATAGTAAAGAATCATTATGTCGATGATCTCTTAGAATCAACAAACATTGAGGATGGAGCCATCCAATTAGCAAAAGACAATGCCTTAATTCAAGCCAGCGGAAATTTTGAAATAAGAAACTGGAGATCAAACTCTGAAAAATTAATAAATATCATGAACTCCACTCACGGAAATAATGAGGAAGTCAACCTAGACCTAAGAAACAATAAGAGCATGGAGAAGGTTCTAGGAATGCGGTGGGGTTTAAAGGGTGATTATTTTATTTTTAATTTGAAACGTAATAAAGGAAACAAAGATGTTTTAAGTAGATTAAGAAAGCCAACAAAGCGAGAAATTTTACCAATCTTAATGTCCTTTAGGTTTGTTAGCAAAACTTTTTAATTTATGTGAAGATTCTTTTACAGGAAATATGAAGGAGTAACATATCTTGGGATTAACCAAAAACCAATGAACAGTTTCAAAAATGGCTTGTTTGGTTAAAACAGCTTCCAGAAATAGAGAAGGTTTCAATTCCAAGATACTTTCTTAATAAAACTGGAAGGATAGGGGTACGCATATGCACATATTTGCAGATGCCAGCGAACATGCAATTGCTTGTGTGGCATATCTAAGAATAATGAAAAAATATGTTATAGAGTGTACTTTGATTGGAGGTAAAACACATGTAGTCCCATTAAAACCACAAACTATTAGCTACTAAATTGACAAAACGTCCTAATTTAAAAAACACGAGGTGATGTCCTGATTTTCTGTATCAATTAGAAAACAGTTTTCCTCCAGACACCACCCTTAAAAAGGAAAAAGCTGATGAAATCTTAACCACTCATGAAGTAAAATTTAAAAGTCCACTTTTAATAGCTTTTGAAAGATTTAGTCAATTTAATAGAATTTTAAGAGCAACTGCATATATGTTTCGATTTTTAAGAATTGTTTATACAAAATTAATGAAATCTGAAGAGCCTACAGGAATATTAACTTCGGAAGAACTTTTAGATGCTGAGAATATTTTAATAAAACAAACTCAATGTGAATATTACAAAAATAAAATATAACAATTAAAAACGAATAATTCTGATAGTTTACAGGAAACAGTTAATAAATCAAGTAGTTTATTTAAATTATCGCCATATCTGGATGAAGATGGTTAACTTCGTATAAGAGGAAGATTAGATAAAGCTAGAGATGTTATTTCAGAAACAAAAATACCAATAATTTTACTGAGAGAAAGTCGTTTACCTTCACTAGTTGTTGAAGACTATCACAAAAGATATCACCATAGAAATCATGAAATTGTAGTAAATAAGATAAGACAAAAATTTTATATACCAAAACTCAGACTACTAGGTTATAAGATTAGGACCAGTTGTGAAAATTGCAAGATCAAATTTGCTAAGCCAAAACAACCAGAAATGTCACCTCTACCGCCTTGTAGACTCTCACCATTTACTGCTGCATTTACACACACTGGTATGGATTATTTTGGTCCAATAAATGTAACTATTAGATAACGGACGCAGAAAAGATGGGGAGTTTTATTTACGTGTCTCACGACTAGAGCAGTCCTTCTCGAAGTAGCTTACAAACTAGATGTGGACAGTTTTACTATGCTAAACAAATTTTATTAAGAGAAGAGGACGACCAAATCATATTTATTGTGATTGAGGTACTAATTTTATTGCAGCTGAACGAGTATTAAGAGAAGAGCTACAAAAGTTTAACAGTAAATTAATAGCCAATTCAATGGTAAGCCCAGAGCTAAAATTTCACTTCAACGCAAGCCTTTTCCCGTATATGGGTGGGGCGTAGGAGCGCCTAGTGAAAGCAATTAAAATTACGTTATATCCAGGAACCCTACTGACCAATCACTTTATAGTTGTCTCATAGCTTTAGAAAACATAGTAAACTCAAAACTACTTACTTACCTTCCAATAGAATCTGAAGAATCTGAATCTCCAACCCCAAATCATTTTTAATTGGATCTTCAAACGGAGATAAACTAATTGGATTTTTAAATGGAGATGTTAAAGTATTAACATTTAATTATTTATACAGAGAGCAATTTGAAAATAAATGTTGGTGACGCTTTATTTCTGAATACACACCTGAACTACTACTTAGGGCAAAATGGCATAAACAAGTTGTAACAATTAAATAGGGCGATGTTGTAAGTAAATATATGTGATAAAGATTTACCAAGATGCAATTGGCCAAAGGGTAAGGTAATTGAAGTTAAAAAATCACCTGATGGGCAAGTGCGATGAGCAATAGTTCAAACAAAAAATGGAATACATGAACTTCCTGTTATAAAATTAGCAGTAATACCAATAGATGGAGACCAAAAAGATGATGAAGAATAAGTGGTTTCTTATTCATCATTTCTAAAAAGGTGCTTTCGAATTTATTACCTTCATTACACAGAATTTTATGGTTATCAAAATCTATAATATGATCTTTGTCAATTACATGCTCTGCAAAAGCGCACAAGATGGTTTTTTTTTTATTTTACATTCACACTTGGGAAATAATACGATTTGAGAGATTTCTCCCTGTCTCACCAACGTACACAGCTTTACACTGAGTACAATTAATGCTATTTACTACATTTGTTTTACCTAATTTATCTATAGGATATTTAGTTTTTGAATACAAGGACTATTATATGGTGAATTTTCATCTTGTTTGGATAACACGAGTAATAGCATATAAATCTATTGCAACACATGGGTTTTCTGAACAATCTGGTTTTCAACATATTATCTGTAGTTTTTACAATTCTTATGTCAAGCAATGGTAAAAAATCTTTTACTCCTTTTTCAACTGTGAATTGTATGCTGAATTGTATGCTGCTTATGATTGTTAAAAATGTTAACTGTTTCATGAATTATGTCATTAGGAAGTACCAAAACTAAATCATCTACATACCTTTTAACAAAAGGAATTAAAAATGTGCAATTGTTGATACAATCATTGATAACATTATCCATGACATAGTTACTTAGAACAGGTGAAGGACTAGACCCCATAGGGCTACCAAAAATTTGTTTATAAAAGACACCATTAAATATAAAAATATTAGTATCAAAAACAAAGTTGATAAGTGTTATGAAATGTAATAAGTAAGGCAATAGTGGTATGTTGTGAAATCTCATTCTTCCAATGCTTTTCAACACTACTGATGATTAATCTAAAGGTAAATTGGCAAATAGGGAAGTGACAACAAAACTAAGGTTTTGAGGCAATCGAAAATTATTGATAAAAGAACTAAAGTTAAATGAATGTACATATCGTTGTTAAAATTATAATATAAGCATTAGTTAAGATGTCAGTGAGGAGTTGTGCTATGTCTATGTCTATTGGTCTCATAGACAAAGCTGGTTTATGTATTTTAGGTATATATCAGGTAATATATCAGATAATATATCAAGACGACGGTTTCGCTTTCTAAAATTTGCAAAGCATCATCAGGTCAGTGGTACAAAGTAAATTAAATGCTCAAATTATAAAAGCCCATATTAGGGTGCTGTCTTATAAGGATATAGATCAAGAAAGTTATAGATAAAAAAAGGTTTTAGTAATTATGCCAATATTACATGTCTGTGTTAATCAATATGCATAAATTGCATTAGCAGACAGAGTAACAACCCACAAATTGGTAAGAGAAAAAATATTTTGAATTGTAATAAATTAGAAATAAACAAAATATTACTTACATTTCGGTACAAGAGTTATTATATAGTGATTGGTGATTCATAGTTCAAACTATCCCTTATTACTGATAATGAGTGATCTTCGGTCAATGTTGTAACTGTCTAACGACTTAGGAGGAAGTTTCTTGAGGGGAGGGATGTTAACAGATGATATAGGAGTAAGGTATATGTTATTGTTTGTTGAAAGAAAATGTGATGTTTTATATTATTTAAATTATTAAATTTTAATAATAATAATATATATATATATATATATATATATATATATATATATATATATATATATATATATATATATATATATATATATATATATATATATATATATATATATATATTTATATATATATATATATATATTATATATATATATATATATATATATTATATATATATATATATATATATATATATTATATATATATATATATATATATATATATATATATATATATATAACAAAAATCAATGTTAAAAATAGACGTAATTATCAAGTCTCATATGTATCAATAGGTAAAAACATAGTGAAAATAACGGAAAACAAGAAAGCTATATTTATTATTATTAAAAGCAATATCTCTTATAGAAATTTTTCTGACAATGATAAGCCTAAGTACTCCATAAGCTTCGATTTGGTATCATAATCCTGACTGATATGCAATCAGAATTAACATAACGATAACCATTGTTTTGTATTTACATATTAGAATATTTTATATAAATTTTTAGTAGAAATAAGTTTGAGTATGCTATTCGTAGATAACTACTTAATAGTTTTATTTTTATTTTTATTGGACAAAGAAAATTAAACCTCGAAAATTACAATTTTAAATCAATTTTTGTAGTATCGCAGGTGCTACCAAAAATTTTCTTAAAAGTAAACAATAAAATACACGCTTGTGATTTTTACCAAACAAAATATTTGATATAACAAACATACGGTAAAAAAATATAACAAAACTTAAATTTTATGTAACACAATTTTTGAGATAAAATACACGCATTAAAGAAAGACAAATGATACTCATTAGTTTAATTATGGATAAATGTATAGACCACTATCACACGAAATTACCTATTTGACAAGAATGGATTTTGTTAAAATTAAATTGAACAGGTAAATTAGTAACTCGTACTTTACCAGACATTAATCCTAATGAAGCTGTAAAACATAATGACATAAATTCAAAATTAACTAAAAAACATCTACATTAATCAACGCTCATTTGTTTAATTGTAACCTGTGACTATGTAACTCACTTTCCGGTAAATGCGAAATACGTTTAAAACAAAATATATATTAATCAATAGAAATATGTGTTAACAACAGCATTGTTTCAAGTACAACTATTTCATAATTGTATTGAGGTTTAAATACAGAACAAACAGATTGCCACAGAAAATTTAATTATAATTACACACCTATTTGTGACAGTTTTTTAAATTGACATCCAATTGTAATGAAGTTTATTCTGTTTTAGATTTAGTAAGAAATGATACGTATCATTGTTGTCTATATTGAAAAAACTTGCATTAGGGGCTGTAATAAGACAGACATTGCTACAATTCTAGCACCATGCTACATTTAAATGTCATATGAAAGTTTTTGATTACAAAAACTTTCAATTTGTTTTTACAATAATAGTCTAAGAACTCCATTAGTTTACTCTGGGTGCTCTTATATGCTGGTATTGAAGGGAACAAACAAAAAAGCAGATCTACTTGCTAGGGAATGGACAAAAAAAAAACATTCATAGACCCACAATATTTACTTAGCGTAGCAAGAAATACAGCTAAAAGAACGATATCGGACTAGGTAAAACGAATAAAACGTAAACATTGGTACGAGTAGATGGAACAAATCGAAATTTTAATCAAGGTCAAATATAGTTAATGTAGTAGATTTAGGGGAAGGTACAAATATATTAACAATATCTTCTTCGATCAATTATGCCATTTTATAACTGAAAATTAAGAAAAAAAGCTACAGGCTGGATAAACTCTCTTTAAATAAAGAGGAAATACAATTTATATGCTTTTGAACACGAATAAATGGGTCTTAAAATTATACAGCTTGTATGTATGAACCTTCGAAGCAGAGATCCAAACATCTACTAGATATGAATAGGAATGATCTAGAAATTATTGTAGGTCATAACAGGACACTGTCGCCTCGCTGAAGATAAAACGGCAGAACACTTTCTGTGCAACTGATCAGGGTTGATTAAAATAAGGCTCAATATACTTGAGCATTATGCACTCGAGCCCTACGACTTCGTATATGTCACCAAAGGCCATAATAGACTATGTTAAAAAGGCTGGTCTGAAAGTATAACCTAGAGATGAGCCACAAAAGACCTCTTAAGTCGAGTGGAAGAGTGGTTAACCGCCAACTCATACTGAACCATAGACATATAATACAAATAAACTGATTGCTGTAATATACTCACGTTCCCCCAGTTTGACAGAGAAAACTAACGCAAAGCAGTCCCGGCATCTCTTTCTAATGATCCAGGTTTATCGACCACATAAACTAAGTGACCAATGATAAGGTCACCTGGTCGATAAATCCGGATCATAAGATAGAGATGCAGGGCCTGCTTTGCGTCAGTTTTCTCTGTCGCAGTAGTGAAACAGGCTGGTATTGCAAGATCACTCTATCTTGTATTATATATCTATGTATTGAACCTAGCCTAACCTAACCCCTTGAAATATAAGCCGTAATTCAGAAGGTTTACTTTTTTGGACGTAATGAGTAGGTAAGTATCTTCTTATGTTTGTGCCACACTTTATTAAATGACTTTCAAGTATGAGTGTATTAGCTCAACTTAATAAGTAGGTAGGTATCTTCTGATCTCTGTACTACACTTTATTGGATGTGTTTGCTATGTCTTGGATCACTCGCTTATGTGTCACACTCTATTGAATGTGTTTGCTACGTCTAGGGAAATGGCTGAGCATTTTTTATTGTCTTTAAGAGACCTCTTCATAATATTTATTCTGTGACTTATTTGATCCATTGTTAAATATCGTTTCTGAATACAAACTGATACGGTGAAATAATTTATTTTTGATTAAATCTTGACTTAATCTTATTAGAAGTATCTTCTCAAATAGTTTGAAGATAATTGGTAACAGATATTGGTCTGTATAATTATACATTATTTATCGGTTATCCCAGTTTAATGATTATAATTATTATTCTAACCCGAATGCTACATTTATGAGGTTTGTGCGTTTTATTATTGCCTTATTAGGTCATTTTTGCACTATTTACCAAGATAAATCCCGTGCTCTTTTTGAATGTATATAATTGTAGCCTAAGTTAAAAGTATTAATTACGTTTGCCAAGGCTAGAGGTACATGAGAACACCTTTTGCATATAAGACAAATAATCGACAAGTCAAGAGAATTTTATATCCCGTTCTACATCTGCTTAATAGATTATCGCAAGAAGTTTGACAAAGTAAAAGGGTATCATTAATGGCTGATATTCAAAAAAGTGAGCATGCCAAAATACCGGATTTTCCTTATAACTGAGTTATACAACGATACCAAGGATTAGTAAAAGTGCTTGACAACTCCCAAATAAATTCTACCCAGAACAAGGTGTGGCAAGTTTGTATACTATCTCCATAACTGTTTAATATCTACGGAAAACATATTATCAGGAGAGTGCTTAAAGAGTAGAAAGAAGGCATTTCAATAAATGGCCAATAAATAAATAATCTACGCTTCGCGGACGATATAGCTTTCCTTGTCAACAACCAAGAAGAACTGATTGAGCTCATACAGCTGGTTGAAAATGAGAATATCAGGTTTAGTCTGGTATTAAATATAACAAAGACAAAAATCATGATAATGGACAGGACACACAATAATCACTCACTTCCATTGGCGAGACAATGAAGCAGTAAAAAGCCTACAACCTAACAAATTTTTGCAATTATATGGATCTTAATAAAACTTGTTGCATTCGAGTCGTAAGCATGTCAAGAAGTTTTTTGAACAAAAATAATGATGTGGAAAGATCAAAGGAACCCAGGTTGTCTTGGGTTCCTGGTGCCTCGCACAGTATGGCCGACATAAATTTAGTTTTCAGCGACGCCAAAAACCAAAATAACGAATTTTCACTAATTTTGTATCGAATTTACACAAAACTCTAAGAAACGAGGTCTGTCCTTAGCACCGGGTGCCTCGGACACTATCGACGACATAATATTAGTGTTCAGAGACCTCAAAAACCACTAAGTAACAAGTTTGCACTGATGGAAGATAAGGAAAGTCCTGGACACGGTTAACAAGTTTAAACTGATTTTGTAATAAATGTATACAAAACTCTGGGAGACTAGGCCGTAGTCTGTAGTTTTCTCGCATAGCATCGCCGTCATGATATTAGTGTTCAGCGACAAAAACCCCTGAGCTCTGATTTGTATCGAATTTCGACAAAACTCCAGAAGATGAGACAAAAGTGCACCAAGTGTTTCGAAGACCATCACCGTCATGATAGTCGTGTTCAGTGACCCCAAAAATCGCCAAGTAGTAATACTGGACTTATTTCCGTCAATTACTTTAGAATTACAAATGTATCATTTTTCATCACTTTCAAAAGCACTTTGGAGAATGCATTTTTCTTGTTCAATAATGCAATTTTCATTTCCACATCATCATTTTTATTGACAAAATATTCTGACACTCTTACGAATCAAATGCTTGAAAATTTCATGGAGATCCCTACAACTGCAAAAATATTGGTTGGTTTATTACTTTATTGCCTCACCTAATAGCCAAAATTGAGCGGTATAATGTTGTAAACTTATTCTTGTATCTAGTATTATTGATCACAAACACAGGGACGTTCCAGGAGAAGATACAACGTAGATGTGTTTTAGGTAAGATCGCTATGAACAAGAGGAGCTACATATGGAAACACCACAATATTTCAAAAACACTTAAAATGTGATTGGTCATTAATATTTCCAGTACTGATGTGAATCTGAAACATTAAGGCAATCAGAAAGAAAAAAGATATACGCCACTGAAATGTTCTGCTGGAGAAGAATGTTGCGAATTACATATATGCTGACCGTAGAACAAATAATTTTATTCTAAAAAAACTAAGGATCTGCAAAAGAACCTCCGAAAAAATCCAACTACAACAATTAAGATATTTTGGACATGTCATGAGGCCGGCAATAGATAGTATGGAGAGACTCATACTTCAAGGGAAAGTAGAAGGCCGAAGACCACGAGAAAGATCTCTAACGAGATGTGTGGACCAGATCGCAGGAAGTGACAAAAGACCAATGTATGATGTAAGAAATGATCTGAGACGTAAATCTATGAAGACGAATCATACAGAATATCCCGACGACTAGTACAGTCCCTCCAGGGGGTTAAGATAGAAGAGATAGATTATTTTTGACTACCTTGTTTACTTTCATTGTAGTGTAGGTTCTGTTATTCCCTATTCAATAATGTGCTAATTGTATTATATTCTTAAGGCTTTTTTTTTGGGGTGTAGGTTTTGTTATTCCTTGTTTAATAATGTGCTAATTATAACTTTTGTCGGCTTTATCATTATTTTCAATAGCATGATTTTTGAATATATTCTCTTTGGATTTATGAAGCAGACATATTTATTTTTTGTTTGTCGGCACGTGCTCACGTTTGATGTTCTAATTAAATTGGTGGGATCACTTAAGTTAGTCTTTTATACACACGTCATATTAATAGTGTTATTGTATTTATTATATTATCATAAAATTTTTTATAATTCATATGAAGGTGGTCTAATTCTAATTTTGTTACTTGGTCAAAATAAAAAATAAAAAAAGATTTTATTAAAACGCTTATCAACGGAGTAAAATACCATTACTGAAAAACAATTGCTACTTCATATAAAAATGTTTGAGTAACTTTAAAACAAGCTGATAAAAATAGATCTCTATTTATTTTTTCTATGGACATAGTATTGTAATTTTTGTATATATTAATATTTTACAAATAAATCAGACCCAAATGTCGAACAGTACAAATTTTCAAGGATCAAAATACCTGTAATTTAAAACTGCATCTTTTCCCCAATAAAAAAGCAATTTAGCAGGTGTACAAATATAGACGTGCTCCTCGAGTTAAATACCGGAACACAGCTGGTGGCTTCCCATGTTGATAGGAATTTCACTTCTCTAGGCAACAATCCAAGGAAAATATTGTGCTAATGGTTTTTATGTAATAAATCATATTATGCGAAGCTTGCAAGTGAGCAAACAGAAAATATTTGTTGTTTTTAATATATGTATAAATTTTTGTAGAATTAAACATTTCTAGAGATTTTTAATTCTATAAAATAGGGAAAAATATTTCAAAAATAATTGGGCAGTAAATTATCTACGTACAATAAAATTTAAGAATGGGATTTTTTACTAGGAGGATAAATATTATACTAAATAAAATGACGTGAACCTCCAAAAACATTAATTATCAATAACTAATTACTATTTAAATGGGAATAAGCCACAATTAAAGGTTAAAGTACGTTTATTGACGTTTCAATTTCCACTTCGGAAATCGTTCTCAAAATACAAACATTAGTAAATTTACTAATGTTTGTATTTTGAGAACGATTTCCGAAGTGGAAATTGAAACGTCAATAAACGTACTTTAACTTTACTTTAATTTACTTTAGTAAATTTACTAATGTTTGTATTTTGAGAACGATTTCCGAAGTGGAAATTGAAACGTCAATAAACGTACTTTAACCTTTAATTGTGGCTTATTCCCATTTAAATAGTGATTACTTTAAAATGCCACAAGAAAATAGTTTCAGAACAATATTATCAATAACTATTGAAAACACATATAGACGGTTTTATCTCTTTCCTCACATTATAAGATATTGTGTTTTAATAGTATATAGCCTAAGTGGTCTCTTTTCTAGTATTCGACTAAAATATGATGAAAACATTCATTGTTTTACTTTTTTCATGTCTTTCACAATATTTTAAACATGTTTTTCTAGGATATATTAGTTATTAGATGTATTTGATGTTTCGATTTTTAAATTAAAAAATGTATAAAAAACAAAAGAAATTATAATATATTCTATTACATTGTTTAATAACGGTTTTTACTGTTTTTTAAGATAATCTACTACACGTTTTTCAAATTTATTTTAACACATGAAAGGAAACCTAGTCGTCTGTATGTATTGCTTATATTTCGTGTAAATTCTTTCGTAACCGATTCTGTATACCATTTTTAAAATATTTTTCTTATAATCCAGAGTAATAAGATATTACCGTGACTTTGATCACGCGAGGTATATGACAAATTTTTTTGAATTTTATAAACTTCGACAACCCAAACTCTTATTTTCCATGCAGTTAATTCGGTAGACATTTTAAATTATTAATAATTTATGGCCAAAATTCATTATTTCAAGAACTTTTGTCTACCAGTAAAATGTAAAGAATATAATGAATTTGGAGTAATTATTTGATAAAGCACGTTTAAAGCTTTAAAATGGCGAATCATAAATTATGTTTATAATTTACTAATTCATAATAAATGTTAATTATGTACTAATTTTATGTAATTACATTCATAAAATAAATGTACAATAACTACCGTAAAAATAAACCACCAACCGATTGCTATTGATATTGCGTGGAAAGTTGGGCCTTATTATGTTAAAAATTTTAGAGTGAGTCAGTCGCTTTGAGTTTGAATAAGTGTGCATGTTTATCCCAAACAAAAATTTAAAACAAAAGTTAAAAAAAATCCATTTCCAAAGCTGCAAAACTGGTTTGCAAAATCATTGCAATTTTTTGCTTATGAGCATTACGAACTTTTTGCCAATGGTCGGGAAATTTTTCTTTTCATATTTAATATATAATGTATATATATAAATAAAAATGAATCGTCAAAATGTTTGTGTGCGCGCGTTTGTAGAACGACTGCACCAAGTTAGATAATTAGTTTTTTGAGATAATTTAGATAAAAGATAATTTTCAGAAAGTTGTACAGAAAGATGTAAAAAACAGTTTTCCCGTTTTCTGTCATTTAAAATCGCAATATGAATAATAGGTGGCGCCATTCTATGATTAACAAAGGAAGCTACGATTAACAAAATAAATATCAATATTGATAAAATCACATAACGACATAGCTGTATTTGTAATAACGATGATGTTTCAATATATCGGATGGGGAGATATGTAAATGAGGCGGTTTGGAGAATCTCTTCATTTTCCATACACAAACTTCTGCCTCTGTAGATAATTTTTATATTCTAGCTAAGTGTTTATTAAAACAAAATAAAATAAAATAAAATAGAATAAAATTAAATAAAGTAGAATAAAGTAAAATAAAAGAGAACAAAATGGAATAAAATACAATAAAATGCAATGAAATGGAGTAAAATGAAATTAAGTAGAAAAAAAAATAGAAGACAATAGAAGAAAATGGAAGAGAATAGAAAAAAATACAATAAAATAGAATAAAATAAAATAAAATCAAATAATTAAACATAAATTACAATAAAATGGAATCAAATAAAATAAAAATATTAAAATAGATTCAAATAGAATAAAATCCAATAAATTAGACTAAAGTAGAAAATAGATTAAAATAAAATAAAACATATTAAAATAAAATTTGAAGAATATTAGTAGACCCGTAGTGTGCTAATTCAATTGATTGGTTTGTCTCTTATTTTATTTATTATTTATCAAGACTGGATATATATATATATATATATATATATATATTTCTAAAGTATTCAACTAGTGAATTCAGAGGTTTAATCGGTCATTCAGGTTGGCAAATAAAAAAAGAAGTCAACAAGTTCATAAGTTTATTGAAGACGTTTGGCTTTATATTTCTAAAGCTTCATCAGTTCTCTAAAATATAACAAATGACATTGAGTTTATAAGAAATACAGATATAGTTCCTGAATGACCGATTAAACCTCTGAATTCACTAGTTGAATACTTTAGAAATATAAATTGACGGTCGTAGTCTTTACAATATATATATATATATATATATATATATATATATATATATATATATATATATATATATATATATATATATATATATATATACTTCAAAGAAAATTTATGGCGCATCAATAATGTTTGACAGTAAATGTTATTTATTTTCTTTGTGACTTTATGAAAAAAAACAACAGTTCAACACTCAAGCATTATTAGATCTGATGTAATTTACTTCCTTGATGCTTCGGGAGGGACAGAAAAAAACATGACGAATTTTATTCTCATTTGCAATGATCAATTCGCAGTAAATCTAGCATTGGCGATATCTAGAATATCTGCAACTTTATTAGAAGGCGAAGGAACTGCTCATTTTGCCTTGAAATTACCACTAAAGATAAAAATCAATGAAACACCAAATTGCCACATCGCCAAACATAGCGCAATTGCGAAGACTTTCGAGGTATGCAAATTAATCGTTTGGGACGAATGTACATTGGCCCACAAGAGGTCATTACAGAAGTTGTCAGAACTTTGAAAGATATTTTGTGGAGCCATGATTCTACTGCCAGAGTCTTCTTTATTTATTAATTTTTCCCCAATTAACTGCTGTGGACAAACTTAACCCATGCTTAACATCATACAATATGCAAAGACGTTACGCAAAGACGCTCATGAGAGTGTTTTGCAACAAGATTAAAGTGCAATTGTGCTGTCGAAGCAGTTGTTAGATATTGGAAATGGTAAAGTCGCTATTTCAAACCTCCACTGGATTTATTTCATTACTCGAGATCCACGTTCAAGACTAAAGGAGAGTATATATATATATATATATATATATATATATATATATATATATATATATATATATATATATATATATCAATCAGTTGGTAAAACTTTGAAAATTTACAATGCAATTGCTCCTAGATTTTATGCTCTCCCAAAAATTCATAAACCCACTCTGTCTATGAGACCAATAGTGTCCTCAATAGGTACACCTAATGGCCCCATAGCAAGTTTTTTAACTAATATTCTCACAGAAACATACAATAATAACAATGAGTTTTGCATTCAGGACTCGTTCAGTTTCAGTTCCTTTATTAATAACTTAAAATTACCCATTAACTATAAGCTCGTTAGTTTTGATGTAGTGTCTCTGTTCACTAATTTACTATTACACACAATATTGGTTAGCGTTGAGAAACACTGGGATGACATATCAATGCACACAACCCTTAACTTAGATAATATCAAAAAACTCATTTCTTTTGTTTTTGACTCTAATGTGTTTATTTTTAATGACTGTTACTACAAACAAGTCTTTGGTACTCCAATGGGTTCCACTATTTCACCAATACTGTGCAATTATGTCTTAGATGACTTGATTGAAGATTGTTTGCAACAAATCAATTTTGAAATACCGTTCATAAAGAGATATGTGGATGACTTAATCTTGGCACTACCTGCAGACTCCATACATTCTACGTTAAATGTGTTCAACCAACAAAACCCACACTTGCAATTCACGTGCGAGGAGGAGCGGGAGGGATCTTTGCCTTTCCTTGACATGAGATTGCATAGATGTGAGGATAATGTTGTGAAAACACAATGGTATAGAAAACCCATATGTAGCAATAGATTCATAAGCTACCACTCTCACCATCCTCCGAGGATGAAAACTAATTTAGTCCTAGCGATGAAAGAACGTGTCAAAAGGTTATCTCATCCGGATTATCTCCAACATGATCTCAACCTCTTACGTAATATTTTTGTTGAAAATTCATATCCTCTAAGACTGATTAATAAATTAATTTTTAATGTTCCCTTTGTTAATAGAAACAACAGACTTACTATGTCACAATCAGTGCCCTCAGCACAAAATAATTCAACTTCAACAAGTGTGTATTTTTATGCCCTTCCATATATTCCAAAACTAACCGTTGAACTCACTAAGATTTTTAAAGACTTTAAGAATATCAAAATAGCTAACAAGAACATCAAAACCATACGTCAGCTGTATAGCAAAATAAAACAACCCCTAACCACTCTAGAGACTACAGATGTTGTTTATTGCATTCAATGTACTGAATGTCCATCCACGTACATTGGTGAAACTGGAAGGAATCTGTCTAGCCGTATTATTTCTCATAAGAGTGATTGTAGATTAAACAAACCTACTTGTGCTTTGGCAGAGCATACTATCGATCTAGACCATAAGATAGATTTCAACAATGTAAAAATATTAGCCAGAGAGAAAAATAAATTTAAGAGAACTTTCTTAGAGATGGTACATATCATCAAGAGTGATAATAACAATCTTAATAAGAGATCTGAGATCCAGAATCTTAGCAAAATTTACAATTTTATATTGACTTTTGACTGAGCTATTTTGCATCTCAGAGTTTTCTTTGTTCTTTTCTTTTGTTAAATATTTCAGTATTAATTGAATACTTGTGATCAAACTTCAGTTACTAATTTAGATTTGTTTTGTTTGAGTTATTATTTTTTCTAAACCTATTTACTAAATACTATTTTCTTTCGATTGCTTATGTCATGAATAACATTTTGAACTTCCCGCTTATTTTTAAGTTGGTAATACAGTTGGTAGTACTCAAAATTCATAAACAGTATCTTGTGAGACGTTAATTTCAAAGTTGTTTTTTGTATTTTCTCCTAACTATTTAAACAATAATTGTCCACCCACGTTCTCTTTCTGCTCGTGAAATGTGACTGAAATCAAGCCTGCAGCTACGACTGTTTTAACATGTCGTCCTTAATTTTGTTTTTAACTTTTAACGTATTTAGAAATTTTAAAGTGTTTTTTTAACAGTAATTTTTAAAGTGTAATTGCAACTTCAGTATATCATGTTATTTAACGTTGTTGTTTCTGCCACGAATCTTACATTCGGGTAAGTTTTTTATACTTTTTATAGCCTTTTTTTTGGCACCATTCAAACTGTTTAAAACATAGTAATTTTCTTTGTAGACCTTGATAAAGGTGGCAAAAAACCACCGAAAGCTTGGATTCAGAATAAATAGTACGCCTTAGCAAAGCTCTGTTTTTATTGACTACCACACCCAAAAGAAAAGAGTATTTACATATATATATATATATATATATATATATAGGGTTTGTAGTTATTTATTAGCCTTTAAGGTTTGTTGAGCTTTCTAGTTTATTTAACTCTTTATCAAAATACTTCAAATAAAAAAAAATTTATTATACAATGAACTATGTATTGTTGTTATTTAAAGGATTACGCTTCTGAGGAAGCTGCTATAAAATTAACAATATAACTTGATGACATTTTATTTACTTTGCTTTTCTTTTTCCTTCCTTCTAAAATGTCGTTGATATTGTTGATTTTATAGTAGCATCCTCGCAAGTGTAAGCGTGTAAATATACAACAACTTCATTGTACAGCTTTCATTTTCTTTTAAATTTGTAAGTAATATGCTTTAATAAATAGTTAAATAAACTCGAAAGCTGAACAAACCTTAAATGAGCCTCAAGTAAGTTGTCGTTCCATCGTTTATGTGGTCTTCTTATTGATCGTCTTCCTATTGGGAAACCGTCTCTTGTCATCTTTACTACTCTATTTGTTATTCGGCTTATACGATCGTTCAATTCTCCTTTTTTATTTTTTACCCAGTCTTTGATGTTCTCCACCTTGCATCTACGTTATATATATATATATATATATATATATATATATATATATATATATATATATATATATATATATATATATGTACTTTTAGCTCTGTTTCGTAGTATATTACTATTACTATATTACTTATTACTATACTATCAAGTGCTTTTACTGTTTCTAACGTCATTTTTGCTGTTTTTGTGTTTCTGCCGCGTATGTTATTATTGGTCTGATGACTGTTCCGGCATTTCCATTTCTCCATATTGTTTCACTTAGACAATGTGTGGCTCTGTTTTCTCTAATCCCTTGATCTTCCACTTATGTTTCGAGCTTTTTGTAGCTAGATAATGTGATGCCTAGATATTTAAACTTTATCACTTGTTCTATTATCTGCAGCATACGTTGTAAATCATCTTCACTCCGAGGGAGTAGTATTGCGTTGTCTGCATGGCAGATTATTTTAAGTTGTTTTCCCCCCATTTTGTATACTTTTTTAGTTCTTACATTTTTTATTATTTCATCCATAATGAGGTTGAACCATTGAGGACTCACGAAATCTCTCTGTCTTATCCCATTGCCAGGCTTCGATCGGGTCAGTTAATTTTCTTCTACTTTGTCTTTTATTGTGTTGTTTTGTAGATATTTTTAATCGTTTTTTAATATATATATATATATATATATATATATATATATATATATATATATATATATATATATATGGGCATATATATATATATATATATATATATATATATATATATATGCCCTCAGCACAAAATATTTCTGCTCCAACAAGTGTGTATTTTTATGCCCTTCCATATATTCCGAAACTAACCGTTGAACTCACTAAGATTTTTAAAGACTTTAAGAATATCAAAATAGCTAACAAGAACATCAAAACCATACGTCAGCTGTATAGCAAAATAAAACAACCCCTAACCACTCTAGAGACTACAGATGTTGTTTATTGCATTCAATGTACTGAATGTCCATCCACGTACATTGGTGAAACTGGAAGGAATCTGTCTAGCCGTATTATTTCTCATAAGAGTGATTGTAGATTAAACAAACCTACTTGTGCTTTGGCAGAGCATACTATCGATCTAGACCATAAGATAGATTTCAACAATGTAAAAATATTAGCCAGAGAGAAAAATAAATTCAAGAGAACTTTCTTAGAGATGGTACATATCAGCAAGAGTGATAATAACAATCTTAATAAGAGATCTGAGATCCAGAATCTTAGCAAAATTTACAATTTTATATTGACTTTTGACTGAGCTATTTTGCATCTCAGAGTTTTCTTTGGTTCTTTCCTTTTTTTGAAATTTCATTATTAATTGAATATTTACGATCAAACTGCAATTACTAATTCAGTTTTGTTTTGTTTTGAGTTGTTTTTTCTAAACCTATTTACTAAATACTATTTTCTTTCGATTGCTTATGTTATAATTTACATTTTTAATTTCCCGCTTAATTTCAAGTTGGTAATACAGTTGGCAGTACTAAAAATTCACTAACAGTATTCTGTTAGACGTTATTTTCAAAGTTGTTTTTTGTATTTTCTCCAAACTATTTAAACAATAATTATCCACTCACTTTCTCTTTCTGCTCGTGAAATGTGACTGAAATCAAGCCTGCAACGACGACTGTTTCAACATGTCGTCCTTCATTTTGTTTTTAACTTTTAACGTTTTTAGTAATTTTTAAAGTGTTTTTTAACAGTAACATTTTTAAGTTTAGTTGCAACCTCAGTTTTATCATGTTATTTAACGTTGTTGTTTATGCCACGAATCTTACATTCGGGTAAGTTTTTTATAGTTTTTTACAGCCTTTTTGGCACCATTCAGTTTGTTACAACATAGTAATTTTCTTTGTAGACCTTGATAAAGGTGGCAAAAAACCACCGAAAGCTTGGATTCAGAATAAATAGTACGCCTTAGCAAAGCTCTATTTTTTATTGACTACCACACCCAAAAAGAAAAAAGTATTTACATATATTTTTTCCAAACTAGTCAAAAAACTTTGGACTACTTTATATATATATATATATATATATATATATATATATATATATATATACATAATCAACATTGTTATTTTGTTTTGACGAATTGATTTCTAATCCGGAAAATTCGAATATTACGTTTTCAAAAAATTCTGAAATCAAAATTATGATAATGAGGTTTTTGTTTATGATAAACTTCATCGTTAACATTAATCCGTTAAAGATAGCATGTTCATAATTTTTATTTCAGGATTTTTTGAAAACGTTTTCAGAAAACGTCTAATCGAAAAGTTACAATAAGATAAAAATTTAAATTTATTTACGACTAATTATAGTTTAATTATATCTTAAAAAATATGTGTTCCTTTTTAAACTTGAATCATCCTGTATATCAATAATGCCATTGTCAACAAAATGTAGCACTAGCGATTATAGGAACCTTTAGCTTTAAAATTGAATGACGAATTGCTGACAGATTACTTTGTGAATACACTGTGATGCTTATAAATTGTCCCAACTATACATAAATTAAGTTACTAGTTTTGGAGGACATAGTTTGGCTCTAGAAATATGAAATTAAATGAAGCAAAAAAATTAATCTTTATTTATGGTTGGCCAATAAGTACCATAACAGGATCGCTCTTATATACTGTAAAAGTAGACATTATAAATTCTAGTAAACCAATTGATGTCATTCTACAGTATAATGATATACCAAATATTATCACTGTTGAAAAAAATTAACAAAATAATGAAAAATATTTTACAAGACCTGGAATCCTTTATATTTAATTTTTCGGTAAAAAAGTAAATAAAATACTTCAAATCAAAAGTGATCACTTGGTTAAAACTAAGTCAAAATTTGTGTGTATAAACGTTCGATAAATAATATCAAAAATTTTACCCAACCAATATTTTTGTTTATACAAGTTATTAGTTTCACTTAAGCGATTGCTGAGGCTCGTAACCGATTAACATCATGCCCACAAAATTTAAAGGCACAATAGAGATTAATATACCTCGTACTGAAATACTTTATTCTTTTTTTTTTTATTAACCATGTAGCATTTTTTAAGTACTGATTTAAACGCCAAAATTCTATGTTAATGTTATTTTAAGCAATACATGACATATAAACTAATTTGAATTTTTCTATATTAAATACATTGTACATTTTGATTATTTTTATTTAACTATGTTTATTATTTTGTAGGTTCTGGTGGTATGCTTGGTGAAATTACAATGGTTCAACTGTATAAAGTAGCTCTTACTGCTGGTAAAGCACACAAAGACCATAAACACCATCACGCACATCAATTTGATCACAACGGAAGGGCCATAACCACCCCAGCGCCAACTACACCGGCAAGCAGAGCAGCCTTACCTCAGCATCCACTTCTGACTTCCGGACAACTTAATAAAAATATTCGACTTAATTTTGCAGGAGGCGACCAGCCACAATTGGTACCAGGTCAACAATTTGATGCCCAGTTTGCCAATGGTCAATTTGTGGGTAACTTGGTTACGCAACAGTTACTGCAAACACAACAAAAGTTGCAGCCCCAATCGCAATTACAACCTCAACCACAACCTCAATCGCAACTACAACCCCAAGCTCTATTTTTACCAGCCCCACCCCAATCTTCCAATAATGATGTAGGATCCTTTTCACGACAATATGTTAGTTTTGGAAACTCTCCAATAGTTGACAATGATTTTAATCATGCTTTGGGGACTAACGCAGCCCCTTCTTACGATGCTGCGCTAGAAACTCACAATGTTTTTAAAAGGCATAGTAGTAGTCATAGTAACAAAAAAGTTTCTATTAAGCAAAAAAAGAGACAGACAATAGGCGGCAGCTTCTTTGATGATTCTATCTTAGATAACCGCGGTGCGTCTTATAATTTCGACCAAAGTCTTTTATATGGTTTAGCCGGTATAGGACAAAATGAGCAAATTTCCGAAAAACAAAAAGAAACAGAAGACGAAAGGGAGCCGGCAGAAGCAGAAGTTAAAGCAGTTCTTAATGTATGTACAGGGTGTGACGAAGAACCATTCGGAAAGGCATTAATTTTTGGTTGGAGGACTGTACCTAAGAAGCTATATTCTGGTGCCTTTTACACGCCTGCTGTGTCTGAATGCAAAGTGTTTTAAAATTTATAGAAACATTTTTGTAAATACGTCATTTTAACTCACTGCCATCGAAACGTTAGACAGTATAATTCTTAGTATTATTAATTTAGTATTTATACTTTGTTATTTTTTTATTAAATGTTAATAAAATTATATCTGCCAGAACAAAGTGTTCTTATTACATAAAATAAATTATTAATAAATGGGCAAAAAAGGGTGAAATATGAAAAAACCTTTAACTTAAATAATATACTGTGAAGATGTTTACGAAAGTATTACATTCTTTATTAAATAAATATTAAAATATAATTTATACATGAAACCCATAATAAACATGTTTATAAATTATTTGGAATATCAGCTGTAAGAAGTATGTAAACGGGTACCTATGATCCGTTTATAAAAAAATTTGGTACACATTCCTAGGAAAAAAAATTCAAATTTAAATTTTCTAAAAAATATTTCTAGATTTTATATTAGTATATAATTTCAATATTTATTTAGGAACTAATAAAAATAGGAAACTATATAAAAGTGTCAGGTTAAATTAACAAAAAATATGGTATAGAGAAGAGTTGTTTGCCTACCTTGCTTTTGTGGATATGCTGATGCTGGTACTCCGAGTCGAACTCCGGTTCAGAAAAGTAACTAGGATCTTCAAAGTGCCCAACTCCACCGGCAATGCCAATACCAGCCATTGGAAGACCACCGGAAACATCGGCAGATTCGAATAGCCTAAGTACTGATCGATCTCTAATTTCACGAAGGTGGGATCTGAAAGATTTTTAAAATTTATGAGTGGTCAAAACTGTTATTTACTATTTAACTGAAAATATTGTCAAATTAAGATAATATGTATGTAGTAGGTATGTTTTTAAAGTAAGTAGAAGTACCGTTTTGAAATAAAAAAAAACACATATATTATTATTTATTTTTTAAATTATTTATTTATGTGTAAGCCTATATTTCCCTATATTTTATACACGATGGACACTAATATTAAAGCAAGTATCGTTGGTATGACCAGCGTTTGTATTATATATTTAATGAAGATTTTCGCCAGCAGATCCGGAATTAAGAAGGGAGGGCACGCGCCCATTCTGATGAATTAAATAAAAATGTGATTTTAGTTACCCATCTAGTGGAAAGTATTTAAACATAGTATAACTTATATCGCATTACAATGTAATTCACCTATATATTGAGTGAGCGATATAAGAAAGGACGCATCTCGTATTTCTCACATCAAATACAAGATAAGTTTCTTAAAATTATTGCCAATAATATAATGCAAAATATAATAAAAGACATTTTTAACGAGGCATATTTTCTTAATATTTGACTGCACTCTAGACATTTTGTTAGTGACAAAACAAGTGAATGTCACAGGCAAATAATCTTAAAAAAGTAATACAATGATAAACGTAACTTAAAGCACTTTTAAGGTAAATCCTACAATAATAAAGCAAATATAGCAAGAACTTGTAAAGGAGTTCAGCTCATATTACTTCAGGAGAACGGGCTAAAATATTCTTTACCTCAATAAAGTTGGTACTGATGCGGTCAGTACTTCTATAAAGGCACCTAATTTTTTCGGAGCTTTTAATAGTACTTATTCTTGAGTTACGCCTTCAACTTTACGCTGGAAAGATCTTCAAAAATATGTGCCATTGACATTGAAAACTAAAAGCAAGACAACATCACAGTGATAGATCACCCACAAGACATACAGGATAGAGTCCTAGAGTTAGAAAACATCATCCAGCAAGCACTTAGAAACAGCACTACAGAAGAGGAAGTACCTACAGATAAACACGGGAAGATTTAAAGACATACCACAAGAAATAAAAGATTTGATAACGGGGAAAGAACAGAGGAAAGCAGACGGCAAAAAGGACAAGGAATCAGGTGGACAAAAAAAGCAAACAGACTAAACAGAGAAGTCAAAACAAGGATAATATTTGGAGGCCCAAAGAATACTCAGAAAGGATAGAAAACCAATCCCTCCATTACACGGAGAAAATAGAATGGAAAATAGTATACACCCCTAAGGACAAAGCAGAGGTAATAAGGAATACTTTCGAGATAGTGTGTACACTAAATTACTACCCAGACAAATGCATCGACTTTATAGCTTTATAAGTCGAAGAACAAAGAGAAAGATTCGAGGATCCAAATGAAAACATCAATCCTACATCACCAGAGGACCTAAATGAGCTAATTTAAAACAGCTCACCATAAAAAACACCTTAACAAGACCAAATAACGAACAGGGCTCTAAAATATTTACCGGCGAGAGCCATAGTATATCTAACAAAAATAATGAATGCTAAAATTCAAGAAATTCCCAAACAGATGGAAAGAGGTCATGTCATAATGTAATTAAAGCCAGGAAAAGACAGGACATTCCTACAAAGTTGCAGACCAATAAGCTTACTACCTGTAATCAGTAAGATTGTAGAGAAAGTCATAATCAGCAGACTCCAAGCCGAAACAGGCAGACTCGATATAATACCAGAAGCGCAATTTGGCTTCAGATTAGAGCACTCTAGCGAGCTACAAGTACTCAGATTAACATAGTACATAGCAGCTGAATTTAATAATAAACAATATACAGGAGCTGCCTTCCTAGACGTAAGTAAAGCTTTCGACAGAATTTGGCATAAAGGACGTATTTACAAAATGAGAAAATACGGTTACAGCTGGATAATGACGAGACTAATCTCTTTGTACTTTCTTCCTATACTAACATGTATATCTCTCGCATAGAGATACATATGCAATACAACAAAAAACAAAATACAAGCGGCACATAAAAGCAGCCTAAGACAAGCAGCCAACGTACCGAGATACGTTGCAGAAAGATTGCTATTAAGAGAATTACAGCAAATTAAAGTGACTGAAAATATGAAAGAAAAAGTAAGGACAAAGTTCGCGGAACTAGAGAAACATTCAACTCACATAATGCGAGATACCATGGGGTACGATGCTTTTAAATCGATGGAAGTACAAACGACCTAACCAACAGATAGTGACATAAAATTAGATGGAACCAGAGAGAAAACCAATAAAATACCAGGAAGAAAATAAAAATCCCCGGAGAGAAAATATAACAAAAAACAGCAACAACAACACATAAAGCAGATAGTTCGTAGCTCTATTAAATCGTGGACAAATGCAAGTACCGTGTTGGCCCAGATAAATTGATAATTATTAAATGCATACACTAATTACGATTTTATGTTTCAGGACATCCTATAAAAAAAAACTGAAAATTCAGCTTAGGCCACCAAAAAAAATTAAAAAACTACTAACAAAAACCAAAAAGCGAAAGCCACCAAAAAAAATACTAACAAAAACCTTAAAAAACCCCAAGAAAGTAGGGCCCAACCACTTGAGCATCAAGTCTTTGAACTCAGCCTAGCCCGGAGCGGAGACTTAAGGCTCAAGTAAGCAAATAAGTCACAAAAAGAAAACAGGAATAAAGTGACAAATGCTGTCCTGAATTTAATTCGGTTAGGAAACCATTTGGGGTTCTATTACCCAGGATTACCACATGAAGAGTATTTGCCTGATACTTGCTGATGCCCCTATCGCGCATCAGAGTGCTATAGTGGGGAAAGGGATGAAAAGGCATTGGAAAAGGCATTGGAGCGAAGAGAGTAACTCTTGTCTTAACTCGAGTTAATACACCTCGCTCCAATATTGTTCTGAAGCTATTTTATTGTGGCATTTTAAAGTAATTACTGTTTAAATGGGAATAAGCCACAATTAAAGGTTAAAGTACGTTTATTGGCGTTTCAATTTCCACTTCGGAAATCGTTCTCAAAATGTTTGTATTTTGAGAACGTCAATTAACGTACTTTAACCTTTAATTGTGGCTTATTTCCATTTAAATAGTAATTACTCGCTCCAATTAATTGTTACACCCGAACGTAATTCTTAGGAGTGAACTTGTCTTACAGGCTAGGTTTCATCAAATTGTTTGCTAGCAAGACAACATAGTTTGCAAGATTAGATAAGGTCGAAGCTGTATACAAACATTACGGTAAAGTTTTGCAGATTCTAGAATTTCTTAAAAACCATGATCTTTTACCACTTTATACTATAAATGAGGCCAGTTTCCTTTTAAAAAATATTGGGAAACTAAAATTTATCGATTTGGCGTGTTCTTGGCATGCTTCGTTCAAAAAGATCAGTCATATCAATGAGCTTTTGTAAAAAATGATCTGACAATAGATTTGGCTGCCTTGAACCTTCAAGGGCTTTTAGCGATTTTGCAAAGAGTTAGCTTGCCTTCATCTGATGCCACTAATGAGGGTAAATTTTTAGCAAGCAAAAATAATCTACCATATGGGTTCTCAAAAAAAAGAAAAATAAAAACTAAATAAATACCTGATAAGCTGTCTGGCGATAAAGCCCGGACAAGTAGTGACAATGTGTACTAAGTTTTGACAACATAAACAGCAAGTTCAAAATTTTTAAATGTAGTTCAAATTGAAAAAATGCAGACAAAAGATCTAAAAATGAAAGCAGAAGAATTGGCAAGCATTTACCCTACTGATCTCTACATTGAAGAATTGAAATTTAAAACAGAAAGTTTTAAGTAGCAATGATTGTCAATTGAAAAAAACAAAGGAAGCCCAATCAATAAAAATAAACCAGAAGAAGGTCACTTTAACATTACTACTACACGGATAATGTTTCTCCGCTCCAGCCACAGTGTTATCTTGAAAACAAATTTTAAGCAAACTCAAAATCATTAAAAGTTATGTGAGAAGTAAACTGTGAGAGAAGAGAATTACTATTCTAAGTGTAAGATCAATTGGACACAAACCAGCAACCCTTATCAACTTTGACCACATCATCAGTATATTTACAGCTAAGAAGGACAAAAAATTCAATTTTAAAGTACACTACATATCAAATTTTTGCGTACTTGCAATTGAGTTACAGTACAAACCGTGTAATAAAATACATTACTGAGTCATAGAAATAGTTCTTTTTTATTTATATATGTTACTGTATTAGTATACATGTTTTTCATAAATAATAACAAACATATGGTGTGCAGTGTCAGCTGTAGTAGAACCCACACCCACAGTTAGAATGCAGTGCAGGTAATACTTATATAATATAGGCAATGTATTTCTTATGGGATAACGGCCGACCAGGTTGCCGGTTTGTCCCGAGAGGGGCTTCAGGACCGGATTTAAGAATCATAGCACTGAAATATATACTGGAATATATACGGTCGTATAAAAGACTATCATTATTGTTTCAACTAAAGTTGATTCAGTCATCGATGTATAAATAAGAGAGTTATATTGTCAAACTACACAATAACATAAAGAACAATAAAAATAAAAAAAGTAAAATACATCAATAACTCATTGTCGATAGCTTCTCTATATTTTCCAATTTTCAATAGCTACCTTTGTAAACACATTCTTTGGGAAATAAGAATTATTTTAAAGTCGTTAGGAAAAGCAAAACAGTTTTAATCCCCATTATCTACGCAAAGCAAACATGACTCTTTGTCGAATTGGACATTAAACCAAAAACTTGGCAAAAATCACGAAAGCTCAGTTATATTTCATTTTTGCAAGCTCATGAAAGTATCTATATCATAGAGCCGTTGTCAGTATCAGTCGTGAATTTCAAACAGAGTATGACTCTTAGTGGGCAAGTAAAACGTGTGGTGTTAAATGTATTGAAGTATCATCTGAACTTAAAAAATGGTGACAGCTTGACTAATACTGTGGAAAAAGTTTCGACAATGTGCGGTGTAAATAATCGCAAAATTTATGACATCCGCGAAAAGGCCCAGCAAGGCGAACTGAAACCGGAACAAAAAAAGAAAGAGAAACAGTGTCCAGTCCAATTCCCATGGGAATACTTACGATGAGGGAGAGAAATTTCGAATAAGAAAAATGATTTTTTTTTGAAAAACATACCACCCATCGTCGATAGCTTAATAAACAGAGTGAAGGATGATAAGGACCTACCAGCTTTAAAAAAACAAATCGTAGGCTACTAAATGACATGGGTTTTGAATAATGGTAACAGAGGTCGGGATTTAATAATGATGAAAAGAAAACATGTCATATCCTGGAGACACAAGTACCTCAGACAAATAAAAACATCTTGTTTATTCCAATGAGTCTTGGACTAACGTCGTAGCTTCAGTCAAAAAGAAATGGAGAGATACAGCTATCAAGAATCCATGAGATGCCTTCATAAAAGGGTTCTCTAGTCGACTGAAAGCTCTATCCCAAAGAGGTCCTCGTTTTGTTGTTCCTCATGGTGGAAGTGGCATGGGTCGAATTAACTTTCTTCGTCAAGAAGGGAACCGCTGATTAGCACGACGAAATGGACAAGGATCTATATGAAGAATGGTTTGAGAAGACGGTAATTCCAAACTTGCCGAAAGACAAAGAAAACGTTTTGGAATTTGGCAAATTTGATTTCTCGAAAAAAATTGTGAAACAAAAAGCAAATCAAGGATTAGCTAATCGAAAAGAACATCTTTTTTAAGGAAATTTAAATAAAAAGTGAATTACTGGATACTGCGGTCGCATTTAGTACAACAAGTACAAAATTATTTAGTTCGGCTAATGGATTAAGTCCACAGTCAAAAGAAACCAACAGCACATAAGTACAAAATTAAAACAATTTCTGAAAAATATACCGTTAATATTTTGACACTGCCGCCTTACCATTCGAGCTGAACCCGATTCAGATTGTGTGAAGTCAAGTGAAAAGGTATGTGGCTTTAAACAACGTCGATTTTAAAGAAAAACTGGTAGAACGGTTGTTGAAAGAAGCTTACCAACGCGTATCTAAACAGCAGTAGCATAAATATGTAAACCACGTTAAGAAAGTAGAATAAAAAATGTTTGCGATGGACAATTTGTAGGAAGATATTGAACCAGCGATAATTAAAATAGATAATTAAGAGCATGATGACGATTAAGATATAGATTGCGATAAGTAATAATTAACGAGAAATATCTCCTATTTAATGCTGATTACTTTTTTTAGTACTGTACGTACAGTACATTTCAGTTATGATAAGAGAAGATATAAAAATAAAAAATCATAAACAATTTAAGAGATGCGGGCGATGCGGTTTTGATTGCTAATAATGCGGAGGATCTGCAAACATTAATAGACCGTGTAGTGGAAGCCTGTGACAGATACGACATGAAATTAAACTGTAAGAAGACTAAAATTCTTGTAGTAAGTAAGAACGATGTAATAGAGCACCAATTCATAGCTAATAATGAACCATTGAAAATAATCGTAAAATAACCATAAAATATAACAAAATTACATACCTTGGATGCAGCCTAAATAAGGAATGGGACCACTCAAAAGAAATAAGATATCGAATAGAAAAGGCGAGAGCTGCCTTCAATCGCCTTAGAAAGATTTTAGGTATTATGCACCTGAACATTGATATAAGAACACGAGTCTTGAGATACTATGTATTTTCAACCCTTCTATATGGAGTCGAAGCCTGGATCTTGACGGAGGCAACATCCAAACGATAAGAAGCCTTCTAAATGTGGTGCTACCGCCTCATGCTCAGAATTTCCTATATCCATCATGTTACAAACAACACCGTGAACCGACGTATGAATAAAGATCTGGTAATTATGCGTATCGTGAAAATCAGAAAGATGATATTCTTAGGGTATGTGATGCGCAATGAGAAGTATCAACTAATGCAACTAATTTTACACGGCAAGATAGAAGGCAAAAGATCTCAAAGGCGCAGAAGGACATCGTGGTTGAAGAACATCAGACAGTGGGCAGGAATGACTACCATACATCTATTTAGAGTAGCTGTCAACAAAGTTGTATGGACCAACGTTATTGCCAATATCCACAGAGGATAGGCACTAAAAGAAGAAGAATTATATTTGATTTATTTATTCGTTATTTCTAAACTTTTGATTTACAATATCTTATTAATTTGTTTATCACAATATTTTATTACTTTTGTTCTTCTTCTTCTTAAAGTGCCTATCCGTTCCGGATGTTGGCGATCATGACGGCTATCTTTACTTTGTTTATTGCAGCGCGGAACAGTTCACTGGTAGTCGTGTTATACCACTTTCGTAAATTTTGAAGCCAGGAAATGCGTCTTCTTCCCGGTCCTCTCTTACCATTTACCTTCCCTTGGAGAATTAGCTGGAGAAGGCCGTAACGTTCTTGATTTCTCATTACATGTCCCAGATATTCCAACTTTTTAGTTTTGACGGTCATGGGAATTTCACATTCTTTCCCCATTCTACGCAGGACCTCCACATCAGTAACTCTGTCAACCCAGGATATACGTAAGATGCGCCTATAACACCACATTTCGAAAGCTTCGAGCCGATTCATAGATGCAACAGTCAGTGTCCACGCTTCCATTCCGTAGAGCAGAACTGTGAATATGTAGCAGTTCAATAGACGGCATTTTGTTTTTAATAATATGTCTCGACTGTTGAAAATGGTTCTCATTCTAATGAATGCTGCTTTTGCTTTTATTATTCGCTGTTTAATTTCTGTTGAGTGGTCCCATTGGCTATTTAAATTGGTGCCTAGATATGTAATATACATTACTTTTGTTAATTAATAAAAATATTTTGGTTTATAAGACTTTGTATGATATCCAAGTATAAACCACTGTAATTTTATATATGCTGACATTCAATCTTCCTCGAAGTAAGTGAAATTAATGTATAAAATGAGGGTGACTCTTATAAGCGTGCAACTACGTTATAATAAAAGACGCGTGTAACGGCGGATTAAATAAAAATATTTTTCACGTGTACAAGTGCCATTATGGTAGACTTTTCAGAAGAGTTTAGTAAGAAGTTGATTTTTAAAAGAATTCTTAAGCCACATTGTGGATTGTTATGCAAATTTTAGTTTGTATATACTATTATCTTTTTAAAACTCTATTTCAAAAACTTATTGTATTTTTTAAACTTTATTATTAATTATTAGTAGTTTTTCACATATAAAAAGTTTAAGAAAATTGTAAATATTTTATTTTGTCTTTTAAGACTTTAGTTTTTAAATGTCAATACAGGAAACTAAACATACTTACTATAGTATTTTGTTATTGAGATAAATTATCTTTTATCATTATAACTACATCCCTATTAATCACGTAAAAGAACAATAAACACGCATTAGGAAGAGAAAAAATGAAAAAGAAGAGGGGCTGTTGGAGATAATAATAACAAACAATCCTCATTTTAAAATTAATGGTATAAAATTATCGTGGTAATAAGTACATTAATAAATTAATTAAGAATAAAAAACATTACTTATAAAATATAAAGTGACCAGTTAATTCTAGACATGTTATATATTGGAAGATGTTTTTAAACTAGAGTGGTTTGGCTGAAAAAAATGAGATTCATACTATAATAATACTATAAAAATCATAAAAAACATTATAAGGACTCTTTTTTCCGTCTATCCATTTAAAATTCTACCACAATTTTTTTTAAGCTGCATAAGATAACCATAATACATTACAAATTGTATCTCTACAAAATACATTTATCTGATAAGGAATAAGATCATTTTTTTATAAAAATGTTACTGTAAATGGACACAATTGCCGTTATAGAGTTGATTAAAATCCTAGAGTTTTCCTCGAAATACATACCCAACAGCCATTAAAATTAAACGTATGGGCAGACATTGATGGGGATCGTATTTCTTGTCCATTCTTTTTGCAACAAAATTTGAACGGAAAAGCATAGGTTTCTAGAATTATTAAAGGACACAGTTGATCCCATTATGGTATGTGGTAAGTAAAATAATAACAGGTACTCAGAAGATGATTTATTTTTACCGTGCACCTCAGATTTGTAACATAAAATCTCCGATTTAACTCCCCTGGAATATTTAAAGAGTAAAATTTAGTGACTTTATAATTGTATGGATGTTGGTAAATATCATTTTAAATATTTAATTAAATAATTATATCTGATAAGATTATGAATTTATTAATATAAAATTTAGTTCATTTTATTTATGTTACATTTAATAAAGTTTTATATTAATGTTGCAAATTCTGTTTTATTATAATATTTGACGGGACGGGAAAAATTTGAAACTTACACTAGCAATACATAGTCGTTACGTTTAGTTTTTAAGGAGTGTATCATATACAAGAAGCTGATACTTTTTACAAGAATTGGAAGAAGAAATATGGAAAAAAATCATATGTCATATTCACAAATATCAAATCGTTAATTTTCCATCGAAATATCAAAATAATATGATATGCCACACATGGTACATTCCATATTTAAAAGAAAAGGTTTGTGACAATGGAAGAGGAGGGATTGACAAATGACAGATATCTATATCGTTAAAAGATGTCTTCTTTGGAACAAAAATCTACCTGTTATAGCGTTGTCACAAAATCCAATAAATATTGCCAAATATAAGGAGGATTCTTTTGAGTGATAAATACCGTAAAACAATTAAAACAATAATGAAATACCTCATTAGATATCAATGAAAGTAATAATAATGTCAAATCCGCTATCGTATTAGCATTATTCAAAATCTAATCTACCAATCATGGACCGATTTCAAAACAAGGTATTACGAGCAATATCTGATTGTTACGCGCCATGGTTTGTAAGCAACAAAGACATACTATGGTACGTCCCAAACGCTTATCTCAGTGCGTCATAGTTGGTCGAATTCTTTCTAACGCATTAAACTAGAAGTGACAGAAAAAAACGGGAGTCTGTGATTATTATACATACAACATAAAAAATTATGTATCGTTCACGGGTATTTGCATATTAAAGCTAATTCTACTTACGGATGTATAATTGGTTGGAGTTTGGAATACGCTAAATAGATATTCATTCAATGATGCCCATAAATATAATTTGACGCAGATGGTCTCGATCGTGACAGTACTTTGTCAATGTCAACTGGTAAAATGATAATTGTCATTCTAGGTTAGTATTTTCAGACATTTTACAGCGAAAATTTAATTTTGTATTTATTGTCATAAAAATATTTTAAATATGCCGAGATATACCGAAAAAGAACAAAGACTAATATTAAAATTATTAAATTATGTTCAATTAGAAAAAGAGGCTGGGACAACTTTATTACCAGTTTCTGCCGTTCGTAAAGTAAGTTTTAAATTATTCTAAAAAATATTAATAGTATTTTAAATACTATACATTTTAGCGTGTTGCCGAGGCGTTAGGAGTTTCGTTACCAACAGTAAGCCGATTGGCAAATGAAGGCATTCAAATAGATGCTAGCTATTCTGTGGCAATTAGTACTTCAGTATGTTTAATCTAGGACATTCATTAACCAATAAATATGAACATGTTATTAGAACTCGCGTAAACAGAATGTTTAGTGAAGATTTTGTATCAAAATATAGTTTGCCATAATCTACTGAAATATCACTAGCATCTTTACATTTTTTCTTGTTCATTTTAGGCCAACATGTTACCCTTCATATCCTTCAAGAATAACTGTAGAACATAAATGAAATTACCATTCTACTAGTTCACTGAGTAGGGTTTTAAAAGATATGAAATTCAGATGGTTAAACTGCAATATATCAAATCGAAAATATCTAATGGAACAATCACATGTGGTATATTAAAGATTACAATTTTTAAAAGATACAAAAAAAATCAACATGATTTACACCCGTTACAATCAGTTTTCTTGGATGAGACCTGGATATATAGCAAGGGAGGATTCCGCAAAAGAGTTGGCAAGATGGCAGCATTAATGCTGTTAGAAAGAGGACCGGAGAAGGTGTAGGATATATTGTACTCCATGCGGGTTTTAAAAATGGATTCATTGATAATTGCAGTCTAATTTTCAAAATTATATTCAAAATTAAAAAAACTGGAGATTATAATGAGTCGATGAATGCAGAACATTTTGAAAAATGGTTAAAATATCAACTTTTGCCATATTTAGAAGAACCGTCGTTAATAATTATGGACAATGCACCTTACCATTTCAGTTTAGTGGAAAAAATACCAAATTCATACCAAATTCCAAAATACCAAATTCATACCAAAGTTATACCAAACATTCTTTAGTAAAATGGTTAAAAAGGAGATATATACGTGTTTCAACAACCATGATGAAACTTTAATTATTGAAGATGGCAAAAAAACTACCAGATAAAGTTTTTAAGTATGTATTAAGAGATATTTAATAAATGAGAATATTTTTGTTTTATTCTACAGATTAGATGTACTGGCACTTCAACATGGTCATAGAGTATTGAAATTGCCTTCATACCATTGACAGTTTAACCCAATTGAGAATGTTTGGTCAGATTCTAAAAGATATTATGATGCAAAAATAAGTTCTGCAGGTACTGTAAATAAAAGTGCTGTATTAAGTATTTGGAAAGAAACATTAGAACAGGTAATTCAAGCTTAATAAAATTTGAAGATAATAACTGTGGTTAAATTTAAGGTTACACCAGAAACATGGAAGGAATATGTAAGACGTGTAGAATATATTATAATTGAATACCGGGAGACATCCAAAAAAATTGATGCCAGCCACATATGTTCTATAATTATTGATTTTAATGAATCAGATACTGAATCAGATTGTGAATTCAGGAATGATATTGAGGAAATATCTTAAACTATTACCGTTATGATATACCGGATATTTATATGTATTAAAACGGTTCTTTTAGAACCATAACATTTACACACTTTTCATTTCACATTTCATTTGCACACCAAATCTGGTAGAATAACTCTAAACATCAACTGCTTCACTATTAAAACTATTTCCACTATTTAATGGTAAATCTTCACAAAATTAAACTATTGGATACCATAGAAACTTATCGGAAAATTACTTATCCGAATATGACTGATTTCAATTGATGCTATTTTATCACAGGAATGTTTGCCTTGATGCCTTGCAATTGCCAGTAAAAATTTTTATCTCGAAGTCAACTCTTAAAAGATTCTAGGAGGAAGCGTTATTTTAAATAAACAAACATTCCAATTCCATAGTGCTTGTAATAAATAATAATAAATACATAAATAAATCTTAGCTAATTAAGCAGTCCTTGGAATGTATAAAATAGAAATTGACAAACTGCCGTTTTAATATAAAGCGCAAAAAAATATATATACAGGACGGGAACTCTATGTAAATTAAAAAAAAATTGAATTGTTAAAGTTTTTATTCCACATTAAAAAAAATAACCTTTTCACATTTAGCCGATTACTATCCTGCAAATGTCAGATTTACGTAAAATGTTATGCAATAATTCTGGACATTCTTAAAATCCTATATGACGTGATGTGAAAATTGTAATGCAATTTTGATTCACGCACTGAAAGAAGTATTTGGGACAGACTGTATAAAACCTACAAGTGCCAATTGTAAGTGATAAATATTTGCAACGATTAGAAAACCACCCAAATATTTTAGATTTAAATTTATTGGGCAATTGTCAACAAAGGAGACGCCTGAAGCAAAAATTACCATTAGATTATTATTACCATTAGATTTAGATTTATAACATTCTTGAATTAAGAATCGATAGTTGTAATATTTATGTACAGTAAATATTTATTGAAATATTTCTCTCCGCGCCAATGATGTAAAGTCAAAAAATGTGTTTATGGTTTCTTTTTGACTGATTGCACAGTAAACGAACATAAAAAATAGCATTATAACTACTAATAGTGTTTAAAAATTAGGATGTCAAAATAGTTCGTATACTAACTTTATTTAAAAAGTGTTAAATCTTTCTTACCTAAGATCTTCTAATTCATAAAACATATCTTTGGAAGAGTCATGGATATAAATTTTAACATTCGGCGAATCCAAATATTCCATTGTAAGTTGTTTCGGGAATGATCTGACAAATAAAGCCTTGACGGTGTCTATAGAGGTGATTTCGTTTGGCAGCAAAGCTCGTTTGGTTTCGTTTCGATATTGAAGAAATACTAAACCTGAAATGAAAAATACCTATATAAGAATAGACGACTTTCGCTTGTAGTAAAATTATGTAAACATAGTAATTGTATTGAAATTATTGACATTTACGAAACAACAATAGAACAAAAATAAAGGTAAATGTTTTAAATTTTACTTCAAACGTATTTGGTGTAAAACATCAAATTTTTTTTATAACTGTTTTATAATTATAGCATAATGAGTAATGACAGTAGGTACTTTTTACTTAATATGGCTATGGTGCTATTAAATGAGTTACTGTTCGAATTATTTTACTAACAACTTTGGTAAATAATAATAAACCAATTAGACGAGAAAACTAAAAAGTACTAAAGCTACCAATTTTTCATAGTAAGATGATGGGCTGTGCAACTTTTTGCATTCGATTTGGTAATGTGTCTGGAAAGTTTGTAAACAAAATTCATGATGTTAAAATGAAAATTGCGTTTTGTGCATAAGAAAAATCCATTTCCAAAGTACATAGAAAATTAAAAATTTGCAACTCAGAAAATATCAACAGAAATGAGTTTAATTTTGTTACCTTGTTAGTTTATTATTTACGATTTTTATTAATATAAAACTCCAATAAACCAACACACCTTGCGCACCAGATTCCTTGGAGACCACCACCGTCATAATATTCGTGTTTAATAACACCAAAAACCCCCCGACTAAAGACTTTTGATTTATTTCAAATGAAAATACCATACAGCTCCAGAAGACGAGGTCCACCTTGGGCACCAGGTAGCTTGAAGACAATCTTCATTATCATATTCGTATTCAGCGACCTCGAAAACTCCTTGAGTAACAAAATTAAACTCATTCTTGTCGATAATATCTTATTTGCAAATTTTTCATTTTCTATGCACTTTAGAAATGCATTTTTCTTATGCACAAAATGCAATTTGTATTTCATTTACCACCATTAACTTTGTTCACAAACTGTCTTGACACTACTTTCCGAATCGAATGCAAAAGTTGCACAGCGATTCATCTTGCTGCTGAAAATTTGTAGATTAAGTGCTTCGTTTCTTCGCCTAAATGTAGAAAACTATATTTTTTATTTTCACAAAAATAGCCACTTTTTTCAAATAGAAAATTGTACTCCACAAATGTTCCTTAATTATAAGAAAGCATATAAAACAATAAAAAAGTCAGTAGTAGAGCTAATACAACTAACATTAAATCAAACGGTAAATTATAATTATGGAAAGAATAAAGATCAGACACATTTAACATAGACAAAGTACTCATTTAGTGACTTATGGCTGAAGGAACATAATCTTTAAAGGTTTGAGATTGTGGTCTAGAAAGCAAGGAGAAACTATTACTCTATCTTTCAATAGCAATGGCTATGCAAAGTGCAAACACATATTTGGCCACCAGTACGTGGCAGATTTTAGGTGATCAAGGGCTGCAATAGTACGTTTGAAAATGATTTATAGCACAAATTTTATTGCACGTAAGATAAAACCCAATACAACATCATACAACAGTGACGGAGATTTTCTAAAATAAAATATTCAGCATTCTTCTGGAAATGTTTGGATTTTACATTAAATTTTTGTAATCATTTTAATCAACAAATGATATAAGTCCGTAATCTCTACAAGTACAATATATTTACAATTTCCAAAAATGAGAGGGTCAATTTATAAGCCTTCAACTTTCTTGGAAAGGATTAAAATTTCTAAGCGATATACCGTGTTTTTCAGATTGTGAATCATTTTAGTTAAGATTAAAAGGTTGTGTTTGTAACACCCTGTGATTATAATACGAAGAATTGTCAGTTGTATAATAATAAGCGATATTAATAAGTAATCTTGTGTAGTAAAAATGTCACAAATGTCTAATTTTACTCTTGTAAAATTAAAGTGTCATCTAACCGTAACAATGGTGTGTTAAGTATTAAATGTACATAATACTCTTGTACATAAACATTTTACAAGTACTGCTCGGAGTATAGTATCTAAGTGTTCAGTTACCTATGACCAAAATTGGAAAAGCAACTATTTATAGACTAAGCAACGATGTAGCATTTGCATTTTTCTTGATATATATATTTTGAAATCCCCTTATATATGTTTTAAAATAACGAAGAATGTTTTCCATGTTTCTCTGTTCCTATCGTACGAGTTAAAACCCAAATAATATTTCGTTCTTTGTACGTCGCCGAAGTTAATGTAAACCATTTTAAAGTTTGTTTATATCACGGACGCAAATTATTTGATATTTTTCTTTGATCGAAACCGCTAAATATTCTACGTTTCAAATAAACATTCATTGAAATCGCTGAGAAGTTTTTGCCGGCAAGATAATTGCGACACTCTCGCTGAGGCGTGGTCAAGAGCGGTAGGCTCTACCCCAGCGTTTAGTCCAAATTCTACGTCAAATTTGAAAGTTTTCTGTTTTGTTCCTTTTCATGGAAAATGTGTAGCAGTTTAATCAGTTTAATGGTTCAGTTGAAGTGAGGTTTGGAAGAATCGTTGTTTCCATCCTCGTTTTGTTTCTCCCTAGTTGTCATCCCAGGCTTTTTGGCAGTTTGAAGATGAATTTCTTCGTGTTCAGAGATTTCCAATCCAGTTTCAATTCTCAGAAATTTTAGTGCTTTTTTTGGTGAAATCAGGTAACTTTTAATTTTAAAGTAAGGACAGACTTTTTTTATGATACTAATTGCTTTTATTATTTAATAAGATAATTTTTTATTTGCCACAGTTTATAGCACAGTAACATTTGTAAGTTTTGTAGCAACAGAGTTTGTAAACGAATAGGGGACATAATTGTGTAAGTTTTTTCTTCTTTATTATTTTGGTATAAATCTCTGTAACTGTTATTATAGTGTTTTTTGTGCCATCTGTATTTTTGTAACTGTTTGTGGTGACACAAAAATAAATGTTTAATTTATTTCTCTGAACCATTTTGTCTTTTTATTTTAGAAAAGTTTCCAAACCATTTTTGTATTTCTAATTATTATTTCAATAGTTACAACTAGTTGTTGTAATCGTGATAATTTCTTACCTCGAAGCAGCGTCCATTTTAAATTGCTAGAGGTCCTTCCTGTTGTTTTGTCTGTCCATTTGTTCCAGGAGATTCATGTCAGTACCCCTTTGTTTCATTTTTGTAGTTGCCCAAATCCAATCCCCTTACCATTCAACTTATCCACGACCCCATCTTTCCAAACAAACCCTGAGTGCCGTTCGCACAGTTTCGTTTATTTCGCTTGCCTTATCTCCACCCATAGTAGTTTCTGTCCTATGTGGTAGGCAAAATATTTACGGTACAACGAAAGAGTGGAAGTATTACAAAAGCATCTTAAATATCAACAGGGAGAAAACCCATTGATATAAACGATACTGTGGAACAATCAATGCGAAGAAAAGTTCATTCATTTTATTAAAAAGACATATTCCTACTTTGTATAAACATTTAGTAGACATGAATGAGGACAAATCTTTGCCAAACATTAAAATAGATCAATTGTGGAAAACTTTACGTAAATTAGAATTCGTTTATAAGAATAGCAATAGAAAATCTACGCTCATATAGAGAAAAGAAATAATTTGTTGGGAAATACAATATTTAAGGGAAATTCGAAAATTGAGAATAGAAGGCAAAAATATTTATTATTTAGATGAAAAATAAATAAATAAAAGGCATTTTGTAAAAAAAATTTTTGGCAAGATAAACTGGTTACAAATGCTCGTTCAAATGCTAAAGGTCGCATTTAATTATCACTCATATGGAAGGACATAAAAGATTTGTAGTTAGAGGTATGCTAGATTTTATTTCAAATTCTACGAACGACCACTATAAAGAAATGACTGCTGATGTTTTTGAGGAACATTTCACTTAGATGGTAGATTTATGGCCAACCAGTTCTGCAATAGTCATGGACAATGCCAGTTACTATTCAAGATTAACGAAACCGTTACCTAACAAAAATGAAGAAAGCAAGAACTCTTGGATTGTCTTGCATGTCCCTAAAGTTTTCGGAAAAAATAAATATGTGAGAGGAAAAGAAGGAAAAGACAGTTAAGATTTGATTTCACGTACAGTGCGTCTGTGTAGTCGCTTATACGTATTTCACCCTAATACGGATTATCAGAGACGGCTATTTACAGTCGCTCTGAAAGTGAAAATAAATCTTTTCTGTCTTAGGAAGCAACTATACCATGGCTTCGTATAGACGCAAATAGCGACATCAGATATTTCGTCTATCATGAATGGCATGAATATTAGATGTCGCTATTTACGTCTATACGAAGCCATGTTAGAGTTGCTTCCCAAGACAGAAAAGATGTATTTTCACTTTAAGAGCGACTGAGAATATCCGTCTCTGATGATCCCTATTAGGGTGAAATACGTATAAGTGGATACACAGACGCACTGTACGTGAAATCAAATCTTTACTGTCTTTTCCTTTTATTCCGATATACTCTGTACTAGTAATAGAAATCAAATTCGCTAAGGATTTTTGCTTAGTTGGGGAGACATGTAGAATGTAATTTTTAGATTCCCCATGTCTCTATTAACATCTTTATCAACGTCTTTTTTTGCCTCGCAATTCTTAGAAGGCACAGATTAAAGCAAAAATCTGAATTTGGTTTCGAAAATTAGTTTACGGATTTTAATAAATATGTATTTTCTAATTGTAAATTAAGTTTATTTTATTAACTAAATACAGGAAATTAAGTCTACATATTCAGGGTTTAAAATGTATTTTGATAGAAGAGAAAGAGGTCCGTGAACTTCGATGGCTCGTAAATTTTGTCTTGCATGTGCAATAAGCCTTTCTACTATTTCTAAGTCGATCTCACGAAATTTTTGCAAAATTCTTCGCCTTTACTGATCTTCTTTTTGGGCTTCTCAGCAGTTATTATACACCATTCTACTTAAAATATCCCAAAACTCTTCTATAGGCCTCGCCTGAAGCACATTTGGAAGGTTGTCGCGTTTGGGAAAAAAGTGTATTTTTGCGAACACACCCAACAAACGGCTGTGAAACATCAGCTTCTGAGATGGCACACCATACCAAAGTTTTATCGGCAAATTTCACTTGTCCCTTAAACCTAACTTCGTCCGGTGCATTGCATGTATAAAATCCGTCGTTGCCTTTCATTTCGGAATTGGATAAAGTAAAATACTTTTCATCATGAATAATCAGAGTTTTACTAGGAAAATGAATACGACTCAATGCACGGCAACATCTAAGAATGTTGCCTTGCTCTTTTCTAACTGGGCTGGTGTGTACTTAGGAGCTTTTTTTTTATACTGTTTTAAATTATTTCTAGAAATTGTCCTACTTACAATCATTTGTGAAACATTATATCTTGGCCAAAATTTCGCAAAACTTTCCTAATTGGTTCTATATACTCTCAATTATTCTCTGTTCCCGAGTAGGAGTTAAAACTCTTGTTCTTCCACTTTTGGGCAAATTAAGGCATGGTATACCATTTTCACACTCTTTTAGTTGTCTGATAAATCGTTGACAAAGAAATATTTTGAGCACTAAAAATTCTTACAATATCGCGTTTTGGTACATGATCAACTAAACGATAAATCTTAACGAGCCGAATTTGTCAAAACTGACATTGTTTATATCGTTGTTTATGTAAGTTGTTTACTAACTTTGGTTTTCAAAGGCAACTTGATACAATGCTTCCTACCAATAATACTTTTAAATCTAAAGTTGTCCGAAAACTTTAGGAACATACGTTAACCAAAGACATAGCAGTACTAGCAGAAAGTTTACTCAAAAAATAGTTATTGCAGCTATGCAACTAATATTTAGCAAAATTAAAAAGTACAGTGTAGATAAAATAGCAAAATAACATGAAGTTAAAGTGTTAAGATTATCACGTTATCACTGTGAACTTAACCCCATAGAAATAATCTGGGCTCAAATGAAGGGATATGTCGCGAGAAATAATACAATATTTAAACTTAAAAGATGTTCGTTAACTATTATCTGACTCCATATCAAAAATTTCATCTGACAGTTGGCAAAAAGCTATAAGACGTGTCGTAGTAGAGGAAGAAAGATTCTGGAAACTCGATATGTTAATAGAGGTAAAAATAGAACTAAATAATATTTCTATGCGAAATGTAGAAACTAATGATGACGATGATGCCTCCTTATCGGAAGAAGACAACTTATGTATTTAGGTATGTAGCTATATATTTATATTACTAATTATTATAAGCTTATCTGACGCTAGTACCCGAAGTATGTCCTAAACCAATATCTAATATTCTTATAAAAATTAATGTGGGTATGTAATATTGACATTTTAGTTTTCTTTATATTCAAGTAATTTTATGTTCTCCGTCACTGAGGCGTTCAATTTTTAAATAATCCCTTAGTGTTTGCTCAGTTGCATTTTATGATAATGTATTTGAGGCTTGTCGGGGTAATTATATGAAAGTCAAGTGAAAATTCAGATAAGAAAGTATCAAATATTACGTTTTTTCTGCATCGACCAAACCTGTATTTAGACCTTTGCTATAAAATTTGTGGTATCAGTCATTTTCAAATGTACTAAAAATCTCCACAAAGAGAGCTAGGGCCATCAAAAAGTGCAAAAACCTAAAAATAAACCAATGACTAAAAGTGGAGAGAGAGAATATCCTAAAAATTTGTGGTCTAAATTAGGGAAAATAATTAAACAACCTGAAGATAATTTAAAAGACAAAATCCAACAGTCAAAAAACCATGGATGACTGATGAAATTTTAGAAATGATGGGCTAAAGACAAAAATAAAAATAAGAGTAAATATAAAGAAAGTCACAGGCAAATGAGAAGATAGTGAAGGCAAATAAAAAGTGGCCTACAGAAAAATGTGAAGAATTAAAACATTTACAAAAAAAAACACGATGACAAACCTCTCTACAAGAAAATAAAAGAACTGGTTAGAGATCAAAATAATAGTCAGTGTGGCATACTAATAAGCATGGATGATAATATTCTGACAACATGGGAAGAAATATACGACGAATGGATGACATATATACAGGTATTAACAGACGTTTTAACAGACGTTTGGACATTTATAATGGTTTACCCATAATGGTACCCAGCGAACCCAGGTGTCCCAGCAAACACCTAACCATCCAAAATCAAGTGGTAGAATTGACTAAAAAGTACATATATCTCGGCCATGAAATTAAATTAAACAAGGATAATCCGACCTGTGATGTCAATCCGAAAAAATCAAAACGTACCTCAACCTTGCACAATAAATGGGCACATTTTAGAACAGGTCAATAGACTTAAGTACCTGGGATGTTGGATCGATAGCAGCCTAAATCCTGATCTAGAAATAAGATCGAGAATAGAACAGGCCAGAAAATCTTTCGAAAAAATAAAAAAACTGCTTTGTGATTCTCGAATAAAACTCGAAATTCGACTACGTTTGTCAAAATGCTACGTCTGGTCGACTCTTCTATATGCAGTTGAAACGTGGACCCTAAAAACATCAACCGTAAATAAATTGGAGGCCTTTGAAATGTGGATCTACCGGAGAATGCTCAAACTTTCATGGACATCGCATACCTCAAACGAAGAAAAGCTGCATAGAATAGGCAAGGAAAGAGAACTTTTTAACACAGTAAAAGTTAGAAAAACATCATACCTAGGCCACATACTGAGAAATAATAAGTACCAATATGCCCAACTTATAGTGAAAGGAAAAATCGAGGGAAAGAGAGGCCTAGGAAGGAAAAGACTATCGTGGCTCAGAAACATCCGACAATGGACAGGGCTAAATTTTGAACAGCTAATAAGAACAGCTGAAGATAGAGAAGATTTTAAAATTGTAGTAGCCAACCTCCATTGAGGAGAGGGCACTTTAAGAAGAAGAAGAATCCGACCTGTAAATTTCAACGGCGAATAACACTTGCTTGGGCGGCGTATTGTTCACTAAGAGACATCTTTAAGAGCAACATCCCGATAGCTATGAAACGGAAAACATTTGACCAACGCGTTCATCCTATTATGACATACGGAGCAGAAACTCTCACTCTTACAAAAACAACAGCACTAAAAATGCGACTGGCACAAAGGCGCATAGAAAGATCCATTCTCAGCGTGACAAAAAAAAAACAAAATAAGGAACAAAGACCTAAGGAAAAGAACAGGTATCATTCATGCCGTAGAACGTAAAGCCAAGCTGAAATGGAATTGGGCAGGTCACATAGCGAGACTAAAAGACTCAAGATGGACAAGAAAGATAATATACTGGAGCCTAAGAGAAGACAAACGCAGCAGAGGACGACCACCAACACGCTGGATGGATGACATTAAACGAATATCCAAGAAATGACAACAAAAAGAAAAATGGGAGAGACCTATTTCTAGCAATGGGCAGAGCAGGTTGCATGATGATGATGATGACCCATTCTGAAATAAAATATGCATTAAAGGACATAAGGACTGTGAATGAGCCTGATCCCGATGACATACACCGTGAAATTGGCTTACATCTACTTTTGTACCCCTCCCTAAATCCAAAAAAGGTAATAATTATAACTGATGAAGCTAACGACTTTTGACTGGTAAGTCTCATGTTCCTTACCTTGGAGATTTATTTGAGAACAATTCGTAGCATAATTTACAAGAAGTATGAAGATGATATGAACTCAGAGCAGTTTAGTTTCAAGAACGATGTAGCAACCCGAGATGCCTTGTTTGGTTTCATTGCGCTTATGCAAAAATGTGGAGACCAACAAAAAGATGCATATCTGTTTTTGATAAAGTCTGAGAAAAAAGAACATCGATTCCAATGATATAAATATAATAAGTCAATTCTATTGGAATCAAAATGCATTTATTATAACGAAGATTGGGAACACAGAGACAATAACAATCTAAAGAGGAGTTAGACAAGGTTGTATACTCTTGCCATTATTATTCAACCGGCGGGGAATTCCGCGCACGGGGAAATTCTGCTCATTAGTATATTGGCAACATGGCATAAGTATTTCAAAATTCAATAAAGCGCTTAGTCTCGTCTTTGCTAGCCGACTACATGTTTTTAATAGGACTGCATTCGTAATGTTGGTTAAGACAAGCTTGCCGATTTTTTTTTTCTTTTCAAGACGTTCATGTAATTTTCAAATAATCTTTAAAAAGTGATAAGTGCTTTTGTTATTAAGTTTCAATAAAACTATTCCATGATTATTTTGCTTCATAAGTATAGATAATTTCACGTACACAAACAATGCATTGTATTTAGTCATTACCAAATAGTGATAAGTTAAGTTAGGTTACTGACCTAGTGGGAACGTATTAAAACGGTAGTGTCGCGGTAATTTTGCGCTGCGCGGTGTGAGTGTGAGAATTTTTGCTGATATAGTATTTGCGTTTATTTTCAGTTTACAAAATGCCCCGTGCTTACGTTCGTTAAACTGAAACATCAAAATGGATAGAAGAACAACTAAAAGCTGCTATCACTGCTATACGATATGGATGAAAAATGCGAGAAATGTGTAAATCATTCAATATTCCAGAATCTACTCTACATGACAAACTAAAGTTCAATAGCCATAAAAAAAGAAAACTTGTCAGGAAACCGATTTTTAATGATGAATAGGAATTTACCATAACCAACCATGTTTAAAAAATTGGCGAATATGTTTTTTGGAATCACACCAGTAGAACTAAGACGTTTAGTTTGCTGAAGCAAATAAAATAAAACACCGTTTCAACTCGATAAAAAAACGCTGGTTAAGATTAATTGGAACTCTTTTTGAAGCGTCGTCCAGACATTAGTGTTAGAAAACCCGAAGGTACTAGTCAAAACCGCATTTTTGCATTTAATAAAGATGAGGTTAAACAATTTTTTCACACTAGGCTCACAGTTATGAAAAAGTTTAAATATCCTGTAAGTCGAATTTTTCATGTAGATGAAGTGGGCATTTTACGGTCCAGAAACCATAACAAATTTTAGCATCACAAGGTCGAAAACATTTTTTTGAAAATTTATATTTACTGCAGATCACACGGAATTGTTATGGTTTCAATTACCCCTTATACCTCACACAGGCTTCAACCTCTTGCCCTTACTGAAAAGATCACACATTTTGAACTTGCTTTCATTTTTAACAGAGCATATCCAAGAGTTGCCACAATGGATAAAGACATTTCCGGTTTCCGTGCTACTGGAATATGGCTGACAGATCCTAATAAAATCTCTGAACATGATTTCAACTTAGTAGATCCCATTGAAGTTTCTAATATACATATTGTAATGAAATTAAACGAAAACTACAATACCAACGGTGACACTGCTCTTAAGCAATGAAATATAAACTTTAAAGTTGTACACAGAACGACACCACAAACAATACAGTCGAGATGTGACGAAACTCTGCAGAGAACTCTACCTAGAAATACCAAATCCCAACCAGAACCATCGAGATATGATGAAACCATGCAGAGAACTCCACCTAGAAATACCGAACCCCAATCGGAACCATCGAGATGTGATGAAACTTACTATGCACAACACTCCACCTAATAATACCAATTTGAAATCAAACGAGCGAGCTGAACTCTAGCCTGGAACGTTAAAAAATGTTAAAACTCATTCTAATATACAGTTAACCAAATATAGCTGAAATTCTGAAAATAACCACGCCCATGATGCGCATTCGTCATCCGACGGATGTTGCACGAAGCGTCCACTTAATATCTACCGTTTGTGACGTGAACAAGTCGGTACAGTCTGCGAAACATTTTTTGTAAGTACGAACAGCAAAGGATAGTCATTTCCAAATTTGCAAGTCTGTGATGTGTACCTATATTAAACATGGAGTTTAAATCGAATCTGAAGGGAAAAGTTTTAAATAATCAGACACGAGAAGTGATAGCAAATTATGTGATTCATTTTATGAGAAAGGAAACCAAAGACAATAAACCGTGTAGAGATTTGAAAAAGTACAGGAGCGTGTGGTATTGGCAACAGGTATTAGTTTAAGCAGCGTTCAAAAAATTTCTCGGGAAATGCAATTAATTGAAGATGGCGAATGTTCCTCATTTGTAACTCAAAACAAAAAGAGGAAAAAAAGCGCTTCAAAAATGTGCTTGGACGATTTTGATATAGGGCGTCTTCGACGTTATATAATGGATTTTGGTATAACACAAAAACAAGTGCCAACTGTAAAACGCATACACAGAACATTTGCAGAGGAGTACAAGTACTCAGGTTCAATAGAAAGCCTACGAAAAGTAATTATAAAGATGGCATTTCGTTCGCGAAAAACCAGAACTAATAGAAAATTATTAACGGAAAAGCCCAATATTCAACATCTTAGACTGAATTTCTTACGTAGTATGAAACGTTACAGGAACGCAAATCGCCCAATTATATACATGGATGAAACATACGTCCATTCATCTCATACCTACCAAAAGAGCTGGTCTGATAGTTCAAACAAGGGCCTACAAAAACCAGCATCTAAAGGACAGATACTTGTGATAGTACATGCTGGAGGTGAAAGTCGTTTTGTTAAAAACGCTTATCTGTGCTACAAACCTATTATAAAAACAGAAGATTATCATGATGCAATGAACTACGACAATTACAAAAAGTGGCTTCAGGATAAGCTAATACCAAATTTGCCCCGAACGAGGGGCAATACTATAGAGTTAGTATGGGCTTTTATGAAGCAATTTGTCACTGAAAAATGTCAGTTTTGATTTTAAATTAGTGGAAAGTTTGTGTGATGAATTTTTTAATTCGTTTTTAGTCGAACAATGGAAAAAGAGGTGTCAACATGTTAAAAAATAGAACAAAGTTATATGGTACAACATCCAGCTTTTGAAACCACGGTGGATCAAATAATCATAAATGTAGGTGTCAACAGTGACAGTGATTCTGAAAATGACGCGATGGACTCTGATTCTGAGTCAGATGATTCAGAAATATGAACTTGAGACACTCATGTTGCATTTATTCAGAAACTGTTAGGTATTATAAACTTTTAATAATTTTTTTAGAAATAATGTTATTTTTATTTAGTTCTCCACGGACGATTGTAGCAGTCGAAACGAAAGAATTTTTAATTTCCTGCCTTAATCATTTATAGGGTCCCTACACGGTCATTAATAATCACATTACCAAATATTTTGCATTCTTATTTTTAATATTTTATATATGACTTAATAATAGAATACTAAATATCTCATTTTTTTTAACTCCGCCATTGCTTGGTCCCAAGTCCAGGATGAGGAAGGAGGAAGGTTGTGCGTAGGGCTAACAACCCAACCACATAAAAAATATTTTGTTATGGAATCGTCAAGATGCCTCGGAACTGGACTGAATAAAACGATGACGACAAATGCTATGGAAATGGTTACGAGAAACGTTATATTATAAATATCTCATTTTTTACCATTCTATTTTCGTATTTTTAAATATGTACACAGTTCTCTGTAAATTGACCTGTTTTCAGAGTTCACACCTTTTTCATACTTTGGGTAAATATTCAAAGATAAAGGCCGCTTTTAACAAAAGGTACTGGTACAAAGACACCATATTTATGCTTCACCGGAACCGAACATCTAATTTCTATTAGTATTGCATTATACGATTTTATTATAACTTTATTACCCTACTGCTTACGCCCTTTTTCTCCGAAACCTTTTGGTCAATATAATGGTAATATAAAGTATAAATGGTCAATATAAAAATATAATTTTTGATTTATAATGCCATAATTTATAGCAACACAAGGGGTTTTTGTTGGATCTATTTTTTACATCTCACTTTGTAGAACAAATACCACAAATATACTGAAATATACTGAAGAAAAGTAATGATAGTAATAATAATTGTGCACGGGACCTATTAGAAACTATTCAAACTTTTCGTTTCTATATTTGTGTCTCCGATTGTACCTATATTTTAAAGTTGTACCTGCACTCACGCGTGCAAACTATCTTTTTTCTTCCTCACTTCATTGTTCGCGCAAGCAGTTAGAATTTCAGACTTTCAGCTATTTTTGGTGAACTGTACGTTTGAAAGCTAGCGCCTCTTTCTGCTAAAATTGTACAAAAAAGTTCCAAATCACGTGCCAAACAACACTCTGAAATTTTCACAAATAAAAACGCAATCAGAAATAAAATAGGAAAAGAGAAATTTTAATAAAAAAGCTGAAAAGGTCAAAACAAACTGAAAGCAGGAAATGAACAACAGTAATTGTAGGAAAACTGACTACTAAAGCAAAGAAACCACCTGCAAGCAAGAAAGCTGAAATTAAAAACTTACATTTTGATGATTCTGAGTCTAAAAGTTATGATGAGAGTAAGCTTTGTGAGGATGGTGAACTGGATGATGTAGATCTAACATTATAAAATGAGGAGTGTTTGGTGTGCGGTGAATTCGGGCGAGACAAAGAAATTTGGTACCGTTGTGTAGTTTGAATTAGACTCATTCAGAATGTAGTAATTGGGATTCAACAGTTAATTACACGTTCGATATGTGTGCCAAGGTCGAACTGAAGACAGTCAGAAAATAAAATTATCTCTTTAATGTGTGTGTTTTTCTTTAATTATGTCTTTAAAATATTTGTTTTGTTTACAATATTTGCTTTATTATAATTTTTTTTTTTCGAATACAACTTTATTTAATTTCTGCGCAAAATTACCCCGTACCTGAGGGAACACCGCGCAATAACAGTTTTTAAAGTAATTTTTTCTTCAAAATCAGTAAAACTTTAAACTTTTTTATGGGAATACCGTTCCCAATAGATACAAGTTTCAGTAGTCGTATTATGAAAGTTTGTGTGCACACAGAAAACTTTTTGTAAGTATTTTTCCTTAGGTGCGCAGAATCGCGCTACTAGGAAAGTATATTAATTGCAGACTTATTTAATATTATTTATTTATCAGTAAAACTAGATGCAGTTGATTAGGTGCTGAATTAGAAAACATACGTTTGCGTTTAAAATTCTAACTTGCCTGTAATTGACAGATTTTTTACTCTAAATGTGCCTATAGTATGATTTCACTCATCAGATGAAATCCGTCAAATGGTCTACCGCTAACATTAAGTTCAATAGCGTTCATAATATTAAAAGACCGACATTATTCTGGTCGATATTATTTTTATTGTAAAATATGGATATTTTTTGGAAAATATTGTTCATTATTTTATGAAATAGTGTATATACTGAACACACCAATAACAAAAGCTTGTTCACAATTAATCTGTAATAGTCCAGGACATGACGGTCTTCTGGTCAGAATTCTTTTTATATGCATATAATTCATTGAAATTTTGAGAGGTTGAACATAGCTTAAGGATAAAAAGCTATCTTATGCCAATATGTGCTTTATATATTTTCACCTTTCAACTCGGGAGTGGAAAAAGTTTAACAAAAAAAAAAGACTATGGAAACCGCTAGAATCGTGAATTTTAAGACAAAAATGTCTGTTACTTCTTTTTAGAAAAGTCAATATTTTTGGAGTATTCGTGACCGAAAGTTCACAAATTACCCGTCAGAAGTACATGCTTTTAAACGGTTTTGGCGAATACATCCAAAAATTTAGATTTTATCGGAAAAACTGTTTGGTTATAAAATTAAGCTTATAAAACAAAGAGACTAATTTTTATTATTAGGGTAAACTTAATATTAACAAAGTTTTGGCTGCTCGGAAATAGACATTTTCTCATCGAATGCAAAAATCCAAGCATATGATGCTGAATAACCGGAAAACTGTAAGTTTTTAATGAAAAACTTATAAAAACTTTTTCAAAAACCTTAAAAAAATCCTGTTTAAAAATAAAATAAAATAATGTGCAGTCCCGAGACAACGAACCCGAATATAAAGAAATCCCCGATATAACAATTTTTTTTAAATCTCCTTCAAACGTCCATAACACTCAATGTAAAAAATACCCCTATATAACGAACTATTTCGGTTTTAACCCTCGATATAACGAATTTTTACGATTTGCGGAAATAAATTAAAACCCCTGTATAATGAATATTGAGTTTAGCAAAGCCCTACATAACGCACGAAACCCCTGTGTTACGCATTTATGCGTTCCAAACCTCGGTTTGGCGTAGTTTAGTATAGATTGCGGTGACTAACGGACAAGTCCAGACATGAAAACAATGTGACCTGCTTTCCACCCCCTACCCCTAGAACCATCAATCAGTCAGTGATGTGTTGACCTTGACACTGTGTTTACACTGTGATCAGTACCTAAAGTACCTAAAGATTTGAGTGTTATGATCCTACAGTACATCGAAGTGTAAAGTTTTTTTTATTTTGTGTTCGTATTTGCTATGTCGCAAAAACACAGTAGAAAAGCACTTACAGTAGATTTTAAACGTAAACTGATACAATTTGTTGAAGAAAATCCCAAAAAGAAGAAATTTGAGATTGCCAAGAACTTTGACATCACTCCCTCCACATTAACCACAATAATAAAAAATAAAGAAAAGTACGGAGTTGACGGTGGACTGTCCAAAATTTGCAAAAAGACTAAGAAAGGTGAGTTACAGGATGTCGAAGAAGCTGTTATTAAGTGGTTTAAACAGTCTAGTGATAAAAATGTACCCGTTGGAGGTCCCATACTCCAAGAAAAGGCTTAACAGTTTGCAGAACAATTAGGGGATGCAGAGTTTCGAGTCAGTAATAGCTGGTTGGACCAGCAAAAAGGGACACGAAATTAGTTTCAAAAAAGTTTGTGGTGAAAGTGCTGCCGTGGATGATGTAACTTGCGAAGTTTGGAAAACTAAATTGCCAGACTTGACCCGTGGATACAATGCAAATGATATCTACAATGCTGATGAGACACGGCTTTTTGTTTAAGTGCCTACCGGACAAAACGTTAGTGTTGAAAGGAGACCCTTGCAAAGGGGGCAAAAACAGCAAAGATCGTGTGACAGGCTTACTCTGCACTAACTCATCCAGTACAGATAAACTGAAACCTCTCGTCATAGGAAAATCAAAAAAACCCAGATGTTTCAAAAACGTATCAACCTTATCAACAGACTATACAGCTAATAAAAAAGCATGGATGACCGGAAAGGTCTCCCGTGACTGGCTGAAACAAACCAACAACGCGACTTCTTGAACGACTTGGAATGCCAATCCCCAACCAAAATTAGTGTTAGATGCTATGTGGATATTTACAAAGGCAAGGAACAATGTTAGCGATAAAACTACTGTCGTCAACTGTTTCAAGAAAAGCGGCTTTTAAGTGAATGATCGTGACCAAAACCAAGATGAAGACAATCCAGAAGTTCAACAACCAGAACCAATTAAAGGATGTTGGACGAGAGTGAGGGAGGATTTTAAAGAGTTTGTCAACTTGGAAGATGACGTTGCAATCTGTGGAGAGTTTACTGACGCTGAAATCGTATCTTTCGTGGCAGGGGAACAAGAAACAGTAGAAGAAGCAGAAGACGACGTAGATGAAGAACTCGTTAGTCAACCAGATTTTACATCAAAGGACGCAAGAAATGCCCTCAATGTGTTAAAGTGTTATTTTCTAAAAAAAAAATGCTTTAAATGATGGTGTTGTTAAATTTATCACTGTGCTGGATTGTGAAATGGATAACCTAACACAACAAGGTAAACAATCAAAAATTACTGACTTTTTCAGCGGTAATAAGGGTACTTAATAACGATGGACATAGATATACGTAGTAAAAGTAGTTTTTTATTTGTTTAGTTTTATATTACATTTCCAACACAAATTTAACTTTGTTAAATAAATTACGTTTTTCCCAAAAATATTTAGGTTTTTCCCATGTTTTTGGTAGCGTGCTTTCTAAGTTAAGACACAGGTCTACAGTTATTCTGCAAATCATTATTTGTTAAACTGTGGTTAAGTGATGAGAAATTCGTTATATAGAGGTTTGAATTCAGCTTTAAGAACACCTTTATAATTAATATTGGTCTCATTTAACCTCGATATAACGAACCCCGTTATTGAAAAATTCCCGATGTAACGAATTTTTTTTTGGAGCCTTCAGATTCGTTATACCGAGGTTGTACTGTGCTAGCAAAAGTAATTAGGAGTTATAACCAAAATAAAGTCCGCTGATATTGGTTGAGACGAAGAAAGTAAAAAAGTCACCCTCGTCAACACCACCCTGATTGAAACTATTCATTTTTTATATACAATTTACTTTATTTATATACAAGCATTCCATTATAGAAGTTTACCTGGTTTTGAATAAATCAGAGTTTAATATAAAGACGCTATTTTCGGAATTTTTGTAAAAAATCTTTCTTTTCTTCAAAATAACTCAATAACTAAAAACGATAACGAAAAAATGCTAGAATACAAAATGCGTTTTTTAGTGAATATATTTGTTTTTCTTATTTCTATAGACTGAAAATTAAAGAAGATGGTTTAAAGATTATATTCCCATGCGTCTCACCATCTCAAGCCGTTCCAACTCAACCGTTTTTAAAACAAACGGGTTAGTTTATTTTAGAAGCTACAAAGTGATGTAGGTATATTAAATATTATACACGCCCTTTGTTTTAAAAAAAGAGTTGCTCTGAACGGACTTAAAAATGGTGATGCGAAGACAATATTTAAACATCTCATATCTCGTTTAATTTTTAGTCCATAGAAATAATTCTTTACTAAAAAAGCTGTTTTTTTTAGTAAAGTGTAGCAAGTGTAGTAGTAACTGTTTCAGTGTAGCATTTTTTCTGTATCATTTTTAGTTGTTGAGTTATTTAAAAAAAAATTGGATGTTTCGAGACATTTTGAAAAAAGTGGTTTCTCTTTAAACTCGGATTTTATCAAAACTAAACTTCTAAACTAGTTTAAGTTTAAGAATGTAATGCTTGTATATAAATTAAGTAAATTGTAGATGAATAACGAATAGTTTCACACAAAGTGGTTTGGTTTGGGTGAGTTTGTTACTTTGTGCGTAATAGAAAATATAAGCAGACTTCATTTTAGTTATAACTTAGGTACCTTAATTTTCATGTAAATTACTTTTATCAGTGATCATTTTAAAGGTTTTTTTTAAGATATTTAAAAAAGTCTTTATAAGTTTTTCATGAAAAACTATTATTTAACATCATATGTTTGGATCTTTGTATTCGATGAACAAAAGTCTACTATCGAAAAGCCATAACTTTGTTAATATTAAGTTTACACTAATAATAAAAAACAAATCTATTTGCCTTATAAGCATCATTTTTCTATCCTAACAGTTTTTTTAATGAAATCTAAATTTTTGTAGTTATTCGCGAAAAACCAACGTGTAATTTGTGAACTCAGTCACGAATAACTCAAAGAATATTGACTTTACAAAATAACTGAAAATATTTTTGTTTTCAACTTCACTATTCACTATTTTGATAAACTTTTTCCAACCCCGAGTTAGGGTGGTAACTACTGGCAGAGAAAAGCACATATTGGTATAGTGTAGATTTTGATCTTTGATTTATTTTTTAACCACCGTTTTAACCATATAAAAAAATTCAGCGATTTTCTACCACTTTTACCGTCATATCCTGGACTATAAATAAAATAGCACATATTATAAGAGCATGAAATTTATTTCATTAAAATATGTAGTAATTCTATTTTAACAATTTTCATGACAGACATACAATTTTTACACAGCAGGTGTCTATTAATATATTATCTATGAGTAATGTTTAATCAGTTATCATATATAGCTTACCTAATGGTCTCTCTAACGTTTTACTTGGGGTTCTAACAACTGGAAGCGAACTTCTTTGTTTACCGCCTCTTCGAAAGCCCGTTGAGCTAGTCTCTACTTCTGACATAATTCCAGGGTCATCATCAAACAACATCGGGTTCGTATGCGGTGGATATCCCCTTGGCTGACCCTGGGAGTAACGTAATTTAACATGTGTTTAGTAAAAGTGTTAAAAAATATCAAAATATATTATATTAAAATATAGAATATATGAGCCTTCAGTTTCAAAACCAGGTGCATCCATTTTTTTCAGATTTTATTTTTATGTTATTTTTATTGAGTTAAAATACGGATCCATATGTGTGCCAAGTAAGAATATTCAAAACAATGTACATCCTATTCGAATTAATTAGCTAAAGTCAACGCTGGTCTCAACACTAGGTAAGTCTCAAAGTTTGCAACAAAACCAGGTAGACCCGCTAAGAGGAGGGCTTTTCGCCAGCCGCAGCCCAGAGATCGTGCGCCAACGTCGCATAGTTTTCCGTTGTGTGGTTATTGTTGCTTTGTTGCTGTTATTGAGATAAGACGTGTTTTCGTATTATTTTGGTTGGTTTTGTTCGGATTTTTGATGGAAACTCAACCCGTAGAGTGTCCTGACTTGGCCAGGAAGAAAAGAAAAGAACCTGAAAGTTGGAAAAGAGCACGAGAAAAGAGGCAAAGGTAAAGCTATTGAAGATTGTATGTACTTTTTATTTTCATTAAAAACTTTGTGTTATATGCTGAAGTCAATGCGAAAACAAAAGGCCTCATTAGTTTTTAGGCTTTAAAGTTTTTTTAACCGATTTATATGGTATTGATAATTTATTCTGGGTAGCATATTTTTATCTGAAATAAAACGCCGGTTACTTGAAGAGGTTTTTTGCAACTTGGGCTTAAACCGATATGTATGGCTACTACAATAGGGTTTTTTACAGATATGGTTCATATGGATTGCCGAAGAAAATTACTTGCAATCACGGAAAGAAGGGAAAGGCATATCACTGGCAAGAACTTACATACACTGACCAAAGATATTTCCATAGCCAATTTTACAAAACTATAAAAAAATCAAACGAGTTGAAAATATATCAAGACTCGTTTATTTTAAGGTATTCAAAGACGTTTGAATCAAAATCTTGTAAAATCATAAACAATGCAAGAAGAAAAAACAAGATGAGTGCTAATTACTTTGTATACAAAAAGTCCTCGAATAAAAGAGTCCGTGTGTGTAAAAAGGCGTTTTTAGATACATTGAGAATTAAGCCCAATCGTTTGCTGGGTGTTCTAACAAAAAACTTTAACACAGGTGATCTACTACAAGAAAAAAGGGGCGGCAATCGGAAGCGCAATTTATTTTTAGGAAAAAAAATCAATTATCACTTTTATTAAAAAGTTTAATATACTTGAAAGCCATTGTTGTAGATCCAAAACTACTTCTCGCCAGTATCTGACTTCAGATCTGAACATTAAGAAAATGTGGCGTCTCTACAACGCTGAGACCCAAGAGGAGGACCGAGGAAAAGAATCGTATTTTAGATATGTTTTTAATACAAATTTTAACTTAAGATTTGGTAGCTTAAGAACTGATGAATGCTCCACATGCCTTTTCTTGGATGAAAGAATTAAGCATTGTGATTACGTACAAACCAAAACAAACTTGATGGCGTAAAATAGAGTGCACAAGTTAAAAACAAAGACTTTCTTAATCAGCTTCCAAAAGAAAAACGGAACGATTTATTGACGGTATCCTTCGATTGTCAAAAAAATCAAGTCCTACCCAAAGTGCCAGACCAAAGCGCTTATTACTTAAGACAACTCTACATCTACAATTTAACCATTGTAGTTGGTGACTCAAAATGCAAACAAACCAAAGAAAATGTATTCATATACTACTGGACAGAAGACCAACACGGAAAAAGTGCAAATGAAATAGCATCTGCTGTTTTTGATTGCCTAATGAAATTGAACATTCCTGAAACTGTGAAAACTATCCGCCTTGCCTCCAACGGATGTGAAGGGCAAAATAAAAATTATTTTATAATGAGTATGATAGCGTTTTGGCTGTTGCTTCTGCAACTGTGGAAAGTGATTCCACTGTATGGCTTAAACTATGATTGGAAAACAAACTTCGACGTGGTGCGACCTCCTGCATAGTGGCACTTCCACTTCAATCCTTCTAAAAGGTTCTACTTCAAATGAAGTTCCAAGGGCAACGGTGTTCTTATCAAAGGAGAGGTTAACTATAGATCAGATTTTTGCCAATACAAGGAATTTTGTAAGAATGAAAGTAATTTTCAAGGTGTAAATGATCCACATTCAGCAGTTCATTGCTACAAAAACAGGGATAATTTCTGAGCTTAAAGCCACAGATATGGGGAAGTTACTGGAAAAATCCACAAGGAATCTACGTTCCTGTATTTGGCTGTATACCATATATTAAAAAAATTAATTAAAATCCTTTGTAAAAGGTATATATTTAAAAAATATATACCTTTTACAAAGGATTTTAATTAATTTTTTACTGGAAAAACATTTCGGGGAAGATTGGAGGTCTGTAGACATTCGTGAATATTACAAAAGGATCGTAGAAGGTGATCAGTTGGCAGCTGAAGACAACCAAAATGATGACGCCATTTGCCAGCACCTCACCGAAGAAGACGGCTTAGTAATCTAACCAGTCGATTTTGTTGCATTTCAATAAACAAAATGAAAAACACTAAAATTGCACTTTTATTTTTATTTTATTTTTTTATAAATTAAGAATTTAATATATTAATTTAATATTATAAATAGCTCAAACTTAATATTTAAAGAAATTTAAAAAAATATTTAAAAAATAAATAAATAGAAAACAAGCTAGTTATAAGTTTTTCCTTCTTCCTGAACAATTTGTAAAAAGTGACTTCCCTGGTTTTGAAACTAGGCGGCTCATATTTAATATATAATATAAAAAAATATAAAGTTAGTCTATGTAATATACATGGTGAATAACAGGTCATAGCTGACCAAAGCTACCAAAGATGTAAGTGTTTTCTGGAAAACGTTTGGCTTCCTAATTTATGTTATCTTAGGATACTTCGAAAACTGAAGAAATATTAATAACGAATATTGCCTAACGTCATTCGTATTTTACTGCGAAAAGCTTCAGAATTCACCTTATTCTTTAGCATCCCGTTGCTAATAGTATCAGCATCTTTAAATTTTTTAACAGAATATCTTTCCAGGTTATATATCTATTCCCTATTATCGATATGTTACTCAAAATTATTTTTTGGAATTTTATTAAGTCAATATAATGGCAATTCTAGCCGTCAAATATAATATACTTGCAAAAGTATAGCACAATTTGACCAATTTCATCACTTCCTTATTTCTTGATCATTTTCTTAAGTTTTAGATTTGAATAATGCGGTAATTACAAAATTACCTGGTCTGTTGTTGGTTGAATTACACGATTCATTATACAATAACTACTAAAATAAAATATTAATAGATAAAATAAATAAGTAAGTAAATAAAATAAATAAAAAACATAAAATAATACTTAAGTAATTATGTGTGCAGTAAAATACTAATTTATAAATAACTAATTATATTAATTTACCTTTCTAGCTCTCGTGGAACTCATCTGGTTAGCAGCATGTAACATAATTTTTAAATTAAGTGGCTGATTTTCCGTAAGCGGAAAAGTTGTTTCTGACAATTTTAACAAAGTACGCGACCCAAACAAAGAGGAAACCGTGCCCGAGGTATTCGTATCTGTCTGATGATGAATTGTATCAGAGCTTCCCCAATTTTCGGGGTTTTTCTTTTTTAGAAGCGGAATAGAACGTGAAATCAATTCCAATTGGGGTGGTAGGGAAATAATACTGTTCGTCGACATATTGCTAAATAAACAATGAAAATTATACAACAAGTAAAGTTTTATTTTATACCACAGCTATTTAGTCCAATTGGAGTCACTGTAAATAAAAGTCGTGTTTAGTGACTTCTTGATTTAGGTTTTCGGTAGAGAAAGAAGGTTTTTTTCGGTTTAGAAGCTAATTATTTCAAGAGCTATATAAAAGCTGTACCAAACAATACGTACCTAGTTACCACATGCTGTAATGATATTAAAGCAGTAGATACATATATTAAGTCAACGAAGTTATTTTAAATTTTATGTCCTCTAAGGACACACACTAAAAAAAATTAATTAGAGAAAACCACTGGTTCGATGACGAATGTAAAACAGAGTTAAAAAAAGATCAGATTTGAGATTAAAAAGTTTACGATAAAAAGGTGGAAAGAATATTTCAAAGAGATGTTTAATAAAGAAGTGACTACTGAAGGAAATTAGAATATTTCTAAACCTCAAATAGTAATAGAAGAAATATCAAAGACCACAAGATAAGAAATTAAAGACATAATAAACGATATGAAAATTAAAAAAGCCCCGGAGAGTGACATTGTGGCAGAGAACTTAAAATATGGAGGAGATACACCAACTTTAATAAACCAACTAATTAAGCTAATAGTAGATGTATGGGATGCCAAAGAAATGCTTCAAGAATGGAACAAGTCCATTATAATTCCTATACACAAAAAGGGAGATAGACCTAAATGCGCAAAGTATAGAGGAATATCCTTGTTAGAGGTAATATACAAAGTGCTCGCCATACTAATTAAAAAACGATTAGCAATATATGTAGAGAAGAATCTAGGAGAATACCAGGGAGGATTTCGCAAGAGAAGATCAATAACCGATCAAATTTTTATGCTAAAATAAATCCTGATCAATTTCAGCACAAGGACTTTTTATTGATTACAAAGCCGCCTACGATATAATAGACAGAAACAAATTAATAGAAACGCTAAAATAATTTCAAGTGCTAGAAAAAATAGTAAGCTTGGTAAAAATGACAATAAGATAAACCATTTGTGTTGTGAAATGCAACGGTACAGTCTCAGAAGAATTCGAAATAAAAAAAGATGTTTATCAGGGAGACCCGTTGTCTGCCTTGCTATTCAATATAGTTCTAGAAAAAATTGTGAGGGTTAGTGGGATAAATAGGCACTCTTTTCTACAAAGAAAACAGAAAAGCAACATGGAAATCTCTAGCAAAAAAGGAATAAACACCAGGGACTCCTTTAAATTGGAGGTGGAAGATAGATCAGTTGTAGAATTTGAGAAGGTGGATGAATATTATATCTACTTACACTCTTATTGGATACCCTTACATGTCATATCTGACATGTAAGGAAGAAACTGAAATCAACCTGAGACTGGCCAAGAGCAACAGATGTGCCGGAGCCATGAGCAAAATAATAAAGGCCAAAGATATATCTCGTAATATAAAAATAAGAGTATACAAAACTATAATTACACTCACAACGCTATACGCTGACGAGACATGGACTATGAACAAAACCATACAGAACAGATTGGAAGCATGGGAAAGAAAGATACTTCAGAGAATGTTTGGTGGAAAAATAGTTGACGAAGAATGAAGTAGACGAATTAATGCAGAAGTGTATTAATTGTATGCTAACTCTACAATAACAAAAGTGGAGAAAAACGTAGACTAGAATGGCTCGGATATTTATAAAGATTGCAAGGTACTAGACTAGTCAAGAAAATTGCTTAGAGAGTAGCTGAGGGTAAAAAAAGAAAGGAATGCCAAGAAAGAAATGAAAAGATGTAGTGATGGAAGATGTCAGAGAGATGGGAATCAGAGATTGGAAGCTGATAGCTAAGAACAGAAAACGATCCATCCAGCAACGAGCCTAAAAGGCAAAATAGGCCGAATTACAATACTTTTATACAAAAATTGCACCATGGCTCTTAGTTTTTTTTTGCATTTGTGACAATATTTCTTGACAAGAGTTAACTTAATCATTTTATGGTTTTTAAGCCATCTTTTAATAGAGTACCAATTGCAACACTGTACGTACTTAAAGTTTGAAAAATCTTCATAATAATATGATAAACTATTGCTAAATTAAGCTAAAATTGCATAAGGTGCGATTTACGTAAATAGTACAGTTATATAGGGGATACAATACAGGATGTTCCTTATCGTTAATTTAGCACTGTACTTCCAAGACGTATGGTTCTGCAGAGTGCCCTCTTTCGAAATCAATGTCGGTTTTCACATAACTTTTAACTTCATTACAGAAATCATACATGAAATAAATATCTACATTCTTTTTCGTTAGTAACTCGGAATATTCTTTATCACAATTATCTTTAAGTCACAATTATCGAGGTATGAAATCATGCTCAAAAGTGTTCCAATTAATTTCGCGTATAACTTGGAACTAAATAAACCTAAAAATTTGATGTTTTTCGTCCCATAAATATTTAAATCCATACTACATTCTTAAAACTTAAACATAACAATACAGAAAACTTTGTATAATATCCATGAGTTGGTCACTCGTAGATATCTACGCTAATATTTGAGAATATTCATTGAAAGTTGTAAAAATACTAAAAGAGGTCTATTTTTATTTCAATAGAAGAGATACATTTTTAAACGATACAGATAACTATCGTTTGTCAACGCCCTCCCCTACAGTACCACACAACTTCAATTCTAAATGGGAAGTCAGAGAAATGGGAAATGTTGGTACATCATTAGACAGGTATTTCGCTGGAGAACTTATGCTGGAGAACTTATGATTTTTTTCTCATATTAACTGTATTCTTGTTAAAAAGTATCAGTTTATTGAAAGTGTTAAACTTTTTCAAAACTAAACCTATGTAATTAAGTTTTGCTGGTGTCAATTTCAAATTTTTCGGTCACCTTAAAAACTACACTATAACAAAATCGGCAACATTAATAGGAAATTTTATTAAATGTAACGCAAATAAAATGAACTAGAAGCATTCTGACATTTCCATCTTAATTTACCTGTACAATCAGAGTTTTTGCACCTTAAGGATAAAGGTAGCTGTGACTGCTCTGGAAAATATAAAAAGTATGAAATTGCACTTCAGTAAAAAGTCTAATTACAATTTTTTGGCGTTTTGCAGCTACTATTTGACTAGATGTACCTATCTTTTTATGGAATTAGGGCTAACGTGAATGAAACATTTCGTTTTTTATTCCAAAGGTTTTACAACATCTTCTGTATCAACCCCAACGAAGTTGGATATCGTTATTACTGACTTGTTATCTAACTATCTGGTCACTACAATTCTATCTGAAGAAATACACTTGCGTGCATAGAAATCGGCCCACTGTAAACTTTTGACTTTAACTATATTTTTTTCAAGAAATATTCATCAGATCACAAAAACAAATATACTGTTTGAAAGACAATTTAATATGCTTTAATATGAGTATAAATTTATTAAGAAGGCTTATCGTTTACATGCGTAGTAACCGGTAAACAAATGAAACGTGTTTATGTGGTGATTCTCACGAAAATAACAAATTTGTCTAATTGTAAAAGTATTGCCTTTGCAAGTAAAATTTGCATATAATTCGTTTTTCATAATCTCAGCAGTGTTCAAGTGTGTTAGTTTAATGCATACTACACCACAAAAAGCCGCCCAAGTTATTGCTCTAATCGAAAATGGACTTAGTCAGCGAGCTGTTGCTAGACGATTGGATATGACACGCACAGCGGTTCGAAGAGTGTGCCAACGTTATGAGGAGACTGGATCCTTTCAGAGGCGACCTTGAATAGGCAGACGGCGATTTACAACCACTCGTGATGACCGCTTTATTGTGTTAACAACATTAATAAATCGTCACCTTAATGCCGTTCAGGTGCAACGACAGCTCCGTGAGGTGCGAAGAGTGGCTGTTAGTCAGTGGACAGTGAGACGAAGACTGCGGGAAAATAACCTGACCCCTAAAACACCTGCGATTGGTCCAAAACTTACTCCAGCTCATCGGCAAGCACGCCTGCGTTTTGCACAGGATCATCGGAATTGGACGTTGGAACAATGGGGATCTGTTCTGTTCTCAGATGAGACCAAAATATGCCTCTATGGTAGCGACCGAAGAAGGAATGTGTACCGAAGACCAGGAGAGAGATTTGCAGAATGCTGCTTTGAAGAACGGAGTGCTTATGGGGGTGGTTCCTGCATGATCTGGGGTGCAATTTCTATAGGAGCACGAACCGATCTTGAGTATATTCGTAGGGACGACCGTGTTCACGGAAGAAGAGGTTTAACGGCTGCCAGATATATCGAGGAGATTTTAGCAATTCATATGGTACCTTACGTCGACTACATTGGAGACGAATTTATCTTTATGCATGACAATGCAAGAGCACACACCGCAAGAATCGTGCAAGATTACATTGCAGAAGTCGGTTTTCAGGTTATAGACTGGCCAGCAAACAGTCCTGATCTAAATCCGATCGAACATTTATGGGATGAGCCAAAACGAAGAATTCGAGCTAGACTTCATACTCCAGACTCGATCCCAGAGCTTATTCTTGCAGCAGAAGAAGAGTGGCTTAACATCCCACAAGCAACAATAGCAAACTTGATTAGATCTATGCCTAATCGTATGAGAGATGTTATTAGGGCAAGAGGAGGTCATACCCATTATTAAAAAATTAAGTGTTAAGTTTTAAATTGTCAATAACCCTATTTATGTTAATAATAAAAAAGCTTAATTTGCTTAATGAATTCATTTCACTATGTTAAACATAGGAAGCCGAAATAAGTTTTCATAAATTTATACTCACATTAAAGCATATTAAATTGTCTTTCAAACAGTATATTTGTTTTTGTGATCTGATGAATATTTCTTGAAAAAATATAGTTAAAGTCAAAAGTTTACAGTGGGCCGATTTCTATGCACGCAAGTTTAATTTGTTCTGTTGACCCTCTCTTGTTTTTTAAAAAATCTTTTACGTTTTTCATGTGGTTTAAAAAATGTATTGATCCTAGCAGTGTACCAGCAACAAGTATTCATTTTGGTTGAGAATTTGTAAAACATAATAGCTCGTAAATAACTGTCACAGTACAATGCATGCCTATTAGGTTCAATTCTTATTGATAATTGCAATACGATAGCTGTACCCTGTCTATACTTTAAATTAGGTTTTATTTCTAAGTAAAAAGTAAAAATGAGATGTGGGATCGAAGATGTGCAGAGGTAGATAGGTATATAGGAGGAAAAAAAATATGGGTTGGGCAAGTGTGGAAGGTGATAAAGTCTCTCAGGAGGGAAGGAAAGAAAAAATCTAACTTACAGATAATAGATTTAAAACAGTGGAAACACCATTATGAGGTCTTACTGACAGAGGACAGATGTAAATTCCAAGAGATTGAAATAGAAGAAATATCCGAACATACACAAATAATTAAGATAGCAACCGGAAGGTTAAGCGATGCCCTCAAAAGATCGAAAAACGGTAAAGCAACAGGACCTAGAGACATCCCAATTGAGTTGGTAAAGTATGGACCAAAAATATTACATGAGATGTTGGTTCAACTATTTAACAAATGCTTAAAAGGACAAAATATCCCTGATGATTGGAATGTTGGATACATCAACTCAATATTCAAAAAAAGGGGATAAACGCAAATGTTCTAATTATAGGGGAATAACTGTTATCAGGTCAATGTAAAGGTTGTACGGTCGAATAATAAAAAAAAAGAATAGAATCAGAATACGAAGACATAGAAAAACAAAATGGATTTCGTGAAGGAATATCGTGCACTAATGGTACATTCATTGTGCAGCAGGTAATGGAAAAAAGGCAAGGAATCTATCTACCCTATTTTTTGTAGATTTAGAGCAGGCATACGATACGGTACCTTTGAAAAACGTGTTTCAAACATTGAGGAAAGTAGGTCTCAGTAGAGACTATGTGGATGCTATCGCAAATATATACAAAAATTCAAGAAGTGTCGTTAAATAAGGAAACTTTACATCTGAATCATTTCCAATAATAAAGGGGCTTAAACAAAGATGTTGTCTATCTCCGACCTTATTTAAAATATATATTCAATCATCGCTAGAGCAGTGGAGAAAGCAAGTATCCGAAATGTAAATAGACATAGGCGGTGGTAAATGTCTAACAACTCTATTTTTCACTAAAGATCCATCCATGTTTTATACTAATGGGTCAAAAACACACTATAGAGTAATAATAGGGGTTATTGGTTTTAATTTCAGACGTCTACAATAAATTTAACAGAACACAGTTTGCAATTAATTTAAATGCACAAAAATTACTGAAATCTCCTCAATTCAGCCAAAATATTTATTGCCCTTGTCAAGCTGTACTGAAGGTAATTGCAGTCTACAACCTATAAATTATTAATTGCATGGAAGTTCAAACAATTACCTAAGCAACTGGTAGGGCACTACAAAGTAACTATTCTGTAAATACCAAGAGAGAAATAAATTTTTATTAATAAGATTGTTGGTAATATTGCTAAAAAAGGAGCACGTACTGCTGAAAATTGCTCACTTAAATTCCACCTCAGTGGTATTGGACAAACTAGACAAAGCAAAATGTAGATTCTGCGAAAATGCAGGGAAAACAGCGAAATATTATATAATCTGCAACTGCAGAGCAATTACACGTCAACACCATAAGTATTTGAAACAGGTTTTTTCGAGACCATCCAGTAACAAGTACCTCTCCTAAACGTATAGTAGGATTACTTAGAAGTCTAGATCTGTTGTACTAAATATATATACAGGTTATACATAAAAGATCTTACGGATCGCAGTGTTACAAGGTCTACGAGGCCAATCGACTCCTTTAAAATTTACAAGCGAAACGGAATATTCAATATTATGGTGGAGTTTTTGAGGAGTTTTTTCATCCGTTAATAGGCCAATTAGTACATTTTTGTCAGTCTCATATTTTTGAGGTGAGTTATTATTAAAAAGTCAAGATTTGTGTCGTTCAAAAAAATTGTTAGTAATAAATGGGACAAAAAAGTAATTAAATTGAGATAAACAAATACTCAAAAAACACTTGGGATAATTGTAGAAGTATAGTGAAAGCAATGAAGTTTTAAAAACCTCCTTATAAGTATATGTTTAAATTTCAAATTATTGATTTGTACTTTTATCTTTTCAAAAAAAAATACAAAAAATTTTGGTTTCATTCAACAATGACAATCATTACTATGACCCAGTATACAAGAAAGACGTGCCTGAAGTATTCGTATCTTTCTGATGATAAACTATGTTAGAGAACTTCCTGAATTTGTCAGAAAGTAAGATGGAACGTGAGATTCCTTCCTGTTGGGGTGGTGGGTGAATTATCGAATTCGAAATGTATTACTTAATAAGTACTATATTATGCGAGGCCTATATAAATTCTCTATTACTTCTGACAAAGTATATTCTTTTAAATTTTTGTAGTAAGTGATTATTATTTAATAAGCATGGAACTCAAAATTGTTATACTATAAATATCATTTTGGAATAAGAGACTGCCAGACATGTCCTTTGTAAATGTGCAAAATCTAATTACATTAGAAAGACATACACTAATAAAACAACAATTGAGCCACAAAAAAATCCTTCAACTCCATATAAAAAAATGTCCGATTGTTACCAAGAGTACAAGCACCGTTTACGACCAAAAAAGCCTGGATCCAAACACAACATAACTCTTACTAGGAACGTCTATCCGGTCAAGTACATGACCCTACCTTACATATGCCAGTTGAGAGACACCTGCATCTAATGGATATATTTCATGGAAACTTAAACTGCATACTCTGTAGCAGAAAATCTTAAATTGGTAACCATATATTGCCTGACTGCGAGGCATTAGATCGCAGAAATAAAATACTTTTTATGTTTTTCACCATTACTACCATTTATAACGGTATATAATAGACTGATTCCGAAAAAAAAATTAGAAACAGATACTATTGGTTAACTTTACTATAAGTTGGACAACATTTTCACCTTTTCTACCTAAAAATAACACATAACTTTTTCTTACCAAAAGAATACCAAATATCTCTAAATGGCCTTAGATGCGATTTGATGAAAAGAAGCTAACGTTTAGCTTCTTTTCGCTCGCTTCTTCTTTATAAAGCTTGGCATAGGAAAAGAAGGTCTTTGAATCGTGTTTAGTTTGTGGATGGCACTTTTTTACTGCACCGTTGGCCACCACAATACTAATGCATATGTAATTCTTGGTTTATTCACTGTACTTTTAATCCAATATTACATGTTTGATTTTAAAATTCACATTTTTCAATTAGCATAAAAAAAGCACTAGGTAAAGATGCGATACCAAACGAATTACTGAAATATTGTGGAGCAGAAATAACGGAACAATTAACAAAATTAATTAATAAAATTATTAAACACAATTTAATCCCAGAAGAATGGAGAACTTCTTCTTCTTCTTTTTTTATAGAGACATGACTCTATAAAAGTCTATTTTTCAATGTGCCTTAAGTAAGTTGTCGTTCCATCGTTTTCGTGGTCTTTCTACTGATCGTCTTCCTATTAAGGAACCGTCTCTTGTCGTCTTTAATACCCTATTTGTTGTCATTCGGCTTATATGATCGTTTCACTCTACTCTTCTATTTCTTACTTAGTTCTTGATGTTCTCCACCTTGCACCTACGTCGTATATCTGCACTTCTAGCTCTGTCCCATAGTGTCTTACCATAAATTTTTCAAGTCTTTGCTTCTCTGCTATTTCTAAAATCTTTTTTGTCCTCTCTGTTTCAGGTCTTGTTTCTGCAGCGTATGTCATTATTGGTCTGATGACTGTTTTGTAAATTCTGCCTTTCATTTCTTTCCCGATATTTTTATTTCTCCATAATATTTCATTTAGGCAGCCTGCTGCTCTTTCTCTTCAGTTTAGAGCTTTCCGTAGCTAGATAATGTGATGCCTAGATATTTAAACTCTATTACTTGTCTTATTAGCGTAGGGAGGCGTAGAATGTCATGACTGCGCAACCTGAGAGAGTGGTACGGATGTACATCAAATGAACTTTCCAGAGCAGCCGTCTCAAAAGTCCGAATAGCCATGCTGATTGCCGACCTCCGCCGCGGAGATGGCACTTGAAGAAGAAGAAGAAGAAGACTTGTTCTATTATCTAACCTACCAGCTCCAATTTACATCTTAGTAAATTTGCTGTTGTAACCATGCATTTTGTCGTTTTTGGGGAAATTAACATGTTAAATTATCTGGCAGTTATATTAAATTGGTGCAGCATACGTTGTAAATCATCTTGCGTAGTATTGCGTCATCTGCATAGCTGATTAAGTTGTTTTCCTCCCATTTGGTGTCATTTTTTAGTTCTTTTTTTGGGGTTTTTTACGGTTTTTGTAGTGGACGATCGTGTACAGCTGCAATATTCGTTATGAAGCAAATTACTAAGAAAACACTAGTGTATAATAGACCAGCATTTCTGAGTCTGATTGACCTAAAGAAAATATTTGATAGAGTAAGGCTCAGAGATGTAATCCATCTTCTGTTTAATAGAGAAGATCCCTAAATATTACAAAAACTATCGAAAACATTAACCAAAACAACAAAATGTAAGTCAGACAGATAAGATTGTCATAATAGATGGACAACTTACAAAATCTATAGAAATAAGCAGCAGAATAAGACAAGGAGATTCATTGAGCGCATGCATGCTTTTCAATTTGATCATGGATGAAATCATCAAAAGCGTTAACAAAGAAAGAGGATACAGAATGGAAAACAAAGAAATAAAAATACTCTGTTAGCTATGACGTACTACTGATAGCCCAAGATGAAGATAGTCTACAAAGACTGGTCCACAGATTTACCATAAGAGCAAAAGAATTTAATATAATATTCTCATCTCCAAAAACTAAAAAAAATAATAGTCAGCGAAGAACCAACCAGATGTAAAATAGAAATTGATGGCATCAGTATTGAACAAGTAATGGAAATAAAATACCTGGGAATTTCATGTCTAGGTATGGAGACTTGGACAAAGAAGTGAGAGATCAAGTACAAAAAGCAAACAGACTGACAGGATGAAAATGAAAATGAAAGGATACAAATAACAAAAAAAGAATGATATAATTACATAAGCAGAATGGAGGAGACCCGTGTCGTTAAAATAACAAGATATAAGTCACCAATCGGCAGAAGAAATATCGAAACAACCGCGCAACAAACAAATCACAAAAGTTACAACCTTCCATAGAGGTATTAATCCGCCAATGAACAGGCAGAATTTCTTATTAAGAATAAGAAGAAGACATTTTTCCATGAGTACATCTGACTACTATTATGTTCGTACCCGTGTTCGTCCCAGCTTGCGTGAAGTAGTAGTTCTGAATTAAGTAGGGGTTTTCTATACTTCGCGGAAGTACAGATACAGTTATGAAGTATACGTATGAATAAGGTCTTACCACATAAGCACCCGTAAATCACCTGAGAGCTTGGTATAGGGCAGCAGCTTTGTCATAACTAAATCAAAGTTACAGTGGAATAATTTCTACTTTTGGTTTGATAATAGACCCTCACAGGCGGATGTCATATAATGATTCAATCGGCCATAGCACTGCGATCAGGCAGGCAAGAAAAACCACCTGATTATCTTTTTGAGGGTACACTCCAAATTAATGACTAGCCTAACACAAAAAATAGAGATGCCATGCGATCCGGGTAGCGATCGACGCTGTCCTGATTCCGGGTTAAACAATGTGAAATAAATTACTGGGCACAAGCGCGCGAGAAATCACTCTAGGTAAATGAACAACTGCAAGAAAAACCAAACAGAGAAGCTTCACAATATAAAATTAATTAACATAAGGACATAGAACGTCAGAGGTCATCTCCAAACTGGAAAACTTTACATAGTAGAGAGAGGGCTAATAAGCCAAAATATGTGGTCTAACAAAAATATACAAGAGAGATCAAGGACATTTTAAAACAAAAAACCACACTATCTATATAAGAATCAATAAATAATACTCATAAAAATAACATTAGAAGCAAAACCAGAAAATTTTTATGTCATTCACGTATATATACTCACCATAGATGCCCTAGATGAAGACATTGACGATATTTACAACAAAATAGAAAAAATCCTAAAAAGAAATTTACAAAAAGAGCCAGTATATATTATTTAAAGATATTGTCGGATGATTTGGCTTGGGACTAAGAAACAACAGACGAAAACGTATTCTACTGTTTGCAAGTAAATATCAATCTAATGATAACAAATACACTTTATAAACACCACCTAAATAGGCTCTCAACATGGACCAGTCCCAATAAAGAACAGAAAAATCAAATAGACTACATGCACGTGCGGAAAAGATAGAAAATCTCAGTATTTAGATGTGCTATAGATCACAAACTACACAAATCTACAAAAATACATCATATAAAACAGCTGTGTAAATAATACAGAATAATTCTGATGAAACTGATAAACAAAGAAAATCCACAAATATTAGAAGACATAAATAAAACGTGAAATGGAATAAAAAGCGTAAAGATTTGGCGGAAAAATAGTACACACCGCGTAAAACCCAAAAGAACAAACATTGAATATCAGGGAAAACCTCAGAATTAGTGAAAAAACAGGAGATGCTACATCATACCACAAAAATAGAAAGAAACGCTCAAAAAATAGCAAAACTAAGAAGAAAAAACATATGTGAACCATATAAATAACGTGTGCCAAAAACTGGAGTAACATGCAAATCGCCATGAAAGTCGTTGAACTCTTTAAAAATAGAAAATATCTGATCCGAGAGTTTAAGTTACACGGAACATGAGATGGAAAAATTACTGTTCAAAAATACTTAATTACTGTATACAAAACCAATTCAAAAGATAGTAGAAGTAGAGAAGGCTCACAAACAACTAAGAAACAAAAAATCACCAGAGAACGATGGCATACCAACGAAGACTCTAAAAGCAATTGGCAAGATTGGCGTAGATGTAATACTGGATATGTGGAACATAATATGGATTATAGGTAAATGGCCTGATGAGTGGTGCAAATCAAGCTTTATCCCTATCCATAAAAAAGGGTCATTAACCGTATGCAGAAATTAAAGAACTATTACACTAATTCTTAATGCAAGGAAAATACTGCTACATATAATCAACGAATGGCTAAAGAACTTTCTACTTCTAAAGATAGTCAAAGAACAATGCGGATTCGTACCAGGAAAAGTAACGAGGGAGCAGATACACCAGACAGATAATAAAAAAAGCGAGGAAGCAAAACATACCAATGCTGCTATGTTTCGTAGATTACACAAGGGCTTTTGATTCAGTAAAATGGGATCCACTATGGAGTATAATAGAAAATATGGAAGTAATTTACCGCCTAATTAACCTAGAAAAAATCTGTATAACAAAAGTTTAGCCAAAGTTAGAATACACACAATATATTCATATGCGTTCAAAACAAGGAAAGGATCTAGACAGGGCTGCCTACTATCATCATTACCGTACAACATATTATATTCTAAATATATAATAAAAAAAGTACTAGACGAATGGAATAAGGAAATCACTATAGAAGGCAAAAAAATCAGTAAACTGCTATACGCAGATGACTTACTCGTAGTGAATGAAGTCGAAATTATTTCCATCACCGAACGGCTAAGCCAAATTATTCTGATCTGAGGGTCCTTGGAAAGAGCTTTGTGGATCCTTGACATTTAGTCAGTCATACCTCTTTACAATTCCTTTTGCGTGATTCGCTTTTTGCTCTGTTCAGGTCCTATACGTTCATAGCTGTTCTAATGTGACGTAATTTATATATAGTGGAATTATGATTCTATTATTATTATAACTTATTCAAAAAATCGTGTTAATACTGCATAAGGATGTGTCAAAAAGTAAACAAAATAAAAAAGAGGTTAATCTTTGTATATGGGCATATTTTATAAAAACCCTTAAAAGGGCTACATTAAAAACACGAACGTTTTCGGAACAACAGTTCCATCATCAGGTTAAAATACAGGTTACCATGCCTGAGCCACCAAAATATTTGGGTAAAAACCCTTTAAAATTTATTATGTTACCAAAGATTGTACATGATGTTGATAATATTATTTGATGTTTAATACATTAAAATGTTAAATTACATTAAAAACACGAACGTTTTCGGAACAACAGTTCCATCATCAGGTTAAAATACAGGTTACCATGCCTGAGCCACCAAAATATTTGGGTAAAAACCCTTTAAAATTTATTATGTTACCAAAGATTGTACATGATGTTGATAATATTATTTGATGTTTAATACATTAAAATGTTAAACATCAAATAATATTATCAACATCATGTACAATCTTTGGTAACATAATAAATTTTAAAGGGTTTTTACCCAAATATTTGGTGGCTCAGGCATGGTAACTAATAATTATAATGATGTCATGCTTGCCGAAAACCAATTACATTTATTCTATAAATATGTATACATTTTTTGTACGTGTACGTTATAGAACTTGTTCATTAAATTAGAGTATCTAAATGGAATGGTTATTTTATCCAAGTAACATGAAATATATTGTTTATTTTTTGTACCGTACTTTAGCGAATTACGAATTTAATTACGTAAGCTTAAAATGTTTGATTATATTTACATTGTGTTAACGAGGAAGGGGTCGTAAACTCAAGTATTTTGTCTTTCAATTTTCAAACAACAAACAAGATATTTATCTTAGAGATAAAATGGTCGTATTACGTTATGAGCAAGTTAAAGTTTGTTCTTAGTTTAAAATATTCTTCGTTCATAAGTATACATTAAAATTTATAATACCTCAATAAGAAATTTAACAATTATAAAACCAATAACACCTACCAGTCCAGTGCCAACAATTATTACGAAAGAAATAACCAAGAAAGAGTGAACGGTTAGTAATAATGATGATGAGGAGTATAAAAACGTATATCGGAGAATGGTTTTGGAAAAAGTATGTAAATAGTGAGTATTTATGGGTAAGGAAAAAACACAAAATTGTAGCTTTAAAAAATTTCTAGAAAATATGATTTAAAATTTTCACAATTACTGAGATGTCTTCTACAAACAAAAATTACAAAAATCTTTAATAAAATTTTGACAAAAAATATTCTAGTCTAAAATATACTCCACGTATTATATTCTGCATAAACCTCTACAACCCTACAAAATTATTTACAGTATCCAGCAAGTAACTCACTGAAAACCTTAATAATATACTTCTTTCTTCTTCTTCTTTTATGACTGTCTGTTTTTCAATGTGCCTCCAATAAGTTGTCGTTTCATCGTTTGTGTGGTCTTCCTACTAATCGTCTTCCTATTTGGGAACCGTCTCTTGCCGTCTTTACAAATCTATTTTATGTCATTCGACTTACATGATCGTTCCATTCTACTCTTCTATTTCTTACCCAGGCCTTAATGTTCTCCACCTTCCATCTACGTCGTATATCTGTACTTCTAGCTCTATCTTATAGTGTTTTACTATCAATTTTTTCATTTCTGCTGTTTCTAACATTTTTTTTTGTCATCTCTGTGTCAAGTCGTCTTTCTGCCGCTTATGTCATTATTGGTCTAATGACTGTTTTGTAAATTCTGTCTTTTCTTTCTTTTTCGATATTTTTATTTTTCCATTTTGTTTTATTCAGGCAACCTGTGGCTCTGTTTGCTCTATTCACTTCTCTTCCACTTCGGCGTAGAGCTTTCCGTAGCTAAATATTGTGATGCCTAAATATTTAATCTATATCACTAATTTATATCTTAGTAAATTTGCTGTTGTAACCATGCATTTTGTCTTTTTGGGGAAATTAACATGTTAAATTTTCTGGCGGTTATATTAAATTGGTGCAGCATACGTTGTAAATCATCTTCACCCTGATAGAATTACATCGTCTGCATAGCAGATTAAATGTTATGTGTACTCAGAGCTTCTGTATCGGATGACCAATCCAACCAACCGGATGCTTCTGACCAATCGCGGATTTGGTCAACATCGTGAAGGGCCGTAAACTAAAGTACTTGGGACTTATAATGAGAAATCAAGGCATATACGAGCTATTCCAATGCATTTTGCAACATAAAATTGAAGGAAAAAGTGCTCCAGGACGAAGAATAATATCCTGGCTTGCTAATCTAAGAGCATGGTATATAAAGACCTCAACACAGCTATGCCATATAGCAACCAACAAAGTCGTCATAGCCAGAATGATTGCGAACGTTCGGAGCAGACAGGCATCCTAGGAAGAAGAAGCATAACAGATTATTTTAAATTGTTTTTCTCCCACTTGGCATCCTTTTTTAGTTCCTACTTTTATATTATTTCATCAATAATCAGGTTAAACACTAGAGGACTCAGGGAATCTTCCTGTCTTATCCCATTGTCAGCTTCAATAGGGTCAGTTAGTTCTTCTTCTACTTTTACTTTTATTTTGTTGTTTTGGTAGATATTTTCAATCATTTTGATTATTCCTAGAGGTATCTCCCTTGCGTACAATAAGTGGATAACGTCGCGTCGTTTAATTTGACCTGATCAAATGCCTTCTTAAGTTCCACAAAACATAGACATGCCGGATTTTTGTATTCTAATGATTTCTCTTGCATTTGCCTCTTTATAAATATAGCGTCGGTACATGATATTCCCGACCTAAAACCTTGTTGTTCTTCTGCTAGCGTTATAATTTCCATTAATTTTTTTTGTTATTACTTCGGGTCCGATTTGTCTCCTTTTTGAAGAGAAGTGTTAGAAAGCTTGATCTCCATTCTTGGGGAATTCTGTTGAATTATGTCTGTGACAATAATCAGTAAGGAATCAAATTTATTTTGCTTTAATAAGTCATAGATTTAAATCAAGTATCCAAAGTGCAAACAATCTACCCAAGTATGGATGTTTGATCAGACTACACTCCAGTCGTTATCAATCTTGGACAAAAACGAAAAATAATACTCCGAAACTAACCAACGAAGTGCAAGATACATGGCCAGAAAGGCCATGTCATGGCTTTGAAATATCAGGACTTATGTGGGTATGAACGTTCAACAATTACTAAGAGTGGAATTACTAACAAGGGACTACTAGCTAGAAATATCACACAAAAACTGTTGGTTTACGGAAGTTTTCGCTAAGTATTACGATTTTCTTTAGGTTAAATATCAATAACAATATAAGCTTCTTATAAGTTAGGGTAGGTAGGGTATAACAACCCCCCGTTCAGTTCTATGAAAAAGTTGGATGGATAAATTGTTGGCCAGAATATGGTATCCATCCGATCGGTAGTCAAAATATTATTTCTTTGTTAATTGCGTTATAATATAACTAGATAAAAGACCTTTTTATATTAAGTGCATGTTACATTCCCTTTCAATGACATGTAATTATTAAACGACATTAAAAGTAAACCGTATGGTCTGGTTTTTATGTCGACCCGTGTTTTCAGTAAAAAAGAGGGCTTTGTACCCCAAAATGCTTCGCTTTCCCCAGTAAACTTTCCCAAAATGTTCCCACTATCATTGTAAATTTATGGTATACTGGCCACGCAGCGCAATTTACTCTTTCAGTGATTCATCCAGTTTTACTTGAATAAAAATATTAAGAGTATCCGGTTGCAGTTAAATTTTAAAAATTTTTATAGTGAAAACGTTGGCTCTTTATTAAAATAGAATTCTCTGAACGTGTCAGAAAGTCCAAAAACTATGATTTTAGCTTCTAAAGCTTACTCCAATGCTGATAACGTTCTTTTAAAATTATAAGAGCACTGAATTAAAGTTTATTTACACGGAAAATAAACAGTAAAATGCTTCAACCACGTATTATGAAAGCTAGGTGTGCCCTGTAATTTTATTCAGTTGGCAATCTTTGAATATAATTGTAAAATACGTCAATATTTTCTTTATTGGAAATAAAATCTGGAGATTTCAAGTACATAATTGTCTTATATCCTATCATTTGAGCTATCATAAACGACAATAGCTTATTTGTCAAAAACATAACATTTGCAAAAAATTAAATTATTTAGGTAGTTAAATCTTATCTCTCATTGAATCATCATTTTATTTATATACATTGCTTCGACGGTCCCGTGATACTTATTTCATATAGAAAAAGTCCATAAACGAAAAAGAAGAAGTAGTTCTAGACCATTCAAGATGACATCGAAAATTCCTGACACTTCTAGTGATGTTTGGAACATCAGAAAATATATATAAACATATGGTATTGACAGTTGGAAAACAGTTGTATTTTGAGTTTAGAAGTTTATAGTTGTCATTTAAAGCGTTACATTGGTGAGAGCGGTGGAATTGAAGAGATATTTAAACAATTGTTAATGGCTAATACAATATCCTCCGAATTTAAGAAAGAAATGTAATGTCCAGATCTCCCTAATTATTTTTAAAAATAGAAGAAAAAGCCTAGACAAGAAGAGGGAGAATTGAAGGAAAAGCGTAGACAAGAAGAGGAAGAATTGAGGGAGACGCGTAGACAAAAAGGGGAAGAGAGACGTAGATAAGAGGATGCAGAGAGACTTAAAAACTAATGTTTTAATTGTGGAAGAATGGGACATTTTAAAAACAATTGCAGAAGCCAATCCCAAACCAGAATGAGGTCATAAGGTCACTTAGATCGACATCCAGATGCCCGTCACATAGTCCTACTAGAAACACTAGTAGATATATATATATATATATATATATATATATATATATATATATATATATATATATATATATATCCAAGTAATCGATTTTCTAAAAGTAACCACAGAAGCGGAACTTTGGACTCTGAAGTTGCACAAATAAAGAAGCAACTTCTTCTTCTTTGAGTGCCTCTCCTATCGGAAATTGGATATCATTAGAGCGATTCTAATTTTATTTACTGCTGTTTTGAATAATTCGTTAGTGGTACAGCCAAACTACTCTCTTAAATTTCTCATCCAGGACTTTCTTCTACGGCCTGGATTTTTGCGTCCTTAGATTTTTCCTTGCATTATATTTTGTAGGAATGTGTACTTTTGTCCTTTCGTCAGGTGGCCTAAGTATTCAAGTTTTTTTTTTGTATTCAGTATAACTTCTCGATCGTTATTTATTCTGCGTATTACCTCTTCATTTGTAATTTTATCCACCCAACTTATTTTTATATGTGGTAGCACCACATCTCAAAGCTTTCAAGAAGCAACTAGCGATTAGTAAAAGTTAAATTAAAATGTTTAGAGAACAGGCATCAGTTTTGCATAATGAACGATTACAAGAATTTCAAGATGCTTTGAATTCAATACAGGTTTAAATTTAGTGTCAGCTTAAACAAAGAGAGAATGTAACCAAAGAAGTAAAAAAAGTAAGTCTTTGAAGGACTACAGTTAAATAGGAAGAAGATAACGATCAGACTTCCCTCTAAAATCTTAAAAAGAGTCGAAAGAAAGATAATGATTTAAGAGTCATATAAGAATGGCTAAAAAACGGAGTAAGACCTACTTGTCAGGAAATAACCTAATACAGTGGAACTATAAAGGCGTACTGGGCTCAATGGGAATCTCTATATCTTTTCAATGGTGTATTATATGGGAAGTGAGAAAGTCCTGATGGAGTACGTACAGTTCAACAAGTGGTACTGCCAAACTCACAGATTGTGTGTCTTGCAAAATTTTATATTAGCCTTTTGGGAGTATATTTCGGAGGTAAAAGAACACTTGCCAGTACCATAGTAGCAAAATCATTCATAATACACGTCGTATTAAGACATGGTATTCCTTTAGAGCTACATTCTGATCAAGTACGAAATTTTCAATCAGAATTATGGCAACCGTTTCCATCTCTCAAACTCGCTCAACCGTTTCCATCTCTCTCTGTTGTTCCATTCTCCATCGTTTAGTCCTCTCTTACTCATGGCGTCGTCTACTTCGTTCCTCCAGGATTTTCGGGGCCATCCTCTTTTCCTCCTTCCTATGGGGCTCCATTCGGTTATTCTTTTTATCCATCTGCTGTCGCTAGCTCTTCTTACATGTCCATACCACTTTAGTCTTTTTTGTTCTATATATGTTAGTATGTCTGTTTCTATTGATGTTCTTTGCTTTATTTCGTCATTACTTCTCCTATCCATTCTTGTAACTCTGCAGCATCTTCGCAGGCATTCCATCTCTGTTGCTATTATCTTACTGCTGTTTTTCTTGTTTATGATCCAATTTTCGGCCCCATATGTCATAATACTTCGCACTAATGTTTTATAAATCTGCGTTTTTGTCTTCATATTTAGGTGTCTATCCCACCATACTGAGTTAAGTTGTCGGATTGCTGTTCTTGTTTGTCCTAATCTTTGTGTAATTTCTTCCTCTGTTGTTGCCTTTTTCGTGATTATAAACCCCAGGTATTTGAATTTATCCTTTCCTTTGATTGTTACGTTGTCATCAATCTGTAGATCTTCTATGTCTTCTTCACTTGTAGATAGGTACTCTGTTTTCGCGAGGTTAATATCTAGGCCAGCCTTGGTATATTCTTCTTGTAGTTTCTTCATCATGTAGCTGAGGTCGTCTTGGTCTTGTGCAATCACTACTTGATCGTCTGCAAAACTTAACGTATATAGGTATTCGTTCCGTACCGGTACTCCCATGCCTTCGCATTTTCTTTTCCATGTAGTCAAGGCTTTCTCTAAGTATATTTTGAATAGGGTTGGAGATGTGGAACAACCCTGCAGGAGCCTTTTTGTTGTGGTGAAGTCTCCTATGATTCTTGTTCCCATTTTAATGGACACTTTATTTTCTTTATACAGAGCTTTTGTAGCTTCTATGAGTTCCGTCTGTATTTCTAATTTGTACATTGCCTCCCATAGTTCTGACCTTGGTACAGAGTCATAAGCCTTTCTCAGATCTACAAATGCCAAGTGTATATCTCTATTTTTTGCTTTTTTCTTTCCCAACAGTTGTTCCAGTGTGTATATGTGGTCTATGCATGATCTTCCTGCCGTGAAGCCTGCCTGATCCTCCCCGATTTTGCCTTTTATCGCTTGCTCTATCTTTTCTCGCAGTATCTTCCCATATAATCTTCCTATTGATGATATTACGCTTATTCCTCTGTAGTTTTCGCATCGTTTTCTATCTCCTTTCTTAAATATAGATGTCATATATGCCGCCGTCCATTCCTTTGGGAGCTGTTCTCCATTTATGGCTTTCTGAAATATCCATTGTATCATCCGGTGTAATTTTTTTGATCCGTATTTTATAAGCTCAGGTGAGATGCCTCCAGGTCCCGGTGCTTTCTTATTTTTGATTGCTTTTATGGCCGTTCTCATTTCCCTATCTGTTATTTCTATTTCTTGTTGTGAGAATCTGCTTCGTCTTCGCCTGTTTTCTTTTCCAATGAATTGTGGTCTTTGTTCTGTTAATAGTTCCTTGTAGTAGTCCTTCCATTCTTTGTCCTGTATATTTTCCAATTTAGTTTTTTCTTTTGAGTTTTGTTTCAATCCTCTCAGTACTTTCCATGACTCCGAAGTTCTTGTACCTCCTATATATGTTTCAATATTTAAGCAGATTCTTTCCCATTCTTCATTCTTTTGCTGTGTTATTCGTTTTTTCACTTCTCTATCTTTTTCTCTATATTCTTTATAAACTTCATCGTTGTTTATAGTCAGCCATTTTCTGTATAGTTGCTTTTTTTCTTCAATTATTCTTTTTGTTGGTTCATTTATTTCATTATAGTGCTGTTTATTTGGTCAAATAAACGTAATGGTCAAAAGACATAATAGAACTGTTTGTCAATACCTTTCAATGTTTATCGCTATGAATCAAGAAGATTTGGATACTTTAATTCCTCTATTTCTGTTAACCTATAGAAGTTCCAAACATAAAGCAACTTGTTATTCTTCATCGATAATGATCACCGGAAGAGAAATTATGCTTCCTCAAGATCTTGTTTTTTGAAGATTGCCTCCCTGCAAAGAAAAACGTTTATCCCTCATGTACATTAGAAATTTGGAAGAAAAATTCGAAAAAGTCTACGAATTTGCTTGTAAAAGTTTAAAACTTCAAAGTGATAAAGCCAAAGCCAGACTTGACATACATGCTATAGGTAAAAAACTCCAATGAAGTGACCCAGTATGGTTATACAATCCCACATGTAAGAAAGAACTTTGTCCGAAACTTTAACGCAACTGGAAAAGCCCGTACACAGTTCTGCAGAAAATAGACTATATAATATACCGCATCCAGTTTTTAGCTAGAAGTAAACCGAAGGTAATTCATATCGAGAGACTAGCTCCATATCATGGAACTGATCCACTCTGTTGAATTCATTCGATCCCTGATAGTCCAGTTATTCGCAGCGAATAACTATAAAGGAGGAAGCAGTATTATGGCAGTTCTGTGACATTTATTTCATATAGAAAAAGTCCCTAGACAAAATAGAAGAAGTAGTTCTAGATCATTCAAGATGATATCCGAAAGTCCATTATATGGTGGTAAATATTGTGATGTTAAAGTTATCAGTGGATTTGGTAACATGGCGACGTATGACTCCACGTGAAGTTGTTGGTCCTGAGACGATGTGTCTACGAGTACTGAGTTGCTTTCATCAAGTCCTTATAGACACATCGTCTTAGGACCAGCAACTTCACGTAGAGTTATACGTCGCCATGTTACCAAATCCACTGGTAACTTTAACATCACAATATTTACCACCATATAATGTAAACTTAATTTAAAAAACAACTTTTAACAGGTTTTTACCTACATATTTAGTGGCTCAATACATGTATACCCACCTAGTGCACTGATGATGAAATATGGATTCCGAAAACGTTTTGTGATATAGCCCGATTGGGTTTTTAAATTATATACCTTTTATAAAGGATTTTTTAATAATTTTTTTTTATTAATAGGTCACCTTAACGAAGTCCTATTTTTTGTCAAAATGTTTTGATTTGTGACCTTTTCAATCAACTTTATTAAGTGTTATCTTCGTAGATATTTTTATAAATTTTACAATTTAACTCCACAATCCGAATTTTTTAATACTTAATTTATGTTATATATTTACTCTATAGTGAGTCTATTCTGGTTCGCTTATTAATTAATTTCTCACGTGTTTTCCATTCATGAATTACGGCTCTTTTTCTTCCGTTATCTAATTTATTTTTATAGAATTTTTTTTATTTCTACATGTTCTTGTCACAATTTTTTTTTTAATTCTGTATTTTTGTCTGGCTTTTTTAGTATTTTTACTAGATTTATAATTCAATTTTTTTATGTTTTGCTACTTTTTGGTATTTCTTATTATACCAGTTCCTTGCATTTATTTTACTGTTTTATTTATTATAATACATGCTTTATTTATATACATTATATACATATAGATATATATATATATATATATATATATATATAAATATCTATATATATATATATATATATATATATATATAAATATCTATATATATATATATATATATATATATATATATATATATATATATATATATATATATATATATATATATACCGCGGGAGAGTTGATATAAATAATAATTAGGGCTGCCTTCGTCAATATTTCAAATAATCTTTTTAAATTTACTCTATCATAGGCCTTCTCTATGTCAACAAACACTAAATGAGTCAGTACATTGTTCACTGTTCTTATTTTCTTTAAAATTTGTTAAAATAAAAACATATTGTGTGCACAAGATCCGCCAGTACCAAATCCACTTTGATCTTCTATTTCTTCATAAATTGGTTTTCGATTCGTTCTGTTATCGATCGACCGTATAACCTCCCCAATGAGTTAATAACCTCTGTAATGTTTGCTTTTCTTTTTGTCTTCTTTTTTATGGATAGAGCTTATATACGCTAAGCTTCAGTCTTCTGGAATATTTCCTTGTTCAGTTAGACATTAGTTAAACATTAACATTATTAACTCTATTAGTATTGACGTTCCAAGCTTTATTGGTTCAATGGGAATGTTTCCAGGTTTCCAGGTTGATTATATTTTTAATATCTTATGTGGAAGTAATCACTAAAAAAAGCAAAGTTTATTTTAAAGCTTGCTCTTCGTTGCTTACGCTTGCTTATATTTAAAAACAATAAAATCATTTATTTATATATAATATTAAAAAATTTATCATATTAAAATCATATTTCAAACAAGAAACTTCTTCACAATTTTTCTTCGGCCAAATAAAGTTTGTTTGGAACATTTCTAAACTGAATATTGGCACACAGGATACATACAGTAAAATATAATATTCAGCTTCGGTCGAATAAATGTGGAAAGTTTTGCTTTGAATATAAATCTAACTAAACCACTACTCTACTTATAAAATAGTAATATTTATATCAAAATTGGATATTTGGCCAACAACTAAAATTACCATTTTAACTTGTTATGTTCAGCAAGGTTTGCTAAAAATACGTATACTTAAGTCTCTTAATTGTACAATAAATTTAGACAAAGTATTTTCTGCATATATTTGTATGGTCTCATGCATATACACTACTCTCATAGTTCCTTTATGAATGTTATGGTGCGTTACTTTTAGAAAAGAAATAATATTCTAACATAGAAACTCTGTTAGATCTTGAATTTAATAATTGTTTTTTATTTTTTTTTTCATGTTGTTGCTTACAAAAGCCCCCCTTGCTTTAAGTATCTAAACTCAACACCTGAATGATTATTCCATTATGGGTTATTAAAAAATTTTTGACCTTGAATACTGCCATACTTACACAAGATTTTAATAAAGAGTCTAGTTTATTAAAGAAACATACCCATGAAGAAAAATCCTAATTAGAGTTGACTATGCATTAACAATTGTTAGTGTAACCGAGTATAAGAGGTAAATATAAATGAATTGATTTTTAAATTTTTTTGTTTTTTTTTAAGACAGGAATTTGAAGTAAATGCAGAAATTAAATGCAAATTAAAGTCCTTTTGAATAACTAGATGGGTTTGTGTTTGTGAAATATGCGGGAGAGTTAATTTGTCAGGAATATAATACAGCTCAGAAGCACCATTATTTAAGGTTAAACTTTACATTTAATATCTAGCCAATTTGAAAGTAATTTTCAAAGGATTTGAAAAACAAAAAAGAAACTTTTTCAGTATCTTCTAGTAATACATTCTTGTGTCGTGAAATAGTGACTTTATTTGAAAATAAAATAATTCAAATAAATTCTAATAAAAATCTCGAATCATGAATCCGTGAATTGTCTGTAAAGGAGGATTTACACAGATGATTACGCATTAATGACTAATGTTAAGGTTATGTTAAAGGTTATATATCTGTTTTGCTGTGATATGTTTAAGTAAAGATTGTATTTATATAGGATACTGAACACTGCTTACGATCAATTTTTAAACCAATTATATTTTGTATAGGTGAATCCAATTACACTCAATTCATACAGAGTAAACTCGACAGATGTAATTATAGTCACGAAAAAAATAGATAGCAAAAAGAGAAAAATCAAAAAAGCAACTCTTATCTTGGTTAATGAATAAAGTTTTGTAGGAAATTCATAAAACGAATATAGCAGTTAATATAGCTTTGAATAAGAATAGCTTTGGTTAATATTACGATAAGAAGTCAGCATCAAGAACATACCAACAATATTGGATTGTTGGTATAGTGTGTCATTGGAAGAAGGCCAGTGACACACCATCTATAATTATTTACCTAATACATAAACACATTAAACATAAACATACAAACAAACAGACTTTGAAATCAAACATAGGGCACCACACTAAAAGCATAGCTATTTTTGTACAAGATCGAGGCTAAGTAAGTCACCTGTCAAATTTTGTAAAACATGGCTCAGTTATTAAATATCTAAACGTTAAAATAACTCTTTACTGTTTAAAATAATTTTTTTAAACGATTTTCGAAATCGTAACTTCAAAAATAGATGTAAAATATAACTTTTATTACAATCAGTTCCTGCTTAGTCCCATATAAATACAATATTTACTTAAACATACCACAGCAATATAGTTTCATAACCTTTAACATAACCATAACATTAGTAATTGATGAGTAATCATTAGGGTAAATCCTCCTTTACATACAATTCAAGGATTCATGATTCGATCTAAGATCTTTATTAGAATTTATTTGAATTATATTATTTTCAAAAAAAGTCACGACACAAGTATGGTATCAGTAAAAGAATATAAAAATGTTTTATGTTTTTCAAAACCTTTGAAAATTACTTAAAAATGGCTAGATAATAAATGTAAAGCTTAACCATAAATAACGTTGCTTCTGAGCTGTATTATATTCCTGACAAATTAACTCTCCCGCATATGTCACAAACCAGAACCCATACAGTTATCCAAAAGGACTTTAATTTCTATTTAATTTCTGCATTTACTTAAAATTCATGTCTTAAAAAATAAACAAAAAAATTTAAAAATTAATTCATGTATATTTACCTTGTACTTGGTTGCACTAACAATTGTTAATGCATAGTCAACTCTAATTAGGTTTTTTATTCATGGGTATGTTTCTTTAATAAACTAGACCAATCAAAAATATTAAAAAACAATTTAATCAAATCTTGTGTAAGTATGGAAAAACTGAAGATCAAAGATTTTGTAATAACCGATAATGAAATAATTATTCAGGTGTTGAGTTTACATACTTAAAGCAAGTGGGGCTTTTGTAAACAAAAACATGAAAAAAATAAAAAATAATTATTGAATTCAATTCCTAATAGAGCTTCTACTAGCGGACCAACTCGACATCGAGTTTTTTAAATAAAATTTGACTAATAAAAACGAATCCGGAAGTCGACCTCAAAACCGGAATGCAATTTTTAGTTCATCAAATGTCGACATGGATATCATTTAGCAGTTAATTTTGCATGCTGATCACGAATCCGGTGTCAGATTTGCTCTATCTTGACGTTTTATGCGCATTTCGGGTCACTTCCGGTGTTGGATCGCAACCGGAAGTACATATTTAGATTCGTCTCGACGAGACCTTTCGATCCATATATACATTGTGGGGTCTAAAACTTAAAGTAAATTTTAACTTCCGGTCATCTCAAAACCGGAAGTGAATTTTTGTACCAAAAGTATATCTTGACAATCTCATACGTAATACTAATAATATTCCGAAAAAATATTTTAATTATCTAATATGGTTTTTAAGTAAAGTGGTGGACAAGAAAAGGGCTTAGCGTTTTAGTATATAAGATATTAGAATATTATTTCTTTCCTAAAAGTAACGCACCATAAAATTCATAAAGGAACTATGAGAGTAGTGTATATGAATGAGACTATACAAATATATGCAGAAAATACTTTGTCTAAAGTTATTGTATAATTGAGAGACTTAAACGTATTTATAGCACACTCCACTGAACATAACAAGTTAAAATGGTAATTTTAGTTGTTGGCTATATATGCAATTTTGATAGAAGCATTACTATTTTACAAGTAGGGTAGTGGTTTAGATTTATATTCAAAGCAAAACTTTCCACATTTATTCGACCGAAGCTGAATATTATATTTTACTGTATATATCCTGTGTGCCGATATTCAGTTTAGAAATGTTCCAAACAAACTTTATTTGGCCGAAGAAAAGTTGTAAAGAAGTTTCCTGTTTCAAATACATATATGATAAATGTTTTAATATCATATATAAATAAATGATTTTATTGTTCTTAAATATAAATTCATAATACAGAGTCCTCGATGAAAATTGTAATTAGAGCTAGCCTTGGAATAAACTTTGCTTCTTTTGAGTGATTACTTCCACACAACAGATTAAAAATATAATCTGATTTTTTTTAATTATCTGATTTCTTCACGCGAATTCAAATGAAACACCGAAAAGCCACATGAAACATTCCCATTGAATTAATAAAGCTCGGAACGTCAATATAGTTAATGGCGGAAATGTTTAATAAATGTCTAACTGAACAAGGAAATAATTCAGAATACTGAAGCTTAGCGTATATAAGCTCTATCCATAAAAAAGAAGTCAAAAGAAATGCAAACATTACAGAGGTATAAGCGTTATAAACTCATTGGGGAGGTTATACGGTCGATCGATAAAAGAACGAATCGAAAACCAATATGAAGAAATAGAAGATGAAAGTGGACTCCGTGCTGGTGGATCTTGTGTAGACAATGTGTTTGTATTTCAACAAATTACAAAGAAAAGAAGAACAGCCAGAAATTTACTGACTCATTTAAAGTTCGTTGACTTAGAGAAGGTCTATGATAGATTAAATTTAAAAAGATTATTTGAAATATTGACGAAGGCAGCCCTGATTATTACTTATATCAACGCTACAACGCAAGCCCGAAACTAGGTAGAGTATAGAGCAAAATTTAAAAAGTTTATTAAAAAATAATAATTTTTTTTTTTCATGACGTCTACTTTTCTACTATTTGTGTAGCGTGAAACGGAAAAAAAAAGTTTTAACTACATTCTGTGTAAAAAATGTGGAAAAAAGTAAAAACCCGGAAAAATATTTAGCTTTTAGAGATTTTTGGAGTTAGGTCATATTGGTGTAACAGAGGAGCCTTAGAGAAATTTAGCCTCAGCTTTAAAAGATTTGCTTATTGGAGAAAACTTAATGAAAAATTGCCTAAGCATAAAAACTCATCGAACCACAAACTTTGTTTTTGTTGGTAGAAAGCGTTATAATCTTATTTGGGAAAGGGAGGTTGTTACGTATGGTTCTCATGTACGCATATACTTGGCACGTTGCACTTGGTAAACGGAACCACAAGTGACAGCTGTGACATGACAACCAGAAATTGACAACACACTTAGGTTAGGGATTCCATGTGGACATAAATAATAATGTTAATTTATATATCCTTATAAAGCTTAATGAAACCTATCGTAAGTAGCTTTATGTTATATTATGTCCTACAGTCCTAAAGATGCATACATTACAGAGGTAATGATGCAGAACTCCAAAACAAGATTACAGTATTTCGCTGCATCATTATGCTATTTTATTTCTCACAAGAAAGTCGATTATAAGGAACTAAGGATAACTGAGATTTCAGCGATCCATCCAAAGGAAAGTTCTTGACCACAGTAGAACTTATATCACATACAATGTCTCACTTCAACGTGTTAAACAGTATCAGAAATGGCAAATCTCGTATTTCTCACACAAAGTGCAAGATGAATAAAAGTTATTGCCAATGGCATAAGGTAAATGACCATAAAAGACATTTCGGATGTGAAATATCATTCCTTAATATTTAGCTTCACTCTAAATATCAGCCACAGTGAGCAAATGACTCATATAGTTACATCCAAACAAATACATCGGAGATAAAAAAACTTTCATTGATTTTCTCCTAGTTAGTCGTACAATGGGCACGTATGGTCGGGAATTATAAAGGAGTTTAGTCCAAACTACTACAAGAGAACAAGTTAGCATATTTTATCCCGTATGCCGCCTACTCTCTAAATTTAGTTCTTGTTTTCTACCTAAATTTAGTTCTTTGGGTATAACTGCCTCTGTCATTCAAACCTAAAAGCAATAGAAGATGGTCTGCAGGATTAGATGCGGCCAAGGCTGTGTATTAACATTATGCTAAAGCTGTAAAGGCTCTAGTGAATCTTAAAAACCACGATCTCTCAACACCTTAAACTAAGAGTGAAGATAGCTCCCTTTTGAAAAATATTGAGAAACTTATAAAGTAATTTTAAAACAAATAGGTATTTATCACAATTTATTTCATATCCTAAGAACTTGAATATAATTGAAATTATTTCTGTCCACAAAATATCAATCATGAAAAATGTAATGAAATCAAAAAACTATTTGATCCACCCATGCTGCAACAAGAAGATTCATTTGAATTTCTTAAATTTTATAAATTGATTAAAAACGTCGGATATTATATACAATATCTAGACAGTACGATTCTACTATATAGTGGTATTTATTTGGAATACATACACACACACGCATATATATGTATATATATTTCGACCAAAAAATAATTTATAAATACGTTCAAATTATCGGGTATAGTGGTCTATAATAAAAATCTTTCTTTTTTCTAAATTACTCAATACTTCGCTATTTATTTAAAAGCTTCCTCAGGAGTAAACTAAAAACAATTTGAACATTACAAAAAATGGCGTACAAATACATTTTAAAACACTTACAGAATTTAAAAGATTTTGCAAATAATAACTGACATTGGAGTATTTGAAATATTGAATGTCAAGATTAAATTGTCTTAATCACGTTCGTTACAGCTATACGATAAAATGTGAGCTTGGTTATAGTCATTTTGGCACAGACTGATAACTACAAAAGTAGATTATTTCTTGAAATGTATTACATTAATAAAAATAAAAACACTTTAAATTATAAAACGGACACTGGACAGTTAAGTAACATATATTGTAACATATTGAACAAAATTTATAAATATTAAAAATAGCCAACATTCATCTTAATAACAACTAACCTTAATAATTCATCAAATAAATATTATTCTTCTAACTTTTCTTTTATTGTTATTTTTATTTTTACATTTGAAATAATTTTAATTTTTTATCGTATAGCTGTAACGAACGTGCTTAAGACAATTTAATCTTGACATTCAATATTTCAAATACTTCAATGTCAGTTATTATTTGCAAAATCTTTTAAATTCTGTAAGTGTTTTAAAATGTATTTGTACGCCATTTTTTGTAATGTTCAAATTGTTTTTAGTTTACTCCTGAGGAAGCTTTTAAATAAATAGCGAAATATTGAGTAATTTAGAAAAAAGAAAGATTTTTATTATAGACCACTATACCCGATAATTTGAACGTATTTATATATATATATATATATATATATATATATATATATATATATATATATATATATATATATATATGTTATATGAGAAAATATTAACCTTGAACTAGCTTAAGTTCGCCGACTTCAGATTTCATCATCCCATTCCCATAGAAACCGCTGAGCACGCATTAGAACTTTGTACGAACCGTTGGCCAACATTCATGGGAACAGCAATTCAGCACTTCATACCAAACCTATAAATTACCATTCTCAGATGCCGGAATCACTCTTAGCTGCAACTTCGACCAGTCCAGTTATTGTAGTCATTTTAAATTAATTTAATTTTGTACCATTATTTAATATTTAATTTGTAACAAATAAAGTTCTTTTTTAAAAAGTCAAATACGTGATTAGTGATCTAACAATTGGCGCAAAGTCAGTAGGATCCGGTTAACGTTGCTAGAACACGTGTATACTCACTGGCAGCGGCGGATTCTCATCCCTTAACGGAACAAAGAATCTACGGAAGTCCTCACTCCTGTGACCTACGGAAGGAACACCTAGTGAAGCCCCTGGTAGCCGAGCAGAGAGAACAAGACAACCCTTAAAGAAGAAAGCATCTCCGAACAACCTCACTCCTGTAATCTACGGAAGGAACACCTAGTGAAGCCCCTGGTAGCTGAGCAGAGAGAACAAGGCGTCCCGATGTTCTTCTTTATGTAAGTGGATTTTGAATCATCTCGTTAATAATTTTGTTATAATAATTTACGAAATTGACTATACTGCAAGTCAATTAATCAAGATACATAAAAGAAAATACAAGTTGATTATCTAATATTTGAAATTATTGATATTTCTTTACATACTATTTTATACTGATATTTTATTGACATATTTTTTTACTTGCTATATTTTGGTATATTTTCTCTCGATATATTTTTATTTGGTATATTTGATACATTTTTGTTGATATATTATTTGATATTTTTATATTGATACATTTTTGCCCTTTATATACCACCACATTTTTTTTTCTCCCTTATATACTGATACATTTTATATTTCTCCATACTTCTATTTTTCATTTTCGTTTAAAAATATCTCGAAAAATGCCTGAGACACGTTCCCAGACTCAACAAGAAATCGAACCATACAAGCTTTCGGAAATATTTTCTATTATCCCAGAATTTGAAGGCGATCCGATTTCTCTTTCTACATTTTTAGATGCATGCGACTGTGCTTTTAAAATGGCCACAGGCGATCAGCGCGTTCTATTAACGATTCACGTAAAAAATAAACTGAAAGGTAAAGCTGCACAGCTTATTAATTCTAGAAAACCAATTTCTTATACAGAAATAAAACAATTACTAAATCTACATTTCGGAGACAGTAGAGACCTGACCTCCTTAATACAAGACTTACAAAGACTAAGACAACTATCTAACGAATCTCCCCTAACTTTCTTTAACCGTTTACAAGTTCTGAATGCAAAAATGCACGCCTCGATCCAAGTAGCAAATTTATCCCCAGATCAAAAAACTGCCCAATGTGACTTAATCGATACCATGGCCCTAAACACACTTTTAACCGGTTTAGAACCTCGTCTAGGACAAATTATTAGGGCTAGTAATCCAAAAGATCTCATTGAAGCAAGCAATCGTATTAGACGCGAACTTCAATTGTCATATTTTGAAGAACAAAAATCTAATTCTAGATCAACTATTCCTAAACCCTCTCAACCAATGAGAAGACCCTCATCTCAGTTTACAAAATGTACAAATTGTGGCCGCATTGGTCATCTAAATAGTGAATGCCGCTCTTCACGTTTCGTACAGCCAAACCAAACTTTTTCTAGGCCACACGGTTACCAAAACCAATATAATAATGGACCTAACAACTATCAAAACAATCAGAACCCTAATAGGAATCAATATTCGTCCAACAATCCAAATTTCAACCAACAGAGACCTTCCTTTTCATCTCAAAATCAAAATCGTCCATCTGTTATTCAAAGAAACCCAAACTTCCAAAGAGCACATGGAGAAATTACCGGCGTTTGAGGTGGAATTATGTGTGATTCCACGTGCTTTCAATCTTCAACTAACTTATACCGCCGGTATTCTTTGGGTTTTTAAGTGGACTGTATTATTTTTAATTGTGGTACGTAAAGAATACTAGTAACTTACAACTAACTTTTATTTCTTAACGTATTATAGGTAACACAACCTAGTGAGTACTATATGTGACAATATACGGGGTTACACAACTTTATTAGTTTCACAATCGCGGAGACAAAATTTTCTTATTGCTAAACACTTGAGAGAGACACGCTCTGAGAATCAAATCACAAATTTTGTTATTACAGCACCATGTTTCCTCCGCGAGAGTTTGTAACAGACAGCCAAGGGTTTTTCTTGGGACCGTCGGTCGCCGGTGTCGGGAACAGGTCATTTTTAACGGGGTTTAGTAAGTACCGTTAGAGTTTATTGATGGAATGAATAGGGCGTCTTGGCATACAGGGTGGAGTACAGTTATGAACAAAGGGAAATATACTATTTTGAAAATTACAGGGTTGTAAACAAAATCAGTTTACAACCATACTGCCCCCCAGAGAATGTCTACTATCTTGTAGCCTTACTTTTACTATAAGGCGGAAGAAGGGCCAAAAACATGCGTTGAAGTCTCATCTAGCGGTAAGGGGATCAGTCTAGTGATAGGGCGAATGAACGTTCCACTTTTCGTGCGAACTTGAACTGCTCGAACGTTGTGGTCTTTTCCTTCATAAACTTCGGTCACTCGAGCTAGTGGCCACTGTAAGGGAGGGTAGTCAAGGTTTTTAACCAAAACTAAATCGCCGACTTTAATATTAGGAGTTACATGAATCCATTTGGGTCGGTTTTGGAGCCGATTTAGGTAATCCGAGGTCCAACGCTTCCAAAAGAGTTGCTGAACTCGAGTACACTGCTGCCAGCGCTTCAGTCGATTATCCGGAGTGCATGAAATATCTACCTCTGAATAAGATAACAGGGGAGCACCTATTAAGAAGTGTCCTGGAGTAAGAGGCTGTAGGTCTAATGGATCAGTAGACAATGGGAATAGAGGGCGAGAGTTAAGAATGGCCTCTACTTGAGCAAGAATAGTGCAGAATTGTTCAAAGGTATATACAGAGTTACCGGTGATTTTAATCAAAAGTGACTTAGCACTTTTAATTGAGGTTTCCCATAATCCACCCCAGTGTGGGGATCTGGGAGGAATAAATTTCCAAGTGATATTTTGAGAAGCAAGGAACTCGTGAAACACATGAGGCTGTGTTGAGAAATGTTTTCTAAGAAGAGTGAGATGGTTATTGGCACCCACAAAATTAGTTCCATTGTCACTGTAGATAATGGATGGGATACCACGTCTAGCTATGAATCTTTTAAGACAAGCCAGGAAGGCGTCTGTCGTGAGGTCAGACACTGCTTCTAAATGGACTGCTTTGGTAGCTAAGCATACAAACAATGCTATGTAACCTTTAGATGTAGGGGCTCTTCTCAAGGAAGAGGACTTTATGCAAAAGGGGCCTCCAAAATCTATTCCTGTGTTTTCGAAAGGTCGTTTCGATGTGACTCGTTCACGAGGGAGATCTCCCATAATTTGGGTTGAGGCGATGGCATTAAACCTAAAGCAAGTGTTGCATGAGTGTATTATACGTTTTACACACCTAAGTCCGTCAAGGGGCCAATATCTTAAGCGGACATTGTTTAAGGTGGTTTGAGATCCTGCATGTCCCAGCCGCTGATGCTCTGAGGTGAGCAACAGTGTAGTGAAGTGATTACGCGCAGGGAGCAGTAAGGGGTGTCGTTGATCAAAGGGTACATCCGAATACTTGAGTCGACCACCTACTCTAAGTAATGTAGACCTGTCAAGGAAGGGATTCAGTGAAGCAATTTGCTTGTTAAGTAACAATCGACCTTGTGTCAGAGATAGTATTTCGGACTTAAAGAAAATGGCTTGAACTTGACGTATTAGGAATAGTCTGGAATCTTGCAATTCCTTAGGAGACAAATGACCAGATAAGCGGTCTTTATGTCGGGCATTGTACACAAACCGACGTATGTACGCCATGGATTTTATAAGTTTAGTGAATGATGAGAATCGGTTTATATATTCGATCCAACAATTTTTCTGAGTTTTGGTATATACATGAACTCCTTTCTTTTCTTCAGGGAGATTGACCATAGGCTCAAACGAGCTATTTTTAAACAAATAGCTAGATCGATCTAGTAGAAATGATGGTCCAGATACCCAAAAGGATCTGGCCCGATCTGAAAGCTTGCCCCGAGATAAGAGGTCTGCGGGATTGAGTTCAGACTTTATGTGCTTCCACTTTGGGGAAGGGTTAGCGTTTTGGATTGTTTCCACCCTGTTTGCCACAAAGGTAGACCATTTTTTGGAAGGTGAGTGCGCCCAAGAGAGAGCTACCATAGAATCTGACCACAAGATACTGTCAGAAATGGTAAGAGAACGAGATATTATGGCATAAAGCTTGGTGTAAAGACTGGTTAAGAGAACCATTGCACACAACTCAAGTTTAGGTATAGTGAGAGGTTTTCTCACTGGAGCTACACGCGATTTTGCAGCAATAAGTGTAGATGACACAGATGAATCAGAGTATTCTGCTCTTAAATACATGCAACATCCATATGCCTGAGTACTGGCATCACAAAACCCATGTAATTCGACTTGGACTACGTCCTTTTCACCGATTATGCACCGAGGAATCGAGAAGGAAGACAGGTTGGTTAAACTTGACAAGAACTTAAACCAACTGTCTAAAAGATCGGGATCGGTTATAGTGTGGTCCCAAGAGAGATTTTTGGCCCATATTTGTTGCATTAGAATTTTTCCGTGAACAATTACAGGATTGACAAATCCTAGAGGGTCATAGCACTGCGCTATGACAGAGAGAATCTTTCGTTTGGTAGGTGAACTAACAGTAAGCGACTCTGGAATGGCAACTTGGAATACATCAGTTGCAGGATCCCACTTAATGCCTAGCACCTTGCATGGCCCTTTTTCAGGAAGAATGTCCTTTGACGCGCTGCTAAACTCTGCAGAGGACGCAGCAAGAGATGAATTGGATCTGATCTTGTGTATACTGAAGCCTGCGGAAGAAAGAGTAGAGCTTAACGAACGATGCAGTGAAATGATTTCTTCTTCAGTACTACAGCCTGATAAGATGTCATCCACATAAGTCTGATATAATAGGGTGTCTTTCACTGCCGTTGAACAAGAGGTATTTTGAGCAATGTCCTTTAGAACTCGACAGGCCAGATATGGAGCACTCTTTTGACCAAATGAAACTGTAGTTAGTTCAATGCAAGAGAATTGGTCTTGTGGAGTTTCTCGCCATAAAGCGTTCTGAAGAAAGTGAAAGGAGGGGTTTAGTTTCACCTGCCGATACATTTTCGTTATGTCAGCAGTAAATGCAAATTTATGAGTTCGGAATCTGGTAAGAATTTCGAACAGTTCGGGCTGAACCTTAGGACCACGGAGAGTGATATCGTTTAGTGAGAGAGCTGAAGTGGTCTTAGCCGAAAAGTCGAAAACGACTCTCATTTTCGTAGTAGAGCTTTGGTCTCGTACAACTGCTAAATGTGGGACAAAGTATTTATTTTCAAATTTGGAGTTACAAAGGGCCAGAGGGACTTCCCTTCCGTGTCCTAGCTCAATATACTCCATCAGAATTTTTCTATATTCTTCCTTTAGGAAAGGATGCTTGACAAATTTCTTCTCAAGGGAAAGGAATCTGTTTTTAGCACACATAAATGAATCGCCCAATTCTTTGTGAGCTAAAGGGTGAATGAGAGGGAGGTCGACCTGGTAGCTGCCGTCTTTCAGAATTTTAGTCGTCGAAACAAAGATTGCTTCGGCAAGCTCATCCTGTTCCGAACTTTTAGAAATATCAAGATCTTGTTCCTGTTGAAAAAAGCGATCTAGGGTTTCATTAAGTGATTCCTCGGTTTCTTGAAAACCGAGGGTCGAGTGAAATGTGTACGATTTTGGGTGAGGTTGAAAGTGGGGTTTAAGATAGCTAAGTGGTACAGAGCCAGACACAACCCATCCTAGCTGTGTCTGTATAAGAGAGGGCAATCCTTTCCCCAACTTTTCAAGTCCTGGTAGCAACAGCTCATAGTAAGCATCAGCTCCTATGAGCAAATCAATGCCAGCTGGTTGACCGAAATCTTCGTCGGCCAGCCTATTTAATATATGAGAGGGAATTTTAAACTTTCTTATGTCAATGGCTATCTGAGGCAAGCAATTTGTAATAGAAGGTATTACTGCACAAGAAAGAGTAAACCGCTTAGCAGAAGAATTGCGAGGAAAGATATCTATTGTAACTCTTTCCTTAATGACATTACTATCATTAAGGATTCCCGAGATATGCAGACTGGAAGGATGCCGTTTGCATCCTATTGATTTAGCTAGTGACTCAGTGATAAATGAACTTTGACTTCCAGAATCCAGAATGGCTCTGGCTAGAATAGGTCGTCCATTTACTGGATAAATGTGAACTTTAGCTGTAGCCAATAAGACGTGAGTGTCATGTGTAGTGATTGTCGATAGTACAGTTGAGCGTGAAGTGAAGTTATTTTCATGTACGACGCTGGACTGGTCAATTTCTGGCTGAGTCGTCAGGAGAGTATGAGATATAGAACGAGTGGAAGACTCTCCGTGGTTGAGTGAGTGATTAGAGGGCTCAATTGGAGTATGAGTATTAGCTGCTGAGCTGCGAGTGTTGTGTAAAAGAGAATGGTGCCTCGAGTGACATAGGGAACAGGAAGACTTTGAACCACAGTTTTGTAAAAAGTGCTTACTACCTAAACAGTTATAACAGAGCTTATTGGCCTTTGAATATTCAATTCTATCAGATACAGGCAATGAACAAAACTTAGTGCATGAGTAGATGCGGTGATTTTGCTGCGAGCAGTAACCACATCCTTTGGGCTGTGAGGTATATGGTTTTGATTTTGAATCCATTTGACTGGAGGGGTTTGATTGTGAGTGAAAAGCTACCTTAAACTTACTTGGGTGAGAATGGTCATTACCTTGAAATCTAGTCACTTTAGACGTAGGTTGTTGGGCCGCAATGTTATTCTCAGAGTTGATATTTTCCAGAACAACACAACGGTTACTCAAAAAATAGAAAAAGTCATCAATAGAAGGAAGCTGATTCACTGAAACTTGCTCTTCAAATGAGCGGCGAGTGCTATAATCAAGTTTTTGTTCCAATAAATGAACAAGTAAGGATTCAAACAATTCTGCTTTACTTAACTTTACCGTATCTAAGGCATCCAAAATTGCCTTAGAATTTGCAACGAATTGTCTCAGCGATTGCGAAGTACATTTTTGCAATGTAGGAGTGGCTAGTAACTGCTGATAATATGAGCGGATTATCTGCCGTTGGTTACTATACCGGCTATGTAATAAATCTAAAGCTATGACAAAATTATCATCAGTTACCGGCAACCTATCAATTAGCTTTAACGCTTCTCCCTTTAGATATGATTTTAAATAAAAGAATTTCTCAACATTTGATGATAACTGTGAATTATTGACAATTAGGGCTCTGAATAAGTCGATAAACGAAGGATATTCGATGCAATTTCCACTAAATGTGGGTAAGTGAATATTTGGTAGCTTAATATTTATATGAGAGTGGCCACTACGAGAGAAATGATCAGGATCTGGTCGGGAAGACACTTGATTTAAGGCTTCGACTTGAGCTTGTAGAGTACATTTTAGATCCAGACATTTATTTTCATATTCCTCTCTGTCCTCTGAGTCACTAGGTGAGTCCAGTAACTCAATTTCATTTTGAATGGAGTCATATTTAGCTAAGTTCTCCTTAAGAAGGTCTATACGAGACAACAACTGATGTTTATCATCACAAGAGGTATTAGCGCTGTACCACTTTTCTATGCGGGTGAATTGCGCCTTGTAAGTACTACGCTTTTTCTTAAGAGTGTCCATGTTTGTATTTACAAACAACGAGTTGACTGCGAATTTACTAAGAACTACTTATAATAAGAATACTAAGAAAGAGAAGTATTTTTTGCTAAACTAACCTAACCCTTCGAGTAAAATACAAAGATAAGACACAGAGTGAGAGAGAGAGAGATGCAGAGAGGTATATATTTTTTTTAACCACACTTCTATTGAAATACAAAAGGGCAAATGCTGAACAAGACACAGAACGAGAAATAAAGAGAAGTATTCTTGCTAAATCCAGATGAGAATAACAGTATACAAAATAAAATGAATTATTCAATATAAATAAATTTTACTTTAAAATATACTATGCAGCAATATATAAATTAAGTTTTCTATTAAGAGTAAAAATGAAGAATTAAATTATATTCAAATTGCAACTTTGTGACTCGCACTGTAACAGAATCACCAAATATCATGAGAAGAGTGAGCTTAATTGATAATTTACGGTTCTATATTACTGTTAAATACATAATTATAATAATGCATATGCCAATCTGGTTTACGATGAAATAAATAAAGACATGCAGAATAAAACAACTAATTCGTAGCTTTTATTATTCTCGTAGCATCACCTGAAACATACAAAAAACATTCCAGACCGGCATAGCTTTCTCAAATTTATACAATCTAAATTATGTTCTAAATTACTTAATTATATTCACTTCTGAGTAAACAATCTGCTTATAATTATATGTGTTTAATGCTATCACTGCACTTTGGCTAGGCTTTCGGGGAGGCCTATGTCTACTTGCGTCTGCTTCCTGCGGCTGCTGTGCACCTTCCAACTCGATTGGGCTTCAATTGTAAAGAGCTAATCATGGAGAATCATCTATCCGGCTCGAAGGACCATGGAGAAAATTACCGGCGTTTGAGGTGGAATTATATGTGATTCCACGTGCTTTCAATCTTCAACTAACTTATACCGCCGGTATTCTTTGGGTTTTTAAGTGGACTGTATTATTTTAATTGTATATGGTACGTAAAGAATACTAGTAACTTACAACTAACTTTTATTTCTTAACGTATTATAGGTAACACAACCTAGTGAGTACTATATGTGACAATATACGGGGTTACACAACTTTATTAGTTTCACAATCGCGGAGACAAAATTTTCTTATTGCTAAACACTTGAGAGAGACACGCTCTGAGAATCAAATCACAAATTTTGTTATTACAGCACCACGTTTCCTCCGCGAGAGTTTGTAACAGACAGCCAAGGGTTTTTCTTGGGACCGTCGGTCGCCGGTGTCGGGAACAGGTCATTTTTAACGGGGTTTAGTAAGTACCGTTAGAGTTTATTGATGGAATGAATAGGGCGTCTTGGCATACAGGGTGGAGTACAGTTATGAACAAAGGGAAATATACTATTTTGAAAATTACAGGGTTGTAAACAAAATCAGTTTACAACCAGCACATGTTTTAAACGAATACCCTGATGAAATGACGACTAACTATTATACAGACGATTACTATACAGATAATTATTATAATACCGATAACTATGAAAACTATCAAACGGATTATTATACAGAAAATAATCCACAAACTGATAACATTTATGAAACCAATAACACACAAAATTATCAGGATTTTCTTTCACTTCAGAATCAAAATCATCCTCCCAATCATATGAACCCCTCAACGGATATTACGAATATCCAAGAACAAATCCAAGCACTCAACTTGGACAACTTTCATCCGAATCTCAATTTTCCCGAACAGACATTCATGTAACCCCATTTCATACAATGAGTTCCAAAAATGTATATTACATTCACGATGCTACCAACACTTTTAAACTTTTAATCGACACAGGTGCTGGAATCACTGTTTTCAAAGAAAACACAGCACGCAATTATCATAATAGATTTCCTGAAAATGTTACTATTCAAGGTATAACCGATCAAAAATTGTTAATAACAGAATCTGTCCTGATTCCCTTCATTGACAATAATCCTCACAAAGTCTTTATTTTCAATTTAGACATTGATTTCGATGGCATAATAGGCCTAGACTTTCTAGATCATTATGAATGCGTAATAGATCTTAAATCCCGACAGTTGCATACAAATTTTAAAACTGTCACCCTTCACAAAGTAGGACACGAGACAAACACACCTCCTAAAGACAAAACACCGACACACCCCACAGAAATAAGACAAAACGAACCTAAAATAAAAATTAAATCTGATTCTAAACAGGAATCAAATTTAAAATATCAAAACCCTATAAATGAAAAATATACTATCGTAAAAAACCGAGATCAAGACAAAAATCTTGAAAGACCAGAGAGAAAACGAATAAAAGGAAAAAACAGAATTACCATTGACAGCCGGACCGAACAAATATGCAGACTAAAATGCAACTTATCAAATACAGATGCCATATTATCAGCTCAAGAAATAGAAAAAGTTAGATTACCTCATGCATTAGTCCATGTAGATGAAAATGGAGAATTCTTAACTTCCGTACTAAATGCTAATGCTATGCCGAAGACAATCGAATTTTCAGACATTTCAATCGAACCTTTCAAAAATTCGGAGACAATCCTATCCTACAACGGAAATGATTTTGAAGAACCCGTAGTAGATAGAACACGAATAATTAAAGAACAACTAAGAGTTGATCATCTAAATTGCGAAGAACAAGAACTAATTCTAGATATATGTACTGAATACGCAGATATATTTTATGTCGAAGGCGACAAACTGACCTTCACAAACGAAATCAAGCACAAAATCAAAACAAACAACGCTAAACCTGTCTTCACTAAATCCTATAGATATCCTCAAATACATAAGGAAGAGGTAAAGACGCAAATTAATAAAATGTTAGAAGAAGAAATAATCCAGAAAAGCGTCTCGCCCTGGTCGAGTCCAGTCTGGGTCGTACCGAAGAAATTAGATGCGTCAGGAAAACAAAAATGGCGAGTTGTTATTGATTATCGAAAACTCAACGAACTCACAGTACAAGACCGTTATCCTCTACCACAAATATCAGAACTATTGGACCAACTAGGAAGATGCCAATACTTCACAACACTAGATTTAGCGTCTGGATTTCACCAGATTGAAATCGAGCCACAAGACATCCAGAAAACGGCCTTTTCCGTCGAAAATGGACATTACGAATTTGTCCGCATGCCATTCGGACTAATGAATGCTCCATCTACTTTCCAGAGAGTAATGGACAACATCCTCTTAGGAATACAAAACGAAAGATGCTTAGTGTATATGGATGACATAATTATCTACTCACCCACTATTCATGATCACATGTCACGACTAACAGAAGTTTTTAAAAGGTTACGAAAAGCAAATTTAAAAATACAGCCAGACAAGTGCGAATTTTTAAGAAAAGAAGTAGCATATTTGGGCCACCTTGTAACAGAAAATGGTGTAAAAACAAATCCAGTTAAAATATCTTGCATCAAAAACTTCCCGGAACCAAAGAACACCAAAGAAATAAAATCATTCTTAGGCTTAGCCGGTTACTATAGAAGATTTATTCCAAATTTTGCCAAAATTTCTAAACCACTTACGAAACTACTTCAGAAAGACGTACCTTTTATTTTTAATTCTGATTGCAAAGAAGCCTTTAACGAACTCAAAAATATTTTAACTTCAGATCCAATACTTATATATCCCAATTTTGAGGAACCATTTTTACTAACGACTGACGCTAGTGCATTCGCGATTGGAGCTGTTCTATCGCAAGGCCCTATTGGAAAAGATTTACCCATAGCTTATGCCTCCAGAACATTATGCGGTGCCGAAACAAAATATTCGACTATAGAGAGAGAACTATTAGCTATCGTATGGGCAGTCAAACATTTTAGACCATATCTTTTTGGCCGAAAATTCACCCTGATTACCGATCATCGACCCCTTACATGGCTTTTCTCGATAAAAGATCCCGGAAGCCGATTAGCGCGTTGGCGCCTAAAACTCGAAGAATACAATTATAAAATAGAACATCGCGCAGGAAAAATAAACAGAAATGCAGATGCCCTCTCAAGGATAAAGATTAACCATTTCAAGGATTGTGCAAACTTTCAATCAAAAATCTCATTACATGCATCGAATGAAGATGACACGGAAACTCAAGAAAACGAAGACGACGATGAAGAAAATATAGAAAAAATGTCCGAAGAACTTGACAAGTTTATCGAACTGTATAGAACTAAGTCAATAATCGATTATTCTAAAATTGAAACATCGAATACGGACTTATTAGACAAATCCAACAAAAATATTGTTACATTTTTTTGGCAAAATAAACTTGAAGAACTCCACGAGAAAATAATGAATGACATATTCGAAGAAAACATGGAATACAGTAACCGAAGAATTAATATTGTACACAGCAAAACTGTAAAAGATCGAAAATATTTTATTATACCATTACCGTTTGATCCCGAACGAGTAATATCACATTTGTTTCTTGTACTTTTTGCAAATAAAGAACAATTCGATGAATCAAAAATATATTGTGTCGAAAATAATCTCGAACTACCTATCCTAGAGATATTTTCTTATATTTTTGCTGACAAAGAATTAAAATTAAGAATCTGTCAAAATATAATTAAAACAGCCAGCGAAGACGAAATCCCTCAAATTTTAGATCATTACCATTGCGGTAAAAACAACTTACATCGAGGAATAAACGAAATTGTTAGAAGAATAAAGCAGAAATACAATTGGAAGAATTTAACAAAAGATGTAGAGAAATTTGTAAAAGCATGTGAAATTTGCCAAAAAGTTAAGATCTGCAGGAAAAACTTAAGTGGACCACTAGTCATAACAGAAACTCCAAAAACACCATTCGAAAGAATAAATATGGATATATTCGAATACCCTACTAGGAACTACGCTTTAACTATTCGTGACGAATTGACAAAATTCACGCAAGCCTATCCTTTGGAAGACAAAAAGGCAGTAACAGTAGTCAAGACACTCCTACTCTTTTTTCAACACTATGGAACACCACTAAGAATTCATTGTGACTGCGGTCGAGAATTCGAGAATGCTATAATCAAAGATCTATGCGAATTATACGACATTAAACTAACATTTTCTAGCGTTAACCATCCACAATCTAATGGATCTGTAGAAAGGTTTCATGCCAAACTCTCAGAAATGATTAGAGCAAATCAAGCCGAGAACCCAAACGATCATCCCTTCACTATACTTCCTTATGCAATAATATGCTATAACAACACAAAGAATAAGACCCACGGTTTCACACCATATGAACTTATATTTGGGCACACTGCAGGCCGACCACCAGAAACTCTATACAATCAAAAAACACTAATGAGTAAATATATTCGAGACCTGAATAATCGCATGGAATATTTTTATAAAGTAGCCAGAGCTAAAACAGAAAGACAGAAAGAAAAGGCGAAAGTAAGATTTGACGAGAATATTTCAGAACGAAGACCTGATTTTAAAATTGGTGACAAAGTTTACGTAAAAGAATCCCAAATTAAATCAAAATCGGATAATCTTTTTAATGGACCTTTCGAAATTCAAGAAGTTTTTACAAATTCCGCAATTATCCTTAATCCCAAAACTAACCAAACCTCTAAAGTAAATTTTGACAGACTGAAACCTTATTTTGAATAATTTTCCTTTACAGATTCTATGGACTCCTTCCTATCGTCCAATCCCAAATTCTCCTCACTCCAATTAATAACACAATTGGAATATTTTTTCATGAAAAAGGAACTATACGAATATCTAATGACAAATGGACTTTACTTGTTTACAAAGAATTATTACCTATCAAAACTACAATATCCAATAATGACAGAATTTTGGAAAACCTGTTAGAAAAATTTATTAACGTGGATACACCGAGAAAACTTGCCTTTCAAGCCGAAGTACAGACACATGTTAGTCTGCTAAAACAAATCTCAAACTCCGTTAATTTAAAATATAAAGAAATAACCTCTGACACAGTACCTTATAATAAACGCCTAAAACGCGGTTTAGTAAATGGTATTGGAACAATCTGGAAATCTATTACTGGAAATTTAGACGCCTCTGATGGCGAATACTTTAATAAATGTATAAATAAGATAAATTCCGATGAAACTCAAATTGAAAATCTCCTAAAAAATCAAATATCAGTTACCACTTCAGTTATAAGAACTTTCAACACTACAATTCAAAAATTGCAAATAGACGAAGAAACTTTTAACAAAGACTTAAAAACTATCGAGACTACACTTCTGGACATTAATAATGACATCTCCTTTTACCAAGCACAATTACAAATACTAGATTTATGTGAGTCCTTAATGGAAAGCTACGTATTTTTAGAAAATTATTTAAATGATATACTAAATTCTATCACATTCTCTCGCCTGCAAATTCTACATAGTTCTATTATTTCGCCCATAGACTTAATGGACGCATTAAAAGAAATCTCACAGTCATTACAAAATAACGTATTGCCTCTACCCACTTATATGTCAAATATAGCTCAGTATATTGACATAATAAAACTGCAAGCTTATCAGCTTGATTCAAAAATTGTTTTCGTTCTCGAAATTCCGTTAGTTGTTTCCGAAATATTCACCTTGTATCAATTATATTCAATACCAATATTAGATAATCAAACTGGTTTTTATCATTTACTTTCAACTGTTCATAAATACATAGCGCGAGATGATGATTCAATTTCATATGTTTTACCCATGGACACCGAAAAATGCAAACAAATCAGTCAAAACCAAAGAATGTGTACAGACATTCTTCCGTATCCCATAGACACAGATGCTATATGTGAAGCCCAGCTTTTGAAACCTCTCAGCAACTTACCAAAAACTTGACAGATGTCCATGCTCTTGGCACAAGGTTACAATGTACAAGAAATTGACCGAAATTTATGGTTACTAACCATTTCCGATCCATTACCAGTAACAATCAAATGTGCAAGGAAAGACGTCACTACACAAATAATAAAAACAAATTCAATCTTAAGATTAATTCCTGAATGTATTGCATTCATTGGCAGTACCAGAATTCATGCTAGAGACCAAATTGAGAAATATACAAATATCACGTATGAAAGTCACCCAGTTAACGTACCCTACAGATGCTGTGACCATTTTGAGACAAAGAGTCACCTATCAAAATTGAAACCACTAAAACTCAGTAAAATCAACGTAGATGACTTAAATATTGCACAACACAAATTGGACCAATATTCAGAAGAACTGGACCATATTATGAGCCAATCATTCATTGAGGAACATCTACCCTTATTCACTATATCAACCTTATCCCTGATTATTATCCTAGTTATCTTATACCTTTTCTGCAAATACCGAACCAAAATCTTCCCAAAAATTGCAATCTCCTTGTCCCAGGATCAGCCTCCAACTCCACTACCACGCAGAAATTCCATTAGACAGAAACTTCAAAGCTTAACCTCCCTCAGAAGAAGACCCAATGTCCAACAGGAAAGCGAAGCAGAAACACCAATTACTCTGTAAAAGTCAAAGCAATGGCATTGACTTTTCACTAATAAGGGGAGCTGTTATATGAGAAAATATTAACCTTGAACTAGCTTAAGTTCGCCGACTTCAGATTTCATCATCCCATTCCCATAGAAACCGCTGAGCACGCATTAGAACTTTGTACGAACCGTTGGCCAACATTCATGGGAACAGCAATTCAGCACTTCATACCAAACCTATAAATTACCATTCTCAGATGCCGGAATCACTCTTAGCTGCAACTTCGACCAGTCCAGTTATTGTAGTCATTTTAAATTAATTTAATTTTGTACCATTATTTAATATTTAATTTGTAACAAATAAAGTTCTTTTTTAAAAAGTCAAATACGTGATTAGTGATCTAACATATATATATATATATATATATATATATATATATATATATATATATATGTATAGGTAAACCAATTCTTAACTTTTTTGTTTCTATGGATGTTTGCTTAATTAAATAATTTGTAGATGAACTGATGACGTATATGAATTAGTAGTACGCGAAACGTCAAGGTTGAAGTAGCTAATATCCTTTTTTTATTCTCCAACATTTGACCGAGAACCCTCCACTCTCATGGTGAACTACATTTATTATATATATATATATATATATATATATATATATATATATATATATATATATATTATGTATATATTATAATTAAACTTTTTCAAATTTTGCCAAACCTATGTCACATATCTTAAAAAATGAATTTTTTGCCAGCCTATGTGAAAATATTGAGCGTTTTGCATTGTTTGCACAACAAATTATTCTGCATATACAAATAATATTATTCCGTTGTTCTCTACCAACCATTCACTTTCTAAATCAAGAAATCACTGTATTAACTCCTTTTTGGTTACTTTAAAATTACATCACGTTTCCTTTACTCCTACTCTCGTAGTGCTGACATAATCAAACTTCACTGATACTTGCTTTCGAGAATAGCAAAAGCCGAACGAAAAGGGCCAATTACAACGATCGAAAGGGCTACGGACACGGTTTAATCTTAATGCTAGTAGGCCGTACGAACCCAAACGCCGGACATATACTGCATTAATTAACTTGAGTATAAAATAAAAGGGAACCAACCAGCGCATTCTTGATTGAGACTGGCCGGTCATAATAATGTTAATGGTTAAAAGACTTAATTGATGAGGTCATGCTGTTCCCGTGCTCTTTTGTGTTGTGTAATAACTTTATTATTTTAATTTTAAAAACATTTTGGGTTAGTGAATGAGGTTGATATTTATACTAGCGAACGGGACTGAATCGTTTATTGCAACGGAATGTTAATACTAAAATGCAGTAAAATATAAAAATACATAACAAGTGACATGAACTATTAAAAAAATTAGTGTTTTATATACATATATATATATATATATATATATATATATACATATTTAATTTAAGAAGCAAATAAATTTTGCGAAAGCTTGATAAAGAACAAAGAGTTTCACTTTCCTGCCCTATTAATGACTGCAACCTCAAAATAAAACTTTATTCTACATAACGTGTCAGTCAATAATACCTAACTACTTTATATACATATATATATATATATATATATATATATATATATATATATATATATATATATATATATATATATTGTTATGATGTGTTTTTTGTTTGAATGATGAGCAATGAGTATTTTTAATAATATAATATATAGGGTTTTTATCGCGGTTCTCAAAGAATTAGCTTGTAAGTACTTTTTTAAATTATCTTTATTATAACTATTATGAAACACACATATATATTTAACCTAGCCAATGTAAATTTAAAATAAACTATCTTTAAATTGATGTTCTTATAAAACTAATTAAATTCTATAGACAATGTTAAATTTAAACAAACTATCTTCAAAATTGAAATTGTTATGACATTAACTAAATTATATTAACAAAATTTTGTACCTTTCTTTCACTGAATGCCTAAATGAACTGTTTTCCACTATATATATTCTAATCACCACTGAATGTCTTCGTACTTCGGTTATCCTTGTTTTTGTGAAATTTCTTTTTCCAATTATCAGCTTCTACCAATTTAAGATATAGTTTTCTTCACCAGCATTTATATACCACCAAGCCAACCAGCCAACACCATTTATATTTATTCTTCTTTTCAATATACCAATATCCAATTATTATAAGTTGATTTATACTAATCTCCAATCATAATATAATTTTAATTCCTTCCAATGTCCATCCAATATTCTTCTAATATACTTTTATAATCTTCAATAATTATTTGTGTATAATTATAAATGTGCATTAAATATATGCATAAATTTTAATCTTCATTTAACTCACTATATTAAACAATTTGACTATTTGTAACTGATTCACTGACTGTCTTCAAAATTCTGAACAATTTACTTCACTCTACTAACTTTCATATTAAACTGGCCTGACTTCTGACTAAAAACTTCCCTCTTGAATCCAAATCACGGGTATTTATATATTTTTTGATATTCCAGAATCATCTGGCAAGAGATCATGTTCCAATTTGTTCTATTAACTTCTATATAGATGTTCTCGAAAAAAATATCTGTTCGATCCACCGACATAATCATTATTCCAGAATGTTCGACCGTCAACAAAGGTCAAATTCTGCACTCTGGAGAATTCGTTAATGTTCCATTGATAATTTTGTTGACATTTAGGCTTTTCAGATCAGAATAAACATTCAAATTAGTAACTAACACTCTAATTTAATAAAATACACAATTCAAACAATATATTATTATTACCCCACTTATATTCATATTATGATTAATTTCTATCTGTCAATTACTTACTGTATAGTTGGTTGCCTAGGCACATGGCTCACTTAAAATATATTTACAACATTAAAATACAACTTTTTACAATTATTATATGATAATTTCTTAAAATGCCCTCACATAAATATATTTTTATTAAATTCTCTAGTATTTAACTTATTTAAAACAACCAAATATCTAATATTATGTAGTATATAACTTATAAATTATTTTCTATAAACCCTAATCGTCACAATACCCCAAAATTAAATTTAAAATAAATAATTTACTTATTATTTTTTTTAAATATTAATTTTCTCATACCTTATTAAATTTAATAAATCAATTTTTTTTTTTATTTAAAATGTGTTAAATACATCCCTGTTCGCTGTCTATATCAAAGCAGAGAACAACGGAGAACAGTTCGTCTATTCTATGGTCAAACTGTCATGTCAAATGGAGAATGGATTTTATCAGAGAATAAAATATAACCTTAATTAAAAATATAATCTATATTGTGTTCTGTTTATTTATAGACAAAATATAGGAATTATTTCCATTCAACATGGTTTCATCCATATGAATTGGTAAGTTTTACACTTTTTATAAAGACATTTACACAATCAATTCTGTATCTAACCCCAAATTATGATTTTTAGGGTACCAAACAATTTTAATTTTTGGAATCTTTATTATATCTGATAATTTTAATGTATTAAAAATAAAATTCTCCGAGACTAAAGTACTTTCTGAACCAGTATCTATCGTAATCTTAATCATTTTATTTTTGGCCAAAGCATTTATATAAATTAAATTAATAGATTCAATAATTTTCTCTTCATCTAAAGAAATAAATTCAGAAGGTTTTTCATAATAGCAATGGCCTAACTTGTAATTCAGAAAGTTTACTGCACAAAATTTTGATTATTAGAATTGTCAGATTGTATCTGACCACTTGGATCTGATGTCCTATGTCTTTCCCTACTATGACTTCTACTCACATTTTCTTGCCTTGTACTATTTCGTTCCCTGTCTTCGCAGCTTCTATTCCTTCGAACACAATTTACCTGTCTGTTATAGTTAGGTCGCTCTGTATTTCTTCTATTGTTAAAATCTTGTCTATTATTATTAGTACTGTTATTAAAATGTTGTCTATTATAATTAGTATTATTATTAAAATTTTGTCTATTATAACTAGTATTATTATTAAAGTTCTGTCTATTTGGATTACTGTTAGTATTATTAAAATTTTGTAAACTATCACCATACCTAGTATTATTGTTATTTCTGTTGTTATTATTACTTGTCATATTGCCTCTTTGTATTCTTTGAATAAAATTAATAAAACTATCTATTGTTTGAATATTTTGTACTGTTACGGTTTGCACAACATCAGCATCAAAATGTCTAGATACATTTAAGACTGTTTCATCCTCTCTAAGTGGTGGTTCTAAATATTTTGCAACTGTTATCAATTTCAATGCATAATCTACCATATTTGATTTTAAATTTTGATTATACTTTCCAAAATATAGAATTTCTCTAAACTTGGCTTGCTCTAATTCACCCCAATAATAATTTAAAAATTTATTTTCAAATGTTTGAAAATTATCTAAATCATTCTCAATACTAGCAAACCAAGTTGCTGCATTGTCATTTAATGTCACTCTAATATAATCTTTAATATCATTAATATTATTCACAAATCTTAATTTATGTTTTAAACTATTTATGTATACTCTAGGATGCAAATTTTTTATATTACCAGAGAATTTAATCCCAGTCTCATTTGTTAAATTTAAGTAAGGTCTTCCTATGTCTCTCATTTGTGAAATATCATCTATTCTCTGTTCCACATTTCTTATTTGATTACTATTTATTTGGATATTTTGTTGTATATCGTCTAATTTTCTTCTGTGTTTCTCCTGTCTTCGTTAATTTTTACTTCTAAGTTACATTTCTGTAACTCTATTTTCTGTTCTATATCTATCTTATTATCTTGAATAATCCTCTTTACTTCTGTCCTCCCATTTTCTATCCTTTTCTTGTAGTCATTCCGTATAATTTTTATTTCATTTGCTACTTTTTTCTCTGCAGCTTCAAGTTTTTTATCCATTTGTTTTTCTATTTGTTTTACAATTTTATTATTATTATCTTCTATTTCTTTTCTAATTTTCTATAATTCTCTTCTAATTTCTGTTCCATTTTTTCATGTCTTCTTTGACTTCTTTTGAATTCTCTTCCATTTTTTTCGTATTCTCTTCTATTGTCTTGTTCATCTGCATCATTAATGACATCAAAGCTGCCATATTGACATTTTCCCTCTCTTTCTGGATTCATTTCTGCAGTATCTTGTGGAGCTTGAACTAAACTCTCCTCTTGTATAGGTTGTGTTTCTACTTCCACATCTTCTTCATTCTTTTTGCTTCTTGTACCTTTCTTTCCTTGAGACATTTTGAGACTTTACTTGTTCAAATATAATTAAAAATAAAATCTATAATTTTTTCTTTCTACTGATAATTAATTTAATTATATGAGAGCACTTATCTTCCCAAACTAATTCTTTTAAATAGAGAGCCCCACGTTGGGCACCAAATTGTTATGATGTGTTTTTTGTTTGAATGATGAGCAATGAGTATTTTTAATAATATAATATATAGGGTTTTTATCGCGGTTCTCAAAGAATTAGCTTGTAAGTACTTTTTTAAATTATCTTTATTATAACTATTATGAAACACACATATATATTTAACCTAGCCAATGTAAATTTAAAATAAACTATCTTTAAATTGATGTTCTTATAAAACTAATTAAATTCTATAGACAATGTTAAATTTAAACAAACTATCTTCAAAATTGAAATTGTTATGACATTAACTAAATTATATTAACAAAATTTTGTACCTTTCTTTCACTGAATGCCTAAATGAACTGTTTTCCACTATATATATTCTAATCACCACTGAATGTCTTCGTACTTCGGTTATCCTTGTTTTTGTGAAATTTCTTTTTCCAATTATCAGCTTCTACCAATTTAAGATATAGTTTTCTTCACCAGCATTTATATACCACCAAGCCAACCAGCAAACACCATTTATATTTATTCTTCTTTTCAATATACCAATATCCAATTATTATAAGTTGATTTATACTAATCTCCAATCATAATATAATTTTAATTCCTTCCAATGTCCATCCAATATTCTTCTAATATACTTTTATAATCTTCAATAATTATTTGTGTATAATTATAAATGTGCATTAAATATATGCATAAATTTTAATCTTCATTTAACTCACTATATTAAACAATTTGACTATTTGTAACTGATTCACTGACTGTCTTCAAAATTCTGAACAATTTACTTCACTCTACTAACTTTCATATTAAACTGGCCTGACTTCTGACTAAAAACTTCCCTCTTGAATCCAAATCACGGGTATTTATATATTTTTTGATATTCCAGAATCATCTGGCAAGAGATCATGTTCCAATTTGTTCTATTAACTTCTATATAGATGTTCTCGAAAAAAATATCTGTTCGATCCACCGACATAATCATTATTCCAGAATGTTCGACCGTCAACAAAGGTCAAATTCTGCACTCTGGAGAATTCGTTAATGTTCCATTGATAATTTTGTTGACATTTAGGCTTTTCAGATCAGAATAAACATTCAAATTAGTAACTAACACTCTAATTTAATAAAATACACAATTCAAACAATATATTATTATAACCCCACTTATATTCATATTATGATTAATTTCTATCTGTCAATTACTTACTGTATAGTTGGTTGCCTAGGCACATGGCTCACTTAAAATATATTTACAACATTAAAATACAACTTTTTACAATTATTATATGATAATTTCTTAAAATGCCCTCACATAAATATATTTTTATTAAATTCTCTAGTATTTAACTTATTTAAAACAACCAAATATCTAATATTATGTAGTATATAACTTATAAATTATTTTCTATAAACCCTAATCGTCACAATATATATATTTATATATATATATATATATATATACATATATATATATATATACATATATATATATACATATACATATATATATATATATATATATATATATAGTAAACTCTTAAATATTGGGGAATATATATATATATATATATATATATATATATATATATATGGCAAATGACACCAACATCTCACATGTTGAGATGTTGGTGTCATTTGAAAACTTATTTTGAACCCCACATGTTAGTAAAAAAGTTTGATCACAACGAATATTGTCGTATGGTTTTTCACATATGAAATATAGATAGCGGAACAAAACAATTTTTTTCGCCATAAGTAGTTAATCAGAAAAGATTTCGTCGCCACCAGTTAATCACAGGACAGCATTCAGTTTTCACAATGTTTTGTTCAGCTTCATTGTTATCGTGTAGCAGAGCCAGTAGTGTTTAATTTAACATTAGTTAGGATGAGTAAAGTTATTGATGACTCTTTTGTAAGTGTGGAAGATAGAAATGAAGGCTCTATGAAGAGGACTATAAATCCTCGAAAGAGAGAATTGGCAAAGAAGAAAAGACTAACCCAACCTGAAGGTTACAATACGTTCAACAAGTGCTCACATTCCTCTAACAGGTTTTCTTATGTGAGGATAAACTTGCTATCTGTGCCCAATAAAACTACTCAGGACAACTTCGTTTCAAGTCACGTGTGCCTCTAAAACAGCAAAAGAAGAAGACCACGAAATACAAGCAACGTGGCACGGCCTAACTCTTGATCTGTTGAGTACATTTTGATTAAGCAAAACACAAAAATTATCAAAGTATCTAAGAATTTTTTTATGCCAGTGGTGATAGTCAAAAATACCAGATTAAGCAACAATATAAAATGTATTCGTAATTGAGAACATCTAAATGAGAATAGGGGGGCGACCGCAAATCAGCAAAGACAGCTGACAAAAAGCGCGTGTAAGAGATTTTATATAAAAGTTAAGAGGTAAAGAAACACATTATTCTGGAAATAAATCAAAGTGCATCTATTTGGATCAGGACATAAACATCACAAAAGTATGGAAAATGTATAATAACTTACAAGATGAAATTTCGATCAAAGTATCAAAAACGATGTTTCGAAAAATTTTTCAAACCTTCAATATTGGATTTCGCTCCCCAGCGTCTGATGTGTGTAGTTACTGCTACAAAATGAAACATTTCATCAAAACCACAAAGGATCTAGCTAACAAGATTGAGTACATGAGCAACAAGCGAGTTCATATGATTCGTGCAGCAGCATTTTATAAGGCTATGAAAAAAGAAGAGTCTGGTTCACTCACTATATGCTTTGACTTACAGCAGATTTAACCGTTACCAAAATCAAGGATTCAAGAAGCATATTACTCTAGGCAAATTAAATTATACTGTTTCTGTGTTGTTGGAATTGACGGAAAGAACCTGACATTTTATATGTGGACAGAAGATGAAGCTGGAAAGGGTTCTACTGAGGTCTCTTTAGCTCTTTTACAACACCTTCAAAGCCTTAATCTACCTGAAAAATGTTTCTTCAGTTAGACTTTTTTGTGGTGGGTGCGGTGCTCAAAATAAAAACAATTTCGTTTTGCATACACTTATGCTCTTTCTGATCAAAACTAAGTCCAAAGTAACCGACATCATAATTACATTTCCGGTGAGAGAACACAGCTTTCTTTCTGTCGAGCGAGTGTTTGGACGAGTGGAAAACTTGTTGCCTAAACAGCCAACTATTATCCACAAAGAAACCTACATAGATGCATACAAATCAGTTGGAACAGTTGGGAGAAGATTGGAACCTGTTTGACACCAAAAGTCTTTCATCAATAGAAAAAGGCTGCTTTAGGCATCTGGAAGGTATTCTCAGACTGCAAGAGAATTTTCATAAAAAGAGAACTTGTTAATCGACAAACAAAACTCTTGGTCAGAGGCCTAATAAACTTTGTTTTTGAATGTGAGACGGAGGCATGGAAATCTCTTCAAAAGAAAGGTCGGCCTGCTAAAAAATGCGCCTTATTAGAGATAGTTGAGTTGTCACTCGGTCACAGCATACCTCCAGCCAAAAAGAAAGATGTTGACAAGCTTTTAACGCAGATATTTGGGGAATAATGGAAGGACGATCAAACATTATATTGGTATCTTCGTATCGTTTTTGACAACGTCCCAGGAACAGAAGAAGCTGACCATGATGAAGGAAAATGTGACTGTCTAGAGGAATATGTTGGGATGCACGTTTGAGCTTTAAATTTTATATATTTAACTTTTGATTTTATACTCAAAAGTCATAAAGTTATTGTTGTTTATATCAAATTTATTGTTTTGTAAGTTTATTTTTTGACCTATACCAATCTAATGATCAATCAAAAGAGGATTAGTCCTCATAGAGTTTATTCAAAAGAAGTTTGGTCCATACCAGTGGATCAAAACGCGTTTAGTCCATTGAATAAACCTATTTTTTATAAAATAAGCACATAATATTTTACTTTTATATTTATTTTTAGTGTCCAGAACTAAAAATCCATCATTAGAAAAAAAATTGTCATAACATCAAACATGAAAAATAAAGAAATATAGTTTTTTTGATTTTCTGAACATTTTTCTAGTTGTGACAATTTATATTTTGAACGCCACCTCCTTATATGTCTATATATGTATATATATATATATATATATATATATATATATATACATACATTACTACATTAAAAAGTATTACATTTCTTATTGTTGGCTTCTTTTAGTGGATCTAGATATTTGAGCTGATAATTTATAAAATAGGACTAATGCCGATATTATATATTATGTTATAGGCATTAAATAAGAACTGGGTTTACAGAATTGTCGACTTTCGAAATGTTGATTGATTCGACACTTCGAAAGGTAAAGGTCTTACAAGTTCCATGAATCTAACTCAATCATTTGGGGATGCGTTGACCAGACAGTGGTGTTCTTATAGCAGGACAGAGTCAAACGAGTTTTTGCATTAGTAAAATACTTATGTATCCTTTAACAGTTGTTTGTAATATTAATGCCATCAGTTATTTGCCTTTAAGAAACTCAATTCAAATTTTCTTACCATGCTAGGTTAAAAGGTTTTAAATGCTTTTATAAAAACAGGAACAATAGAGAATAAAGCAAGTTGTGGAGTAGCAATCTATGTCAACCAAATGTACGAGGCAGAACTAATACCTTTAAATACATCCTTAGAAGCTGTTGTAATCACAAATAATAGTGATTTAAAAATCTCAATATGCAACAATTATATTCCACCAAGTGAAAATTTTTCAACTGCCGTATTTAAGGAACTATTTCAACAGATCCCATCTTTCCGTATACATTTAGGAGATTTTAATAGTCATAGCCTCTACTGGGGATCCAATTTTCGATCATTTAAAGGAAACCTGCTAGAACAATTACTTGACAGTAACAATATAAACATCTTGAATACAGCGGAACCCATAAGATTTAATACACAAACAGAAGAATCCTCAGTTATGGACCTGAGCATGTGCGATCTAATCCTACAATCATCCATTAAATTGGTAAGTCCATCCCTACTTATACGGTAGTGATCACTTTCCTCTTCTTATAACCTGTCCCAAATTGGACACTCTTCTCAGACCACTTAGACCAAAAACATATCTCCCTAAACCTAGTACCCCAAATACATCTTTAACTTATCTACAATTCTCTGAGGTACTACTATTAGCAGGGTACAAAGCAGTCAGAATAACCAAAACCAAAAAACGCATACGCCAGTAACGTGGTGAAATAACAAATGTCACGAAGACATCAAAAAATACAAGCGATCTTTTAGCAAATTCAGACGATGTCCTACTACACAAAATCAAATAGAATATTAAAAACTAAGAGCTGAATCTCAATATTAGATTAAGAAAACCAAAACGCAAAACTGAAAATGTTTCGTGGCATTCATCAACAACTCTATTCCCCTGTCTGCATTATGAGAAAAACTTCGTCAACTACCTAGAAAACAGCAAACCGCCCAAATTAGTTTCTTAAAACATAATGATCAATTAATTACCTCAACAGAAAAAATCACAGCAGTTTTTGCAGACCTTTACGAACAAAATTCCAGTACTAACATCTATTCTCCAAATTATTTTCAATTTAAATTTAGAAATTAAAAGAAGGAGACAATAACCACAGAGAACACGAATGACTACACGAACTCTCCAATTTCACTAAAATAGCTTTTCCCCAAAAACTAAGCACAAACGGTAGAATAAACCTCGTTAATGTTTTGAACCAAATGTGCATACAACACTAGTTTTCACTAGAATTCTGTGAAAATATGTCCAATAAAAAAAAAACACAGAAGTTAAAACACTTCACACTTGTATTGTGGTATAAAAAACATAGTTAAAACTTTATAAAAAGTGTCGTCAAAATTAAAGTACTAGCATAACGTTTTCGATCTGAACAGATCATCCTCAGGGCCTTGTGTAATTGTAGCTAACAATAAAGTTATATGCGAGACCTCCTATATGGGTTTACATCATTCCAAATGTTACATTTTGATTATGTTGTGACTCTAGGTCGATGAAAATGGATAAATTTTCTTTACTTTAGGGACTACATGTCTCCCTGCTCGATTTTTAACAAGTGGTAGTTGTCAGTTAAAACGACACAGACCAACTAAAGTAATTAAAATTTATCCATTATCATCGACTTTAGAGTCACAACATAATCAAAATGTAATATTTAGAATGAGGTAAACCCATATAGGAGGTCTTACATATAACTTTATTGTTAGCTACAATTACACAAGGCACTGAGGATAATCTGTTCAGATCGAAAACGTTATGCTAGTACTTAAATTTTGACGACACTTTTTATAAAGTTTTAACTATGTTTTTTATACCACAATACAAGTGTCAAGTGTTTTGTGTTTTTTTAAACGATGGTATACAGCCAACTACGGGGTTTTTCCCATTAATTTTTTAATTTTAATTTTATGTCCAATAAAATTAACCAACAGCCCGATTACATAAAAACAATTTGTTTTAGTGACGAAAGTACCTTTTCTCTGAATGGAAATGTTAACACACACAATGTGAGGTATTGGAGTGACACAAATCCTCATGTCTTTCGTGAAACACATACTAAATTTCCAAAAAATATAAATGTTTGGGCAGGTATTTTGCGAAACCACATAGTTGGGCATGGTTTTCTCAATAGTAATTTAACTAATGAAGTTTATCTGGAGATGTTACAAAATGCAATTGACCGTTAATACTTGAAATTCTGGAGGATAATCCAGCTGAATTCGGCAACTTGGAAATAACGTTTTAACAAGATGGTGCTCCTGCACACCATTATGGTGCAGTAAGGTGTTACCTATGTAAATGAAGAATATCGTGGTAGATCGATTGGACGACGAGGTATGTTAGAATTGCCAGTTCGGTCACCGGACCTCACACTATTAGATTTTTTTCTGTGGTGATACTTAAAATCTAAAGTTTACGCTACAGCACCCGACAATATTGACATTTTGAAACAACGAATTGTTGAAGAATGTAGAGCAATTGCTTCCGACACATTTGGACGCGTACGGCAAGGTTAAAAAGTAGGTTGCATTACTGTCAGGAAGTAGATGGAGCATATTTTGAACACTTACTTTAAGCATTGGTTGTTAAATATTTATTAATTAAATCAGAAGCTACAATTTTAGTATTTACTTAATTTATTGCCCAAATGAGTTTAACTTAAACAAAATTATTATGACTAAATAGGTATTTTCAATAGGTATTTTATAATATTGTAATTAATATGTAATATTATTGTAATTATTGTAATTTATTGACTCACAATAGGCCATACAAAACTAACTCGGTAACATTTAGTTACTTTGTTTATACAACAAACGCTGAAAAATGTACTTTTTTCAGTGTTTTATGTTGTCGGGATACGTAAATATCAAAAAACTAAAAGTAAGAAGGAGAGTTTTTAGGAAACTTTATTCCAATCTGAGAAACCTTCATCTGACAAATCAGGAAAATTGTTATTAATTATACTTCAAATTCATAGTTAGAATCTGGTATGTTTCTCGGGACAAACAAACAAAACTAGCTACGTTAATAATTATTCTCTACGATAAACTTGCCGTTGTTTCAAAATTTGGGTATTCAAACTCACGATCGTGTGTTCTACCTTAAATTAATTGGCTTCCATCTAGTTGGTAGTGGATATCCGCCATAATGGAAATATTTACTGAATCAATTTAGTTTCAACCCTACAGTGAAATTATGGAAATTCTCTAGTGTTCTTAGCTTTATAAGGATCGTCATAAAATCGTGACGCCAGGTGTAGTGTATGGTGTAGTCGGATGTATTTTACTATAGTTAAAATAATTAGTAATTTTATATTCTAGAGTTTGAGTAACATTCGAAAAGCTAGACATAATTGTTTAATTTAACTATACTAATTTTGTTACTTGTTATAAATGACAATAAAGAAAAATTATGTAGCGAAAGTGATTATTGAATATATTGATTTTATTATTAGTTAGTGCATTAATTTTTAACCAATTATTATTTAATATTTTTATGAACATTTTAATATTTTTTATTTTGGTATACAGGGTATTATATATAAATATATATATATATATATATATATATATATATATATATATATATATATATATATATATATGTATATATATATATATATATATATATATATATATATATATATATACTGCTTCCGTTGACATAAACAAACCAAAGTGTTCTAGAAATATTATTCCTCCGCCTGCAGAAACACTCATCACAGAAAAAGAAAATGCAGAGAAAGAGACTTCGGGAAAGTTACTAGATATCATTTCGCCTGCACTTGCATTAACTAGTGTTGCTTCTAACAGAAAAAGAAGTAAGCAAGTTGAAAATGTATTAACAGACGGCACCAATATTAATAAACAAAAATATTTAAAACTAATCGTAAAAAGAAAAAAACTTCTACAATGTCGAAATGCAAAATTAAGAAACCACGCGCTAAACACAATGCGACATATAAAGGTTCTTCCTCTGGCGAAGACCATCGGGACGAATGTATTATTTACGGCGACTATTTCAGCGGCGATGAAAAAGCAACATGTGTTAGCTGCGGCGAAGATTATGAAAAGGCCACTAAGCGCGAAGACTAGATTCACTGCGTCAATAATTGTAACCATTGGATGCATGAGGGTTTTACAAAAAACGTAAACTTTTATGATGTGTGTGGAAGAAAAATATGTTAAACTAAAAATTAATATGTAGACTTAAATATTCTCCTAAAATATTGTTCGTCTCCTAAAATATCTCCTAAAAGATTATTTTCACTTAAACTGTGAATTCAACTTATTCATCTTAACTGTCTTTCCCTTTATTCCGATATACTCTTTATGAGTACAAGAAACCAATTAGCTAAAGATTTTTGCTTAGTTGAGGAGATATGTAGTGGAATGCAATTTTAGATTTCCCATGTCTCTAATAACATCTTTATCAACGTCTGTTTGCCTTCTGCTGCTACCTTCTGTCTAAAATCTGAATTTGGTTTTGAAAATAAGTTTACGGATTTATATAGCAAATTTCTCTCTATCTTGTAACAGCCTCAAAGAGAAGATCAGGCCCAACGAGTGGGATCCATTTGTATCATGACCCAAATTTGTGAAAAGATAGAATAGGAGGTAATAAACCGATAGTGCACAGGAAAATCACGAAAAACTCGTTGCTCATTCTCGGGAGCATTATTTGGGTAGGTAAGGATATCAATAATAGACAGACTCATTAAGGCTTCTACTAGTGAACTTCTACTTGTAGCTTTGCATTGGTTGTATCTATTAATTTTGTTTTCCTAATCTTTAGTTTTACATTTTGTTTGTCTATGCCACTGGACTTTAAAAAGTGCTGTTTATTACTGTTTTTCAGGAATGTATCTTAAGAACATCGCTTTTTTTAATCTTACGTTTCTTCTTTTGTACAATGCAAGAATGTATAACTGTCAATGTCTTTAAAAACTAAAATACTTATGTTTTATTATAGTCGGGTCCATCATAACGTTAATTATAAACTCATACGAATAAATAGTTAAATATAAACTATCAGGTCAAATATAGAAAATAAAATTGGTAAATAAACTTAAAAAGTTTTATTATTCGTAAATGTCCGTGTATATATTACATACGGTATAAATATTCCTATTTCAATACACAAAATACTCTTAGCTACTGACCACATTCAGTGCACTCCCCAATTCCAATTGTACAGGTAAATCAAGTATCAAATTTAATTACCTCAAGGTCCATTGTCCTAGATAAAGGTCCACCCTGACCAGACATAGCTAAATACTGTTGATCACCTCCTAATGTATGCCTCCTGGGGTCGTCCCGTCTTGTGTTTCTACTCCTGCCTCTCACCTCTCCACCTTCATTATCACTACGAGCTGAAACAATAATGACATTATGTATAAACAGGAATGTATATAAAGGTTGGTAATATTTAAAAGCAACTGTAAAATATTATTAGAGAAATTTAATGAAAAACCTTCCAACACGATGGTTAATTTTAAGTTGTAATATTCTCCCTGTGTTAATGTTTAGATTATATCCAGAGTGTTTCGGCTAGTCCAGAAAACAAAGGTTTTTACCTCGCAATTTTTTCTGAAATGATCGATTTACTTAAAAATTTAACCCTACAGGAAATACGTGAAAAAAAATTCCATTATCTCACACGTTAGGTGTGAGAGACCTATGGGTAACAAATTTTAATTAACAATTAGGGTACTGGAATCAGTTTTGGACACGGAACCAGTGATATACACTCAACAAATTAATGCATATTATCAAGCAACCTGTTATTCAATTGCCTTCACAAACACGGAAAACCTTTAATAGAAATCTGTAATCTTTGTTCTGTGTGCAACGGCCAAATGAACAGAATTTGCCACATGTCAATTTTGGTTCCAAGGCAGTCGTATTATTAACGTTGGTTATAAGAAAGTAAATCAGTTTCTTAACTGTACAAACTTAAAAATTTGTATTTTATTAAGTTTACTTAAGTGAATCAATAGTAAAGGTATGTAGTTTAAAGTGTGATTATTGTTTTTAGTGCATTTTTGTCGTTAAATAAATTTACTTTGGGTATCCAGTACTTGATCTACAATTAAACGTATGTTCCTAAAATGGACAGGGAGTCCATTTAAGGGCACATACGTTTTTATTTGAAATTACTGGTAAATACATAGAAATCAAAAAATGCTATCTTTTGCTATAAACAGAAAGGCTATATGTTGAGGAGATCCAGTATTGAACATGACCATTAAATGAGTGTCCAATAATGGATATGAAAATTTCCATTATTGGTGTCGAGAAATAATTTTGTTTTTTATTTTATTTTATTTTTATTTATTTTTATTTATTCTATCAAATGACAGAAGCTCTTTTGGCAGCTAAAATGGGTATGATAGTTGCAACTACAAGTAAGAGATTTGTCTGCAACTCTCAAGAGAGTTGCAACTACAAGTAAGAATAAGTCCTGAGGTATACAACATGGGCCTTCAAAAGTTCTAACTGCAGATGAAGAAGATCGTATTGTTAAGTGGATTATGGATATTGCAAGAGCTGGGTTTCCTGTAACAAAACAATGCTTAAGTCATTTCTGAACAGACATCCCAATATATCGTTGAAGACGTCAGAGAAACTTACCGGTTATCGTGGCTAATTAACAGAAATAGATATACGCAATTGGATTTAAGAAGTTTCAAATTATTTTAAAGATAATGGCTATTGTAAAATTTTGGAACATACACATCGAATTTTTAATGCTGATAAAACAGCTATTTCATTGTCCCTAAAACTGGGAAAGTTTTGACTACTAAAGGAATTAAAAATATCTACAGTGTATTAAAAACATCAGAAAAAGAAAATGTCACTGTTTTACTTACGCTATCAGCATCTGGATAAATTTGTCCTCCTAGGGTAGTATATCCATATAAGAGGGTACCTTCAGATATTGTTATTTACCAAATTTCCAAAATCTTGGGACTGGGCAAACCGGCGAATGGGTGGATGACAGGAGAGGTATTTTATGAATACATGGCGAATATATTTAAGCCATGGTTAACAGAAAACAATATAGAACGATCTGTTATCTCAGTATTTTTTGCGTAAAAAACAAATAATTTTAGTTGCATTTTATCCAAATGCAACGCATGTATTACAACCTCTGGATGTTTATGTTTTTTACCCATTGAAATGTCAATGGAAATTGCATGTCAGAAAATGGTTGACAGAAAACGACAACCAGCAGTTAATAAGACATCACGTGGCTGCATTCCTAGAAAATATTCTTAATGAATCTATTTCTCCAGATATTATTAAAAATGGATTTCGCGTTTGTGGCCTCTTTCTTTTTAATACCAATAATGTGGATTATTCAAAGACAGCTAATGATATAAAAATATGTTTAAACATTTTAGAAAGTAACATTAGTCCTAAAATACTGAATAGTATGAAAGCACAAAACTCTAAAGAGGCATGGAATGGGGAAGAGTCAACATTGGATTTATACAATGTTTGGAAAAAGATACGGTACATGGTTTCAATTCATGAGCCAAATGAGAACGAGAATCTGTCACTTGAGAATTTTAATGAAAACAATGAAACACCGCAAGATGAAGACGATATTCTAGAAATGCTTCTAACTAATCATGAACACGAAATTTCTGAAATTGTAGTGGAATTTGTCAAAAAATCAAATACTGAACGTTTTGACATCAACGCAATGAATATTCAACGGACTCCAGATATGACTCAGACATCATCAAAAGCTAGTGGTTCAGATGAAATAAGAATGTACTACCAACCACCTCATCAGGAGGGGAATAATCAACAGTTTAAAGAGATATTTGTTAAAACAAATAGTACAACTGGAAATCACGCTCTGTCATTAAATCACACTATTGGTTAAATGAGCAACAAAAAAAGAAAACCTGTAGAAAGAAAAAGAACAACTGAAAGAAAGCAGAAAGTGAGCTCGAGAAGATATACAAAGGTAAACAATTGAAAAAGAAGAAAATTTTTTAAAAAACGCAGAAAAGGAAAATCTGCCTGGAATTTAAAAAGAAGAGTCGGAAAATCATTAGTTGAAAGTGCTTCAAATGTAATACAGCCTGGAAGGACCAACATTTCATCTAAAAAAAGGCAAAACGGCTTAATTATGCGCGTTGTGAAAATAAGGTACACAAAATTTGTGTCCCTTCCAAGTACATTGATAGTTTAGAACTTGCTTTAGACTCCAAAATTGAAGATGACTTTGTATGTGAAAAGTGTAAAATTACTGTGGATATTAGTGATACAGCTGAGAGTTCAGAAGGCTGATGTGAAAAGTGTAAAATTACTGTGGATAGTAGTGATATAGCTCAGAGTTCAGAAATCTAAGAGGACTAGTTAATTATACTTGATACTTAGATTCACTTATTTACTTATATCAGAATAGTTAAAATAAAATTGCAGATACATTTTGGAGTATATTAATCAATTATTTTATTTCTTTAAATTATGTTGGTGGCAATTTAATTAAAGCTATATATATATATATATATATATATATATATATATATATATATATATATATATATATATATATATATATATATATATATATATTTGTATATATATATATATATACACATCTATAAAAATGTTGTCCATAACTGGGTACACAACTATCCAAATATAATATCGATTGAAAATATCGATGTCCAATATTAAAGAAAAAACATTAGTTAATAACAAATACATTTTCATATCTGGTTGTTTTTTATTTTGGTAAACTGAACTACTGTAATGATTAAAGGCAGTCTGAGCAACAAGCAGTATGTAAAGTTTATAAAATATTTTATTATTAATAATTACTAGTAGAAAAAGATGTGTCCAAGATTGGTTCCATTACTTTTAGTAGTTTAATATTATAATATATCAGAAATACATCACTACATTAAATATTCCTTACTACAGTGGGTTTATACTGGAAACTTAAAATGCTAAAATCACAAGGTTTCGATAGAATTAGTAAGTCAATAGGTTTTAACTACATTTTTTACAATATTATCTACTTTTTCAATTTTTGCAAAATGCACAGTTCTTCCTCTTAGTGGTTGAGGGCTCAGGGTTATTCTCTTCTATTGGTTCCATTCCAGCAAATTTTCTTGCATCATTTCGGGTTTGGCGTAACAAATTCATGTTTCTCGCTCTTTCCATCAAAGGGTTTTTCATTAACTGCAATGTTAACTGTTTTAAAAAATGTCGTCTAGAGAGAGTACTATTTTTGTTTGAATTATAGAGTATAAAATCATTTACACCAGGTACATTCAGTATTTGATAAAATATGACCATAGGCCAGCGTCGGGTATTTCTTGCACAATTATATTCACCATATATTTGATCGGCAGAATTTACACCTCGTCTGGTCACATTATAGAATGATATCATCTAAGGTTTCTTTAGTTCAGCTGTTTGTTCATCTAATTCCAAAAATTCCGGTAGTATCTGTTTCTTATATCTCCGTACAGTTTCAACAACTGTTTACTTATAATCTTTATGCATCTTTTTTATTTCAATTTCATTAAACAAATTATCTATCGTAACATTTTTTCTGGAATTAAAAATAGGCTTACACAATAGTTCTACAACATCGTCAGTTTTGTTACCAATTTTATATGGACCCTCCGGCCGAAGCTTTGCTTTAGATTGACGGTGATCTGGCGTTTACTAAAGCAAAAACTTTGATACTATATTTTGCACTGGCCGCGAAAGGCCCACAACATTTCATCCAGTGTCACATACTCACCAGCGCTAGATGATATTTGACAACTATTACTGAACAGTTCAAATATGTCTCTAAAAGCAGTGATATTGTCTACTTGTTTTATTTCTTCTCTTGTGGTTACATCATCCAGTCTTATGCATTTCAGAAGAAAACGAAAATTATTTATGCCCATCGCGGCCGGAAATATAGAATTACCACTTCCATCAGTGGTCCAAACTTCGGCCATGTTTTAAGATTTAATCTGTTGCCGTGTGATGCACCTGCTAGATATAGGATTCCGATAACAGCTTTAATTTTATTCAAAGTCGTTGGTTTCTTTCTGTAATCAGAAACTTCGGTATTTGTTACATTGCTTATGTAAATATTTGTATTATGTACAATGCGAGATAACATATCTTCGCTTTTTAGTTTCAACCAGAATTCTAAGGGTGTTTTTGAATTTCTGGCATAGATCTTCACTCCAGGGATCTGAGTTATTATATTTTCTTGCCTAGTGCAAACGTTTTTACAAGGACATTTTCTTTTCCCTTTTGTGTTATCTTTTCCACGAAAACAAAAAGGAAAACTCTCACCTGGTTGGCTGTCTTTATTTTATACATACGCTTCACCTTCAATGTCCTCTTCTGAGTCTGTGTTATGATCACTGACTTCAAAATAATCAGGATCTGCCACCGAGTCATTATCATCGTCATATAGCTTTTGTAGTGATTGTACTTCTTTCTCGTAATTATTTAGTTTAACCTAAATAATAATATAAAATTATAGCCTCAATTTGATACAACAACTATAACGTCACCTTTAGTAATTTTAAATTATTAAAATTAACAAAATGGCAATTATTTTCTTACGACAGAAGAACAGAAAATACGTGGTACTTTATTTGTCAAACAAGTAATGCGAATGAATATGTTAGGTCTCTCAAGCCCACAGCACCTCCTATTGTAACGAGTCCGTCACTTCAATAATTCTTTATTCACTTTAAATAAAAATTTTAAATCCATATCCTCTTAATAATTTTCTAAATTTTTAAATTCCAAGTTGGTATTGAACAGCGACACCCAGCGTCCTTGTTTGCAACTATGGTTTAGCTAGCTCAAAACCCGTGCCCATTGCGCACTTCTGCTTCGACGTTCGTGAAAGACACTTGAGTTCAAAGGTAGGGGATAGAGGTGGCTTAAAAGGTTTTTTTTGGAATTTTAATGTTTTTTATGAAGAAGTAGCAGAAAGTTTTAGTTTGGGGTTTTTTTAAGTGTTCTGGTTGGTTTATAGCCATTTTGAGATCCTATAACTGACAACTATATAATATAATTTTTTTTTTGACGTTTCAAACTTCACTATCTTTTTCGTCAATGAACTTTTCCTATGTGGGATAAATCTTTCGTAACACTGCTTCCTCTTTTATAGTTATTCGCCTCGAATAACTGGACTATCGGGAATCGATTGAAGCCAACGAGGTGGATCAGTTCCATGGTATGGAGCTAGTCTCTCGATATGAACTACCTTGGGTTTACTTCTAGCTGAAAACTGGATGCGATAGATTAGATCATTTATTTTCTGCAGGACGGTGTATGAGCCTTCCCAGTTTCGTTGAAGTTTCGGACAAAGTCCTTTCTTACGTGTGGGATTGTATAACCATACTGGGTCACCTCTTGCAAAAGTTGTACCAGTAGCATGTATGTCGAGCCTGGCCTTGGCTTTATCACTTTGAAGCTTCAAACTTTTACGAGCAAATTCGTAGACTTTTTCTAATTTTTCTTTCAAATTTTCAATGTAGGTCGAGAATGAACGTTCTTCTTCGTAGGGGAGCAATCTTCCGAAAATAAGATCTTGAGGAAGCTTCATTTCTCTTCCGGTGATCATCATTGATGGAGAATAACCAGTTGCCATGTTCGTAACTTCTATAGGCTAACAGGAATAGAGGAATTAAACTATCCCAATCTTTTTGATTATCAGAGACAAACATTGAAAGGTATTGACAAACAGTTCTATTATGTCTTTCGACCATTCCGTCTGATTGAGGATGGAGTGGCGTAGTGCGAGTTTTTGATTAGAATGTAACTCTAAAGGAACTCCATGTCTTGATACGACGTGTGTTATAAATGCTTCTGATACTGTAGTCGCTTCTTGATTAGGAAGGGGTACAATTTTAGGCCATTTTGAAAAATAATCCATTGCTACCATGAAGTACTTGTTTCCTCTCTCTGTCATCGAAAGTGGACCAAGAATATCCACTGCAAGTCGTTCAAAAGGCTCTCCGGAAAGATATTGTGCCATTTTACCACGACTTCTTGTTCTAGGACCTTTTTTACCATTACATAAATCGCATTTCCTACACCAATCTTCTACATCTCGGCGACAATTGATCCAGTAAAATCTGTTTCGAACTCTGGCCAGTGTTCTTTTGACTCCAAAATGTCCTCCGAAAAGGCTGCTATAAAGTTCTTGCAACACACTTTTAATGTGTGATTTCTGCAGTACCACTTGTTGAACTATACGTACTCCATCGGGACTTTCCCACTTCCGATATAATAGACCATTGGAAAGATACAGAGATTCCCATTGAGCCCAGTACGCTTTTATAGTTCCACTGTATTTGGTTATTTCCTGCAAAATAGGTCTTAGTCCATTTTTAAGCCATTCTCGTATGACTTTTAAGTCATTATCTTTCTTTTGACTCTTTTTAAGGTTTTCCAGGGAAGTCTAATCATTATCTTCTTCTTGTATAACTGTGATTACCTGGAGACTTACTTCTTCAGTTATGTTCTCTTTATCTTCAAGTCTTTTACAGTACTGGCATTGTCGTTCCAAACAGGGTCGCCTAGGAAGAATATCGGCATTGTTATGGAGACGCCCTTTTCTATGTACTACGTCAAAGTTATACTGTTGGAGTCTCTCTAACCACCGAGCCACTTGTCCCTCTGGCTTCTTAAAATTCATTAGCCTCTGTAAAGCGCTATGGTCAGTTCTAACTATAAAATTTCTGTTATAAAGAAAAGTATGAAAATTTTCTAGGGCTTTTATAATAGCTAGGAGCTCTTTTCTGGTAACACAATAATTCTTTTCAGCCTTTCCCATTGTTTTACTAAAATATGCAATAACTTTTTCTTCGCCTTCCTGTTCTTGTGATAATACTGCGCCAATACCATGCTGAGATGCGTCACAATCCAACAGAAATTTACCATCTTCTCGTGGATATGCTAGAATTGGTGCTGTTGTAAGTCGTTTTTTTAAATCTATGAAAGCATTTTGACAATCCGGTGTCCAGTCAAATTCAATGTTGTTTTCGGTTAGTCGATAAAGGGGCTTAGCTATGCGGCCAAAATCTTTAATAAATTTTCGGTAATATGAACAGAGTCCAAGAAAACTTCTAATTTCCTTTTTATTTCCTGGTTTAGGCCAATCTTTAATAACTGAAATCTTCTCTGGATTAGTTTTAATTCCTTCTACTGGAACGATATGTCCTAAATAGTATGCCTCTCTTTGAAATAGTGAACATTTCTTATAGTAATATAAGAAATGATATAATGATATAATGATTATGTCCAAACGTTTTGGACATAATCATTATATCATCAAGATATACTAGACACGTTTTCCAGGTAAGTCCTCTTAAAACCATCTCCATTAGACGTTCAAACGTAGCTGGAGCATTACACAGACCAAATGGTAGAACCAGAAACCTGTAGAAACCACGGCCAGTTGAAAAAGCAGTTTTGTCTCGATCATCCGGATGTACTTCTACTTGCCAGTAGCTACTTTTTAAATCTAGGGTAGAAAACCATTTAGCACCTGATAGAGTGTTTAGTGTATCATCTATTCGTGGCAACGGATAACTGTCTTTTTGTGTAACCTGGTTTAATCTTCTGTAGTCTACACAAAAGCGAGTAGATCCATCTTTCTTAGTTACTAAGACTACTGGTGAACACCAGGGGCCCGAAGCTTCTTCGATAATATCAGCATTTATCATGTATTGTATTATGTTTTCAACTTCCTTTTGTCTAGCAAATGGCAATCTCCGTGGCGCTGAATTGGTCTTGCATCTCCAGTATAAATTCTATGTTGAACTAAACTAGTACGCCCTGTAGATTTCTCGGATTCAAAAATGTCGTAGTTTTCATTAATAAATTCGTTAATTTTGTTTAATTCTTTAGTTGTTAAGTGGTCAACATTTTTGATTAGTTGTTTCACTAGGCTAGCTTCAACTGGGTTACTGGAAGCTGTATTTTTTTAAATATTTTTCGCACTTGCTTATTTTTTCTATTGGTGTACAGAATGCTATTTGTTGTTCTTTCTTTAATTTAAAAGGCTTTTTAGACAAATTAGCAACCCTTACTGGAATCATCTCATCTACATTGATAAGACATCTAGCTATCAAAATTCCATCACTAACTAGTTCATCGCTTTCCACAACGCCAAAATGTAGACCTTCAGGTTTTTGACTCTGTCTCGCCAGGATGATACTTTCAGAATTTTGAGGAATTTCGGAATTCTCGCTCACTATAACTCTTACTTGAGGTACCAATTCTTTCAAATTTAGGACAATTTCTTCATTTTCAATTAACATTTTATTTTGAAGATCTATGATAAATTTGCTCTGCATAATATCCATCCCAAGAACGCATTCGTCTTTAATATCGGCTACAAGGAAAATGTGTTTTATCAAGGTGTTACCAATCTGTATGGTTGCCATTATCTCTCCATGAATTGGAATAGTGTGGCCTGAAGCTGTTTCAAGAACCAAGTTTGTTTTAGTGGGTTGTAGTTTCTCATTCAGAAATCCGGTTCGAATAAAGGATCTGATTGCACCGGTATCAATAATAAAGATGCATTTTTGATTCTCAACGTAGCCCTTAAGTAATAAATTCTGTTCATTTTTATGTAAAGTATAAGTGTGAATTTGGGGGCTTTTATTAGATACAGCCAACGCCCGCCCCTTAGTGTCGACTTTTATTCGTTTCCCTGGCTATTGTTTGCGTATCTGTGGTCAGTTGTGGGAGATCGATTTCTTAGAGATCTATCTCTACTAGTATTTCTGATAGGACTATGTGATGGGCTTCTGGATGTCGATCTAGGCGACCTACTAGCCTCATTCTTTGAATGTTCTCTCCTTGTTTGGGATCGGCTTCTGCAATTGTTTTGAAACTGTCCTATTCTCCCGCAATTAAAACATCTTCTGTTTCCATTCCGAGGTCTCCTGGGCTGAGACTAGTGCTCCATTTAGCAATTTGTGATGTAATCGGAGAGCTTGTTGCATTTCAACATCCTGTAGTCCATCTATGAATGCCTGTATTCCAATTTGTTCCAAAAAATCTTTTGGTGCCTGAGGGTATGCCAAGTGCAATAATCTTTTAATGTCGGCTTCAAATTTTTGCAGGCTTTCGTTATGTTTTTAATATCGAATTTTTAGCTGACTTTGGAAAACCTGCTTTAGATGCTGTTGGCCATATTTTGTCTCTAAAGCTTTAACGAGAGAGGTATAACTGGGTGCATCTTGGGGAAGGAATTGCAAAACGGTTGCTGCCTGTCCTCGAAGCGACACCACCAAAGAAGCTGCCATTTCTTTTTCATTCCAGCCATTTGCTCTAGCTGCAGCTTCAAATTGAAAACAATAAGTTTCCCATGCTGTCTGACCATCGAATGTGGGTGGTTTTAAAAATTTACTAGTTCTAATTGTACCTGGTTTAATTATGGAAGGTGATGAAGCTGTTTGTTTAGATTCGACGTTAGTTACTGAAACATTAGGTAAAGAAGCTTGTGTATTAATCTTTTTTCTAACTCAACTATTTGTATTTATAAATTAGATTTTAAATCATTTTGTTGTTGTTCTATTTTATTTTCAAAATTGTTTTGTTTTTCTTCTAACTTATCTATTCTACTAGTGATTTGACTTATCTCTAACTGAAAATTTTCGTGAATTTTGGATAAACCATCAATGATTTCTACCTCTATTTTTTACGCCTCTCTTTCTCCGCTTCCACTTCTTGCCTACGCTTCTCATTTTCCGCTTTCTCTTCTTGTCTACGCTTCTCTTCATCTTCTTTCATTTTTAAAAACCATGCAGGGGGTCCGGACGTATCCATTTCTTTGTCAAACTCAGTGGATCTTGTATTTACCATTAACAACTGCTAAATATTTTTTTATCCCACCGCTGTCACCAACGTTACACTTCTTGAAAATTAACTTTATTCAACACCAACAATATGACAATACCATATAACTAACTGACAACTATATAATATAATTTTTTTTTGACGTTTTAAACTTCACTATCTTTTTCGTCAATGGACTTTTCCTATGTGGGATAAATCTTTCGTAACAGTATTGTCATTTTTCAGTTGATTCGATATATTTATCAGAACTGTTTTCCATCATTTCATTAAGAAATATTCAACATCTAAATCGAAAGTGTTATTGATGTAAAATCATATGTATTTTAATTTTACTTCCCGGCCTTAAAAAATACATAATTATTTATCGTTAAAACAATCTATTATCTATTAAGAGCATCGATAAAAATATTCTGTCTTGTACCGTTCTTTATATCATAAAATATTTTATTATAAATGACATGCTTTTCGTTAAAATTGTCGATATAATTAATCCATTTTACTTAAAATATTGTCAAACCATGCGAAGGTCACATAATTTACAAAACCATTAAGTTTTTGCTTTCATACTTCATAAGTAACCTTTATAAAACCTTTCAAGGTTTATAAACCTTGTGTTTTTCCCTACTCTGTATCAAGAGTAAGAAAGAACTCTAACAAATGTTTTCTTAGCCTACCTTTGGGGTCAAGCAGAAGTCAGGGGAAAAATTCTGTAGTTTGTTTTTTTTTTATTTTGGTTTTAAAAAGGGAAGAAATATAAGTTTGGATTTACACAATTGTCCGTCACCCATAGCTGTTCCTTTAGAGGTCCAGACCTCTGTGAAACTATTCCCGGACAACTTCAGGGAACCAGTCGGAACGATCTCCCCCATTTAGAGTGTGAAACACTATTTATTTGTATTAAGTCTTATTCACCACTTTTAATCATTTTTTGTGTAATATTTTTTTGTATATTTAACTTCTACTATTTCATTTAATAATAAGAACCGTCATTTTTTTTAAATAATTTACTAAATAACATTTAAGGACTAATTGTCAACTACAGGTAGAGGTTTTTAAGTCCTTCCTTTCAACTCTGTTGTACGGTTTTATGTGTACACATTTAATCAGAGAGTTATTAATTGTTATTGTATTATTATATATTTAAACCTTTGGACATCTATCCCTTTAGGATAGTGTCGCATGTAGGATCGAACGCATACGATTATGTATATATACTTTAGGCATTAGGACTTTTAATTATTGCAGGAAATCTTGGAATTGAGTAATTTATCAGATTGAGTTAGCCCCAGAAACAATTTAGGAAGGTTAAATGTTTTTCTTATCTCAGAGTCTTAATATTCAGTTAAAGGCTATGTAGTGTAAACACCTAAATCTATACTTTTAAACTTTATAATTGATACCCCACAGAACACAAGCATTGACACAAGATTTAAATGTTTGACAGAAAATAGAACTGGCAACAACGCAACGGTAAATAAGAATAGAATCAATGAAAAATGCAAAAAAAAAACAGTAAAACGGCATAGAGTTAATACTACTTTTGTATATAAACCCATTTAAAATTAGACGTTGAGCTATATATTAAGAAATTTGTAGCAAAAGCGGAGTGCCCACACCTACTCACCGCATTGTTATGGCCTTAGGGGCCGCCAAATTTAAAAATTAAATTTTTAACGTATTATGTCATTTACTGGCAGCAATCTACCCATTAGTAATAATATCAAGTCCTGTAATTGTTATTACCATGGTTTAAATATTGATATTAAATATTTTTTTCGATAATTTTAAGTTATTTTTCGTAAATTTATATGAAGTTAGTACTATATTTAAAACAAACTTAGTACTATATTTAAAAAAAAAATCACCGGGAGTTAGCCTTTTCCCAATCCATAGAAAGACGACATAAACTTGACTTAATCGTTTTGATTGAATTCGTAATTTAATAATGACGCATGTCTATGAGGTTTACTTAATTCTGAAAGTCTAATTGTCAACACCTAATGTCAATAAAGCATTCTTGTCAAAATAATTTAACCCAATACATTATCCCAAATTTCATGTCATCCAAAAAGTAAATAATGCGTTTAGTTACGAAGCATAATGAAATGGTACATTTAGAGATTTTATATATGGAAAAGAAGCATGAAAGATGGGTCCTCGATTTCCTTGTATAAGTATTTATTATCTGTAAAAGAAGGAAATCTTTCTAGTCATGTATTATATCAAAATCCTTTGGTTTCTAACTGTAATAATAAAAAAATTAAAAAGAAATATAAAAGTGATACAAAATATAAAAACAAAGGTGTTCAAGTATCAGAACAATCTTACAAAACCAGGATTTTACAGAGACCTGCTGAAACATCTAAAACTATCTTAGCAGAAAAAATAAATATTCAAGACAGTAACAGTAATTTTAAAAACCGTAATAATCAAGTCGCAGATTACAGTGTAATTTTAAGTAATGAATTGTCATCAACTTTGAATACATATAATCATTTTTATAAAGAAATAAAAAACGAACTAAGAAAGTATAAAAAGGAAAAAAGAAAAGATCCAGTTATTCCCTTACGTAACTACGAGTGCTATTTTTGGAATACTGATCAAGACTACGGAATCTTTAAAGACAAAAAAGATGATGATGAACTTTATACCAGTGAGAAATATGTAACTGATATACGCAAAGTTAAAAAGTATCGTTTAGAAAATTCAAAGTTAAGAAAAATTAATCCTACTGATAGTAAACTTGTAATCCTTGGCGATATTCCTGAGTCACATTTTAGGTCAACCATAAAGAGGAGTTCAAATGTAAAACCGATTCTTAAAAATATTTCTTCGGAGACATTAATATACAAAGAAGAACCGTTAGAGGAATCTAGTGACGTAACTAGTTTGGAATATGAACTATCTAAAAGAAAACCATCCCCTAGGATTTTCGTAGGACCTGTTGAAGAAAAAACGTCCTTTGAAAATGAATTGACTTTTTTAAAAAAGTATTATGACTATATATTACGGTTTACACTTTTAAAACAAAGAAGTATTCTATCAATCGAAGATGAGACAAAAGAAGCAAGCATTCCATCGATCAAAGAAGAATCAAAGGAAGCTAGCATTTCTTTAATAGAAGATGATATAAAGGAGGTTAGCATTCCATCGCTCAAAGATGAGACAAAGGAGATAAGCGTTCCATCGCTCAAAGATGAGATAAAGGAAATAAGCATTCCATCGCTCAAAGATGAGACAAAGGAGATTAGCATTCCATCAATTAAATATGAAGAAAAGAAAGCAATCGTCGGGCAGAGATGCACATATTGTAAAAATAAATTGGCAGAAATAAAAAAAGTTGAAGAAACTAGAGTATTCACACTTAAAAAAGGAGAGGAATTTAAAATAAAGAAATCTGTTTGTAGATCAACTTGTAAGTTACCTAGTAGGTCACCTCTATGTGCTGGTCCCAGCTTCTTGGTTTCTTCAAGAGAAAAAACTTCTGAAAAGTATGTAAATTCAAAGGATTTAAATCGGCGTTCAGAAAATCGGCAGTTGCCTCAAAAGAAACAAGTTTGTAGTAAATGTCACAGTCTAACCGTTGAACACTCTAAAGAAACGCAAATTTCAACTTTAACTCGCAGTACAAAACATTTTGAAAATGTTGTCGTTAATCGCGTAAGCAATCAAACTGTTATTATTTTGTATCCCAATAAAAGTAGTAAAAAATCTTGTTTGGTTTTGCTTTTATTTTCTATCCAACAGACGTTGTTCTATCTTAGCTATGAATATTAAATGGAACTAATAGGTTTAGTTCTTCGCCATCAAAGTAGGTGGCACCACTGTGCTGGCACAGACTTAGTTAGACTTTTTGGTTTGAATTGGAATCAGCTCGAACGGCTGACGAAATAGAGATACTGAAATATCGTTCTATTGATTCCAATTTAGACGTGAAAAGCTTTACTAATATGTGCTCCATCCAATGCAATAATATAAGGCTTTTATTTTATCAGAGCAATAGCAAGCTTTTGCTAAAAGCGACAAATATTTGCCTATATATATACACACACTCAAAAATGTTTTGCATAATGTAATATTTTCAAAATTATCCGCCTAATCTGGTAAAATCTATTTTTTTTAACAAAATACTTTATTATATATATATAAAATTGTATGTTTTGAAAAAAACAATAAACAAAATTTAGAGGATTAACAATTTATTATCATTATTTATAATATGTATTATAAATATATTTTTTTAAATTTGTACAGATATAGGAACTAATACTTAATATACCGTATTTCCACCTCTTGTATCAATTCAAGACTGAATGCGATGTCCCATGCTTCTTATAAGTGTATTAATGTAGTTCTGGTCCATGGTACCCCATTCTTCAATCGCTGCTATTCTAAGGTCTTGTAGTGTCCTTGGGGGTGGCTGCCGAGACTGAATTTTTCTTTTGAGCATATCCCATCCGTGCTCAATGGGATTGAGGTCAGGTGAGCAAGGTGGACATTGTAATCTGACGATATCTTCTGTCTCTAAAAAATCTGCCACGTCTCATACGATGGGGAGGCGCATTGTCGTCCATAAAAATAAATTCTGGACCAACAGCTCCTCGCCACAAGCGTACAACAGGCCTAAGAATGGTATCAATATAAATTTGTCCATTCATGTTACCAACAATAGGAATTAAAGGAGTTTTATTATTTAGCATGATGCAGCCCCAAAACATTATGGAGCCACCTTGATATGGGACTCTTTGGACAGCTTGGTTAAGTCTATCCTGTCGATTTGGGTTCCTCCAAATCCTAATTCGGCGATTATCCGACAAAAGGCTAATTTTGGTTTCATCAGAAAATAACACGTTTCCCCATTTGTTGTCATGCCATTGTAAATGTTCATTGCACCATTCCAGTCGAGTCCTTTTCTGCTCTAAGGTAAGCTTTGGTACAAACAATGGTCTTCTTGTAAATAAATTCGCCAAATGTAACCTGTTTCTAATAGTCTGATCGCAAATTACAATATTATGAGCTTGCTGGAGCTCTCTTCTAATAGCTGGGGCAGTCATAGTGGGGTTTCTCCGGGCAGTTAACGTTAAAAAGCGTTCTTGGACATTGGTAGTAATTCTGGATCTTCCGCTTTTTGGACGATCGCTAACAGAATTCGTCTCTCGATATTTTTTCACAATCCGAGACACATCACTCTGATTCACTCCAACCCGGACAGCAACGTCGACTTGTGTGTGGCCTTCTTCAATCAAAGTAACGATTCTAGCTCTGTTGAACTCAGATATCACTTGTCTATTCATATTGTTTACTACAAAGTGAATAAAACGCAAACCAATTTTTACAAATATCGGTTTTCGAAAACTGATGAACACAATATGAATACTGAGAATCTTTTCGACGATTAAGAAACAAAAAACAAGCAATAAAATACATTATTTTAGTAGACAAAAAGAAAACAGCGCAAAAAATTTCAAATGAGAAACGTTCAGTGGCGTTACAGATAATATGCAAAACATTTTTGAGTGTGTATATATATATATATATATATATATATACAGATATATATATATATATATATATATATATATATATATACAGATATATATATATATATATATATTATATACAGATATATATATATATATATATATATATATATATATATATATATATATACAGATATATTAATATATTATATACAGAATTGACTATTGATTGATGATATAAATTGATTATATATATATATATATATATATATATATATATAAATTTAGAACTAGTGCAGCTTGAGCAATTAGTTCGTTGTATCCAACAAGGCATAACTCAACAACAAGAGGTTGCTATGAGGCTAAATGTGTCGCAAAGTGTGATAAGTCGGGCATGGAATCGGTATGTAGCAACTGGATCTGCAACATACAGGCATGGAGGATCTATAACTCGTCGGCAAGACCGTTTTGTAGTTCTGACGGCAAGAAGAAAGCCAACATTCACGGCTTTCAGAATTAACAGTATCTTCAGGCATGCTACTGGACGAGCGATTTCCAGTAAAACTGTCAAAAGACGGTTACATGCATCCAATTTAAGAGCTAGACGGCGCGCTACCCATCCACGACTAACTAGGGAGCAGCGTGCATGCAGATATCGCTGGCCGATGGAACACTATCAGTGGAATTTCGAAAAAATGTTTTTATTAACTCCATTGAGTACAACAATCTGCCCATTGGGCATTAAGCATTTGGTATGGTAAAAAATGCAGACATGTAGAGAGTTACTCCAGTGAGTAACCTCTTTACTCGATAGCCGAATATTAATGTGGAGGGAAAGAGGACAGCGTTACAATGAAAATCTGTTGAGTCCCAACCACTCTTTTTGGAGGTGGATCCCTTTGCATGTGGGGATGCATATGTTTTGACGGTCGCACGGACTTAGTCGTCTTAATTAATGAGACAATTATTGCTACACGATATCGAGACAGAGTCATATTACCAATTAATAGTTGTTCCATTTTTTGGTGCAATAGGCGAACAATTTGTTCTGATTGATGATAATGTTCGCCCTCACCGTGCGAGAATTGTCAACGAGTGTATAGAAACTCATGGCAGTATGGAGTGGCCACCTTGTTCACCTGATATGAATTGCGTTGAACATGTTTGGGTCGAAATGTCTAGGCAACAAAACAAGCTCCTTCAACCGTCCCAAACTTTAGATCAGTTGGCCAATACATTACGTGCGAAATGGGAACGTATACCGCAGCAGTTCATCAATAATTTAATAAGAGGTCTTCCAAATAGAGTTAGAGCACTAGGGCGACACAGAGGTGGACCCACACACTAATAATTTTTCTTTTCGGGATATTAGAAATTGAGCAATAATAGAAATTTTAGGTTGTTAATTTTACAATTTTTGTTTATTTTCTATTTTTTTTTCTTAAAGAATTTCTTTCTTTCTGTTCATCTGTCTGAAAATACGAAGTAAAAACAAATCTTTATTTATATCACTCCATTTTTCTATTTTAAATTATGAACAAAAAATAAAATACACATTTTCATAATATCCACTTCAATTGTTGAGAAGTGTATAGAAGTTTATTCTATTTCCGTAAATTTAACAAAACAGTACTTTTTGAAAGTGGATATAAAATAATTCGCATCACAAGCGACTTTCAAAAATTTAAGCAGATTACGTATTTAGTACAGATTTAGTGCTTAGTAATCCACTTACAGCTTCGCTGTCGTTCCTAGACCGGTCGAATTTCAAACATGAGTGTAAATTACAGTTTTCTCTTAAATAAATAGACATTCTAACTACGGCAAATTGACACTACCATTTAGGGCGTGAGCTCTTGAATTTTCCATTTACAAAATACAATTACACGACACGAAACTCAATTAGCTGATTGTAGCTGCTGCGAAAAATCAGCCGTGGATTTAATTGGTAGAAAATTGATCTAGTTATACATCCCTTTATATTTCTGATGACAAACTTGCTTGACTTTTATAAATAAAAACTAAGGTCTGGAATTAAAGAAGGAGATTCTATATTATTTACTTTTTGTAATTATATAATATATTATATAGGGTTATCAAATTTTGTAACAAAGTTCAATGTATATATGTATATATATATATATATATATATATATATATATATATATATATATATACAACACAGTTTATTAGGGTTGCAGTCAGAAAATTGGCCGGGATGTTAATGAAACACTCTTATGACTTTTTGTCTAGCTTTCGGAATGGTTTTATTCCTTTTTCAAGACACTGTAATAAGAAAATAAATGTAAATATTTATAAAATATCACAAATCTTCAGTGCAACTTACTAGTTGTTGAGACTATTTATAAAAGCATAGACACTCAACATTATTAACACACATATAAAATAGTGGACAAAATACATTTTAAAATTCTTTAAAATTTAGGTACAGATAGTAAAAATTTAGTTTGTCATCTTTACAATACAAATACAGGAATCCTCGAAATTAAATTCATGTTTCAACGTTAATGCATGTTCTGTCAATGCACATGCTTCCTGTATTTTGGCAAAAGAAAAGAACCATTCAAAACGTGTTTTCTTGGAAATGTGTTCCATAAAATCTAGTACATCTTGCATCAATAAAAAGTCAGACATAGATAAACTGAGCAACATTTATTGTTACTTACTGGAAAAACATCCAAAATAAAATTAATATCTACCTGTACCCACACAAATTACACTTATATGCATAACATGTTGCATACCATTTAGACAGGTTTAAAAATTAAAATCACCTAAGATGGGCCTATAGTATTTCTTAAAAAGAAATAAAATATTAAGTACACCTAATTACTTTTTAATCATAGGATTTTTTCTTTTTGTTCTCTTTGTGTCAGAGTTAAAACACACCAGTAAAAGATGACAAACTAAATTTTTACTATCTGTACCTAAATTTTAAAGAATTTTAAAATGTATTTTGTCCACTATTTTATATTTCATATGTGTGTTATTAATGTTGAGTGTCTATGCTTTTATAAATAATCTCAACGACTAGTAGGTTGCACTGAAGATTTGTGATATTTTATAAATATTAAATTTTTTTTTTTGTTATTACAGTGTCTTGAAAAAGGAATAAAACCATTCCGAAAGCTAGACAAAAAGTCATAAGAATGTTTCATTAACATCCCGGCCAATTTTCTGACTGCAAACCCAATAAACTGTGTTGTTTGTTTTTATTGACAGTCAGTAGTATCCAGTAATTCTAATATATATATATATATATATATATATATATATATATATATATATATATATATATATATATATATATATATATATATATATATATATATATATATATATATATATATATATATATATATATATATATATATATATATATCAGTGTCCTTCCTAATGCAATTTTGATATACCGATTGTACCAAGAAAAATTTGTATGAATTATCCAATTCTCTCCACAGCTCCGTGTCCCCTTTCAGAACAAATTTGATCTCCTTCGACTATCGACAACTTATTCACACGTTACTAATATGATGTAATATTTTTTAACCCAAAATTCTCAAATTTAATATATTATGAATGTTTCTCCCGTATAAAAGTATAAAATTTGTTCTATAAAAATGAAATGAAATCAAAAATAATTCCAACACTACTGTTTTAATTAAAAAGAATTTCAAACAATTAGAAATTCTAAAACAAAATGAAATTCTTAGGTAATTAAATGTTCAGACAGACCAGCAAATTGTAAAGAACAGTAACCAAATCTATTATACAACGCATTTATATATATATATATATATATATATATATATATATATATATATATATATATATATATATATATATATATACACTTGAGTGCAAAACAATCGACTCAAAAGCGATATTTGAGATTTCACCTTCTGTTTTAATGTAAGAAGTATGAAAGTAACAAGATGTAATGTGCAAACAATAACTTTATTATTGAACTTACAAAAACCGCTATTTCATTATTTGGAAGACGCATTATAAAAACAATATGCTATACGACCAGAGTTTCTCAAATATTCATCATTGGAACTATCCCAAGAAAGACGTAATGAACAGAGAAATCGTCGATTACGAAATGAATTTTTTTATTTTTCAATATCTGATATTACCCCCCCCCCCCTATTCCTAATTACACTTTCCAGTCGATTTCGCATTGATCGGATGACTTTTCTAATAAATTCTTGAGACATTGCTTCCCATTCATCATTAAGCGCAGCCCTCAATTCCATTAGGCTCCTTGGTGCATGATTTCTGTTTCGAACCCTTCGTTTAAGCTCATCCCAAACATACTCTATTGGATTTATGTCCGGGCTCAACGCAGGCCAATTTATTGTAGGTATACCGATGTCAGTCAAATAGGTGGTGGTGACTCGTGCGGTATGACATCGTGCATTATCATGCAATAAAATAAAGGCATCACCAATAAATCCCACGTATGAAACCACATTTCCTCCAAAATATCTCTGATGTAACAATCCGCCGTTAAACCTCCACCAGGCACGAAAACCAACTCGGTTTTCCCATCCATGGATTTGCCTGCCCAAAATATACAAGAACCGCCTCCATATGACACAATTTCTCGTATACAACATTGAGCAAATCGTTCTTCTGGCCTTCTATAGACTCGACGCCTCTTTTCGTTGCCATGTAGGCAGATCCTACTTTCGTCGGAGAATAATACCTGACTCCATTGATAGTCGTCCCAATCCAGATGTTCGCGAGCAAATTCTAGTCGCCTTTACTTCTGGTCTGCAGTTAGCTTGGGACTCGGAGCTGCCCTTTTTGGTGTCAGGTTGGCTGCTTTAAGTTTTCTTCTGACTGTCCAAACGCTAGTAACCACACCTCGGGCCTCTCTAAGCTCTTCTTTAAGATTAGCACCAGTCAAATGTCGATTTCTCAGAGATTTAGATACAAGAAATCGATCATCTCTCTCCGTTGTTGTTCGTTTACGGCCTCCTCCTTGTCGGCGGACATAATCACCAGTATCTTGGTACCGACGATATACTCGGGACACAGCAGATTGGCTTAAATTTAGTCGATTTGCCACGGCCCTCTGGCTCAGGCCTTCTCTCAATAATGCTACTGCTAGAGCTGCTTTGACAGATGTGGTATCCATTCGTTATGCAGTTGCGAACTTAATTGACTTATGTTTTAGTGCAATGAATCAAATTCTGACCCCCTCTCTACGTGTTGCATTATTTATTTGTAATACGTCACCCGATTTACCAAAAACCAAAACTTTTTTCAAACTCAATAATGAGGATAATAATTGTACAATAAATATTATTAAATTATTAAATTTACACCTTTTAGATTGAAACAGGAGACGTACTTTCGCAAAATAATTTTGAGTCGATTTTTTTGCACTCAAGTATATATATATATATATATATATATATATATATATATATATATATATATATATATATATATACAACTCATGGCATTGAGTTCATCTGCCAATATGCTTTGGCTAAGTTGAATTATCTTTTCCTTCAGTTCCTCCAAGTTGGTGGCTCGCTCGAACTCATGCCTGTACAATTTCGTTTTTAGCATCCTCCAAAAATAAATATCTAGAGGAGCTAAGACAGGTGAACGAGGGAGCAATTTTATTGTACCGTCTGTATTAATGACACGTTCAGCAAAAATAGTCTCTAACGACTTTTGCATTATGTGCAGGACAGCCGTCTTGTTGAAACCAAATTTCTTTGAAGTTAATTTGAAGACACTGAAGTGCAGGAAAAATTAAATTTTGTAGTAATTGGAGATATTTGACTGCGTTTACGTTGCCTTTAATGAAAAAAGGACCAATAATATGGTATCCCAAAATTTCAGTCCAAACATTCAACTTGGATACTGCGTACACACAGACACACTCAAATGCTTATTCTCCTGAGACCAATAACGTACAACGGATGGATTATGTTTCTTGTGAATTGTGAAGGAGGACTCATCTGTAAACAAAATATTTTTCAAAAAATTATTATTTGCATGGCATCTTTCCATCATAATTTCACAAAATTGCATCCGTTTAAATTGATTATCAGGAAATATTTCTTAAGTTGTCTGCACTTTATAATAATAATGGTAGTTGTTTCTTTTCATGGTCCAGTCGTCAGAGAGGTGGCCCCTAAAAATCATACGAACAAGCTGAATTTTGCAGAGAATATTAATTTTCATACCCCAAAAAAGATGCAAAAAAGTTTACCACTTTTACCTCCGGGCTTCCCCTTAAAACTCGCCTCGCAGGGAGGTAAAAACGCAAAAAAAAATTGATTTACCAAGAATCTGTACACCGTAGAAAAAAATGTTTCATATAAGAAATGTTACTGAGATAATTTCAAACAAAAATGTTTGAAAGTATTTATTATGAGAATGAACTGTTCTCTTAGAAACAACGTTTAAAGCGACCGTCGATTTTGCATGTCAGTTACGCGCGCGAAATCAATGTTAAATAAAATTTATATCAGGACTACGGTAAAAATTCGATAACTTTTTATTCAAGTGACCTATCGACAAAAATTAAGATGCGTTTTAAAGGTAAAGAGTTTAGCTTTAATATGCAGTTTTTGTATTTTGCCGCAAATAAACTCAGATTTTATCTTAGGTGTTAAATAAACGTGGCGCGATTTTTGCCATTTTTTATGATTCTCGTGAAATTAATAAAATCGATCACTCTCATTGACCAGTTATAGTAAAATTTTCATTTTTAGAGATCAATCTTTAAAACCAATGACACGAAATTTCAATTTTGAGTTGTGTTAACAAACATGAGGCATTTGAAATATGAATAAAAAATGCAGAATTTAATGTTTTACATTACAAACGATCAGATGTCACGGGAAATGCATTTAAGAAGACGGTTTTGGGTGTAGTTTATTGCAGAAGTTTTGTTATTTTGAAAAACCGACGTTTGTTGTGAGCAAGTTTAAATCCAGCGTTTTTTAAGCATATTTGAAATGCCTCACATTTGTGGCCAAAAGTTAAAACTAAAATTTTATGCTATAGTATATTTGAAAAATAAGCTGGAGTAAATTCTCAGAATACTAATCTTTGAACCTCGAAATACATAGGCGTGCACATTTTCTAACTAAAACGTAATCTTAAAAGAAAAGTTTGCGTTAAATTTATTTGGATATTTAGAACAAAGAAATTAATCCAATCCAATACTGGTTTAAAATAAAAAGGTACACATAAAATGAATAAAAATTTTATTAATTGTAACACATACAGTTAATATAAAATAATAAATTACACTGAAACTTAAAATACATACACAAAAACTGTAAGTTTTTATACATTCCTATTATAATTAATAATATTCTTAATACTAATAATATTGGAAATAAGAATGAAAATTATATTAGCAATAAAAAAATAAAAAATAAACAATGAAGTTGGCGGTAATTAGTTCAAATGTAAAATAAACTTCTGAGCTACAGTTTAAAGTTTAGCTTCCTCATATTCTGTTTCAGACAAAGTGTTATCTGGTTCGGGATGAATTATTATAGGTTCTAGACTGCTATCTGTTATATGATCACTTTCCCACATATTTTTCTCAATATCCATAACGTGATTAATACATTTTTGCCAATGTTCAGTCGTTACTTCGGATATTGATTTATGAAAAAGATTAGTAACATCTGACAACTTAAAAGTTGTATTATTTCGAGCAACGTTACCTTTAACTTCGGCCTATACTAATTCAATCGGATTTAGCTCGCAATGATACGGTGATAGGCGAAGTATTTCAATTCCTCGTTTTTTGGCTATCTCCTCAATGACATATTTTTTATAATTTTGTTTATTAATTTTAGCAAGCTCTAATAATTCTGCTTTTGTCATTGTATCATCAAAGATTAAATTCTTAGAAGTTAACCACATAACAATTTTATCTTTCCTCCATTGAGTAGTTGGTAAACGTTCAACTAATGTAAAGTGGTAACTTGCATTGTCCATCACATTAACTGAATTTTTAGGTATGAATTCAATCATCTGTTCGAAATATTTTTCAAACACGTCTCCGTTCATCTCTTCGTGATAATCACAGTTCTTTTTTGATTCAAACAAAAGTAAACCCTCCCCAAAAAATCCATTCATACTACCTAGATGGGTAACAATTAATCTTCGACCTTTACCTGTTGGTTCCTTGAAACCAGTTGAGTATCCTTTCAGAAATGCTTGTCGGCATGTTTTTATAGTTTTTTCTTTCCAAACTCTCCCAATATGCCCTTCATTAACCCACGTTTCGTCTAACTAATAAATGTTCTTACATTCTGTCCTCATTTTTTTTATTTTTCTGGGGTAGTCTCGTTTCCAACACACAATTTCTCCGGAATGGATAAGCATTGACTGTCTGCCATCGTTTTCATACTTAAAGTTGGTATTTGTTTGTTAAAAAAAAATGAATGTCCCATTCTACGAATTGCATTTTTGAAAAATTCATTCACATTCACTTTCGACAATTTTGGTCTTCCTGTTGTCGGTTTGGGTGGGGTTATACCATCTGAATCTTCCTCTTTTAAAATGTTGTATACAGTTGATTTTGAATATCTCATTAGTTTAGACGCAATTTCAACTATACTATCAACAGTATTGGAAAGATTGTGTTGCTTAAAATAATTGTAGACATTGAGGATAACACTCTTTTCGTTAAGTGATAAATGATTCAACTTAAATTTTTTCAACTGGTGTATAATCACACCTTAATTCCATATTCTATAAACTTACTATTCACTTTTGCAAAAAACAACTGTGCCAGATCTCTTCACTCGCTTATAATCGACTGAACAAAAATATTCTGATACTAATGAATGACTATTTAAAGACAATTAACCATTTTATTTATCATTGGTTTTCCAAAAAAAATCGAAATTTATACTATTTAAAATAGCGTTCACATTTATCGGAAACTATCTTTCGCTAATCGACTTTTTTTATTTAAACTATTAAAAGACCATTAACTAAATACCTATTTATTTTAAGAGTTTCTTTATTTCTTGTTATTTAATGGGTCATTATCATAACGACAAAAATAACCATAATTATGGTTACTAAAATAAACAGATTTATATAAATATAATATGCTTTGAAAATGGTTTAAATATCTAATAAACTGAAACAAATAATGTAATTCCCTTAAAGTACGTCTATAACCAGCTGAATAATCCCTAGCCTACTGTTCTAACAATAGTAGGTAACTTAATTCTACGATAGTCCATGTGACGTGGAAACATTTCTATCTAAATAGTCAAACCCAACGAAAAATAAGATAAAATATTGACGTTGTACGAACAGCACACGTACTACAATGTGGATAACAATTTAGTTTTTTTTTCTGAGAATTTACTCCAGCTTATTCTTCAAATATACTATACAGTTTTTAAGGTTAGGCTTTAGTAATCAAAACTTCATAGTGGGTAGTCAATGAAAGTGATAGTTTGTATTGATCTCTTTACAATCATAAAAAATATCAAAAATAACCATTAAAATATCGAAAAATTTTTGAACCAAAACTATGGTTGATATATGAGGTATTTTTTTAGGAGTAAATAACACTGCAACAACTGTTATGTCGGTCAAAACTACTAACTGAGATTGAAAATTAAGGCCAGCTCGATTATTGTATTGTTTCGCAAAGGTAGCGACATGGCGGTTTTTTTGGTGTTAAAAATCCCTATACCAACGATGAAATCACGCACTATAAAGTTGATCGTCATATGAGCTACACTGAGATAATAATATGTACGTCATATTAAAACATGATACTGTTGTACATTTGGAGGTGCATTTGGAGGGAAGTCAATAAGTTTATTTAACTCCATCGTCGCCAAAGCAATCCATTTGCATGAACGTTGCTCTGCTGTGTGATAGATCCCACGTTATTATACTTCGAATACTTCGTGGAAGTAATTACAACGTAAATAGGAATGTGTACAAAGTGATGTGCATTTTACTAATGCTCTTGGTTACATTTACACCATTCATTAGACAAGAGACGAATGCTACTTTCGGTTATTGCTAATTAATTGGGACGATATCATTTGCATTACTTAGAACTGTCAAAGACTTAGTGTCTCCATAATTTAGTATTGCACCTCAAAGTCTTAATTTTGTTGAAAACGTAAATCATTGGGATATGTCTCCAAGTAAGACACGCTTGTTGTTGATTGTTTGCGATCATTATTTCGACATGCTTCTCATCGATCTACATCCATGAGAAATTTTTAATGGATCCTTTGACCCAGCATGAATCACATATAAATCAATATTACAATATGTAATAACTTTAAAAACTATGCCGCCAATATTGTTACACAAAGCATGAGGGTTGAAATAAAGTGTTGAGCCAAAGATTTTTCATCCCCCTCCAAGTCAAAATGTACACTGTTGCAAAAAAAAATAATCTATATACCGAGTCGAAACTTTGTGTATGACTGTGCCTATTGTGTCAAATTACTGAAAATGGGGAAAAAGTTTTACGAAACTAAAAAAATTTCTCTGCTCCTGGTACCAATATTTTTGCATGAAATTAGTTCACAGGTCATTATTTTTGTATTACCTACATAGTTATAAATGGCGTACAAAAATGTTTGACCAAAAAGAACTAACCCCCTTGAGTGGTAACTGGTAAATGGTAATCGGTACATGTGAGTCACGGGTACTTACCCCCTTGAGTGGTAATTACCTGTGACACATGTACCGATAAGAATTGACGGCAAAATTTCTAAAGTTTGATTACATATTGTATTATTGTTTTATATTGTAGACTAGATATTCTACATCGACCATCATCGTTAGTTTAAATAATCCTAATCTAGAGGTAAATGAGTAGGTACATAATCAGACTTTGCTTTTAATCCAAGACATGAATTCAGTGATGTGCTGCAATTTGTTAGTCAAGTTAGAAATGCCATCACCAAATCGTGAATTGAGCGACGCTTTTTATCGATAATTGGAACGTCAAAGTTCATACGATCGAGATACATTGCACCAATTAGTTCAGAAACTGTACCAATCTTGAACCCAGAATAGAAGAAAGTGTATGATAAGTTAATGTTTGCCAATGGTTCCGCTGAAAATTTTTCCGAGCAATTGTTGGTTATCGGTAATGGCCGTTGACGAATTAAATGATTTGTTTCTAATGAATTTTTATTTTGTCTTCACAAAGAACAAGCTCATTAATAAAGTGTTTCCGAATATCATTGCTAAATATTTCTTTAAATTTACCTATTGTGTAACAGACGAAGAAGTTAGGCTGGCTTACATTGCATAATTTACAACTTAATAGGCGTGTTGTGTTACAAACTAAATAAACTAATACCAACAGGGCGTGTTAAGTAAGCATCTACATTCTGCAGATGCTTACTTTTTTGCAACATGAATTAGCTTCTATATAAACTGTATTGAACTTAATTTATTTAATTTTAATATAAAAAGTTAATATAACTCAGCTAATAATAAAACTCAAAACCATTTGAACTTATTAAAGGTAACTGTATAGATGATTCAGCGGAAAATAACTCAGTCTGTATTATGTATATAAAGAACTCAGCCATATGCGTCCGACTATATAGAAATTTCTCCAAATATATTATGCCCAGAATAGAGTATACTAACTAAACCAACTATAGATTTTCTTATTGGTATCAGACAGAATAGTTTCAAAAATGACAGAAGAAAGGACGTTAAAACTTAAATAATTAAAACTTAAAATTAAATATTTAACTAAATTTATAGATTTTTTACTCGATATCAAATTCTTTGTGTTTTTATTATTTAATACTGGGTTCAAAGCTCTCTACCCTCATTGCATTATCCACGATTTAATAATATAAAGAGCTTTAACTTTTCTAAATGACTAATCGTAAAATATAGGAAGTAATAAAAACAATATAAAGTTTACGAACGGAACTGTTGCCGTATTTATTATATCGAACAGATTTTCAAATCGATTTTCTTTAATAATTTAATATTACGCAATACCAATTGTGCATTGTTGACGTTTATTCTCGGTATTAAAATTTATTATGGGAGAGTGGAGCTAAATGGCAACTTCCTAGGAACCGTCTGGACACCCGTCAGCTGAGGTGGCCTCAGAAATTCTAAAAAAATATATCTGGATGTCTCTTAAGAAAATATCTAAACTAAGAGGTTTAAGCTACTTTTTGTTGTTATAAAATATGTATTTAATACCGTTCCTCTCCGCAAGCTTGTAAATGCTTTTCTTCGTCACGCCGAATATTTGGACTTTCATCTCTAAAACATACTACTTTAAGTAAATTTTTAATTCTTTGGGCTATATTGTGCTAAAGCTGTCAAGGATATTTGAATAACCTGTTGCCTAAAAGAAACTACCAATAAGTGATGGATTCGACCGTTACTTGATGAAAATTCATTTTATATAACAATAAAATAACAAAAACTTTGTTTTCAAAACTTCCACATAATTTGTTATAATATCTTATTACTACAGCTGTTTCGGCAGAGTGCCTTTCTCAAGTGATGGTGTGTGTTTACACTTTATAGTCTTTAACTGAATAGGTTGAGGGGGGAAGAACTGTTTGTCTCAAGTTGGTCATTCAGAATTATGACTGTTGTTTTTAATTTGTTAATTTTCATAGATTCAAATAAAGATAGATTAAGGTCTTTAATTTGGATTTAAAAAATTCGTCATAAAAAGAATTATTATGATCTAGAAGGTGAAGTTCGTATGTAGAATCTGTTTTTCTATTATTAAAAGTCCTTTTATGTTCTACTATACGTTTGTGAAAAGTTCTACCAGTTTGACTAATGGTCGTACTAAACGTAAGTTTTTGGGCAGTCGTCATATTTAAGTTTGTATACACCACTGTGTAAGTGCTTTTCATTTTGGCTCTTGTTGTTGTTAATATATTTGTTATTGTACGTTGAAATAATAAATTGTTTATTAGTATCAGTATGGGTAGGTTTATGAAATACGGAAAACTCATGTTTGTTTTTAAGTCTGATAATTTTTAAACCTAAAAAAAATGTGTATTGATTTTGTTCTGTTTCTATTGTAAATTTAATATGACTATGGAGTGAATTAATATGCGATAAAAATTGGTCAGGTTGCCTGTTATTTACTGTAAAACATACCAGTACATCGTCTATGTGACAAACACTTGTCCCTTTCTCAACTTATCACTCGAGAAAGGCACTCTGTCGAAACAGCTGTACTGATAAGATAAATTTTGTGGAAGTTTTGAAAACAAAGTTTTTATTGAAAGTACCAATCATTTTCTGACATCTTTCTTATGAATGAAGTAATATATTTTTAGTTCACTTAACAATAAAATATATTTTCATTTTTGACCCTTCTTTTTCAAGTATTCAACGGCAGATTTTAAAACCTAGTTGCTCTTTTAAAAGGCATGCCATTAGAAAATATTGTCCAAGTCTCATTGAATTTGAAATGCATTGTTGTCTTTTTGTTGTCCGAACATAAGTTCTAACCACTAGTTTTATATAGATGATTGACCTATATACATTTGATTGCATTTTACTCGACTTACCCCTATCCTTAACTCTGTTCTTTTCTTAGTTTTCTTTATATATCTTTTAAAATTTTTATAAGTGAAATATAGTTATTTTTTTTCTGCTATTGCTATTGCTACTGCTATCTTGCAATAAAAATTACGTTGATCAAAAAGCGCCAACTAATAAAAAACAACAGGTGTTGTTCAGCCGTCCCTGCACGGACCACAGGGCGCATGCGTCGAACACTAGCGACAACGACACCACGCGTAGCTGTAAAGCAGAAATAAGACATTCTTTTTTGGTTTTGTTAATTTTAAGTTTTTATAAAATTATTATAATAAAAGTGTTAAAGTCAGAATAAATATTTTTTATACAAGGAATACAGTCCACAATACTTCTGAAGGCTCAGAAATAAAAAGTTTATTCAGGTGTTGTTTTTATAACCTCCTTATTTTAATTTTTAAAATTCTCTCTTTTTTTGTAATAATTTCCGGAGTGAAAATCGAAACGTCAAAATCAAATATTTATAATCCCATATAAATTTAATGTTTAATATGCCACAAGAAAACAGTTTCAGAACCTCATCAAATGGTAACATTGATTTCAGGATTTGTTTGAGAGAGTTAACAAACCGATAGAACAAGCATTGAAAACGGCTCACCTAACAATAACTTTTAAAATTTTTATAAGTGGAATATAGTTATTTTTTTTCTGCTATTAAATAATATTAATTTTTATACTCTGTCGGAAGTCCAAGAAGTGTTACTATCTAAATATAAAATCGAAGACCTAGTTGAATGATAGTTGGGTTTTATCAGCCCTTGAGTTTATGAATTACAATATTTCTGAATACAATGAATAAAATGTTTTACATCATAATCATTATAAGTCGTTTTGAGTCTACTGCTAAACATAAGCCTCCCGTAGATAATTCCATTGCACCCGAACTTGAGCACCCTGAATGCAGTTGTGCTAAATGCGCTTCATGTCGTCTGATCAGTTTTTTGGATTACATCCATTCTAAAACTTTCTTGTTCCATCTTCCATCTCTGACTCAGGCAACATGTCCTGTCCAGTTCTATTTTAGCGTTGTAATTTTTTTTAACCGCGTCCGTAATACCAGCTTTTCTTCTAACTATTTGATTTAAAACTCTGTCTCTGAGGGATATATTAAACATTGACCTCTCCATTGCTCTCTTTGTCACTTGTATCTTATTGATTAGTTTTCTGGTAAGGGTTAATATTTTTGTCCACACAAGTTAGACCTGAAAGTACACATTGTTCAAAGACCTTTCTTTTCCAGCACATTTTTCCTTAGTTTTCCATAAGCTGCCCATATTAGTCATATTCTCCTGTATAATTCTGTTGTTTAATTATCTCTTCCTAATTAAATCTCGTGGACCAGATACTTGATGAGTTTAAACTTGTTCAATGTTCGTGCCAATAATTGAAATGTTTTCGGCCAGTACAAGTTTGGTCATGAATTGTGTTTTGTAAAAGTTAATTTTAAGGCTAACTCATATAAAGAAGCTCTGAAGATCTTAAAGAAGTTGGCAGGCAAGATCTACCTGGTCTCTAATAAGGACTATTAGTTCAGTTAAATTGTATTTTTGCTAGGAGAGTTTTGGGGTAGTTCTGATTTTTTCATTCCATGTTTTTTGGGGTGCTTAATCTGGATCTGGGGTTTGCGGATAAAATTTCGTGACGCAACATTAAAAAAAAAACAGAATAAACCGTTTTTTTTTCTTTTTTCAGGTTTTTTTGCTTAAAACTCGAAAACTATCAACTTTTGGTAAATGGTCTGTTTACAGAAATCAAAGTACTTGAAATTTTCTACAAATACCAGTATTTAGTTTTTTTTTCAGACGAATCGTTCGGTTTCTAGTGCGAGTTGAAAATTGTAAATTTTTAGCAGTTTATGCAAAACCCACTTTTTACATTTCAATATTTAATTTTTATGGATGCTGTCATTTGATAAATGTCACCTGGTTTTCCACACAAGTAATTAAAAAGAAAAAAAGGCAAAAATAATGCAAATTCAGTAGGTAGGTAGAACTCGTAACAAAATAAAACTTAAAATCTCGTTACTTATGATCATTTATTATTATGATTATAAATTATAATATGCAAAATTTATATGAGCCGTTGTCTTTTGGAAGGCCCTGGCTAAGGTTCTTCGATAACGATGAGTCCTGGTTCTACTTGTTCTGAAAAATAAAAGTTTAAAGTTAAGTCATTTATCAAGAAGAGATGAAGATTGCAAAATAGATTGTGAGATTAAACATACCTTTCGCATCGTACTGAGGTTCTTCGATGGCATCAAGTCCTGGCTTAGGGTCTGATTGCTCCATCGTTAGCGTCGGGAGTCGTTCTCCTGGAAAATAAAAAGAGGAGAGACACATATCATATATCAAGGAGAGATGAATGACTACAAAATAACTTGTCAGATCCAACATACCTCTCTCTCTTTCTTCAGTTTCTTCTAGGTCTATGTCAGAGCTGTCTTCTGGGTGCTTAACATTGTTACACAGTCCTTCGCATGATGCGCATATTGGGGAACAATGGAGTCCCGCCTTCCTGCATCCACAATTGCGTTGACAGCCCTTTTTACATTTACATGAAATGTACCGGAGTATTGAGTTTGGTGCAAGGTCCAAAGTAGTTGGTACTAGCACAAGACCACTACTAGTTTTTTGCCATCCATACTCACTTGGGTCTTTTTGTTGCTCGTTAGGTGTGGCTTGACCGGATAACCACTGCTGCACCTGATAGTAAACTCTCAGTGAATGTTCTCGTGCAGCAGCTTCAGTTGGGGGAAATGAGGAAATGTTTATCTTATTTTTGAATGATGAAGATACGTATTGTTTATATCTTAAATCGTTTAGTTTTGTCTCTTTTTTTCCATATAGAGCCATGAGAAACATGTTTCCTGCTGTGGCAATCTCATCTTGACTTGAATTAGGGTCTTTGAAAGCTTCAATTACCAATTGCAAATCTTTGTTCTTCTGCAGGACTTTAAGAAATTTCAGTTTCCCTTGATTAAACAATGCAGAAGTAGTATCACAACCACTCATCGCATGCAGGAATAAAATATGATCCAATAGGATTTTCTCAGCAGCCAGATGAGGGTTGTAGAGGCTTTGCGAAACCTTTCCTTTTTCTGGATTCAAAAAAAATACATCTTTTATATCAGGGCTACAAAGGCCAATCAAAATGACCAGTAGGTCGATATCTTCCCCCACCACTGTCACATGTATATTTGACGGGGCCATCTCAAGAGCTGTTGTGATAATTAGGATATCAGCATCTTTTACAGTTTGCTTTGAATGAATTTTTGCATCATGAAGTTTCTCCATTAACATAGATATAAACCGGCTCTTGTTTTTTGGGTTTGCAAGAAAACTATCCTGCGACACAGTGGGCACCATCATTTCTGTAAATGAAATTGCAGCAGATTGTTTTCTTTGTGGTCTTCTCAATCGTTCTAAACGCTTGGTGCTACCACAAGTACTACACGTACACACATACTACAACGTCTACAACAGTTTAGCACATTGTTGCCGTTTGGAATGTAAAGCGGCTTTAACTGCTTTTTAACTGAGTTATTTTGATTTTTTGCAATCTAGCTATAATATTTGAGTCAAAACGTGAATTATCCATGTGACTCGGTCTTTATTTTAATTAACTTAAATCCTAGGGGAAATTAACTGAAAACCTTTCAATACAAATCTAAAAAGGGGGTTTTGCAGTCACACCGGTACAAATTGCCAATTTTCAACTTGCACTTGAGACAAATAGTGACATTTGTACAGAACTTTAAGAACTTTAATTTCTGTAAACAGACCATTTACTAAAAGTTAACAGTTTTCGAGTTTTAAGGATACAACCGGAAAAAAGCAAAAAAAAACCGATTTCTTCTGGTTTTTTAAATGTTGCGTCACGAAATTTTGACCGCAAACCTCAGATTCAGATTTAGCACCCCAAAACACATATGAAATGAAAAAATCAGAACTTCCCCAAAACTTTCCTACTAATATCACTTTACCAGTACAAATTTACTGAATTATATGTCGTCTGCAAATCTCAAGTTATTCAGAAACTCTGCATTTATGTCGACTTCAATATTTTCCCAATTATTGTTTCTTATGACACTCTGTAATTTTTATCAATCTTATCAATAAAAGTTTTTTAAATACCTTTGAGAGAATCGGCTGAAACCATAGGTCTATAGGATTTTAGATCTGTTTTTTTTTCAGTTTTTGGTGTCAATATAATCTGCGAAATTTTCCATTGGCTCGGAAAGTAGCCTGTTCTGATGATGACGTTGAAAATGCGCTGAAAATATTTGTACCTATTTATTATAAAATCTTGCAATAACTTGCCTGTTATCTGATTAAACTCTGTGATTGTTTTGAATTTATATTTTTCATAATTTTATTTTTCAATTTGGTAAGCGTGAAGTTTTTAATCGGTAAGTCTAGTTTTTGGCTTCTAAGAAGTTGTGAATCTTGCTATAATTGTCGTTGAGTTCATTTGGTTTACAAACTTTTATTAGGTGTTCCCCGCATGTCTCTTACTAGAGACATGCAGGGACATGCATGCTACAGACATATTGTTATGGTTGTTTTAGCTTTTTTGTTGCCTTCCAAAGTAAGTAATATGTACGTTTTATTATTATAGGATCATGTATTATATAATTATATATTATGTTATATTATCAATGCGGATTTAGACCGGGCCGCTCTACCATTGACCAGATATTCACAATAAATCAGATAATGGAAAAATTCTGGAAGTTTAATCGTGAGCTTCATCAGATGTTCATAGATTTTAAACAAGCATTTGATAGAGTATGCAGGACCAGACTGTGGACGACGATGCAGGAACTTGGCTTTCTAAAAAAACTAGTCAGGATGATACGGATGTGTATGGAACGGTTACGATGTCAGGTGAGAGTTGGACAACAATACTCGGAGACATTTAAAATAAACAATGGACTAAATCAGGGAGATGCACTTTCACCACAACTCTTCAGTTTAGCTCTGGAACACATAATCAGAAGTGCAAGAATCGGAAAACCTAATACAGTATTTCATCGAGAAGGACCAAACTTCTTGTAAAAAACATAAAATCTTCTAGTGTCTTAGCAGTATCGATCTGGATGGAAGAAACAGTCATACCCTCACCGAATGACTGGCATCTCGCCAGAATAATTATTAGTAAGGAAAAGATAAGATGGAAAAGATCTACCGATTTTGCACTGCATCAAGTAGTGGCAAAACTTGAAAGATCGTTGGATAATAAAGAATTCATACTAGGATATTCATGGATATTAAGAGAGCGTTTGATGCAACCACATGCCCAACCCACAAGTAACAGCTTAATGTCAGGAATGTTTCCCTGGCCGTGAACCAGGGATGGAATGGATATTCAGTATGCTCTTTAATATAGCAATAAGTACAAATGTAGAAAACGTTTCGGTTAGAGGGATGGTTACGAGGGGCTGTCCACAGCGATGGGTGCTATCACCACTCCTCTGAAACATAGTTCTAGACATACGGGTTGACTAACTCAGCAGCAACGGGTTCTACACAATAGTCTATGCAGATGACATAGCGGTCCTGCAAAGCGGTAAGTTTAAGAATACACTGCGTGAGAGATTAGTTGCTAAGAGAATAATAGAAAAATTTTTCTTAATAAAATATCCCAACGTAGTTGAATTTATTATAACTGCAATCTAGTATGTAAAAATGAATAAGCAGTTTTTGTCTAACCTAAATTACTAACAAGAAAACTTAGACGAAAGATCTACTCACTAGCGATCCTTAGACTCTAATAACCTAATTACACACATTTTGACATACATCACTACTGCACTGTACTTTGCTTTATATTATTACTTCACCAACTCGAAAGGCATTTTACTTTTGAGTCTTCTGACCGAATTCATTTGTCTAAGATTTAGATGGCCTCGGGGTTACTGTGATTGAGAAGTCGTTTTTCGTGACTTTCGGCGAATTTCTCGACGGTCTGATGAACGGTGTCTATCTCTAATTTCCTATAGAGGGTACAGTTTTTTAAATATCAAGAGGTATTAACGATGTTCCTCAGTACTTTATTCTGAAAACGCTGGAGTATGTCTATATTGCTTTTGCTGGCACAAATCTACAGCTGGATGCGATATGTTCATACGGGCTTCAGAATTTGTTTGTACATAAGAATTTTATTACAGATTGACATTATGAAATGTTTTCCGAATGACCAATACATTTTTTGTACCTTATGCTATGCCCTCCCCGTTTCTTCTTTACGTGGGGCTTCCAGCGTAGCCTTGCGTCAAAAGCGATATCCAAATCTTTGGCTGTGTCTGCTCCCAAATCTTTGGCTGGGTATTATTTATAGTAACCAGAGTGTATCTGTTATTTTTATTTGTAAGTTGATATAGATCGATTCAAGGAACCTAAAAAGTCAGCATTACAAAAGTACTTAGGAATGACCAAGAAAAACCTACGCTTGACAGTTGGTTTTTTAACAGATCATTGTCAAATAAGTAAACACCCTCTACACACTGGGGCTAATCGACACACCTATATGCTGGAAGAGTGAACGAGAAGACGAAACTGTCGAGCATGTTCTATGTAAATGTACGAATTTATCGTCAATAGGAGAGTACACCTGCCCATATAAGGAAGACATTCCTGGTCTACCTTGCCGAAAATGGCAGGATTGACAATGAGCTGCTCTTATTCTTGATTGTTACATATTAGTGTCTTAATTTTGCATATTTGTGGACTCATTTACAATCAGCTAGTAGAGCAATGGTTTTGTGTTAGCTAATTAAATCAAAAGCTTCTTTGTAGTCCATAAATATTAAAAAAAAATGGCTTATTGTATTCCACTTACTGTATTTTTGTCTATAAGTGTTTTCATAACTAGCAAGTGATCATTTGTACCATAGTAGGATCCAAAACTTTCTGGCTCTGTAGGTCGATAGAAATCTAGTTTAAAAATTATTCGTCTTGATATTATGTTTATAAATAATTTGTGCACGTAAGAGAGAATACTGATCACAAGGTAGTTGTTACGATCTGTGGGGTTGTTCTTCTTATGCATGATTACCATGATGGCATTTTTTAATAACGTTGAAATTCTTTTAATTTCTAAATATATATTAAATATGACAGTGAATGAGTAAATTAATATTTTTTTTTTCTCCTGGCTTAATACTTTTAATCATAATGGCATATTCTCGTGAGGCTTTATTGTTTTTCATTTTTCTTAATGCCATTTTAATTTCTGAAGATGTAATTTCTGGTATGACATATCTTTTGAGCTCTAATTGCGAACTGTTGAAATATTTGTTATGTCATTATTAGTGGTGAAAAATCTTGAATTTAACTATTTGGATTACTTTTTCTTTATAATCTTATATAACTGTATTTTCGCTATCACGGAGTTCATGAATATCTTATATTACTTTTACTAGACTTCTCTTTAATGCTGGTAAGTCTTTATTTTGTTCTGGTGCTTCCGAAGTAGCTTATATATTGTATTTTCGTACGTCTTTACATAGGGGATGCAAGGGATAGTGATGCGCAACGTATAATAGCCTCTCCTATACAAATGTCAACCTCACCTGCTCATTTGATGATTTTGAGCCTAATAATTATTCAGTGCATCCTGCAAGATAACAAACGTCGGCGACGTCTAAGTGATGGTCGGTATAAGCAATCCCTCACTTACTGACCAACGGATTCGGGCCGATGAGTTGGTAAGTGGCAGAGCACTCTTTTGTCCTGGAATTAAAAAATAGACTTGAGAAAATATATATTTCTAGTAAAACCATCATGACGAGTAGGTAATTTAAAGATGATATGCTATGCGACCTGATTAGCATCCAGCGTCGTCGAGTTTCCAGGCTTGACGATGTGAAATCAGAAATCGACCACGCAAAAATGGGTACCAGGTCTTGAGTAGAAATATGCGGCTGGATAGAAACATCAGAAAAAATACCATCGGGAAAAATACTAAAAGTGCCAATATTTGTTATGAAAGTTATACAACAGACTAAAATATCACTTTGTTTACATCCTAGACGTAAACAGGAAGAAGTCAGCAAAAATTTAGTGGAGTGACTATGGAATGCAATTGATTGGATTCATCGTCACATGGTGACGGGCAAAATCACTAGTTGCCTTATAAGTGTAAGGAGCCACACTCTTAAAATGTTCTTGCGTATTATCCATTCCAGAATACAAACAAAATTGGTACATTAAGCATAAGTAAAACACAGTTCGGCTTTAGATGCGGCTTTGAAACGCGGAATCCAATTCAAGTCTTGGATTAAAAATGCTTGAATCGCTCAAAGAAGTTTATGCCTGCTTTATCGACTATGGGAAAGGGTTCAACACTATCAAATATAACAAACTCATAAAATTATAACATTTCTCAGCATTTGTTACTAAGAACCTCCAGATTATTAAAAATCTGTATTCGAATCAAACAGCCCACATAAAATATGGACATTTTGTGAGTCAAGACATAACCATTTCTATAGGAGTTAGACAAGGTTGCATTCTTTTTCCACTTCTTTTCAAACTGTACACTGAGCTTCTAGAAGTAATTTTCGATATGATACTAAACTCTCGAAAGAAAGCGAGGGTCTGGAAGATCAAAACTATACTAAATTTAGGTATGTAAAAATAAAATTAATATTTTGTAATATCTACGTTAGCAATAATAACAGCTTGTAGTATTCGGTCTATCTGCGCAAAAGGAACTATGAAATTGTTTTCTTCAGAGAACTCTTTCCAAACCTGTTGTACACCGTGTCACAGCTCTTTTGAGGTATAAAATTACGCCAATACAACCGTTTTATAATAACCCCCACACATGCTCGATTGGGTTTATATCTGGAGTGTAGCTGAGCCATGGTAAGGTTTCGATGTTGTTATTCTGGAGCCACTGGTTTATTATATTTGCAGTGTAAACAGGACAATTATCTTGGAGGATAAAATTATTTTCTGGATACAACTTGTCTACAATTGGAAACATAATGTTTTCTAGAATATTCAGATAAGTCTGCCCAAAAACCTAGCAATCAATACGCCATACCAATCCCATTCCCCTAGATGAAAACCATCCCCATACATTGGCGCTAAAATGACCAACTGCTCGATAGCTATCAACATATAAAGGATTAGATCTATTATTATCTGGTCTATATATCCTAATTTTGCCCCTTTTTAGAAGATGGAAACATTTTCTCATCTATAAATATTACTCTCTGCCAATAATCTTGATATTGTTGCTGATGGTTTAAAGCAAATATAAGTCTTGATTGCTTTTGTTGTGGTGTAAGAGCTTGTTTTTGCTGCAGTTCGGTACCTAAGACCATGCAGTTTTTTTTTGCAAAAGGATTCTCTTCTAATCTCCCCAAAAGAGTACGATCTTCATAAGCGGTTGATATTTTTGGTCTTCCAGAACCTTACTTTCTTTCGAGAGCTTCGTGTTCTCTCCATCTTTGATTAATATTAAAAACTGTTGTTCTGCTTACGTTCAAATGGTTCGCTACGGCAGATAGTGACCAAACATCTTCTAATTTCGTTACAATTCTTGCTTTTAGTTCTTTGCTAGCATGTGCAGCCATTTTTTGAGGTTGAACAGAATATATCTGGCAAATTTTAAGATTTGACAGTGACCGTGACAGTACGTAAATAATAAGTATTTATTCTTTAAAATGCACTGCTCAATTTTCTACAAATTACGCTTTAAAAGTCGTATCAGTTTTTTTAGGAAGCAGCTATACATTTACATAATTGGATTTCGTATATTCTTATGGGCATAATAATTACATTCTGTGGCAGAAACATTGGCTGCACTTTTAGTGACAGTGACAACTGTTTATAATTACTCATTAGACACATTTGTGCTGTTTTTGTATCATTGTTAAAATGTCCATCAGCATTGTTCGCTATCATCAGCACCGAACATTAAGTAGTAGGAGGAATTAAATCATGAAAAAATCATGTAAGTTACCAAAAAGTATTATTTCCATAAATTTGTTACTTAATTGACTACTTAAATGCAAGAAAAATTTAACAAGTTATGTAAACACTCCTGGTAATAAAACGAAGAACATAAATCTGGATTAATTTCGACGGGTCTAGGTAGCTCTGGATTTCACCGTTTACAATATGTAAACATGCATTTCATGTCGACATCAATAGAGTTTTGAACTCGAATTCTCGAATAGAATCATGTCAGTCATGTTTAAAAATATCTGAGCTGTCAATATTCGTTACAAAGAAGATAAACATATGTTTAAATTGATTTCTTAAATTTTTATTATTAACACTATAGTTTTGGATATTACACATTCATTAACCCCATTTCTATTTATTTTTATTTCTTTTCTCAGTATAAAAATCATTAAAATTTTAGTTTATTAGTTATTAATGAAACGAGTATCGTACAGTTCATAGATCAGGTACAGTTCGTTCGCTGTATCTTTGCACATGTATGAAATTATTCAAGAACTATTTTTAAATTTTTTTCTCATTTCTACTCTGTCTTGTCTAACATTTCCAGTCCGAACTGTCTAGTGAATTTAGTAATTATTTTTTTGCGAAGTTAGTTACTTTTTGACAGACTAAAAGTGGCTGGAAATTACTATACAACCAAGCACACGTACTCATAGCCAATATTAATAGTAAACAAACTAAATAGTAAATAAAATAGAACTTTGCAAATTACCGACAATCAATATTTATTTATCTGCACCATATAATAAATAGTTATGTTAAATTATAACAACTAAAATATATTTTTTAAATATATACTACCCAAAATTTGATGAGTTTAGTATACACTTCCACTATTTAGAATAATTCTTCTTTTTTTAAAGAAGGAAGTCTGCAATAGTAGGATACTTGAGCTATTAATACTGAGAAGTAGGAATTGTTGTGTTGTAGGTTTCCGACAATGAATCTGTCAAAATATGCCTGAGCTAAGCGAATGGAGTATACCTTTAATTTGACGTATCATTTTTGAATCTGGCTAAAACTCTGTCTAACGGATCGATATAAAACATTATTTGTTGTCATAAATATCAAACAAATATCAAACACAATATTTTTTCAAGGTTTTTATTTTTAGGATATGCCTGGAAATATATTAAATTCTCAATCCCAGCAACTCGTACTGAATTTGTATGAATATTTTGAGTTGAAAAAAATTAACGGAGGACCCTTATTGGCACCTTTGGCTTGTGTTCAAGAGGTATTGTAATGAATTGTATGTTATTTAATAAATTTACCTATCATGAAATTATATTTTATTTAAGAGAGTAGCTGCTGCCTTGAAAATATCACGGCGTACAGTATGTACAATTAAAAAACGAAAAGAAAGCAATCCTGTCCTTTCAAGTCCAGGCAAAAGTAGACGTCGTCGTAAAAGCAAGACAACTGATCTAACTGAAGGAACTAAAATGGCAATACGAAACACTGTGTACAATATCGATACCTTTTTGCCATAACATCGTAAGTCTCGTTTAGTAAATTTTACAGTACGGCAGTTTTTTCAATAAACGTGTTTAGAAATGTCCAATTGAAGTGAAAATTGGCATCCGGACGTATTATGATGAGTGTTTGAAGTAAAGTAATGATTTTTCTTCAAAATAGTTTCAGTTTTTTTGTAGTTGGACTTACGTTACTTTGGAAGCATTAAAAATAATTTTGCTACTGTAGTTTTATACAAGTCCAACACTTACGATAATTTTGGTAAATTCAGAAATAATTTCACATTATGATTGTTATCGTAAGCTCAGCACTTACGATAAAAAGTATGTTTAAACACAGCCTCATAAAGTAACATAAATATATATAAAAAAATACCAAAAATCATTTATTTAAGGTAATTTATTTGTGAAAAGTAAAAAGTACAATAGGCATTTAACTGAACAACAAATCGCTTTACTCATAAACTTACAAATAGTCATAATATCTAATGTTATTGCATGTGATATAATAAATGTAAATCATAGCTAGTCAGCAGAAATCTAATCTTGGGGCCCTTCATCGCTTTCGTCTTCCTCATCGGATTCTGCTAGCTTTTCTGGCGTAGCTGACGTTTTCATTAGCCTATATTCTTTATTCTTTTGAAACCTGAGAGGAATTATATTGTAGTCGCAGAGATCAATTAAGTCTTTTTTCTTTGCAACGGAAATAGACAATTTTTGAGACTAAAGCCGTTTTGGTTTTTTTTTCCTTTTAATTCCATCGTGAAATTGATGCAGTTCTGGCCATTATTTAAATATTCAACCTCTATAATAATATCTGGGTTACCTTTCTCAAATTTTACATTTTTAATTTCACTGATTTTTATAGGTTTTCCGTTCTTACATTTGAATTTACTCGGTTTTAGTACATCATCAGATATTTTTTTCCATTCTAAGAAGTCGCTGAAATCAATTTTTATTGTTTCAAATGGTTTAGGTTTGGTACGAGAGTTGGATATCAATGTACACCATTCTGATGGAGCACATACTACGCGTTTTTTGATAAACCGCTCAATTGTTGCGGAACTGAGTCGACAGGCATATAAGTATGGCCTGGTAGTAAGTATCGTACACTGATTGATGTTATATTAACAGAATCCCTAAGAAAAGTCGGGATCATTAGATGCAACTTCTTGCAAATATTTGTAGATTATGGTAGATATTTCGTTACTGCCACGTCCTCCGTCACATTCTCCCCACAAATAACAAAACCCATTTTGGGTTCCACTTTCGTAAACTATAAGATTGTAATAAGCATACTTTCTGGTGTAGTACAAGAGCAAATTGTCTCCATGTGGTGTGTTTAACACCTTCTGTACGTCGAAATTAGCACATAAAAATTTTGAATCTAAGATAGTTTTTTTTTTGATCAGCTAGAAATGAGTCTTTGCATTTTTCTTTGTTTTCCAAATGTTTTTCATACAATTGCTTTGTTTCTTCTGTTTCCTTAAAATCTTTGCCTTTTCTTTTTCAGAACACTTAAAATCTTTCAGAACACTTACAGGGAAACGATATCGTTCTTAGTTATGCCATTTTCTAACTGTTTCTTCTTAAAAAGTTCGTATAAGAATGATACATTACGAAATTCAGTGGGTAAGTGTCTTCTCGATGTTTTATTTCTGCAATAATGAGGTGGAACAGCGGGTAGCAACGTGATAAAATCTAAAACATTCTGCTTCTGCTCTTTCCCAGTCTTGTTATGTGGAACATGCTTACCTCTCGGATCTATTTTGAAAAATGAGGCTGACGTAGAGTTTTCTTTCGTATATCTCAAAGTTATTTGTGAAATATTCGAGGTTTTCAATAAAAATTGTTGGCACACCTCGTGTTCCACATCATTCCACAATTATATACTTGTACGAACATTGTCTTCTGCTTCTTCCAGCCTCTTGTTTTCGACGTTTTATTATCTTTTATGCCTAAAGCAAAAGTAAAAACCATAAATAATTACCGAAAAAATTATTTTGTGGTACTTACGTTCTGATTCTGCGGCTATACACAGTGCACTAATAGATCGTAACGCACTTCGCTGCATCGTAAGTAGCAATTTTTGTACCACGTGACTTGCACCTTACGATGTTTTGGTGACCATGCGATGTTTTCACAACTACAAAATAGATTTGTTCACATTTTTATGTGACTTACGTTACAGCAAATTCGGTTTTTTCTCCAAGACTATGCTATTATACCTTACGATAATTTTGCTGGGAGGTGCCTGGCGGCTTGATAGATACGATTCTACAATAAAACTGTTTTCTCTAATTTTGTCACTTACGATGTTATGGCAAAAAGGTATCGATATGTACCTACAAAATAAGTATAAGTTGATATTTTACAAAATAAAAACGATCCGGTTTATACCCCAGCCAATAGATGTTTCACATCAAAATTAACACTTCTAAAATAAAGTTTCACTATTATTACTAGTTTTTATTTTTTAGAAAAGCATGTTAGTCTACAAAGTTTGAAATGTGAATTAGAGGAAAAAGAAGTTGTTACTATGGGAAAACCATCCTTGAGCATTGTACCGAGAGATATAGGATTTAAATATAAAAAGGATGACAATCGAAGATCATTATTCGAACGGACCAATATTGCTGCTTTAAGAACAAAATTCTTTCGTAAGTACTTTGAAAACATGGAAAGTGTGCATCCAAGAGGACTTGTTTTTTGGATGAAACATGGATTTATTCAAAAGGAAATAAAACAACTTCCTGGCAAGACACTAGTAGAAAAAGTATACGTAAACCAGAAGGTTTTGATGGTAAACGTTTCATAATTGTTCACACTGGTTCTTCTAAAGGATTTGTTTCTGAAGCAAGTTTATTGTTTTGTTCTAAGTCTAAACATATTGATTACCATGGAGAAATGAACAAGGACATTTTCACTCAGTGGATAAGGGCACAAGTAATTTCCAATGTAGAAGAACCATCGTTGATTGTAATGGATAATGCTCCATATCATAGTGTTCTTTTAGAAAAGCAACCTACCACTGCTTCAAAGAAGGATGAAATTGTTACCTGGCTGACAACAAATAACATCCAATTTGATCCAAAATTTGCAAAACCTGAATTATTACAAGTTGCAAAAATGAATAAAAAAGAAAATGTGTTATGTTATTGATGAGTTACTAAGAGAGCATGGTCATGAAGTATTGAGACTACCTCCTTATCATTGCGAATTCAACGCTATTGAATTAATTTGGGAAATTGCAAGTCATATTACAATAAGCATATTGGTAGGGACGGCTATTCTGATAGTGCTATTATAAATATGTGGAAAGTCACGCTAAATCAATGTAATGGAGACATTTGGGAAAAATGTGTAAGACATACTCATGAAATTATTCAAAAGTGGTGTGTCCGCGAGCAAAATATAGTTGATATTGATATTCAACCCATCATAATAAATCCTTGAGATAGCTCGGATTCTGAAAGTGAAGGAAATATATAATTTTGATATTTTGTTTTTTTTTTTTCAATTTATTTTAATAATTTAGTCATTAGTCATATTTGTGGAAATAGGTTGTAACAAAGCAATTGATCCATTCTTTAGGATAAAACAATGAAACCTTTTACACATAACGTTCCACACTTTATTTTGAAAACTACAGAGAAGTTCTCTACACAAGTAAAAAAAATTGATAAAAACCAGCTAGTATAAAAAATAAATACTAAGTCTCTAGATATGCGACATAAGGAAAGTCGTATTATTTTAACCTAACAGATTGAGCACTAATTTGAAACACCTTTTAAGTTTTCTACAAATTAATGTATTTTTGAAATTTTTCTTTTTTTGTGTTAGTAACTTAGTTCGAAAAGCATGCACAAGAGTTTTTTTATCTTTTAGGGCATTTCTTACGTTTAAGCTTAAAAATTGAATGTCATATGTATACGATGTAAATGTTTACTATTGTATTTTGAATGAAAACTTTTTTTTCATCCAGTAACTGACTTCGGCTGTTTGATGCTTTGGTGTATAAATAAATAAATAAATATGAGAATTAAGCTGTTTGATCTTGGGTCCATCTTTCTCGACTACAGTATTTCAAATAGAGCATTTCTTCCAATAATCATAATAACGTTGAATATGTAGAAAACTAAAAATTACGTTCAAAACAATTCTATAATGAGTTTTTAACATCCAGTACAATAAATAAACAAGAAAAATCACTATAAATACGTTTAACGGGATATTAAACATTTCCTAATTATTTCATGAATCTAGAAAAGACTTACGTTTGATTTAAACGCTTTGATTTAATTCGTACAACTATGATGTGCAAAGATACAGCGGAAAGAGTGTATTTCGTGATGTTGTTACTTGTTTCTTCTTTCTTTGAAGATTGTATCAAGTTTTTCGTCGAAAAAAATAAGAACATAAATAAGAACAAAAGCAGAAAAAAAAATGATGCTTTTAAGAAACATATTACATTTAAAAACAGAGTTTCAGAATCATCGCGCATTTAAATTTGAGTCAGAAAGCCAAATTGAGATTGAACTAATAGTGCAGTCGTCTCATGGCTGACCCTCAAATAATCATACGAATAAGCTGAATTTTGACGAGAATATTAATTTTGGGATTCCAAAAAAGTTGCAAAAAAGTTTATAAGTTTTTCTCCCCGGTGTCCCCCTAAAACACCCCCTCGTAAAGGGTTAAAAAGGAAAAAAAATGATTGATTAAGAATTTGTGTGCCGTAGAAAAAGATGTTTCGAAGAAAAAACGTAACTAAGATAATTTTTAACAAAAATGTCTATTACCACTTTTTATGTAGAATGGTTCGTTTTCTCCGAAACAATGCTTGAAACAATCGGCGATTTTGAATGTTAGTTACGGGCGCCAAATCAATTTTAAATCAAATTTGTATCAAATGCTCAACGAAAGATATCGAATTTTTACAGACGAGCTGGTACAAATTTTATTAAAATTGATTTTGCGCGCGTAATTGACATTCAAAATCACCGTTTGCTTTGAGCGCTGTTTCTGAGAGAACGGTTCATGTTACACAACGAGTGCTTATAAATATTTTTGTTGAAATTTATCTCGCTATATTTTTTATTTGAAAATTTTTTTTCAAAAATGGCCTACAGATTCTTGTCTAATTCTTTTTTTTTTTCGTTCTTTCCAGGGACGAGAAAGACGTTTTAGTGGGGAAGCCGGGGGTATAAGTGATAAACATTTTTGAATCTTTTTTGGGTTTCGAAAATTGTCATTCTCAATAAAATTCAGCTTCTTTGTATTATTTTTAAAGGTTAAATCTCTGATGACGACTATATCAGAAGAAATAAAAGTAATAAATAAAAAAAAACAAAAGAGTTAAACATTTTTTCTTCATTAATAAATGTAAATTATAAAGCCATATTTCAAGAAGCAATACCTAAATGAACAGAGTGTGTAATATAATAAACGGATACGTTATTATTAATACACACAACCAAACTTATATGGAATCATCTCATATTTTATATTATTTTAAGCGAATTTAAAACAAAATCAATATAAGAAGTCAAACAATATTTATTTTAAAGCAATTACATCACCAAAAAATTAAAGAACTTGATCAATTCTTAAAATAACAACTAAACCTATGAACCCTGTTATGAAGTTAATAGCATACAAAATTTCAATGTAAAATCAAGAATGTTTAAATTATTACCCCTTTGGACCCCTAGCCCTTATGCAAGCTTCAATTCGCGTGGACATGCTCCTAAACAAATTGTCAACATTTTGTTGTGGTAGATTGTTTCATTATTCAAGAGCAGCTTATACTAGCTGTGCGATGTTTTGTGGATTATCCGCGCGAGCTATGATTGTTCTGTTAAGCATATCCCACAGATGCTCTATCTCTATAGGGTTAAGGTCGGGTGAGCAAGCAGGCCACTCCAAAATATTGATATCTTCTGTTTCAAAGAAGTCTGTAATGATTCTGCTGGTATGTGGAGCGATATTATCATGTTTGAAAATTAAGCACCATTGCACCTCTACAGAGCCTAACTACAGTTTCTAAAACTAAATCAACATACCTGCAACCTATTAAAGTTGTTTGGATTAAAAGTAAAGAAGTTTTTTCACCGATCATAATTGCTCCCCGGAACATGACATTTCCTCCTTTATATCTGTGAACAGATCTTTTCGTTCTTGCTTGTCTTTCACGCCCTCAAAGTACACGAATTCGTTGATCATCTGATTTTACATAAGTCCTGGTTTCACCTGAAAATAGCACAGTTTGCCAATTTCCAATGTTTCAGTTTTGGTGTTAAAGACACCAATTTAGGCGATCAATATTGTGCTGCTTGATTAACTCGAGAACCTGTAACTTTCTACTACTGTAAAGTTCTTGGACACAAAGTTTTCTTTATCGTTTCAACAGAATGTCGTTTCAAACAAATGATAGGTGGCGAGCGGTTGTTACTTTTTGGCCACTTTGTCTTAATATATTCTTAATGTGTCTTATGTGTCTTTGAGACATTACTTGCTCCACAAGACTAATAATCATTCCACTTTTCACATCCGATAACCCTACATTAGTCATATTTTAGTGTTTGAACGCAAAAGTTAGTTTATTTATTTTCGTTTATTTTACAATTAAAGCAAATAACCTGTAACGTACCGAACTGTGATTGTTTTATTGGTTTGTTTATTTTCAATAAAGACCTTTATTCTTCGCAATAATAACAAGTTTTTTTGAAGAAATATATATTGGTTTGAAATACATAGTGATTCCATATAAGGGTGTGTTTATACGTTGCGCTAACGAATATTTGAATAATACATTCAGGAAATATGAAGTAAAGATGCATTTAAGAAAGACAAAATATATGAAACTTATTAAAAAACCTACAAACAATAATAATATAGAAATTGGTTTTAATACAATGATAGAAGTGAAATATTATAAGTATTAAACACAGGTTACACGCCACGGTCATTTCGACCGGGTTTTTCCCGGTATATCATACGGGGGATTATTTAGGGATATTTACATCAAACAAATTAAGTAATTGTCTTCAGTTTTTCTCACCCCATGCTTTCGACAACGGGACGTGTTTTTATTATAATAATCACATTCTTCTTCTTGTATACCTTTGGTTGTTGGCTTTGCTGATTTATCATAGTCAGGAAACTTACCGTCACATTTCTCCTCCCTCCTTTGGATTGGACTTCGTCCTCTAAGTCTTGGTTACTTCTGCTATCAGCTCTTCTACTATTTGGATTTAGGCAGGATCCAGCTTCCCTCCAAAGTGAAACTTGGAATTTTTTTTTCTCTTTTTAATTACGAAAAGCAGTAAGAGAGTGCAAAACATCTGCTGCTTCGAAAGGTTGAATTTGACCATGTGTCTCAGGGATTCATAACTGTTCAATTTTCCTTTTGTGCTCTGATACTAACTTTATGGTAACATTCTTTGGAGTGGAAAAATCTTGGGACGTCTTTTTGTCCAAATGGATTCCCTCAATAGTTATCGGTTTCTCTGTCATCAGGATGCTGCTGGTTGATTTCATCTCTAATGATTTGATTTTTATTTGATGAACTATTCCTAGCAATATGGCTAGTTTTTTGGTAAAAGTTCTCAGTGGCTATTGTTTATGTGCAGTTGTCTAAACTAAGACTTACCTGGCTGGAACATACTATACTAACGTCTTCTCAGACCATTTGTTATTGACATAGTAATTTGTAGGCTGTAGTATAACATGATTTTTATTAGGAATTAGGTAAATTTTATAGGCTGTCTAAGAATTTTCATGGAGTATAGGTATTTCGATTATTATGAGCATTTTATTTGGAGTTACACAAACTAAAGTTTTAGATGATTCATTAAGTTGGTGTCGGTGATTGTTATTACTGAGTATTGAATTTCAGGGATAAATAAATAGCTCTGGTAAATAAGGCTATATTTGAAATATTTAATTCAGATAAGGTAATAGTTCCAATAAGTTTCAGTATGAATTCATTTATATTTTTTAGATTTAATATTTTATTGTGTGGGATAATTTAACTGTTAAAATTAGCATATAACTTGTTAATTGCCAGATAAGTATGGGATGAGTATTTATTTTTTCTAAAAGCTTATCGACTCTTGCCTTAAAAGAATTTCCATAAGATATTTTAATATAAAAGTTTTTTATGATTTAATTTTGTTTATTTTCTATAGAAACTATGTTTGACTTTAAAGATCTAAGTCAGAGTCGTCTGGATTACCTGTAATACTTGATGGCAGTGCCCATGGGATTAAAGAGTCCCCTTTTGTGTTTACGAGTTATTTTGTATAGGTCATCTTCTGCTTTTTTGAAATATGGAGGAAGTGCCGGTGATAGTGGGAAATTTCTTTTCATTTTTCTGTCTCTTCAGCCTAGTATTCATAATTAGGCATCTCCTGAATCTTCAGTTGATGACCCAGGGCGAGGATTTGCTGTAAACAATTTTTTTTTTTTGAATATTTCTCAATTGATTGGCCTTTCTCGTTCGTTTTACAAATTTAAGGTGTGTACTTGTTACATTTTGTTTGTCCGTTTTTCCAATAATTTTCATTTTATCTTGTTTTTCCGGATATATTATTGAATAAGGGGCTTGTAATTTAGATTTGTTTTTTCTTTGAAACGTTTAATGATCATCTAGGGTCTACTTCTGGTACGAGTTCGGTATTTTTATTTTGCTTATCCAATATTTGTTGCTTATTTGATTTTTGTTTAGTATATAATTCAGTAATAAAAGGTTGGAGTTCGTCTTTATGACGTTGATTATATGTTTCATATATTGGAAGATCAAAATCAAAGTTTATTTCTTCTGCATATGGACCGTATAAAATTGAAAAGGGGAAAAACTGTGTGGGACTATGAAGTGATTGATTACAGATTTTAATTGCATGTGTTATAATATCATCTAGTCAACCATTTGGGTTTTGAGCTGGAGGGTCCTAAGTTTCTGGATAAGAGTATAGTGAAAACTTAGAAAAGGAATCTATTATTGTTAAGTAAATATTTTCGTTACAGTGAAAGAGGTCAATATGTATAATTTCAAAGGGTTTTTGATTGAATAACGGTCCTAGTTTTGGGTGTTTATAGGGGTATTGCTCATATTTATCATTAAGCAAATTTCACATTTATTAATAAAGTTTGAAATAGTCGTTTGCATAGAGGGCCAATAAATTTTTTGTTTTAGATGCTTGTAGGTCACAATTATTCTATTGTGGTTTTCAGTACGATATTTTTTCACACACTCAATTTGTTGATCCCTTTCTTCAATGTCTTGTAGTAATGTGTTGCAGAATATAGTTTTTACATTGTAATTCATCTTTTCTCTAAAGTAATTGCAGATAAATGCTCTTAATTCATGAGGTAACATCATTTCAAATTTTTGGTTTGGCCCTAAAATACTTTGTAGTATATCTGATATTTCCGTTTCCCAATTTTTCGTAAAAGTTTTTTGTATTTTATTTCAACTGTATTACATTCCGTGGTAAAGATAATTTTATTTAAACATAAATCGATCGGTTCAGGTGTAATCTCTATTCCTGGGATAGGGTTTTCAATGGAGGTATGTTGTATATTACTGCTATTTTGCAGATTTTTAAATTCTATAAGGGACTCATCAATGTCAAAATTATCATTTGGGTCTGGTGGTTAAGCACATTCTGAACTAAAACTCAAGGCATTTACTTAGATTAGACTAAAAGCGTCTGCTACTTAGTTTTCTGTACCTATTTTGTATTTTACTTCAAACGTAGTCTTTTAATATAAGTTTTAAGCGAGCTAATCTGGAAATGGGGTCTTTAATTTTATAAACCTAAACAAGAGGATCGTGTTCTGTTTCTACAGTAAATTTCTGGTTATATAAATACATTCGGAAATGTTTGCAAGAATCTTAAATGGCTCATAATTCTTTTTCGATAGTAGAGTAGTTGTGGTCAGCAGAATTTAAAGTTCTAGAATAATATGCAATGAGATGTTTATTTTGAGATAATACAAATCCTATATCTTCTTGTCGGGCGAATATAGAGAATGGGGACGTGATTTTTTCAAAGTTTGGGATGAATCGCCTATAGTAACCTATTAATCCGAGAAAAGATTTTATTTCTTTAACAGTTTTTGGCAGAGGATAATTTTGTATAGTTTTGATTTTACAAAGATTTGGTTTTATGCCTTCTGTGGTTACAATGTGGCCTAAGAAAGCAACTTCCTTTGTCAGGAACTTTGGACTTATCTAATTGAACTTTTAAATTATTTTTCCTGAAGGTATCGAAAATGACATCGTACATATTAGTAGAGTAAATAGACTGGCAAAAGACTTCTAGAATAGATTTTCGTGGGTACTTTGTTGATAAAATGTAAAACCCATTTTTTTTGGTTTCTAATATTTTTGTAATGCAAAATCACTTGGTCGTACAAAAATCGTAGTGGGAGGGGAGTGGTGGGGAGCCTTACAAAAAAAAATGCAATTTTTTTTTCATCATTTTTCGGATGAACAATATCCGAAAATTCATTCCTCAAATTTGCATACCTATCCGGACATTAGAAATATTCTTTTTTTATTTATAAAAATACGTTAAACCATTGTTGTATACGGAGCGCCTTCATACAAAATCACTTGCCCTGAAAACCCATATTTTTAAAATCGTTTACCTCGCTCTACCTCGAAAAATATTGGGTTTAGCAAAAAATGACTTCCTATAAACGTTATAGACCAAACATCAGAGAACATGTGGGTTTTTTTAAAATGTTGATTGGATAATTAGTTTAAAAAAAAATTAAATAAATCGAGTGTCATGTCACGACGGACAGTGGCGAACGCAGAGATGCGAGTGAGGGCGAGATTCCTATGCCAAAGTCAACCGCAAATCGACTCTACTGATGGTGATGTTATTACGGTCGTTTTTACCTCGAGACGCTGTTGTGTTATATGGTAGTATATATTCTAGCGCAACAAGTGTATTGTATAAGCTTTGTTTTTAGCGCGAAATCCACTGAGATTATTATAAGTGAGACATAATAAAGTTCTTATGTGTTAATTATATTATTAACAGTGATTAATTAAACTTATTGGTAAGTTAACAATATTTAGTACTTACTTATTATTACAGTTAGTATTTTTTTTTTGTATCCATCTAGAAATGGATTTAACGAACAGCAGCAGCTCTGACAGCGAACTTGAGTCAAAAATCAGATTAAGGCATGTTTCTTTCCATAAATCTGATGCCGAACAAGACGTTTTTATTCAAAATGTGTGTCTTATTTGTTTGGAAGGAGGAAGGCTGATTAACTCTCAAGAAAGATCAAAAAAAACTTTTATTGAATGCACGAGCGAACGTATGAAAAATTGTCATGAGAATAAATACATGCGGCATACATTCTCAAAGTTTGATGATCTAAAAAATCAAGATTTTTTAAAATAGCACAAAAACTGTTATAAATCTTATACGAGCTCAAAGAACATTGCCTCGTACAAGTCAAAAAATACTAAACTCCCATTTAATTTTCGTAGAGACGATATTTTTCAAAAACGGCCCTTGAACGGCCCTTTAATTTACAAAAGTGCATCTGTTGTCAAAAGCACTCACCGAATCAAAAACTATGCCAAGTTATGACTAATAATATGCAAGAAAAAATAACCACGACGAATCTGACACTTTTAGTTTCGGGGCATCGGAGCAACACATTCTAGTCAAAATGTGCTAAACTATCCGAAGCGAGGTAAACAAGATGTCAACTGAGTCCGATTTAAAAAAAATGAATGTTAGAGACTACAAAAAGTCTATTCCTGAAAGCTTGTATTCTCTTGTTAATCTTATTGTCCGCAATGAAAGCGATAATGAAAAGAAAATTGAAACTGTAAGCATTTTCCAAGACATTATTTTTGCCTGTTCGAATGGAAAAATAAAAACTCCAAAGCATATTGGGCTAGGACTTTTAGTTCACCAGGAAACAAGGTCGAAAAAACTCATTGAAGCAATACACGCTTGCGGTCATTCAATTTCATACATCGGAACTCTTAGAGTGCGTAACAGCATCGCCCAAGAAGAAATTCAACTTTACTTGGAGAATAATCATGTGACCATACCGAGACAATTGGTACCCAATCGATTCGTTCAATTTGCTGCTGACAACATTGACATTTTGGAAGAGACTTTGGACAAAACACCTACTTTTCACGGAACCCAAATTGCTGCCTTCTAGAGAGGACCATTTAATGAAAATATACCTGGACAATTTAAATTTTTGCCGTATAATCAGAAGCTGGTAATACCGAATGATTTTCATTCCCTTCACAAAATTTATTTTGACAAATCAAAAAGAAAAGTACAATCTGAGGAAAATAAACTGAGCATCATAGAAAAGGGTCAGAATCTTAATAATAACATAAGATATCGTAACATGGCATGGTGCATTTGCAAAATGAGGGACTCTGTTCCGTAAAATGAGGGAAACCGTTATCCCACAGTGGTCAGGATTTCATAAACGGACTGTAGAGTCTGTCTAGTCAGAATATGATACCGTTTGGACTGTTATCATAAAGTGCAATGAAATTGATAAGAAGCTAAATAACAGATACACCGTACTGACGTTTGATCAAGCGATCTATTATAAAGCTAAAGAGCTCCAATGGTCCCAGCCAGAAGACACAAAAAACGTAGTCATTCGTCTAGGTGGATTTCACATGGTTATGAACTTCCTCAAAATAATTGGTCAGTTCATGACAGATTCTGGACTTGCTGATGTATGGTTGGACAGTGGTCTCTATGCTCAGTCCACAATTGATAGTATTTTATCTGGCAAAAAATACAATAAAGCTATACGAGCCCATAAGTTGACGTACGAAGCTCTGTCAAGATTATTAATAAATCTTTATAAGAAGTGGCTTTTAGAGTGTGGCAGTCCTTCTGTACATTATATTAACTTAATTCATCTTTGTACATTGGAAATCAGCGATACTTTCAGGAGAAAAGAAGACGTTATGCAACTCTCCGATAAAATCTCAACTTAACTCGTGGACTTTTGACAGAGTTTCCAGAATTCATTACAGCTCAAACTGCCACAGGCAAATACTGGAATGCATACTTGGAAATGGTAGATATTCTATTAGAATTTGCCATTTTAGATATGTATGTATATCCCAAGCTTTTGAAATTTAACCACTTTACTACGTCCTTAGTAAGCTTTATAATAATAACAATAATCTGTAAGAACATTTTTGGGGATACGGGATACTCCTACATACCAAGTCACCTAGGGCTCGATAACACGGAAAGAGTCCCACCAGAGCTCAATCCTTTTAATATCGTAAGTATCTGAGATGAGTGAATTTTCCCCTTTGAGGGAGTGCGAGCCGTATGGCTAAATCTGGATAATATTAATAATTTAATAATAATAAGTATACAACCTTAAAGATATACAACAATACCTATTATGATAATATAAATACTACTATCACCTAACAAATACAGTATTTTAAAACTGTTAATAATCTGACAACAAAACGAGCCAAAGAAGTCACTATTTACGCTAGAAGAGTATTCATCCTCCTTAAAATCAGCATCACAATGAAAAAACGACCATAACAACATCGCCATCAGTAGAGTCGATTTGCGGTTGACTATGGCATAGGAATCTCGCCCTTCCTCGCATCTCTGCGTTCAGCACTGTCCGTCGTGACATGCCGTTCGATTTATTTAATTTTTTCTTAAACTAATTATCCAATCAAAATTCTAAAAAAACCAGCATGTTCTCTGATTTTTGGCCTATAACGTTTATAAACAGCAATTTTTTGCTAAACCCAATATTTTTCGAGGTATAGCGAGGTAAACGATTTTAAAAATATGGGTTTTCAGGGCAAGTGATTTTGTATGAAGGCGCTCCGTATACAATAATGGTATGACGTATTTTTAAAAATAAAAAAAAATATTTCTAATGTCCTGATGGGTATGCAAATTTGACGAATGAATTTTCGGATATTGTACATTCGAAAAACGATGAAAAAAAAATTGCATTTTTTTTTTGTAAGGCTCCGCACCACTCCCCTCCCACTACGATTTTTGGACGACCAAGTGATTTTGTCTTACAAAGATATTAGAAACAAAAAAAATGGGTTTTACATTTTAGCAACAAAGTTCCCACGGGATAGCACAATAGGATCCTATTTAAACTATACTATATACACAAAGCAAAATTTGTAGATAAAAGGTCGAATTATATTGTCCATAAACCTTTCGTATGTTGCTGAACTATTCTTTAAACCAAAGGGCATACGTAAAAATTCGAAATGACCATGTGGTACTGAAAAAGCAGTTTTTTGAATAGACTCTAGATGAATCTCAATTTGATCAGAACCTTAAGCTAAGTCTAACGTTGTGAAATATGTAGCCTTTTCCAAGTTATCTAAGATTTCATCTATTTTTGGTAAGCAGTACCTATCATCTAGTGTATTTTCACTTAATTTTTTCACATATCTTGGTAATATCATCTTACCTATCTTATTATTTAATAATTTATTCACCTGTTTATTTATTTCTTGTTGCAATAATTTGGGGTTTGTATACCCTTAAAAATAAATAGCATTCTCATCACGAGTTTTAATTTCAGGTTTTACAACCGAAGTGAATAAAAGAGCATTTCCTTCGTGATAAAATATATCTTTATACTTTTTACAAAGAGTTATAATTTTTTCCCTTTCTTCGACATTCAATGCGACGTACGCAACAATATTTCTTATTTGTTGAGTGATCCTGACGATTGAGATTTTGAAGGGATAAATTAAATTTGAGTTGTGAAGTAAAATTATAATTTAGCTCGCTATTTCGGAACGATGCTCGTGGGTTTGTTACGGAAATGGGTTATCTGGGTTGAAAATTTGCAGATCTCTGGTTATTTAAAAATTGGTTTGGATGATGTGGCTTGTTTAATATTGGGGGCTTTCTATATTGTTGTTTTTTTTTGGAAATTCATGTATTGTTGTTGACTTTTATGGTTCTCCTAAGCAATACATTTTTGAATAGCTTCTTCTGAATAATTTATTTCGAAATAGAATAAATATTCGCAACATTGCCTGTTAATATCAGTGCAGAATGTTTTTAGGGCAATGTTTTTGAAATAAAGAGTTTTGAAATGTACTGTGGAGGGGTTATCATTGAGAGTTATGTGCTAAAGTAAGACATTAAGGTTTCTGGAGATCCTTGGATTATATTGATCGTATGTTGTATTATATTTTTGTATAGTTGTGGACAATTGTGTGACTAGAATATCTTCTGAACGTCTATCTCCGTATTTTGTTAGAAGCTCTGGATGAATCTCCGTCCAATTTGTTTTTTTTTTAGTTTAAAAAGTTGCTCGGTTCACCTTTAATACAAGATACAATGTGCGAACTTAGAAAAAACTCTTGGGGTGGACTGAGATCTTGATTGCCTGGAAAAGCAATCAAATTATCTACTGCTTCAATGAAAGTGGAAAGGTTATCTTCAGATGAGAACTGAAAGAGTGGAGCGAAGACTAGCAATATCGGCGTTTGTCATTGGCATCTTGGATTTTAATTTAGAAGATGACTTTCTTGAATTTTTGTAAATTGGAGACTTGTGACACTTATTTTTAGATCAAGATTAACAAATAATACACTAAAAGGGCCGGTTGTTCGAACGCTAATCAAAACTTGATTGAAATCAAATACTTAATTATAAGCAAATACGTCACAGCAGCTGTCAAAATTATTAAAAATTGCTTATTATTATTATTGATTTGTAAATAAAATCATGAAATTAACATTAGAAACAGTTTAATTATGGTTTATTTTAAATTTAAATGCAAAATAATAAAATCTAGTAAAGTAAATCAGTCAACATAACCTTAAAATGTATTTGATTTTAATTGAATATTTGATTACAATCAAGTTTTGATTAGTGTTCGAACAACCGGCCCTTAAATTTTCAATACTATCATGTGAAATATTAATAAAAGTGATCATAAAATATAAATGTAAATATGTATGTTTATATATTTATAAAAATGAAAATAATTTTTTTTAATTGCAAAATAAAATAAATATTTAAATGAAATAATATTCGTTTAAAAAATATAAAATCAATAAAAAATAAAATAATATTCAGACAATGCTCATAAGATAAAATATGGAAAGAAGGAAAACACTTTCGATCACGATCGATTACCAGTGCATAATTTTCATCTTCGACAGGTTCTTTGGATTCTCGTCAAACAACTCAGTTGATCAGGAAACTCATGTATCATGATCTTTGTACAGGAACATCAACTTAATGTTCCTTTCAACACTTTCGATCACGATCGATTTCCAGTGCATAATTTTCATCTTCGACAGGTTCTTTGGATTTTCATCAAACAACTCAGTTAATCAGGAAACTCATGTATCATGATCGTTGTACAGGAACATTAAATTGATGTTCCTGTACAAAGGTCTTGTCCGCAGCGCCAGAAATATAAGATTTTTCAAAAATCCTTTATTTTCGAAAATAAAGTTACAATTCACTACAAACTACAATTACTAGTTCTACATAGATTTATGACCAAAATTAAATATAATAACACTGTAATAAAAACTTTCTTCGACTTTTCTACCTTATGTTGTTGGCTTTGCTGACTCCTCATAGTCAGTGGGCTTACGGTCACATTTCTTTATTTCTATATATATTTGTATATATAGTGAATCTTAGTGACAAGTGTATTTTACCAGTGGCTACGTATGGACATGAGATCATGACCTTTGCAAAGAAAACTTAAGAACATCTCAGTACTCAAACAGTTATAGAAAGAGCTATGCTCGAGTTCGGTCTGAGAGACAGGATTCGGAATATTTACAATATGACACAATAAAAATAACTGATGCCTTAAAACGTATAGCTGGCTTAAGTGGCAATGGGTCGAACATGTTGCTTTAGATGACCTTCGCACGACCCGAGCACGATCCTCGCACGATGCATTTTTCTATTTAAAATTTTACTTTTTTGCATAAATTAGAATCAAACCTTGGCAAAAAATATTTGGTGATCCAAATTTTACAGTAGACTTGCCAAGGTCCCGAGGACATATATAATAGTTGGAAGATGCTTTGGTCGTATTGGAACCAGTTGGCTTTGAGAGATGGATTTATTTTCATCTATAAATTATATATTCATTTATGTACAATATACGACTCTATCTTTAAATTTTTTTGGCATACTATTACGGTAGTATATGTAGTTATATAGTAAATTTCGTTAATATATTCGGTACATTAATGAAACAATTTTTTTGGCCATTACTTAATAAATTTTACTAATATTCACAAAAAATTATTCTACTGCCGAAGTTAAAAGCACATAATTTAATGCATCTGAAATATTTTTGTACCGCAAACTTCCATACAGAAAGAACAGAAAATTCACGATTTCTAATCCGTAATAAGCCTTTATCAATAAAACGAATTAGAAACAGTTGTTTTTGGAAGAAAGATATATTTCACAAAGTAAATTTAGTTGTTTATACACAATCTTCAAATTCAACCCTTATTCATTCCCACTACACCACTGATTCCTAATATAATCAGAAAATCAGAAACGTGCTCACTCACTGTAAGCGATCAAGACAAACAAATCGAATATGGAAATCAATCGGTAAACTATGCAAAATCCATGAGGCCTTTTAAAGAGGTCCTAATAAAATTCAGTTAAGTACTCGTTGAATTTTATACCATTTTCTGGAGCCAGAGGGATCAATGAAAACTTATGACTTGTATTTTTATTGCTTATCATTTGATAGGTAATGATTTATGTGAACATAAACTATATTATGTTATGGCTTTAGCAAAAGTTTATGCGGTTCACGGAAATGAAGTTTTTATTAGTTTTCAAAACTATAGTTTGAAAATTTCTCAATCATTTCGCTATATTGTTTACGAGAAATGCAGGTAATAACTATTTTTTTACCGTTTTATTAAGGTTTAAGTTGCAATGTGTTTTACAAAAGAATCCTTTGAGTTTTTACGGAGAAAATAATTTTTGTGAAATCATTTGATCATATTTTAAAGACTCAAAACTGTTAATATTGATAAATAAATCAATTGGGAAAAAATAAGCAAAAGTATATTAAGTAATTAAATAGGAAAATGAATTGCGTAATAGAAAAAAGTTAACAAAATATATTACAAGTTCGCAAGGATTAATGAGGACACACAATATAGAAAGTTTGATTTATATGGATGCATATAAATATGACAAATATTAATCCGTTAACAGGATTAGTAAATATGCATGTGCTTTTTCTTTAAAAAGACAAACATTTTCATTGCTGACAGTAGAATTTTCTTGTTAGGTGTTCCATAGTAATTTATGAGGAAGAATACAGGAAGAACCTCATGATACTATCCCGATATGATGAATATTTGTGAGGGGGCCTTATAACTGGCTCCCTATATTCGAGGGTTGGAAATCTTTTGATTCCAAGCCTTACTTCAAAGGACTTGTGAATGGATATATCTCCATAGGTTTGGTTCTTCAGTGACCGTTGAAGGATAAGGATTGTTAATGGGAGCAAATATAACTCCAGAGAAATAAAATCACCTTTAGTTTATCGACTTATAATTAACTATTTTTAGATTAAAGAGGTTCAAAACGACGTAGCTGACTATACAATATCAAATAATTCTTTCTTTATCACACGTAAAAGAGAAAACCGTATTTATGAGAAAAAATGCCCGATTTCGGCGTAGAGAAATATTTTATACGTGAATTGAGAGTGAATTTAAAATCCGATGCCTCAAGGGCGATCTGTGAGAACTGACTAATAAAATAATACTTGGTGTGTAAAAGTGTAGATTATCCCTCTTGTATTTAGGTGTGAAAACTATTTAAGAGGCTGTGGCGCCAATACGTCGGCTGTGACTATTTTACTTATTCTACACTAAGAAAAGTGTAAAGAACTATATTTTTATTTTATATTTTAAAATGATATGTTCATTTCTGGAACATAGACTGCCCGCGTTGAAGTATTTACTTCAAAACGAAAGAAAGAGTGATTTGAGAAAGTAAGCAAACTTAACTTAAATGTAATTTAAGAAATAACTATTCCTAAACTAGAGTAATACATATAAATGTGACAAAATTTAAATTTTTAATTTTCTACTTTGTCCACAGGAAGAGGACAGAGTTTTGTAATGGGTCTGTTAAAATATCCATCTCTAGTCTTTATTTTAACACTACGGACCTTATCGTCCTTACCAGTAAACAATTCAACAATTCTTGCCAATGGCCAGTGTAGGGGTGGAACTTTATCTTCCTTTAATAGAACTAAGTCGTTAACTTCAAGATTCTTCTGTGGTGTTAACCACTTGGGGCGATTCTGAAGTTGATTAAGGTAATCAATTTTCCAGCGTTTGGCAAATGATTGCTGAATCTTCATGTAGTTTTGCCAAATTGTTAATTTATTGTCAGGTATTTCCGTCACTATCTCTTCAGGAAATGACGTAATTGGTTTTCCTATTAGGAAATGTCCTAGAGACAATGTGTTAAAGTCATTTGGATCATTTGACATAGCACAAAGAGGGCGTGAGTTTAGTACTGCTTCTATTTGTGCGAGAACTGTGCTAAAGGCTTCAAAAGTTAAAGTGGTATTGCCTAAAAGCCTTAAAATGTGATATTTGGCACTTTTTATGGATGCCTCCCAAATTCCACCATGATGCGGAGAATGGGCTACAATAAATTTCCATTGGATTTCAGAAGAGGAGAGAAAATTGAATATGGACTCAGAGGTTTCCTTTTGTTTAAGAAATAGTGCAACTTCCCTCAACTGATTTCTAGCTCCTAGAAAATTAGTGGCGTTATCTGAGTAGATAATTTGTGGACAGCCTCTCCTACTGATGAATCTTTTTAAAGCAAGTAAGAAACTTTCGGTAGAGAGACCTGTGACTAATTCGATGTGCACTGCACGAGTAACCATACATACGAACAACGCTATGTAGGATTTTATTTTTGGAGCCTTTCTTAAATTGGAGCTTTTTATAAGAAATGGACCACCAAAGTCTAGACCAACATTGGTAAATGGAGGGGAGAAACATGAACGTTCCCGTGGTAAATCAGCCATTAACTGTGTGGCTGTCTTTGCTTTAAATTTAAAACAATCGTGACATTTATTAATTATTCTTTTAGTTTCTTTGAGACCATTTAGACACCAATATCTTAAACGAAAATTGGAAAGAGTATTTTGAGGGCCTGCATGACATAATCTTATATGTTCTCTATGCAGCATTAATTTTACTATGTGATTATGAGAGGGTAGAGGTAATGGGTACTTCTGTTCATATGGGACGTCTGAGTACCTTAGACGACCACCTACACGAATCATTTGCTGATTATCTATGAATGGGTTGAGTTTTAAAATTGTTCTATTTGAAATTATCTCCTTATTTTTAAGACAAGAAAATTCTCGAAAAAAGTGTGCCTTTTGCAAAAGTTTTATTATTAAATTTTCAGCATTTTTTAATTCTGAAACAGAGAAGGGTCCAACATATTTTTCATTTGGAAACTTGAAATTGTGAATATACCTGAGAATAAGTGTGATACTGCGTTGTAGTTTTGAGAAGTTTGAAAATTTGAGAGATAAATTTTCAATGAAACTTATTGGACTTTCTTGTGCTAGATGAACTATTTTCTTTTCCTCGGGTATTTTACTTACATTTGGTTTTGAATCATAAGAAGTTAAATCTAAGTCATAATTAAGTAGAAATGAGGGACCTTGAAACCAAAATTTTGAGTTTAGAAGTTCAGGAGCAGACATGCCTCTTGACGCAATATCTGCGGGGTTTTGTTTTGACTTTATATATCGCCACTTAAATTGTGGGTTTCCTTGTATTTCAGAAACTCTATTTGCAACAAACTGTGACCATCTCGAGCTATGTGAGCCTAACCAAGCAAGTACGATTTCTGAGTCCGTCCAGCAGTTTATTGAGTCTATTTGAGTTAATTTATTATTTAGAATTTCAACTATTCTTTTAGTGAGTTTGCTGCATTAAACAGCACCCATGAGTTCTAACTTAGGTAAAGTTAATGTTTTTATTGGAGCTACCCTACTTTTAGAGGTGATGAGTGTGGAAGAGACATTTCTTGAGCTATAAGTAACTCTAATATATATGCAGCTGGCGTATGCCTTTTCACTAGCGTCGGAAAATGCGTGGATTTGTATACTACATACATAATTTTCAATAAAAAAAGGTCTGTGAATTTTTAAATGTTTTAGTGCTGAAATATGTTTGAGAAAATTTAACCATTCATTTAAGAGTGTAGAGTCTAAACTTTCATTCCACTGAATTTTTGAAAGCCAAATTTTTTGCATTATTATTTTTGCAGTTACTATTACAGGATTAATTAATCTCTTGGGGTCGAAAAAACTTACGATTATCGAGAGCACTTGTCTCTTAGTGTAGGAATCTTTTATTTCGATTTCTGGTACTGAAATAGAGAAACTATCTAATTTAGAGTCCCAACAAAGACCTAATATTTTATTGGAATGATTTTCTGAAGATATAACATACGTAGAGTCAGTTGAAAATTGTGAAATATTTTCTAAAAATTGTGGTGAATTTGAACACCATTTGTGAAGAGATATGCCTGCCTTTTGTAGCAGTACAGTGATTTGCTCATGCGCAAGTGTGAGTGTTTCAATACTATTTGTACCATATAGTATGTCATCAATATAGCAAAAATTAATGAGCATATCATGAGCGAGAGGATATTCTTCCTTATGCATGTTTGCGAGTTCAATTAAACATCGTGTGCTAAGGAAGGTAGCTGGTTTCGTTCCATAGGTAACCGTTTCCAATTGTATACATTTTAACGGCTCCGAGGGAGAGTTGCGCCACAAAATATTTAATAAGAAAGTTTGGTTGGGGTTTATTCTGATTTGTCTAAACATCTTTTTTATATCAGATGTGAATACATACTTGAAGAGTCTAAAGTTGACTAAAGTGTCAAATAGTTCTGGTTGTGTTGTATAACCCTTTAACATAATATCATTAAGGCTAAAACCAGAAGTGGTTTTCATGGATGCGTCAAAAACTACGCGCAAACGAGTTGTGAGAGAAGTGTCTTTTTCTACACTGTGGTGAGGCAAGAAATATCTGTTTTCTGAGTGTACATTCTGCAGAGACAACGGAACATATTTTGCATGTCCTAATTCAACATACTCATCTATAAAAGATCTATATTGTTTGTAAAGAGAATCATTTTTTGAGAATTTGTTTTCCAAATTTAGAAATCGCCTTCGCGCCATTTGGAAAGAGTCGCCCAATTTATTATTTTCATTAGGCATGCATAGGGGTAAATCTACTTGGAACTGTCCATTCGGTAGGATTTGTGTTGTGGCTTTAAATATTTTCTCAGCCTTTTCATCATCAGGACTTAAATGCTTTATTTCGGGAACTTCTTCAATATCCCAAAACCTTTGGAGAAGATTATTTATATTTTCTTCTTCAGTGTGAGATTGAACAAATAAAGAAATATGATTCGAGTGTGAATAGTTACAGTTTGAGTGAAAGTGCATCTTTTTCTTAGATGAAACTTGTGGAGATAAGTTACCGAACATGACATATCCTAAATGAGTGTTTTGAAGCACTGGAAGACCTGCTCCAATATGAATTAAACCATCCTTTAATAGATCACAGTAAATTTCTGCACCTAATAAGAGATCGATTCTCCCTGGGGAGGAGTAAGAGGGATCACTGAGCTTTATGCCAGCTGGTATTTTTATTTTGCTACGATCTAGAGGTACCTGAGGTATTTTACACGTAATATTATCCAAAACTGCACATGATGCTTCAAATTTCATATCATTGTTTTTATATGGGAAAAATTCAATGTTTACCATTTCATTTGAGATGGAACAATTTTGAGAGATTGTGGAAATTTGTAATCTTTTATTAGTGGTAGAGTAATTTAGTTTATTTACTAAATCTTTTGTTGCAAAGCTCGATTGAGATCCATTATCGAGAAGACATCTTGCGTGTACAGGTTGTCCACTTTTAGAGTAAATTGTTACCAGCGCTGTGGCTAGCAAAACTTCGTTTTTTGGATTGAAAGTGGAGAGAGAAGAGATGCAAGATGAATTTTGACTTTGTGTGTCTGAGAGTAGACAATATTCATTTGTCTGAGTGCTTAAGTGAGTAGAAGTGTTTGGTGATTTATTATATGAATGTGGAGAATTAATTCTTTGAGTAACTTGGGCATTATTACTCCTTTGAGGAACATGAAAATGACTTTGAGAAATATGTGGTGCACTATGGCGAGTTTGTGAATCACCCTGTATACTTGCGGACGATTGAGAGGTTTGTGGTGCATTAAAGCGTGATTGTTGCCTATTGGCGTGACTTTGATTACCATCATGTGAATTTGAAGCACTTTGATTGCTTCGAGTGGGAGAGAATAAATTATTTTGATGAGTGTGAGAAAAATTATTTTCTTCATGCAGAAGTGTATTGTGCTTTTTATTGCAAATTTTACATGTGTATTTAGAGATGCATTTATCAGTAAAATGCTTAGTGCCAAAACAGTTTCTGCAAAGCCGTGCTTGCTTTACAAAATTAAACCTTTCTCGAGAATTTGTGTCTTTAAATAAGTTACACTGATATATTTTATGACCAGTTTGTTTACAAAATATGCAATTTTCATAGCTAGATTTATTATTATTTATAGTGGAAATATGAGCAGTTTTTTGAGTGACTTTATTATTAAATTTTGACTGAGTTTCAGTGTAATTAAGTTTCTCTAAAACATCACATCTTTTTTCTAGAAATTCAAAAAATTGTTTGAGTGATGGAACATTCTTAGAACCTACTTCATATTCAAAAGCCTTGTGAGAAGCAAAATCTATTTTTTCTAAAAATATTTCTATTAAAAGGAGGTCCCAATGTTCAATTGGAACTTCGAGATTACTAAGAGCTTGAAGCGTTTGCTTCGTGTGTACAAGAAAATCTCTTAGTACCTGAGGAGTGCATTTAACTAGAGATTGAGACTTTAACAGCTTTTTTATAAGAGTACCAATCACTCGTGATTTGTCATCATATCTTTCTTTTAGGGTTTTTATAGCGATAGCAAAATTTGCATCTACTACTTCGATACTGCTAATTAAGTTTAAAGGTTCTCCTTTGAGGAAGGATTTTAAATATATAAACTTTTGTACATTATTTAAACTTGAATTGTTTGTGATCAGAGTTTCAAATAGTTGAAAGAATTCATTGAATTCTGAGAAATTTCCGGTAAAGGTTTTCATGCTAATTTCAGGCAGCCTCGCACTGGAAACAGCATTATTATTTGAGCTAGGTGCTTTATTTTCTGTTAAATTTAATTCTATTATTTTTCTTTGCAAACCTTTGAGTGTGTTGAAGTATTTTTCTTCAACATTTGCTCGATCAGCTGATTGTTGGTCACTGTCATCAGTCTGTTCGATTTCTAATTGAATTTGTTCATATTGTGTGAAAAAATTAAAAAGTTTTTCTTTCCTATTTTCAAAATCAAGTATTTCGTTTTCTGTGTCTTTATTGGCTATAAACCATTCTGAGATACGTGTAATTGATGCTTTAAGTGATTTGCGCTTTTTCTTTAAAGCTTCCATTTTTTATTTAAAGTGAATTTATTTGCAAATATATTGAGCGAGAAATAAAAGTGAATGATTTTGTTTAGTGTAAATGTCTTTTTCAACTAAGACGCGATTTAAATTTTAATAGAGTATTTTTACTAGAGTGATAAATAAATATTATTCGTGAGAGCGGGCTGTGAGACAATCTGTATAATAAACAATTGTCAGCTATCTTTAGCGATATTGAGAAGAAAGATCTGATGTCAAATCAAAGCCATTAGTTAATGTAAATATTAATAAACAAATAAAAGTCGAGACAAATATCTACCAAATATATAATGTGCATGCAGTGACTATAGAAATATATAGAAAGAGTTTTAACCTCACCAAATGTTTTTCAAGTATCCAATTTAATTACCGCTGTCGCTTACCAGCACATAACGCACTTTTCACAAAACACACGTGTCTAATCTTGAACGAAGGTCAACTTGTGCAATCTTTCTTCTAGGGACGAGAAACCATTATTCTTTCTTCCTGTTGCTCTCCGGCGTATGTAATCCTTTTCTTTCTTCAGTCCTGTTTCATCAAATAATCTGTGCTCGATAGGACCACGAAATGAGGGGGCCTTATAACTGGCTCCCTATATTCGAGGGTTGGAAATCTTTTGATTCCAAGCCTTACTTCAAAGGACTTGTGAATGGATGTATCTCCATAGGTTTGGTTCTTCAGTGACCGTTGAAGGATAAGGATTGTTAATGGGAGCAAATATAACTCCAGAGAAATAAAATCACCTTTAGTTTATCGACTTATAATTAACTATTTTTAGATTAAAGAGGTTCAAAACGACGTAGCTGACTATACAATATCAAATAATTCTTTCTTTATCACACGTAAAAGAGAAAACCGTATTTATGAGAAAAAATGCCCGATTTCGGCGTAGAGAAATATTTTATACGTGAATTGAGAGTGAATTTAAAATCCGATGCCTCAAGGGCGATCTGTGAGAACTGACTAATAAAATAATACTTGGTGTGTAAAAGTGTAGATTATCCCTCTTGTATTTAGGTGTGAAAACTATTTAAGAGGCTGTGGCGCCAATACGTCGGCTGTGACTATTTTACTTATTCTACACTAAGAAAAGTGTAAAGAACTATATTTTTATTTTATATTTTAAAATGATATGTTCATTTCTGGAACAATTTGGTCTAACATTTAGTTTACCCCAAATAATCAAACTGTAATTTTAGATGTACGTTATTTTAAACAAATATAAATAAATGATAATGTATACTCGATATGCTAATAACTTAATTCTTCTTCTTCTTCCTCAGCTTTTCCCTTTTCAAAAGTCACTGTTCCTTACTTTTCGTCGCTTATTTCTGTTCATCGGGTCTTCTTCACCTAAACCTTACTCTCTCAAGTCCTCTACCATACAGTCCTTCCATCTTCTCCTCGGTTTTTCTCTACCTCTTTTTCCGTCAACTTATAGCAGCTTTATCCTTCGTCCCACATAGTTTTCATCTCTATATCCGACATGACCAAACCATTGCAGTCTTTAGTCTTTAATCTTTTTTGAGACTATAGTCATCCCGGCTCTGTCCCTAATCAAGTCGTTTCTGATCATGTCCCTTACATGATCAGTCCTACCCAACAACCACTGTAACATTTTAATTTTAGCTCCCTCCATCTTATTTTCCTGGATCTTCTTTAGAGGCCACACTTCACTACCGTATACCAACGCAGGTCTCACCACACTCTTGTATATCTTTCTTTCATTTCTTCCCCGATTTTTCAATCACAAAGGATTCCCGCTCATTCGCTTCTAGTTAAACTAACCAGCCTGTGTCCTGTAGGCAATTTCTAGATCTAGTGTCCCATTTTCCGGTATGTAGGAGCCAATGTATTTAAATTCTCCTACTCGTCCCAGCTTTTCCCCAAGTAAGTCTACGTCCCCAACTATTCCTCTTGCTCCCAAACACATCCACTCCGTTTTGGACCAGCTAACCTTAAGTCCTACCTCTTTAATAGCCCTTTTCCAATACTTTACCTTCTCTAACATTTATTTGTTCTCCTGTACTAGCACGATATCATCAGCAAAGAGCCTTGACTAGAGAGCCTCCTCTAATCCTCTAGTACTTTGGTGAACGTTCCCTCATTCATATCCTTTACGAGCCTTGCGTACTTCTTAGGAATCCATTTCTCTCTCATACATCTCCATAGCTCTTGTCTAAGAACTCTACCGTACGCATTCTCAACAACTATAAATATCATATATAGCTCTTTTTTCTTCTTGCTCTATTTCTCTGTCACCTGTCTCAACGCAAACAAATCATCCATTGTCCTCCATCCTGACATAAACGCCAACTGTTCTTCTCCTATTGATATCTCTCTCCTTAACCTTTGCTCTATAGTTCTCTCCCAAAAATTTTTATTCTGTGTGATATTAAATGTATTCCTCTATAGTTCTTACATTCCTGAACGCCCCTTTATCTTTATACAATGATACCATCACACTCTCTCTCCATGAATTGGACATCCCTTCTTTCTCATATATCCTACTCATCATTTGCCACAAAATATCAACCACTTACTCTTCTAGAGCCTTCCAAACCTCCACAGGTATTCCATCAGGTCATACTACCTTATCGTTCTTCGTCCTATTTAACGCCTCAACAACTTTATCTCTCGCTATCCCCGGTATTACATTCTCATTTGGGATCCCGCATCCTCTGTCTTTCTGGTGTTCTTTACTTAGCAACTTACTAAAGTATTTATACCATTATCATCATCATCATCAGCGCTTAGTCGTCCACTGCTGAACATAGGCCTTCTCGAAAAACCTTCATTCAGATCTATCTTGCGCTGCTGCAATCCAGTTGGTACAAATCCTCTATGTCGTCAGTCCATCTTGTGGGTGGTCTTCCCGGGTTTCGTCTATCCGCTCTCGGTCTCCACTCCAAGATTTTTTTGGTACACTTTTTATCCTTCATTCTAGCGACGTGTCCTGCCCACCTCCATTTAATTTTGGCTATGTGTTTTATAATGTTTTCTACACCATTTTTTCTACGGATTTCTTTATTTCTTACCCTATCTCGCAACGTTATGCCTAACAATGATCTTTCCATTCTACGTTGCGTCACTTGTAATTCCATCTTTGCTTTATTTCAACATCGGTTCTAAACAATTTAAAATCTGCCGCACGTGGGTTAAGTTCTTTGATGACTTATCCCTTGCTTTAGCAATGCTGTATAACCTTTTCATCCCCTCGCGTGTTTTCAACTCTTCATATAAAGGAGCAGACAATCTTTTTTAGCAGTAGTTAGAGCGTAGTTTGCTTTCCTCTTTGCCAAATTGTATATATCATTATCTTTCTCTCTTTTAGACCTATCATCTTTCTAACATATTTCTTTTCTCTAACCTTCTGTTGCACCTCATCGTGCCATTACCAAATTTTTCTTGGGTAAAGAGTCTCTAGGTAATTGGGTATAGAGTCTCTAGGATGCTCTTTACCCAATGTTTTTCCTAGCACTTTCTCTCCCACGTGCACCACATTTTTACTGTTGGCTTTCCACCAGTCATTTACCGTATCTTTTTTCTCGAGCTCTTATAGCACTCTACTCTTAAATACTATTGCCAAATCATTATCCTTTAACTTCCACCACTTTACTTTCTAGTGTACTACTTGCTTTCCTTTTTGCCTCACCTTTATCTCCGTATCTACTATAACCGGTGGTGTTGACTAGCTACACACTCACCCTTTATCACTATACAGGTCGTAACCTCTTTTAGCTGACTAATATTATTCAGTTATATTAATAACATTATTGCCCTGCAAGATACCAGAGACATGACCCCAACAATTATAGAGGTATTAATCTGAACATCGCACTTAAGCTTACCACAAAAGTCCTAACTAACAAAATTAATAAACTAACAACTTTATCAGATGAACAACAAGGATTCAGATCCGGAAGATCCTGCGTAGACGCTATAATTGTACGAAGATAAATCACAGAAAAGGCCATCTAGTAAAAAAAACCAGCATATCTATGTTTTACAGACCTGAAAAAGGCTTTCGATCGCATCCAAGTTGAAGACGTCTTACACCTACTGTGTAAAAGAAACATACCAATAAATATTATACAAACCATCGTAAACATCTACTTCCATAATCGAATACAGGCAAAGATAAATGGAAAATTAATACAGTGTATACCAGTACACAGCGAAGTCAGACAGGGTACTCGTTAACCCAACTTCTCTTCAATATAATAAAAGACGAAATGCTACAAACAGTACATAAAGGTCATGGTTACAGAATGGGGAACAAAGAAATTCAAATATTATGTTATGCAGACGGCGCCGCATTAATCGCCGAGACAGAAGACGATCTCAAAAGATTAACACACATCTTCAATACAACAGCCAGGAAATACAATGATAATATAAGCAGAAAAAATCAAATGTATAACAACATCTAAATACCCACTATGATGTAAAATCGAAATTAATGAGAAAATAATAAAGCAGGAAGCAAGGTTTAGAGAATAGATACAACTAGTTACAGAGATGTTGAAGAAGAAGTACGAAAGCTTAAAAGCAAGTAAAGCGGCGGAATCTCTTAATGACACAACATGAAAGAACAAACACCTAAGACAAGACACAAAAAGAAGAATCTTAAAGCAGCAATTAGACCTATATTAACATACACGGCGGAGACAAGACCTGACACATCTGAAACGAGACGACTACTAGAAACGGAAGTCGGTTGGATATGGAGAGAAGCGAAAACATACAAAGAGCATACAATATAAAAGACATAAATGGATGAGTGACAAAACAAAAACAGAAAAGGAACGAACACATTAGTAGAATGACAGAGGATAGGACAGTACGAATAGCACGAGATAAGTTACCAAAGGGACGAAGAATTATTGGCAGACCAAGAAAAAGATGGTGCGATAATTTAAACAATTTAGGAGGTTAATATTGAAAAAGAAACAGGATTTAAAGCCTACATCCAAGAAGAAAAAGAAGACTTACTATTAGTGATATTTTCTTTCTATTAATTTTCTCTTTTTATATGGGTAACTAGATCGTATTATATTCTGTCGAGGAATTTGCGACGCAATTGGTTTCATTTAGCATAATTAGGGCCACAAATTTGATTTTTCTCTTTTTACCATATGTTTCTTTCAGGAATATACTTGAATCTTTCCATTGAACTCTATTTTCATTTTTTCATACTTCTTGACATATTTGGGATCTATCAAATTCTCTATTTTTGATATAAGTTTGATGTTTACTTATTCTATCATTCAATGGTCTTGATGTTTCACCTAAATAAAAATGTTCGCATTCGCAAGTTATTTTATAAATACAATAATTTGTTCTTTCTTTTTCATTGTTAGGTTTACGGTAGAGTGCTTCAAGAGTGCGCGGTCAATAAGAGTGCCCACTCGTCGATTTTTGGAGTGTGTCGTCGATTTTCGGAGTGTGTCTACGACAGTAACAAAGTTTTAGTTTGTACCGATTAAACGAAGTAGTTGTATGTTTATTGAGCATTTTAGGCTAATAAACACCGATAATAACGTTATAAGGTAACTTTTATTAGTTTCATCTATTCTCTTGTTATATTTTAAAATTTTGGATATTTTACACAACTGTAGTACCTATGTAAAAATTTTTCATCCATATTTTACTATACTTATAATAAACTTTAAGCAATCGTATATATCATACCGGTGTTTACAATTTTAAACTAAGCTGGAGGCAGCACTGGCGTTTTTTTAAAACATGCTCGTTTTGAAAGAGTGCGCAGTCATTAATATTGCAAGTGTAGCGTGCCAGGTTTTCTATTAGACATTAGATGATTAGACAGATGGGTAAGCAATATATTTTTTTTTGTATTCTGAAAAAAATTTGGATATGAAAGCCAAAACGGTAAATCAAGATTTACTTTTCATCTGTGTTTTTTTTTTTGTTTAACACATTACAAAACTAATACGTCAAACTTGTTTTCGATTAAATATATTCATTAATAGGTTTCTTGATGTTATTGCCTCATGCTGTGTGAAAACACACGTTTGGCAATTCTCCACGAAACAAGAGAATTCACATCAGAGTGTTTGTAATTAAAGCTAACAGGCTCTTAACTGGCATTTTGCTTTATCATATATCCTTGTGTTTATTGACTTTCTTTTTTTAGCCGAAAATAATTCCCCTAATCGCACGATTTAAAAGCGGAAATCAACGATCCAATGATTTTCAGCTCCAGATTATCCAATTTCCAACTTCAACACCCATTAACAAAACATTTTGTAAAACGGTTCGGTTTAACGTTCCGGGAAAATGGAGACATTTCAAGTTATATAAGCAGCTAAATTGCTGTAACATAGAACAAGAGGGTGCTATAAAAATCATAAAACAAGACAAAGTAAACATACCACACAAAAAAAAAACACGAAACGAGGAAAATGCCCTGGGGAATTGTAAGTGTCTTCTGTCAAACTAAAGAATGTATATTGCCGCACAGTTAGTTGTTGTTGATACTTGAGAATGTGAAATAAAGATGACATCTGCTTTTCTGTTTATTACACTTTTGTAAGAAAATGCAATTATTTACAGTTTGACTTCTGAGCATTTCTAAATGTTGCGTGTTAAATGCTAGTTGAAATATGTTCTGAAATAATTTATGAAAGCGATTTTCTCAGTAGTTTTTCTTAAACAATCCATTTGGATATATAAACAGTTGTTGTTAATTTTCTGTAAAATACCTGAATACTTTATAAAAGTTTTAAATTTTACCCTTTTTGGTACTCGAGCGTTTATTCGTCTTTTAGTTTTTTCATTTTTTTTATTTCATTGATAATTTTTCGACTGTTCGAACAACCATTCAAATTTCGTCATTTTGTGTCATGTGGAACAATTTCACCCAATGATATCAACATTAGACTGATAATTGCATTCAGTGCAATTGTCAATGCCTATGACAACACGATCGAGTTTGACAACTTCATCCAAATAAATTTCAAAATGTCACGTTTTTCATATCTAATTTTAACTTAAATTTTAATAATTGTACTTTCACTAACTGTACTTTTAATAAATAATTGTTTCGTTATGTTAAGTTATGATTTTTTTTTCGAAAAATTATCCGCCGAATATCCCTCGGACATTGATGAATGCCTCATAATTTTATGACAAATTTCTCAAGCTCGTTGCTTGGTAACAGCACGAAGCCTTCGGCTTCGTGCTGTTACCAAGGAACGAGCTTTCGATTGTCATGAAATTATCTCTCGTCTTTTATCAATATCTTAGGGATATTACTACTGATAACAGCATCAACCACTTTGGGTTATTAGCTGTACTATAGTTATACATAGTAGTTTTTTACATAGATACTTAAATCTAAAACAGTATTTTTAATTAATTGCTAGGTTTTCAATAAGGTTAGAATGTCATATTTTACAATTTGTAATTAGGGTTTAAAAAACATAAAAACAAACATTATTCAAGTACACGCCCCTACAGCGGACGCCCCAGAAGAAATCATAGAAGAATTTTACAATGACCTTACTAATATTGTCAAAAGGATTCGGAAAAACCAAATAATACTAATAATGGGAGACTTTAATGCCAAAGTTGGCAAAGGACAAAGTGGAAATTTAGTGAGATCCTTTGGTCTAGGGGAACGTAATGAACGCGGAGACCGTTTGATTGAATTTGCAACTGAAGAACAGCTCGTAGTGACAAACACCTTTTATGATCTTCCTCCAAGACGACTATATACGTGGAAATCTCCCCAGGATACTCCAGATCACACAGTACGAAATCAAATAGACTATATTCTTATTAACAACCGATTTAGAAACTCTATAACATCTGTTAAAGCGTACCCGGGATCCGACATAAATTCGGACCACAATCCACTTATCGCCAAAATGAAACTTAGTTTAAAGAAAGTTCAAAGACCAAAAATTATGAAGTACGATATTAACCAACTGAAAAATAAAACAGTAAAGGAAAAGGTACAAAAACGCCTAAAAGAAAAAACGTGGGCTCGTACAGAAAAACCATGGGCCCGTACAGAAACAGATAACACAGATGTAGAACTAGAAAATTTGCACAAAGTAAGTCAAGAAATAACAGAGAAATACTTAAAACCTGAAAGAACAAATAAAAAGGAATGGATGACGGAGGAGATTCTATGTATGATGGAAGACAGAAGAAACGCTAAAGATAATAAGAATTACTACAACAACATAAATAACGAAATAAAAAGGGCTATTAAAATACCAAAAGAAAATTGGTTTAGCTCGAAGTGTACAGAGATAGAGTCATTACAACAAAAATATGATTAATTTATAAATAAGGGAGATAGATAAATAAATAAAGGAGATATTTGGATTAAATACGTAGAAATAACTTTTGAAGATATACGAAGTAACACTGGTATTACAACAAACACCAATTGCGAATCTGGACCACCATTTACAGTCGAAGAAGTAAAATATGCCATCAAAAGCACCAAAGATGGTAAAGCAGTAGGCCCTGATAATTTTAACTCAGAATTCTTAAAACTTATGGACTATGATGGCATAAAATGGTTGACAAATATATTTAACAGTATATATGATACGCGCGTGGTTCCCCAAGAGTGGTTAGTGTCAACTTTTATAAATGTTCCAAAAAAACCCAATGCGAGAAAGTGCGAAGACTATAGAATTATAAGCTTTATGAGCCATTTACTTAAAACATTTCTAAAGGTCATTCACAAAAGAATATATACAAAATGTGAGGAACAACTAACAAGAACACATTTCGGATTTCGTGATGCTCTGGGAACAAGGGAGGCCCTTTTTGCTGTACAGGTGCTATTTCAGAGATGCAGGGATGTAAATTGTGACATATACGTATGCTTTATAGATTACCAGAAGGCATTTGACAGAGTATAACATGACAAATTAATGACTCTAATGCAAGAAATTGGAATTGACAGCAAAGATCTTAGAATTATCAGAAATAATAACTACAATCAAACGGCTAAAATCAAAATAGAAGACCAGTTAACTGATAAAATTGCAATAGAACGTGGAGTACGACAGGGCTGTATTTTGTCTCCATTGTTGTTCAACATTTATTCTGAATGGGTATTTAAGGAAGCTTTAGACGGTTGTGCGAAAGGAATACTAATAAACGGTGAATGGTTGAATAACATTAAATATGCAGATGACACTATAGTTTTTGCCGATAATCTGAATGACTTACAGATATTAACAAATCACATAACAGAAGTCAGCAACAGATACGGACTAGCTCTTAACATAAAGAAAACCAAATTTATGAGAATTAGTAAAAAACCAATACTAAACGCTCAACTTACAATCAACCAACAGAATATCGAAAGAGTCGAGCAATATACATATCTAGGCACCAATTTGAATAGCCAATGGGACCACTCAACAGAAATTAAACAGCAAATAATAAAAGCAAAAGCAGCATTCGTTAGAATGAGAACCATTTTCAACAGTCATGACATATCATTAAAAACAAAATGCCGTCTGTTGAACTGCTACATATTCACAGTTCTGCTCTACGGAATGGAAGCATGGACACTGACTGTTGCATCTATAAATCGGCTCGAAGCTTTTGAAATGTGGTGTTATAGGCGCATCTTACGTATATCCTGGATTGACAGAGTTACTAATGTGGAGGTCCTGCGTAGAATGGGGAACGAATGTGAAATTCTCATGACCGTCAAAACTAAAAAGTTGGAATATCTAGGACATGTAATGAGAAATCAAGAACGTTATGGCCTTCTCCAGCTGATTCTCCAAGGGAAAGTAAATGGTAAGAGAGGACCGGGAAGAAGACGCATTTCCTGGCTTCAAAATTTACGAAAGTGGTATAACACGACTACCCCTGAACTGTTCCGCGCTGCAATAAATAAAGTAAAGATAGCCGTGATGATCGCCAACATCCGGAACGGATAGGCACTTTAAGAAGAAGAATTAGGGTTTACAAAACATTAATAGTTACAGTTTGTTTTTAACATTAATATCTTTCAGGTAGTTAAACATATTTGTAAAGTTACAATGTGCTCCTAAGACTGCTTTTATATTATTAGGTAGTAAGTGTTTTTGTCTTTCACTGATGTATTTAGGACACTGTATTAAAATATGTTCTACATTAATGTCGCAGTTACATAAGTCACAATTAGGGCGATTTGATTTAGAGATTAGGTAACTGTGAGTTAATCTGCTATGACAGTTATGTTATGTTATGCTATGCTTATCTTGCATCAAAATTCAGTTGAGGGCTTTACGATGTGTAGAGTCGATTCGTTTTTCCATACATTTGTCACTTTTTTTTAAGGAACGATTTTTAATAGGAAACAGACACTAAGTTCACTAACACTGAAGATGCGCTGGGTATTGCTTCTCTGACATGAAAATCTGCTAGTTCGTTTCCTTGAATTCCAATGTATGATGTAACCCATATAAAGCGTACTTGCTGCCTTGCGTTGTTTAGCAAATGTAATTGTTCTTTTAATAAAATACCTACGGAATTATATATTATGACAGAATTTGGAAATTTTTGGGTACATATATAAATGATGGCTTGCAGAATTGAGTATAGTTCTCTAGTATAGTAAATACTGCAACTGGAAGATAATTTAAACTGTAATACAATGTTCGGAGTTATAACTGCTGATCCCACACCATCAATAGTTTTGGATGAATCTGTATAGATATGACAATGATCTAGGAAAGAAGCAAGTATGTTATAAAATGATTGAATAATTGTTGTATGGGGGTCTCAAACTTATTGTATTTAGAAAGAGTTATATCACATATTGCAGGAGGAAAGGTCCAAGGGGGGGTGTGACTGTATTTGTCTGATAAAAAAAATTTGGTAATTGAATATTATGGAGAAAGAGATATCTTCTTATTCTCTCGTAAAAGGGAGGGTTCGTCCTTTTTTTATTTCTTTAAGATTAGTTTTCTCAGGATACGAAAAAAATTAATGCATTTAAAAAGCAATGGCTCGAAATTTTGCGCCTACGCTCTTAAAGTTATAAGAAGTTATAAGAAGAATTTATGCAATGTATGTAATTATTGTTCAAATTAGAAATTTTTAATATTTCAATTATCACTTATAAGTGATTTCAATTTAGAATTAACAAATTTTATTTTTTTTAAATGGATTTGGTCACTTAAATGCTTTCTACATCTCATAAAATTTTCACACGACTTTATTTTTCACTCATGGTTCTTGTCAGTTAAAACGACACAGACCAACCCATCTGTCGTTTTAACTGACAAGAACCATATAATTTAATTTTGCAAAGACGTAAACTCATATATGGATGTCATAGCCACAAATTCATTGTTAGCTTTAACTACATAAGGCACTGAAGATGATCTGATTAGATCGAAAACGTGATGCTACGGTATAAATTTTGACGACACTTGTAAAAGTTTTAACTATATGTTTTTATATACCTAAATACAATGGTGAAGTTTTTTAACTTCTGTATGTTTTTTTAAACGATGGTATACAGCCAACTACTGGGCTCATTTTCCCATAAATTTTTACATAATTTTATGTTGCTCTACCTCTTGTATGTTGTTCAAAAATTTTGGATTTTTCTTATTTATTTATTATTACAAGCGTATCAACTCCGCTAAATATATCTCGGTTGTGTATCATTAAGTGTACCTGCACAAAAATACGGGACATACAGTTTAAGGTTTAACTGAATAGAACTGATAAAAAATACAAATATACCTATTGGTACATCATCATTGGTGAACGTAAAGACCGTTTAGTTATACCTATTATCTTATATATTATTAGTTGATCTGATGTTTATTTCATTACCGGTATAAAATGCTTTCTAGTTCGTAATACGGAAAGATCTAATTATACCTGTCTCCGTCTAAAATTGTATGAACTGAATAGAGTTGAGATAATAAAATATAAATATAAGCATTGGCGACTGGTAAAAGCATCAAGGCCACCTTATTTTTAAACCTTATGAAATTCATAACCTACTAAAATACATTTCAATAATAATCGCATTTTTTAAATTTTATTACTTCTTCTATTCGATTTAAACTTAAGCTTTTATATTTTTACTAAAAACAAAATTAGATAAAAAATCTGTTTATATTGTGATCCAACACTAAAATATGTTTTTTAAATGTTTCACTGAAAATCTATGGGAATATTCCAAGTGGTTGACTGTATATGGTAATCTATATAAATAAAAATGAACCTCCGAAATGTTTGTAAACGCATAACTTCAGTACGACTGCGCCAAATTAAATAATACTTTTTTTGTTGTGTTTGTTATTATCAGGGGAAGGTTTGTGTAAAGGGTAATTTTTAAAAAAATGTACGGAAAGACGTACAAAATAGTTTTTCTATCATTTTAAATCACAATAACTAATAGATGGTACCATACTATATACCAGCGGTGCTCAAAGGGTCGATCGCGATTGACCGGTCGATCTCCAAACGAAACGGGCACGATCGAAATAATTGTGATGCTATCTCTTCACCCGAAAGTTGCGATAATGCCGATTCGGCATATTAACATTCACAGATAAATTATGGCACATTTGTTCAGCAAATTCCCAACTTTCCCAGGATTTAAACAACTTTTCACCCAGATATACACTGATGGTTCAAAATCATCCGAAGGTGTGGAAGCGTCTGTAGTAACTCCAGAGAAGGTCCTGAAATTCAAACTATCTAATGTTAGTACTATCTATACAGCGGAACTGTATGCTCTCTATCGCGCCATAGAACTAATCAATCTGACAACAAACTCCAAATATATTATCTTAACAGACTCACTTAGTGCCATACAAAGCATCCGACAACTGTATCCAAAAAACCCGCTTTTAAAAAAAAATTAAAACAGTCCTTCTTCAGGCTTATATCAATCATAATGAGATAAATTTCATCTGGATCCCATCTCATATAGGAATAAAAGGCAACGAAACTGCTGATCATAGTGCGAAAGACGCGATAGTGAGTGACGTTTCCGAGATCGTAAACACATCAGTATCAACGGATATAAAAGCTTATATAAAAAGATCAATCTTAAGTGCGTGGAAAAATAAATGGAATGTGTCGAATTCAAAATCAAAACAAGTGAAACCCAGCATAGAGGCATGGAATGTGTTACCTAAGTCAAGAAGCCAAGAAATAATAGTAACGCGCCTCAGACTCGGACATACTAGGTTAACGCATGATTACTTAATTAAAAAGTGCGAACCGCCGCGATGTGAGACGTGTAATACGACACTAACAATAATGCACCTACTATGTGAATGTCCCCTCTACAATCAACAACGAAGCAATAACAAGATACCAGGAACACTTATAGAAGCTCTAGGTGCAGACTGTAACTTTATCAATACTCTGAATTTCTTGAAAGACATTAATAAGTACCACAATATTTAATAAACCAAATTGTAATGAAGTAATTGTACCTAATGTAATCCACTAATTTTTCGCTAATGGCCATTTGGTCGATGCGACTTTCTAAATAACAAAAAAAAAACTTTTCATCGTTGAAAAAAAAATAGCTGCTCATTTGAATTATGTTTATTACGAGACGGAGCTGCAAGCACTTCACAACGAGTTTGAAAGACGCTTCGCTGATTTTAAAAAACTGACAGATAATGTAACATTTATGTCTAATCCATTTTTATGTCAAGACGTGGAAAAAATAGCCACTGAAATATCCGTTACATTTATTATGGAGATCATTTCCGTCCAAAATGAGGAACTAAAAATAATTTCGGATATAAACCTTACATCCAGAGCGACCGATACGAAATTTTGGTCTTCCATATCGTCTGAAAAATATCCGTCTTTATTTGAGACAAGCAGCTCTGCAGCTCACAGCATTCTTTAGATCAACATACTTGTGTAAGTCTGCATTTTTCCAAATTAAGATAGTGAAATCAAAATATCGTAATCGGCTAACTGACGAACCTCTCTCCTCATGCTTGCGTTTGGCCCTCGGTAATTACGTACCATCATATGAAATACTTGTGGATGATATGCAGTGCCATGCATCAACATCTTAGTAAAGTTAATATGAAAAACGTGATTTTAGTTACAACTATCTGTAGTTACAACTTTTTATCAACTAGAAATAATGTGCAATAAAGTTTTTTATTTTCAAAATAATTTTTTTTACTATGGTTTGTTTTTAAACCAGGAGGAGTAAACTAAAGAGACAGATTCACACCTAAGAAAGTCACTAGAAAAGTTACCATATACATCTTCTCTTTTGATCATATCGGCCTTAGACGGTAATCCAAAAAATTATATTATACTAATACATCGCTAGAGAGTTCTAAAAACAGTTTTTTATATAAAAGCAGACTAAAAATCTAAAAATTAAAAAAATTACACAGAAAACACAAAAATCGCTGATATAACTTAATTAACCTATGAAATGCCATTAGTGTCAAAATTTCATAACAGTGGAGTAAACTTGCCTGAGGTTGGACCAATTACAAACAAATAATGAGGGGCGGTAAATTTGAATTACTCCTCCTGGTGTAAAAACAGGGTATAGCAGTCGATCTCCGGACGCTTGCAGTTTATGTGGTAGATCCCATGCAATATAAGTCTGAGCACCACTGCTATATACTATATATTATTATAACGAATGAAGAACAAAATAAATTTCAGTATTGATAGACTGACATAACGATATAGCAGTATTTGGTATTGTAGATCCAAATAATAACAATGAAGTTTTAACATATCAGATGGAAAGATACGTCAATGAGGCAGTTTGAAGAATTTCTTCATTTTCCATACACAGACGTCATCCCACTGTAGTTAATTTAGCTGTTCACCTGGGCAATGAGCAACGACTTTATTTCACGAGAGAAAAACCACTTTAACAGTAATTATTAGGATAAGACTCAAACCTTTACTAAAACTCGACACTCCGGCTAGTAAAAAAAATTAAAGTTATTGAAAATCCTTAATTTCAAATATATATATATATATATATATATATATATATATATATATATATATATATATATATATATATATATATACGTGCAACCTGAGATATGAAAATCAAAAAGTTAAAATAAAATAAAAAAGCTGAAAAGTCAATTTAAAGCTATTTCAATCAAAAATTGGTAAAAAGCAAAATGCATGCCTTAAAAATATTTCATCAAAGTAAAATATGAATCAATTCTTTAAATATCTAATGATGTAAAATTAAATTATGTACAAAAGATAAATTTAAATGAAAATTCTTGAAAACAAGAAAGTTATAATATTCAGTACTTTTCTTTTATAATATTCTTTTAATAAGATAATTTAGCTATAGCCGCGTTTAACGAGTAACAATTTGTCGCTTGTACAGGAAAAGGCTGAAAAAGTTATTTCAAACTTTGGCATGGTTTTTAGTCCTTACAAAGTTCAATCTCAAGAGGTTAATTAAATCGGATCATAAAATTTTGTGGTGTTTTTAAAGTGGGGTTTAAGGGTATCCTCTTTTGATTAAATTCTTTCCTAATTTTGTTGTCAGTATTTTTTTTAAATAATTTGAGATAGTAATATTAAAATATAGAAAGATTTGTTAACGAAAATTTGAAATTTTATTGTCGTGATATTTTTGCAAAATATATTCTGTTTAAACCATCAAGGCGTTGGTAAATATTGTTTTTAGATTGTTTATTTTTTTCTTGTAGAAAGACACATTTAGGTCTAGGGTGTATGCCTATGTTTTTCATACAGGTCCTATAAGTTACCTTGATGTTATTTTTATGAATTTGATAAAGTACTGGTAAATTTTGAGGGAAGTTGAGATACTTTTAGGATATTTAATCCTATCTGAGGATACTTTTCATGATTGAATAGCTGGAAGTATTCGGTTTGGAAGAAAAAATGTTTAAAATGTGTTAGTTTTATTTCAAAGATCGTTTATTATGAACTAAGTTTCTTTTATAATTTTTTTAGGGCTTCTCAAACGATTTTGATAGTACATTTTTTTAGCTGTTTTGATAAGTTTTAGATGGTTCTTCTGTACTTGTTGATATATTCATTGACAAAGACGTTGGTAGAAAATTTCAGGATGTACAGTAGTGCATACATATCAGCCAAGAACGCATATTCTTGGCTGATATGCGGGTACTTTTGGTAGTCCAGAGTTTGTGATGTTTTGATTTAATTGTAATTAAAGGAAAAGCCTTATTGAAAATACAGACAAGCCTATCTAAAAAATCCTGGAAATTAAAATTCACGTCCACAGAGGTAAAGTTCCACAAGAAGTCAAACACAAATTTTGAAATTTGTATGTTGAGTACAAAAATACAAAAAAAAAGCAATGAATGGCGGCAGGATTGACCTTAGGTATAGTAAACTTATTTACAATATTTACAAAAATGCCACTATGACTGTTAAGATACACGATAAAACCCGACCAATCAAAATAAAACGTGGGATAAGGCAACGAGATACATTATCACCGAAATTATTCATAACGGCACTAGAGCATGCCGTTACGATGGGCAATTGGGACCACAGAGGAGTAACAATAGACGGAGAAAAACTTAACCATCTCCGTTTCGCAGATGACATTGTCATTATCACACATAATTTAGGAGAAGCCTCAGATATGTTAAATGATTTGGACTTTGCATGTTCGAAGGTGGTCCTCAGAATGAACTTGTGCAAAACTAAGTTTATGATAAATATGGTCCCAACAACCATTTAACTATTCAAAACAAAGTGGTAGAACTGGTGGAGAAATATACGTGTTTGGGTCACGAAATAAGAATCAGCAGGGATAACCAAACATACAAAATCCAAAGACGAATTACTTTAGGGTGGACAGCCTTTGGAAAACTGCGAGACACACTTAGGGCCAACATACCAATTAGCCTCAAAAGAAAAGTATTTGACCAATGCGTATTACCGGTCATGACCTATGGAGCGAAAGCTATGACTCTAACGAAGACTACGGCTTCGAAATTGAGAGTGGCACAGACACGAATAGAACGGTCTATACTGGGAGTGACGTTGCGGGACAGAATAAGAAACGAAGATCTGCGAAGAAGGACGAGCATTGCTGATGTTGTGGAACGCATAGCGCAACTAAAATATAATTGGGCAGGCCATGCAGAGAGAATGCATGACATCAGGCATGACAATTATAAATGAAGGCTGAATGATGATGATGATGATGTTGTTGATACTGTTAAACCTAGTATATACTACTTTATAATCAAATAGTCCTGTATTAATAATTGTAGAGCGTACATCAAGTGGTGAGAAATCTGTGACAATATAATTAATTATGGATTATCTCTTATAAAACACTGCATGTCTAATACATATTTCACGTTCCAAAATCGTTTCTATCGTCAAATCAAAGGTGCCCCAATGGGATCGCCCCTCTCTCCCGTAATAGCAGATATATACATGGAACATTTCGAAACAGTAGCCTTGTCCTCGTCAAATCTCAAACCCACCTGCTGGTTACGGTACGTTGATGACACCTTTGTCATTTGGCCCCATGGTAAAGACACATTAGATCTCTTCCTCTCCCACCTGAATGGAATACATCCCAGCATTCAATTCACGATGGAAGTTGAGTCTGAAGCGTATTTGCCATTCCTTGATGTTCTTATTCAGAAAAATCCACCTCACAATTTTTCCTATTCCGTGTACCGAAAACCCACTCATACAAACCGCTATCTCAATGCCCAGTCACATCATCACCCCGCCCAACTTAATTCAGTCATCAACACTCTTATTTCCCGTTCCATAAGACTTAGCGACAACAATCACAGGTCTTCCGAAATCAATTCAATAAGACAAACACTCCTACAAAACGGCTACCACAAAACCCAAATCAATAGAAGCATTCAAAAACTTCTAAACCCCATTCCATCCAAAAAAGAAACCTTGCCGCCGGATCAACCCAAAATCTTTCTACCTTTTATTAAAGGTGTCACTGACAAGATCAGTAGAACTCTTATCCCTCTTAATATTAAAACCATCTTCACCACTCACTCCAAATTGTCCAATCTCGTTAGATCCGTAAAAGACCAAATCCCCAATGAAGACCATGGTGTCTACGAGATAGCTTGTTCCAGTTGCCCACGTACATACGTAGGACAGACAAACCGACGAATCCATAACCGTATTTACGAACATTCTCTATCAGTCAAACATTCCGATACCACTTCAGCCCTAGCCCAACATCATATTCAGACAGGCCACAAAATAGATTTCGCAAAAGCAAAAACCATCGCTCCCATCCGCTCATTAAAAGCGAGAATCATTCGTGAAGCTATCGAAATCGAAAAACGGCCTCACAGCTTGAACACGCGCGATGACGCGAAACGATTGCCGGCAACATGGCGACCCCTTCTTCAGCGACCTCCCGCCCACACCGCTCAGGCCACGTCAGTTCAGATCACGTCAGCGCATACCGTTCCCGCGCATACAGCGAGTATAAAAGCAGCCACACAGGGTAAGACCGGTTGTCACTCGACACTGGGGAGTAGGCAGATTGAGACCTCAGTGCCGAGAGACAGTTCTTGCAATATAGAACACGATACTGGTATGTCTCGAGTGAGGGGAGTAGGCAGATTGAGACCCCGAACTCGAACCGAACCGTATCCCTCTTGATGATGGCTCCAAAATGGGTGCCGAAACGTCGAGTTTTAAATTCTCAACGCGGTTCTTCCCGAGAACTCAGTAATTTTCATATATATATATATATATATATATATATATATATATATATATATATATATATATATATATATATATATATATATATATATATATTGTTATGATGTGTTTTTTGTTTGAATGATGAGCAATGAGTATTTTTAATAATATAGGGTTTTTATCGCGGTTCTCAAAGAATTAGCTTGTAAGTACTTTTTTAAATTATCTTTATTATAACTATTATGAAACACACATATATATCTAACTTAGCCAATGTAAATTTAAAATAAACTATCTTTAAATTGATATTCTTATAAAACTAATTAAATTCTATAGACAATCTACAATTTAAACAAAACTATCTTCAAAATTGAAATTGTTATGACACTAACTAAATTATATTAACAAAATTTTGTACCTTTCTTTCACTGAATGCCTAAATGAACTGTTTTCTACTATATAGATTCTAATCACCACTGAATGTCTTCGTACTTCAGTTATCCTTGTTTTTTGTGAAATTACTTTTTCCAATTATCAGCTTCTACCAATTTAAGATATAGTTTTCTTCACCAGCATTTATACACCACCAACCAAACCAGCAAACAGCATTTATATTTATTCTTCTTTTCAATATACCAATATCCACTTATTATAAGTTGATTTATACTAATCTCCAACCATAATATAATTTAATTTCTTCCAATATACTTTTTTTTATCTTCAATAATTATTTGTGTATAATTATAAATGTGCATTAAATTATATGCATAATTTTTAATCTTCATTTAACTCCCTATATTTAACAATTGGACTATCTCCTACTAACTTTCATATTTCTTATAAAACTGCTTGACTGATTTACTAAAACTGTGAACAATTGACTTCACTAATTAATTGTGTCTATCTTCTACTAACTTTCATAATAAACTGCTTGACTTCTAACTAAAAACTGCCATCTTGAATCCAAATCACGGGTATTTATATCTTTTCAATCTTCCAGAACCATCTGGTAAGAAATCATGTTCCAATTTGTTCTATCACTTCTATATAGATGTTCTCGAAAAAAATATCTGTTCGATCCACCGCCATAATCATTATTTCGAGAATGTTCGACTGTAAACAATGGTCACACTCTGCACTCTGAAGAATTCGTTAATGTTCCATTGATAATTTTGTTGACATTTAGGCTTTTCAGATCAGAATAAACATTTAAATCATCAAATATATATAAATTAAACACCTCAAACCAACATTATTATTATAACCCCACTTATATTCGTATTATGATTAATTTCTATCTGTCAATCCACTGTATAGTTGGTTGCCTAAGCACATGGCTCACTTAAATCTATTTACAACATTAAAATTACTAAAATACAACTTTTTACAATTATTATATGCTAATTTATTAAAAATGCCCTCACATAAATATATTTTTATTAAATTCTCTAGTATATAACTTATTTAAAATAATCAAATACTTTTTTATATCTAATATTATGTAGTATATAACTTATTATTATAATTATTTTCTATAAACCCCAATCGTCACAATATATATATATATATATATATATATATATATATATATATATATATATATATTAATAAGTTCGAATTATCGGGTAAAGTGGTCTGTAATGAAAATCTTTCGTTTTTCTAAATTACTCAATATTTCGCCATTTATTTAACAGCTTCTTCAGGAGTAAACTAAAACAATTTGAACATTACAAAAAATGGCGTACAAATACATTTTAAAACACTTACAGAATTTAAAAGATTTCGCAAATAAAAAATAACATTGAAGTATTTGAAATATTGAATGTCAAGATTAAATTGTCTTAAGCACCTTCTTCTAACTTTTCTTTTATTGTTATTTTTATTTTTACATTTTAAATAATTTTAATTTTTTATCGTATAGCTGTAACGAACGTGCTTAAGACAATTTAATCTTGACATTCAATATTTCAAATACTTAAATATCATTTTTTATTTGCGAAATCTTTTAAATTCTGTAAGTGTTTTAAAATGTATTTGTACGCCATTTTTTTTTGTAATGTTCAAATTGTTTTAGTTTACTCCTAAAGAAGCTGTTAAATAAATGGCGAAATATTGAGTAATTTAGAAAAACGAAAGATTTTCATTACAGACCACTTTACCCGATAATTCGAACTTATTTATAAATTATTTTTTTGGTCGAAATAATGATGTCTCATATATATATATATATATATATATATATATATATATATATATATATATATATATATATATATATATATATATATATATATATATATATATATATATATATATATAGATTTCTTGCTATAGGTATAACAAAATTAAAACAACATTAAATTTTTTTTTAATTTATAAGGGTTGTTTCGGTAAAATATATTTAACTGCATATTTGAGTTCATTATTTTCACGAACATATGGTAAAATATTTCTTATAAAAGATATCAGGGTTTAACAATACTTACAAACTTTTTCAAAATACGACAATAGATGAACTTACCTGAAACAAAACCAAAATATTAGTATAAAAAATAAACAAATAGTTGTATTATATTTAGTATAGAAGATATATCTTCTATACTAAATAAATTTGTTTTTATTGATAATACGGGAATATGCGGGATATTTTAGAATAATCTGAAATTTTTGTGTAAACGATTCAGCATTACATTTTAAGCAGAGAAGTTTATAGTGTGAAAAATTTTTCAATGCTCCTAACAACCTGATCTCAACGAAGTACGTCATGTGGGTGAATGAATATCGTATATGAATAATGAACGAAAGTAGTATATCATCTGTGATGAATAATAGAGGATGACATTTTGAAATTATACAGTGTGGAAACTACTTATGGAATAAAATTGGTTGTGTCCTTATTTTAAAAATTAAAGAAAAACGCTGGACCGTTTATTTATTTAGCAGCTCTATAAAAACTGCCTTTATTTGCGGCAAAATTAAAAAAAATGGATACAAAAGCTGCTCTTTTCACCTTTTAAATGCATTTTGATATTTGTCAATAGGACACTCTGTGACTCAAAAGACATCAAATTTTTACCGTCGAGTTAATACAAATTTTATTTAAAATTGATTTCGTGCGAGTAACTGACATTCAAATCTGTAACAGGTGTCACTCAATATTGTTAGCTTGTTGTTTCCAATGGCTACGATCCTGCACCCTATGTATCTTTATTTGTTTTGCCCATCGTGTTGGATATCTTTCTGGTTCGTTTAAAAGTATCATCAAACCAATTTTGGTTTATGCAATCTAAATGTGAAATTGTACCCGTAAATCCAATAATGCCAATATCCCAAAGTACCAGTCTAAGAGTCTTAAGACGGAGTCGGATGCAATATAGTACGTCTTAAAACAAATTCTGTACTAAAACTTCAAAGTACCATATGACAAGAATGACATAACAAAGAGAAGCAATATACACTATACTAAATTATAAAATTTCAATAATAATCTACCTTATCCACTTCTTCAATAGAAGGTTGAACAAATTCTCGCCATCAGACCTAGGAAAGGAAAAAGGAAGACCTGTCCTTGGAGAAAACTTCGTTACATTATTGTGGAGCCCTAAAGTAGGAAGACTCGTAGCCAGAACTCGTGGCTGAAAGACCTGAGGAGATGGTTCGACCGCTCATCCGCAGAAATCTTTCGCGCATCAGTTTCCAAAACTACAATTGCCATTTGGATCGCAAACCTTCGAAAGGAGACGGCGCCATGAGTGAAAAAGAAGGAGCCCTAAAACTCTGTAGTCATTAAATTATTACAGGCATTAATCAATTTTTTTTTTAATTTGTCGTTGAAAATAGTTTTTCCCATATACTGTACCGATGTGAGTCGCCAACTCTCGCCACCATCTCGTCAACGCTCCATACACACGCACTCCCCCCGCTGAGTTCCACTTCCATCGATGCGCACTAGAGGTGATGGAAGGCCGACAACCGTAAAAAACAAGAGCGGCCGCACGACAAAATCGTGTTCTATCAGAGTGTTGACCTGAGAACTTCACTTGCTCTAGGGTGTTGACTGAAAGCCAAAGACGTTACGAGTTGCTTAAACAAGATCAGATATAAAATAGTTTTAGAGACGGTCTTATGAGCGCCAAAATGCGCTGTCCACAACCGAATTAAAGCCTCGATTCGAATGAGAATAACTATCAGTAGAAAAATATATTAGGTTAAGCACATTTTAAAATGTGTATTGGACTGATATGTGAAGATAGGGCTAAATAACTGCAAAAAATAGGCAGGAGTCAGCTCATAATTATACCAGATTTCCTTACTGATGTACGCTGGTTAAGGGACACCGTAACTGTACCGGGTGGTCCAATAAGCCGATCTCTCGGCAATATATCAGAAACTATTCATGCTATACCTTTAGAAAAAACAATTCCTTAGTAAAAGTGGCCAAAAGAATCACTGGAAACTTTTAAGTTTCTGGGTTAACCGCTAGGGGGCGTAACCTGTGAAGAAAAATTTGAAAACCAGTTTTTTGTAAAATATGCCCAATTATACCAAGTGTTAAATAAATAAACTAGAAAGAGGCCTAAATTCCGCACAAAGTTATTCAAGTACTTTTTTTTATTTTTTTAAATAAAGGGTTGGGGAGAGTATGAAAATATTTGTGGATAAATACCTATAACTTTGGTTTGGATGAACCGATTTTAACAAAATTAGTGTCATTAGAAAGAGTGTGGATGACTTAATTTACATCTACTATAAAACAATTGAATTTATTTTTAATTGTCATAGGTAGAGGGTACTTTCGAATAGAAAAAATTAAAATTTGTTTTTGTTCAAAATGTTTAATGGAAACACCTATTTATGGTAACTTAAAATGAAACTGGATTAAATTCGTAACAAAATAGCGCAAACGGCATGTTGATAGCTTTTGTCCAACTCTAGATATGAATAAAAACGCATAAACATAAGTAAGTATAGTATAGACTCACCCTTTATTATAACTAAAAATTAAATATGTGAAAGATCATATAAATATCTCGATTATTAAAACTTAATGTCCAATTAAATGTTCAAATTGTTTTCCATCGTTGTCCACACAAAGATGTAATCCTTTCGCGCGTAGACATAACAGCTGTTGATATACTACTTTATTGCGTTTATAATGCGCTGTTTCATGTCGTCTCGCGTGGTTGGTCGAGTTTGGTACACTAAATCCTTCAATCTTCTCCACAGATAAAAGTCCAGACATGTTAAGTCTGGAGATCTAGCTGGCCATGAAAATATACTTCCCCTTCCAATCCATTTATTTGGATAACTTGCATACAAATAATCTCAAACTCGTCTGGAAAAGTGCGCAGGACACCCGTCCTGTTATTATATCATATCTCTTCTTATTTGTAAGGAAATATCTTCCAATAAAACAGGCAACTGATTTTCCAGATAATCCAAATATGTTTCGCCATATAAAGTTCTATCAAAGGAATATGGACCTATGATCTTTCCATCAATTATACCACACCAAACATTAAGACTCCATCTACCTTGAACCTACTCCTCATGTATTCAGTGCGGATTTTCTTCAGCCCAATAATGCATATTATTCAGATTAACACCACCCGCACTATTAAACGTAGCCTCGTCAGTCCACAAAATGATATGCAGTTGTTCGGCATTTTCGGCCTATGCCGGAATAGCGGCATTTTGGTGACATTCGAAATAAACTTCAATCATATCATACAATTCTGCATTTGATATATTCATCACGAATTATTAGTACTGATAATTAATTACTAATATTACCAATATTAATATCTATTGAAAAAAGTGCACTCTTCAATTCGAATTATACTTCTTAACAATGTTTTGACTGCTGTCAATAAATAAACAATATGAACTCCCCGTCAAATTCATTATCGTAGCCTACTTAGTTTCGAAAAAACTATTTTTAATCATATGAATAATAACAATGGTCAAAATAGGTATCAACATTAAGATTACTGTGCTGTAATAAAATTTAAAAGTACCTACTGAGTTATTTTTTAATTTAATTTATAATACAGGGTGAGTCAATACTATGCTTACTTATGTTTATGCGATTTTATTCATATCTCGAGTTCGACAAAAGCTATTAACATGCGGTTTACGCCATTTTGTTACGAATTTAATCCAGTTTTATGATAATTTAAAATAAATAGGTGTTTCTATTAAACATTTTGAAGAAGAACAAATCTTAATTTGTTCTATTCGAAAATACGCTCTACCTATGACAATTAAAACTAAATCTAATTATTTTATAATAGATGTAAATTAATTTATCTACACTCTTTTCAATGACACTAATTTCGTTAAAATCGGTTGATTCAAACCAAAGTTATAGGTATTTATCCACAAATACTTTTCCACTCTCCCCCACCTTTTATTTGAAAAAATAAAAAAAAGTACTTGAACAATTTTCTGCAGAATTTAGGCCTCTTTTTATTTTACTTATTTAACACTTGGCATAATTGGGCATATTTCCCAAAAAACTGGTTTTCAAAGTTTTCTTCACAGGTTACGTCCCCTAGCTGTTAACCCAGAAACTTGAAAGTTATTTTCAGCGATTTCTCTTGGCCACTTTTACTAAGGAATTTTTTCTCCTAAAGTTATAACATGAATAGTTTCTGATATATAGCCGAGAGATCGGCTTATTGGACCACCCGGTACAATTTATACAGTTATAGGTTTAAGAGTTCTGGAATATGTATCTCGAAGCATATCTCAAGCCTTGAACCTCGTATTTATTTTTTGTGTTAAAAATGTTAAATTCTCTTTACTTTTTAATAACCACCCATTATTAAAACCTAATTTTATCTCTTAAATTACATCCAATTTCGGCTTTCATCGGATATTTCTATTCGTAATTAAATCAAAAATCCATTACTGTAGTAACAAGGTGTCAAATTGTTCTGACGTCGACGGCGGGGTTTCTAAGACTTCGTAATCAATCGAGAAGGAGTGAAATGAAGGATTGGATAACTGGTACGAGAACTTGAAAACATCTTTTCAAAGCCTTTTATTGCGCCAAGAAAACAAAATGGAATAAAAGTGCAAAAGAGACGGCGATAGAATTTGAAGCGTGTCACAAAGAATTCTTTTATGCAGTGGCATAAACAAACCTATCTAGAGGGTTTAGGAGTTAAAGTTTAGCGAAGCAGATCCAAGTTATGGTGTGGTATAGATATTCTGAATATATTTCGAAACAGGTGGAACTAAGTAGAAACTTTGTTCAGCCAACAATTTATTGGTATGTAAACTACGTTATACTTTTTCTTGTTTGAACAGTCGAATAAAAAAGAATGTTTATTGATTCTCTTTTATACAGATGTAATAAAGAAGAGAAAATAAGAAGTTATATTCTTTTAATTTTCTTATTATTACTATAGGGTATATTAATGTTAATAAATATTTTGCAATATTGAACGAATGTGTAAGTAATAAATCAACTTTTTTTCATGAAAACATAAACACATAAAAAACAATAAACACAAACACAAAAAAGAACATGTAAAAAAACCTAAGAGCTAATCCAAATTAGGGTCATTAGGGCATATCTGGTTATTATTTTAACAATAAATTTAGTTTTTTTAGCAATTACATTGGGCCTTGATATATAATGCATTTATATTGCGTAAATTAACTTTTAGGTCTGGATAAGTTAAGTACTTGAATTACAATGCGTGAATCACCCGTCTGTTTATGTTTCTGGATACGTTAATTAAGGCACATAATGCAAGAGTTGCCTAATAAAAAAAATGATATTTGAGTTAATAACACCAAGCGTTAGGATTTGTATTAATCTATCGTGTGAAATAGTGGCCCACATCGATTTGATTAAGATGCCGATAGAGGAGTGATCAATGTCACTTTGGCGTATTATGATTTGTTGACAAACGGTCGTCGTACAGTAATAGCCCAACGTTCATGTCTGTCTATGTGTTTCAGTTTCTCGTATGCAATAGTGGTCTATCCTTTAACCTTTAAAGTGTAATTTGAGAGTTTTTACAGCTCATGTACGCTTTAATTGTTTGCCTTTAGATATTTAAAAGTTTTATTCTCTACATTCCATCCATATCAGGTAAATATATTATCCAGATCATTCTTTTAAATAATTATAAAAGTAGACATTTTGCAAGAAGGTGTTAAAAATGTATTTTAATACACGATTGAATTATTGGAACTTTCTTTCAGGTAAAAATAGTAACAATGCATTTAATGACAGTGATCTAGTATTGAATATATCCAGATTTAGCCTTACGGCTCACACTCAATCTAAGAAGAAAGTTCACTCATCAAAGATACTTGCGGTATCAAAAAGGTCTGATGGGACTCTTTCCGTGTTATCGAGCCCTAGATAACTTAATAGGTCAAAGTGTCTCCTAATAATTTTCGTACGCATCTGGACGTCGAGAGTAGCACATCTTTCTGCATAGTCTTATAGAGGTGTGTATTTAGAGCCAGTTTTATTATGTTTTCTAGGACGGTCTTAGAAATGACCCCAGTAGTTGAAAGAACAATGGGTATTGTCTGAATACTTTTTATTCTCCATTGTCTTCGTATTTGAATTTCCAGATCTCTTTACTTGGCGTACTTGGTAAACTTTTCATTTTATTTCACACGCGAGTATTGTTGTTAGGTATCACCACATCTATTTGTGTTGTTTTTTTGGTTAGTTTATTAACTAGTTCGAGATCCGGTCTATTATGTGCCACTGTTTAATCTGTGAGCACAGTGCGGTCCCAGTATAGCTTGAAATAGTCATTTTAAGCATACTCTCTGGAAAGTATTGATAATAATATGCGAGATGGTTTGGAGAAATCCCAGTTTTATAGCTATCTCTTGATGAAAGATTCCCCATTGAATCATGCCGTTCGTTATATTCATTTGCAGCAAATGCCTGGCAGCCTCCGGTAAGATATTGGATGGTTTCTTGGGTTTGACATCCAAATCGACGTTTGTTGTTTTGAAATTGAGGATCTTTGACGATGTATTTCAGGTAATTTTTTGTTGGTATAACCTGATACTAAATAGCGAGTAATGAACCTTCTGTTTCAGGGAATATTTTTTCTGATGTCAACCAATAGTTCAACGCTATATTGCCGACAAAGTCTTGACTGATTTCATTGGGATCTCGCCCGTACAGAGGTTTACCCATCCAGGTGTGCATTTTTCGTCATTAGTAAGATGGTTTATGCGCATTTCTCGTTTCCTCAGTTTGATCGGTGTTGTGTCATCTACTGTGCAAATCTCGCGATTTAGAGTAGATGTCTCAACCTGCATCTGAAAATAAGTTCTTAAGTTAGTAACCTGTTTTCCAATTGTTTACTTATGTCCTTAAGTCCTCGTCCTTCTAAATACTGCGGTATTGTGCGGTGCTTTTGATCCATTGTGAGGTCTGTTCGTACTTTTCACTAAGTGAAAATTTTCATATTTAAGACACGGCACTTGTCAAGACCAAAGTGCATACTAATATCAATAGAGAAAGTTTCCACAGTATTTAGCATCGGATCGAGGTGTCTTCGACTAGAAGCCAACAGTTTTAAATCAACCATATAAAATAGATCATTAAGCTTCGATATGACAGTAGTGTTATTTTTGATGCTAAAATCTGTGTCAGTTGAGTTTTGTAGCTGGGCAGAAGATACATGGCTAGACAAAACCACAGTGGAATCAACGAGTCTCATCGGAATAGGCCCCGGTTAATTCTTTGTTGTTCTTTGCAGCCCATAGAACCCTTAGCATATCCTTTCTGTTTAAACTCTATAATATCGTTTAAAGCACAGTACAGTAAAAAAATTCTATTTAACGGATTTCGGATATAACGGACAAATAATCTTAGTAAGAAACAATCTTAAAATGGTATGGCCAACAACGTTCTAGTGGGATCCCGATCAAATTGAAATCTACTACAATTAAATTAGCAAATTATATAGACATACCATTCAGAGCAAGTGATGGATGGCTCTGGAGCTTTCGCAAAAGGCACGGAATCATGAATAAAAGAATTTACGGCGAAGCTTCAAGTGCACCACAAGAAGAAAGAGAACCTTTTAGGCAAAAATTAGTAGCACATGTAAGTAACGAAATGCTATTAGAATCTCAGATTTAAGATGTTGACGAAATTAATTTGTTATGGCGTACTTTGCCTGAAAGCGCACAAGCCTCCAAATATGAACAATCGCATTCTGGAAGAAAAATCATCAAGGACAGGATCTCGGCACTGCTTTGTGCTAACGTCGATCGATCGCATAGATTGACTCCAGTAATAGTTGGTAAATCTCGTAAACCTAGAGTTTTAAAAGATATAATGCATCATATTCCCGTTTCATATTATAGCTCTGTAAGAAGGTATGGTTCACCTCAGATATTTTCAAAAATTGGTTTTTCAAAGAATTTGTATCTTCAGTGAGAAAATTTCAAGAGAAGAAATTGGGAATAATGCCAGAATAGGTGAAATGTTTATTGCTGTTAGGCAATGCTCCTTTTCACCCCTCTGAAAATATTCTACGTTCAGAAGATGGCAACTTTAGGTGTATGCTTTTACCAAAAAATACAACATCGCTTATTCAACCCATGGACCAGGGAATAATTTTGGAAGCCAAACGAATATATCGCAGAAAGTTTTTAGACGAAGTAATGGTTGTATTGTACGATGGAGAGAATGCGGAAGATACAAGAGGGCAGCGTACCTTGCAACACTCAAGCAACGTTAAGTGTTGCTTACATACCTTTTCATTTTCAAAAAAAGTATTTTGATTTATTTTAAACATATTTTTATATAACGGACACCCAGTCCCCCCAATTAGTCCGTTATATCGAGGTTTTACTGTATTGGTAGATACGCCAGGCTACACAGGGTGTGACCAATTTATACACGTTTGGAAGACAAGGAATTGGGCGATACTTGGTTGAAACTTGGGTGCTATTTTGATCCTTTGGTATTAAATTAATAAGCAGTTCCCCGAGTTCAAAAAAAATAGTATTTCCTGCGAATTAGAAATAGTGTGATTAAATAGTGCTGAAAATAAGTAGTTATGAACTAAATAAGAAAATAAGAACTTATAAACACTCCAGAACTTCTCGAGCCAGAAGTTTTGAGCTCCGTCTGGTTCAGGAAATTTTCAGGTATGAAGCTATTTGAGAATATTTGAAACTTCTTAAGTAGTGAAGGGCTCGTAAGAAGTAGTAACGTAGTGTTAACAGTTGTGCGTCGTATCTTCGATCCATCCTGTATTGGTGTTTAGAGACGCTGGTGTGGAAACTTGATTTCCCCAAAACTCATGAATTTCTTCTTGGCTTCCATACGATTTATTGATACTTTGTGTAGTAGAATTAAATTTCCGATAAAATGCCTTCTCGGCCTTCTCAAAAAGTGCGTTGTCAAATTTCCGTTTGTTAATAATTTTATATCTCCTTACGCGGTCTGAATAAAACAAGAACTTTTGTTTTAATGTATCCAGGCACAGTTGTGCTGTGTTGTTTTCTTGATCATATTGTGAGTGACTTGCGGTGGTTAGCACTATTTCTTCATCTCTTCGAATTACTGTTTTACTTGTTGCTCCCTGAATATATTCTGTGATTTGTCCAATGTCCCTACGCAATGATTCAATTTTCCTTAGCAGCTGTTTTTCCCAAGATGCAATTGTATGATCTGTCCTTCCGATATTAGTAATAATGTTCTTATCTTAATGCCCATAACATTATCAATTGTTGCTACTGTAAAGTAAACTAGCATATACAAATATTTAAATGTATGGGCGTCTACGACATAATTAAGTAGAATTTCAGTATTTACAGTTTGTAACAGCGCATCTAGTTTCTTAAAGGAGATTATTTTTGGTAGCGATGGTCTGCTAAAAGCGGTTTGTTCCAATAAATTCTTGTACGGCACGTGTCATTTCGTTTACCAGGCTATCTCGTAGCTCATTGTTATCCTTTTGTATGTTATCAGGTCGAGTTTCTTATGTAGCAAGCTCAAGAATCTTCTTAAGTATTATTTTAGGGACTTGATCTAAAACTGCCTCTTAGTTATAAATCTCATGTTTGACTTTACTTTTGACGGCATCGCGTCTAGTTTCTGAAATTACTAATTGTATAATTACCCGGTCTTATTCTGCTACTTTTTGTTAAGATACATGAATATGTGGATACTCTCTGCAAAACTTGGCATACAGCTGTTGTCGGTAACCGATAGCAGCGACCCAAAACATAAATCATTAAACTCTATTCTCGTGGGTGTCTATTTTATACCTACTGCCGGGTGTCAGTTTTTGTTCCACGGCAAATATCTCTGCTGTCCTCTGGATATTGGCGCTACGAATATACAAAAAGCATTCCCATTCGCAGGGGACCGCGCTTGATAGAAGGACTAACAAAAAACTCACACAGGTTATATATTTGCTGAACCTTCTGTTTCAGGGAATATCTTTTCTGATGTCAACCAATAGTTTGACGCTATATTGCTGATATAGTCTTGACTAAATTCATTGTGATGTCGCCCGTGCAGAGGTTGACCCATTCAGGTGCGCATTTTTTCGTTATTAGTAAGATGGTTTATACGCATTTCTGGTTTCCTTAGTTTTATCGATGTTGTGTCATCTACTGTGCAAATCTCGCGATATATTATTATTATAATCATTTGCTACAAACTAATGTACTTTGTGTTAGGTGAAAATGAAAAGGTATTGATAACTGATTAGAATTAACAAAGCAAAGAAAATTTTAATTTAATAGAATTAAAAATTCTATGAAGTAAGAAATGTGGTGCTCTGCGTAAATTTGCAGATAAAAGTCCATTATAAGAAAAAAATTATATAATATTGGAGTACGTCAACGAATATTGGGGGTAATGTAGTTGCTGCCAAAAAGTTTGATGCGTCCGACTGTCGTTTCTAAAGAATGCTACTACCTCATTATTCTTCAACAGCATGAAAATATTTTTAAAGATTTTTATGAACTCGCCAATCATGAATTACAGACATCCTACTTATGTGACCAAATAAAACTTACTTCAAAATTATCCAATACTGCTCAAAGCGACTCCTGAAAATACACATGACGATATTATTTGACAAGAAAAACAGGGCTAAATATTCCAGTTTACAAGGATTTTTTTAAAAATATCTTGAGAATTTTAGATGGTCGACTTATAAGTCCTTTGCGTAATAAATAGCAAGGTGATACACCTTCTAAGAAAAGAAGATGGAAAAAGAAGCCTCATAATAAAAGAAGTCAAGAGAAACTTTCCATTTTATTTTGAGGTTCCCAAAATATCAGTCACATTATTCTAGAAACAATTCTAATTTATTATTTGGCTCCCACTTTAAATCTGTCAATTATGTATTCATTATATACATAAGAAACAAATGATTCTGAATCACAATTTGTTTTTAGGGATGTTTTCAGAAAAAAAATTACTTTAACTTTTCATTCACCTGTATCTGACCATTGTAGAAAATGTGACGAGTTTAAACAAAAAGATAATAACAGAAACTTTTAAAGTTACTTTGACAAGCTTAAAATTATAAAAATAATTCAGAAAATCAGAAAGCGCATATGCTGGGATGGCATTGGATTCGAAATTGGATAAAATAGCTGCAAACGATTTCACTGTAATATCGTTTAATCTCTAATCTACATTACCTACATCTCATTAATTGGGGTATGTTACTATATAAGACAGTTGTAGACATATTGCTTAGGTATGTCTATAACTGTCTTTTGCCAACTTTTGCCAACAACTTGCGAAGCAATTAGACCCACATGTAAGTTTGGCATGAAGCCATAGTATCTAGAAGACGTCAAGAGATTGGACCTTGTATACAGCACTATTTTAAAAACTACGTTAATACGTAAACATTAATTATGTAAAGTGGCCAATGCGGAGGGTAGAATAAGAATAATAAATTATCTCTATTCTGCATACAATATACATAACAGGGTATCAAAAGTGCAGCAAATTTACCATAAATTTTTGGTGTAGCTGCATTCATATTTAGGCTGTGACCGTGACTTTGGGATCATAGAGACGAACAAGAAAACTTTGAATGATATTTATGTACCCAGAAATTGAATCAGATGTATTAAAACAGCCAAAAACATTCAGTAGTTTTCGATTAGAGCAAACCATTACTAATTGTAAAAAGACTGTCGATGGTGAATCGGTCAATTGGTTAAAAACGCAATGGTCGCAATACTTTTTAACTAAACCACAATTATTAAATTATAATTAATTGTATTATATTTTATGAAAACCTAAATGTTAAAAATTTAGAACAGCGTGTAATGATGATAAATAATAATGATGAAGAAGATAATGTCTTTAACGCTATAGAAGATTTCGAACAAATAATGGAATAAATATTGTAACCATTGAATGAGCCATCAAAAACAGTGGGTGCCAATGGGTAACAATATAACTACCTCCGAAAGTTAAGAGCCAATGTAGAACAATAAATCTAACAACTTTCTTTGGGAGTAAATTCTTAGGGGCCCCGTTTAGCTCAGTTTTTCAGATGTGAAAACGTCAAATGAGTTTAGGTAGAACAAATAAACCAAGATAATAACTAATCATATTTATTAAACATAAATTAATATAGAATTAAAATTTTCTTATGAAATCAAAATCAAACAACACAAATCTTGCCTATACCTGTACATAAAAAGATTTTTAAATGGTATGGCTTCTGATGTTATGTTCGAGTATCTGAACAGGATTGCACAATGTAGTGATTAATTGCTGAATCTAGATACTTTCATGTTTGTATCTTCAGGTGGCCATTGGGTGATAAATAGCACCTGTAGTTAAAATTTCATGGTCGACCACGTGCTGTGGAATTCTTCACCCAAAAAGGTGGACAAAAATTAGGGCAAAAAAAGCTAGAAAAATTAACCTTTTGTTAACAATATCATATATTTTAAAATATTTGCTTACCATATGAATAACAAATAGCAAATTGACAAGAATGAAATGAATAATTAGTAAAATTATATAAAAAATAACCGATACAACCCCACAATATCAGATATCGCTATTTGCGTCTATACGAAGCCATGTTAGAGTTGCTTTCTAAGACAGAAAAGATTTATTTTCACGTTCAGAGCGACTGTGAAAGCCGTTCTGAAGAGGCCTATTAAGCCGAAATACGTATAAGCGGGTGCACAGGCGCCCTGTACGTGAAACCAAATCTTAACTGTCTTTTCCTTTTTATTCCGATATACTCTGTACGAGTACTAGAAACCAATTCGCTAAGAATGTTGCTTAGTTGAGGAGATATGTTGTGGAATGCAATTTTTAGATTACCCATGTCTCTAATAACATCTTTATCAACGTCTATTTTGCCTTGCAGTTCTTAGGAGGCACAGATTAAAGCAAAGCTCTGAATTTGGTTTCGAAAATTAGTTTACGGATTTTAATATCAGATGTCGCTATTTGCGTCTATACGAAGTCATGTTAGAGTTGCTTCCTAAGACAGAAAATATTTATTTTCACGTTCAGAGCGACTGTGAAAGCCGTTCTGAAGAGGCCTATTAGGCTGAAATACGTATAAGCGGATGCACAGGCTCCCTGTACGTGAAATCAAATCTTAACTGTCTTTTCCGTTTTAAAATAATTTTTATATCACATGTGTTTAATCTTTTAGTTCTATCAGCATCATTATCAGTGGTGCTACAGCTCTAGTTAAACCTCGACCTTTCCCAGTCCACACCATCCCTACATCTTAGTCTTGATCTACCATTACTCCTGTTTCCAACTGTTGCCGCTGCTAACAGGGTTCGTCTGGGTGGGTAATTTTTATTTGATCTTAACACATGTCCAGCCCATCTAAGCCTACCTATTTTTATTATACATATTATATCTCTACCATTAAATATTTCTTTATACTTCTCGTTCAATTCAAAATTATATCCCCTTCTCCAAATACCATTCTCACAGATTGTATCCATTATTCAGCGTAGTATCTTCCTTTCGCAGACGAGCAGACGATTTGCGTCTGTTTTGGAGATGGTCCATGTTTCTGACCCATATGGGTTTTTGGCTTACATTTCTGGTTTTAGCCGGCTTTTAGTCCAAAATATCATTTGTTAACTTTTTTAGTTCCGTAGTCCTTACAAAAAAATTTGGATCTATGTTTAGTGAATTTAAATAGGAATTACGTAATAAGCTATTCTGTAGCTCTACTTAATTAGATCACTACTTTATTCGATCGAATAAAGTGTTCAATTTGTTTACCGCAGTATCTCACCTGTGGATTCCAAGCACATTTTTAAGAGAATTTTAGTAGTTTCTAAGTTTTGGTTAATAAAACTACAAATTTCTCTTTTTATAATAGCAACTTATAATTTAATCAGTTTAAAATTGTTCGATTCGACCCGTATTGATATATTAACATTGACCCATCATAGCCTTGTGTGGCCACTTGGTTACGCAAACACGCTATCAATTAATGTTGATTGTAGCTTAACTTGATGCTAGAAATCTATCCGCAGTTCAACTTTTCGTTACTAGATGTCAGTTTCGTTACTAGATGTCAATGTATTCAATTTATTACTGTATTACATTCAACAGTTTTGAAGGAAAGAATAGTATAGCTTTAACAATTTATGCGTATTAACGAATGTGCAAATTATGGATCCGAGATTTCAGTAAGTAGTTTTATTAGTTTATTATTAAGACTTTTCGGCATTTTAAATAAATATTGATATAGTGTTAAGGAAGTAGGTTATAACATAAAAAATATTACAGGCAACCTAAAATTTACATGAGACTGAGTTACACTGTTACGAAATGGTCACACTAGGCTACTAAGAGATCTAATTATTTTTTTATTTACAGGAGAGGTTTGACTCTCCGGGAAGCCTTGGATTTGGTTTATAACGATGACAATGATCTAACCGGCATATATATAAGTCCACCTGATCCAAATGTTTTGACTAATGAAGATTCGGCTGTAAAGGATAATGGTGGATTTGTAGATAACCTGTCTCGAAGACAAATATTAGCAGAAGCCGAGCTGGGTTATTTTGATGGTACACCAGAAGACAATAGTGTTTTTAATGAGATGGAAGACGAGCAAACACCAAGTATGTCATAACTTGATACAGAACCTAATACTAGTTATTTGAAATCACTAAAGGGAAAAAAGCATACTAAAAGAACTTGCGGCAATGGAGATTTTGTAAAAACATCCGACTTTCCCAAAGCAGACTACTCACAATTTAAAAATCTGAGCGCTGTAAATTTATTTTAGATAACGATAACGAAATATTTTAGACGAAACCAGAAAATATGCTCTTTTTGTGAATTGTCCTGATCCGAAGATTATCTTGGAGGAGCTCAAATGTTTTTTGGGTATTTTGATTGTGTCTGGATACAATTGTCTTCGTGGAAAAAGGTTTTATTGGGACAATGGAGCAGACATTTCCAATAAAATGGTGAAGGATGCAATGCGTCGCGACAGGTTTATCCAAATAATGCGTTTCATGCACTGTGCTGATATTACGCAAATGAATTTAAATGATAAAATGTGGAAATTGAGACCAGTAATCAAGAAATTACAGAATTCTTTTCTCAAATATTATCAACCAACTGAAAATATGAATTATGATGAGTCGATGGTGAAATATTATGGTCGCCATAATTGTAAACAATTCATTAAAGGAAAACCGATAAGATTCGGTTATAAAGTATGGTGCCGTAACTCTGAAACTAGTTACCTTGTAAATTTTGAGATCTATCAAGGAAAAGTACAAATTCGGACTATTTTTACCAACTTGCATTTGGAAAGGCAGGCGCTCCTCTTATCCCGATGTTGTGACACTTTGCCTCAACAAAAGCTGCCTTATCAAATCTATGTAGATAACCTTTTTACTGAATTCAATTTAATGGTGTATTTAAAAGAAAAAGGATATGGTGTCACAGGAACAATAAGAGAGAACAGAATACTACAAGATGATTTACTTATCGATACAAAAACTATGTCCAAATAAACTCGAGATTATTTGGTTTCAAAAGTTGACAAGGAAGATGGTATTATGTTGACAAGATGGATGTATAACGCCATCGTAACAATGGCATCAACTTCATATGGTGTGCATCCTATTTAACAAGTAAAACGTTATTCACATTCTGAAAAAAAGTCCAAGTTCCTCGCCCACATGTTGTTGAAATATATAACAAGTTTATGGAAAGCACTAATAGAATGGATGTGGGTTTAACAAGATACCGTATAAGTATTCGTAGTAAAAAATAGTAGTGGTCTATACTTACATGGTTAATTGATGCTGCAGTGAAAAATTCGTAGATACTTTATAAGTGTTCAGGAAGACCGAAAACTAATATGAATTTTTGACTTGAACCACCAGTTTAACAAAAAAATTAATTCAGGCTTTGATATGTTAAATTTGACAAGACAACGCATTAGCATTACCAAAACAGACAAATAAATATAAACACGTGCCACCACTAACTCAAATGCGATGGATTTTAGGTGTCCGTATATCCGGAAATTTCAATAAAATAAAAATTATGAAAGTTTCAATGTTTTTTAATCTTTAAATATAACTAAGCTACTCTATAGCTAATTTTCATTCTCACCTGGTGTGGACATATTTAAAGAACAAGAATTGGAACTATTTATGAAGCCGAAGTCATGACAGACAAAAAACATGAAAATAGATAAATAAAAAATTAACATGGTTATTATTCGGAGCAAAATTCCAAGTAAATCTTATCAATTTTTTAATTATTGATATTCGATCTTTAAAAATTAATATATAAATTTATTGAATATATTATATATAAGTGTGTATTATATATATATATATATATATATATATATATATATATATATATATATATATATATATATATATATATATATATATATATACGCTAATATAATAAACTAACCATTATAGCATGCTTACATGATACGCCACTGGTTCACAGTAGCCTAAAATATTGATCAGAAATGGTGCAGACGCGTATATCCACTTTAAGGATGTGGACAGGATATAGTAAGGGACTCTGCTTGAAGTTGAATTTTCCACAGAATGTTAAGGATGGATAATGATCACAAAGTTGCCAATATTGTATCTGCACTTTCGAAGGACCCTTAACTAGTTTTACTCGTTTAGATATAAAGTTCTATTTATGAGGAGTTTACTTCCACAGAATTTATAAAGTTTTCTTATAGCTAGAAAGGCAAGAGAGGTAACAGGAAAAGTTGTTTATTGTTTAGTGATTCTAGCTTTTCTTTTTTTGGAAACAGTTTTAGGACTAGTGGCGTTTTTGTTTGTGGGTTTAATATAAATATAAAAATATTTTTAATTTGGGTATCCCATTTTTTTTTATCTCGTAAATATTAATTAAGGTGTTGTTTATGTGATAATTTATTTTGATTGGTTTTCTACTGCCAATAGCTTGTGCTTAATTTTTCTTGCAACCTTATTCTAGGTATTTAATTATTAATTTATTATTTCGATTATCTACTAATTCAGTTCAGTTGCACCTTATTTAGTCAGCGTTTATAACGAATCCTAAAAACCAAGCAACAAAAGAGTATCTGATTAAAGAATACATAAGCCTCATAAGTCATACTTTAAAAGTACTGCTTGAAGTATAACATAAGAGAATATATAAAAGAAGGAGGAGAAGATTAGTGACATTCAGTTTGGGTTCCGAAATGAAATGCGTACTAGATAGACAAGGCGAAAATCTCGGGTTCGTTCGGAAAAATATTCCCATGAGACTTTTTGCATATTAAATTATATGAGATGCCCCAAAATAAGGTTCTAGAGGTCGCCCAGGCGAGAAGTTCTTTACATTTTTTTAAACAATTGTAACAATCAATTTTTTTATCCCGGACGATTTTTTTTTAATTTGTAGAGTATTCTGAACAAAATAAGTCTCTCGTATGTTTTTTTTTGTAAAGCTGATCGAGTTTTCGAGTTGTAAATAATTTAAAACTAAGAAAAACGCAAAATTCACCAAGAATCGAAATTCCAATTCAAACCTTGTTCTATCAAGTATTTTGGGCCCATTTTATTTTAAAGCATTGCTTTTTTATTGTTAATAAGATGCTTATGAGAAGACGAGCGTTCAGGCTGCGGCATGTATAAGAGGGAGAAACAAGATCTAAAGCACACGTTTTTGCAGGTTTAAGTTCTTATTGTACAAATAAGCGCCCGCCCTGCCATACGCGTTCTATTTAAAAAAAATGGTCTAATAGTTATTTAATCACCAAGAGTGTTGTTAAGATAATTACACTCGGGGAGCAACATAATCCAGCCAGGGGGCCTCTGGCCCAATGGATGGATGTTGCCTGGTGGGCGTAATCATCCGGTACCACCAGGTAAAACTAAGATTTAAACGTTTTTACTTTTTATTTTACTGCACCTACAAAATACATATGCATATTTTGTATGTACCACTGGTGTTATCGGATGATTATTCCTATTGAGCAACATTCGTCCCTTGGACCAGACGCCCTCTGGCTGTAATATACTGCTCTCTGGGCGTAATCATCTTAATAACACGCTTGGTGCATAAATAACTATTAAACCATTGTTTTTTAGATTTAGATACTTACACACGCCACAGCTTGAGCGCCCATCCTGTCATAAGCGCTTAATTAACGATTAAAAAGCAATGTTTAAAAATAAAAATAGACCCAAAATATTTATCTGGAAATGATACAAGGTTTGATTTGGAATTTAGGTTCGTGTTAAAATCAAAAATATTGTTTTTTAATTGTGTTTTTGAGCCTTGAAAATCGTTATTTAGCGTTTTTCTCAGTTTTAAATTATTTACAACTCAAAAACGATCAACTTAACAAAAAAAAACTACAAGAGACTTATTTTGTTCAGAATATTCCAAAAAATTCAAAAATTCTGCAGATCAGACTGTGGTCATTGTAACAAGCATAGAAGACCTACAACATCTAATCGAAAACTTATGTATGAATAGTGCCGAGATAGGAATAACTATAACCGCTAAAAAATCGAAATATATGCTAATTAAAAAGACACAAAATATACAGCACACATTAACAATGAATGGAAACGTAATAAAACAAGTACTTAAATCAATGAAATCAATGCTGGGGTGCCCTGTAAAAGAAGCATAAGTCAATTTAGTCAACTTTTCAGGAGAAACAAAAAACAATAAATACTTTTGTTCTGAAGTTAATTAATTGTCAAATCTCCTAAATGGTAGTACACACAATTGTTATATTACTTATTTTATTTTGAAATACTTATATTGAACAAAGCATATTTTTTTTTAAATAAATGGGAATTACAAAAAAAATGTGACATATTATTTGGACCACATGTACCAGATGACTTATACTATTTTGTTCAGCACAAAAAAGCTGTTGTTTCTTGTTGTAGCGTTAAAACGCGTCCTTTCCATCAAGTGATGTTTTATAAAAAAATTATTCCCTTTTCTCTTGTATAACGAAACCATTTCACATCAAGCCCATTGAAAGAATTTCCTCTTGTATCTTTTTTACGCATTAGACCGTTACTTTTAAAAAGATCTGTAAAATTTAAGAAATCACCATGGTAAAGTTCTACAACATTGAATTTTTTTTCCTGTACTTCTGACAAGCTGATATCAGTCGTTAGGATGGCTAATTGGAACACCTAACCTTTTTTTTTGCTTTTCGATCAATCCATGATCAATATCGCACTCCATATGACTGTGTCAACTCACTATGAATTTATGGTCAATAAGTTCTAAATAAGTGTTATTTTGCATTGGTACTAAAAACATCATAGCAACATGTAAATTTTTGTTCTGACCGCCGCATGTATCCGAGTAAAGGGTTACTTTATAAAAATGTGGTGGTAGTGATAATAATTCTTTATAAATACATGTAGCTACATTGTTACCTCCCCTTCCTCTCTCACATTCGTGCCACATGTAACATGCTACACTTTCTTCTCGATTTTCATGAATAGTTAGGTTATATGTCCATAACTGTCTTTTGTAAAAGGCAACAGAAGAATTTACATATGAAGTTGGGAGACACTGCTGCAAGTCAAAAGTCAGGCATCTAAAAGTACTACTACATTTTGCTTTTTCTGTATCGTTGCTCTTTTTAATATATATATTGTCTACAGCAGTATGATGAATACTTATCTCATCTTTTATTTTAGTTTTATAATCTTCGCTTTCAGTAACTTTGAGTTTATTACTCAGAACATCACATTTATGGCACGTATCTACTTTAGGTTTTTTAAATAAGATGTTCGTTTTATGGAACCCTCTTTCATAAATAGGTCGAGAGACAGGTGATTAATTTTCTTCACAGTATAATTTGCACATTTTCTGAAGATTAAGATGGCATGGCAAATACAATCTACTACTTTCTCGTTGAGTATAATGAGATTCATATAGGGGAAAAGAATGTATGTAGGACTTCACTACATTAATAGTTTCTTCATTATGCTTGTTGGCAAAAGGATCATTACCTTACTTTTCATCAGTTATTCACCCTGAAGTATTTAAATCTATTTGTAAGAGCCAGTGTAATAAACATATTTGTCTCATTAAATGTGTCTATAAAACATTTTTTACAAACTTGAATTCTAGCTCCACTCACTTTTAAATGAAAAATATGAGGCACTTTACGAACTTTTTCTTTATTCGGATCTAAAGGTCTTTTTCTAGTAGTTTTAAGTGGTTTGGAGTCTATAAGGCTATATATGCTACACGTTTGTTGCTATTACCCATAGACCAATATTCGTCGAATAGCTTTTTTGTATATCTCCTTAAATATTGGTATTCCATTTATATCCATAAAAAAGCATAAGCTTTTTTTCCCAAAGTTTCGATTTATTTTACGTTCCGCTCTTTTTTTTTCGTGAATAAACACCTTCAATGTTGGAATCAATACTGGTGTTACCTGATTTTGATCTCTTGTTTGTATTTTTAGACCTAGAATTTGAAACAGAATCTATTTTTTCTTCAACGGCACCGCTAAAGTCACTAGTGGTTCAGAAAATGAATCTATCTTACTAATCTATTTTTATTAAGTTACACCTACGCAAGAAGTTTGTATTACTCATTCTGTCTATCCCTATTAAGTGTTATCTTAATTGGTAAAGTTCCCCCGGTTTAATTATCAGCCAAACGCAAATAGTTATCAGTTGTTTCTTGAAAATTTCATGCAAAAATTAGTTTTGTTTGCTTAGTATGCTTGAAACACGTATCTGAAAGCGATCGTCTTAGTATAGGTCAAACCGCCTGACTTGGTTGTTATTCACTGTCAATGGTCAAAACAGTACATGTCGACATATACTATTAGAGCCAAGAATAGTTCACAAACTCTAAGTGTATAAACAGTATACATTGACATAAACTGTTTTTACTAAATAGTTTATTTAACTAGTACTAAAAATACCAAATAATTTTATTTAATTTATATTAGCACATTGACTTGTTCTACTGATACCAAGGTAAAGATATAGTCCTTTATAGTCTTAAACGGCAAAAATAATATTTTGACTATTTTTGACTTATACTCTTTTTACCGAGCACCCTAGAATTCATACTGCAAAAATAAACAGAGGTTGCAAGATCAGCATTTATACGAGTGCAGAAATGTTAATTTGGACATCAGACTACGTATCATTTGATGTTATATATTTTCAATATTATTATATGAAGCTAAGAGTTAAAAAACAGGATTCAATCCAGGAAAAGGAAATTCAAACAATGAAATTAAAAAACAATCAAGGCTTTCATACTGTAGTTGTACCGTAGAGTATTAAAAATATGAGTGACTGATAAAATTACAAATAAAGAAGTACTAGAAAATTTGGTCAAGACATATTTACTTGATCTGTTCCTGTTACTTTTTCATTATTTAATGTGATCGCTAGTAGTATTTTTAAATTCTTTGGTATATATTGAAATCCCCTCGTATATGTTAAAACACCAAAGTATTCTTTCAATAATCTGCAAACATTTTACAGTTTATCACAGACGCATATTCTTTGATATTTTCTTTGATCGTTTTCCGCATAATATTGCGTTTCAAATAAACATCAACTTAGATCGCTAAGAAGGTTGTGCGGGGGAGCGAATGATTTTTAAGAATTACATGACTCTCGCTGAGGTCGCTGTAAGGGGCAGTTGACTCCATTGTTGGTCCAAATTTTACGTCAAATTTGTAATATTTTTTCGTTTTTTGTCCCTTTTCATGGAAAATGTGTAACAGTGTTAAGTTTAATTTAATGTATAGTTACAGTTTAAGTAAGGTTTGAAAGATTGGTCATTGAGCCAAGATGCTACCAATGTCGGCGTTAAAAAACCGGCAAATTTGTTAAAAAAAGTCAAACGGCGTTTAAACCAACTTTGAAAAATACTCACATGGTTCCAGTTTTTTAGGAAGCGAAGCTTCAAATTTTGCGTCCAGTGCCCTAACTCCAGCCTCAATTTGTCAGCCCTAAGAAGCCGTCTCAGAATTTTTCTCACAGTTTGGAGATAAATTTGTTCGTGTGGTAGAGAGTGTAAAGCTAGTTCCTAACCTCAGAAATTTAAAGTAAAGAAATTTTAGTGAAATCCAGGTAACTCTTTTATGTTTATTTTTAAAAATAAACATTTTCTAATAATAATTGCTTTCATAATTGTAATAGTTAAAATTGTAAATCTTGGGGTGTGGCTTGGCTGTCATTTTATTTGTTCTCAGTTTTAAGATTTAGTATTGACATATGACAGCTAGTACTATTTTTGACATCTGGTAAAAAAATAATCATATTTGAGATTTTGTTTTTGTTTTTTTTTTAAGATTAACCTCTACCATAGTTTCATTTAACAAGATATTTCTTTATTTGTAATAATTAATTTCTGCTACAAATTGTCGCCCATTAACAATTGTAAGTTTTTGTAGTATCTCCAACTTCTAGAGTTTGTAAACTGATAGGACATAGTGTCTTTCTTTATTATTTTATATTTATCTTTGTAACTATTTATATAGTATTTTTTTGTATTACCATTTATATTTGTAACTGTTTGTGGTGAGATAACAATAAATACTAATTTTTTTCCCTAAACCATTTTATTTATTTAATTTAAAACAGTCTCAATCCTTTTTTGTGTTTTTAGAAATAAAAAGCCTTTTTTTCATCTAGCAGGAAGACTCCTCAAAGCGGCGTCCTTATTTTAAATAGCTAAAGGACCTTCTTGTGTTTTGTTTGTTCCAGGAGACTCATGTAAGTACCCCTTTATTTCATTTTTGTAGTTGTCCCAATTCAGTCTCCTTATCGTTCACTTATCCACGACCCAGTTCTTCAAATAAACCCTGAGTGAGCGTTCGCCAACGTTTCTATTTGTTCCCTTCCATAAATCCTTGCATAATTATGGTCAATTCCATTTAAAATTGGTTATTTTCAGTTCTTTTTTATACAATTTCTAGTGTTACCAGATTCATAGATTCTCATAAGTATTTTATTTATCTGCTTTATTATTTTTAAGTGGGTCTTCTATATAAATCATTTTAAATTGGACTAATAAATTTCTCCCATAGGTACTTAATTTGGTTGTTGATATTTGATTGTTCCATTGTCGCAACCCTTTACTATTTATAATTTTTTTTAGCTGTGGTAAGATAAGATGATTTTTAAATATAGACTCTTAAATTTTATTTAATTGTTATTTCTCTGTAATTAATACAGTTTCTCTAATTTCAATTTTTATATATAATCAAATTATAGCTATTTCTGAATGTTTGCATTTTTCCCTTCATGTCAAGTTTTATTATGCTTTAAAACATTTCGATTTCTCTTTATCTCATATATGTAATATAAAAAATCTAACCAAAGTATCGTCGATTACTGTTTAGAGAGTGTACTCAAGAAAAAATGGCCATAAAATGCAATAGAGTTTTATTCAGGTTTTAATGTATTTAAAAACATCCCAGAGTACAAACAATCCCAAACCAGACTAACCTAACCAACAGGTATAAGTCATAATTTTGTACAAGACAAATAAAGTTTACAATAATTCTAAACAATTTTCTAAAGCAAAATATTTATATTTTTTACTGTATCCTTAAATTTTAATTACATGCTAAAATAATGCTTTAATTACATGTTACAAAAACACTAGTGTCCTTCAGGTTAGTCAAAGCGTAACCATAACGGTTTTTATTAGTGATTGCGTGTTTTAAGGGCATGTAGTTTGCAAAGAAAAACAATTTTGGTTTGTTCCCCTGCATAAATTTCTTCCAAATGAACAATTCAATTAGTTCTCACGCTAGTGATTTATATACTACCTATATTACTTTCAACTAAGGAATGTACACTACACTAATGTTACTTAAATTACTTTTTTAAAACTAATAATATAGGTATATATGAAATGATGGGATAAATTAAAATGATGGGATACGCGGTCAGGTAAACGAAAATTACTAAGTTCTCGGAAAGAACCGCGTGGAGAATTTAAATACGAACATCTATATCTGTGAAACAACCCGATACTAGTTTAGTCCTAGCCCAACATCATATTCAGACAGGTCAGAAAATAAATTTCAAAATTGAAAATTATTCGTAAAGCCATCGAAATTGAAAAACATCTTAACATGGCGACGTTTCTTCAGCGACTTCCCAAGCCAAACCAATCCCATTCAGACCATTTTCACTTATACCGTACCCGTGCATACTGAAAGTATAAAAGCTGCTACACAGGGTAAGACCACTCGACACTAAGAAGTAGGCAGATATAGACCTTAGTGCCGTTTGACGGTTCTCGTATTTCTGGAGAACAAAATAGTAGTACGTCACGAATGAGTGAAGTAGGCAAATTGGGACCCTGAACTTGAACAGAACCATATCCATCTTGATAATGGCTCCAAAATAGGTACCAAAACGTCAAGTCTTAAATTCTCAACGCGGTTATTCCTGAGAACCTTAATAAGAATATATATATATATATATATATATATATATATATATATATATATATATATATATATATATGTATAAAAATGTAATGGCATCACTCACAAAACAGAAAACCAGAAAGGTATATCGATGCTCCTTTTCTAACTTAACTGCACCGTACTGAAGACGACCAATAGTCAGAAATACGTATATACGGTTGCTTTCCATCGATATACCTTTGGTTTTCTGTTTTGCAAGTCATGCTTTTCCATTTGTTTTAAACGTTTTAATGTTTGACATTCCTTTCCCCAGGTAGCTGTAGCTTCCTTCCTGGTTATTGTTAGTTGTTGCGCTGAAAACAATCAGAGCCTTCTAACTCTAATATCACAAATTGGTCGCATTGCTCCTGTAGTGATCCTTTCCCATGTTAACATGCTCCTTTTCTAACTTGGCTGCACCGTACTAAAGACGACCAATAGTCAGAAATACTTATATACGGTTGCCTTTCATCGATATACCTTTTTTGGTTTTCTGTTTTGCGAGTCACGAGATTGTCTTATATTCTCTTTTCTGTATCAGATTGTATCGGCTTCATTCCTTATGTCATAGTCCCATTTCAAATGTTGACGTCTTCTTGGTCATTTGTCGCCTCTTGGCTACCACAGTGTAATTCTAGTGGACCTTCTGTTATTAGTTCTTCTCGCTAAATGTCTCAATCACTGCCATTTTAAGATTTAATTTTGTGGATTTCATCAGTGACCTTGGTTTTTTGTCTGATCCATTCCATACCTGTTCGACCTGACTTTGTTACATCTAGCATGCATCGCTTCATTGACTTTTGAGTGACTCTGAGTTTCGCTATTATCTCTATTTAGTGTCCGTTTTGCAGCCTTATGGTTGGTAGTATATATTAATCAAATACTTTTTTCTTCAATAATCCAGGTGGCATCTGTTTAAAACAACGATTTTTGGGTGTGAAGCATATAAACGCAGTGTTTTGCATAAATGGCTTGTTATAAACGTCACATACTTGATATTTTTTTTATTAATTATTTTATTTTAATTTCTTTTGATTTTATTTATTTATTAACTTTATCTTTCATTTTACTATTTTTATTCTAAAAATTGTTGGCGTTCAATTCTTTAACGAACTAAATATCCTATTAACTTCTTCATTTCATTCAGAACCTATTATGTTCTATGAGATGATGTAACATATAAATTTCTATGTTTCACTTCAATAGACAGTATATCTCTTAGTTGGCATTCTGCTCTGTCATGTCGCTTCTCTGTCATTGCCATTGTCAATTCTATAGAAGTGGCATGTTTCTATAAATATTGATTATCTATAAAAAGGAATGCTTGGATTGAAAATTAATTTATAATATTAAATTTTTAAATTTTCCCTAATATTTGGCCTAATTAATTTTTCCTGTTCCCCCTCGTTGGGGGGAACTTTATAAAAGTCTTGTGGTGCACACATGGAATAACAACTGTAACCGATATGCAGAACCTGAGAGTAATAGCTGCTTGGAATTAAAATGGGCTCAATCCCGGCATATCTAGCAAGTTATCCTGTGAATTAAACATCAGTAAATAATTACTGCATTTTGCAAGTAATCAGTGGTGATATAAGTATTATATTTTATATTTGTAAAGCTTATAGCTTATAGGCCAGATTTGCTTTGATTTTTAATATCTTTTATTTTATTCAAAAATTTATTATTATTTTAAAATTTATTTTATAATTTTTATGTACAATAAATATGATTCGATAATATCTTGGTTTATTTGTCCCAGCCGAACTCACTGGTTAGATTTACTTCTACGATATGACGTTCACACACCTGAGAGACTGAGCTAAACGAGACCTAACAATTGGCGTCCAAAAGAAGTTGTGAGTTTTATTGTTCTACATCGGCTTCCAACTTTCGGAGGTAGTTATATTGATACACGGGCTAAAATATCACTACAAATGACAATTTCATATGCGTGAGTTGTAAAATGTGGACTTAACAGTTATATATAACAAAATATTAAAAAAATGCAAAAAATTCGATATTTTTTACCAGTATATATATATATATATATATATATATATATATATATATATATATATATATATATATATATATATATATATATATATATATATATATATATATATATATATAATATATATATATATATATATATATATATATATATATATATATATAATATATATATATATATATAATATATATATATATATATATATATATATATACCTATATATATATATTTATATATATATATATATATATATATATATATATATATATATATATATAACAAGAAAAAGGATAATGCGAGTTAATAGTAAAATAAAGGTAAAAGCTATCGGCATAGCTCGCAATAAAGAAAGAAAAATATAATAAAATGTGTGTATAAGCTGGAAGGCAACCGTATATACGTATTTCTGACTATTCTGACGTCTTCAGTACGGTGCAACCATGTGTGCAGCCGGTGTAGTGATCCTTTCTCAAGTTAATATGCTCCTTTTCTAACTTGGCTGCACCGTACTGGAGACGACCAATAGTCAGAAATACGTATATACGGTTGCCTTCCATCTTATACACACATTTTATTATATTTTTCTTTTTTTATTGGGAGCTACGCCGATAGCCTTTACCTTTATTATATATATATATATATATATATATATATATATATATATATATATATATTGAAATGATATTATTTAAAAAATTAATTTATAAGTTACACATTAGATAATATTAGATATTTGGTTATTTTAATAAGTTATATACTAGAGAATTTAATAAAAATTATTTATGTGAGGGCATTTTTAAGAAATTAGCATATAATAATTGTAAAAAATTGCATAATAGATAATGCTACATATTTTAACAACCAAAAATTTCGGACATTTTGTGAGAAAAAGGGAATCAACATTAATTTTACAAGTATCAGACATCCTCAGGCAAATCCTGCAGAAAGATATATTAAAGAAGTTATAAAATATTTAAGGATACTGTGCCAAAATCAACATGAAACTTGGCAGCAACATATACCACAAGTAGAATATTTTTTAAATAATACACATAATTTGAATACAGAGGAAGTACCAGAATATTTAATGTTTGGCCATATAGGAAACAGAAAGTGGATTAGTGAATATAATCAGGATATGTTAGAACAAGTAATGCAGAAAGTGAATAACCGAATTAGGAGGAAAGCTGAAAAATATATCAGAAGACAAAATCGAAATATAAAAAAACCAATCACATTTCAAAAAGGAGACCTAGTGTTAATTCGTTCACTTAGAAAAAGTAATGTTAAAGAAAACCGTTGTAAGAAATTACAACCAATGTTTGAAGGTCCATATACAATTGAAAATCAGAATGGACTAAATAGTTATGTGTTAATAGATGCAGAGAACAGACTAAGAGGCATGTTTCATATCAACGACATTTTTCAATATCATGAAGAGATTGAATAATGTTTTCTATACCTTTAACACAAATATAACAACACTAACAGCTTACTGATATATCCATTTTATTCAATAGACTTGATTTGTTAGATAGATGGCAGATTTCATTGTTGTGAATAAATTTGACATCATACTTGTTGAATTTTGTACATATGGAAATTGTTTGGTACCCTAAAAATCATAATTTGGGGTTAGATACAGAATTGATTGTGTAAATGTCTTTATAAAAAGTGTAAAACTTACCAATTCATATGGATGAAAGCCTGTTGAATGGAAATAATTCCTAGAATTTGTCTATAAATAAACAGAACACAATATAGATTATATTTTTAATTAAGGTTATATTTTATTCTCTGATATAGCATCCATTGCTCCATTTGACATGACAGTTTGACCATAGAATAGCCGAACTGTGCTCCGTTGTTCTCTGCTTTGACATAGACAGCGAACAGGGATGTATTTGATAGAACAATTAAAATAGGAAATTAAATTATTTCATTTATTATAATTACTAAGGTATGTGGATAAGAAAATTAATATTTAAAAAAATAATAAGTAAATTATTTATTTTAAATTTAATTTTGGGGTGTTGAAATGATATTATTTACAAAATTAATTTATAAGTTACACATTAGATAATATTAGATATTTGGTTATTTTAATAAGTTATATACTAGAGAATTTAATAAAAATTATTTATGTGAGGGCATTTTTAAGAAATTAGCATATAATAATTGTAAAAAGTTGTATTTTAATGTTGTTAATATATTTAAGTGAGCCATGTGCATAGGCAACCAACTATACAGTAAGTGGCTGACAGAAATTAAGAATTTTTAGGAATATAAAGTGGGGTTATAATAATAATGTTAGTTTAAAATGTTTAATTTATATATATTTAATGATTTAAATGTTTATTCCGATCTGAAAAGCCTAAATGTCAACAAAATTATCAATAGAACATTAACGAATTCTCCAGAATGCAGAATTTGACCTTTGTTTATGTTGGAACATTCTGGAATAATGATTATGTCGGTGGATCGAATAGATACTTTTTTCGAGAACATCCATATAGAAGAAATAGAACTAAATCGAACATGATTTCTTACTAGATGGTTCTGGAAGATTGAAAAGATATAAATACCCGTGATTTGGATTTAAGATGGCCAGTTTTTTTATGAAAGTTAGTAGAAGATAAACTCATTTAGTTAGTGAAGTCAATTGTTCAGAATTTTCAAGACAGTCAATCAGTTACAAATAGTCCAATTGTTTAATATAGTGAGTTAAATGAAGATTAAAAATTATGCACATTTATAATTATACACAAATAATTATTGAAGATTAAAAAAGTATATTAGAAGAATATTGGAAGAAATTAAAATTATATTATGATTGGAGATTAGTATAAATCAACTTATAATAATTGGATATTGGTATATGGAAAAGAAGAATAAATATAAATGCTGTTTTGCTGGTTTGCTTGGTGGTTTATAAATGCTGGTGAAGAAAAATATATCTTAAATTGGTAGAAGCTGATAATTGGAAAAAGTAATTTCACAAAAACAAGGATAACCGAAGTACGAAGACATTCAGTGGTGATTAGAATCTATATAGTGGAAAACAGTTCATTTAGGCATTCAGTGAAAGAAAGGTACAAAATTTTGTTAATATAATTTAGTTAATGTCATAACAATTTCAATTTTGAAGATAGTTTGTTTAAATTTTACATTGTCTGTAGAATTTAATTAGTTTTATAAGAGTATCAATTTAAAGATAGTTTATTTTAAATTTACATTGGCTAGGTTAGATATATATGTGTGTTTCATAATAGTTATAATAAAGATAATTTAAAAAAGTACTTACAAACTAATTCTTTGAGAACCGCGATAAAAACCCTATATTATTAAAATACTCATTGCTCATCATTCAAACAAACAATACATCATAACAATTTGGCGCCCAACGTGGGGCTCTCTATTTAAAAGAATTAGTTTGGGAAGATAAGTGCTCTCATATAATTAAATTAATTATCAGTAGAAAGGAAAAATTATAGATTTTATTTTTAATTATATTTGAACAAGTAAAGGCTCAAAATGTCTCAAGGAAAGAAAGGTACAAGAAGCAAAAAGAATGAAGAAGATGTGGAAGTAGAAACACAACCTATACAAGAGGAGAGTTTAGTTCAAGTTCCACAAGATACTGCAGAAATGAATCCAGAAAGAGAGGAAAATGTCAATATGGCAGCTTTGATGTCATTAATGATGCAGATGAACAAGACAATGGAAGAGAATACGAAAAAAATGGAAGAGAATTCAAAAGAAATCAAAGAAGACATAAAAAAATTGGAAGAGAATTCAAAAGAAGTCAAAGAAGACATAAAAAAATTGGAAGAAAATTCAAAACAAGTCAAAGAAGACATAAAAAAATTGGAAGAGAATTCAAAAGAAGTCAAAGAAGACATGAAAAAAATGGAACAGAAATTAGAAGAGAATTATAGAAAATTAGAAAAGAAAATAAAGGATAATAATAATAAAATTGTAAAACAAATAGAAAAACAAATGGATAAAAAACTTGAAGCTGCAGAGAAAAAAGTAGCAAATGAAATAAAAATTATACGGAATGACTACAAGAAAAGGATAGAAAATGAGAGGACAGAAGTAAAGAGGATTATTCAAGATAATAAGATAGATATAGAACAGAAAATAGAGTTGCAGAAATGTAACTTAGAAGTAAAAATTAACGAAGACAGGAGAAACACAGAAGAAAAATTAGATGAAATACAACAAAATATCCAAATAAATAATAATCAAATAAGAAATGTGGAACAGAGAATAGATGATATTTCACAAATGAGAGACATAGGGAGACCTTACTTAAATTTAACAAATGAGACTGGGATTAAATTCTCTGGTAATATAAAAAATTTGCATCCTAGAGTATACATAAATAGTTTAAAACATAAATTAAGATTTGTGAATAATATTAATGATATTAAAGATTATATTAGAATGACATTAAATGACAATGCAGCAACTTGGTTTGCTAGTATTGAGAATGATTTAGATAATTTTCAAACATTTGAAAATAAATTTTTAAATTATTATTGGGGTGAATTAGAGCAAGCCAAGTTTAGAGAAATTCTATATTTTGGAAAGTATAATCACAATTTAAAATCAAATATGGTAGATTATGCATTGAAACTGATAACAGTTGCAAAATATTTAGAACCACCACTTTTTTTTTTTTTTTTTTTCGTGGAATTTATGGCTTTGGCGAGAACCAATTAGCCAGACTATGTTAGATTGAATCATTAATTTGTGTAAAATGTTTCATAGTATCAGACCTGAGCATGATGTATTCATTTGTTTTGTTAGTAATATATAAAATGTGTAAGGTGTTTATATATATATATATATTTTTTTTTTTATTTTTTTTTTTTATTTTTTTTTTTTTTATTTTATTTTTTTTTTTATTTTTTTTTATTTTTTTTTTTTATTTATTATTTTTTTCCGCGCTAGGGCGTCAACCCGGTTCATCCCCTCGGAGGTTTCAGCCCTCTTTGTGTGCTTTACGTTTAGTTTCTTTCGCAGAATTGTATACAAAATTGGTTAAACCACCACTTAGAGAGGATGAAACGGTCTTAAATGTATCTAGACATTTTGATGCTGATGTTGTGCAAACAGTAACTGTACAAAATATTCAAACAATAGAGAGTTTTATTAATTTTATTCAAAGAATACAAAGAGGTAATATGACAAGTAATAATAATAACAACAAAAAAAAAACAATAATAACTTTCAATATAATAAAAATGATAATCAACAATATAGACAATCATGTAACAATAATACTAGGTATGGTGATAGTTTACAAAATTTTAATAATAATAACAGTAATCAAAATAGACAGAACTTTAATGACAATACTAGTTATAATAGACAAAATTTTAATAATAATACTAATTATAATAGACAACATTTTAATAACAGTACTAATAATAATAGACAAGATTTTAACAATAGAAGAAATACAGAGCGACCTAACTATAACAGACAGGTAAACTGTGTACGAAGGAATAGAAGCTGCGAAGACAGGGAACGAAATAGTACAAGGCAAGAAAATGTGAGTAGAAGTCATAGTAGGGAAAGACATAGGACATCAGATCCAAGTGGTCAGATACAATCTGAGAATTCTAATAATCAAAATTTTGTTCAGTAAACTTTCTGAATTACAAGTTAGGCCATTGCTATTATGAAAAACCTTCTGAATTTATTTCTCTAGATGAAGATAAAATTATTGAATCTATTAATTTAATTTATATAAATGCTTTGGCCAAAAATAAAATGATTAAAATTATGATAGATACTGGTTCAGAAAGTACTTTAGTCTCGGAGAATTTTATTTTTAATACATTAAAACTATCAGATATAATAAAGATTCCAAAAATTAAAATTGTTGGTGCAAATAATAAGAAATTGGGTGAAATTGATAAATTAGCCAATTTTAAAATTAATATTCTTAATAAAGAAATTAATATGCAAGGATTTATTGTCAAGGATTTATGTGTTGATATATTAATGGGAAATGATGAATTGGAAAAGAAGAAAATAAAGATAGATTTTGAAGAAAAAATGGTAACTTTGGAAGGGCAAATAATTAAATTTATGCAGAAAGATGAGGTAGAAGAAGGAATAAGAGTTGATAGGATATTATTAAAAGAAAATAATGATGTTTATGAAGAAGAAATGTATTTTGATGATAGGGATATGTCCCAAAAGAATGTAAAGAATAATTATTGTAGTGAATATTTAAGGAATGGAAATTTTAAGCAGATGGATGCCTACGAGGTGGAGTACGTAAAATTGGAAGCAAGGAATAATAAGTACAAAATGAAGAATAATTTCATTTGTAAAGAAGAAGATATGATAAAAGTTTTAAATTGCCATGAAGAATATAAATCAATAGTCATTTCCATATTGCAGCAACACAAGGGACTTGTCAATAAAGAAAATAGAATTGCACAAAATTATATCCATAGTATAAAAGTTAAAGAAGAAAAAGATTTTAAAACAAAATCATACCCAATACCATATAAATACAGAGAAGAAGTAAACAAAACAATTAATAATATGTTAGAAGGTGGGATCATTGAGAAGGCAGACACACGTTTTATAAATCCTATAGTAGTAGTACGTAAAAGATCAGGTGAAATCAGGTTATGTTTGGATGCAAGGAATATTAACAAGATTACTGAAAAGCAATTTGAAGCACCAATGAGTATAGCTGGAATACTAGGAAGAATTACAGGAATGTCATGTTTCACTAAAATTGATTTACAGCATAGCTTTTGGTTAATACCTCTAGAAAGAAAAAGTAGACAGTATACAGGATTTCAGATAGATGGAGTAGTATATCAATTCAAAGTAGTACCATTTGGACTTCAATCATCTTGCAGTGCTCTATGTAGATGTCTTCATGATATTTTGGATCAATATGAACATTTTGTAATTCACTACATTGATGATATATTAATTTTTTCTAAAACGGCTGAAGATCATGAGAAACACCTAAAAATTATAATAAATAGATTAGACAAAGTTGGACTAAAAATAAATCAAGAAAAATGTACATTTTTTCAAAAAGAAGTCATATATCTAGGTTATAAACTTAACACTAAGGGAATCGAAATGGATCCAGAACGGACACAAGTCATTCAGGAATATAAAACACCACACAATTTAAGAACTTTAAGAGGATTTATTGGAATAATTAATTATTATAAAAGGATGATACCAGATCTAAGTATAAAAGAACTTCCATTACTTGAACTACTGAGAAAAGGTGTAAAATGGGGATGGGATCAGAGAAGAGAACTAGCATTCCAAGAAATTAAAAACATTTTTCTGTCAAATTTAAAAATATATTATCCTGACTACACACAGCCATTCATATTAAGAACAGATGCATCCATAGAGAGATTATCAGGGGTATTATTACAAATACATGATGGGGTCGAATACCCAATACAATTCATTTCAAGAATTACAAAGCCACATGAAAAGGGTTACTCAGTTTCAGAATTAGAACTAGCAAGTATTATACATTGTGTCACAAAATTAAGATTTTATTTGTTGGGTAATGAATTTACAATAGAAACAGATCACCAAGCTTTAACGTCTATATTAAATAACAAATATGGAAACAGTAGAATACATCGATGGAGTCTAATATTGAGTGAATACTCATTTGAAATCAAATACATTTCTGGAAAATCCAATATAGTGGCAGATGCTTTATCAAGGTTAGAAAATACATCACAAAAAGGGCAGCGAACAATAAAAATTGGATTAAATCAATTAGTAGAAAGTACTGGATTATATTCTAAAGAAGAAATTATAAGAGATCAGATCAATTTAAGTGAAAAACAAAAAGTCCTTAAGAAAGATGGAGTTTATTATAAAATAATAAATGGCATAGAAGTATATGTAATAACTAGAACTTTAGCAAAGAAAATATTGAAAAATTTACATAACAATTATATGCATATTGGTTCAAGAAAGCTATGAATGCTATTTAGGGACAATTATTTTGCAAAGAATGACATAAGTATAGCAAAAGAAATTACTACCCAATGCCCAATATGTCAACTAAACAAAGAAAAGAATTTCAAAAACCAGAACACATATAAATCTAATGTGGTATATGAAAAACTAAATACAGTTTCCATGGATTTTATTTCAAATTTAGTTCTCAGTCCAACAGGAAAAAAGCATATACTAGTGATAGTTGATTTATATACAAAATTTATTAAACTATATCCCTGCTCCAGAACAAATGTTAAAACATTAAAATTATATATTAATCAATTTTTCGAAGAAATAAAACCATTTAGAAATTGCATATTAGATAATGCTACATATTTTAACAACCAAAAATTTCGGACATTTTGTGAGAAAAAGGGAATCAACATTCATTTTACAAGTATCAGACATCCTCAGGCAAATCCTGCAGAAAGATATATTAAAGAAGTTATAAAATATTTAAGGATACTGTGCCAAAATCAACATGAAACTTGGCAGCAACATATACCACAAGTAGAATATTTTTTAAATAATACACATAATTTGAATACAGAGGAAGTACCAGAATATTTAATGTTTGGCCATATAGGAAACAGAAAGTGGATTAGTGAATATAATCAGGATATGTTAGAACAAGTAATGCAGAAAGTGAATAACCGAATTAGGAGGAAAGCTGAAAAATATATCAGAAGACAAAATCGAAATATAAAAAAACCAATCACATTTCAAAAAGGAGACCTAGTGTTAATTCGTTCACTTAGAAAAAGTATAATGTTAAAGAAAACCGTTGTAAGAAATTACAACCAATGTTTGAAGGTCCATATACAATTGAAAATCAGAATGGACTAAATAGTTATGTGTTAATAGATGCAGAGAACAGACTAAGAGGCATGTTTCATATCAACGACATTTTTCAATATCGTGAAGAGATTGAATAGTGTTTTCTATACCTTTAACACAAATATAACAACACTAACAGCTTACTGATATATCCATTTTATTCAATAGACTTGATTTGTTAGATAGATGGCAGATTTCATTGTTGTGAATAAATTTGACATCATACTTGTTGAATTTTGTACATATGGAAATTGTTTGGTACCCTAAAAATCATAATTTGGGGTTAGATACAGAATTGATTGTGTAAATGTCTTTATAAAAAGTGTAAAACTTACCAATTCATATGGATGAAAGCCTGTTGAATGGAAATAATTCCTAGAATTTGTCTATAAATAAACAGAACACAATATAGATTATATTTTTAATTAAGGTTATATTTTATTCTCTGATATAGCTTCCATTGCTCCATTTGACATGACAGTTTGACCATAGAATAGCCGAACTGTGCTCCGTTGTTCTCTGCTTTGACATAGACAGCGAACAGGGATGTATTTGATAGAACAATTAAAATAGGAAATTAAATTATTTCATTTATTATAATTACTAAGGTATGTGGATAAGAAAATTAATATTTAAAAAAATAATAAGTAAATTATTTATTTTAAATTTAATTTTGGGGTGTTGAAATGATATTATTTACAAAATTAATTTATAAGTTACACATTAGATAATATTAGATATTTGGTTATTTTAATAAGTTATATACTAGAGAATTTAATAAAAATTATTTATGTGAGGGCATTTTTAAGAAATTAGCATATAATAATTGTAAAAAGTTGTATTTTAATGTTGTAAATATATTTAAGTGAGCCATGTGCATAGGCAACCAACTATACAGTAAGTGACTGACAGAAATTAAGATTTTTTAGGAATATAAAGTGGGGTTATAATAATAATGTTAGTTTAAAATGTTTAATTTATATATATTTAATGATTTAAATGTTTATTCCGATCTGAAAAGCCTAAATGTCAACAAAATTATCAATAGAACATTCACGAATTCTCCAGAATGCAGAATTTGACCTTTGTTTATGTTGGAACATTCTGGAATAATGATTATGTCGGTGGATCGAATAGATACTTTTTTCGAGAACATCCATATAGAAGAAATAGAACTAAATCGAACATGATTTCTTACTAGATGGTTCTGGAAGATTGAAAAGATATAAATACCCGTGATTTGGATTTAAGATGGCCAGTTTTTTTATGAAAGTTAGTAGAAGATAAACTCATTTAGTTAGTGAAGTCAATTGTTCAGAATTTTCAAGACAGTCAATCAGTTACAAATAGTCCAATTGTTTAATATAGTGAGTTAAATGAAGATTAAAAATTATGCACATTTATAATTATACACAAATAATTATTGAAGATTAAAAAAGTATATTAGAAGAATATTGGAAGAAATTAAAATTATATTATGATTGGAGATTAGTATAAATCAACTTATAATAATTGGATATTGGTATATGGAAAAGAAGAATAAATATAAATGCTGTTTTGCTGGTTTGCTTGGTGGTTTATAAATGCTGGTGAAGAAAAATATATCTTAAATTGGTAGAAGCTGATAATTGGAAAAAGTAATTTCACAAAAACAAGGATAACCGAAGTACGAAGACATTCAGTGGTGATTAGAATCTATATAGTGGAAAACAGTTCATTTAGGCATTCAGTGAAAGAAAGGTACAAAATTTTGTTAATATAATTTAGTTAATGTCATAACAATTTCAATTTTGAAGATAGTTTGTTTAAATTTTACATTGTCTATAGAATTTAATTAGTTTTATAAGAGTATCAATTTAAAGATAGTTTATTTTAAATTTACATTGGCTAGGTTAGATATATATGTGTGTTTCATAATAGTTATAATAAAGATAATTTAAAAAAGTACTTACAAACTAATTCTTTAAGAACCGCGATAAAAACCCTATATTATTAAAATACTCATTGCTCATCATTCAAACAAACAATACATCATAACAATATATATATATATATATATATATATATATATATATATATATATATATATATATATATATATATATATATATATATATATATATATATATATATGATATATATATACATATATATATATATATATATATATATATATATATATATATATATATATATATATATATATTATTGTGATATTTAAAGTCTTGGTGCGCCAAGCAATAATTAGCTAATTAATTTTTTTGATTAATTAAAATTATTTAAATGATATGATTATGACTCTATCACAATTTTTAATTCTTTTATCTCAGGGTTAAATTCGTGCTTCAATATCTATGCTATTACATGTGAAAGGTAAGGTCCAGAGAATACCGGAATAATAAAAAACACATATGATCTAACACTATATATTGAAATAAAAACAATGAAATAATTCACACTCAAAAGTTTTCAATAAACAAATCTCATATAAGGATTCTCAAAATTTTGTTCTCCGTACGTGAACAATCAAATTAATGGTACAAACAATATTAATTGAAATCTCAAAATCCCAAACTATTCTAACTCTCCTAATCAAAATATTTATATCCTTTCTCAATTACGTGTAAAAATTGTGTTATCAATAAAAGAAAAAAAACTGTAGAAACAAAAATATCTCTCTCTGATGATGAGTGGTCCAAATCCTTGTTCCTTGTAGACTATATTATCTCCTCTCAACCGCTCCCTATGTAATCGGCAATCTTACACAGATTGTTGCAAGTATATCGTCCTTAATGATCTCCTTCAAAAGCACAAATCATTCAAATTATGATAGCCTTTCTCCTCTCGATAAACTGAATCTCTCGTTGGCCCGAGTGAAAAATGACTCTTGGAATATCTTCTCTTTACGATAAACTGAATCTCTCGTTGGCCTGAACAGTGACTCTTGGAATATAAGTAGAGAAATATGACTTACAATATTTTGCTGCTTCAGCCTATGTCAGATACACTAACTCCACAAAAACTCACTAACATTCAACACTACTGCTTGCTACATTTCAGGAACCGCCAGAGAACAATCACTGTTCTTCTTACAGACTTGGAAACCAACTGACTATATCTTTTCTCTCTCCTCAATCTCGCTAAACTTTCTCCCACACACTTATCCCACCTTTTTCAATCTCCGCCAATCACAACTCGTCACAATTCCCCCATTTCTTCATTTCGATAACAAACAAATTTTTACCTATACTTATAAATTTCCTAAAACTTATTTACAAATAATATTTTTCTATAATTCTTAAAAACTAACAAAAACCACTTTCTATAATCCCTTCTATTGTCTTTAATCACTGCACTAATGTATTTTGAAAAACCCCGTTCAATTGTCTGTGGCTTTCACTTAAACTTATGCGGGTCACTCAAGTATAACAAAGAAATAAATGCAAAGCTTACACTTTGTTTAGTACAGGAAATCCAAGGATTTAATAACTTTCCTTCTCCGAAATGTTTGTTGGATATTATCCTACTTATCTGAATTATTTTAATGTTTTTTGAACTTTGAAATATTTTTAAACAAACCAATATTTTTCTCGATTTTACATATCATAACAAAATATATATATATATATATATATATATATATATATATATATATATATATATATATATATATATATATATATATATATATGTATATATATATATATATATATATATATATATATATATATTTATATATATATATATATATATATATATATATATATATATATTATACTTTATAACTCCAAATATGTTAAAATGTTTAGCTGATCTCTACCATATCAAATTAGTTACTCTGCGCTGTTGAATTTCACGAAAAGGCTTAATAGACTGTAAGAGAAATTGCTAGTGATTTAATAAGCACACAAAATAGATTGCTTTAAGGATTCAGGTAGTATATATCTTAAAATTTACGTAATTAGCTACATCCATTCGATCCTCACGAAAAATGCTGACATTTTGAAAAGATTTATTTGGTAATTTAATTGTAATGGAAATTTTCCAAAATAAATTAAGAACATTTAACTGAATTATTACTGTGAGATATCTGCGTTAATAACACGTTTTTTCGTTATTTAATTTGTACTTTCTAGAACTTTTATTTTGATTTAAAATATATACATGAAAACAAGGAGACGTTTGAGAAGAAACACTGAAATAATTTCTGGAAGATGGACAATATTAAATATTCATTTTTACAAAAACGACAAAAAATATAATACAAAATCTTGATCAAAGGTCAAACAATGGATCAAGATTTACCATGGGAACAAAAATGGTAGATTAAGCAATATAAAGATCTAAATTAAATATATCTATTAATAGAAAGAAACAAAACAGATATAAAGACTTTCTGGAGCACTCGATCTAAAAGGTTTAGATCGACTCACTCTCCCACCATGGTTAGTTACTCCCACCAAAGGAATTGAAAATTAATTTTTTATAAGTAAACTTTCTTAACAGCAAACATACACAATTATGTGTTTTTTGTTAATATAAATTATCAGAAATTAAAAAACGTTTAAGCCCTTTTGGTTAAGTTTCTAATATATATGAGAGATATTTTTCAATAACGTGAAAACACATTATAAAAAAAAATTGTTCAAAGCCAAATCTTATTTGACTGCATTTGTTCTTCTTTAAATATTTTTTAAAGGTCTGAAATATATAGAAATCCTGCAAAATAAATAAAATTAAGAAAAAATGAATGGTGGAAATTCACCAAAGATTTGGTGATCTAATCCAGAGAAACGATAGAAAAGGAAAGGAAAGAGGTTCAAAATAGGTCTCACAGGTCGCAGTGTGACTTCTTCTTTCAAAATAGTAACAATAATACTATATTCCTTTTACTTTTTGTCTACTAGTCTCAGATTTCATTATTTCCTGTTTAAAAATTTCTATTCCTTTATCCTGTGCAAAAAATCCTGAAATATTAACGTCAACTTAATAATGCTTAAACTTAAACTTAATAACGTATTAAAATTACTTATGACCAAATTAAGCAATATCATCCTTGGTTTCTTGTTAATGACTCCCTTAAGCCATGTAGGTCTCCCGTTTACAATCCACCAGGAAAAGAAATCTTTTATATATGTTTTCTTGCTATGATAGAATTTTAGGTTAACTGACTCAGCGCTAGGAACTATTACAGTGGAGCTGAATACTTTAATAGAAGGCAGTAAAACCTCCCTTAACCGAAACCTTTTTAACCGAAACATCGTTTAACCGAAACGGCTGGCAATTTGAATAATTTCTTCAATAATAAGTAAATTTTTATTGCAAAACGTAACAATTCCATTAATTTCCCTCGCCGATTGCTGCCTATGTGTGTTGGGAAATCAAAAAAACCAAGAGCTCTAAAATATATTTCCGAAAAAGCACTTCCAGTTTTTTGTAGAAGCCAAAAAAGCTCATGGATGTCGACCACTTTATTTTCAGAATGGTTCAAACATGAATTTGTCCCAAGTGTAAAATCCTTTTTAAATCAAAAAACCTTCCCGTCAATGAATTTTTGCTTGTTGACAATGCGCTAACTCACCCCCAAAATATACAAAATAGTGAGAGTTGTCAGATTTTTGCCACCGAATGTCACGAGCTTAATTCAGCCGTTAGACCAGGGAGTAATAGAGATATTCAAGAGACGTTATAGAGGAGCATTCTTAAGACATCTGTTATTACAGGAGACGAATGAATCCAAAAGTGTTCCCGAAATTCTCAAATCTGTAGCAATGAAACATGTTGTTTATTTATCGGTGTGCTGAGTAGTGGGCCAAGATCAAATCTTTAACTTTGGAAAAATGCTAGAATAATCTTTTTGATTGGATTTTTATTGACGACCCTGAAGAAGAAAATGGTAAGAAACGACAGAAGAAATAATAAAAAATTTGCCGGGATGTGACGAAATTAACCAAGAAGAGATACGTGAGTGATTAGCAGCCGATGACTCAGAAAGTGAATTCATCGACCAGGTCATCATTGATTATGGTTTTTGTGGTAAGAATTTTATACAGTAGGCCTAATTAGTTAGGTACATGACTAGATTCTTAATTTTTGTTGTCATTGTATAAAGTTGTGTCCTTATCAGATTGCTTTACGTTTCGTCGAACAATCGAATGAGGCAAACTCATGACATTCTGCAAATAAACGATGGAGAGATATAGCTGCAAAACATCGTTGTCAAACGAAAATGCAAATGAAAATAAAAAATTTCTTTAAAGAAGCATGTTAAACTTGTTTATTTTCCTTAATTTTATTACTTTATTCTGTATTTACTTATCAGAAAACATTACGAAATCACCTCATAGTATTTTTTAATACCAATACTTTGACCAAGAACACTGAAAAACACAATGTTATTTTTAACCGAAATTCTTGTTATCCGAAACGGCCTTTCCCCCAATTATTTCGGTTAACAGAGGTTTTACTATAACAATATTAAAATTAGACAATATTTGAGAAACGCGTGCAGTAGCTTACTTCAATAACAACAATGTAAGTACAAACGTAATTTTCATAGAAATCACCATTTTCCAAGAAACAAAATGATTTATTAAAATCAATTAAACACAAATTTGATAGAGATTCTCTAGTACTTAGCAAGGCTGAAAATGGAAAGTGTGTTCCCAAATTGTAATCCTAAAACAAGTTCAATACATAGATGAAGTGGAATCTTTTCTTTCAGATAACAGTTTTGTAATTTTAGAGAAAAATCCAGTCAACACTTTTAATAATAAAAGAAAAGCATTGGTTAAATTGTTTTAATCATACTATTATTAAATATAATAACAGAAAGTTACCTGTATATAATCCTTTAAAACCCAGGTTATAATGGACTTCCTAAAGTTCATAAACATATTAATTGTCCCTTAACGCCTGTTGTAAGTTTCTGTAACACTCCAATTTTACTATTTTCAGAGTTTATTTCACAATTAAGTCTATTACTAATTTTATACCTACCTATTATAAGTTTTCAAAGGAATTTTTAAACTGTTTGGCCTTAGTCTAGTTTTAGTTTTTGTGTAGATGTACTTAAATGTTTATAACATTCAATGATAGGCTGGATGGCCAAAATTTTTGACGAAGTAGGTAAGTCTAAAACGTTATACATATAAATTTTTTATCAACCATCAACTTCGAGTCTTGTTCAAAAAGTTAGCTCTCACTTAAAAAAAAGTTTCTTGGCTTATTTGAGATGCCCCTGAAGATGCTCTAAAACCGAAAGTACTTGGATAAGATTTAACAAAAACTGTGCTCAATATCTGCCTTTTATTTGTAAAGTTATTATAAAAATACTTCCAAATACGTTAAGTATGTAATATTGATAAATTTTTTTAATATTACAATTTACTAGTATCTTTATCTACATGTCTTTTTCATCTCTTTTTGGTTCCTTCAGAAAATAAAGTATTTCAACTGTTTAATGTTTGCAATCCATAATTCCTTTTATTTGGCAGTATAAACAAAATTCAAAAAAGAGGTAAAATTTTACTGATTGCCACAATTTTATGCATTTAAATTACGTAGTAATTATAAGTTACGATTAATTGGATTTTATTGGACTGCTAAAATTAACTAAAGAATGTTTTTTAAAATGTTTTTATAGCTGTGATTAACGTAGATATCATCAACTGCCACATCATAAACTGGTATTATAAATAAAGTAATATTAACGATAAACAATTGAATGCTGTGTTTTTATTCCAGAAGTATTGCCATGTAAAACTAAGAATCACATTAAAAACACATCAATAATTTGGGCAAAAGTGAGATAAGGAAAAAATTGTTCTTCATGTAAGAGATATGACCTGTCGTCCAATAAAACCTTATCGGTTGGTCAATAGAAGGTAACAAGTTCAACGTGGTAGAAAGAGCAAGGCATAATTCGATAACGGCCGTGCCGTCGTTGTAGTAGGCGACCGACAGGATAGGAACACAGGAGGCCGTCGATCACCATCTACCCTTAATACGCCATAATAATTGTAGCTGACAGAAAGACAGAGACGAACTAGGAGTAATGTTCGAAAAGAATAAAGATTTTAATTAAATCATATCGGAATGGCATATTATGATATACTCACTTGGTGGTATGATTTGAGAGATCAAGTAATATTTACGTAAATGTAAATTTTTAGATATTAAGCACTAAATTTAAAGTTCAAAAAAATCAAACAAATTGTGATAATATGTATTATGATAATATATATTATATTACACTATTTTATCCCAAATTATTAAAAAATGTTTAAATTAATATATCCATCTATTCATCTGTTCTAGTACTTTCATTAGTTCATGACTTCATTATAACGATTTTTTTGGGCAAAATATTGACCCATATTGGAACAAATACAGTGAACATTTTAGCAAAACATGACACACACACACACACACACACACACACACACACACACACACAAGCACACACGCACGCACACGCACGCACGCACGCACACACACACCCACACACACACGCACGCTGGCACACACACACACGCACGCACGCGCGCGCGCACACACACACACACACACACACACACACCTCGGAACAAGTATTTCCCCACGTTTCTCACATTTTATCAGCCTAACGCAAAGAAGGCTTTGAAATCAAACACTAGGAAATGCGTTGTCAACAATTTTCACGCTTTATTTGAGTGTGAATAATTAATAACCGTCAATTTTATAATAAGTAAAATATAATAATGGCACGTGGAAAATCTACTAAACATCGAAAAGTTCGAAAAATTATTATTCATCAGTATCATAAAGAGAAAACAATGCGTGAAATTTTTAGTAAATTTACTGTAGCAACAACTACTGTATTTAATATAATTAAGAAATATGGTAAAACTGCCAATGTTGATGTTTGCGGCAAAAGCTCTGTTCGTTCAAAAGCTGTTTATCAAAGGACTGCAAGGCATTTAATTAGAATATGTAAGTCGGGAAGAAGAAATACACTACGAGAAGTAAGTGATAGGTGGAATAGAGAAACTGGGATGAACGTTTCCAGAGAATGCTGTCGCAAATATATCCACAAAAGCGGTGTTAGTTTTTATATGGTATGTGTAATAGGTTCTTCTTTACGATATAAATTTTTTGTTTTTTGATTTTTTTCGAGTAGGCCAAAGAAAAATCATTGTTGACGGAAACTCAAAAAAGGATTCATTACATTTGCGCCAAATCTAAACTTTCGTGGACCAAACATAACTGGGACAAAATTATCTATAGCGACGAAAGCAAATTTGATGTCTGTGTGGGATATTATCGAAAGTGTGTGATACGGGAAAAAACACAAGCATTACATAAGGAATGTATCAAAAGGACTGTAAAGTTTCCACAGGGCATCAAGATGTGGGGTTATATGTCGGCTAAAGGATTGAGAACTTTACATTTCATTAAAGGTATAGTAAACGCAGCAAAACATCAAGATATTCTTGAACATTTGTTTCTACCAAGTGCGGCCAAGTTATATACATCAGTGGATTTTATCTTTCAGCAGAACAGAGCCTCATGCCATACAGCGAAATCTACCATAAAATGAATGGGAGAACATGGCGTTAAAGTTTTGTCACATCCTTCTAGCAGCCCGGATTTTAATCCAATACAGACACTTTGGCAGAAAATGAAACAACGCCTAGTAATAACATTTAGCGTACTTTGCCACAACTACGTGCTGAATTGCAAGAAATATGAGATAGTTTCACCCCTGAATTCTGTGAAGGTCTAGTTGATACAATGTCTAATACAGTTTAGGCTGTTATTCAAGCTAAGAGCAACGTTACGACTTATTAATTTTTATTTTGAATCTGTTAAAAACCTCCTGTTCCAATATTTAGTTGTCAGCATTTTTTGATTATCAAACAGTTAATTAAATAGTAATCAACATAAAATGTATAATTAAACTATAAAAATAATTAAATACATCATAAAAATGTTGTTAATTTCATATTGACAACTAAAAAAAATTAAAATAAGAGAATTTCGGTAAATTGGTGTTTTATTCGCAAAACAACTGCTTGTTTCAACATATAATTGTTAGGGCTAGTATTAGTAAATATGAGACAACTACTTTTGATAATATAGTAATGGTTATGAATGTATAAACATAATTATGCTGCTCTAAACCGTATTCATTTTACAAATTCCCAATCGTCAATAGAACCACGTGTAAGCCAAACAGGGTCGTACTGATGTACGACCTATGTATCATATGATTTTTAAAAATATTTACTTTTGAAACTGTTAGTGTAAGAATTTCTTGAAATTTAATCATTATATCACAATTAAACTAAACTCTAAAAAATAACACGACCAGTAAATAACTTAACAATAACTATAACATAAATATAACTTAATATATTAACTTAAAAATCAACACGATACAATTTTAATTTAAAATGCTGGCAAGTTTGGATCTGTAACATGAGAATCTGTCTGACTTAAGGTAATAAATTATATTTAATAGCCTCTTGACAAATGAGACGGCGAATATTAACACGTGCTCATGTTTACTGATGGGAATTTGGTAAACGAATGTACTTTAACCCATTCCCAATCTAACGTTAAATCGTATTCTAACAGTAGAGTGTTATTTATCGGTGCGTCAGCTTGCAGTAAGATTGCTTATGTCCAATGTTAAAGTTTGCAATTATTCATATTCTAAAAGTCATGATCTGAAACAAGAAAAACCCACGACCAGACTGTAAAGACATTTTATCCAAAAATATTTAAACCGTTACTGATGCAATGGTAGAGATTTATTATTATACGACGGGTCTGGGAAAGTACATATGGAAAAGGAATACAAAAAACCTGATCGTTTTATTACCAAAATGAAAAATGTCCAAAAAAATAGCTTTTTTCTTGAGCATATTAGTCTAGTAGTCTACAGATATCATATTTATTCGTTCCTTAATTTAAGAATATCCAAAGGTTTACAAACAGGTAATAAAAATTAGAGCCCTTAAGGTGGTAACTCCTCCAAACTCCGTAAATCCGAAAACCCAAAAAATAAATGTAAGAATGATATATAGATATACCTATATATTATTATTATTCGCTAAATCGTAGATTTTTTGAACAAATTTCAAAGAACAACATGTACCATATGTATGTTTAGATAATATAAACTACACGTATTAAATATAAAGACAATACAATTGATTTCAAAAACACTATACTTCTGTAAAAAATAGGCAAATAGGAAACTAGTTATCCAAAATAGGATATTCACTTTACACTCTAACCATATTTAAATATGCTTCCGCCTATAATATTAAAATATATTCAAGTCAATACAATAAGTTTTCATTTACATTAAAACAATCCATTTATGTCGACAAATATTTTATGTCGTCGGTGCCTACGTTCTAATATATCCTGTATAAGTAAATATTATTAAACAATTTCCTCACGTTACGTTAAAATGTTGCAACTAAACTGTATGTATTTGTTTTTGTATTATACCAAACCAGCTGATCTAGAGAACTTATAGAGAACTCTAGATAATTAATAAATGTTTAGATTGTTTAAAAGTTGTCAAAATACTTCTAGTTATCACATATACCTTCTCAAATTTTTTCAAATTTTTTGAATTTGGGGTTTGTCTTTTGGGGGGTGGAGATCAACCTTAACTCCTTAAGTTCCTGAATTTTAATTTGTTTAAAAAGTTTTATTATTTTGATTTCGATGTATATAGGAGAAGGTGTTAAAACAAAATTCATACACTTTTTTTCTTAATTATTTTTGATTTCTTTGAAAATTGCCATTACATATACGAGTATGTAACGCTTGGAAGATATAGGAGCAAAAATATTTAAAATATTCCGCATTATAAATTTAAAAATAACAAACAAATAATACAAAACTAGATGAAAAAACATAATCAAATTATTTTAGATGAAAGTCTATATTGCATTCGATACATAATCCCACATTGCACTTGCAACACATGGTACGTACATGCGAACTGCAGTCCTCACGTGCACAACGTCTCCTCTTTTTATCGGGAATATAGGTCAGGAGATGATCAATCTTGTCATGTTTTATGCTGGCAACTTTGGACGAAAATGGCCTGCCTGCACCTTTTGGTTCGGTACCATATTTCGTAAGATACGATGTTACTAGATGCCTTCGAAATTCCAATTGTGGAATAGGATCATGGGATCTGTTATAAAGGTACCAAGCCTTTTGAATAGTTATGTTATGTATGCATCCAAGTAAATAGACACCACCACCATTTTTTGGAGCGAATTGTTACTCGGTATCTAGCTACATTTTGGTCCATAAGGTCAGTTCCTCCCATTGACGAATTATATTTTCCATTCAAATGTGGACGTAGCATCTGGACAAGTTTTTTCTCAGCCTGAGAAAACGGTTTCACAATATTTATGGGAGCGACTCCATAGCAGGTTGAAGCAACTGTGACAATAGTTCCAGTACACCACATACCTTGATCTCTCATATTGGAAAGTAACAAAGGACTTGTAAATAAGTTGTCGTTGTACAATTTATAGAAAAGATTTTTTTTTACCCTCGGGGAGCTCCCTCAACATTGACACTAACGGAGCAGTCGCCTTTCCATACAACACTTCATCATTGACCGTACTATTGGGATTTTTGTCTTGATGTAAATCAAAGTTTATGAGATATCCTGCCTTAGTGTTCAATGACCACATGTTGAACCCAAAACGTATGGGTTTTTCTCTTATAAACTATTTACAACTGTGCCTACCAAAGTATTTTACCATACTCTCATCATAATTGATTGCTGATTCGGGCACAAAATGAAAAACTTTATTTTTTAGCAAATTTATCATAGGTCGTCAGCAGTTTAAAATTCTAAATGAATCTGCGGCTTAGTCTAGAATATGCTGGTATCTGATCGGCCTATGGTGGAGCAGTACGGCAAGAGATAAGGGCTTGCGGCTTGGTGATACTCCTCCATAGATCGATACCGGAAGGGCGTGTGCCGCCTAAATACCGGGTATATATATATATATATATATATATATATATATATATATATATATATATATATATATATATATATATATATATCATAGGTCGGATTTTCCAGGCTTTGTCGTTTTCATCTGGTTTACTGTTGTCAGCAAAATGCAAAAACTGCATCACTTGTTCGATCTTATTTTTTCTCATTGAATTTTTCACCAAATCATTGCCCAAGTCACGTTTTGAGTCCCAGTAGTGCTTTCTAGCTGGCTTGTGGTTGTATCCACTCAAAATTAAAATAGCAAGAGCACACTTTACCTCTTCTCTAGTGATATTTGGACCATGGGCGTTTTTAAAAAGAGCATACTTTCTAGTCTCATCTGTAATATTTTAAATTATATTTTGATCCCAGAACTTTTCAAAAATTTCAACTGGGGAAAGGTTTGAGAAATATGAAAAATTAGCAGAAGGAAAAGATGCGTTTTGACTTATCCAATCACCATTTTTCCAGGAAAACTTCATCTTTTCTTTCACTTGTTTTTTAACTTTTGCTGATGATCTGGAAGGCCCAGCCTCGTCGATATCATTATATATTTCGGAATCTCTTTTACTATTTCGTAAAACAAGTTCAACAGGTTCTCTAAGAATTCTCCCGGACAACCTATTCAAATCATAATATTCCTCATCACCAGACTCCTCGTCTATAAGCACATTAAATTCTGGGGGTTCAGTATCTATATATATATATATATATATATATATATATATATATATATATATATATGTATGTATATATATAGCATCAACGTCTAAAGATTCATCGGCATCAATCATCTCCAGCGTTTCTTGAAGAGAAAACCTTTTTCTGGAACAAAAAATACGTTACAATTATAAAAGTTCGTATTTTTGCTCCCATATGTTCCTAACGTTACATATATGTAACACTAAAATAAAAAGCATAATTTACAAAACCAGGATAAAAATTCGAAAACTTTGTATTATCAATAAGAAAAGACATTAGTTTATGCTCAATTGAAAACACTTGAAACAAAATATAATTAAAAAAAAATAGTAAAAATATTCTTACTCAAACTTGAGATCCATTTTTACCGAAAATAATAAACACCGTCGCACCAAATACTCAACTAAATAAACAGGTTAGGTCAAATCCTGGAACCAAATGCTGAAAACTAATAAATAAGTGTCTCTTCAAAGTCATGCATCGCCATCTAGTTAACATTAGAAAAACTTTCCGAATTTCAGGCTGATGATTTTAGCGGTTTCTGCGTTACATATATGTAACGCCAGGAGCTTAAGGGTTAAATTTCCCTTATAGTTTATTAAGTGTAGTCGCGTTTATTACATTGTCTGAGTTTTCACACCACCAAATGCGACCCGTTGCATAGCTTTAGTTGGTGCAGATCTCCAAGTATAATGACCTAACCAATTTTAGTTGTAAAAGGTATAGTGATAAGCCAAGAACATGTCTTCGTTTGCCACAAATAAATAGATTTGAAGCAATGCAATGGACGAACGATTTTATTTTAAATTATTAATTTATCCTATATTATATATAGGTACTCTAATTTTAAATCATTTAACGACATTATGTACATTTATTATATTTACATGGGATTAAGCAAAAATTGACTGCATTGAAAAATTTTTATTTGACGTTTCGACTTCCACTTCTAAAAGAGTTTTCAAAAAAGATTATTTTAAAAAATAATAAAATGTTATAGCCAAAAGTTTTTTTGCTATTATTTTTTTAATATTCATTATATTAAGCGTTTGAAGCAAATTGCCGATTGATTTACTTGGCCTTGATCTTTTGTCACACCTAGCCATGCTTTTAGTTTAACTTAGACATGCCACCAGAAAAAAGTCTCAGTACCTTTTTAATATTATGAAACCTAATTATATACCTATATTGAAACCTTTAGGTGTATAATTTATTTTTATACAGTAAATTATAATAACCAATTTAATTTCTTATTTGTTTAGTCTTAACCCAGTCCTGTAAACCATACCATTACATTGCTGCGTAACACGAAAACACTATACTGCAGTAAGTGCTTATTTTTATTTATGGACCACAACTACTACACTCGCCTAATTTCCTTCAATTTTTGCAACAGTAATAAACACTCGCTATAAAGTGTGGATGGATTGTGTCAAATTTAGTTAATAATTAAAATTGAGTAAATTCTTAGGTTAGGTGCTATTTTTAAAATAGATAGAAATAATTCCATGAGGACTTATAATAGATACTATGTAATTCGACATCATGTGTTAAAATATTCTTAAACTTTTTCTTGTCGATAGATATTATCGATTATTCTCAATCGTTAATGTAAATATTGATATATTTATTTCTTTCGTTTTATTTCTTTTATACTACTCCTTAAAATATATGTCTATTTTTATTGACAACAACGTACCGTTTGCTTGAATTTATCCATATGAACTAAAAAAAAAAACATTACACATAAAAAACGGAATAAAAATTTTCAGATTGAAGTTAAAATAAGCATGGAATATTTCCTACAGTTATTGACCTAATTAACAGTCTAAAAACATCAATTTTTAAAGCTAGTAAGAGATAGTTAAGAATAAGTGTAAAAATATAACGAAGATTTAATAGATGTGTATACTTTTTTACAAATATAATTTTTTTGTATGAATAGGAAGAAGTTCTTGATGATCAATACCAACAACTTTATCTATTCGAAGAACCCTCTCCAGTGGAAAAAAATTAGCAAACAAATAATGCAAGGTTATTTTTTCAATGCATGAAACGTTTCAAAATTTGAGTTATAGTGTTATTAACTTAAATTACTTCTCCCCTAATTTTGCATTTTTCTAGTAATAACGGCGCTTAAAATTTTAATTGTGCTGTACTCATAATATCTCGTAGACTTAATGCCTCTCACTACATCTAAGTACGCTGTACTTAAGTTTTCCCTATCATTAATATTAGGCGAGCGGTTTACCCCTATAAGCAGAGCATCAACCGACTAAAATTCTTTTGGCATTTCTAATGCACCAAACCTTTTTTATTCGATTCTATATATTTTTCCAAGATGAAATGTATTTTTTTAAATTTTTTACAAGTGGGCCGGCAATTGTTATTAACAAATAACTTATACAAAAAAGCCATTTCACCGAATTGTTTCGGAATCAATTTTTTTAGGTGTATCTTATCAAAATAAACACTTTTTCTTTCTTGATAATTTTTCGAAAAATGCTTTCTTTTCGAGTTATTTGCATTTTTTTGTTGAAAAATCTCTAAACCGTCGAGTACAAGTTAGAATATTTTGACAAGAATAAATGGTTTTATATCTCGCTAAAAACGTGGACCCAAATATTTCGAATATGTCTTTCGAAAGTATCCCGCTAAGCGTGTACAGCGGTTGAGGTGCTGTAGGCGCTAAAAAAAATGCATCTAATGAAAAATTACCACCTTCGAAACCAGCATTATTACAACATTACTTAAGAGCAAAGTGGCAAATAAATGAATGGATTCAAGCAAAAAACAATATTATTTCATCTCTTGATCCATTAACCCATGGTTGGACAATGGAAAATAATTGTTTCGATTTTAATTATTTTGAAGGCGAAACTAGTTTAGATATGTTACAAAAGTATTTCTGCTCATGTACCGGAAAATGTTCTACAAAAAATTGTAATTGTATTTCCTATAATTTAGAATGCTGCGCAGTATGTGCATGTACACCAGAGAATTGTAAAAATGTTAAAGACGACTTTATTGAAGACAATGACATCAGCTTATTAGATGGAAATCCTGTTGCTGTTGACGAAAATTTTCAAATTATTGACAATAAAAACGATGTATAATTAATATTAAATTTTATTTTATTATATTTTTCAATGAAAATTAATTAATGTATAATAATAAAACTGTAATAAAACATTCAATAATATAGTCACCACGTATATTAAAAGAAAAATTACATTATTATAGCATTGTAAAAAATTAATTTTAATTGTTTTAATTAGAATATGTATATATAAAAATAATTAGAAATATCTTTTTTTTTTAATAAATTGTACATTTGTATTCAATTAATTTTTTAAATTTAAACAAATATTTCTACGTGCCGCACGCCTGTATCGCCGCAACCGCTGTACACACTTAGCGGTAGACTGCTCGAAAGGCATATTCGAAATATTTGGGTCCACGTTTTTTGCAAGAGAGAAAAAAATTATCCTTGTCAAAATATTCTAACTTGTACTCGACGGTTTAAAGATTATAAAGCTATTTGTAGAATTGCAATTCATTTAGTAGTTTTTTAGAAAAAAAATCCCAAAAATCACTAATTAAGGCATTTTTTCAACAAAAAAATGCAAATAACTCGAAAAGGAAGCATTTTTCGAAAAATTATCAAGAAAGAAAAAGTGTTTATTTTGATGAGATACACCTCAAAAAGTTGATTCCGAAGCAATTCGGCGAAATTGCTTTTTTGTATTAGTTATTTGTTAATAACAATTGCCGGCCCACTTGTAAAAATTAAAAAAAAAATACATTTCATCTTGGAAAAATATATAGAATCGAATAAAAAACGTTTGGTGCATTTGAATTGCAAAAAGAATTTTAGTCGGTATATTCTGTTTCTAAGCGTCTTTTGAGGGGTAAACCGCTCGCCTATATCGCCTGTGTTTGGTCTAGTTAAAAGTACTTAGCACTACCCACAAAACCATTGCGTATTATAAACACAGATGCACTTTGTTTCTCGAAATTGTTTATAATAACTTTCAGTTAAGTTGTATGGCAAGAGGGTACCTATTTTAGTTTCGCACGAAATTTTGCGGTAAGTTTATTAGGATTAAGGATTAGGATATTAGTGCCACAATGTAAAAGATGCCAAAAATATGGGTACACTTGGAAATACTATGTCAGAGAACCAAGATGCTAAATGCAGAAAAAAAGCATTTAAATAAAGATTGTGATAAGCCAAAAAAGGAAGAACCAAAATGCGTCTATTGTCGTCATAAGCATCCTGCCAAATACATAGAGTGTGTTGTCGCAAAAGGGATGCAGAATATATATAAAAAAAACAAAAAAGGTCAACCTACCAAATCCTCCAGAAAGAAGAGTAACTAAAAATAAAGAAAAAGCTACTGATTGAAAACAAACAGTGAGAGCTACGATAAATAAGAAATGTAGCAATGCATTAAAATCCAATAATGCAAATCTACAAAAATGGAAAATCAGAATAAAAATAATTCTGACTCGACCTTGAATAAAAGAACTAAAAAAATTAAATGAAAGAGTTAGTTGCCTGAAATATAGCTCTAAGGGTGCTATTCCCAAAATCATAAATGGCTAGTGAAATAAGAATCATGGAATGGAATGCCAATAGGTTGCTAAAACATCAACAAGAGTTACAGGCGATCCTTGACATCGATAAAATTGACATCTGCCTCTTATCTGAGACACATTCTACAAATTAATCATACATACAATTTCTTCTTCTCTTTCTTCGGATTTTTCCATTATGAGTTCGCCATTTTCATCCTCCACAGCACCCTATTTTCCGTCATCTTTTTTGAGATCTATCATAGCATTTCCTATGTATATTTTCCATTTTGTAGCAAGTCTGTCTCTTTGTCTTCTTTCCGGCGGGTCCCAGTCCAATATTCTTTTCAGCCACCTGTACTCTGGCATTCTTTGTACATGCCCGCATGACTGCATTCTACTTCCATTCTGTTCCATATTATATTCTGTTCCATATTATAAGAGGATTAGATTTATATCACTCCCTCTCTCCAATCTACGATAACCACTTCAAACGCCCTTCTAGTTATTGGTAAATATTATTTCCAACTGTCACAAGGATACATTCATTTCCAAGACTCTAATTGAGTTTATATTAGTGGTGCCTTCTGAAAGTGCAGAGTGCGTTCAAGAGAAATGTCAATGGGCTAATCAAAACTGAATGTTCGTTTAAATAACCCCAGTTGTGACTGAAACTCGTATCTCTCTAGAGTAAATCAATTTCTAAAGCTTTTGATAACGTCCTTAACTAAAATAAAAACTACAAATAAAAGAAGTATTTTATATCATTAGAATCATTATGTCAATCAGTTACAACTTTTATTGTGGATATGTTATTTTTATTACCGAGGGCGAATCAAGTGTGAGCCGGCTTTTGCTTTAGAAAATTTATTGATACAATAAATAAAATTTTTGAACATACTATATTTTACGAATCACTACTACAATCAACGAATGAATCTTATCACGACTGTAACCAATTGCACTAGAACGTTTCAATGCCATTGCGGTCGTCAAAGTCATGATCTCACACGGTCACAGATCGGTATTGTAGGTCGGATGTTCCAGTGTTTTTCAAGGAATTTTTTTCATTTTTTTTTTGTTTAATGTAGCTATGTGTGACCGAGAGTTTATATGGAGAAGACTTGCACATTGACAAGGTATGTTAAGCAGTTGGTAGTAGTACGCACCATTAACTTTACGTTCACGGAGAAAATAAACGAGCAATATGCCTCTCTAATTCCAAAAAATGGCTGCAAGAACTTTTCCAGCAGATAAACGGGTAGGTTTTCGACGTTCCATGTTGGTCAGCTTGGACTCCGGGACATAACAGTGCACCTTTGTTTAGCCAAAGGTGACAATGTGTGTCAAGAAATCATTTCCCTCTGTACGATATCTTGCCAATAGTCTTTTATACATAGCCAGACGGTTTTTTTTTCTGATCTTTCATTAGGTGGTGAGAAATCCATCTTGCAGTCACTTTTCGGTAACCTAACTCATCAGAAAATGATTTGTTGTTTATTTATTTTTATTAAAAATATACTCGGGTCTGCAGCAATTTTTTTGGCTAATATTGAAGTACTGGGGACTGAAGTTTTGCCGTTTAATTTAGTAAAATGATTACCTAAACTTAAGTAATACCAGATATTAATAGAGCAAAAGTAGTGGCTTTAGTTGACGTTAATGATAGTTCCAAATTTCATGTCTGGAGAAAACCAACAATATTTAACGTATACTTATCCTGTTCCTTTTTTCGCGACGTATCTTGAGGTGCTAATAAACACTGAATGCACAATTAGTAGTAATATATATATATATATATATATATATATATATATATATATATATATATATATATATATATATATATATGTATGTAGCTTGGTTCTAAAAGGGCCAATGTCAATTTTAGACTGTTTGGGCATAAGTGCATTTTTGTCTTAGATTTCAAATAAACAACACTGTGTAAAAAGGGCCAATGTCTAGATAGAGTAACAACAGACTTACAGCATTACTTTTGGCCAGTGTCAATCTCTAATCAACACTAATTTTTAAAGCAAAAAGGACCAATGTAGACTTCAGCCTCAATGCTTCTAAAAATTTTATTTCTATACAGGCCAATGTTGACATTGGCCCTTTTTTAACAAAACCTTCTTCGATTCGATTTGACATTGGCCCCTTATTTCTAGGTTAGGTTTCTGTCTATACACATTATCGTGAGTGCAAAAGTAGTACCTAATCTTTGTATTAAAAAATCGACAGTGGCTCTGAGGCCTCTGAGTGTGTGTTTTAAAATACAAAACGTGATGGAGCAGTTATACCGTGGAAAGAAACTTGTTAACTTGTCTAAATTAGACAAAATGGAAGCAAATAAACAAGCCGGTAAGTAAATAGGTTAACTTTATTTTAAAAATTGGTAATATTACAAGATTTAGATGTAAGGACGAAATGATAACTAAGTAAAAAATTGTATACTCAAAAAATGTACCATGTAGGACAAATTTAGTTACTAGGCCGACTGTATGAATATTAGTAACTTATGCTAAGACATTTCAGTCCTATAAATCTTATTTTCAAATCACTTAGTGCAATTTAATAACAATTTTTATTTAAATTTTAGATAATGTGCCGCTGCCTCCAAAACAGGATGATTCGACTGTTTTACAAGAAAACTATGATCCTGGACTAAGCATTTCGCCAGGTAGATAAACCAATGTAAATAGTTCTTTGTTTCAGATAATTAATTTTTTGCTCTCTTTGTTTCAGACAATAAATTACAAGATATAACAACTGAACAATCATCATCGAAAAATACAATAAAGAATAAACTGAGGTCGAAATCTTCTGTGATATATAAAGAAGAAGATGATAACTCAGAACGATTTAAGACTTTTGATGGAAGTTCAAGTGATGAATTTGAACCTTATGATAGTGACTCTTCTGACTCGGACAACTCAGAACCTAGTAAAATATAAAAAGACAATCATATTACTGCAGAATCAGAACATACTACAAATTAGAAAAAGGAAGCGTAATCCAAATAATTGGGAAAAGAATAAAAGAAAGAACTTAAAAACACTTGGAAAACAATATGTTACAATTCAAGGTAAAAAGATTTCAGAGAAATCATTTGAAAAATCCATGTCAATGCCGAAAGAAATGTTTTGAAAAATTATCAAATGAAGAAAGGCAGGCCATTTTTAGTGAATTTTATAATCTTGCTTGGGAAGCTCAAAATCAGTTTATTGCCAGTCACATTCAAGAAAGAGAGAAGGCAGTACAAAGAATAAGAGGCCGTAATGAAACAAGTAGAAGAAAGTATAGCAGGCAATATTATTTAGATTGTAACTCAGACAGAATTGAGGTTTGCCAAGTTATGTTTTTATCAACGTTAGATGTAACCTTAAAAAAAGTTTGGGTAATAATGAACAAAAAGCGTTCCCAAACATCAAATATTTGCTCAAGCGATGGTCGTGGAAAACATACGAACCATCCAAAAATAAAGGAAGAGGAGAAAGATGTAATAAGGCAACACATTCTGATGTTTCCTTCGTTTCAAAGTCACTACGCTCGAGAGAAAACTGCAAAGAAATATTTGCCTCCCGATCTTTCTATTTCAAAAATGTATAGGCTATATTGTGAGTATTGCCAAGAAAACAACATAACACCTAGAAACGAATCACTGTACAGACAAATTTTCGTGGAAGAATTTAACTTGTGTTTTAAAAAACCGTATAATGATACGTGTACTACGTGCGATAAGTTTTCTTTACTCCTTAAATCCGTTACAGATGAAAATGACAGAGCCCAACTTAAAAGTGAAAAATTACAACATCAACACTTAGCAGAGTTTGCTAATGAAGAGAAAAAGAAAGATAGACTGGCTTGCAAACTTAATCCAAATTTGGTGGTATTCAGTTTTGACCTACAAAAATGTTTGCCCACTCCCTACTTAAAAAGCAGCATTTCATTCTATAAAAGAAAATTATGGACTCTGAACCTTACCATTTTTGAGACGCAAGGAACTACAAACTCAGCTAAATGCTACCTATGGAATGAAACTATAGCTCAAAGAGGTGGACAAGAAATTGCTTCCTGTCTATACACCTACCTAAATAGTATTCCCTCTCATATAAATAAAATCATTATGTATAGCGACTGCTGCCCTGGGCAAAATCGAAATATTTTACTATCAGTTATGCTTCTTAGCGTTATTGAACATTCCAAACACCAAGGAAGAAAGATTGATATTTATCACAAATTTCTAGTACCCGGACACACTCACATGGAAGCAGACACTATACATGCTGCAATAGAAAAAACTAAAAATTCTACTACTGCCAGGATAGATATTCCTAGAGACTGGGCTAACCTTATTCGTCTAATACCCAGAAAACCACCAATTTTTGTTCAAGAAATGAAGCAAGAAGAATTTCTTTGTTTTAAATCATTATTATCTGGCAAATTTCAGCATGCAAAAACCAATACTCAAGGACAACCAGTGGTGTGGTCTAAAATAAGACTTATTTACTATTCAAGTGAAAATCTTGGCGTGATGAAATACAAAAACTCCTTTACCGACGATGAGCCTTATAAAACATTGAGCTTATTAAGAACAAGAACTAGAAATTCTGGAACTACTCGTTTGTTACCAATCTCTGATAAACCATTGGGCATACCAGCGAATAAAACACAACATCTGAAAGACATGTTACCTTACGTTGAGGAGAGTAGTCGTCCATATTACCTTCAGTTTCTCAATACTTTGACTACATCACCATCTGCAACGGATAATTTTATTGCAGATGAGGAGTACGATCAAGATGATGAGATGTAATATTACCATTGTAATCCTACTGATTGTGACTATGTTTTTATAAAATAAACATTAATCTCTTCAAATTATTGCAATGTTATTATTCCTTTATTGGGCCAAAGTAACATTTTGGAGTATTTTTTTGTTATTCTAAAAGGGCCAATGTCATATTTCCAATAAAAAAAAACAAATGTGGGTCAGTTTTACTGATGCCAAACATTCCGTAATCTATGTAAGAATGACAAGACAAAAAAACAGTGTTGCAATATAAAAAATATTAGCAATAACTGTAGATCATTTTGTATAAGAATCTTCTAAAGCAGTTTCCCAAAAACAGCGTTTTATGACTTTGGCCCTTTTAGAACCAAGCTACTGATACATATATATATATATATATATATATATATATATATATATATATATATATATATATATATATATATATATATCTTTAAGGAATATGACCGTTTAATTTAATATAAAAAATGTGCACTCGTAAGTGAAAGGGATATTTTCGGTCAATTTGGAGATTAAAAAGAAAAGAGTTGTGCTACTTTATCTTTTTATTGAATACGTTTCTGTGTTTTTGCTGTTTTATTTAGTAAATTAATTTTTGATGTGTCTTCACCATAATAATATCATAATGCTACAGATCTTTTAAAGGTAAGATCGTTTACTTAATTGTTTTTTATATTAGATGTATCGCTAATACCATTCTTTTAGATGAACTGATGATGCCCATTGAACAGTGGGCGAAACGTATTCAATAAAAAGATAAAGTAGCACAACTCTTTTCTTTTTTAATCTCCAAATTGACCGAAAATATCCCTTTCACTTACGAGTGCACATTTTTTATATATATATATATATATATATATATATATATATATATATATATATATATATATATATATATATATATATATATATATATATATATATATATATATATATAAAACAATATAAAAATAAAGTATACTTTGTATTCATTGACTTAGAAAACGCGTTTGATTAGTTTTTAGATATAAAATTTGACTAGTTAAAAATTAAATACCAAACTATTCCAAACTAAAGGTGATATAGGGCAAGATAGAGTCCTTATGCTCACACTATTCATAAAAATTATGATTGATATCATTAGAAAGTGTAACCAAAGAGTCAAAAAACTATACTTACAATACATATATTTAAAAAATAATCTCGATATCAAAATGAATGAATAAAAATAATAGAATATTAAAAATTTCTGGAATAGATAATTAATAGATCTAACATTAAAAATAAATGAAAACAGAATAAGGTTATGGCCATAATAGACTTGAATATAAAGATAGCTAACGGTGATTTAGAACAAAACAAGCATTTTTAATATCGAAATAAAAGGTGACGGCAAATATGAAATAGAAATCATGGATATATAAACATATATGTATATATATATATATATATATATATATATATATATACATAAATATATATATATATATATACATAAATATATATATATATATATATATATATATATATATATATATATATATATATATGTATATACAGTGTGTCTATGTAACTTGGAACTATATGGGAAACTTTTTTATTATTAATTTTACGAAAAAAAAAATTAAAAAACTCTTCCTAAAAAAAACCTTTGCATAATCAAAAATCTAAGATGCAACCATAAGATATCAAATTCTATTAATTTTATATGAGGTATGTCAAAAAATAAGAATTTTGTGCAACAGTAAAATTTATTTATATTTCACAATGTCAAAAATTCTTGTTATGAAAAGTTGTTTGTAATTAAAAACTATTAGTGTAAGACACCGCTGCAGTATTACTACGTGCATAACGCAGTTAAAAAAAAGATTGCCAGCGTTAAAAATGTGAGTTACCAAAGATAAAATAATCCACTTATTGCCAAAAATATATACTAAAACTAATAAGGTATGAAAATTAATTTATTATCTTAAAATTATTTTTGGTTTAATATTTTTTTAAATCAAACATAACCCCGTATACACCAATATACGGCGATGACTACTTGCAGATGAATACCAAATATAAGACAAATTTTCAGTCGAATACATTCAAAATATATCTGAAACAGATCTAAATGAAAAATCTAAAGTAGAAGTTATATTGCGAGGGGTTGATTCTACCTTGCTATATGATAGCTCAATATTTTATCAATCTCTTATAGAAATAATAAAACAAAAATGAAAAAATAATTTTATTTTACAAAGGGGATCCCAATAAACAGTTTTTGAAAAAAGTCAATAAAAGAGATTGTAAAAAAAGCGATGGAAGATACTATCTCTTCCAAAACACGATGGAAAATGCCAACAGGCAAAATACTTGCCTTTCGGGCTCGGGCACACACGACGCGATCTGTCGCGGCGAGCAGCGATCCAGCGATCGTCGCTGCGGTTTGCAATATAAGAAAATCACATAGGACGCGAATTTTTTGTGAACGATACTATATACTGATTCCTTTGGAGAACAGACCGTGGTAAATTTTATACAGTAGTTTCTTTATTATGGCTGTTACAATATACTAATTTTACTCGGAAATGAGTGGTTTGCATGGGAAGAACTACTGCTTCTATTATTGTTGTGAAATAGTAGAAGGAAAGGCGATATTGGGTACATACTATCAATAAGAAGATACAAACATTGGGGGTATATCACCGCTTGTTTATGTAACTGCAATCACATGAAGATAGATTTTTCAAATATTTTCGTAGTTCGCGAAAATGTTTTGAGGAACTGAATCACCTGATAAAAGGGAGCATTCAAAAGTGCACAACTAACTGAAAAAAAAGACCAAATAAAGCAAGAGAAAACCTTTACATTTGTTTGAGGTAAGTTATAAAGACATATTACTTTACACAATATTATTGATACCTACAATCCAAATTATGTTTATTGTCTAAAAATAAAAAATAAATGTACAAAAACAAAATAAAAAGTGAAAAGCCAAAGATTTCTATGTGGTGGAAAATAAAATTAAGATTTTTACCTAAATTTGAGCCTTCTACAATTTTCAAAGCAAGCAGACGCATAATTCCACACCATATCGTTTCACCTTTTGTGAACTGGTTTCTTGTACTCAAACTACCGAGTAAATAAAGATATAGAATATACCAGGACTCATCAGACTGGTTAGAAGCCCTGAACGTGAAATCAAATCTTTTCCGTCATAGAAAGTAATAATAATAAAGCTTCATACAGATGCATATGGCACAATCTGAGAATAAAACAAAAAGTAGAAATTCAAAGATACCTAGATGTTCGAAACCAAAATTTAGATTTTTGCCTAAATCTGTGACTTTCACAACTTTCAAAGTAAGCAGACAATAAATGGACTGACATAGCGTCACCCTAATTAGCAAAACTCGTAACTAAAAAAGGACAAATAGTTCAGGAGACGCAAAAATTTAAATTTGGAATAAATTTTGCAATTCTGTCAAAATTACATAATAACATTATTCAAATGCTTTTGAATGAGATTATAATAAAATGAGTGATAATCACTCGGCGTAGTAGTTTTTAAAATTTGTAAATGTTCAAACTTTTCTTTTTTAATTTTCAACGGTTCCAGATAAAGCAGTGGTATTTCTTTAAATGGTACTCCTAAAACTACTTTTTTGCTTGCTCTGACTGGAAGAACCTACCATTGCTCGGAATGTATGAGCTTAAACTGAATCATTCCATCTGGATTGTATTGTAGTGCACGAAAATATGTCACAGTAGGATCGCTCGCCTTTTTTCCAGGCCTAATGGTTGATAAGTATGGACTGCTAAAATTTCGAAAAAATGTACGGGTTAAGTATTTTGTTCCATAATGCTCTGGTTTTTTTTGAGCATTTTGGATGACTTCTATGAATTGCGCAGACACATATATAATTTTCTTTTTTTTTTTAACTGTCTTTCTATACATGAGTGCATAGCATCAGCTTCCATTTATGTGTGCTTACGTTCGAGATATTTTTGAACCACAGGCACTTTGTTATATACAGCGAAATTCAACAAAGCACTCGACAATATTGCATTGCGATTTTGCCCGGTGCACCCGTCACTGTAAAAAATCAACTTATCTCCAGATTGAAAGGACGACAATTGAGTAGCTGCAAAATGACAAATTATGGTTGCAAATTCATTTGCCCCACCACCCCCTTCAACTTCGCTCCACACAAAGCAGTATCCTCTATTGGTCTTAATATCATAAAAAGTAAAATTATGGACTGCTAATTTGGTTTTATAATATAAAGCTGAGACGTTGAACTTTGGACAAAGAAGGACAGCTTGTAGATCCTTAGTAAACACTTTAGTGTTGGCTCTAATGTTGTCATTAAACTTCTCTTCTCTAACTTCTTCTTCTTTAATGTGTGTAATTCATATTCTGCTTCTGTAGCACTGCCTACTCTTTTAGCCACACATAAATCACACTCGTATTTCTTTCTCTTAAATAAACTTAAATTTATATCCTCAAAATAATTGCTAAAATATTCAATTGAAAATGGCTCCACGTCATTATATTAGTCCTTAGAGTAAAGTTCATAAAGTTTTTCTTTTGACTGCCATTGTGGTTCAAGATACAATTTTTGAGATGTAAATCGGCAATAATGGGATTCTATTTTTGTCAAACTTTCAAAAAATAACTTTAACGAATTTGTTTTTTCGAATCTAACACTTTCCCTTTGCTAGCCTTTGATTTAGCTTTTATGGCTGCAGTACTATCTTCATCAGCAGTCACATGCACACTTGTGGCATTCTGACGTTCTTGTGGTTTTACAATTTTCAAAGAGCGTATGGTCCATTCTCCTATGCTTATTGTGTTAAGGAACATTTTTTGCACACTTTAATTTGATCGTTTTGTTTTCTTAAATAATAAGTCAAATTTGTTTTTGTCTTTTCGGTCTCGTTTTCTTTGGGGTGTTTTAGATTTTACGTTTAGATCTACAAAAAAATTTTTTCACTCCAGCTCATTTTCCAAAAATTATGGAAAGCCAACTTTATGTCTTCATCCGATAGTAGATGGCATTTTTTTAGGTTGTTTTGATTTCTGGCTGATATCTTACAAGAACACCTTTGTTATAATATTCTTTGTCTTTTTGGAATATTATATTCCCATTTTCCAGTAGTACACTTTTTACCTTTGTAAGCAATACCAAGCTCTCTGTGTTTACTATGTTGCTCTCATTTCCAAGCTTCTACTTTAACATGTCTTCTCTTTTTTCTGCCCTTTCTTGAAGTTTTTTCTTTTTCAAAAATTTCGTTCTCATGGTTTTTAGACGAGGTGCACTCTGAATCTACATTTTTGTTAATTTTAACACCATTCTTTTCAAAATTTGTTTCTAGTTTTTCCTCAGATATATTTTCTACATGAGGGTTTTCACACATCTTTAATAGTTAAAACCTCACTTAACTAACCTAAGACAAAAAATCGCACTTAACATTTAATGGCGGTTTTCTTACAAAAATTAATATTACCAAAGTAAAAAATAAATACACGAGAATTATAAACTGGTTGAGTGTGCTCCTACTTACCCTATGCAGAATGGAAATGGTTTTTAGATTAAAATGCACGTCATAATTATAATTAAGTATAATATTTTATAATGCACGTTCATACGTAAAAAGACAAACATACAACGGATCTCACGTGTTACTTATATTGGAGTTACGTGGTTTTCTGAAGTCAAAAAGTAAAACGGAGTTACAAGGTTTTCTTTTTCGCTTATATTTAACTTCTACGTTTAGATGGAGTTACAGCATTTGGTAAAAAGGCAGATAAATTAATTTACAAACAGATGACGCATATATTCACAAATTGAGTAAAAATGGAGTTACGAGTTTTGCTAATTAGGGTGACGATTTGGAATCTTAAATTGCATTCCACATCATATCGATTCATCTAAACAAGAACCTTTTGTGAACTGGTATAAGAAACATATTCTGAGTATAAGTATCGTATTTTGAGTATAAAAAACCAATTCACGTTAGGTTCTTGGTAAGATTAATCGATATGATGTGGAATGCCATTTTAGATTCCCCATGTGGGTCCATTCATCGTCTTATTGTTTTGAAAATTGTAGAAGGCACAGATTTATTTAAAAATCTGAATTTTGGTTTAGAACACCTAGAAATCTTTGGATTTCTACAAAAAATTAATTTAACATATTTAGAATACTACAGAACAGTGTATCTAAACTTAAGTTTAGAAGAAAAGACTATTAAGGGTTTTAAGACTTTAAAGTATTTAGGGTCAATGATAAGATGAGATGGTACTTGTATGAAAGATATACCAATCAAAATAGCACTGGTAAAACAAGACACAAAATCACTCCATGGAGTGATATGGAACAGCACTCTAACCAAAGAAAACCAAAAAAGGATCTTTTATAGCATGGTGATAAACATTACCCTATATGGAGCAAAAGTATGGCTAATTTCAATATCAAAATAAAATAAAATATATAAGAACAGTTGAACTGGACTTCATGAAAATATGTCTACAAATTACCAGAGCTGTGGAATATGGAGTAACCATATATGGAATAGAATATAGCACCAAATATGGAATAGAATGGAAATAGAATGCTCAATTATTGCTTAACTGCTCAGTATCTGTTTTGTATTTTTAATAATTACTTACTTGTAAAATTTAAATAGCCAAAATGGTTTCCAGTTTTTAAACCATGGCCAACGATGAACAACTGTCGCACACCGACGTATTTTTCTTGTATGTCACTTTTGCGCCACGTTATTCTTTTAAGATAAGCAAAACAGCAGCCTACGCCCAAATTAAAAAATGAAAAAACTTATTTAAGTCTATTGTAGAAAATATAAAGCAAAATAGCGATAAAATCTTAAAGCAATTTTTAAACAGAATAAAATAAATCGGTAACCATAAAAAATACATTTTTATATCATAAAAAAAGAACTGGAAAATTAAAACAACAACATCGTTTTTACTTTTAAACTTCATAAATAAGACTTACAACGACTACAAGTACAAGTTATATGTTCTTCTCTTTTTAAATACAATCTCTCTTTGTTTTATTCCTCTATATCAGTAAGAAAACTTGATTTGGTAACAATTTCACTTATATTTCTAATTTTTTCATCAATAATTATACTGTATGCTTTTAAATTCATGTTAAACAAATATTTATTTACCCAATCCAGACAAAATAAGTCGCTGTTCGTCATATAGTCAAAAATTTGGTTGCTTTCATTAGCAGCTGGATAATAAAAGTCAGTATTTGTAAATTTTGAAGAAAATTTTCCCATATCTGAAGTTGCCTTTGTAGTAACAGTTTCAATTGAAAGTTGAATACACTCCAAGATGTTTCTATTGTCTGCCTTTATTTTCATTTTTTTCATGAGTTTATTATTTGTTTGAGTAGAAATTGATCTTAAGACATTTTCAATTACGGTTTGAACAGCACAAGATCTTTTTTTTCTAAACTTTTTAGCTCTAATTATTTTACATTTTTGTTTTTGTTTCTTATCGGTCACATTTTTAGAAGGATATGATAAGCTATATTTATTTTTTTTATCATTAGATATTGCAGGAGATGCAATTTTAGTACTTTTATTTAATTTATCATCTAATTCAATTATTCTTTTAACGACAATATTATTAATATCTTTACTTCTCTTTTCGTGTGCAGTCGCTTTTTGGAATAATCTTATTTTGTGTTGCTTGCTGGACTCTGCGAAATGTAAAATTTTTTCAACAACAAGATTGGCTGTAATTTCTTTTCGTATGACCGCTTGGCCAACTAAAACCAAGTCTTTATTAAATTCTGAGGAGTTGTTACCATCTTCAGTACTTACACAATCTTCTTTCTGTTTTTGTTCAATATTATTTTCTGCTTTTATTAAGGCTTCTTTGCTAGAAATCTGTTTTCTCAAGTCAAGTACGCTTTCACGTCTTTCTATTATTTTAAAGCCAGGATATTCACTATTGTAGCTTAATTTTGGCTCATCGGCATCCATTAGTATTTAAAATATTGACAGAAATTTTGAATTTTATTTGACTTTGACAATAATATTTAATCAATTTTTGGCGATTAGAAAATTCAGAATTCCCTCTTCTCTTTCTCAGTATTTCACGAGACATCTACATGTTTTTTTATCAAATCATTCTTTTTAGGATTGCTCTTAAAAATGAATAGATTTTCAATTTACTTTATTTTTGATTAATTTTTTATCCTTTAAAGGATTATACACTTTCACAGACAATATTTTGCAATGATTTATGCTGTCTATTATAAGCCATCATCTGAACCATTGATTTTTATGTTTCGCCTACGATGAATACTATCAAATGCTATTCAGTAGCAGTCGTAACTGCCTCCCGCTAATCCAGCACTTAACGTTATGATGTGATGTGTGTATAAACACCGTAAGAGTACATCGTTTTAAGGTTATATTCCACATTATCAAAAAGACTTTTCTTTTATAATATATTTCTTACCGTATTATCCCTTATATCGTCATCATCCTTTTTGCCGTTTTCTTCGCTACCTTGGCCTTTTTTCTTTGTTTCGATAAGGACTGTGATATTTAATGTTTTTTTACTTCTAATACTGACCTGAAAACTGATATTTTCAGGTTGAACTTTTCTGCGTTAGCTTCCAAAGCGTGGACAATTTATTGTAGGTCATCTTCGTTATTTGATATTATTACTGCGTCATCTGTGTAGCATAGAATCTTTATTGCTCTCTTGCCCATTTTGTACCCTGCTTCTGACTTATTTACTTCTTTTATTAGTTTGTCCATTATCAAGTTAAACAACAATGGCTCAAGCGATCACTCTATGTTATACCTGATTTAATGTGAACTTATGCTTGTTTTGTGATTAGAGTTAATACAATAATAGTACAATATTGTTTAAAATTCAGAAATAGACTGAACACTTGGTAAAAAATTCTACTGATTAATATATATAAATAAAAAACTTTTTATGACTAATTTTTATAGTAACGCCCGTAAATTTTGTCGAGCAATTTCGTTACAAAAAAACATCCACTTACGACCCTGAGTTTCCGTATGTTTTAACAAAGTAAAGCAGTTATAAGAATGTTATTTTTATTTTCAAGTATTTACATTCTTGCAACGAAAACGTTTCATCGAAGATATTTCCGGTGGTGATATTAATTTGAAGTATTAATCGGTAGATGCTAACATTGGCATACGTTTGTGTTTCTGTGTTATTAAACATATTCGGCGTGCGTAACTAAAAATAATTCTGATGCCGCATGTGTTCAGTGTTTAGCAAGGTATTGCATTATAAACTCATCATAGTTAAGGCACTTGCAACACATTAACCAAGATACATAAATAGTGCCGTTTGGGTTCACCAGTGTGTATAATTAATTAATGACTGTGAAATATCTATTAAATTATAATCTCTGACCTACTAGACAATAAAATTAGTTATTGGATCGTGTGAAAGTTGACTGTCAAGCATCGTTGACTTCAATTTTTTTAACTTAACGTTTATACTTAACGAAAATATACCCATTATACCAAATATATTTTAATGAAATGTTGTTGTGAAAAGAGATTCTTCTTCTTATTGCGCCACTGTCTCCTTTCAAAGGTGGGGTCATTATAGCGTTAGAAACTTCTGCACGAAATATGCAGATAAGAGGTCAAAGCATCTCCTTAAATTCTCTAGACAAGAGAATGATATTTTGTCCAGTATTTTATTTGTTAATATGATTCGAAGTCAATCATATTTTTCACCTCTCAACACATAACCTAAGTATTGTGTTTTCCTCTCGTGCTTTACCGTTTTGATCGTGCTTAGCAGTTGATTTTGGATACTTATGCACGGAGGTAACTTATTGTTCGCAATTCTTTGTATTCATGGAGTTTTCAGCATCCGTTTGTATAAATATACATCTTAAAGGCATCTATGATTTTTTCTGTTTTAGTATCTATTGTCCAAATTTTACTGGTTAATTGGCTTAGTTCCAGTGCCATAAAACAAAACACACACACACATTGTCCAAATTTTAGTGCTATAGAGCAGGATAGAGAAAGTTTAAAATTTTATAATTCCGATTCTGAGCTCTAGACTAAGGTCAAATCTTGTAAGAAATGTTTTAATTATCATGTTTTAACTGTTTGTCCGATGCTTTGCAGAATTTTCTTTTTAAGTTACATTGGTGTTGATATTTCCTGCCAAATATGTCATGGAAGTTATAATGTTCTCTTATTTGTCCCTTGGCATGCAAATAAACAATTATTGGTGTCCCTGAAAATACTAAAATTTCAATTTTGGAAATATTTTAATTTAAACTGATATAAAGAACTACCGAATTTATTATATTTTGCAGTTCTTGTGCGTTGTGATCCTATTAGGACAATATTATCAGCGCACCAGGTGTTACTTAAGATATACAGTTGTTTAAATTTTTTTTTTCGTTTTTCTTTAATACTGTCATTACAAATTGATATATTAATACCAAAATCGGTTCATAACTTTGGGGCATAACTTTGAACAATGAATGTTATGTTGTTTATTATTTTATATTTTTTTACCAGGGGCTCCACTTGTATCATTTCTGATGATGAAATTAAGTCAAAATTTTTTTCCGACGAAAATTTTGATTAGAAAATATAAGTCGTAAACAGTTCTTGTACGTAATATGTGATAAATACGATAATTTTAATTGTTTTAGAGAAAAACACAGTTAAGTAGTTTAAAGTATCAATAGCAAACAATGATTAAACAAAGAAAATCAAAATTAATTCAAATTTTTAATGTAATACTTTTTGACTTCTCTATTTATTCTAATATATTTTTATAAACAGCCTTTAAACGTTAAAACACATATTCTGTACCCTTAAAGTAATTTCATTGACATAGACTAAGAACTTTATTTATCTTCAAAAATAAAAATCAACTATTTATGCTTAACAATTTTTTGTGGACTTTCAAAATTACTTTTTTTGCCAGTTCATGGTTGAAAAAATGTGCAAAAACGCATAAAATTTTCGGTTTAAACCCATGCTAAAAAGGTCTATTTTTAATAGCATTAACAATTTCCCGTTTGCTAAATGTCTACCATACCTAGCGATCTAGATTATAAAGAATTAATCTTAGAACACCGATACATAATAGCCTCGAAGGTTTCGTTACTTAGTACTGATAGATTATGGGAGGGTTGTTCTTAGTGGTGAGAAAGAAAAGAGAAAAATAGATACTACAAAAAAAGCAATAAGGGAGAGAATAACTCTACAAAAAAGGAAAGGCGACACAGTTTTAAATGTTTGAATCCCGAAAAAAAAAAACAGAAATGGAATATTCACAAAACAAAGAGAAACAGTGCAAATATCACTAAAAAAATGGTTACATTCACTATATCAAACTATATTAAAAAATATCAAAATCATAAATGTCACAAAATAGTCAAATAAAATATTTAGGTAAAAGTCTAAAATAAGGTAAATAAATATCAGATTAAACATCAAATATTGATAAAGATATCATCATAAATATCCCGAGAACTGTGTTACTAAGCTCTTTGACTAATTTTTTTAATTCTTTAAAGTCCTCTCATTAATGGATTAACTGTGTTGGAAAATAAAAAAAAAACATGCTATTAAATTTAAATATGCAAAAGGAACACAAAAATTTACTGTCTAGTTAATCCACTTTAGGTTAAACCTTTTTAAGCAGCAGAATGCATAATAGTTATTTATGTACCAAGGGTATTAAATAGGTGTTTATGCCCAGAGGGCGACGATGTTACAAACCCGAGGGCCTCTGACCCGAGGGTTTGTAAGTCGCCCGAGGGCATATACATCTATTAATACCCGCGGTGCATACAAACTTATATGTCATACTAGTTCGTTATTGCATTTACAAATAAATATGTTCTAAAAAATCTGAAAATTCAATTTCATTTTGACAATATATTTACTAGTAGACATTCTATCATCCATTTCCATCGTCCGTGTTATGTTGCTATGCTACGGAAATTCTGTCAAACGTGACAAACTAAAACCATGAAAATGCAAGATATTTTTGAGATCCCTAACCAAATTTTAAAAAAATCGGAAAAAGCAACGCAAAAGTTACTATATAAGTCGAAAGATGCCTACGACAAGGAATATGAAAAATTACAGCACTGGATGACAGAAAACCATGTAGAGCGCATTAGTGAAGCTGTGCTACTTGTATACTTTGCCGATCTCGCCGAAACATTTTCTCCCTGTGGTCCAAATATTCAATGGTAAAGAAGACTTTAATCTTAAATAAGAATATTAACATTGCCAATTACCATAAATTGACCGAATATTTAAAGCAAGGCTCGAAAGGCTACTAGCCAAAAAAGTCTACGTCTTGTTTAGAGAAAATGTTTTAAAATTTATTCACGAAGCATCGAACGAAATATTTTTAATGAACTAAGTAGCATTAGTATTTGGTATATTTGGTGGCTGTCGACGACAAGAACTTGTGAATATGTTGGTTACTCACGTAGAAGATAGAAAATCAGTTTTCATCGTAAACGTACCAGCGACAAAAACCGATAAACAGCGTGTTTTTACAATTATTGACGAAGATGAACTAAAGAGTTTAAAGTTCGTATGGGATTACATGTCTTTACGACCCCGTGGTTCTTCAGAAAATAAGGCTTATTTTGACCTACAGACAAGGTCGTTATACTGTATAGTTAGTTGAAAAGACCACATTTGGAAAAATCCCTTCCACCATTGCAAAATATCTGGGTTTGAGCAGTTCTGAGAAGTACAGAGGTCATTGCCTGCGTCGGACTTTGGTAACTCTTCTGGCAGAAGATGGAGCCAGTTAGAACCCGTTGAAGCGCCATGGTGGATGGAAGAGTACGTCGGTTGCTGAAAGATATTTAGAGGACAGCATATCTTCAAGGAATGAGGTTCAAGAATGCTAGTAGGCATATCTTCTAGATTTGGCGTTTCCTTACAGAAACTTTACACCCAAGCTATAAAACATGAGTCAACGTTTGCCGCGGATCTAAATTGCCTTTCAGAATTGCCAGTTTTATGTGAATTCTAAATATTGTTTTGAAATGTTGTTAAATAAAGATGTTTCTAATTCTAATAAGTTATCTCTTTGTTTGTATCTTTACGCCCATGCGGGCCATAAAGTACACTTTACGGGCATAAAGTACACTATTACGTAATTGGCAACTAAGCAATAAAAACACAATAATAAACTAGTATGACATAAAATTATTAAGTAGCGTTAAATATTTAATAATAAAAAAAATAATGAAATATGCAATGTTTCAATAAAAAAATCTAAAATTTGACTTCTATGGCTGAATTCTATTTAGTCCTTTGTTAAAATGTTTTCACAAGAACTCAAATTGAGCTGTAAATTAGATCAACTGGACGTTGTCCTTCCGTTTCGTCAACTCTTAAATGCATGGGAGCTCCATATTTAGCTCAAGAGAACCTCTATAGCTAATCAGGAAAAACGTGAGATAAATTCTGACTACGTTTGAACTAAGGTTAGAATTATGTTAGACTACGTTTACAATTAACTCTGGATTTCCTTAGGAATAACTATGAACCCTAATTTAATGAAAAAATAACAAAGTAAAGATGGGCTAATAAAACAGAGGATAAAAATATAAGGGAATACGAAAGATATCAAAAATTTCTTACCCTTTGGGGGGGGTCTTCAAAACAAACTAGTCGAACTTCACTACATACTAGTCAGCGGCAAATGTCATAAAATCAAAAAGATATGCCTTATTATAGATAAACATTGATATTTGAGAAATACCGTTAATTTGTGGGTGGTCAGAGGGGGTCAAAAAGGGCACATCTTTGAGTGCATTTTTTAAAAGAATATATACTATATTTGCAAACTAGACGTGGCGGTATAGAAATTTATCTAATTAACGGTTGCCTTGTACAGATGATTCACAATATAATCATAAACCGAAGAGACACAGAATAAATATTTAGGTACATTTTTGGTAGAACCTCCAAAGAATTATAAAGAGATAATATTACAGTAAGGGGTAACTTTTTAAATATATTTAACGGTTGTTTTATTATGGAGCAATAACGGCCTAAAATAATTTTTTGGGAAATTTTACTCAACTCATATAGGTGCTTGGTATTTTAAAAAAATAATAATTAAGATAAATGAAGATTATACAAGACATAATATAAGGATATTGTTCTGAAGCTATTTTCTTGTGGCATTTTTAATTAATTAATATTTAAATGGGAATAAGCCACAATTAAAGGTTAAAATACATTTATTGACGTTTCAATTTCCACTTCGGAAATCGTTCTCAAAATACAAACATTAGTAAATTAAACAAATTTTGTTTTTGTTACTTAGTGAAAAATTCTTCTAATAATTTAATTTTATCTGACTCATCTATATTGACAATTCAGACATACATTATACATTTTAAAGTAGACGACTTTAAAATGATATTGCCAATATTGTTGAGTTGCGTTCCTGGGACGACTTTACTTATAAGATAGTTCATTCGATTACATGAAATCAACTTTAACGTGAGAATATCCGTCAGAAAAAATCATAACATGTAATTCGTCTTTAAAAAGACAAATACATGCCATGATGACAGTAAAATTCTCCCGTTAGTGATTCCATAGTAAATTATGAGGGAAAAACCAGGAAAAAACCTCATAATACTATCCCGACATGGTAAGTGTTTGATCTTGCATTTAGTTTACCTTCAATAAATACCAAATTCCGATTTTATATGTTTGTTATTTAAAAAATATAAATGATGTATTCTCTATATGTTACTGACTTACCAATACTGGTATTTTCCTTTTAATAACTTCCTCTTTCAATATGGGTAACCAGATCCTACTACATTCTGCCGAGGAATTCGCGACGCAATTGGTCTCATTTAGCATAATTAGAGCCGCTTCTTTGATTTTTCTCTTTTTACCATCAGTTTCTTTTAGGACTATATTTGAATCATTCCATTGAACCCTATGTTCATTATCCCATGCATGTTTACATATTTGAGATCTATCAAATTCTCTATTTTTAATATAGGATTGATGTTCACTTATTCTAACATTTAATGGCCTTGATGTTTCACCTAAATAAAACTGATCGCATTCACAAGGTATTTTATAAATGCAATTCTTTGTCCTTTCTTGTTCATTGTTAGGTTTGGTTTTGGACAAAATAGATCTCAACGTGTTTGTTGTTTTGAATGTTGTTGAAATGTTGAATTTATTTCCTATCCTTTTAAGCTTTTCCGATAATCCTTTTATGTATGGTATTGTTATTTTCCTCGTATTATTCCTTGTATATGCTGTAGGATCTCGTTCTAAGTTGTTTGTTCTATTCGATCGATTGTTGAAAATTCCTTATTTATAAACGATAAAGGATAATCATTTTTTAATAAAACAGTTGTTAACAAATGTTTCTCCTCCAAGAACGAATTTTCGTTAGAACAAGTAATTTTGGCTCTATCGTATAAGGATTTAATGATTCCCTTTTTAATATTAATATTGTGATTTGATTTGAAATTTAAATATCTGTTGGTGTGTGTTGGTTTCCTATACACCTGAGTTTCGTATCCAGTATCGTTCTTAGAAATTAAAACATCCAGAAAAGGTAATGTGTTACTATATTCCTTTTCCATGGCAAATGTTATTGTCTCTTCTTTATCGTTTATATCATTTAGGAATGTGTCCAACAACTCTGATCCATGAGGCCATATTGAGAATACATCATCTACATATCTCCACCATACTGAGGGTTTTAAATTTTGTTTAGAAATAATATTTGTTTCAAAATCTTCCATAAATATATCGGCTAATAATGGAGATAAACTAGAGCCCATTGCTAGTCCAAAACTTTGTTTATAGAATTCATTATTTAGTTGAAAATATGTATTATCAGTACATACTGTTATTAACTCCATTATAGCTGATATATTTAGTCTTGTTCTAGTTGCCAATGTATCATCACTCTCTAATTTTGTCTTGACTATATTTAAAGTCTTATCTAATGGCACTTTCGTAAATAAACTATTTATATCAAAACTTACTAAAGTATTATTTGAATTAAATTCAATATTTGATAATTTATTTAAAAAATGTTGTGTATTTTTTATAAATGTGTCATTTTTATTTGCAATTGGTTTTAAAATATTTAATAAAAATTTCATAAAATAGTTCACTACAAGGAGAATTCATGGTACTACAAATGGGTCTAAGTGGTATATTCGTTTTATGAATTTTCGGTACTCCATAAAAATGAGGGGTCTTACTATAATGAGGTGTAATATATATGTAAATGTAATATAATATGAAAAATTACAGCACTGGATGACAGAAAACCATGTAGAGCGCATTAGTGAAGCTGTGCTACTTGTATACTTTGCCGATCTCGCCGAAACATTTTCTCCCTGTGGTCCAAATATTCAATGGTAAAGAAGACTTTAATCTTAAATAAGAATATTAACATTGCCAATTACCATAAATTGACCGAATATTTAAAGCAAGGCTCGAAAGGCTACTAGCCAAAAAAGTCTACGTCTTGTTTAGAGAAAATGTTTTAAAATTTATTCACGAAGCATCGAACGAAATATTTTTAATGAACTAAGTAGCATTAGTATTTGGTATATTTGGTGGCTGTCGACGACAAGAACTTGTGAATATGTTGGTTACTCACGTAGAAGATAGAAAATCAGTTTTCATCGTAAACGTACCAGCGACAAAAACCGATAAACAGCGTGTTTTTACAATTATTGACGAAGATGAACTAAAGAGTTTAAAGTTCGTATGGGATTACATGTCTTTACGACCCCGTGGTTCTTCAGAAAATAAGGCTTATTTTAACCTACAGACAAGGTCGTTATACTGTATAGTTAGTTGAAAAGACCACATTTGGAAAAATCCCTTCCACCATTGCAAAATATCTGGGTTTGAGCAGTTCTGAGAAGTACAGAGGTCATTGCCTGCGTCGGACTTTGGTAACTCTTCTGGCAGAAGATGGAGCCAGTTAGAACCCGTTGAAGCGCCATGGTGGATGGAAGAGTACGTCGGTTGCTGAAAGATATTTAGAGGACAGCATATCTTCAAGGAATGAGGTTCAAGAATGCTAGTAGGCATATCTTCTAGATTTGGCGTTTCCTTACAGAAACTTTACACCCAAGCTATAAAACATGAGTCAACGTTTGCCGCGGATCTAAATTGCCTTTCAGAATTGCCAGTTTTATGTGAATTCTAAATATTGTTTTGAAATGTTGTTAAATAAAGATGTTTCTAATTCTAATAAGTTATCTCTTTGTTTGTATCTTTACGCCCATGCGGGCCATAAAGTACACTTTACGGGCATAAAGTACACTATTACGTAATTGGCAACTAAGCAATAAAAACACAATAATAAACTAGTATGACATAAAATTATTAAGTAGCGTTAAATATTTAATAATAAAAAAAATAATGAAATATGCAATGTTTCAATAAAAAAATCTAAAATTTGACTTCTATGGCTGAATTCTATTTAGTCCTTTGTTAAAATGTTTTCACAAGAACTCAAATTGAGCTGTAAATTAGATCAACTGGACGTTGTCCTTCCGTTTCGTCAACTCTTAAATGCATGGGAGCTCCATATTTAGCTCAAGAGAACCTCTATAGCTAATCAGGAAAAACGTGAGATAAATTCTGACTACGTTTGAACTAAGGTTAGAATTATGTTAGACTACGTTTACAATTAACTCTGGATTTCCTTAGGAATAACTATGAACCCTAATTTAATGAAAAAATAACAAAGTAAAGATGGGCTAATAAAACAGAGGATAAAAATATAAGGGAATACGAAAGATATCAAAAATTTCTTACCCTTTGGGGGGGGTCTTCAAAACAAACTAGTCGAACTTCACTACATACTAGTCAGCGGCAAATGTCATAAAATCAAAAAGATATGCCTTATTATAGATAAACATTGATATTTGAGAAATACCGTTAATTTGTGGGTGGTCAGAGGGGGTCAAAAAGGGCACATCTTTGAGTGCATTTTTTAAAAGAATATATACTATATTTGCAAACTAGACGTGGCGGTATAGAAATTTATCTAATTAACGGTTGCCTTGTACAGATGATTCACAATATAATCATAAACCGAAGAGACACAGAATAAATATTTAGGTACATTTTTGGTAGAACCTCCAAAGAATTATAAAGAGATAATATTACAGTAAGGGGTAACTTTTTAAATATATTTAACGGTTGTTTTATTATGGAGCAATAACGGCCTAAAATAATTTTTTGGGAAATTTTACTCAACTCATATAGGTGCTTGGTATTTTAAAAAAATAATAATTAAGATAAATGAAGATTATACAAGACATAATATAAGGATATTGTTCTGAAGCTATTTTCTTGTGGCATTTTTAATTAATTAATATTTAAATGGGAATAAGCCACAATTAAAGGTTAAAATACATTTATTGACGTTTCAATTTCCACTTCGGAAATCGTTCTCAAAATACAAACATTAGTAAATTAAACAAATTTTGTTTTTGTTACTTAGTGAAAAATTCTTCTAATAATTTAATTTTATCTGACTCATCTATATTGACAATTCAGACATACATTATACATTTTAAAGTAGACGACTTTAAAATGATATTGCCAATATTGTTGAGTTGCGTTCCTGGGACGACTTTACTTATAAGATAGTTCATTCGATTACATGAAATCAACTTTAACGTGAGAATATCCGTCAGAAAAAATCATAACATGTAATTCGTCTTTAAAAAGACAAATACATGCCATGATGACAGTAAAATTCTCCCGTTAGTGATTCCATAGTAAATTATGAGGGAAAAACCAGGAAAAAACCTCATAATACTATCCCGACATGGTAAGTGTTTGATCTTGCATTTAGTTTACCTTCAATAAATACCAAATTCCGATTTTATATGTTTGTTATTTAAAAAATATAAATGATGTATTCTCTATATGTTACTGACTTACCAATACTGGTATTTTCCTTTTAATAACTTCCTCTTTCAATATGGGTAACCAGATCCTACTACATTCTGCCGAGGAATTCGCGACGCAATTGGTCTCATTTAGCATAATTAGAGCCGCTTCTTTGATTTTTCTCTTTTTACCATCAGTTTCTTTTAGGACTATATTTGAATCATTCCATTGAACCCTATGTTCATTATCCCATGCATGTTTACATATTTGAGATCTATCAAATTCTCTATTTTTAATATAGGATTGATGTTCACTTATTCTAACATTTAATGGCCTTGATGTTTCACCTAAATAAAACTGATCGCATTCACAAGGTATTTTATAAATGCAATTCTTTGTCCTTTCTTGTTCATTGTTAGGTTTGGTTTTGGACAAAATAGATCTCAACGTGTTTGTTGTTTTGAATGTTGTTGAAATGTTGAATTTATTTCCTATCCTTTTAAGCTTTTCCGATAATCCTTTTATGTATGGTATTGTTATTTTCCTCGTATTATTCCTTGTATATGCTGTAGGATCTCGTTCTAAGTTGTTTGTTCTATTCGATCGATTGTTGAAAATTCCTTATTTATAAACGATAAAGGATAATCATTTTTTAATAAAACAGTTGTTAACAAATGTTTCTCCTCCAAGAACGAATTTTCGTTAGAACAAGTAATTTTGGCTCTATCGTATAAGGATTTAATGATTCCCTTTTTAATATTAATATTGTGATTTGATTTGAAATTTAAATATCTGTTGGTGTGCGTTGGTTTTCTATACACCTGAGTTTCGTATCCAGTATCGTTCTTAGAGATTAAAACATCCAGAAAAGTTAATGTGTTATTATATTCCTTTTCCATGGCAAATGTTATTGTCTCTTCTTTATCGTTTATATCATTTAGGAATGTGTCCAACAACTCTGATCCATGAGGCCATATTGAGAATACATCATCTACATATCTCCACCATACTGAGGGTTTTAAATTTTGTTTAGAAATAATATTTGTTTCAAAATCTTCCATAAATATATCGGCTAATAATGGAGATAAACTAGAGCCCATTGCTAGTCCAAAACTTTGTTTATAGAATTCATTATTTAGTTGAAAATATGTATTATCAGTACATACTGTTATTAACTCCATTATAGCTGATATATTTAGTCTTGTTCTAGTTGCCAATGTATCATCACTCTCTAATTTTGTCTTGACTATATTTAAAGTCTTATCTAATGGCACTTTCGTAAATAAACTATTTATATCAAAACTTACTAAAGTATTATTTGAATTAAATTCAATATTTGATAATTTATTTAAAAAATGTTGTGTATTTTTTATAAATGTGTCATTTTTATTTCCATTTGGTTTAAAATATTTAATAAAAATTTTGATAGTTCACTACAAGGAGAATTCATGATACTACAAATGGGTCTAAGTGGTATATTCGTTTTATGAATTTTCGGTACTCCATAAAAATGAGGGGTCTTACTATAATGAGGTGTAATTAATCTTCTCTGATAACTGGGTAAACAATCTTTAAACTTGAATAAAGTTCTATATATTTTGTTTTCCAAAGGTTTTGTTGGATCCTTTGTTAATTTTGTGTAAGGTCCGTTTATTATTAGATCTTTAATTTTGTTTTCATATTGAATTCTATCCATTACCACAGTTGCATTCCCCTTGTCTGCTGGTAGGATGATTATGGAGTCGTCATTTTTTAAAGTTCTTATAGACTTTAGTTCCTCTTTGCTTATGTTTTGTTCAATTTTATTAGACTTTTCCAATTCAAGCTTACATAATACTCTGTATTCTTCCTTTTCATGGGTTGGTAAACATTGAGATATTTTTTCCACTGAGCTTATTATGTCTAATTTTGGTATTGATGGCTGAGTAACAGCAAAGTTTAGACCCTTTGACAGTATTAAATTCTCCGTTGCATTTAAATGTCTATTTGATATATTGACAACTGTCGCTAAAATGTCATTATTTCTATTTAGACATAATAATAAATAGAAATAATGCAGATAATCATCCTACCAGCAGACAAGGGGAATGCAACTGTGGTAATGGATAGAATTCAATATGAAAACAAAATTAAAGATCTAATAATAAACGGACCTTACACAAAATTAACAAAGGATCCAACAAAACCTTTGGAAAACAAAATATATAGAACTTTATTCAAGTTTAAAGATTGTTTACCCAGTTATCAGAGAAGATTAATTTACACCTCATTATAGTAAGACCCCTCATTTTTATGGAGTACCGAAAATTCATAAAACGAATATACCACTTAGACCCATTTGTAGTACCATGAATTCTCCTTGTAGTGAACTATTTTATGAAATTTTTATTAAATATTTTAAAACCAATTGCAAATAAAAATGACACATTTATAAAAAATACACAACATTTTTTAAATAAATTATCAAATATTGAATTTAATTCAAATAATACTTTAGTAAGTTTTGATATAAATAGTTTATTTACGAATGTGCCATTAGACAAGACTTTAAATATAGTCAAGACAAAATTAGAGAGTGATGATACATTGGCAACTAGAACAAGACTAAATATATCAGCTATAATGGAGTTAATAACAGTATGTACTGATAATACATATTTTCAACTAAATAATGAATTCTATAAACAAAGTTTTGGACTAGCAATGGGCTCTAGTTTATCTCCATTATTAGCCGATATATTTATGGAAGATTTTGAAACAAATATTATTTCTAAACAAAATTTAAAACCCTCAGTATGGTGGAGATATGTAGATGATGTATTCTCAATATGGCCTCATGGATCAGAGTTGTTGGACACATTCCTAAATGATATAAACGATAAAGAAGAGACAATAACATTTGCCATGGAAAAGGAATATAGTAACACATTACCTTTTCTGGATGTTTTAATTTCTAAGAACGATACTGGATACGAAACTCAGGTGTATAGGAAACCAACACACACCAACAGATATTTAAATTTCAAATCAAATCACAATATTAATATTAAAAAGGGAATCATTAAATCCTTATACGATAGAGCCAAAATTACTTGTTCTAACGAAAATTCGTTCTTGGAGGAGAAACATTTGTTAACAACTGTTTTATTAAAAAATGATTATCCTTTATCGTTTATAAATAAGGAATTTTCAACAATCGATCGAATAGAACAAAACAACTTAGAACGAGATCCTACAGCATATACAAGGAATAATACGAGGAAAATAACAATACCATACATAAAAGGATTATCGGAAAAACTTTAAAAGGATAGGAAATAAATTCAACATTTCAACAACATTCAAAACAACAAACACGTTGAGATCTATTTTGTCCAAAACCAAACCTAACAATGAACAAGAAAGGACAAAGAATTGCATTTATAAAATACCTTGTGAATGCGATCAGTTTTATTTAGGTGAAACATCAAGGCCATTAAATGTTAGAATAAGTGAACATCAATCCTATATTAAAAATAGAGAATTTGATAGATCTCAAATATGTAAACATGCATGGGATAATGAACATAGGGTTCAATGGAATGATTCAAATATAGTCCTAAAAGAAACTGATGGTAAAAAGAGAAAAATCAAAGAAGCGGCTCTAATTATGCTAAATGAGACCAATTGCGTCGCGAATTCCTCGGCAGAATGTAGTAGGATCTGGTTACCCATATTGAAAGAGGAAGTTATTAAAAGGAAAATACCAGTATTGGTAAGTCAGTAACATATAGAGAATACATCATTTATATTTTTTAAATAACAAACATATAAAATCGGAATTTGGTATTTATTGAAGGTAAACTAAATGCAAGATTAAAAATAGAGAATTTGATAGATCTCAAATATGTAAACATGCATGGGATAATGAACATAGGGTTCAATGGAATGATTCAAATATAGTCCTAAAAGAAACTGATGGTAAAAAGAGAAAAATCAAAGAAGCGGCTCTAATTATGCTAAATGAGACCAATTGCGTCGCGAATTCCTCGGCAGAATGTAGTAGGATCTGGTTACCCATATTGAAAGAGGAAGTTATTAAAAGGAAAATACCAGTATTGGTAAGTCAGTAACATATAGAGAATACATCATTTATATTTTTTAAATAACAAACATATAAAATCGGAATTTGGTATTTATTGAAGGTAAACTAAATGCAAGATCAAACACTTACCATGTCGGGATAGTATTATGAGGTTTTTTCCTGGTTTTTCCCTCATAATTTACTATGGAATCACTAACGGGAGAATTTTACTGTCATCATGGCATGTATTTGTCTTTTTAAAGACGAATTACATGTTATGATTTTTTCTGACGGATATTCTCACGTTAAAGTTGATTTCATGTAATCGAATGAACTATCTTATAAGTAAAGTCGTCCCAGGAACGCAACTCAACAATATTGGCAATATCATTTTAAAGTCGTCTACTTTAAAATGTATAATGTATGTCTGAATTGTCAATATAGATGAGTCAGATAAAATTAAATTATTAGAAGAATTTTTCACTAAGTAACAAAAACAAAATTTGTTTAATTTACTAATGTTTGTATTTTGAGAACGATTTCCGAAGTGGAAATTGAAACGTCAATAAATGTATTTTAACCTTTAATTGTGGCTTATTCCCATTTAAATATTAAATAATATAAGGATGTTTTACACATTACAAATTTTACTTTGGAATCGTCACTGATTATTGCATTTTGAACAGAAATATCAACTGACAATGGTGTAAGTTTTTTTAGGAATTTTACAAATTCAGTTGATTGGTGTGTAAATGTGGAGTGCTAAGGTGTGATTTGTTTAGGTCGACCGTCATTTTGACTTATAAATAACCCGGTTTCATCTACTCAATGAGATATACTTTAAAAAGTTTTGTGATTTGTTGATTTCTGTCTGCATATACCAATACATACCATGTGACTGCTGTGCGACCACAAAAATGTTCTTGTGAATAAAAAAATATTTCATCATTTGCAAAACGCTTATGACGTGGCATGTTATGTTTAAAAAGTAATTATAGCTTAGAAAAATACAACAATACTCTCACAGAGAAATGAAGACACTTACAAAAAATTACTTTTAACAACAATTATCTGACAGTCAAAAGCACACTTATCGCAAATAAAGTAATATTTATAACGTTACAAATGTCACATGTTTGTTAATAATTCTTCTTGCACAACGTGGGCAACCATTGTGTGTAAACAATGAACGACCCATTAGAAACGGTGGGTGCCAATGGGTATTATAATAATATAACTACCTCCGAAGGTTGGGAGCCAATGTTGAATAATGAAACTCATCACTTTCTTTGGAATCCAATTGTTAGGCCTCGTTTAGCTTAGTCTCTAAGGTGTGAGAAAGTCTTATCGTAGAAGTAAATATAAAAATGAGTTTGGCTGGGATAAATAAACTAAGTTATTAACTGATCATATTTATTGTATATAAAAAAAACATAAATATTGATATTAATATTAAATTTAAATCAAACAAAGCAAATTTTGCCTATAGCTTTACATAAAAAGATTTTACATTGATACCTATGGCTTCTAATATTGTCTTCAAATAGTTAGACAGACGGGATTGCAAACTGTCGTGGTTAGTTGCTGAAGTAGATGAACCTAGACACTTTCATGTTTGTATCTTCAGGTGGCCATTGGGTTCTGAATTGCAGCTGCAGTTGTTATTCCTATCTCTCACCGGACGATCGGGATCAAAATAGCTGACCACCTATCCACTCCCTTTACTCCACAAGCTGGAGTACCCTAGGGCTCAATACTTGCTCCAATACTATACACAGTTTACAATAGTGACATCTCCCGCCCACAGCAAGGATCGGAGTCCCTCCTATTATTCGCTGATGATACGGCCATCCTCACCTCAGGTTCTCACAGGGAGCGTGGGCAACAACGGTCTGTATTCTAGTGATCACAAAACTACCTCGACAGAATTATTAGATGGTGCAACAAATGGAGAGTGGCCATAAATCCCTCCAAAACTCAAGCAATATTATTTAAATCTTCCAATTGTCGCGATGTCCATGGCCGGATATCACTTTTAGGAGAATTTAATTTAATTTAATCTATATCTACAGTTGAAATGATAAGAAAGAGCAGAGATGTCAACTGACAGATATACTTTCTATTGAAGTGAGGCATAGAAATTTATATGTTCCGTGTCTGTGATATAGAACAGACTGAAGTCAAATACATGAAATATAACTGAAATAAATGCAAATCAAAAATAAAAAATAAAAATTAAATAGGATATTTCGTTAATTAAAGAGTTGAATGAAGAATTGAACGCCAACTATTTGTTGTATAATAAAATAATAAAATTAAAAGAAATTGAAATAGAATTATCATTAAAGGAAAAATAACAAACATGTGACGTTTATAACGTTACATATTTGAAATCTTCTCGAGCGATAGAGCCTCGTTCATACAGATTTGTTCCAATTTCATCAACAAGAATTATTCACGTGACGCCTTCTTGAGTAAAATGTGCAATTATAAATAAAATTATATTTTATAGTTAAAGTTATCTCTGTATTGATTTTATAAAGTTATAGTGAAATTATTATCAAAAAAACGAAAGAAAAAATGCAGCTTCATAAATGTGTCTAAATCTTTTTCTACGGCAACATTTTATTAAGTCCAATAGCCATATTTTGTTCCAAACAACCTAAATATCCCCTAGTCTGTCCCAATTGTTGTAACTCTTCCTGTATACTTGGGTTGGAATAAATTATTTTTAAAGGCTTCTTTCCAAGAGCATAACAATGTTTGTTTCATAAATATTTTATACATTATCATCTAACTGACTTCGATCATGTCTGCCTTTTGTTTTCCAACCATAAATTTTTAAATCAGACTAAAAATTTAAATAATCGATCATTGATTTTTTGTGCGATCCGTCTGTCCTAGATATTAGTACAGCCGAAACTTTAATAAACAAATCGATTAAGCATTACCATACTTGTAATGTGCGGAAATATGAAACCGAAAGCTTTATCGCCAATTTCGAAAAAAGTGGAAAACACACCTTTACTCATAAGCTACGACAGCTAAATATGGTATGTCAGAAACCATCTTACATCAAACTTCGGTGTCCTAGTGGTTAACGGTATGGCTAATTGTATATGCTAAACCTAAAGTTTCATATTATACATTCTTTACTGCACGAATCTCGGCACCAACAACGACATTTTCGTTTCTATAAATGATACGAGCCGCTCACCGTGCTTCGAAGGGCACGTAAAGCCGTCGGTTCCCCTGGGATAGTGTGCATCGACACTAGCTACTTGAAACAGGGTTAAAGATGCAATTGGCGCCGGAACAATCCCAAAGAATATCCCCGGCAATAAAAGCCATACGATATTATTATTACTGCACGAATCCGTCAAATTGTTGCGTTCTCTGTAATATGATTTTATAATTTATTTTTCTTTGTTATAATAGATCAGATGAATTTTTTAACAGTCGCAGAATTTAGTTTAATTATAATTTTTAAATCTCAAGCGCCTTACTTAATATTTTTACTTTGACAATTATCCATCTACATTATTGCGTTATACTACACCTATACACCTACGTCACACATAGTTTTCACTACGTTATCATAAAAAACCAAAATTATTTAAAACTAAGAATACTTACTAGGTCCTAAGCCCATTAACATACTAGTAAGAAGAATTTTTAAGTGTGGTCCATAAAAAAATAGCAAAACTTTATTTTGTAAAGATTCCTGTATAAGAACTCTAATAAATAGAAAAAAATAATTAATTTTAGTAGATAGCTGACGTCTTCTATGAAATAAAAAAACATTTTTATTATCGGCACTACTAGGCCAATCAGATCTTATAAAACTCATCACTATTACAAAGTTATGTGCTTTTAATATAACATCGAAATGCAAAGAAATATCATCAACCAAACCATACAATATGACTATAAATATTTTAATTTATTTGTTGCTGGTTATAGTCTAAGATCCCACTGCAATATAACTACGTTCATAACGTAGTTGATAGTCAAAAAGTGGCCACAAATAGTTATAAATCAATTAATGGTAATTAATTTTTGAACAAAAATTTTATTTTGTTCATTTATTTTTTAAATTTGTTTTTAAATATGTTTTATATCTAATTAAAGCTTTTTTTAACACATTCAGTGCCAATGAATTATATTAGATGTTCGCTGAGGCCGAAACTTATCAATGTTAAATATTTGAAAGTATGAGTATATTCAATATATTTTAAATATTTGTTTATCATTTTATACACTACAAAGGCTTTGTGGAATAGTGTAATACGGTGTGTGCCGTCAGCCGTTCGAATAAAATTGTGTATGAAAGGCCGGTGGCACACGGTGTGCGTCGTTCATATACACTCGCGATCATAAAATCCGGGTCACCTTGAAAATTTCAAGTTTCTGGAATATTTTTGCCTCTGGTGCAGTAATAACCTTTTTTTTAGGCTAACGTATTATTTATTTGTCATCAATGTTTGTTTTGAAAGAAAAAAAACGGTTTTTTATTGTTTTTATTGAAAAAGCAGAAAACAAACCAAATTGTTGATAAAACAGCCATACGAAAAAAATGGAAAATACAGAACGTGGTAAAATGTCAGTGAAATTTCAATGACTAATATCGTGTATTGCCTCCACTTGCTCTAATGACCTCTTGCAGACGACGGGGCATACTCTCAATTTTTCTCTGGATTACATGTTTTGGTATGTTATTCCACTCTTTCACTAACAGATCCTTAAGCTCCTGTCCGTTGTTAGGAGGAGATGTTAGTGGTTGAATACGTTTTTTCAAATCGTCCCAAATATGTTCGATAGGATTCAGGTCCGGAGACCTAGCTGGTCAGGGTAACCTTGTAATTCCAACCTCGTCCAAGTATTACATACTGATCGTGGCAACGTGCTTTTGAGCGTTGTTCTGCATAAAAACCGTGTGTTTTCTCCAAGCCTTGTCATGGTATGCATAACTTGTTCTTCCAGAATCTCCGTAATGTCGCTTCGTGCAGTTAAGGACCCATTTTCGATGAAGGGTAATTCTGTGCGTAAGTCGGAAGATACACCTCCCCAAGCCATGACCGAGCCTCCACCAAATGGTATTCTTGGAGCAATGCAAGCTTGTGAAAATCATTCACCGGTTCTCCTCCAAACTCTTACACGTACATCTAATCCAGTTAGGCCGAAACGGGATTCATCTGAGCATAATTCTTTGCTCCAATCGTTAATTCCCCAATGCGCGTATTGTCGAGCAAAAGCTTGTCGTGCAACTCGATGCGCCAGGCCAAGTGGCGGTCCTGTAGCCGTTACCCGAGATGATAGTCCAAAAGAACGAAGTCTTCTCCTGACTGTTGCAGCGCTAACATTGCGATTTCGTACTTCCTGTAGACGATTTCGATGCATATTCGCAGTTGAGGTCCGGTTTCGTAAAGCCTGAAACACAAGAAAACGGTCATCTCGTACCGTGGTCATTCTTCTTCGTCCAGAGCCAGGTCGTCTGGATAGCAAACCCTTCTCCTGAAAGCGTTGAAGCACTCGTTGAACCGAAAAAAGGCTTACGCCAACAGTTCTTGCGACTTGCCGTTGAGTGTGACCGTCTTTCACAAGCGCAACAATTTGTGTCGTTTCAACGACAGTCAAGGGTATTTTTGGCAAAAAATAAACAATAATAAACACTAATAATGGCACTAATAAACACTAATGGTGGCAATAATAAACGTTTGGTCGTTGCGTTTGAACAGAAAGTCGAAGCACAAATGAGACATTTAAAACAAGCGGCAGTTACAGGTACCGTTCATTTTGGGAAGTGTGCACTTTCCCGCGAAATCGGCACTATTGAAATTCTTTGTTGCAAAGGAAACCGCTAAGTCGACAACAATTCCCAGAAACAAGCATTAGTTTGTATTTGTGTTATTATTATTTACGATAAAGCTCATTAAAAATGAAATATCGGTAATTTTCAAGGTGACCCGGATTTTATGATCGCGAGTGTATATTGAAATTTTAACACTTAAATGATACAACAGACACTACACAGGACATTTATAAAAAAAAAATATTTCACACAAAAAACCAATAAAATATAAAAATACATAACTATAATTTTTTGTGATATTCTGCGAAGCAATTTTGTAAACAAAGCCCTGGTTCTCCTTCGTATGAAGAACAATAGTATTGGGTAAACATTCGAATCATTTGTTTGCTGCATTTCCTACATCTTCTCCTATGCGTTCAACTTACTAGGTAAATGCGTAGTATCCAACTTGCGTGTAAGTGGTAAAGATTTTTCCGATTAACAAAGTCTTCCAAACGGTAATCATAATATGTAAGTTTTACTGTTAAAGCTCTTTTGAATAAAAGAAAACGGTTAAAAAACATCATCGACAAAAAAAATATTCCGAACTTCTTATACCATCTCAATGTCTTCCCCGCACTTGAAAAGTATGAAAGACACCTGTGAGTAGAAACCTCATTTGGTTTGTGTACAATGTCTCCTCTTTTTGTTTGTGTCTCTATCATTTCTTCCTTAAACTCCGTTGACAAAAATAAAACCTCTCTCTTGTCTCGCCATGTACTAACTGCAATCCTTTTAAGATTGCAGATTTGATTACTATTTCGCCTTTCTTAATTTTTGCCTCGATAACGACTTTCGGATTTTGTTTTTTTACTCAAGCAATTTCCAACATAACGAAACACTATTATGACCTGTACCACTAGTTTCATCTCCAGCACCACTGTTTACATTGCATCGCAACACCATACCATCTGGTTCAGCTAATACGTACAATTTTATGCCGAACTTGTGTCGTTTACCTTTTAAAAATTGACGAAAAAACAGTGTTCCTCGCCACAGCATCATGGACTCATCTAGGAATAACGATTTTCCAGGGTAATAAATTTCATCCATTCGTTTATTCAAATAATCTTGAAGATTTCTGATTTTATGTTAACGATCACCTTAACCAGGATCTGTTAGGCACTCACAAGTTAAGGCACCTCATAATTATCGTGAATCTATTTCTGCTGATGTAGTTTTGGAAACTAGGAATAGCAAATAGTTTTATCTTTTTTAGTTTTTTCATTTCCCATTTGGAACCACATGCCAAAAAAATCTTTAACTCTGCTAGGAAAAGTGGTTTCGACTCGGTTATTCTAGATTTTTCGGAAGTAGAATGACTTAAAAAAATATTCCTCTGCATAAATATTCGTTGGAACTACAATGTAATTTAGCAATTCATCAGTTAGAAGCAAACTCAAAAATTTGAGGGATTATTACTAACAGGTTGTAGTAAACGAAAGCCAGATATTTCAGTGAAATCAATTGTTTTTAAATTAGGAGTATTATTCCAGTATAGAAATAATCTTGTTTGAGGGATATCATCATCATCGTCGCTAAAAACATTATCAGGATCATTCACAATATCAGCCTCAACTCTATCTTTGTCAGCATTATCATCCGCCCCCGACCAAGAACCATCTGATGAAACTACTGGATCTACTTAACTGGATACTTTATTCGACAATGAGATCCTCACATCTCGTTCGGTATGTGCACGCTTTGAACTAGACGTTCCTGCAACGTTACGATCCACATCTATATAACAAATCACAAAATTCTGAAACCGCTAATGCACGTATATATTTTAGACTACATCTGAATGGCCAACGAAAAGAGCACTGACTCTAACGAAGGCCAGAGCCATACTACTTGAGGAAAGTCACCTATGCGCTCGACGCAAATGGTGTGCCGTTGGCCTGTGACGACAATAGCCGATGGCGCACATTGTGTGCTGGCGGCAATAAAAGTGTTAATATGATGATATAAGATTGCCTAAAAAATTGTCGCAAATTAGGGTTGCCAGCTGTTAAAAATGCGAGATATTAAAGATAAAGTAGGAGTTAGCGCGAAACGACACTGGTTTGGCAAGTGATAATAATGTATAATATTAACACTATTCATTGTCATAACCATGTCAAACCTTTTACTTTATCTCTGATAACTCGTGTTTTAACAGCTGACAACATTCTTTCAGGCAACCTTATACCATCTTATTAAAAAAATGGCTTTAATTTGATTTATGCACATACGTGCATAATATGCATATACATCATGAGCAGTATTATTTTATTTAAAAAACAAATAAACAAAATAAAATTTCTGTTCAAAATTTAATTACCACTACAATTCAATAATTAAAACCATTTGCGGCCACTTTTTGAATGGCACTCTATTATCAATGTTTTCTCCTTATTTTCCCCAGTGATACATGGTTCACACTGAAACACCGCAATTTATTTTTAAATTTGGTTCCCTCGTAAAGCGCATTTGTGAAATCTACAGATAACCTAAAACACAATTTGTAAGATAATGACTCGCATAGCAAAGTTTTAAATTTTATTTTGTGGTTATGTTATTGGTACACACAGAAACAGTGTTAAGTGGTTTACAGTGATACGCGTTTCACTTTGTACCGCAATATTATAAATTATTACCAACAATTTGTTATTTTGGTATTTCAGATGGTTAGAAAGCAAACGCCTAGGAAAATAGGGAATACGTCTGCAGATGTAATGGCTGCTGCCACAAAGTTGGCATTAGAGGAAAATTATTCTCTACGTGGAGCAGCCGAGAGATATAATATTAGTTTTGTAAATTTACGACGATAAAAATGCCACCCAATTATTCCGCCCAACAAATTTTTACAGAGGAACAGGAAGTAAGATTAGTAGACTATATTAATTCTTCTTCTTTCAGTGCCTATTCGTTCCGAATATTGGCAATCATTCTGGATATAATTACTTTATTGACTGATGCTTTAAATAGATTCGTTGTTGTTGTGGAGAACCATTTCCTCAGGTTCTTCAACCATGATATTCTCCTTCTCCCAATTCCTCGCTTTCCGAATACTTTACCCTGTAGGATTACCTTCAGTAATCTGTATTTAGTGCTGTTTCTCATTACATGTCCGAGATATTCCAACTTTCTCCTTTTAATGGTATACATCACCTCTCTTTCTTTGCCCACTCTTCGTAATACGGTCTCGTTGGTTATCTTGTCTGTCCATGATATCCTTAGAATTCGCCTGTATAGCCACATCTCGAAGGCTTCAAGTTTTTTCTCCATTGCTTCAGTTAGTGTCCAGGATTCAACTCCGTAATACAATATTGAGAAGATATAACATCGTAGGAGCCTTACTTTTATCTCCAGATTAAGATTGTGGCTTTTAAAGAGTTTGGCCATGTTATTGAATGCACTCCTAGCCTTCTCTATTCTACATTTTATTTCCTGTGAGTGATCCCATTGTTCATTTACTGTTGTTCCAAGATAGTTATACTGTTTTACTCGGTCCACTGGTGTATTATTGATAAGTAGTTGAGCGTCTCTAACTTTATTTTTGCTGATGATCATAAATTTAGTTTTTGTTATATTTACTTGAAGTCCAAATCTTTCACTTACTTCATTTACTTTGTTTATTAGTTGCTGTAAACTGTTCAAACTGTCTGCAAAAATAACGGTGTCGTCTGCATAACGGATGTTGTTTAGGCGTTCTCCATTTAGAAGTATTCCATGTTCGCATTTTTCCAAGGCTTCACTAAATATTTCCTCTGAATATAGATTAAATAATATAGGTGAAAGTATACAACCTTGTCTAACGCCTCGTAGAATCTGGATCATTTCCGTTGGTTCACCTCCAAAATTCGTTCTTATTGTGGCTGATTGGTTCCAGTATAAATTTTGTATTATACGCCGATCTTTATCATCCATTTGGGCTTTTGTTAGAATATCCATCATTTTTTGGTGTTGAACTGTATCAAATGCTTTTTGGTAGTCCACAAAGCAGGTGTAAATATCGCAAGTCATATCTCTGCATCTTTGAAATAATACTTGTAGACTAAACAGTGCATCTCTTGTACCTACGCCTTTCATGAATCCAAACTGTGTGTCTTGTATTCTCTCTTCGCATAGCTTGTATATTCTACGATGTATAATTTTAAGAAAAAGTTTTAATGTATGGCTCATTAGACTTATTAGCCTATATTCTCCGCACTTTTTTGCTCCCTGTTTCTTTGGTAAGGTAATAAATTCTGAAAGTAGCCAATCTTTTGGGATATTGCCTGTGTCATAGATATTATTGAAGATTTTACATAGTACTCTTAAAGATTCATCATCAAGAAGTTTAAGAAATTCAGATTGTACTTCGTCTGGTCCTGGAGCTCTACTTTCTTTTAGTGATATTATGGCTGCTCTTATTTCTGCCACTAGTATAGGTGGTCCTGTTTCCGTAGGTATTGGGGGCTGGTTCTCTCTCTCATCAAAAAATAAATTTCTTATGTAATTTTTCCAGGTATCATTGATACTCTCTTTGTCCACGATTATCTCTCCATTGTCATTAACAAGTTTACTTATTCTTCTGTTTTTACATTTACCTGTAATTTCTCTTACCTTCTTATGCACGTTGAAGTCGTCGTATTTACTTTGGAGAATTTCGATTTCTTGGCATTTTTTCTCCAGTTCTTTCTGTTTGGCTTCTCTGATCTTTCTCTGTATCTCTCGCTGTAATGTTTTATACATGGAGTTATCGTTCTTATTTTTCCTTCTTTCTTCCATTAGTTGCAGAATCTCTGTCGTCATCCATGTCTTATTCTTACCTTCTTCGTTCTTCATAAAATTGTCTTTAATGCCGTCTATTGTTTTCTTAAGGGATTCTATCTTATCTTCTGTGCTTTCCGTTGTATTATCGATTTCTTTAAATTTTCTATTTAATGTTTTGCTGACTATTTCTTTTACTTCGCTACATTTCAGTTTTCTCATGTCATGTTTCTTTACAGTTTTTCCGCGTATTTTCTTTAACTTAGTTCTATACACGCCCACTAAAGGATTGTGGTCAGATTGAATATCAGCGCCTGGGTAGGTTTTAATACTGTTGAAACTATTTCGATATCTTTTGTTAACAAGCATATAGTCTATTTGATTTCTAATAATAACGTCTTCTCCGTTGTCTCTAGGTGATTTCCACGTATACAGGCGTCTAGGCGGTAGTTTGTAAAATGTGTTTAGCACGATTAAGTCATGCTCAGCTGCAAAGATACTCATTGTTTCTCCGCGTTGATTTCTCTCTCCTAATCCATGTGGACCAATATGTTGCCCTTCTTTTCCGTTACCTATTTTTGCATTGAAATCTCCCATGATTATAAGGAGTTCGTGTCTCGGTATATCTCTTATAAGGTTGCTTATTTGTTTGTAGAATTAATACCTGTAGTAAAATAGCATATGGATTGTCCACAAAAGAGTGCAGAAGGCTTACGTGGTGAATGGCGGATGTAAACAAAGTGGTTGTTTCTGAATCTTGGATAGAAAACAAGCAAGCTGGGGTTGATTGACTATGAAAATTTATGAAAAGGCGAAAGAATCTTACCATTCGTCAGCAGGAAGCCTGCAGTTTAAGCAGAATCACTTCGTTTAACCCACACATTGTGAAACCATGTTTTAATCATCTACGCCAAATATTTGAAAACAAACCTCAAGTAGCTAATACATCTAAAATCTTTAATCTTGATGAAACGGGTACTAGCACTGTGCAAAACCCCAGAAAAATTGTAGCCGAAAACGGTTCTAAACAAGTTAGTCAATGTAGCAGTGCCAAACGTAGAACTCTAGTAACAACTTGCGCAATTATTTGTGCTAACGGCACATACCTTCCCCCAGCGATGGTGTTTCCGAGAAAATATTTCAAAACTTACATGATATCTGGAGCACCTACAGGTACACTGGCAGTACCAACGCCCAATGGTTGGATGACAGCCGAACTCTGTTCATATGTTTGTGACCATTTTATAAAATATTCACATAGTAACCTGACAATCGATCCCTTTTAATATATGACAATCATGAAAGCCATATATCAGTTGCGTTGTTAAAAAAGCTCAAGCTGCAAGTGTGACTATTTTGACCCTGCCTCCACACTGTACTGACAAAATGCAGCCCTTAGATATATCGGTCGTTGGATCATTCAAAGTAGATTACAATGCTGATGATTGATTGATATATTGATTTTTGGCTTCTACGACATCCTGGAATTCTCATGACTATTTACCAAATAGCCGAATGTGTTGGAAAGCTCATGCAAAATCCTTAACTCATTCCAATATAATGTCAGGATTCCAGAAAAGTAGAATTTATCCATTTAATTCTCTAATCTTTGACAACACAGACTTTTTAACATCGGCAGTATCTGACAGGCTACAACAGGAAGATGTCCTCGATTATGAATTACCTGGACCTGCCACCTTACAATTTCGTTAAGAGACTACACCAGATACTGAACCTGCTGGACCATCTGGCGCACAACTTTAGAACGAGATTACTCCAGAAAAAAAGTGAGCCTGGAACATCTTACATAGGATTTCAGCTAGACACAACCATGGCTAATAAACGTCCCACATTTGCTAGTCCAGAAAACTTCAGAGGGTTCCAAAAGTACCACCCCGTAAAGCTAACAGGAAACCTAGAAAGTGAGGTAAAAGCACAATTATTACTGACACAACCAAAAAAGATGCGTTAATAGAGAAAAAAGAGGAAAAGGGAAAGCACTAATTAGTAAAAAGGTTAAAGATCGTTTAAATGAATTCTCTACAACAACCAAATTAATTAAATGGCAAAAAACAGAGTCTGACTCCAGTGAAGATAGTGATATCCAACTAGCTGACTCCTCAGATGATGATGATAATTCGATTCCTGAATAACCTGATAAAGAACCTGATTATTTTTGAAGTGCTCATAAGGGCGATTTCGTATTGGTACGTTTTCCTAAAAAGGTCCACTATATTAGAAAGCTACTTATCGATGTTAATGGTCAAAATGATTATGAAATTTCATATTTACGAAAATGTGAGAAAATAGGTGGTTATTTTCGCTTTTATCTACAGCCTGAGTTAGATCTAGTGAATAAAGTTGATATAAAAATGGTTTTACCTTAAACTGTTTCCATGAAAAATCAACGCTTGCTTATTACAAATTTAATATTGACTTTGGATCGTTAGGTGTTCGATAAGGGCTTTACGTGGTCAAAACGTTTTCTTAAGACACTAGATATAATCTGTTTCACTGTGTACTGATTGTGGTACACAGTAAAACAATTTTCGGTATTTTTTTCTTTAAGTTAAATTTTTTTTCATTATATGAATTTTTAGCGAATTTCGTCCTGAGAACGTTAAGAAAGACTTAGTGTAACATATTGCTTTGAAAATTTTCATTTTAATTCAAAAATTAATTTTTTGAACTGAACCACTTTTTTTTTGTTTCACTGTGTACTACTCACCCCTATGTAAAAATGTGAGTTTAATTAACTACGTTATGTACGTAGTGATTTTGCAATTGGATCTCGTACTATTAATATATTGTCCTGATCGAAATTCAAACAATATTTTTTCAATATTAATTTTTTCATATATACGATTTTTTGCATTTTTTATATAATTGGATATATTATTATAAAATTAAAAATTGTATGCGATTAAAAGTATATTAAACACCATATATTTTACATTTTAATTCAAGAAGTATATTATCCTTTCCTTGTACGTACAAAACATTTGGAATGCACATATATACTCACAAACAGAAACATAAATTTTAAAAATAATAAGTGCGCTATATTTTATAGAAAACTTTAGTAACGCAGCATTGTTCTGCTGGAAAAGACAAAATTTTTATTTCAATACATTTTAAAAACTGAAAGAGCGCCAGCTTAATATTTCAATAGGATTTCCTTTGCCAAGAATAACTAGGTCTGCAAAAATGTCCGCATCGCAAACCTATAAACGCTTCGTATTTAATTCTGACTTCTTCTCCCTAATCTACTCGCAACGTATCTGAACGCCACAAAACTTATCGACAAACTTCAGAAAAGTTTCGGCATATATCGTTACTAGTTAAAGTTGATTTGGGTTGATGGAGCAGTAAACTGTCATTGGTAAAGATAAAACACTTTCAATATGTTTTGTATATCAAGAAACCAAAACTTTTTCAACAAATAAAATAAGTTAATAGACCGAAAAAAGTTTTGTAGTTTTGTTAATGTTGGGAGAAAAAGTATTTGATTTAATTATATATTATGAATTTTAATACAACAAAGCTGAAAGATTATTACAAAGATATAAAAAAAATAAAAAGCATATATATATATATATATATATATATATATATATATATATATATATATATATATATATTGTTATGATGTGTTTTTTTTGTTTGAATGATGAGCAATGAGTATTTTTAATAATATAATATATATAGGGTTTTTATCGCGGTTCTCAAAGAATTAGCTTGTAAGTACTTTTTTAAATTATCTTTATTATAACTATTATGAAACACACATATATATCTAACCTAGTCAATGTAAATTTAAAATAAACTATCTTTAAACTGATATTCTTATAAAACTAATTAAATTCTATAGACAATCTAAATTTTAAACAAACTATCTTCAAAATTGAAATTGTTATGACACTAACTAAATTATATTAACAAAATTTTGTACCTTTCTTTCACTGAATGCCTAAATGAACTGTTTTCCACTAAGTATATAGATTCTAATCACCACTGAATGTCTTCGTACTTCAGTTATCCTTGTTTTTTTTTTGAAATTACTTTTTTCAATTATCAGCTTCTACCAATTTAAGATATAGTTTTCTTCACCATCATTTATACACCACCAACCAAACCAGCAAACAGCATTTATATTTATTCTTCTTTTCAATATACCAATATCCAATTATTATAAGTTGATTTATACTAATCTCCAACCATAATATAATTTAATTTCTTCCAATATACCTTTTTTTATCTTCAATAATTATTTGTGTATAATTATAAATGTGCATTAAATTATATGCATAATTTTTAATCTTCATTTAACTCACTATATTAAATTATTGGACTATTTGTACTTGATTCACTGACTCTAACTAACTTTCATAATAAACTGCTTGACTTCTGACTAAAAAAACTTAAAAACTCCTAAAACTCTTCTGACTGCACTATCTAAAACTTTTCTGACTAAAAACTTTCAAAAACTGCCAAAAAACTGCCATCTTGAATCCAAATCACGGGTATTTATATCTTTTGGACATTCTAGAACCATCTCGTAAGAGATCCCGTTCCAATTTGTTCTATTTCATACTTGTATGAATTTTCTGGAACAAACCATTTCGCAAACATGGCCATCTCCGGAGATCCAGAGAATTCCATTCTTTTCTATTAATAATTTTGTTTACATTTAGGCTTTTCAGATCAGAATATATAATTAAATTAGTAACTAACACTCTAATTTAATAAAATACACATTTCAAACAATATATTATATAACCCACTTTATATTCGTAAATATTCTTAAACGTCACTTCAGAGTATAAATATCTGTCAATCTCCGAGAGTATTTTTGGTTGCCTAAGCACATGGCTCACTTATATATATTTACAATATTAAAATACAACTTTTTTACAATTATTATATGCTAATTTATTAAAAATGCCCTCACATAAATATATTTTTATTAAATTCTCTAGTATATAATTTATTTAAAACAACCAAATATCTAATATTATGTAGTATATAACTTATAAATTATTTTCTATAAACCCTAATTGTCACAATACCCCAAAAATAATATTTAAAATAAATAATTTACTTATTATTTTTTTAAATATTAATTTTCTCATACCTTATTAAATTTAATAAATTAATAATTCAATTTTTTTTTTATTTAAAATGCGTTAAATACATCCCTGTTCGCTGTCTATGTCAAAACAGAGAACAACGGAGCACAGTTCGGCTATTCTATGGTCAAACTGTCATGTCAAATGGGGCAATGGATGCGATATCAGAGAATAAAATATAACCTTAATTAAAATATAATCGATATGGTGTTCTGTTTGTTTATAGACAAAATCTAGGAATTATTTCCATTCAACAGGCTTTCATCCATATGAATTGGTAAGTTTTACACTTTTTATAAAGACATTTACACAATCAATTCTGTATCTAACCCCAAATTATGATTTTTAGGGTACCAATTAATTTCCATATATACAAAATTCAACAAGTATGATGTCAAATTTATTCACAACAAAGAAATCTACCATCTATCTATGAAATGGATCTATCAGTGAGTTTTTTTTTAAATTCTTTTCTTTGTTTAGTTGACATATTGTGCATTGGGTAGTAATTTCTTTTGCTATACTTATGTCATTCTTTGCAAAATAATTGTCCCTAAATAGCATCCATAGCTTTCTTGAACCAATATGCATATAATTGTTATGTAAATTTTTTAATATTTTCTTTGCTAAAGTTCTAGTTATTACATATACTTCTATGCCATTTATTATTTTATAATATACTCCATCTTTCCTAAGGACTTTTTGTTTTTCACTCAAATTGATCTGATCTCTTATAATTTCTTCTTTAGAATATAATCCAGTACTTTCTACTAATTGATTTAATCCAATTTTTATTGTTCGCTGCCCTTTTTGTGGTGTTTTTTCTAACCTTGATAAAGCATCTGCCACTATATTGGATTTTCCAGAAATGTATTTGATTTCAAAGCAGTATTCACTAAGTATTAGACTCCACCGATGTATTCTACTGTTTCCATATTTGTTATTTAATATAGACGTTAAAGCTTGGTGATCTGTTTCTATTGTAAATTCATTACCCAACAAATAAAATCTTAATTTTGTGACACAGTGTATTATACTTGCTAGTTCTAATTCTGAAACTGAGTAACCCTTTTCATGTGGCTTTGTAATTCTTGAAATGAATTGTATTGGGTATTCGACCCCATCATGTATTTGTAATAATACCCCTGATAATCTCTCTATTGATGCATCTGTTCTTAGTATGAATGGCTGTGTATAGTCAGGATAGTATATTTTCAAATTTGACAGAAAAATGTTTTTAATTTCTTGGAATGCTAGTTCTCTTCTCTGATCCCATCTCCATTTTACACCTTTTCTCAGTAGTTCAAGTAATGGAATTTCTTTTATACTTAGATCTGGTATCATCCTTTTATAATAATTAATTATTCCAATAAATCCTCTTAAAGTTCTTAAATTGTGTGGTGTTTTATATTCCTGTATGACTTGTGTCCGTTCTGGATCCATTTCGATTCCCTTAGTGTTAAGTTTATAACCTAGATATATGACTTCTTTTTGAAAAAATGTACATTTTTCTTGATTTATTTTTAGTCCCACTTTGTCTAATCTATTTATTATAATTTTTAGGTGTTTCTCATGATCTTCAGCCGTTTTAGAAAAAATTAAGATATCATCAATGTAGTGAATTACAAAATGTTCATATTGATCCAAAATATCATGAAGACATCTACATAGAGCACTGCAAGATGATTGAAGTCCAAATGGTACTACTTTGAATTGATATACTACTCCATCTATCTGAAATCCTGTATACTGTCTACTTTTTCTTTCTAGAGGTATTAACCAGAAACTATGCTGTAAATCGATTTTAGTGAAAAATGACATTCCTGTAATTCTTCCTAATATTCCATCTATACTCATTGGTGCTTCAAATTGCTTTTCAGTAATCTTGTTAATATTCCTTGCATCCAAACATAACCTGATTTCACCTGATCTTTTTCGTACTACTACTATGGGGTTAATAAAACGTGTGTCTGCCTTCTCAATGATCCCATCTTCTAACATATTATTAATTGTTTTGTTTACTTCTTCTCTGTATTTATATGGTATTGGGTATGATTTTGTTTTAAAATCTTTTTCTTCTTTAACTTTTATACTATGGATATAATTTTGTGCAATTCTATTTTCTTTATTGACAAGTCCCTTGTGTTGCTGCAATATGGAAATGACTATTGATTTATATTCTTCAGGGCAATTTAAAACTTTTATCATATCTTCTTCTTTACAAATAAAATTATTCTTCATTATGTACTCATTATTCCTTGCTTCCAATTTTACGCACTCCGCCTCGTAGGCATCCATCTGCTTAAAATTTCCATTCCTTAAATATTCACTACAATAATTATTCTTTACATTCTTTTGGGACATTTCCCTACCATCAAAATACATTTCTTCTTCATAAACATCATTATTTTCTTTTAATAATATCCTATCAACTCTTATTCCTTCTTCCACCTCATCTTTCTGCATAAATTTAATTATTTGCCCTTCCAAAGTTACCATTTTTTCTTCAAAATCTATCTTTACTTTCTTCTTTTCCAATTCATCATTTCCCATTAATATATCAACACATAAATCCTTGACAATAAATCCTTGCATATTAATTTCTTTATTAAGAATATTAATTTTAAAATTGGCTAGTTTATCAATTTCACCCAACTTCTTATTATTTGCACCAATAATTTTAATTTTTGGAATCTTTATTATATCTGATAGTTTTAATGTATTAAAAATAAAATTCTCCGAGACTAAAGTACTTTCTGAACCAGTATCTATCATAATTTTAATCATTTTATTTTTGGCCAAAGCATTTATATAAATTAAATTAATAGATTCAATAATTTTCTCTTCATCTAAAGAAATAAATTCAGAAGGTTTTTCATAATAGCAATGGCCTAACTTGTAATTCAGAAAGTTTACTGCACAAAATTTTGATTATTAGAATTGTCAGATTGTATCTGACCACTTGGATCTGATGTCCTATGTCTTTCCCTACTATGACTTCTACTCATATTTTCCTGCCTTGTACTACTTCGTTCCCTGTCTTCGCAGCTTCTATTCCTTCGAACACAATTTACCTGTCTGTTATAGTTAGGTCGCTCTGTATTTCTTCTATTATTAAAATCTTGTCTATTATTATTAGTACTGTTATTAAAATGTTGTCTATTATAATTAGTATTATTATTAAAATTTTGTCTATTATAACTAGTATTATTATTAAAATTCTGTCTATTTTGATTACTATTATTATTATTAAAATTTTGTAAACTATCAACATATCTATAATTATTATATGATTGTCTATATTGTTGATTATCATTTCTATTATATTGAAAGTTATTATTGTTTTTTCTGTTATTATTATTACTTGTCATATTGCCTCTTTGTATTCTTTGAATAAAATTAATAAAACTATCTATTGTTTGAATATTTTGTACAGTTACGGTTTGCACAACATCAGCATCAAAATGTCTAGATACATTTAAGACTGTTTCATCCTCTCTAAGTGGTGGTTCTAAATATTTTGCAACTGTTATCAATTTCAATGCATAATCTACCATATTTGATTTTAAATTTTGATTATACTTTCCAAAATATAGAATTTCTCTAAACTTTGCTTGCTCTAATTCACCCCAATAATAATTTAAAAATTTATTTTCAAATGTTTGAAAATTATCTAAATCATTCTCAATACTAGCAAACCAAGTTGCTGCATTGTCATTTAATGTCATTCTAATATAATCTTTAATATCATTAATATTATTCACAAATCTTAATTTATGTTTTAAACTATTTATGTATACTCTAGGATGCAAATTTTTTATATTACCAGAGAATTTAATCCCAGTCTCATTTGTTAAATTTAAGTAAGGTCTCCCTATGTCTCTCATTTGTGAAATATCATCTATTCTCTGTTCCACATTTCTTATTTGATTACTATTTATTTGGATATTTTGTTGTATATCGTCTAATTTTTCTTCTGTGTTTCTCCTGTCTTCGTTAATTTTTACTTCTAAGTTACATTTCTGTAACTCTATTTTCCGTTCTATATCTATTTTATTATCTTGAATAATCCTCTTTACTTCTGTCCTCTCATTGTCTATCCTTTTCTTGTAGTCATTCCGTATACTTTTTATTTCATTTGCTACTTTTTTCTCTGCAGCTTCAAGTTTTTTATCCATTTGTTTTTCCATTTGTTTTACAATTTTATTATTATTATCTTCTATTTTCTTTTCTAATTTTCTATAATTCTCTTCCAATTTCTGTTCCATTTTTTTCATGTCTTCTTTGACTTCTTGTGAATTCTGTTCCATTTTTTGTTCTATTTTTTTCATGTCTTCTTTGACTTCTTTTGAATTCTCTTCCAATTTTTTTATGTCTTCTTTGATTTCTTTTGAATTCTCTTCTATTGTCTTGTTCATCTGCATCATTAATGACATCAAAGCTGCCATATTGACATTTTCCTCTCTTTCTGGATTCATTTCTGCAGTATCTTGTGGAACTTGAACTAAACTCTCCTCTTGTATAGGTTGTGTTTCTACTTCCACATCTTCTTCATTCTTTTTGCTTCTTGTACCTTTCTTTCCTTGAGACATTTTGAGACTTTACTTGTTCAAATATAATTAATAATAAAATCTATTATTTTTCCTTTCTACTGATAATTAATTTAATTATATGAGAGCACTTATCTTCCCAAACTAATTCTTTTAAATAGAGAGCCACCGCGTTGGGTGCCAAATTGTTATGATGTGTTTTTTTTGTTTGAATGATGAGCAATGAGTATTTTTAATAATATAATATATATAGGGTTTTTATCGCGGTTCTCAAAGAATTAGCTTGTAAGTACTTTTTTAAATTATCTTTATTATAACTATTATGAAACACACATATATATCTAACCTAGTCAATGTAAATTTAAAATAAACTATCTTTAAACTGATATTCTTATAAAACTAATTAAATTCTATAGACAATCTAAATTTTAAACAAACTATCTTCAAAATTGAAATTGTTATGACACTAACTAAATTATATTAACAAAATTTTGTACCTTTCTTTCACTGAATGCCTAAATGAACTGTTTTCCACTAAGTATATAGATTCTAATCACCACTGAATGTCTTCGTACTTCAGTTATCCTTGTTTTTTTTTTTGAAATTACTTTTTTCAATTATCAGCTTCTACCAATTTAAGATATAGTTTTCTTCACCATCATTTATACACCACCAACCAAACCAGCAAACAGCATTTATATTTATTCTTCTTTTCAATATACCAATATCCAATTATTATAAGTTGATTTATACTAATCTCCAACCATAATATAATTTAATTTCTTCCAATATACCTTTTTTTATCTTCAATAATTATTTGTGTATAATTATAAATGTGCATTAAATTATATGCATAATTTTTAATCTTCATTTAACTCACTATATTAAATTATTGGACTATTTGTACTTGATTCACTGACTCTAACTAACTTTCATAATAAACTGCTTGACTTCTGACTAAAAAAACTTAAAAACTCCTAAAACTCTTCTGACTGCACTATCTAAAACTTTTCTGACTAAAAACTTTCAAAAACTGCCAAAAAACTGCCATCTTGAATCCAAATCACGGGTATTTATATCTTTTGGACATTCTAGAACCATCTCGTAAGAGATCCCGTTCCAATTTGTTCTATTTCATACTTGTATGAATTTTCTGGAACAAACCATTTCGCAAACATGGCCATCTCCGGAGATCCAGAGAATTCCATTCTTTTCTATTAATAATTTTGTTTACATTTAGGCTTTTCAGATCAGAATATATAATTAAATTAGTAACTAACACTCTAATTTAATAAAATACACATTTCAAACAATATATTATATAACCCACTTTATATTCGTAAATATTCTTAAACGTCACTTCAGAGTATAAATATCTGTCAATCTCCGAGAGTATTTTTGGTTGCCTAAGCACATGGCTCACTTATATATATTTACAATATTAAAATACAACTTTTTTACAATTATTATATGCTAATTTATTAAAAATGCCCTCACATAAATATATTTTTATTAAATTCTCTAGTATATAATTTATTTAAAACAACCAAATATCTAATATTATGTAGTATATAACTTATAAATTATTTTCTATAAACCCTAATTGTCACAATATATATATATATATATAGAAAAGAAATTTAATCTTTGCAGATTAGTTAAATAGTAAACTCTTAAATATTGGGGAAATCTGCAAGAAATACTCTAATGTGTATCAATTGTTTCGCCGAACGTTTTCGCCAAAGAGAATTAATTTGGCTTCTTCAGGGCTGAAAGAGAATAAATTATAATTAGCTACCATATATTATCTATTAAAACATTATTGATCTTACCGTAACTTAGAATTGTAGAGTTAGAATATTAAAAAACTTTGCTAGTAACATAGTGGTGTTTTTTGTTACTATGTGCAAAAAAAGTTTTTTATAAGAATTGAAATGTATGGTAGCTTCGAACTTGACACGTAAAGGCTTACCCAAGGTTAATCGAAAAACCCAAAGAATTACCTCCTTTTAAATGTAGTTGCATTGGGTTTTTCGATTAACCTTGGGTAAGCCTTTACGTGTCAAGTTCGAAGCTACCATACATTTCAATTCTTATAAAAAACTTTTTTTGCACATAGTAACAAAAAACACCACTATGTTACTAGCAAAGTTTTTTAATATTCTAACTCTACAATTCTAAGTTACGGTAAGATCAATAATGTTTTAATAGATAATATATGGTAGCTAATTATAATTTATTCTCTTTCAGCCCTGAAGAAGCCAAATTAATTCTCTTTGGCGAAAACGTTCGGCGAAACAATTGATACACATTAGAGTATTTCTTGCAGATTTCCCCAATATTTAAGAGTTTACTATATATATATATATATATATATATATATACTAGCGGACCTGACAGACTTCGTTCTGTCAAACAGATTTGAAATGTGGCAGTTTATTTCTTTAATTCTTCTGAAGAGAACCGTCACCATTAGGGAGGTGTGTGAATGTCAGCTAAGGTGACCTAAGTATCTTTGCTTCCACGAACTTTGGCTATCCTTTTGGACCCACTAAAAACTAATGTCTGCCATAGGACTTCAAACTAAGAGGGGAACTTAAGGTTCAGACCTGATTGAAAAATAATCTAAAGGGATAGTGGGAACCTAAAGGTGGCAAATATTTTTAAAGTGGGTGCTCCAATGACAAAACATAGAGTTAATTAATTATTTATTATTATTATTATTAACATAGGGTTAATAAACGATGTAATAGAAAATAATAAAATAAAACGTATATTCAGTAATCGGTTTATTGTAAATCAAGTGAATCATAATTATTTTTAGCTTTATGATATTATACAATGTTTTTTGTTTGATAACCTGGTCAATATACAAACAAATCTGATGGATTTCCAACAAAGGAAAAGGCACCATACAAATAACCATGTGAGAAACATGGGTTTTCTAAAATAATACCACAAACATCTAATGATTGCCCCTGGGACTTATTTATGGTCAAAGCAAAAGCAAGCCGCACTGGAAACTGTAGTCGTTTAAATTCAAATCGTACATCAGTCGAAATCATTGGGATGTGAGGTATCAGAACGTCTTCCCCTTTATACTTTCCTTTCAGTATAGTTGCTTCTATCACATTGTTCAATAATTTTTTATCGTTAACCGTGTGCCGTTGCAAAAACACGGTTGGTTGATATTTCTTAACATTATAAATACCGATCCAAGCTTTAATTGAATATTGTGGGGTGGCAATCCTGGTATATCCAGCGAGTTTAAAAATTCAGACGAATAGTTGACATCATCTTGGTTAGTAGCCGAATTAACTGATTTATATATCCTCAAATCGCCTGTAATTTGTTCTTGAATTTTGACATTTAATTCATTTATATCTATGTTTTGTGCAGCCAATATAGCCCGTTCGCTAAACCAATCATGGTTTCTGTAAATCATGTGTTAAGTCAAGGTGTCAATAGGAAATTTGCCATTACCAATGTCAATGAGTTGTTTAGAGAATATGTCTCCAGATTGGTCATTTTGCAACTCGACATGCATATTCTTGCTTAAGTGTAATACCTTGACATATTTTCACAAATTGAAGGACTTTAAACATGCATTGAGTTCATCAGCTGGCATTGATCGTGGAATCACTGGCAATGTTTGACGAAAATCTCCTGCTAATAAAATCATTGCATCACCAAATGGGTTATGATTGCTCCGTAAATCTTGTAAGGTTCTATCGAAAGCCTCCAAAGATTTTTTATGTGCCATCGTGCATTCATCCCAAACAATCAATTCACATTGCTGCAAAACCTTTGCCATTGCAGAGGTCTTCGAAATGTTGTAGGTTGAAGTTTCATTGCTTTGCATGTTTAATTTCTAATTTTAGTGCTAAATGGGCTGTTTGACCACCTTCAAGCAAAGTTGCTTCGATTTCCGACGAAGCGAGTGCAAGTGAAATTTTATTTTGTGAGCGAATTGTTGCTAATATCAATGAAATCAAAAAAATGATGCACCACCATCTAAGAAGTAAATCCCTCTAGTTGTATCATTTGTTACTTTCATAAATGTATCAAATACATACTTCTGTTGTTCATTCAATAGTAGAAGATTTGTTTAAATTTATTTTTTCAAAGTGTTGAGATCATACAGTTTTTCTCGGTGCAACTCTTGGTTAAATCCCTGTTGGTGCAACTCCCCTTCTAATCAGTATTTGATACAAAATATCATCACACATTATTATCTTTGTACTTGATCCACAAATCATTTGGGTTTGATGGGAAGCATGTAGATATTATTATAGAAAACAATGTTTGTATTTGATGAGCTTGTGATGATATTACAGCATCATTGAGAGTTTGGATTCTCTGTATGATACACACAAATCACCATCAACAGTTCGTAAATGTTGGAATGATGTTGGGCCACGTACATTGACTAATAGCACTCGTAAATAAAAGCATTCATCACTGCTTGTATGTACTGAATGAATTTTACCAATCGCATCGGTAGAATATACATTTGGGTATCCTGGAACTAGTTTTTCTTGTTTCCGTCGTATAAATCTCCTTGAGGATTGATTCCAAGTATAATATTTTGGCATTCAGAATATAACAATGTTTGAGCAAAAGCATCGTTTTGGCATATCTCAAAAAAACTGGTTAATGTAGTAGATGGTGGCTGAGCAGCTCTTTGTACTGCGTTTTGTGCTGTAAAATATACTCTTTGTCCATTTTCTAAATACACAGCTAAATGAACAACGGTAGGGTGTCTCTCGTGAATAGAAAAGAAAATATTCGCCAAACTGCTTTATTACCACTAACATAGCGACCCATTTGGTATTGGGTAACTTCATAATTGGAATTCTCTACATTAATACCAATCACAATCATATCACTTCCTTTGGTTACATATTTGCAAGTGTATTTAATAGATTTCACTGAATGGCAAGATTCAACGTTGATGTGCGCTTTGAAGGTCTTTGATAAAATGGGTGAATATGGAACAATCCAGTGATTATCTATTTCAATATTTTGTTGACAATTGATTTAATTTGACAATTGTTGATCTGCCATTGTCTGCTGTCTATCGGCGACGATACAGTGGATAACCGTCATTACCAGTGATTGTTTCGGATATTAATGTCCGTGGATATCGCTTTGAACATTTACCATCCACCATACACGGTGAATTTTAATTAATAGTTCTACAGGGACCATATATTATGTTTTTGATAACTATCTCATGCAATCCAGGATCTACGTCTACATTAAGGATTTCAGCTGATATTACTGCATCAACTTCATTTGGCCTTATCTTTTCAACTAACCAAATCAAAATGTGTGCATGTGGTAATCTCCGTTTCTGCCACTTCACAGAGTACATATAAAAAAAAAAGAAAAGGGCTGTTTTAGGGTTTTTTCGGAAATTATTCGAATTTTTCTCGCCGTAAAAACCATCCTTATACTTCAAGGAACATTTTAAAAAAATAATTGTTTAGATTGGTCCATGCGTTGTTGAGTTATGCAATTACCAACACATTTTGCGATTTATTTTTATATTATAGATATATATATATATATATATATATATATATATATATATATATATATATATATATATATATATATATATATATATATGTATATATATATGTATATATATATGTATATATATATATATATATATATATATATATATATGTATATATATATATATATATATATATATATATATAAAAGTGGATATATATATATATACATATATATATATATATATATTTACTAAAGGTTTATCTTGAGGTTGCAGTCATTAATAGGGCAAGATAAGTGAAACTCTTTGTTATTGTCTAGCTTTCGGAAGTTATTTGCTTCTTTATGATATGCTAAAATATGGTTATAATTATTTTATAAGTAAATACAATGAATTTAAAATGAAAAAACATTGATAAAACAAGCACAAAAACTTACAGCATGAGGTTAATCAGTTAAATTTTGAACATCACAAGATTGATTTAACAATCATTTTATCCTCTGGTGCTGCACTCAATTGAGTACCTTAGCACTAGATATGCTAGCACTAAGAGTACATCTATCTGTTTGTTGTAAGATGTTGTTTTTATCTATGAAATAATATATGTTGACTTCAATGTTTTTTCGACTTTTAATAGATTTACTTCTACAGGGATATACATGTAAACACTTTGATTTTTTTTATCTTTTGCTAAAGCTATTGGGATATGGGTTTAGAAGAGTTCAGGTCATCAGCGTCATGTAAATGGTATGGAATTTGTTTAATTACATTGATAATAATATTCTTCAAATATTCTGAAAGGTTTTTACAATGAGAATAAATACAAGGGACAATATGGCACAGGGGCATGCCATCTTTATGTGTTTTGGGCAGACCGTATATTTTTAAAGCTACAGCATTATGTATCTTGGAGAAATTAGCAATATTTGGTGAGATATAGCACATTTTTTCCATCTATTAACTAATTCGTATTTCTTTTTTGAAATATGTTCGTAGGGTCATTTTTTATTTTATGGTGTGTTGTTTTGTCATTAAAAAAAAAATCTGTTTTACTGTCATAGTTGTTGGAATCCATAATAGCAGTTCATGCTCCATAATAACATGCTATCGCCCAACTAGTTTTAGAGTCCCTGCAAGAAATTGTTCTAAATAAAATAGATTTCAATGTACCTGTTTTCTGTGGTTTTATTACAATTACATTATATTTAACAGCCCTCACAAAACATGAAAACGAAAAGAAACATAAATTTGTTAAAGTTGATTAAGTTATTTTCGATTGCACTGTATAGTTAACTAGTGACATTACATGATATATACCAATCTGTAAACATTACTCACTTAATCTTTTAGTTACTCTACCTACAATTTTAGTCAATTTCTGAATATCATTCTTACAATCGGTCGTTTAATTATGATCCAATTATTAGAAATTTTTTCAAACAGCGTTTTAAAAAATTTATAAATTGGATTTGGTAAATATATATGATTGCCAGGTTGTCACTATTCTCTAAGTATAGCCGAACAGTCATTTTTTTTTTCATATGTTGAGGGTTTGGTTGTTAATATAAAATACTATGCTTAGGCGATATAAACAGCAATGGCAAGCTAAAAGGCTTGAAATAAGCTGACTTTCATTCCATTTCAAAAAGTTTCAATATAGACAGAACATTGTTATACATTTTATAAGATTTATAAATAACTGTTGACACGCGAGAAATATACAAATGCATAGGTATAGAGCTTGTAGCTATACGTATCATAAAATTACTCCGTGAGCCTTTTGAAAACAGTATTTTTGGTCGAATATATTTCGAATACTTTCATCTTTTTAAGGATTCCCTGATGTATTCAAAATTTGTAGTGACTTTTAAAATAAATATATAAATGCCTTTCTGAAACGTCGAAGTTTTGTGCATTTTTTAAATTATAAAAATGTTTATATTAAATATAGGTCTATAATTTGAAAATTCGGAACTGGTAATCATGGCAAATACTGTATTTGGTTTGAATTGAAACTATTTTAAACTAAAACCAACAATCATAATAAATTAGTCATGAAATAGTACCTAATTAAGATATCAAATTAGATATCAAAGATATTTTTTGCATTTGCAAATAAATTGTAATTAATGCCTCAGAGTTTTTCAGTACGGTACATCGGTTTCCCCTCATGTATAAGTTACATATTTTGATGCCATACTACTAATAGAAAAAGTATCTAACGAACTGTGAGAAGGAAATTGGTAAATTTAAATTAAATCTTTTGATATAACTTATATGTGTTTGCGTTTTGTCCTATTAGTATCAAACTAAGTTATATAAAGTATTTTTAATACATATATTAAACAAAATTTATTTAAAAATTCCTTTATAAAAGGTATATATTAAAAAAAACCCTTTTATACCTTTTATAAAGGAATTTTTAAATAAATTTTTGTAATACATGGTATACAGCTACAGGAACTTAGTTTCCTTGTGGATATATCAAAACAACTGATCAAGCATAAAATTTTTATGATTAAAATCAAAAATAATGAATTATTTGCCAAAAATAGGCAATCTTCTATAATTCGCTAACGCAATAAGCAAGATGAAAATTAGTACAGAACAAGTAATGTCATTAATCTAGATAATATCTACTGTGCTCAATTTATCAGGATATTATGTATACAAGATGAATAGGATTATTAAATGCTCTTAATTAAATTTTACAAAAGGTATTGGAAATTATGATATCTAATTTGTATTATAACATAAATTTAATTAATTAATTAAACACAATAATATTATCGAGTTAAAGATATTATCTTCTAGCATTTGACTTTGAAGTCACTATATAATAAGAATTAGTCACAACTTTAAAAAAGGAAATACTAAATTTCATGTAAGGCTATTAGGATCATTTGACAATAATCTTATAGTGTCAAAATTAGTGACATAAACGTCAGTTCCTGAAAGGATCGACTATTGTGGCAAACAATCTGAGCCATTTGTCTCTCTGTCACTATCATCATCATCCAACTTTTTGTATCCAAAGTTGAACATAGACATCCTCTAATTTCTTCCCATTTTGTCGGTCTTGAGTTTCCTGCAGCCAATTTCCTGCGATTCTCTATATCATCTGTGACGTGTCTCTTTCTTCTCATTTTTTCGTTTCTAACCCTGTCTCTGAGAGTCAGTCCAAGTAGCAAGCGTTCCATTCTTCTTTGGGCTACTTTAAGTTTGGTTGCTATAGCCTGGGTTAAAGAAAGTGTTTCGGCGCCGTAAGTTATGACTGGAAGCACACAGTGGTCGAACGTCTTCTTTTCAAATAATTTTCAATTAAATTTTTCTCAAACGGATAACAGTCTATCATGCTACGAACTGAAATACTGTATCTTATTTATAAGATAATATGTTACTGTATCTTATTTTTGCACTGAAATTGAATAAATGTTTTTTTTAATTGTCTGTATCTTCTGCAGTAATTCGTATAGGGAATTAAAGGTTTTTAAATTTTTAAACCTAAAAACTGTCATAATTTATATTCTGTTAGTAAAGGCTACTTTACTTTATTTATGCAACCTTTGTTTTTGTTGTTAGAAACCAATGAGACCAAAGTGCCTTAGTACCTTTTCTTTTTGAATATTATTTTATGTATGTTCTCATACAAGAAATCTCACCTGGTTATGTTTGTTAGCATCTAAGAATAACTTACACCAATACTAAACTGGTTTAAGAAAAATAAATTATATTTTTACAATGAATCAAATTTTTGGAATTGGGATAGAATAAACCAAGAATAAATTTAATTGATTATTTAATGATTTTCATGAGAATATGATACAATGAGCAGTTATAAAGTATATGAAGTACGAAAATGTTTTGGTTTATTACAGAAAATAATAGGACTTACTAAATATCTACTAAGGAAAACTAAGAATAGTATTAATAGGTCACATTTCCGATAGCTTTAATATCAATAAATATATTCGATAAGTTATCTACTGTTTTCTCAATTAAATCTGGATAAAAATCTTGTAGAGAACACCAGAAGAACAAGAACACCAGCTAAATAAACTGCAGTTTGCAGTAGGCTAGAGAAAATAGCCAGGAAATATAAAATGGAAATAAACTAGAAAAAACTAAGTATATAGAGATGAGAAAGACAAACAACACAGAAGTCATTTTAAATATTTAATGTACCTCTAAAGACTTTATTTTAAAATCTTTCAAAAATTCGAATGTTTGGAACTAACATTAACAAACAAATGAAGAAAAACAAAAAACGTAAAGATGACCAAAGATCACTTGAAGTTTGTACCATTTCTAATTTACCCTATAAATCATATGAACCAAAAATGGTGCATAATCTTTTTGCGTTTCTAAAATTGATAATCTAGACAACTTTGGGGTCTGTTTATTATTAGCAGCTACTCTTTTAAGAATAAATATTATTTGTCTCACTTGGAATTCTTTTATCTATGTTTCGGGTATAGAGGGTTTAAAATAAAATGTTAAGTTCTCAAATAAATAAACTTCTACTTAAGAATTTTTCAATACTTCCTCGTGAGAATAAATGTTGTCACCGCAATACCTCAAGGTTGGCGACCGTAGAGATCGTCTGGGGTCCAGCCCAGGAGGAAAGTTTGATTTTTTGCTGCAGTTTTGTACGTGGCCCGTAAAAAATGGAAAAATTAATATCAAAGTGCAGTACTACAAAATATGAGTACCTATGTCGCATTTCGAGAGATATAAAGCAGCTAAATAGAAATAAAATAAAGTGTTGAAGTTTAATACGGTTAAAAGTTTAGAGTCAGTGCCGACTAGAGAAACGTAAGCCAAGCTCTACGTAAGTTCTTTCAAATTTATTTAAAACTTGTTAAAATGGTTGGAGACACAATCGCAGCATATTTTCTATTTGGTTCTAAGAAAATATACCTGTTTAAGTTTTTTCACCTTTTATTACATATGTATTTAGTGCAATGCAGTGCCACGTTTTTTTGTACAGAGTATGTCCCACAATTTTTTGGAGTTCTGTAATAGGCTTTGTTTTTTCGTGTACAACCTAAAAGTTTGTATGTTTATCTAGTTACCCATCTAGTGATCATAGGATAATTATTAATATACTTTTTTGTTAAGCAATAAATGTCGTAATATTTTTGTTAATTTTTGCTTTTTAAATTTACACTTTAGCTTTAGCCAGTTATAAAGGTTTTTCATATAATTCTAGGAATATTTTTTTTTAACCTGATTTGTCTAAATATACACTTTTGATTTTTACTATTTGCATTGTTTGATTTATGTCTATTTTACTAATATGTTATTTGATCTATATTAGTCATTACTTGGCCGAACTTTTAAGAAATAAAAATTATTAATTTGTAGCAATTATTTGTTTAATACTCTCTTCTAATCTAATCTTCCTTTTTTTTTAGTAACTAATAAGATGATAAATCTGACAGGAATGTAGAGCGACAATATAAGGTAACCGTGTTTGCTTCTCTTTCTTTTTTACTATGTGTGTATTTTGGTGTTTAGAGGTTTAGCATATTTGTCATTTTTTTTGGATCTTTCTTAAACCAATCTTCTCATAGTGTCGAAAGAACTCCTTTTCATCCCTCGAAAAAAGACTAGGTGACATCCTTTATTTTTCCCTTTTATTTTAGTAGCAACTATTATCATTGCCATTGGTACGTTTTACTTTCCAATTTTTTCTCTAAATTTACTCCATCCCAAATCTACAGACCCATCTTGCAAAACTCACCTGTGCGTTCTTCAAAACAACTGAGCTCTGGTTTGCAAAGTGAACATACTTGCATCTTCAATTCTCTTTAAGCCCCAACATCCCATCCAGACAAGGATCGTTACAAGTTTAAATAAGATACTTGGTAAAAAAATATCTAAATATAAGAAAAATATATAGTTATACCTATGGTACTCTATGCAAGCCAGAAATTTTAACAAAGGTATTAAAAGTTAGATAGCTGGAGGTGGAATATTATATGGAGTAATATATATATATATATATATATATATATATATATATATATATATATATATATATATATATATATAAATATATAGCATGTGCATGTGGAAAAATTCAGATACTTTGGATATGTAATCAATGATACACTAGATCCAGAAAATATACAGCAGGATCAAAAGCAGTATTTTTGTTGCAAACGATCTTAAACTTACGATCAGATTGTGTGGTGAAATAATATGTATATAATAGCATCCTGCTACATTGAAGCATCGACGCGACGTTGAAAATTAGAATAATGTGAACACTGGAAATTATTATACCTACAGCTACCCACAATGCCCGCCGACCTGTATATTGGAAGACCTCCTGCTGACGAAGGAAAATACTATCAGTTTTGGTAAGATAATGTTTAATAAGTTTCAATTCTTAGGTTTTGGTTACATACATACGTTTGTGTTTCTCTTGAAGAAACTGTTAATATAAAGTAACATACTTTTTTATTTATATTGATTGTATTGAGTTAAACACCCAGAACAATAAAATTTTGTACAAGCAGGAAATTTTAGTCAAAAGTTTGTTGGTATTTTATTTATAGCCTCGAGTTAATTATTTTTTTATTAAATAAAGTAATAAGGCTTAACAATGTTCATTATTTCTGAACAAGTGGAACTTTAGAAAGTTTTGGTATTTAAAAACAAAAGTTTTTCAAAGTTACCCTAACCGGTCCTATAAAAGGGGAAGCAAAACTGATTTAATTAACCACTCAACTTTTACTTTTCTTTAGAATACTGAATGATCTTAGGCGTAAAGTATTAACGCCGATCTTTTGAATTTATTTTAAAATGTGTGTAAATATAAACCTTCTTTTCTAGTTTTTAAAAATTGTTAATAGATAATTAACAACGTTTCTATCATAGGTAAGGTGTAATTTACTTATTCACAAATATCTTCCATTCTTTTCGGTTTCGTGACAATGTCCTTGCGGCTGTCCATGTCAGTCCTCTTCTCGTCAATATATTTCCGATGACCTCATCCTAATGTCGTTGCCTTTTTCGCTTTTTGTTTTTCAATATATTGGTTTTCCACATACTTTTGAATGGTATCGGTATCTTTCATCTGGTGTAAATGACCCCACCAACTCAGTTGTCTCTGTTCTATAACTCCTTGACCACTGTCTTGTCTTGGGTCTGTTTGTTCTGTACCGACAAACAATGCTCCTTAAATTAAATTGTAAAATAAAGTAACCTAGACTTTAAAAGAAATATATTTTTTTGGTTCTAAATACCATTGTAGATTAAATATAATTTGGCTGCCTTATTTATATCATGTGCTCTTTAAAAAACCTCTAGTTACCGACAGCCGAATCCTTGACCGATGATTATAAACATAACCTCACTTCAGCACAATGTAAGGATACACATACCTTTTTGATGTTCTCATTTTCTGACAAAATTTCGAAGGTATTTAGTGGTTTTTTTAATAACTACCTGATAGTTTTATTTATAAATATTACATTACCAGGAATCTTGTAAGTACTGGATTTGTATCGCCTTTTATAATTTCCAACAAAATCTTTTCCTAATACAGAAGAAAATTTTCTCATTTCCAGTTCTATCATTACCAGTCTTTTCCTTGAGTTTGAATTTCATGTTATTAATTTTTTTGTAAATTTGACTTGTCGTTATTTTTGAACCGAAATTAAGCTCCCATTTTTTTCTCATCGCTTCAAGTTCTTTTGATTTTGATAGTCGGACAGCTGGTGTTTGTGACTTGGACACAAGTATGGGAAAATCATGTAACATATGCACAAATCCCATTTGGAATTCGCAACCTATATTACTTTCATCTTCACTGCTTTCACTAAAAATATTTTCATTCATATGAAATAGAGTACAAACTTATGCTGTATGCTCATACTCATTAGAACATACTAGTAGTTTATACTCAGTTTTTATTCATACCAGGCATTGTCTAAATAATAATATGACAATAAACAGAAATTTAATTTAAAAATAACAAGTATAATGGTGTCTGTGTACTTCAGTTCCTGCAATAAATAACAATACATTTTCCCAATCACAGTTCGCTCTACAATCACAATTAAAAAGTGTAATTAAGTTTCTATAATAACTTATATATAGGTAGGTATCAGGTTATAAACAGTAACCATAATGTATTGATATACAATCATCCCCTATTATTTTACAACATTACCTGTTCCTCAAATTACTCAATCCCTTTCATGTAAACTACACTAAGCCTATAAACACACAAACAAATCACAATCACCGTCTAGCACACACCTGCTGGTTGTCTAAATTCAGAGCCAGAAAGCCAACGCGGAAAACAAACGTCACCGAACTCAGTTTTCGTCGAAAAAACTGGACATTTTGTGTAATGTAAAAAACGAGACGCCGGCCGTCGTCAGATGAGTAAGCGCCGTGTGATGAACGGACGCTTGCCGATATGCTGGCGACGGCAACGCTTGATTGTAAAGGGGGAAATAGTAAACGAGACGTCGGGATCGGAAGACGCGTGCGCCGAAATTTTAAGTTACCCTTTGATTTCCTGACATTTGGATGTAGAAACTTAGGCCAGTTAAGAAAAATTAATGAATTGAAAATTTTCCGGCATGGTTGATTATAAATGCAGTTTATACTATTTAGATTTATAAATTATTTAACTTTGAGTCCCAAACAATTTTGTTTTTTTGTTTTTTCCCAAAACCTAATACTTTATTGCATTTTGACTATAATAATGGTGTAAAAATTTTTTTTTATACTTTTTATATTTTGAAAGTGACAAATATGGAGAGATCTGAGAAAATATAATATCTTTGATGAAAAAAATTTAAACATGGCGTCTATGAAATAGAAGTAGTGAAATGAAAATAGTGCTAAAATCTGGAAACACAAACATTTTTAAGAGTGTTGTATAAATATATATTCATATATACGAGATTTTTGATAGTGTGGGTGTTTAAATGCATTAGAAATATTAATTAAAAAAACCAAAATGTTTATTGTATATGAGGAGGTAACATGCAAACAGCCTTAAGTCACAAAAAAAAATCAAAGTTGAGTTAGATGTGCCTATGCATTGTTCTGTTGTAGCCAAAGTAGTTTATTTTATTGGATTCATGCACAAAAAATGTTACTAATGGTAAAAGCATGTTAAAAACCACCTTTACATGCAAAACAACTTATTTTCACTGTACTGGTCCATGCTAACCAGCTTATTTCTAACCAACCAATAGGAGCTCTGCAACTGCCACTCAGCTGACCCAGTGTCTTACAAATTTGAGGATATGTGAGGGTTTATTGTCAAGTATTTAAAAAAATAATAATAATTACTTTATTATTTAAAGGATAATGGATGGGGAAGATGCAAGTGTAATTGTTGGTGAAGGAAATGAAGGAACTAGAAAGAAAATAGTTACAGGAGGTAAACAAATAACCAGTTATGTAGCCCCTAAAAGAGTTCTAGTTTTTGTACCTTTCAAAGAAGAGTTTAATAAAATTCAAGAGACAATATAATTGCCAGTCTGATTCATACAACACAAATCAAAAGACACAGGCGTATGTCGGTAAAAAAAAAACAAAAAGAAAAAACTTGGACCTGAAAGTACTCAATACAATACCTTTTTCAACTGTCGCTGGTGCTAAAACTTCTGTATATATAAAGCTTTTTCGCATTTTTATTGGTATTGTAGAAACTACACTGACTCTGATACTTAGAGTACGTGCTGCCTTCTCAAAGAACAATTAAAAGTGCACCAGCACAGTCTGCTGAAAAGGCGCAGCTATTGGTTGAAAAGTAGATTTTTTCAAGAAGAGCAAAAGCGTTTTATGAGTACATCAAAACGGATGTTTCTCATTCTATTAGCCTTTGCTTTGATCTTTAACCAATTCAGCCACAACCGAAAAGTCCAGTTATTTTAATAACAAGTAATAATTATAACAAATTTGGTTTTATAACTTTTGTATTACTCATCTAAAAACTCAAAACCACATGTACTACACTTGTACAGAGAAGCTGGCAGGAAAAAGCAGTGTGGAAATATCATCCTCTCTCTTTAACTATTTGAAAAAAGCTTATTTTTAAGGTATTCTGTACTAAGGTTCTATAGCGCTGGTTGTGTTTCTTAAAATAAAAATACATTGTCCTGAGAACACCGATTCATTTTTTGGATCACACAGAACATTACTCCAAAATATTTTATTGTATTTCGCTGTACGCTGACCTAGTTTTTTACCCACCGACCGTGTTTTTGGAATGGCAAAAAAGCAGTTGCGAAAAAAACCCATCATTTTAGTGAAATAGGAGTATTATTACATCTACAGTCGTATCGACAAGGTAGGTAAGAGATCAAGAAGAATATTGGCTACTTCTTGATATTAAGAAGTTAAGTGAATACTATAAGGACATCCAATCAAATAGTGAACTGAAGAGAATTGAAATATGCTACCGGACACAAGAAGAAACTGAATACCTCCGAAGATTTGAAAAACTACAACTATGAAGGAAAAGAGTCTTTTATATCTTTGAGAAAGAAAAGAAAAAAGAATCTTAGACAAGTAATACTGGAAGAACTCCCAATTTCTCATATGTTAACCACAGAATAGACAAAGATATTCACAAACTTTTGAAAAAAATGTTTTTCTGACCCACGGCTTGGTTGGTACAAAAGTTTGATTTTTGATAAACTCACTACAGCAGCAGCTGGTGAGGACTAGGAAGTAATGAGCGACTGTCTCGACGATGAGCGCTGTGACTTCTATATTAAAAAAACTATTTGTTTGTTGCATTTACTACCTATTATGACAATGTTTGTCAAGGTAAGGCTTATATTATTATTTTACAAAAATAAAAGCTCATTCACAAAACCATTGTTTCTTTACTTTATTGCTTTTTTACTTTATTTACATGCAAATCATCTAATGTTCACAACATTTTACATGCAAAACGACTTATTTGCACTGAGTTCGTGCAAAAGGTCTTATTGCCAAAACAAAATCAATTTTTTAAACTATTTTTTAGCTTCTCTAACTGAAATAAGTGTTTTAATCCAACCAATGCTATTGCATAACATTAACTAGAACTCATTATCCTTTTTCAGAGCAAAGTTGTAGGTTTTTCGCCCTCCCTGAAAAATTACTTATTTGTGACATAAGCTTGTTAGCATTTTACCTCCTCATATGTAGATAGCTAGTCTTGACAGTGAAAATTAGAAATGTCAAAGCTTGAGGAGAGAACGAGATAATTATATAAAGGAGAGTATCTTAGAAGAAATTAAAAAGAGATGAATGAAAGTATTTGGTGTAAGTGTGCTGAAGAATCTTTGAAAGTCAATTGTCATTTACTTTAATAATTTGACGGTTCGACAAGGTTTTCATCCTGATTTTTTTTTTGTCTAAAGGAGACAAACTATTTCGGTTTTCGTTGTAATATATTTTTGGAAAATTTTTGAAGAAAAATTGGTTTTTTTATTAGAGGCCAGAAATTGAATGTTTTTCATTAGCAAGTTAGTTTTTTATTATTATGTAGAAAAAGACTTTTCATATAAAAGTACTGATTTTTTTGACTTAAAAGTCAGTTTCTCCGTATAAAAGTATAGTTTTGTTTAACAAGAAAACTAGTACTCATTATTCATTGTGAACTTTTAAAAATCAATTATAATATTATTATTATTTAAAGGATAAGACAACATTGTCATTAAGTAGCTTTAGAAATCTGATCAGATAATTGTTAGAAATCTATTTTTTTACATAAATTTACGAAGTAATAGTGTAATTTGTGTAAATTTTTACTTCGGTATACTCCATACTTCTATATTTGTTAATATGTCGATAAATTGTGTTTTCTTTTAATATTAGGGTTTTATTTTCAATTGACTTCTATGAATCTAAATGCCATACAGAAGTAAGATATGAAGAACGAAAAACCCTGAGAAACTAATTCATCAAATTATTTTTTTTTGTATTTTTCTGGAATAACCAAACAATAAATGCAATTTTCAGTAAAGTATATATATATATATATATATATATATATATATATATATATATATATATATATATATATATATATATATATATATATATATATAGTCCGCCTAGAAAGTATCCGGAAAAAAGAAACCAGAATGATAATTTTACGGTATTTATTTCTATCATTTAAAATATAAAATTTCAACAAATAATTAATCTCATTTACTTATACAACCTCCATTTAAATCTAAACATTTAACTAAACGTCCAGGTACACCTGAAACTAGGTCAAGGCCATAATTTTCGATAATGGTGTTTCAGGCCTGTAAAACTAACCGAATCAAACCTTCTTTATCTCGTGGCGCTGCTCGTTCCACTTTAATCTTCATCAGTCCCCATATTTGTTCAATGGGGCTAAGATCTGAAGATGCTGCTGGACACGGAATTGTTGACAATTCGTGCATCCAAGCTTGAGTATAAGCAGAAGTATAGCATCTTGCATTATCTTGCTGAAAACACCACCCCTTTGGATATAAAACATGAGCCGTGTCAAGAAGGATACCATTTAGGATGTCACAATATTTCGCACTATCAACAGTACCATTAACTATACAGAGAGGTGTGGCACCATGCTGAGATATTGCTTTCCAAACCATTATTTTAGGGGGAAATTTGGAAATTTGAACGGTCACATTTTCTCTTGATAGGACTTTTAGATGATTTGCACCAAGCTGGAAACAACTTTCATCAGATATAAACACATTATTAAAATTCTTCAAATTATTTCTTCGTTGATTTCCAATTCGCTAATTTTCGAAACCCTAGGCGCGGATTTTGTCGTCCTAAAGCCACTAGAGCATTTAAATTGATTCCGCGAATCTTACGCGGACTACCCGAAACTAATCTATGTCTCATATCTATGCCATTTTTTATCCTCTTTATTGTCTCATACACTGCACTTTTTCCGAGTTCAGTCAATTGCACTAATTTTTTAACGTTTCGAACACCCTTTCTATACAAATATTCCACCACTTTTCTTTTTTCTACTTGTGACATTATTTTACAAATCTTAAGTCTATTTACAAACAACAATATTTGACAGATGGTGTTGTCACGCGGTTTTATCCATAACCTACTATCGACATAATCTACTTGATGCATTACTTTTGTCTTTAAATGTTACAAAAAGGAAATCTATTAAAATTAGGAAAAATATAAAATAAAATTCCGGATACTTTCTAGACGTACTATATATATATATATATATATATATATATATATATATATATATATATATATATATATATATATTTATATATTTATATATAGATATACAGTGAGATGAGTGTCTTACCACCCGGCTTTCGTAAGAGATAGAAAACACAGTTACCTTGTAAAATAAAAAGAGATGAAACTCGTAGAGGTGAGAAATAATCGATAGAAACCTATAATTTACATTACATTACATTACTACTATCGATAGTCTCACACCTTTAGACGTTAGCTTCGAGCTAAATCACCTTGGTCATAATTATTATGTGTACGTCGTATGTGTGACCTATTTCCATTTTTTAATTTCGCATAAAGTAAAAACTGATTGACCACAATAAAGCAAAAATGTGAATAAAATAATTTAATTACTAGTGATTATTTAATCTAAAGTTTTAAATTATTAACCAAGAATAATTTCTACTATGATTTGAACAGAAACTTGAGCAGAACAATAACCCAAACTGTCACTAAATAATTATAAAAGTCTGGTGGACCAGAGTTCAAGGCACGATGTTCTCATCCAGGCACTCAGGGTTCGAATCCAACGTGGAGGTTTTACTTTTTTAAAATTAAAATTTGAAATTATGTAGATATTATATCGTTTTGCTTTAAATCATTAAACATTTATTTCAGTCTTTATTAGAAGTGTTTATAGTAAAACATGAAAATCCTATTGAAAAAACAATGTCGTACTTTCGAAAATAAAGTAAAAATTCTTCATTCAAACATAAAAGAACGTTCTAAATAAATGTACTTACAAAAAATGTTTAAATAGGTAGAAATTCTATAAAAATATTCTAAATAAACGCATTTTATTCTAATGAAATGTATTTACAAAAAATGTTCGAATAGGGCTCCATTAGCAGCAGAACAATAATAAAAATCTAATATAAAAGTTTCGTCTAACATTAGTTAATGTTTCTGGACTAATATCTCTCATTGAATCAAAGATCTTTTCTTTTAATTCTTGGAGAGAACTAGGCCTATCGTCTTCAATTCCATATAGTTTGGACTTGATATATCTTTACATAAAAAATCACACAAGCAAGATCAGGTGATCTTGCAGGCCAAAAAATATCTCCGTGGCCACTAATCAATCGATTATTAAAAGTTGCACTGAGATATTCACTGACGATGCGAGAATTATGTGCAGGACAACCATCGTGTTGAAACCATATGGAATCGAAAGGTATTGGTAAATTACGAAGGGCTGGGACAATTTGATTTTGCAGAAGTTCCAAGTATTTCCGCCCAGTCAAGATACCGTCTATAAAAAATGAACCAATGACATGATTCTCTATTATGCCTCCCCAAACATTTACTTTTCGAGGACACTGGGTACGAGCGACATAAATCTGACGAGGATTTCCTCGAGACCAATACCGAGCATTCATTGAATTGTGACGGCCATGCAATGAAAACGTACATTTATCGGTGAACAAAACGTTCTCTAAAAAATGTTCATCTTGATGTGACATTTCAATTGCAGTTTGACAAAATTCTAAACGTCTATATTAATCCCCAGGGAATTGTTCGTTGGATTTATGAAGTTTATAGGGACGGTATCCATGTCTTTTCAAAATTTTACCTACTCTAAATCTTGAAATTCCAATTGTTCTCCGAGACGAGATGTTGATTGGGTAGGATTTTGCTCAATACTTGCACAAATCAAAGTGTTCCTTAGTTCCAAATCTGGATTTACCTCCTTTCGTCTACGAACTCCTCTTTTAGCGAACACTAATCCATAAGTAAAAAAAATTACGGATAATAGACTGAATTGTTGATCATGCTGGAGCCGGCCTATTTTCAAACATATTTACAAATTGTTGTCTAATTATGTTGTCTGATAATCCATTCACATGCCAGACAACAATTTGCACTTTTTCCTCGACCGTTAAAACCATTTTTACGAATTGTCTTTTCAATAAAAAGTTTGTGTTTACCGTGCAAAAACACTTCTCGATATGTTATTATTTGATGGCTGAAGGCTCGATGATTTGGTTAGCTGTAAAGCAGGCAGCTGTTCGCGCGCATCCATTCCAATGTTGTTAATTGTTTTGAAAATCATTACTTGTACAGAGGAATTGATATTAACACTGAGAATTTAGTGATGGATTTGACATTAAACTGAAGACTGTAAAACTGGAATAAGAATAAATTGTAAATAATGAGTTTTTCGAAAACTTGTTACCTAATATGTATCATATTTTTTATTATTTTTTGATTGAATAAAACAAAAATTTTATCCTTGGTGTGAATTGAACCCCAACCTTCTTGTCAATAGACCACGTCTCTAACTATTACACCATTTCAACATACAATAATTGTTTTCGGACAGAACATACCTACCTTTAGTTTAGTCAAATATTTCAGTTGAGTTATTTTTATTATTAACTAACTTAAAGATTTATAATTTAAAATCGCTACTAATTAATGTTTTTTACTATAATATACCTTAATTTATTCAATAATTTATTCTAACATCAGAAATTATTAAAATAATATATTTTCGAGGCCATCTGTATAATTATGACTGAAGTCAAATAGCCACGTCTAAAACTAGTTTATCCCGTACTATCTCACAACTTAATCTATCTTGTATCCTTAGTTGAATTAGACATTTGTCGTTCGACCAACTCGATATATCCTCGAATTATATGTTTTCTTCCTACTGTTTTGCTACTAAGACAGTGTCATATGCTTTTGCTATATCTATGAAGTTTAGTGGATACTTTTTATTGTGTTCAATTTTGTGTCTATTATTTGCTTTGATGTAAATAAATCATATACACACGAACGTCCTGCTTGGAGTTAATTTATAAATTGAATTTATAAAACTTAGGAGTTTATTACAATGTAATTAATAATTGATACAAATAATCAAAATTGGTATTTATTGATCCTTTGTATTTTTCATTAAATGTTATCTTTTAATTATTAACATAAACGTTGAATCATTAAAATATTAATTAATTTACAAGAAATAATTATATGTAAATATTGTTAGTATTTTAACTGAATATTTAGTACATAAATAGCAAAGCAAATTGAATAAAAATGAAAATAAAAATGTATAGCCATATTAAGTGTATTTTCAAATTCAGAGAATAAGAATTTAAATACATAAATAAATAAATAATTTTCTCAATATAAAATATGTTTACTCGGTCAGACTGTACAATTTTTACTTCTGTCAGCATAAAATAAAATATGTAGGTACCCATGTTTAGAATCTTTATACACCAAATGTGGTGCTTGAAATGTTGCTCTGTATGTCATAATATTATTGAAATTCAGTAAATATAGAATGCGATTTTGACACTAGTTCATAAAACTAACCATAGATTGACGTTTATTGAAAAGTTTTGTAAAATAAATTGTATTAATAGCTAAATCTGACAGCTGTTTTGGTTCTTAAAAGCTCTACAATAAAGATGGTTTTTAATAAAATTGGACGAATTTCTATTTTAATGGTAAGAGACTACGACGATAGAAAAAGATCTTATAGTGAAGTAGCCAAAGATACTTTCCCAAACCATTCTCCTATCCATATTGCGACGGTACAAAAAAATGTAAAGTGTTTTAAGAAAACTGGACGAGTAAAAGATTGTATTCGAACAGATAGACCAAAATTGTACAAATTACAATAAAACTTTAGATTTAATGCAGAGTTTTATTGAAGATCCACATACCTCCTCAAGCAGAGCTGCACAAATACATGATGTAGGTCATTCTTCAGTGTTGCATGTATTACATAAGAATTCATTTAAACCCTACAAAATCCAGTTATTTCAAGAATCGAATGAAGATGACTACGACCGTCCATTCCAGTTTAGGGAGGTAATGATGAATAAAATTGTACTCGACGAGAACTTCATTAACAAGATATGTTTTTCCAACGAAGCAATATTTACACTATGTAAGAATGTAAAACGCCAAAATTTAAGGTATTGAAGTAAGATAAATTCACACTGGATACGTGAAAACCATATTCAAAGACCACAAAAACTAAATATATGCTCAGGTATAGTATACTCAGTTAATTGGGCCGTTTTTTATAAAAGAACATTTAGTAAGCAATAAATATATAAAATGTTACTTGAAAAAGAATTTGTACTTGCCCTGAAAAACCAGTTTGGAGTAAGTTTTAATAAGATTTGGTTTCAGCAAGACAGAGCTCCAGCTCACTTTGGTGTAAATGTTTTTCATTATTTAGATCAGACATGTACCGGACGATGGATTATGTAGTATTGAATGACCTTCTCGTTCACCCGATTTGAATCCTAAAGATTATTTTTATTGGGGATACTTAAAAAGTAAAATTTATAACACTAATGCAGTAAGTGTTGGGCTAGCGCAAAGAATAATCGATTAATCAATATTAATTTTTAGAGAAACATGGAGAAATATAAGAGACACATTCTGCCATCGTTAAGGTTTCTATCAATTAAGGATACTTTGATCAGATAAAAGGCATATATCGAGCACAGTTTAATTAAATCTTGCCCCTGAAATGCCCCTGAAGATGATCTAGGGATCGAAAGTACTTGGGCAAGATTTAATTAAACTGTGCTCGATATATGCCTTTTATCTGATCAAAGTTCATTTATTCGAGCATTCAACCTTATATTTAATTAAGGATACTTTAAATACTTGATTAATTTGACATTAATTTAGCAATGTAGCAAACTTTTAATTAATATATTTATATTTATAGAGAAAGAACAGTGGAACGAAATGAAGACATCTATTACCATAATTGCGCATGAATATCTAAAATCAAAAACAACGCAATACAGGCATAGTTGTAGACATTGAAGACCAGATTTTGACTACCATTGAAGATAAATTACAAAGATGGAAAGAATATATGCAAGAATTATTCGAAGATGCAGCACGAAGTCCGACTGAAATAAACAATCCCTACGGCCCAGAAATAACAAACGAAGAAGTAACTATGTCCATTAAACGGATTAAAGATGGGAAATCATTAGGATCTGATGAGGTGTATGGTGAAATTTTAAAGCTATTAGAGGCACAATAAATCACAGTTCTTACGAAACTAACAACATCTACGAGACTGGTTACTTTACCAAAAGACTGGCTACTATTAATATTCATTCCACTTCCTAAAAAACCAAACGTTAGAAAATGTGAAGAACATAGATTAATTAGTTTGATGAGCTATATATTAAAAGTACTCCTTACTATCATTCATTCGCTCATATACACCAAATTAGAAGAACACCTAAGTTCATTTCGAGAAGGCATTTGATAAAGTTCTACATGGGAAACTAATCGATATCCTAAAAACATCAGGACTCGATGGTAAGGATATAAGACTGATCTCAAACTTATATCTCCAACAGAAAGCGACAGCACGATTAGAAAATGAACTGTCCTAGATCTTCACAGTCGAAAATGGAATTAGAGAGTATTAGAATGCTAATCGATCTAAGTGCCATATTTACCAATTTCATTTTATTCCTGCAAAATGATCTATGTCCTGACGCCAATGCACTGCTGAAAGATCTAAGTAACTAACCCCCTTCAAACGGTTTAAATAAATTCCAACGGAATGCGCTGTGCGAAAGTCCCAGAGCGATGGAAGTGTTAGTTGATCTATGTGCCAGATGTTAACGAACCATTTTGTTGATGTACATCAGTGCATTTCTCCACGGTTTGTAATTGTTTATATGTTTAAAAGATGTCTATTTCTACAGATATTAATACTAGTAGAGCCTTTTGTGATGAATCTGAAATTAGTAGAAACTTCACGAAGAAACAGAAAACCGCCAGATTAAATTTTTTAATCCTATGTTACCCTAAACAAAAAGAAAGAAATCCCAGCAAAGCCACTGCCATGTGAAGAGGTTAGTATAATATATATTTACAAAATTTTGTAACTTAGGTCATTCTGCTGTTTATGTACATGTGTGATAGTTGATAACAAGTTTATTTATTTTAACAGTTTCCTATTAGAATCTTATAATTAGGTTTTGGTTACCGGTATCACTATTCAATCCACATTTTACACATTACCGTTCAAAACATATACCCTAACTCATTGTAATTTGCAAGTCTAAAAACAGATTCAATCAAGTTTCATTTGAAATGAAGAGGAAACTGTTTAAGTCCTACCACCAACTTGGATTGAATGACTAAGGTTCTTATTTGATGGGTTTGATAGACAATATTCCTATTACCAGACGGCGACACGATTCTTACGATGAGCCAGAAAGCAGCCGAATACAACGCACGCTAATTTACAGGGTACCTGATGGGGAAAGGGAGTTCCTTACAGTATGTAAAAAAACCCAAAATCCAAAATTTTTTTAAATATTTTTGGAGTTTCACCTCAAAAAATCTCACTTATTGTAAATAAGAACAAAAGTAGTGACGTGGTTTTTAAAGATAACTGTGGTGGCCCCACTACATTTAAATTTACGGAGCATGACAGGAAACAGATTAAAAGCCACAATAATTCTTTGCCCCGAGAAGAGGGTCACTACGGCCGTTCAAAGTCCGAAAATATGTACTTAAGCTCCGAATTGAACATGACTAGGCTTTTCGCTGCTTTTAAACAGAAATATCCAGATAGTGTTGTAAGTGCCAAATTCTATCGAAAAGTATTTTTAAAAGACTTCCCAAATTTATCGTTCGAAAGACCAAGGGTAGATACTTGTAAAATGTCTGACTATCTTCATATTCAGACCAAAAACAGAGATGTCACTGCAGCAAATAAAGCCAAGACAGAGCTAGAACTACATCATAGAAAAAGTGAAAAAGCCTAAACTACATTAAAAAAAGATGCATCTGACAGCACTATGCCTAATAGTGGAGTGTGACGTGTGGTGATTGACCTTCAAAAGGTATTTCCTCTTCCGAAACTTTCACATAGCGATATGTATTATTTAAGGCAATTATTTTGCTACAATTTTAAAATTCATATTACCGATACCAATGACGGTATTATGAGTGTATGGCATGAGGACCAATCAGGAAAGGAGAGAGTCAAATGGCTTCCTGTATATTGCAAGCATTAAATACAAGTATGTTGCCGGCTTACAAGAAAAAACTGTTGTATGGAGTGCAGCTACGGTGATCAAGTCAAAAACCATATGTTGGTTTTCTTATACATTTACATAGTATTTTTGGGCCTATTTGAGTCTGTAGAGCATAAGTTCTTGGTACCTGATCACAGCTTTTCTGCAGCAGACCGGGACTTCGCAGTTATAGAAAAGAGATCTAAGGTAGCAAAAATGTAAACTGTTAAAGATGTGAAAAACGTAATTAGATCAGCCAGACCATCAAGACCACTCCGAGTGCTAAGCATGGATAGATTTTTTAACTTTGACGAAGCATCTGCAAGTGTCGTATTTCAAGATTGATTAAAACGAACCTGGCTACGTTATTACTAAGGAAAACTTCAGCGAACTGTATGGGTTTGACAAAAAGTGCTACGTCCTCAAGAAAAATATTTCTATTGAATACATAGCTTCCATGGAGCATACTACTCTACCAACAAAGGTTCCACTAGCAGAAAACAAAAAAACTGACTTAGGAAGCAAGTTCAATTTCATTGATAAATAAAACAGAGATTTCTACTATGAAATACTCTGTGATGGTACTTACACCTTTAGAAAGTAAATCATACCAATGGACTTAAATCTCTTAGAAGTGAACTCTATCAATGGACTTTGATCTGTTTGAAAAAGTATATGGTTAACATGCGTTTTCTCTGTTGCGTTTTTGTAAAACTGTACAAAAATTACAAAACCATCTATTTACATTACCTTGTTTGATTAAAACCACTTTTTGTAAATAAAATTGTATTCTGTTGAAAACTGTACAGTTTTTTTACTTTTTTACCCAACAATTTTACCTTTGACACTTAGATCTATTAGCTTTTCAGGTCTTCAAATTTAAATTCCTACTAAATCCCACGGTTGTGTTAGCAGCCATCTTAAATATAAAGCAGAACTGTTTTGGCTCAATATCTCTACCATTTTCAACTTTTCGACAAAAATGGTAAGGACTGAAATTGTTGCCAGTGCGTTTACAAATTTTTCGTGCGGTCGATATTTTCCGAGTTAAGAGGGAACATGGTGAAAGGGTTATGAAGAATATGTATTCAATATCTTATTATTAACTTTCCGAATAAATGTTGAATTAATCAAAAAAATGTAGAAAATTTTTTTGTACATTTTGATTTTTTCGATTTTTTGTGCTACAATCAACATTTTAGGTTCTGGCCTATTACAAGCCTAACGAGGCATACGAAATTAACGAACCCTAGACGTTGACGCCACCAGCAGCAAGCCATAAAAGGAACAAATCTAAGAGCTTAAATATTAATTTTAGTAAAACATTTTTTAAATTTAATCTGCTATTGACCATCCCTAGAGGTTTTTATTAATATATATATATATATATATATATATATATATATATATATATATATATATATATATATATATATATATATATATATTTCCTTCTATAACCATTTCCTTCCTTCATGTTGATGGAAGTGGCTTAGATGATTTTCGTCTTTATTACATGTCCAAATAATAACTATTGCTATCTTACTTGGATTGTCTGGTTTGTATGTGTACGCATTGTTTATTATGTGCTATTCTATTTTAGATGTATTGTGTCGACGCCACTCGCACTGATATTAATTTGTTATTTAGTTTCCAAGATACTTCTAATTATGTAATAGTTTTTATCGAATCGTATAAAAATATTGCTAATATCCTAATCGTATAAAAGAAAACATAATTTCTAGTGTTAACTAGTACTTATTTTTTATACTTTTAATTTTTAAGTTCCTGGTTTACAAATTTTGACTTTTAGTTTTTTTTTTATTTTTAGTGTCATTTATGAATGTTGGTACACGTCGTTGAAACTACAATTTTGTTACTACATTTTTGTTGAACAAAATTTAAATTTTTAGAATTTTTGTTTACTTTTTTGATATTTAGTTTTTCAATATTAAGTTTTTCAGTTTTGAATTTTGAATTAAGTTTTAATATTGTGATTTTATCCGATATTGTTTTAATAAATAAACGTTATCGCTTTGTCACAGCAAAAACAAGAAAAGTTAATTATTCTTATGATTAATTCTTAATAAACCTAAAATAAATAAGCTGATCAAAATTTATTTCATCATCCGTATGATTTATTAAATCATACGGTAAGGAAGAAATAAACTTTCATAAGTTTCAAACACAGGCCTAAAAACTTCAAGCAATGAATAAAAAGAAAATAAATCGTTACAAAAGAGTGTCAGCAGACATAACGATTGAAGTAAAGGGAGTGATGCTTAATATCACATGATTCAAAGTGCAGTCGATGCCAATATTTATCTTAGGGTGCTTTATAGACCAGTATATCGAAGGTAAATTACTATAAATAAATATATATATATATATATATATATATATATATATATATATATATATACATTTATATACATATACATATATAAATATATACATATATATATATATATATATATATATATATATATATATATATATACTTTTATATACATATACATATATAAATATATATATATATATATATATATATATATATATATATATATATATATATATATATATACCGTAAGTTGAGGCTACTTGGGACAATTTTAACATTTGGAACATTACCACTAAATAACCAACAACTCTTTCAAAAAGAAAACACGTTCAAAACTTGGAAGTACACTTGTACTTAATAATAAAGAAAATGGCATCCTATGTAGTTACGAAATAATATCTCTGTATGATCATAATAAAACTATTACTAATTAAGCTGAAAGTTCGTAAGGAAATGTGTATCTTCCTCTCCTTACATTTGTTGGTGTCACCATCATTATAATTGATTCCAAATTAATGTCCATTTCATCATCAACATTGGGAAAAATGTAAACGTTCCCGACTGATTTTGAACTCTTTCTTAGGAACTTTACATTTATTTTATCGTAAAATTTTTCCTGCACTTTTATCAATTGTTATGGGATGTATCGGCTTCGGTACCCGAAGTGGAGTTGATGTTACACATTCTTGCACATTACTAACTGGTATTACATCAAAATCATCTTCATTTGTTACATCACTGAGAATAAGGTCAGTGTCTGAGTCTCTTAATGAATAATTTGAATCATCTTCATCGGTTGAGTCACAATTGTCCCTTAAGTGTCGGTTTTGGATGGATTTACAAGTCATAGCAATAACAAGTTGGCCATGTTCCATCACTTCTCCTTCAATACACTCTACACCTCTTCCAGCAGGAACATTAACTTTCTTTTTAAGCCGTTTAACCGTGGAAACTTATCCTTTGGAATGGTACCTCGGTTTTCGCTCTTCCACTCATCAAGAGTTTCACGCCACTTCATCTTCAAATGCCAAAACAAGGCCACATCGAGAGGTTGTGTTAACCCAGTACTATTAGCAGGGAGGAGAACAAATTTGATATTCCTTTTTTTGCATTCTTCAATAATCCAAGGTGATAACTTGACAGGTTATCGCCAATCATTACTTTAATCAAATCATTGCGGAATTTCCTAAAATAAGGGAGAGCGACAGTGCGAAACCAGTCTTCAAATATTTCTAGATTAAACCAACCACTTTTGGATCGGTTATAAATTGTACCCTTAGGACCATTCTTCGTCCAAGTGTTGTATAGATTTTCAGACTTGTAAACTATATAAAGTGGTAACATCGTTCCATCAGCAGTACCACTGAACATCACAGATGTGCTTGACTTACTGGTGTCAATAATTCTCTCAGGGTGTCTGCACCCTCGTCTAACTACAACTTTTTTCCTTCCTGGATTATCTGTGATGTTCGTCTCATCGTAGTTTAGAATTAGGTTTGCATCAACACCATACAGAGTTACCTGAAGTTCATCAAAGTACTCATTTATAATATTTTCATCAATTATTGCCCTCGATCGCTTAACATTTTGGCAAAATTTATTTGTAAGAATTTACTTATGCCTTTGCAAAAATAAAATTACAAATTCTTTACCAGGAAGGTTATTTTTGAATATTTTTACTGTCCTACCTGAACGATCAAGAAAACACTTAACGATGAGTCTAATATCATGAATTTTTAAGGGAAAACCCCAGTCACCAGCCATGCACAAACATTGTGCTACTTTAATTTGATCTTTCTCTGAGAGTACAAATGGTTTTCCAACCTTTCCTCCGTTTTGGCCACGAACCGCTCTGTTAATTGTTGATTTTGATATACCAAATTTTTCATATGCTTTTCGCATCGACAACTCATTATTTACTACTTCTGATACAGCTTCATCTAATTGGATTTGTGTGTAATCCTGGTATTTACGTGCAACAACTTTTCTTATGTACTTGCGCACCATATCTGGGCCTGAAAAAAAAAGATAAAGAAAAATGACTATATACTTTATAATATTATGTGTGGGGCTACATGGGACAGTTGACCCAAGTTACCCCACCAATGTATTACTTTTATGTTTATTTTGTTTTACAGAAATAGGTAGGCAACACTTATCTCACTAGGACATATGGTCTAAAGAACTTAAGTAAGGTTATGACTAACGCACAAATAATATAATTGCCCAAATATAACCAAGTATAGAGATAAAGTTATTTCATAGATGAATTTAGGTTGTGTTAATGGTTCATATTATATTAAATATTGTAAACTTACCTTCGCTACTAACGACCAGCAAATATAGTTGATGAAATCACCAGTTTATTTACGTCACATTCACGTGTTTAGAAGATGCAATACTGGAAACAGGGGTAACACACTAAATAACAAAAATATGTTATGCAATTTGTCAAAAGATAGACATATGTCCAAAGTAGCCCCAACTTATGTTATGTTATATATATATATATATATATATATATATATATATATATATATATATATATATGTATATATATATATATACATATATAAATATATACATACATATATATATATATATATATATATATATATATATATATATATATATATATATATATATATATCGGTTTCAAAACGTCTTGCGTCGTTGTCCGATGCCTAATTTCCACGAATTTCTATCATTCCATTGTTCTTCGGTCAAGTCTCGGGAGCTCATTGCCTTTGTTATTCCCTCCTTCCATGTTCTTTTTGGTCTTCCTCGTTTCTTACGATTTGGTGGTATCCATTTCATGGCGATTTTTGGTAGTCTTATTTCTGGCATTCTTTGAACATGGCCATACCATATAAATTGTTTCCTTTCTATGTCTGTTGCCAGTGATCCATCTACCCCCATCCGATTTCTTATTTCATCGTTTCTAATTCTGTCTGCTCTAGATATTCGAAGTGATCGTCTAAATACATCCATTTCTGTTGCTTCGAGTTTTCTTTTATTGCTTTCTGTTAGTCTCCATGTCTCTGTACCATAGGTTAAGCTGGTTTTTATGAGAGATTCATATATATTGTATTTTCGTCTTTTACCAATTTCTGAGCTCCAAAGAACTCCGTTAAGGCATCCAATTGTTCTACGGGCCTGGGTTATTCGTTTTCTAATTTCCCTATTGTCTGTGCCTGTGGTGTCGAAATCAATTCCTAGGTAGGTATATTCAGTGCAGAATGCAATTTCGGTTGTGTCCATCTGAATGTTGGATAGTTCTGTACCTATTGAGAGATATTTTGTTTTTTGTGTATTGAGTTCTAAACCCCACTTCTTGTATTCTTCCTGTAGTTTTCTGGCCATATATGTCAGGTCTTCTTTATCGTTGGCTATAAGGACTTGATCGTCTGCAAACTGTAGGGTATATAGGCAAGTTTCTCCCAGGTCAATGCCCATTCCTCTGCACTTTCTTTTCCACTGATACAGTGCTTTCGCCACGTAGATTTTAAACAATGTGGGGGATATGCAACACACCTGCCGGAGTCCCTTGTTTACAGGAAATTTTTTTGAAAGTCTATTTCCAATTTTTATTCCCGGCGTTGATCCTTCATAAAGCTGTTTAAGGGCGTTAATTACTGTGTGGTTAATGTTTGTTTCCTGCAAAACTTTCCATAGCTTTTTAGCGGGTACAGTATCATAGGCCTTCTGAAGGTCTATAAACATAAGGTGGGTTTCTTGATTGGTACTTGATCTTTTTTCTATTAGTTGTTTCAAAACAAACACATTATCGGTGCAGCTCCTTCCCGCTCTAAAGCCAGATTGTTCCTCTTCTTCTTGTTCCTTATATTCTTGTTCGATAATGTCTCGAAGTATCCTTCCATATAGGCGACTTAAGGTACTGGTTACTGATATACCTCGATAGTTTGAGCAGTCCAGTTTACTTCCCTTCTTATGTATAGATGATATGAAGGATACTTTCCACTCATGCAGGACTGGTGAACCGTTTAGATATTGGTTTATACACCAGGTTAATCGTTCAAACAGTTTGTTAGTACCGCATTTGATTAGTTCTGCTGAAATTCCCTCCGGACCTGCAGCTCGACCATTTTTTAGTAGTTGTATCGTTTTTATGACAGTCCTCTCATCGATGTTTATCGTTTCTCCCTGTATGTGTATTTCAGTTGGAGACATTTCTCTATATTCCTCTCTGTTTTCTGTTAATAGATTTTCGTAATGTCGGATCCAGTTCTCTGTTGTTATTAATTGTATGTTTGTTTCTCTTTTTTCATTTGATTTAACTTTTGTCAGGAATTTCCACGTCTCTGAGCATTTTCTACCTCCCATATATGTGTCTATCTCTTTGCATTTTTTGTCCCACATTTCTCGTTTAGCTGTGTTTACTAGTTGTCGTGTTCTTTTTTTAATCTCTTTGTATTCTTCTCTATCCAACTCCAGTTTTCTATTTAGCCATTTGTGGTATGCTTTTTTCTTCCGAAGTACTAGTTCTTCAATTTCTTGATTCCACCAAAGTTTTTTACTAGCGGAATTAGTTTTTAGTCCAATGGCCTCCTCTGCTGCTTCTTTGATGCTACTCGTTATGTTTTCGTAAATTTGTTCTACTGACTGGTCTTCTATATTATGTAGCAACTTTTCGTCTAATCTGTGCTGGTATAGGTTTCTTGTGCTTTCGTTGATAAGGCTGTTTAAGTTATATCGTTTGTTCGTTATCACTTCTGTTTGTTGAGGTTCCTCATTAACGTTATTGTCCTTGTTAGATTTAAAAGGAAATACCATTTTTGTCCTAACTATATAGTGGTCGGAACCACACGTCGGTCCTCTAAGTACTCTTACATCATTCACTTTTAAGGTAGTGCTTTGTTTGACTATTACATAGTCAATGATCGATTTTAGATTCCTTGTATGTTGTACCCATGTGTATTTGTGAATATCCTTGTGTTTATAGAAGCCGTTCATTATTCTCAGAGTATGACTCTGACACACTTGGATCAGCCTTTCTCCATTGTCATTCAGGTTTATTTCACCGTAGGGACCAATCACCTCACTGTTTATTCTTTGACCCACCCGGCTATTTAGATCTCCCAGTATTATCAGTTCTCGTGACTTTCCTATGTTGGTGATTATGTCGTTCAATTTTTCGAAAAACTCGTCCTTAGCAGCAATTGATTCGTCATCTGAGATGGCGTAGACTCCAAGAATATATATATATATATATATATATATATATATATATATATATATATATATATATATATATATATATACTGGAGTGCGAAATTAACCGGACACCCAGATTTTTTCTAAAAACTGACGTTTAAAAAAGTTTAAGGTGTTCCCAATTAAGTATGTAATAATAAACAAAATTTAAAAGTGAAATTTATTACGAATCAAAAATTTAACAAAGAAAAGAGAATAAACAATTTAAAAAATTTAAAAATCAACAAAGATTTTTTTTTTTAATTTTAAACATTTTTTAATAAAAAACTAGTAAACTTAGTAGGGTGGATTAACTCTACATGCCCTAATTACGGCTCCCATTCGATCAGGCATAATTAGGATTAGGGAAGCAAATTTTTCCTCTCCTTTCTCTTTGTCACGAGCTGCTTGCTTTAAGTCATTAATGATTTGAAACTTAATGTGACGTCGACTACGTTGTCCCAGAATATTCTATGCATCCTTGATTGGACTTAATTCTGGACTTCTTGGGAGAAATGGTAATACAGGAATCCGAATTTCTTACCAAGTAATCCCATATTATTCTTGCAATTTGCGGAGCACCATTATCTTGGATTTTTTTTTTTTCAATTAAGGAACCAAATGATATTACATGATCTTCCAAACCTTTCCCCGTTGAATTGTAAGAATTTCTGTTTGAGCCTCATAAGGAAATACCTGCTCACCCCATTATACCACCTCCACCAAATTGAACTCTGACAGTAAAACTACATTGCTGATAACATTCATCAGCTCTTCTCAAAATCCTAACCCGCCCATCTGATGAGCATCTGTTAAAGATGATTCATCCGTGAAAAGCACCGCACCCCCTTTTTCAACGTCCCAATTAAGATATTTGCGAGCAAAGTGGCAACGCTGACTCCGATGATCTGCTGCAAATATAGGTCCCGTGACAGGGATTCTGGAACTTAATACATATTCATTTAAGCGTCTTCGAACGGTATAAACGGAAACTGTGTTTCTATGGACATTATTTAATCGTTCACAATTCATAAACAAGTACTGGTGCTTATAATGTGGGATCACATAATGCTTGCAATCTAATAAAGAGATTTTAACTTGAGTTATGGTTCTTTGTCTACTTTGACCTAGCCTCCTGGTATATTTTCCTTTGTGAAATCTTTCCTTAAGTGAAATCTTTGTATTGTATCAAATACTGTACTTTGAGAAATTATTAAAGCATTTACGACGTAACAAATGCTCTGCAACAGTTTGTGTTATTTCTTCGGTGTCATCAATTTGTTATTGCAATTTTTATAAAAAAGGGGAAAACAAAAAACACTAAAGCCAACTTCACAAGTAAACACTTGAAATATCAAAATAAACTTCAAATAATTGTTTAAATTAAGACACTACTTTACAATAATAACAAAAAGTTTATATAAAACTGTTGTTGTTCGCAAAAATCATTTTAATAGGTTCAACTAAAAAAAAATCGCTAATAAGGCGTAAAATAAAATTCAAAAAATAGGTTTTTATCTATAAAATCTAAGTGTCTGGTTAAATTTGCAATCCAGATATCATCATCATTATTATCATCATCATCATCATCAACATTCTTAGCGTATTATATCGATTATGGTGCATCCTCCCTTACATTATTCTTTATTTCTACTCACGATTGTGTAATATTCGCTTTTCTGTGCCTTGGTGTACCGGCTTGTTTCCTTATGTCATATTCCTATCTTATATTTGGACATCTCCTTGGTTTCTTGACGCCTCTTGAATATCACAGTGTAATTCTAGTGTACCATATTTTGTCAGTGCGTCTCGCTAATTGTCCCACCCACGGCCATGTTATAGATTTAATTCTATGGATCACGTCAGTGAAAGTGACGAGAAAATTTCGACCAGAATAGGAATTGCAGGATAAAGCTGTATTCTGGCGTTTATACTGGCGTTCTGTATTGTGCAGTAGAAGTATGTCATTGACCACACGTCTAAGAATATTAAAGTGCTACGTCTGGTCCGCCTGTTCTATGCATGTGAAACCTGGACAACAAAAATAAAAAGTCTTAATGAATTAAAATCATCTCAGTTGTGGTATTACCGTCGCATGCTCAGAATCCCGTGGACAGCACATATATCTAACGAACGTGTGCTAGAGACCATGCACAAAGAGCGAGAATTGATCAACATCATCAAAATAAGAAAGTTCCAATACTTCGGCCATATAATGAGAGGACCTAAATATTTCTTACTCCGGTTGATCATTCAGGGTAAAATCAAAGGACACGCTAGATCGGAAGAAATCAGCTGTTCTGGCTGCGTAACATTGGACAATAAATGGGTTAAACGTTCGAGGAATTGTTTAATTTAGCTGCCGATCGAGAAACATTTCACTAACTTGTTAATACGACGAAAGCCAACGCTTAAAAACAAGCATGGCACACAAAAAAGAAGGAGATCCCATCAGTGTCCTTGATTTTCTGTCTGATCCATTCTATTATTTTTCGATCTTTCTTAATTTTACCTAGCATGATCACTTCATTGATCTTTGAGTGACTTTGAGTTTCGCTATTATCTCTTTTTTTAGTGTCCAAGTTTCACAGCCGTATGTAATGATTGGTAGTGTACACTGATCAAATACTTTTTTCTTTAGGTGAAGTGGCATCTTCGGTTTAAATATAACTGCATTTCTACCAAAAGATGCCCAAGCTAGTTTCATTCGTCTGTTGATTTCTGGGAGTAAGAATCCAGATTTATATATTAATATTCTCAGGTATACATACTCGACTACTGTCCACCAATGTACCTACCAATGGTGTGTTACCACAATAAAAGAATTATTTGGCACAGCAGCCGATAGAGAAAGGTCTCAGGAAATTGTAAACATAATGATGCCCAAAGAAGAAAATTAGCAATCAGAATGATTCTGATTCATCTGGTTGTCGAAGGTGGGTGATTTTATAATATAGAAAATTCAGATTTTCTAAATTCAGAATTAAGTCTATCAGATACAGAAAATTCAGATCTACTTTCAATTCAAATTTAAATTCAAATCTAATTTAAAATGCAATATTTAACGACATCAACAGACAATTAAATCCAAACTTTTTATATGGAATAGATTCTATTTATTCATTAAGCAGTATTTAAATAATAGATAGTGATTGAATGTGAAATGATAGCGAATTACAAACCGATGTTAGCCATACAGAAAGTAAAATTGAAAAAGGTGACGACAAAATAATGAATAGTAAAAGACAGCATTCAATAGAAAGCTGTCCAGATGAAGTAAAACGAGCAAAAGATAACACTGAAATGGATACGAACAGAGAACTAGCTCGAGACTAATTGACTTATTGATCAAACAAACGAAAAAGTTGGAGGAATAAAATTAACGTCTGATGAATCAAATGCATTAGATGTAGATAGAAAACAAAAGACAAACTGGAAGAAAAAATCAAGCATCGATTTAGAAATAAAAAAGTTATTACATAATAATATAAAGATAGGATGGAGAAAATGACAGAAAAAGAAAAGCCAACAGCTAAACCGACAAAAAATTAAAAAAAAAACACAGAACAAGAGGATGAAGGATATAGCACTAGCCACGAAATGGAGAGGGTAGAAAAGTAATATTAACTCTGGACGAGTTTGTGAGAGATACTGCCATCCTGGTGAAAAAATAAATAGATCACTAAGCAATTCCTACACCAAGTGGACTAGTTATTAATTATTATACGAGATCTAAACGCAAGATTACCCAATTGATTTGAGAGCATGACGAAATTCAGAGAAAGATTATTATGTGGTTATTTCGAAGAAATACAAGATACCATAGTTGTAGGGACTGCAGAACCTATATTTTTTTAAGGAGACAGACTTTGTACATTTCTAGACACCGCAGTATTACAAAACGTGGATCAATAGCAAAAAATTCGAACGGTAAATGAAGGTAAAGCAAAACATAACCCGATAGTATTGACTCTGGAATCATTAAACACAAACTACTTGCAAATCTACAAGCAAAAACGAACTACTTGAGAATTGTAAGTAATACCATCGAAGCAATATCAGCGATAAACACATAACAATAACGGAAAAAAAGGTTTTTTAAACTAGAAAAAAAACGATAAAAAATGTTATGGACGCAAGCATCACACAGAAAAGCAACCATAAATAAAGGGAAGGTTTGGGGAAATCAGTAATATACTAAAAGAACTAATAAAAGGAAAAATAGAAGAGGAAAGCCAACAGAACAGGACATTAGAGAAATAACAGAATAATTAAGAAAAAAATTAAAAGATTATGGAAATGGCAACTGGGACAACTATATCCAGCAGTTGAACCCTAACAAATCTGAATTCTTGAAACTGTAAACAATTTTAAGATAAGTCAAAAAACCAATGACCAAGTCATGAAAAACATGCTAGAAAGTGGATGTAGGAACACCCTACCGATAAAGATATAGAATTTATAGAAGAAGTTTAAAGCAGATAAACAATTGCAAAAAGAAATAGAGGTATCATAGCTTTTATATAATTATCCAGAGGATAAAGAATATTCAAATGCCAAGGAAGCTCAAGACCAGATAAGATCACCATAGAGCTCTTAAAAATCTTCCAGCGAAGGTAATAGTAGATCTGATGAACTTCATCAACACGATTCTAAGATATGTTCCTGACAGATGGAAAGAAGCTACTGTGATTATAATAGCAAAGCCGGGAAGAAACATTATCTTTTTGCAAAACTACAGATCGATCAGCTTATTACCTGCAATAAGCAAAATTGCAGAGTGAGTTATATTAGCAATGTTTAAAGAGGAATAAAAAATAAATAAAATAATACCTGAATCGGTTAAACAGCAAACCTAAACAGCAAACCTGTTACAAAGGTTTGCTGTTTAAATGAGCCATAATAAGCCTCTTGTCGTACCTAGCCGATACAAAGTTCAGAGTTCGGATAGAACCAACTCTGTCCGAGGTCGGAACCATGAATAATAAAGTGCCGTAGGAGGCGGTACTGCCACAATATCCGTACATCATATATATGGTAGATACACTGACAGATCCTAGAATAATGCTTAGTATATATGAATATGACACAACAATGGTCGCTAGTAGTAGATATACAACCAAATCTAGCAACAAGATATCTAAAAGTTGCACTGAACCCTCTACATGGATGATGCTTCTTCTTCTTCAGTGCCTTATCCGATCTGGATGTTGGCGATCATCAGGGCTATCATAGTTTTGTTAACTGCTCTGCGAAACAGCTCCCAGGAGGTCATACCAAACCATTGTCGGCGGTTTTTCAACTACGAGATACGACGGCGTCCCGGTCCTCTCCTGCCAAATATTTTACCCTGCATAACGAGTTGAAGAATTCGATATTTTTCTTCGTTCCGCATCACGTAGCCGAGGTACTCAAGCTTACGTTGTTTCTTTTCTTTTTTTTTTCTTCTTTTTTTTCTTCTTCTTTTTCTTTTACTCGTGCGCTGTAGGATCCCAACGTTGGTGACATGGTCCACACACGATATTTTTAGTATATTCCTGTAGATCCACATCTCGAAGACTTTAATCCGCTTTTCAGTGGCTTGCGTCAATGTCCAGGCTTCAACTCCAAATAGTAACACTGGAAGAATGTAGCATCTCACTATCCGCATCTTGGTTTCCAAACTGAGATCACTGCACAGCCAGGATCTCAACTTGATAAATGCAGACCGTGCCATTTCAATTCTGGATCTAATCTCTTGACCGTAGTTCCATTGTGAGTTGAGGGTAGTTCCGAGGTAAGTGAATTTGTCGACTCTCTGGATCTCTTCGCTACCTGCCATTAGTGTCCCGAGATCTAAATTTGCACGGCTGACAACCATCGGCGTAGCGAATTTTATTGATGTATTCACCGTTCACTCGGATTCCCATCTCTAGGTTTGTGAGGGCTTCAGTAAAAATTTCCTCAGACTATATATTAAAAAAAATCGGCGAGAGCACACAGCCTTGCCTTACTCCTCGCATGATCTTTACTTGGTCCGTCAGCTGATCTTCTACCTTCACTTGAGCACGCTGGTTCCAGTATAAATTTATGATGATCCGAATGTCTTTCTTATCCAATCCTACTTTTTAAGGGCAGCGACCATCTTCTGGTGCTAACAACGGTTAAATGCCTTGGCGTAGTGAATAAAACAAAATATAGACATCACAACTGACATCGCGGCATCTCTAAAGTATGACTGGTAAGGTGAAAAGTGCTTCACGTGTACCCATAGAATTACGGAATCCAAATTGCATTTCACCGACATTTTCTTCGCATTTCTTGTAAATTCTGGCATGTATGATTTTAAGAAAAATCTTAAGTGCATGATTCATAAGACTGATAGTTCGGATCTTCGCACGGTTTCGCAGATCGTTTTTTTTTTTGGTAGTGTTACAAATCTTGACAATAGCCATTCCTCTGGGATATTACCTGAATCGTATATGGCGTTAAAGAGTTCAGTTAACTCCTTTGTGCTCACTTCACTCATCACCTTAATAAGTTCAACAGGTATTTCATCCGGACCTGTGGTCTTGCCATTCTTAGGCTATTTTAAAGCTGCTCTCAATGCTAAATATGAAATATCCGTCAACCCAGACAAACACACTCGAGACACACTAGACCAAACGAACCACTAACAATATCTGATACCCCAATCGAATGGTCAAATCAAGCCAAATAGTTAGGAGATAAACAGGATACAACTATTATCACTAATAGGACGAAAGAGTAAACTGAGACATAAAACAAAGATTCGGACGTAAAATAGAATAATTTTGCAACACTAACTTATGCCTCAGCAGCTTAAGAAATACGTAAATCCCACAAGATGAAAATACAAATCGCCCAAAATCATATTATATGAGAAGAAAGGCTGTAAAAATACCTTACACTAGGTGCGTCCCACTAAGGTACGTATCTAGAGAAAGAAAACAAAAAAGAATCCTAATAACCACCTCGCCTAACCATCTAAAAAAAGAATCCTTTTTAGGAAGAAAGAAGTTACCAGGTTGTTTAGTTTTTAAATATAATTGTACAATAATTCTTGTTATGACAAGTTTCTTTTTCTATTGCAATAGATTTGCTCGTTTTACCTTTCGATAATAATCTATTTCTTTTGCTGAATAAATAGAATGTAGAAATAAAGTAAGCGACTCACTCCAAAAACTCAACAAAAAATCAATAAAGCACATAGTAATCTCCAGAAAATAAGAATAGTTTGGTCACATTATGAGAAATTAAATTAAATACAATATACTAAAATTAATTAAATACGGAAACATTCAGAATGAGATAGACATCGACAGAAGACGAATATCCTGGCTACAGAACAGGTATCCGTTTTTTTGAACATCCACCACCCTATTATTGAGAGAAGCAACAAATATATCTATCATTATCAGAATCATTGTCAACATTTGGTAACGGATAGGCACTGAAAGAAGAAGGATTAATAAAAAAATAAAAAGATTCTAGTCGAATATAAGAAAATGAAAAAAATAACAGTGATAATTTTCTGGTAAAACCGTCTTTTTTAGAGTTCTAGTCCATATTTTCTACACATTGATGACACTGAAAGTTGAATAGTTGTTTTTCAAACTCGGAGACAAAATCCCCCAAAACTATATTCAAACATGGTTAGTCACAGATATGCTATTGTTTACAAGAGTAGAAATTTTTATTTTATTTACCTACTATGTTTTCAAAACAAATGGTAGTTTTAAGTTGTTATTCTTTTTTACTTGCTATATTTTTTTAAATAATTTTATTAAAAGTTCAAGCGATGTACAGAATGTCCCAAATTTGTATGTTTTGCTTATTGTTTTTAACGAAAACTAAAGGAGATAGAAAAAAGTAGTCAAGATGCTATGACTTATTTTTTCGTTAAAGTAACTATTTTTCAATTAAATCATCAATAGTCAACACGGCGAGATATAGGGCGATTATTGAAAAATGTCGAAATCGACAGGGTTATACATTTTCTTCATTAAGAAAGATTAAAAAATTCATTGAAACTTTTAATAGATACATATATTTGAAAGGGTTCAATGGCATACAAAACAAATTTTTAGGGGGTCTTACTAAGAAAATATAATTCCATACAAAATATTATTTTGTATGGAACACTCTACATTGTATTACCTTTTCTGCTTCCATTTATAATTTTTTTATTTCATCGAGTAGGCATAGGTAATATGATCATGGAAATTAAAATAAAACATGCATGATCTGTGTTGCAAATCACAATAACTGTTGCGACGTATTGTCAACAAATGAATGAATTCTAAAAATTATGACATTGAATGCCAAAAGGATCTTATTACAGCACCTAAAATATATCAGCAATATCCAGAAATAAGGCAACCAGACAAGAGAATTTTTAAAAATAACTACGGTGTTATGTCAGCGTGAAAAAAATAATAAAGCGAAAGTTGTATACAGTTGAATAGATACAGTGAAAAAATATGCCCTAGCAAAAAAGTTTTTTTTTATTTCTGCTAACTTAAGCTAGTAGAATCGCTCCCCTAAAGAGTGGTTTAGTATTGAAAAATATTAGGGTGGTAATAAATTAGTGAAAATAAGTAAAAAAATATGGCATAAGTAAAATTGGAATCCGCTTATGTGTTCCCGGCTAGCTTGTAACGATATTTATTTTGCCTACCTCAGAGTAAGAACATAGGGGTAAAAAATTGGGGACAGAAATTAATGGGGGTCAAGATAGGGCAAGCAAAAATAATCGATACTTGTGCGAACGGCACTTAGGGGTTAACTGGAGAGCTGGGGTCGTGGGTAAGTCAATGACAAGGGTGTCGGATTGGGGTAACTATATGAAACAAAGGGATATGAATCACTTGGGACAAACAAAACAAAAAGAAACAGGAAACACCTCTAGTAATTTATAAAGAGCGCCACTTCGAGGTGCCTAATTATAACCATTACAACAGCTAGTTGTAAGTAGGGAAATAATTATTAAACATAAAAAAACATATATTTTTCAAACGGAAACTCAAAAAAAGGTTAGTTAAAAAAAGAAACAAATGTTTAGAAACAAAATTAAACATTTATTGTGTCTTACCACAAAAAGTTATCAAAAATACAAATGGCACAAAAAATATACTATATAAATAGTTGCAAAATACAGAATAAAAAAAAACTTACGTGTTTATCTGTTTACAAAGGAGATTGCTACAAAAATTTTCGAAATGGTTCCTAAGTTATTTATTAATATGGCCAAATTAGATTATTAAGAATTAAAGATATCCTTGTTTATAAAAATATCTTAAAATTTAACCTTATATATGAAATATCTTTTCTATATAATAATCAAATTAAAATTGTTAAATATTACAATTTTTAAATTGTTATGAAAGCAATTATTACTTTAGCTAAAAATGTCTGTCTTTACTTTAAAATTTAATCGCTTAAAAAGTTACCTGAATTTCACTGTTTCGCACTTAACTTTGAAAAAAAACTTGTTAAACATCTATGGGACATCTATCTGGACATATTCTCCAACAGGGACAAAGCAACCATTTCCATACTCAGGGACGAACAATCAAGAGATGTAAATTAGGTTCGGTGGAGGAAGCAAGCTGATGACGGGGACATCCTATATAATAATTTCATCAGTTTCCGGTATCTACACAAATCTTTTGGTGGTTACTCTTTTCTAAACTGCAATTATTTGCAAAGAGTAAATTAATCACCTTAACCGGTCTTAAGACATTACCACCAAGAACATTGAATCGACCCTTGATTCAAAGTCCACAAAACGTCTTCTCCGTTTAAAATCTCCTGCTTCACTCCTTTCTGCGTTACATTTTACAAAATTCAACGCCAAATAATTTCCCTTCACGTCTCCAGCCAGTTTGTGGTCTACGAACCTAAACAAACAAAATACCCCTCTTGACCTCGTTCTTAGCAACGAATCGATAAAAAAACATCTTGATTATTTACTTTTGAATTGGGTAACTGGAAATTTTTTACCTCACAATACATACTTTGTATGTATTGTAGGTTTGTATGTACTTTGAATTTTAATGTAAATAAAGACAAAAAAAAAATATTCTCAGCTTTATTACGTTTTAGAAAAATTGAATACCTGACTTGCAATATTTTTTCTAAGAACCTCTTTTTTAACCGGAATATTAGGGAACTCGAATGTAAACAAATCGTTTTCAACGACAAAAACAACTGAATACAAAACTTAAAACAAAATTTATATTATTACTAGCTGACCCGGCGAACTTTGTTCCGCCTTAATGGCAATAAATAAGCAGATTGTGTTTTTTTTTTTTTATTGGAAAAAATACAAAAAAAAATTAAATAACTACATTAATCATTCATTATTATTTCTGTATTTTAGTACATGGGTTGCTCTTCACTTAAGTACCTTGTGATACACGACATTTTTTGTTTTATTATCAGGCGCAAAAACAAACAACGCAGATGGTCTTCCGACCCGTGAACATGCCACGTATAATTGACCATGGGAAAAACATGAATGTTCTAGATTTAAACGACAAACTTTTAAGGATTGGCCTTGTGATTTGTTGATGGTCATGGCAAATGCAAGACGTATCGGAAATTGAAGTCTTTTAAATTCAAACGGCATATCGGTTGGGATCATCGGGATCCTCGGAATGAGAACTTCCTCACCTTTGAATTTTACTATCATTATCGTAGCGTAAATTACATTGTTCATCAATTTACTAACCGCCAAACGCGTACCGTTGCACAGTTTTGGTTGGTTTATGTTTCGAAGCATGATTACTACGGAGCCAACCTTTAGGCGTAAATTGTGCGGTGGTAAGCCAGGCACGTCCAAAGAGTTTAAAAATTCAATTGGATAGTTGGTGGCTTCATCTTCATTTGTGACGCAGTCAATAGATTTGAATGAATGCATTGTTCCAATGATCTTATTTTGAATTATGTAGTTCAGGTCATCTACATCTTTATTCTTAGCCGCTAAAATTGCTCACTCACTCAACCATTAATTATTTTTGTAGTTAGAAATAATATTTGGAAACACATTGTTGATAAGTTCGTCTTTTGATGAGACAAAATTACAGAAATTATTTGGAAATGATATTAATCCGCTCGATTCATCGACAGGTACTTGACCATTACCGATAGTCAGCAAGTGCTCCGAGAAATCTTCAGCAGATGTATCATTAAGCAATGTAACTCTCATGTTTGTTGTCAGCTGCAGTTTCTTCACATAGCGCCATAGATTTGACGATTTGAGGCAAGCGTTTATTTCATCGGCAGCCGTAGATCTTGGAATTACTGGCAGTATTTGGCGGAAATCGCCAGACAGTAAAATCATTGCTCCTCCAAAACATCTCGAGTCATTGCGTAAATCTTTTAATGTTCGGTTAAGTGCTTCTAATGCACGTTTATGCGCCATTGTGCATTCGTCCCAGATGATGATTTTCAATGCCGCTAAAACTTTGGTCATTGCTGAGTGTTTTGCAATATTACACGTTGGTTCTTCAATAGTTTGAAGATTTAACGGTAATTTGAATGCTGAATGAGCCATACGGCATCCTTTTAACAATGTGGCTGCTATTCCAGAAGAAGCAACTGCAACCGCTATGTTGGATCTCGCCCGAACAGTTGCTAAAACTAATGACATAAGAAATGTTTTGCCAGTTCCACCAGGGGCATCTAGGAAATATAAACCACCATTTTCATCAGCGATTGCCTTCATTAAAGTATCATAAACTTCCTTTTGTTGGTAATTCAACAGGGGTACATTCCTTTGAACTACTAAATCTAATTCCTGGTGATCATATTCACGTTCCCGTTCCAATTCTCGATTAAATGCGGCATTCATTTCACGATTTGGCGCTGGCATTCCTAACCTGATTAATAAATTACCGCACATGAGGTAACACATATCTTCGATCAAGAGTAAAGCACGATTATGTATCTCCTCATTTATCTCAATATCGTGATTTCTGGAACTGACACGACTTTGATGTAAAATATCTTCTGACATACTATCCTTGTATTTGTGCCACAGGTTACATGGGTTTGATGGAAAACATGTCGAAATTATGATAGCGAATAATGTGCGTATCTGACTTGGAGATGCAGAGATAATGGCTTCAGCGATTGTCGTATCCCAATGGGTATCGTTTTCTAATAAGTTCAATTCTTCACATGCAGCACAATATGTTGGGAATATTACACCATTAACAGTTCGTAGTGTCTCAAATGAAGTTGGCCCACGCACATTTACCAGCAACAACCGCAAATAAAAACATTCATTATTCTTTGGATGAACTGTATACATACGACCAAGGGCATCAGTAGAACGCACATCTGGATACCCAGGAACCGCATCACCTTACTTCCGTCTTTGAAAATTCTTGGATGAAGCATTCCAAGTATAATAACGTGGCATCTCCGAGTAAAGCAAAGTTCGTGCAAACTGATCGCTTCGGCAAATTGCAAAAAAACTGGTCAATGTAGTTGCTGGAGGTGTTTCAGCACGTTGCGTAGCATTCGAAGCCGTGAAATATACTCGTTGACCATTCTCCAGATGCACCGCCAAATGTATAACAGTAGGATGACGTTCGTGAATTGGAAATGCGAATATACGCCAAATCGCTTCATTACAGTTCACATAACGACCAACTTGATAGCGTGAAATTTCATCGTTGGTATTTGAGGATTGCAATCCAAAAACCGCCATATCACTGCCTTTCATGACATATTTGCAAATATATTTTATGGACTTAACTGAGTTGCAGTATTCAACGTTGCAATGTGTCTTGAACGTTTTAGAAATAAGTGGCGAATATGGAACAATCCAACTGTTGTCGACAACGAAATCCATTCTTTTCACTTTCGTTGTGACAGTTCGACCGTTGTCATCTGGTGATCGACGCCGATACAGCGGATACCCATCGTTGCCAGTGACAGTCTCCGCCGTTAATTTTCGTGGATATCGTTTAGAGCACTTTCCATCGACCATGCAAGGTGATTGAGGATTGATGGCACCACACGGTCCATGAATCATATTAGTAGTAACAACATCATGTAGGTCTGGATCGACTTCATGATCAGGAATCTCGGCACATATGATATCATCTATTTGGTCAGGCTGAATTTTTTCCACTAACCAAATAAGAATGTGTGCGTGCGGCAGGCCTCGCTTTTGCCATTCGATTGAATACATCCAGCATCGAGTATCTCCAAAGACGCGTTGTTTAACAATAAAGTTCATCAGGGACCGAATTTTTTGCCTGAATATACGTGCTGTGATGTCGTGTCTATCATTTGATGTTTGTCCGGGAAGCAGCAATTGAGTAATTTCTATCCATTTTGGATTACAGATAAAAGTAATAAAGAGATCTGGCCGGCCGTAATGACGAACATATGTCATTGCATCTTGTGCATATTCATGCATATGACGTGGGCTACCAATGTACGTCGCCGGCAGAATAGTTAATCGACCAATATTAGCTGCATTTCCTTCAGTACTAACTGCATCACGTAAATGGATGTACTCCTCAGAACGCAGTTTGGCTTGGTTCAACCTAATAAATGTTAAACGTTCCGTTTCTATTTTTGCATACATGTCAACGCAATACTGCTGAAACAATCGACGAAACCGCAGCAAATAGTTGTCAGCATTTTGACGAATTATCAAACGATATGCATAATAATTCATTGAGCTAACTTTCTTTGTAGTTTCTTCACCTGAAATTAAAAATTTGATAATTAACCATTTCAAAGACAAATAATACAGACATTAACCAATATTAAGATACTGATACTTTATCATTCAATGGATTTATCATTTTAATATTAAAATAATATCCATCTTCTCCTTGCCAAAACATCAGTGGGTATTGCAATGCGTCATATGATCGATGAGTTTCAGATATTTGTTGCAGTTGCCCAGTATCGCGACGTGTAAGCACAATATCGCGTTTTTCCAATTGTTCACCAACAATCAGGATGGCATTTATAGTGACTGACGTTTCATGTCAAGTCACACGGGAACGCTGTCGAACGGGATAAAAAGTATCCTATGTCCGTCTCCTGGCTCTAAGCTACCTCCCTACCAATTTTCAGCCAAATCTGTTCTGCCGTTCTTGAGTTATAAGTGGTGTAACTAACACGACTTTCTTTTATATATATAGATATAGATAATAAATATAAAACGCTACAAGTTTAAGGGTTCTAGTCGGATGATATTTATAAAATAAATTTTAAATACTGCAATTTAACATATGTTAGGCAAACACACCAATATCTACATAGAAAAATTATTGCACACAAATATAGTGTACAAACTAACAAATTAAACCCTACAGCCTTGCTAAGCATTCTCTAGAAAATAGCCATTCTTTTGATTTTGAAAATGTAGTGATTTTGGAAAAAGAACAAAACTACAACCAAAGATGCATATTGGAGGTAACTCACATAGAAAAGATCCAAATTCAAAATTCAAATATCAATAATAAGTCTGATATTATCAAAAAATATATTTCCAATATGTATCATAATTTACCAAATTAAGTTGTTTTCTAAATGCATTATTGGCAGACATTTAAGATACGATTGGCAGACATTTTTTCATTTCATGTAAAACTACTAAATAGTGTAGATATAAAATATAATTAAGTATTATGTATGTATGTATTATGTAATGTTAAATAATTAAAGTGCTTATTGAAAATGGCAAATAAAAAAAGTGTAAGCAATAATAAAGTGTTTTATTTATAACAGACCGACAAACCTAGGAATTCAAAAAATTTCTTTTTTTGTATATATGTATATATATATATATATATATATATATATATATATATATATATATCTATATATATCTATATATCTATATATATATATATATATATATATGGCTATATATATATATATATATATATATATATATATATATATATATATATATCCGAAGATTTCTAATTGTCAAAACCAAATTCAGATTTCTGCTTTAATCTGTGCGTTCTAAGAATTTCAAGGCAAAACAGACGTTGATAAAGATGTAATTAGAGACATGGGGAATCTAAAATTGCATTCCACAACATATCGCCTCAACTAAGCAAAAATCCTTAGCGAATTGGTTTCTAGTACTCATAAAGAGTACATATACCGAAATAAAAGGAAAGACAGTTACGATTTGATTTCACGTACAGTGCGTTTGTGTATCCGCTTATACGTATTTTATTCTAAAAGGAATCTGCGGAGCGGCTATTCACAAACGCTCTGAAAGTGAAAACAATCTTTCCTGTCTTAGTAGAAGCAACACTAAAATGGTTTCTATATAAACGCAATAGCGAAATCTGATAATAAATCAAGAAACGAAATCTAAAGATTTCTAATTGTTGAAACCAAATTCAGATTTCGGCTTTAATCTGTGCCTTCTAAGAATTGCAAGCAAAACAGACGTTGATAAAGATGTAATTAGAGACATGGGGAATCTAAAATTGCATTCCACAACATACCTCCTCAACTAAACAAAAATCCTTAGCAAATTGGTTTCTAGTACTCATAAAGAGTCATTCAATCTTCGCTTATCCACTGCTGGACATAGATCTCCCTCATAATTTTCCATCTATTTCGATCTTGTGCCTCTTGCATCCAATTCCTATGACAACGTTTTAGATCGTCAGTCCAACGTGTTGGTGGACGACTCATAAAGAGTATACCGAAATAAAAGGAAAGACAGTTAGGATTGGATTTCACGTACAGTGCGTTTGTGTATCCGGTTATACGTATTTCATCCTAAATGGATCTTCGGAGCGGCTATTCACAAACGCTCTGAACGTGAAAACAATCTTTCCTGTCGTAGTAGAAGCAGCACTAGAATGGTTTCGATATGGACGCAATAGCGACATCTCATGATAAATGTTTTGGTTTCGACAATTAGACATCTTCGGATTTCGTTTCGTGATTTATCACGTTCGCGTTTCGCTCACGTTATTCGCGTTTGTGAATAGCCGCTCTGAAGATTCCTTTTAGGATGACATACGTATAAGCGGATACACAAACGCACTGTACGTGAAATTAAATCTTAACTGTCTTTCATTTTATTTCGGTATACTCTTTATGAGTACTAGAATCCAATTCGCTAAGGATTTTTGCTTAGTTGAGGAGATATGTTGGGGAATGCAATTTTAGATTCCCCATGTCATTGAAAGGGCCACAAACCTAGTCGAATTAAGGGCAAAAATACTTCATTTCTCTGCAAGCTTTACACCAGCCCTACTCCAAGATATGAGGAGAAATCTGTTTGACAGATTTGGGTACTGTTCAGCACAAGGTGGTGGAATATTTGAGCCCTTAATTCGTTAATCTGTTTTCTTAATTTTTATTTTTTGTTAGGTACATTTTACGAAGTTTGTAGGTTCTTTATTAGGTAGTATTTTTTATGTTTAATTTTGGTAGAATTTTATTTATTTTTTTTATTTAAAAGTACAAACGATTCTTATTCTGAATTTTTTTTCTTCTTTCTTGTCTTATTGTTATAAGCTTTCTCCATAAAATTTGTACAATTTTTAGTGACAATAAAGCATATTACTTATTTTCTTACTCATTTATTTGTATTGTTATTAAGGCTAAAAAATAACCAAAAAATTAATTTTAGAGCATTATAGTAAATATACTCTAGAGATGGGATTGCAATAAATATTAATTCCTATGGTCAACAAAACAATGTCGTTATCTGTATACGTTGGGTCATATAAAGCATACTATAAAACTTCTTTAAGCCAGATTGAGAAGGATATACGTATTCCAAAGACAAGTGCTGGGAGTATTTTAAGGAAACATTTTAGGCTTATCGTACATATGTCAAAAAAAATTATACCAAAACGGTTATTTGAAGATACAATTTGCAGAATGGCATATAGGAAAATGTAATGAAAATCCAAACTTTTTTTCAAAGGTAATAATTAGGAATGACTTAAATTCCCACATCAACGGAGTGGGATCTCCTAATTCAAGGGATCTGAAGACAAGAAAAATTCGACCAGGAAGAGAATAAATTATTTTATCATGTTCTTGATTAAAAATTAACTGCTGCCAGATATATAGATATCTAAGAAACGAATTTAAGACATTTTAAGTGAGGAATATTTGGCTGAAAGCTCCTGCCTAAGATGGAGCTACTGCCAATAATGCTAAATTCATTTCATAATCGGTGGATTGTAACTTATGGTCCTGTAAGGTGATCTCCTCGTTTACTAGAACTAAATCGTCCTGATTTTTTTATTTGGGTGTTTTTAAAAATCAATATTTTTATAAATACGTTAACACTAAGTAAAAATTATTACAAAGCATTTATCAAGCATTTATAAAAATAAAGCCAGTGCGGATATTCAATTGTGTAAGATTTGTAAGAAAAAGGCGTCTATTATTGTTGGTTGCAGGTTTATTATAATATTGTTAATTTTGTAAAAATATAGCTAAATTTATTATTTCTATTTTTTAAGTTGAATGATCTTATTTTTGGCAAATAAAACTGGAAAGGATTAGTATTCGCATCATAAAATCTTTGAATATGCTACTAAGTCTTTTGTTTCTAAGTGTCTTTGTCGTGATGTCAATAAACTTTTTTTGCAGAATAGCTCCACTGACTGAAAATAAGATATATAATGTGTCATATTGGGTGAAATAAAATTAAAAATATAAACGAAAAATGTCACAATATATACAATATATGGGTGGTCTCATATAAAAAACAAAAGTTGGTATTATTTTTGGTTGGTATTTGGTGCTAAATACATCGGTCAACAAAAAATCAAATCAACATTTTTTTGTGACATGGATAGAGAATGGCGTTTATTATGTACAATATCATTACAAAGACAAAAATTAACATACATTTTTTCCATCATACTTTTCCACATTTTATTTGTTAAGAAGAATTATGCAGTGTATGGAAACATATTAACTTTAGTATGTTCTCAGCGGTGTGTTTGCCTTAAAAAAACATTGTGATGGATATTTTACGATCATATTTATTCTCTGGGACTCTATTTACCTTGGTAACGCTTTTTTTTTTCATGGCTCCAATGTATTGGTGGAACCGTTCGCTACTTGCTTGGTGAAACCCCCTAAAAAATTTGTATGCCATTGAACCCTTCCATAATATATAAATTGTTCCAATAAAGTTTTCTAATTTTTCTTAATAAAGAATATTTATAACACTGTGGTGTACGACATGTTTTAATCATCGCTCTGTATTTCTCTAATGTGAGATCTATTAATGATTTGATAGCGCAATTGTTACTTTAATGTAAAACGAAATATAACATCTTAACTATTTCTTTCTATCTTCTCTAGTGTTCGGTATACCTTGCAAAACATACCTATTTGAGATACTCTCTACACGATTTAATAACTGGATTTACATTATAACCTAAAAACTCAAATATGCGTTGTTTCTCTTCTAACACAATTAAAAAAAATTTGGATACTATGGTTAACTGTTGCGGGAGATTTATTATAAATATTCTTACTCAAAGTTGACTGTTTCTGAACTCAAGTGATTAACCTTAAAGGTGTCCGTACAATGAAATTTTTTGTAAAGATTGCTCCGACGGGCTTAGGAAACTTATTTCGTAAGGAACTTATTGAGCTTTGTAACGATTTTTATTATAAATATAAACATCTTAATCGTAGATAGCCATATGCAACAATCATTAAATTTGGTCCAAAAATCTAATGCTTTCATGTTTAATATAAGTCTCTGATTGCCAAATGCAGATCACCAATATAATGTTATTCAATTGTCCTGGACATAACTCTGACTAAGTAAATCTAGTTAAGAACATTTTGGATTCGGATAAGTAATGCAATAACTTAAGAAAAAGTTAAATAAAACTAAAAAAATGTTTATTATTGCTTATCCTACTTAAAAACAAATAGTGCAGTTAAAAGCTCCCAATATATCATAGTCATAATGAACTCAGATATCATACGGAAACGGGAGAAAAAGATTTATTTATCAAATACATTAAAGATGAATGTACTATTATATAAATATTATTCTCAAACTATTTTCTTGGAGAATGTTAATATTATTTACTATTTTTATTGAGAATCATCACAGTTGTGGTTAATTTCTAATAATAAATAAACCATGCGATCAATTTTAATATACCGTTCCTAATTAAACAGCGAACTAGTAAATATCGTTTTATGGTTTGTCTAGATAGATACTTCAGTTACCTATGAGTTTTTTCTTATTACTAGTTTTACTAATTAGTGTGTAAATAAAAAGCATAATGTGATATTTACGACTAATTTAAAGTTATAGTTTTTTTCTTAAAAACTGTGAATCATAAACTATAGAAATTGAATAATTTGATTATCCAGTGACATACCATTAAACCAGATAACTGTTATTTTTTAATCACTTTATCCACAGAGTCTACTGGGACGTCTGTTGCAGTAATTAAATATACGTGTAGTGGTTTTGGTATCCAGAACCGCTAACAAAATGACCTCAAATAACTCTCAAATAATGTATTAATAAAACTGAAAACTTTGTTTTCAAAACTTCCACAAAATTTATTTTAAACTCTTATCACTACAGCTGTTTCGGCTGATTGCCTTTCTCAAGTGATCTATTTTTGGCATGCGTTTACACTTTATAGTCTCTATTGAAATAGGGTAAGGAGGGGAGAACTGTTTGTCTTAAGTTGGTCATTCAGAATTGTATCTGTGTTTTTTAATTTGTTAATTTCCATAGATTCTAACAAAGATAGCTTAAGGCCTTTATTTTGAATGTGAAGAATTTTAAATTCATCATTAAAAGAATGATTATGATCTAGAAGGTGAGGTGCGTATGTAGAATCTATTTTTCTATTATTGAAAGCCCTTTTATGTTCTGCTATTCGTTTATTAAAATTTCTACCAGTTTGACCGATGTAAGTTTTTGGACAGTCGTCACATTTAAGTTTGTACACATCACTGTGTAAGTGTTTTTTATTTTGGCTCTTGTTGTTTTTAATGTATGTTTGGTATGTTTCACAGGAACTAACAGGCAACTCGACCAATTTTTATCGTATATTAATTCACTTCATAGTCATATTGAATGTACAATAGAAACAGAACAAAATCAATCCATAATTTTTTTAAATTTAAAAATTATCAGACTTAAAAACAGACATGACTTCTCCATATTTCATAAACCTACCCATACTGACACGACTATACACAATTCATCATCCCATCCCACACAACATAAACTGGCAGCCTATCATAGTATGTTACATAGATTAACAGAAATTCCGATGTCAAAATACAATTTTGAGACTGAATTAAATATCACTAAGCAAATAGCAGTAAACAATGAATACAACGAACAAACAATTAATAAAATGTTAAATCAAAAACTACACAAGAAAGCCCTGAAATTAGTATTTCCACCACCAGAGAAAAAAACCCAGTACCTTCTGCTCGATTACATATATAGGCAAAATATCAACAAAACTAGCCAAACACATAAAAAAGAAAGGAATAACACCAGCTTTCAGAACAAATACCAACCTAGGCAAATATATTAAAAACAACAAGAGCCAAAATAAAAAACACTTACACAGTGGTGTGTACAAACTTAAATGTGGCGACTGTCCAAAAACTTACATCGGTCAAACTGGTAGAAATTTTAATAAACGAATAGCAGAACATAAAAGGGCTTTCAATAATAGAAAAACAGATTCTACATACGCACTTCACCTTCTAGATCATAATCATTCTTTTAATGATGAATTTAAAACTCTTCACATTCAAAATAAAGGCCTTAAGCTATCTTTGTTAGAATCTATGGAAATCAACAAATTAAAAACACAGATATAATTCTGAATCACCAACTGGAGACAAACAGGTCTGCCCTCCTCAACCTATTTCATTAGGGACTATAAAGTATAAACGCGTGCCAAAAATAGATCACTTGAGAAGGCAATCAGCCGAAACAGCTGTAGTGATAAGAGTTTAAAATAAATTTTGTGGAAGTTTTGAAAACAAAGTTTTCGGTGTTTTATTGTTACATAAAATGAATTTCCATCAAGTAACGGTCGAATCCATCAATACTCTCAAATAACTTAAAAAAAAAACATAACAGTGAATACCAATTCTTATGTCGCTGCAACTTTAACTAAACCTCCACCTCCATCGTTTCCTCATAAAAATCAAGCTATTATTTTACATTAATTTATTCCATCAAGTTATTCCAAATGTTGTTCTTTTTCAGTATATAAAAGCTATAGGAGACATTGCTACCTCCAAAATTTCAAATAATCGTATTTGTATTTATTTAACTTCCGTTGCAGTAGTCGACAAACTTCTCAGTGCCCACCAAAGTATCACGATTAAATCAGCAGTTATTCCTATCCGAAGACTTATTACCCCTGCTAGACGTATTCTCATATCAAATGTATATCGCACAATACCGCACTTCATAAACGTAGGTCTACTGAATTAAATTTGTTGTTCTTGTGTATTTCATAATATATTGTTCTATAAACTCAAAGTATTAGGTATGCATGATCTTTTACTCCAGTGGCTTTGTTGTATATTGTTGGCCAAACTTAGGCTGTACATATCAAAAAGTACACATCAGATAAAATTGAATTTATTAAAGGCATAACTTTTCATAACATAGAGTTTTCACTTTTTCCCATTGCTATTTAATATGTTTATTAATAATATAACATATAATTACTTGTAATTGTCTCCTATTTGCCAATGATTTTAAGATCTCTATTCTAGAATTTCTTTAGTAACTGGTGTTAAAAAAGTGTTTCTTAATGCCTCTATATTAAAAACGCTCGCTCAGCATCAAATACTAACTTTCTATTCTAAAATCATAGTTAGAAAGTGTTATTTTAAATCTGATTCGTCAAGAAAATAACATTGTATTTTTCTTAATTATCATGACATTATGACGTGTATATGATAAGGCATTTTTTTACTTAATATCCTATTTTTGACTAGTTTTCTATTGTGTTTTTCATGTTTAGATGTTTTATATTTTTCTTGTTGATATATTACATTATAGTGTTATTAGTGGTCTGTGATTATAGTAGCACAAAGAAACTCATTTATATGCAACTTTAATACAAAGAGAATTTAAATGGAACCACAGTTCAGTTATCCAAGCATTGTGGGTTTCTAATTGTTAAACGCAAAATTGTCTTGAGCAACCCGCAGCCCCTCCAAAGTATCTGCGGCAGATATCAGGAAAACTAACTACGGAATTTTCACTACGTTAACATAACGCAACCTAATACTATAAATTTAATTAAGAATGTGTGGTATTTAGTTAAATTACATTATGGTGTTTTCATATTCATATAATTTGTTACTAAATGACGGCTCTAAATACACTGGCTAACAAAAATCTACTTTTTTTGTGACATGGATAGAACATGGCGTTTATTATGTAAAATTCCATTAAACAATCGAAAATAAACATAAATGTTTTCTAATTTTTTCTATCACCCATACTTTATTTGCTACAAAGAATTATTCTGCATTGGAGGGGAATATAATAATTTTAGTATGTTCTCAGCGATGCGCTTTCCTTAAAATATTGTGGCACTTTTTTACGATCATACTTCTTCTCTGGGACATTTACCTTTTTTTTCATGACTTTTTCATGGGCTTTTTCATGACTACAGCGTCTTGGTGAAACCGTTCTCCACGTTCACCACTTACTGTACTTAAGTTTTCTTGAAAGAAGTTCAGATGAGCATCCAGGAGGTGAATTTTTAGAGACATGTTGTATTCTATTTCTTTGTAAGCATTTATTCATTCAGTAACAGGATCTTTGTACTTGTCGCCTTTAACGTTTTAAAAAAAAATTATTATAACTTTCTAAAAAGCTCTTTATGCCTTTACTTTAACTTTATTCAACAAGTTGTCAAATTCGCCATCTCCCATTACTTCTCATATTTATGGTCTCACGAATATACACTCGAATTTTTACCTTACTAAACTCTTGAAAATTTATTTTTTATAGTAGTACCCTCGTCTGTGCTTTAAAAAAATTTTTTTGTTAAGCCAATTTTATGTGTAGTGTCAAAAGAAGTACTTTTTGAGGGTCAAGCAACGGTTCGTTGAAAAAATTCTTTTTGGACCCGAAGTTAGTTCTTGACATGGTGACATTCCTTTTTTGTAGTGATGATCTCGTGTACGGCTATCCCACTTACACAGGAAACAGCAGTAGATGGTGTACGCAAGCTGCAGTCTAAAAAAAGCGCTATCACTTTTAGTCCCATCCACAGATTTGCTATTTAGCTATTTATTATCGTTACATTTGATGTGTTCTAGGAGATATCGCATATTATCGTACGATTCCTTTATATGCACCATAGAAACAGATGGGTATTTATTGCTGTTTTTGAAGCAAAACTGCTTTTAAATTTTGTTTAGAAGTATGCTAATACAACAAATAAGCTGTTAACATCGTGCCAAAGTGCCGAGTATACCAAAGTGTTTGCTTAAGCGAAGTAATAAATTACTTATGCGTGATGGAAAGTAAGATGTAGATCACCTTCGAGGAGGTTCCATCCTTTGAATCTTGACGGTAGAAGTTCTGAATGTGATTTCGCTAGTTTTAAATTTCAAACTAAATTCATCTTGTACAATTCCGTGGGGTTTGTGGAACATTATGTTTGTTGAAATAGTGGATCATTGTCTATTTTTACTTCTAGTTGTATATCATCTAATAGAACTTCGACACTTTCAGGTTCTTCTTCGTCCACACTCAAAATCTTTGGTGGTGTTGGCATAGAAAGATTTTTAGTACGTTCGGCGAAACGAATAGCTGATGGTAAATTGGCATCCTGCATAGTATACTTGAACTTCGGCCCTATGCCTTAAATGTTAATACCAAAGTAATAACCTATAACATATTTTGTCAATTTCTTTCACATCATTGGTGCTACAAAGCGCATTCGACATTTTGTATATTTAACGAAGCAGTTAATAATGTTATACCGATATTACAACATATGAGGAGCCCATGAGTTATCTTAATCTTATACTTTAACTTCGAAGGCTTACTCACAAGTTGGAAGAGAGTAGGGTTTTTGCGATTTGAATGTTAGTTTTTCACACAATAACAAAAGCTTTTAACCTGATTTTACATTGCATAGACATTGTACTTTGTTGGTAATTCATAATCAATCACAGTATACTTATAAAAATAAACAAAACAAATGTAAAACACAAACACGTAGCTACGTTTCACGCCATGACAATAGGAAATGTACTTATTTCATAATATTCATAAATCGCTACTAATCTATAAAAGAAGATTAACTGTGTTAAACACATGTTAAAATGTAATAAATATATTTTGTTTAGCCACAAGTCTGCAAGTGTTATAATGCACAAATAAAAATGTGTTATTTTTTTCCAGCACATTCAACCCCTTAATGTCGAATTTTGTAGCCTTCTTTAAATTTGTTAAGGTCAAGAAATCTAATTGTAGCTAAAACAGAATCCCTAACGAATCATAACAAATTTAAAATTTTTAAATTAGCTGCGCTTTACACATGGATTTTTAAAGGGCGCTACACCGACTACAGATAATGCCATCAATGATTTTTCTAAAAACAGGAATAGTATCGTTTAATCCAAAAGTATTTGGGGATATTTGCCCCTTCATTAAGAATAAACACGCCTATGGGTTGAACTTATTTCTGAATCTTACAACAATAATGACATGGTGCAAATATTCGTAGAACCAAATCTTTAATTTGAAAATGATACGGTGAGCCATACTACAGATTTTAATTTATTGCTTTCTTTTTTTAGACTTTTAGGTAAAAACCGGAATAAAAACATTACAGATAAAAACACCGACCCTTGACGTCTATTTATATAGATAGTTGTTGACCCGAAAATCAGGTAATTCAGTAATTTGGAAAGACTGGCGTATAAATTCAACTTAGGACCTTACGAACTTAAGACAGAGAACAAAAGAAAAACTACAAACCTCCATAAAATCTTTAGTCTTTATTAAATTAAAAGTAACTACTTCTTACTCAATATGAAAGAGCCGTTTATTTTGATGATTTTATTTCATGTTTCAATATTTTCAGATATATCTACTTATTTTCATGTTCTTTTTGTTTTTATTCCCATATGTTTTAAACAATAATGATTAAGTATATAATAATGAATTTTATATAGTATATATCTTTATATTATATAAAAATTTAAAAACCCAAATTTTAGACATTTTGCCAAAGTATGCCGTCGTCATAGATATATAATAGACCGATCGTTGCACCAGTGCGACAGAGAAAAACTGACGCAAAGCAGTCCCTACATCTCTTCCTTATTTGCCAGGTTTATCAAACACGTGACCTAAATACCTAAATGATCAATCAGAAGGTAACGTGGTCGATAAACATCACCCATTAGACAGAGATGCAGGGACTGCTTTGCGTGAGTTTTCTGTGTCGCACTGAGGGAACGCGACTGTATTACAGCAGTCAGTCTATTTTGTATTATGTCTATGTCCGTCATAGATAGATAGATAGATAGTTTATTTGACTGTAAGTTACAAGGTTTACAGCAAGTCGAAAACTAAAAATATAAATATTAATCATTACAAAAAAATGAAAACAATACATTAAAAATATTTAAAACATTAAAAAACATATAAAATGTACAATATGGACATCATAATATAATTAAAATAATATTAAATTTGGTTACGTTTTAGCTTGGGCATTCACAGATACACTCTGGTAATATTCACCTAATGTATAACGACACATGGTGACTTGGCACTCTTTGACTTGGTTTTTAAAAGCTGTAGTTGAATGTATGTTTTTAAATTTTTGAGGAAGTTGATTATACAGTAGTAAACCACAGACAGTAGATGACTTCCTACTTATTTGTAAATGTCGATAGGGTACTACAAACTGTCTCTTATTTCTTGTGTTGTGTGAGTGAATATCACTGTTACATAAAAAAGTTCTTTTATTTTTATGAATTAGTATTAATAATTCCAAAATGTAAATTCCATACACTGTTAATATATTTAAATCTCTAAATAGGTTTAGACCAACCATACTGAACACCTGCAATACATCTGACAATACGCTTGGGCCTTGAAAACGTCCTTTATACTAGAAGAGCCACCCCAGACAGTTATACCGTAACTCATTGTCAATTGTACCTCAGCAAAATAAAAAAGACGAAGGTGTTGCAGACTAAGTATTCTACCCAAATTTCTCAATTGATAACATTTAGAATTGAGTTTTTTACATACATTCCAACAATAAGTCTTAAAAGATAAATGAGAGTCGAAAGTCACTCCTAAAAATTTCACATCACTACAACTCAAAATACCCTCACCATTGATGGAAATACTTAAATTAGGTTTAGTAGAATTTGAACGGGATGTAAATGATAAAAATTTAGTTTTGTGAACATTGAACAAAAGCGACTGATTACTGGACCAATCAGAGAAGGTGTTCAGTGAGTTTTTTATTTTATCTTGTAAAAAATTTATGTCTTTATCGCGATATAGCATTGTTGAGTCATCAGCATAAACTGATACAAATGCATCAGACATTACATATGGTAGTTCATTAATATACAAAATAAATAATATCGGGCCCAATATGGAGCCCAATGGTACCCCATTCTTATTAACAATTGGATCAGACATCGAAATCTTGAAGTTATTTTTCTCTCTAACTATTTGGTGCCGGTCTTTCACATAGGAACCAAACCAATTATGGGCAACTCCCCTAACACCATATCTGTACAATCTATCGAGGAGTACATTGTGTTGCACACAATCAAAAGCACGACTGAGGTCACAAAAAATGGCAGTTGGATTTTCACTGTTTACAATAGAGATTAAGACTTCCTCATAGAAACTGTTAATGGCTGTGAAATATTTCGAAATCCATGTTGATGCTTTGTTATAATTTGGTTGATTTTAAAAATAATAAAAGTTGTTTTAGCACTGCATATTCAATAATCTTAGATATCACAGATGGAACAGACAATGGTCGAAAATTTGACATTAATTCAGGATCACCTTGTTTTAATACCGGTGAAATGATAGAAGTTTTCAGCAAACTGGTAAAAACACCAGTATTAAAAGAAGCATTTATAATGAGTGAGTAAGTGGTGTCAAAATCTGAGGCGCAATTTTCTTAATTACTATACCTGATATTTCATCAAAACCACACGATAGTTTGTTTTTAATTTTATATTTTATTATGTCTAAGATATCTTCCTCTGTTACATAAGATAGGAACAAACTATTTTGAACAAAATCGTTGGAATGCTGAAAATGTAAATCTGGTTTAATTATTTTAGATATTATATCTGAATCTGTAATCCTGGTATCATCTATTTTTAGACAGATATTTTTGTGATTTTTTTGTTCATTTATAACAGCTTATGTGGTTTTGTTTTTGTTAGAGGATTCAGAGATTTTATTAAAATAAACCTGACCCTTTGTGGCCTCAACAAGAACTTTGTGCTGATATTTTTTTTGACTATATAGAGTTTTTAGCTCAGGGTATGCCTTACTTAAAATATACAAATCCTTCAGACTATCTGAAGAAGATTTTACTTCTTGTGTGACCCATGTTTTTTTTTTATTTGGTTTTGGTAATGTTTAGTTTTTCTAACAGGACAACTAATATTGAAATAGAACTGTAATTTATCATGAAAGGCATTATATTTACTCTCAACATCAGTTGCATGATACACATCTTGCCATGTTTCTTTACTCAAGAGTTACTGAATGCATCTATAGCGCCTTCATGTGCTACTCTGAAAGTATTTCGAACTGATGGCATAGTTAGATTAATAAAATTCAACCTCAAAAGGAATATATCGTTATCCGATTTAGTATTTACATTTACAGTACCTATACAATCATCACAATTTGTATATACCTGATCCAAAATATTTCCGCATGTGGAAGTCGACCTTTAGGTGTAAAGTTCCTGGGTGAAAAACCATAAGATGCTAGAAGACCAGAAAATCTGTGTGAATTATTTAGTGTCATGGAATTTACATTAAAATCGCCTGTTAAAAATATGAATTGATTTGGTTTAAAATTTGAATTTAAAATAAGATAACGTTTTTCATAAAATACATTAAATTTACTTTTAGGAGATCTGTAGCAAACTAAAATTGTGTGTTGATTTGAATTATAATGCCACTTCAGCCCACATACCTCAATGTCTTTTTCAACACAGTACTCATCGAGTAAAATGGAACTAACCTTCATATCATTCCTTGCCCAAACTGCAACGTCACCACATTTATATTGGGATCTACTAAAAGAATTTACAATATTAAAATTTGGAAAACTATAATGAATCACCTCACCATCTGCTGACCACGTCTCAGTCATACAAAGAAATTTCAAATCAGACTCCTTATAATCAGCAAATAAACAATCCATTTTAAATTGATTTAGTCCCTGAATATTTGACAGTAGGAGATCGTACTCACCCCTTCCTTTTTCCTGTTTAAAAGTGATTTGTTCATACTTCACTTTATTTGCGTATGTGTTGGGCGCTTCATAAAAAACCTATTTACATAGGAGCCTACTGGCCATAGTTTTGGGTCCATCGCTTTACCAAAATTTTATTAAAAAATTGAAACTTTAAAAGATGAATATATATTAGGATGCTTAGCCGTGAACGACGTACATATTACTTCTGGAAAGTGTTTTTCTAACATCTTCTTAAGATTTTCTGCCGTTGTATATTGGTCTACTCTAGTAACATGGAGATGGCTAAATTTTGGGACACCACTGACTTCTGAGTTCTCATTATTACCTATAACAAAACGTCCATTCCTTTTTTTGTGTCTAACCATTTTCCATTCTTGCCCACAATTATTTGTATCCGAATTTTTATTCTCAATATTTATCAAATTTTCATCGTTTGTTAAATAAATAATATCTAAACATTTTGCTTCCGTTTTAATTCTTAAAATATCAGCTGATAACTGTTTATTATTTTCGATTAAGGAAACAAATTGTTTATTTTTATTGGTAACATTTTTAAACACAGTTTTTGTTAGGGAACTACTTTTTTTATCAACAGCTAGACTGTCATTAACAGCAATATTTTTTGCGGTTGCTGTTTTTTTGTTTTTTGTGTATTCTTTACTGCTAGATTGTATCGGTCGTTCAAAATTGAGGTTTCTGTTAGAATGGTTTATTAAATTCACATTTAATTAACCGACCACTGGTCGGTTAATTGCATATATTTAAATAAATCTATTTGTTCTTTCAGTAAATTTATCGTTATTTGTTGATTTGATATTATAATATCATTCTGATTAATAATTTTCTTCAAGCACCTGATTTCAGTTATCCTCGGATCCTCATCTTCAGCCCCTTAATCCAAGATTTCGTTTGATGTGTCAGTTAACCTAACACTTTCTTCACAGCATATAACTGTTTCATCGTCGATATATGTAATACATTTTAGATAAGGTTCCACATTTTGCACATAACAGACCACTTTGTGCAACTTTTTATAGCACTTAACTACCGAGTCGTAAACAAGACCAGACCGTTCCCCCCAGCAAATGTTCCCCTAGCTCCAATGGGCCGGCCACCAGGCCTTATTGGTCACATTGGACGGCAAATTAAACACATTATTTACAAGTTAAAAACAATTGCAACTAACAAAAAGACAACAATATCTTAAATATTTTATATAATATCTAACATAAAGTTTGTAATATAAAACTACATGCGTTAAAAACTTCATAAACTTTGCTAATGAAGCAAATTTAAAATAAGTATGCCGTCATAGCCCACTTTCCCTAATTATCTAAAAATGGCGGATTGATTTAATTCTCAAATTACGAAGCGGCAGATTATTTAGAGACAGTATTTTTATCATTCATATTATAATTTGCTTATTCTGTCTGTCTTAAATAGTATATTTATTAAATAATATGATATATTTATTAAATAAATATTTTTTATTTAATAAAGAAATAAAGGCTTTGAAAATTTTAAAAAATAATATGTAATTTCTTTAAATGATTTCAAGTGTGTATCAGTCTTACATATTTTTTTCTTTATTTTCGTATTTATTCATTTTTTTTAATAACTAGGCATTATTTGGTATTTTTTTGTCTTAATTATGAGTTCACATACACTTTATTGTTATTTATATTACTAACCTAACCTAACGTACCTACTAAAAAAATGGCTGACCAACGGACAAAGTTTTGGAATAAAATTGTTGTTTGTACATAAAATTAAATAAATATTAAATATTTGAAATAATGAAAAACTGATGATCATTTGGATAGAGAGTTTTAAATGTTTTGACTGAAAAGTAAAAATGAGTGTTTTGGGCATATATTAATCAAATATCATCACGGGTGGCAAACACGAGACCTAGCTATTTGTAGTGGATCGTTTTACTTCTAACCTATTATCTACAAAAATCTATTACAGAGTGTAAGTAAATATACTTTACTATTAAAGAATTACTTTTCATAAGAAGTATGTTGAATGTATACATCAATGAATATATTTAATTTGCTTATTATGTCTATATGTCCGTAACAGAAACCGCAGTGCTGACATAACATCATATCTCCGTTGTTATTGGTTGTATTGGAACATGTGATGCGTTAAATGAAAGGGGAGGGGATAAGGACTATATTAAGATAGAAAAACAAACAAAGTGACTACCAAAAGGGCACTACACATTATCTTCTTTAATAATAAATGTATAGCGACATACGAGGAAACCATCCAGACAGTATTGGAAACCAGTATTGGAAACCATCAAGACACGAAAGCTGCAATACCTGGGGCATGTTATGCGTAATGAGAGATACAACCTACTTCAATTGATTATACAAGGGAAAATCCAGGGCAAGAGAAGTGTAGGAAGAAGAAGAATCTCATGGTTGCGTAACTTGAGGGAATGGTACGGATGCACATCAATTGAACTATTCAGAGCAGCAGCATCTAAGATCAGAATAGCCATGATGATTGCCAACCTCCGTCGCGGAGATGGCACGTGAAGAAGAAGACATACGAGGTATCACATGGCAGTACTAATATATAGAATTTGCTTATTCCATGTGTCCATATATTCCATAGACAAATTTTCATAGAGAGAATCGTTCCCTCTCCTGATGCCAACCATAATGTAGCTTTGCCTATTTTTTTTTAATCTTAAACTGTTTGTCCTTGTGTAGTGTAGTGTAATGTACAATTTAATGTTTATAACATTCCATGTTTGTTGGATAGGCCAATATTGACGAAATGTCCCTGAAAATACTCTAGAAAGCGAAAGTACTTGGGCAAGATTTAATTAATAAACTGTGCTCGATATCTGACTTTTATTTGATCAAAGTTCATTTATTCGAGCATTCAACCTTATATCAATTAGGTAACATATGTGCAAAAAACCAATATGCGATTATTCCTTCATTTTCTGTTAAACAGCTTGAGAAATAATACTAACAGTAGATAAACTTAGTTTAAGGCTGCTGCAACACGCTAAAATACATAATAAAACATTGTAATACAAAATTATATGTATTAAATTCTTTAAATTAACTCTCTCACAGCATTCAATGGTAAAAAAGGGCCGTTATTATTTCACTCTTGTTCAAAATAATCTATTACATAAGCAACCATTTCTCAACAACGATTATTTAGTTGTTTAGGCATTTGAGCACACACGAATAATTAGTTTTTAAATTAATGTATGTATTTATAAATATAGTTTATTAAAGTTATATATTTATTGCAAATCAAATTGATCAAAACAAACATTTAGGTAAACACACTTAGTATAAGGGTATAAAGTATTGACAACACTGTGCTGTAACTCTCCCATATTTGCCACCCTCCATCAGATTATTGAAACGTGAAGTATTCCCGTATCAATGGCATAAGATTGTGTAATCTAGTTAAAGAACATGATTATTTTTTTGAATAATTAAACTTAAACAATTGTTGCACAAAATTTAAATTATTAACAATAAGAAATGTTTTTGTATATTTCTTTAATATAATTCTAAAATTCTGAATGTAATCAAGATTACATTTTTCTTATTATAAGAACCATGTTGGTGCCTATGAAAGATCGAGCAACTCCGTAATGATGTCGTATTTTTAGCTTTGTTAGGGAAATTTCAACTCTAAGGTTAATGTTCTGGAAATTTTCAATACAAGTGACATCACTTTGTGTAAATCGTGACGTGAAACATTTTTACTTTGAAAAATGGTATAGCTTTAATTATTTATATGTTGCAGTCCACATCCGGTTCATTTGAAAAGGACTCACCCTTTTTATTTCAGAAATTCGACATACCAGGGGATCGATTTTTAAAGTTAATTTTGTATAATAGCTTTCATTTTGTATAAAAGCAACTATGGAGACGTTACTGTTTAATCGTGATGAGGTTATCTATTTATTTTTTTAAATAAAAACCTCTCAAAACTAAATAGACAATGAAATTCTATGTGTATCACTAGTGACCTAAATTTAGTAGTTTTTGATATACAAGGTGTTAAAATGGTTAGTAGAACGGTGTAACATTATAAACGTCGTATCTTTATTAATTTATATTTAAATAATTTATATTGTTACGTAAAAATATGAGTCATATTAAAAACCTGTAAACATGTTTATTAACTAATATATTTTAGATTGTAAGAGACCCTTCGACCAGCTGGCATAAACTCCAAGTATTAAAAAAACTGGTTTCATTCGAACCTTCCGGAATTAGGCCTGTCCATTCGAGGCAAAACCAGGTCAATTAAGGTCAACATCCATGGGGTTATAGAGCAGCTGTTTTCGTATAAATATGAGGGAACTTTCATTTTGAAAACAGTTAGTTAATATCTGAAGACCCGCGCCCGCGATTTTAATTGTAGCGTTCGTATAAAATAAATTATGTATTATTAGTGGTTAAATAAACTGATATAAATTATCGTGCTTTTTAATAAATTAAAATAAGAACCTTTTAATAAATAAATTATAAATTAAATAAAGACATAACAGTTAAATAAAATCATAACAATATTTAAAGAATAAATATTCACCCTCTCTCTTTCAGTCCGATAGACTAAATATTCTGTTCTATGTTAACAGTAAAGCTAATTCCATCATATACGAACATCCTATGACATCTGTGCTAACTTCATGCAGTCCCTTCCTACTTTCTGTCAATCACCTTTAATGGTGGGATTATTTTTTGTTTATAATTGAAATTTATAAAAGAAGGTAGGAATTATAATAAGCTTCCTTTTTGGTCCGCAACATTCTATTGGGGTGAGTACTTTCATTGTAATCTTTATTCTATAATTCTGACAGCATTTTCAATATTCGTAACCTCACTTCTTTCGAAAGCACGTTTTTCGATTCGATTAAATGCGTGTAGGGATCTGAACAGAATTTAACTAAGTAATAATAATTATATTTCACTTTATTTTTGCCATCCGCTATTTGTTTAATTGTAATTTTGTTAAATGGCAAGGAAATTAAACCCTTTTTGATGTGTCTCTAATACAAGCTGTTTTTGTATTTTAGTTTATTGATTGTATTTATCGACAATATTCACGGTTTATTGGCTGTATTAATTGGCCGTATCATTTTACTGGCCGTATTATGAATTAAAGAACCTAACCACTTAATTGGGAGGCCACACACAGACATGGAATAACTGCAGGTCACAGGAGGACTTAACCGTCTAATTGAGAGGACACACAAGAAGCCCATTGATGCCATCGTTGCCTTAAGTATCACCCTCACTATATTCATTGTTAAGCATTGGCAGGATTGATTGTTTCCTCTTTTATAAATAATAAATATGATTAGTTAAAAATTGTTTTATTTGCTATCAGCTAAGGGTTCAGGTTTGATTCCTAGTTTAAGACAAGACGAACTCACACTTAAGATACTGAGATAGGCGAAGCATAGACGATAAGCTCCCATGGTTGATAAAGGTATTATTTTTATAATAGTAATTCAATTCTCTTTGGTAGTCTTATCGTTACAACGGTTTTAAGAAACTGTGTTAATTTTTAACAGCAAAAACAAAATCTTGGTTATTTAAATAAAAACCAGTTCTCATTCGATGCTCAAATTGTGATCTCTTCTTTTCTCTGTACTAAACGTACATCTAAATATTCAGAGTATATAAGAATTCAACCAAGGGTTTGCTTATTGCCAAAAAGTCAGTGGATCTTTATTTAAACATCTTATTTAAACTGTTTTTTATTTAAATTACCAATGCTTGTGTTTCTGCCAATAAAAATTAAACATAGTTTCTTAAAATCGTCCTAATTATTTGACTTTTAACACCTTGTACATAAAAAACTACTAACCTTATGTCATGACACACCACCGTTCATAGAATTTTATTTTCCATTTAATTTTGATTAAAAATACAGGTTTCCATTTAAAAACAAATAGATGTCACTCCATCCCTACGTCATGGTGACGTGATCACACTTGCTATTATGAAATAAAAAAGCAAAACTAAATTTAAAAATTGACCTGTCTCGACATTTCTTTCTAATATGTCATAACGTATGGTCCTAAAGTTTTGGGAAAAATTTCAAAAGCATAAAACTCTGACCACAATAATCTTATATTTTTATTAAATTATTCAACAATTTAACTTAACTATCCTTATTATAAATCAAAATTCAAATGACAGACAAGGGACCATTATTTTCGATTTGCCTAATAATTCCCCTGACACGTTGCATCATCCTTTGGATGACCTCGGCGTCAATTTCTCTAATTTTTGTATATATGCGGCGTCTTAACTGTTCCTGATTTTGTGCTTCCCATCCGTTATTATAGACTTTCCGACTTAATATTGCACAGAACTCTTCAACTGGACGAGCCTGAGGTAGGTTGGGGGGATTGTCTGCTTTCGGTACAAAGGTAATGTTGTTAGTTTCGTACCAGTCCCTTGTGATCCTCGCGTAATGACATGAAGCAAGATCTGGCCAAAAGACTATTTGATCATTTGCATGATGTGTGTTCACAAACTGAAGCAATTTAGAGAGACATCTTTGAATATAAATATTTGCCTTTAAAGCTTCGCCTCAAACAACACCAGTGTAGGGCTGTGAGATAAAGCCAGCCTCGGAAATTGCACACCATACCAAAATTTTGTCCTCAAATTTTTTCTTACTTTTGAATTTTATTTCATCAGGTAAATTTTCGTAATCGTTCGTGTAAAACCCATCGTTACCCTTCATCTCAGAGTTGGACAAAGTAAAATATTTTTCATCGTCCATCACGATCAACTTGTTGACAAAATGCACTCGCCTTAACGCGCGGCAACATCTCGGAATTCTCTCTAATTGATCCTCTGTGTATTTTGGAGCTTTCCTTCTTTTCCGGTAGATAATATTGTTACTCGATAGGGTCCTGTATACTGTAGTCTTTCCAACATGAAATCTTCTGGCCAGTTTTCGCTGTGAGACCCCAATTTTGTTCTTAGCTGCTTCAATCAGTCTTGACTCTCTTATATGGTTCAAAATCCGCGGTCGGCCACTTTTACGCAAGTTAACACAGGGTATCCCTTCTTCGCATTCTCTGATTATGCGATAAATTGTCGATTTGCTTATGTTTTGATCTCGATAAATACTAACAATATCTCGTTTCGACATTCGCCCAACCATATTATAAACACCTCGACGAATATCAATTTTATAAGACATTTTGCAGAGCACAAACCAAAATATTTTGCTTTGTTTATTAAATGTCAATAACTGATGATATTTCAATTCCATGGCCTTCTTTGTTAAATGCATTTTGCTTCTCAATCAGACCAGGTGAAATTTTTCCCAAAACTTTAGGACCATACGTTATTTCTGAAATATTGAGGATGGATCCTTTTCAGATAAACACGGTGTATATTGTGTCACGTTACGCGTTTAATTACCCTAGTTTTTATCTCAAGGGATATTTTTCCATTTCATTTGATAACCATTTAAACGTGTCACGAACCTGTAAGCGCTGGATTTTCCATTTAACTACATGGGCACAAAAATCCAATGAATTTGTCTGTGAATACTTAACAACACGCTTACATACAGGTACATATGAATGCATAAAAGAGATAATGTATATGGGGTCACATACATTGAAGTGTAATATCATTTAACAGAGCAGTTTTTTAGTTACCGTTCAAACGGTTTCAAACATCCAATTAAGAGATTAGCAGAGTTAAAACTATTACAAAGAAGGTTTTTCTGTCATAATTTTAATTAGAAAACAATGAATATAAATTTGTAAGCCAGGCAATTATTATATTATATATTATTATTATGTATTATATTCATATTAAAATTATGTATATAAGAGTATTATGACCTAATACGGTAGAAATAAGCAAGAACTCCTTCGAGAGGTAAAATAATTTATGCCTTTTATTCTTAATGGTGTAACGTTCAAACTGAAAATCAAAATTAAATTGATAAAATCAAATAGATCGATTCATTTGCCTTTAACAGATTCGTAATGAACTAAAATGTATCCAACGAGAAGCGGTAATGCGAGTAAACAACTAAATATACGCCTATAAAGTTAAAAATATTTTAATTGGCTACTATTTAGTGCTTTCTCCTCCTTTAGATCTGTATTACGAAAATTAAGTGATTTATTTATGAATAAATATTTTTAAATAATAGGCCGTTTTTGATTAAATGCACTTACAAAGTTCGGCAGTAAATGCTTATCCCGTATGTCATAAACTTGGGAACAGATGCTCATTATACAATTTTTTGTTTGTATTTTTAAAGCAAATGCTAGTATTAAATCCACTGACAACACTGTACAATTGCAGCTCTACTGCACTAACTTCGGTGTTCGGTGACATTAGTATTTAGAAGAGATGTCCAATAATAAAGATGTATCCACGTCCACAACAACATCCCCATACTTAAGTGCTTGTGCCGCAATGTCAGTAGGTCTTGGTGTTTATACATTTTTTATACTCTTTATACACCTTTTTAGTTCTTCCACATTTATGGGTGTGAGTTGGTCTACCTCGATTTCCATTTGTTCTTCGGTATAGTTTATTGTACTAGATCAGGGAACCAGATACCTAGACTATTAATTGATGATCTGGAACTGGAAGGTGTGGACCTTCGTCTACCTGGGCTCGCTGCTAACCAAAGACAACAATGTCAGCGAAGAAATTAAAAGAAGAATAGTGCTTGCCAATAAGTGCTATTATGGCTTAAGGAAACATATGTCCCCAAAACTACCCAGAAAAATTAAAGTTACCATACCTATATAAAACACTAATAAGCCCAGTGTTAACATACGGGTCTGAAACGTGGTCACTTACACAGAACGACCAAGAATTGCTTAAACGTTTCGAGAGAAAAATTCTAAGAAAAATATATGGAGGAATCCAAGAACAGGGTTTGTGGCGTAGGCGCTACAACTTTGAGTTATATAGAAGTTTTGGGGAACCTGACGTTGTAAAATATATTAAATTAGCACGCCTTCGATGGGTAGGACATGTAATTAGGCGAGATGAAGATGCAACGATCAGAAATATTTTCGACCGAAGAGGACCAGTGGGAAGACAAGCCAGAGAAAGACCAAAACTTAGGTATCAAGATAACATAGAGGATGATCTAAAATCCATCGGAGTTAAAGCATGGCGAAGAGTTGCCAGAGACAGGGGCGAATGGAAGATTGTTCTGAAGAAGGCTTTGGCTCATAACGAGCTGTAATGCCACTGATGATGATGATAGTTTATTTAAACTGTTCTCATTTTCCACCTAAAGGGATTTCATTCAATTATTTGTAATGTCCAACGTCAATTAATGTAACTGTTTTATCTTTATGTGTGATTAATTCTTCTTAATTCTCCGCCAAACTTCAGAAGATCTTAAACCACCCACCTAGCTGTTAATTTAGTTACATATTTCTTAAGTTCGTCTGAAATCAGACGGTTTAAAGGTGGCTCTGATGTTTTAAGGACAATATTCATCTAGAGTTTCAAATGCACTTTTATGTAAAGCAGTTTTTAAATTCTGATATTCTATCTCAACATTATTAGGTACTAACGAACGAATTTCATTTGCTAACCATCCCACATTATAAACTTCTAATCCTCTCATCTTCTAATAGATGCAGCTTAGACCATTTGGGTTTCTGTGTGTAAATTTTTTTAGTTTTGTATTAAATGCTATTTTTGTTTTTCTTATGATTTTGTAAAAATAAATATATCAGTGTGGCAACAAGCAAATAATGGTGATAAGTTCCATAATTGGCACCTTTTTTATCCCTAGCTTCTTAGACTTTTAAAATTATGCTCTGTCCAATGATTATATCGATGGTATAAGTTCCCAACCTTCTGTCAATTTTTGGATGTTCTGTTTGTTTAGCCTAAATTAAAGATCAATATGTAATTTAAGTGTTTACAAGTTCTTATGTCGTTATTTAATTAATTCGCCGCTAGATCGAAGCAATATCCAGGATCTCCTATCTCACACGACTCGTTTTATACTTCTCCAAACTCTTATGTTATGTCAGTTCGCCGCGGACATTGGAGGAGTCCGGCTTTTTTTACATAACCTAAATTACTGTTAACTTTTACTTCAGTAGATTAAATGTGCATTTAGCACGTACTTTTATTTCCTTTTGTGATTTTAAATCTTTGTTTTTATTATACCTAGTTTTTATAGTATTCGTATAATACACAGTGTCAAACACGATGTTTAGGAATTTTAATATAAGGTTTACATCAAGAGGTCATGTGCTGGTAAATATTGCTCCAAATATTTAACTTAATTACGATGATTGCCTACGAAGTTTAAACAATCTTGGTAAGTTTACATATTTACATACATTGAACATACCGTTGAAGATTCTAGTAATCAAAAGGAAATCGATTTTAATTGTGTCAACAGTAGGCAAATAAATAACCATACAGTAGAATATTGCCATAAAAATTCAATTAATCCATATCCTAAGATAAACAACCTAGAATGAGCTGATATTGATCCACAAAGTTCATTTATTTTGGGTATGCAATTCTGAATTGTTTTCAGGCCGTAACCTTGTTTAATTCAATTTTATTTTATTTTTTAGAATCAGTAGGTAACACATCCCCATCCAGCAAAGTACCTAAAACTTTTTAACTTTTTAGAAACACATTACTATCCAGCGAAGTTCCTAATAACACATTAATACCCAGCGAAGTTCTTATTTGGTTAAACAACAATACTATCATAATCGAATATAACAAGGACGATAGTAAAAATAAAAATGCAGTTACCATAAACTATGTGGTAAATAAGTAAACTCCGCACTAGACTTAGTCAATGACAAAGAACAAGATCCTGTTTTTTTTTCAAACAGTACTAACTGCAGTAATGATACCTTGATATCAAGGGTAAATGCCTAGTACGTCTATTGCAACTGTTATAGATATATCGGTTGATTGAATATACCACAAGAAAGAAGAAGTGTAACCAGAACCTACAAAGTGAAAAAAAAAACATGAAGATACAGCTTAGAAGAGAAGGTAAAATTTATGAATACAAAAATAGAAGAAAAGAAACAATAAGCGAAGAAATCATTAAAGTCGTAAAAGCTAAAGAAAGAAAGATTGACCCTCGTTGTACCAAAGAAACGTGTAACATATTAAATAAAAGGTTTTTAAAATTTCTCTGATAAAGTTTGAAAACAAATGTTGAATAACTTTTGGGAAGTTTTTTCTTAGGTTGAACGAAAAACCTTTGTTTCGTCTTTAGTAGACTGCAAAAAACCTGTCCAAAAACGAAGCCCAACTTCTGGAGATAGACGGGGGAATATTTTTCATTATCACCTAAAAACAAATATTGAAAGAAAAGAGGTGTGTAAGGCAATGTTTTGCCACCCACTATCTATAAATAGTTGATCTTGTCAGAACTGGGCGAAAAATGCAGCACATGGGATGAGATCTGATAAACATTTTAATGATATCCCTTCCACTTCTGATAGAAATTCAAAACCAAAAGCACAAACAGAGAAAACTGCAAAATCAAAGTTTGCCGTAAAAAATATCGACTCATTACCTAAGCTTAAATCCCATTACTGCCGAAAGAACAGCAGTAAGCTTTACCTTGAACCAATCATTTATTCGTTTAAACAGTTGCATAGATTGTACTTAGAAATATGTAAGGAATCGGGACAAGAACGATTGTCCAGAAAAAGTTTTAGATAACTTCTTGTTTTAAAAAATATTTACTGTTTACGCCTAGAAAGGATCAGTGTGATACTTGCTGTCAGTATGCCGTTAATCATTTGTCTGATAAAGATTATACGTCACATATCAAGGAGAAACAAATGACTCGAACAGAAAAACAGAGGAACAAGGAAAATGGAGTACCAAACAACTGCAAAATCATTTGCCTTGACATGCAGGAAGTAAAGTTTTCACCTTCGCTAAAAGCATCTGCACTGTATTATAAAACCAAGCTTTTTTGTCACAATTATATGGTGTTTGATATGACATGGGATGTTATGTACTACTGGTGGAACGAAAGCGAAGACGAGCTGAAATCGTCAAATTTTGTTAGTTGTTTGATAAATTATTTAAAGAAGTTAATTTTAAGCTGGTCTCCTGGAGTAGATCATAAATAATTATTTGGAGCGATAGCTGCGGCTACCAAAATAAAAATAAAATCCTTAGCAATGCTCTCCTGAAATTTGCGACTTTAAGTAATGTCATAATATTTCAAAAATACCTGGTTCGGGGGCACACTCAGATTTAGTGTGACTCAGTCCATGCAACTATTGAAAAGAAATTAAACAATACAGATACCTATTTACCCCATGAATACCAAGCAGTTACTGCAGTTATTAAGGAAGCACGACTGAATCCTTTTCCTTATTGAACCAAATATCTCAAGATTTATTAAAAGATTTTTCCGGGTCGGATTACGAAAGGTCATTAAATAAACTATAAAAGAAATATATATGTACCTATTACTAATATTGTTTCAATTTTACTGTTACTGAATAATCCTGTCTTATATTTTAGATTTTCGTTAATCCGTCCAAGTACGAAGACCACAGGTCCCACAGTACACTAAATGTGTTCCATTAAGTACACCCCAGAAAGAAGACTAAGACTGTACTTTAAACTAAGATTTATGGAAAGCGATTTTACGGAACTGCTAAGGAAAAACCAACAATAAATGAATTAAAATTACGGCTCATTATTTTCATGATAACCTACCACATTAACCTATGTTTTTTAATTATGGTGAAAACTTTAATCATTTATAATACCCATAATGATTTAAAAAATATAATAAAATGTAAGTTTGTTGCTACCACTCATTAATGTTGTGAATACCGATTGGCCCTCCTATGTGAATTTATAAATAAATTATTTTATAAACGTCAAAGATTTCTTTATTAAGTTAAAGTAAACTGATTTCCTAAAACAGACTAATAAAAAAAGTGATTTATTTTGACATAGAAGGTTGTGAACTTTCACCATCTATAGTAAATAATAGATTTTTGTTGCATTGATGGTCTTTTTCAAGTTTATCGATGAATATCTTTATGTCTGAATAGTGTATTTGTAAGTTGCAAAATGTATTGGTGGAATTAGTCTATTGCCACTGTAACTTTCGTCAAACTTACCTACAATATCATTATTTTCCTGTCCTTGGTCTCTGGTATTTATAAATATGTCCTGTATCTTCTTCTTCTTCACGTGCCATCTCCTCTAAGAAGGTTGGCAACCATCATGGCAAATTCGCAATTTCGACGCCGCTGCTCTAAAGAGGTCAGCAGAAGTGCAGTTAAACCAAGCTCTCAAATTATTTAACCAGGAGATGCGTCTTCTTCCGCGACTCCTTCTACCCTGTATTCTTCCTTGCATTATTAATTGCAACAAGTTATAACGCTCGCCCCTCATGACATGTCCCAGATATTGCAATTTTCTGACTTTAATTGTATTTAAAACCTCTTTATCTTTTCCCATGCTTCTCAACACCTCGACATTCGTGACTCTATCCACCCAACTTATTCTTAATATCCTTCTGTAGGCCCATAACTCGAAGGCTTCCAATCTGTCCGAAACATCTTTCTTTAAAGTCCAAGCCTCTAACCCATAAAATAATACGGAGAACACGTAGCATCTCAGAAGTCTTATCTTTAAAGAAATTGAAGTGTCCCTGCTGCAGAGTACTTTTTTCAGTTTGTTGAAAGAATTTCTTGAATGTCCTATTCTTGCCTTAATCTCGTCTGTGTACTCATTATTTTCGTTAATTATTGTACCCAGATATTTATATTTTTCAACTTTTTTAATTTGTTCTCCATATATTGTTATGTTTTCTTGGCGCTGTTGGGTTTTTGTAATTACCATAAATTGTGTCTTTTTTTCGTTTAGGGACAGTCCGTTTTCTTCACTGACTTCTACCACTCTGTCAACCATTTGTTGTAAATCCTCAAGACATTCCGCTAATAAAATAGTGTCGTCGGCAAACCATATATTATTGATTGGTCGGCCATTTACTTTTATTTCCATAGTTAGTTCTTCTAGTGCTTCTTGGATTATTTCCTCTGAATACAAATTAAACAAAGTAGGAGACAGGACACAGTCCTGCCTGACGCCCCTCTGAATCTGTATTTCATTTGAAAAGACGTTGTTCTCTTTTACCACAGCGATCTGATTATAATAGATAGCGCTAATGATCTTGATGTCTCTCATATCTAAGTTTTTCTTTTCAAGTAATTTGATAAGACGGTTATGTCTTATGTCTTTGCACAAGTACATTCACAGCGAACAAGGCTTCCCTCGTTCCCAGTGCATTTCTAAATCCAAATTGTGTGTCACTTGTCCTGTATGTCACAAATATCACTTAATTTATCAAACTTATGAGTCATGACATTAGGAATAGGATACAAAATTTCATGTTAAATTTAAACATAAATGAATGTTTTGAGTGGAATAATTTAAAGTTATTTGAACATAAAAATTTTGTTTATTCTACACACACGTGTAATAAACCTTTATCTACTAATATACTTGTTATTAATATGTTAGTATTAGTAGTACTAGCAAAATGTTACATGTACATATTTGTTTACTGTTTTATTTAATAATATTAAAAATTAGGATACCAGTTTCCGAATCAAATTCAGATTCATATATTTTTTGTATTTTTTCTGTTGGATATTGGTCGAAAATGCAATTAGCAACGGATCCACCCGCTTTTGTAGTTTGTAAAAATCGATATATTTCCATAAATTTTATTAAATAGTGAAAAACTCACCTCCATCACTTCCTGACAACACTCTTCCGGATTTACCATCAGAGTTCCATTCTTCCTCTGAAATCAAATAAAGTGTATGTTAAAATTTTGTTAAATTGTGCAGTATGTATTATAAATATAATTTTAAGATAAATTGCGTTAGGCTTTCACGGCCATCGTCTAACTTATTAAACTGTTTATTCGGGCTGTTGGGCCGTTGTCTTCTGTTGAGATTTGTTCTCGACGTTTCGCCAACACTAGGGGTTGGCATCTTCTGGAGATGTTGATGCTTCGCTATAAGCCAGGAAATCGTATATCGTTATAATCGTTATATAAATACACTACATCCAAATATTCAATTTACGATGGAAACAGAAAAAGCTCAACAACTAGCGTTCCTGGATGTATTAGTAAATCGAAAGGAAGGTCACTTAGGACATAAAGTGTATCGAAAACCTACACACACAGACAGATACCTAAACAGGAACTCAAATCATCATCCTAGCCAAAAACAAGGTATCATCAAAACTTTGGCAGAGAGGGCGAAGAGAATTTGTGAACCACAACATCTCCAAAGTGAACTTCTTTATATTGAAAAAGCGCTCACCTCTAATGGGTACACCAGAAGAGAAATACACAAGGCGATGAACAACGTATCTAGAAGAAGGGACGAAGAAACAGAATGTAAAGGGAAAGCGTTCTTGCCCTATATATCGGGGGTAACGGACAGAATTGGGCGAATACTCAAGAAAGCCAACATAAAGACCATCTTCAGACCTACAAAGAAGATCAAGGATTGTTTAAGATCGGTAAAAGACAAACGCGACCCATTAGCAACGGCCGGAGTATACCGAATACCATGCACATGTGGAATGGTATATGTGGGAACCACAAAAAGACACACCAACACCAGGATAAATGAACATAAAAGCCATTGTCGTTTAGGACATATCGACAAATCTGCCGTTGCCGAACACGCTTTGGGAAGCGGAGAACATCGAATACTATTTGAAGAAACACAGATGCTGGACAAAACTTCACAGTACTACCCACGGTTATATCGGGAAGCGGTGGAAATATACAAGCACCCAAACAATTTCAATAGGATAGAAGAAGGACTAAAAATCAACAAAACATGGATACCAGTATTAAAATCCACAAACGCCCTTCCCGCCAAACACGGAGATAGAAAAGCTACTATAAACAACGACACGCCCCCTCAAGCCGAAACCAGTGGAGGGGAGGCGAGTGGGAATTATAAATATTGCCTCCGTAGTACAACGCGTCGTCAGTTTCTGCTTACAAGCGAAGCATCAACATCTCCAGAAGATGCCAACCCCTAGTGTTGGCGAAACGTCGAGAACAAATCTCAACAGAAGACAACGGCCCAACAGCCCGAATAAACAGTTTAATAATTTTAAGAGTTTCATAAAGCTTTTAATGAAATGGTAGGTAAAAACTCCAGAAACTTAAATATTTTTGGATAGTTAGATATTCAATTTTCTAATTTTTTTATAAAAATTTGAGAAAAAGGAACAAGACTCACGAGCAATCCTGGCTTTAAATGTGAATGTTCCGAAGAATGCTAAAAATCTTCAAGAGATCAAAAAAATATGTTGCAGACGACGGAAACTAGTAGAAAACTATTAGAGATACTTAATATTATAATGCCTAAACTAGGTTCTTTATAACAAATAAACCTATGTGTAAAATACAAGCTTCTACGTTTTATAATGGATAAAAAATACTAAAAAAAAGAAGTCCAAGAGGAAAAATGTTGGACAGGCATGCAGTGTATGGAGCTACATTTATATTATGTACTAGATATATACTGTCAATATCGTTAGTGTGTCTAATACTGAAAATATTGGTTTATAAAAAATTACAAATGTTAGCATAATAAATTTTTTGATACATTTACACTTTTATTACAAATTGATTTGAAACCTACTAAATGCGAAAAACAAAATGATTCAATGCATTTTTATTTACAATAAACAACATACCCGGGGCACTAATGGCAGGTAGCGAAGAGATCCAGAGAGTCGACAGATTCACTTACCTCGGAACTACCCTCAACGTACAATGGGACTACGCTCAAGAGATTAGATCCAGAATTGAAATGGCACGGTCTACATTTATTAAGTTGAGATCCTTGCTGTGCTGCAGTGATCTCAGTTTGGGAACCAAGATGCGAATAGTGAGGTGCTACGTTCTTCCAGTGTTACTGTATGGAGTTGAAGCCTGGACACTGACGCAAGCCACTGAAAAACGAATCGAAGCCTTCGAGATGTGGATATACAGAAGGATACTAAAAATATCTTATGTGGACCATGTCACCAACGTTGAGGTCCTACAGCGCATGACAAAAGAAAAAGAAGTGCTTAATTTAATTAAACAACGCAAGCTTGAGTACCTCGGCCACGTGATGCGGAACGAAGAAAAATATCGAATTCTTCAACTTGTTATGCAGGGTAAAGTATTTGGCAGAAGAGGACCGGGACGCCGTCGTATCTCGTGGTTGAAAAATCTCCGACAATGGTTTGGGATGACCTCAGCGGAGCTGTTTCGCAGAGCAGTCAACAAAACCATGATAGCCTTGATGATCGCCAACATCCGGACCGGATAAGGCACTGAAGAAGAAGAAACAACATACCTTAAACCACAAAACAAAAATATCTGAAAGAATAAGAGCGGTAACAATATCTAATCTTATGTATTTTTTATAAAGTAGAGCACGTTCGTTTGGAGGAGCATTGCAGGCAGACTACATGACATTGAGTGCATTTTGAGTAGATATATGGCACCAAAAACATGTTTTGCATTTGTCTAACACTAGATTAACATTATGTTGTTGTTGATGTTTTAGTGCACATTCTACATCTGAAAAATCAGAATGATTTGATCGGAAACTGTGGCCTGATACAAGGAAACGCATGCGAACTCTTTTTAAAGAAAAATGTGACTGCAACGCAGCTTTAAGAATTAATGTCAGTTTAATGTTGCGGCTTTGACCGCCACAAGAATCCGACCATAAGATTAATTAAGTTATATTGTCAGATACATTTTCTTTAATATGCTTTATTAAGCATAAACCAATTTCTTGGGCTCCGCGTCCTGCCTCGTTTTCCGTCCAGACGTAAAAATGACCCTTGTTGGTGGAACCAGAGTAAATGTCTAAATTATACAACCAAATCTTTTATAAAACAGAATCGCTGTTGCTAACGGTGGAAATGGTAGTGTTTTTTCTAAATCAAATGTTAGACACTCTATTGTTTCATTATCTTTAGCCAGATTAATATCATTCTTCATCTGGTTTCTACTCTGCCAATTTTTTATATGGCTGTCGTTACCTTCCTTGGGTTTTTCTTTTTCGTTGGCAGAAAAAACATTTCAATTTCTACTGTGGTAAATGTCGCATTTATTGCAGGTATCCTTTTTTAATATTTTAAATTAAATTTGGTTAAAAATATACGTCTTGTTTATATTCCCTGTACATCAAAGACAAAATCATTTCTGGAGGTATAAGTAATTTAGCTTCAGAACATTGGAATATGCGGTAATGACTTTTGTATTTTAGTATGTTGTTTATTTATTCAATAACTACTTGTTGTCTTCGTCCATCTATCTTGTTTTTTCCCTTGTGCTTGTCCCCTTTTATTTGTTAAACTGTTTAATCTTAGTTTCAAGAGTGCTTAATTAACATTTTTTGTCGAAATACAGATAAAAGTGTCACGGCAGTCTACGACTTCATCTAGTTCGTAAATCCTGGAAAATGTTTTTGGTCTTTGTCCTAGTCCGTAAGTCCTTTTTTTGTCTGATTTTTTTAACAGGGCACCTACATGTGTTGTTTGAGCGTCATAATTACCTAATTCCCAATATTTTTTAAAACATTCTTGTCTTTGCTTTAAACTTAATGCCGCAGTACATTTCTTTGAGCAGGAGCACTGAAATGTTTTATCTAATGTCTTTGCCGCTACTATTTTTCGCTTGAGATCATAATAAATCTTATTTTCATTCTTAGCATTCTTATTTTGTGTTCTTGTTAGATTAAGTGATTTTCGTTTTATTCCTCTTTTCGGCTTTTTTGGACTAAAATTCTCGATGTTATTATTGGTCACGATCGTTTCACTATCTTCTTGCCCTGACAACTAATCACTGTTTTCACCTTCAACCGGAACTAATTCAGGATCCTTATCAGCATCATATCCATCGTTAAAGATCATTATTTCTATGTCAGTTGTCTAAAAAAATCAATAGATATAACACATTATAGTACTGTTAAAACAATAAAGACAAATTGCTTAAGTACAATTAGGCCTTTTGTCATCTTCGATCCTTTTTGTATTACAGGTCGACGTAAAATTAAATGAACTTACTTCTTCTGGCACGTACAATATCACGCAACTATAACAAGCTTTTATTATGGAATAAAAATAATATGGTTTTAAATATAAAAATTATTATTTTTAATTTTGCATAAGAAAACCAACCCTTTTCTTAAAAAACTGTTTATTTACTAGCATCTAGAACAAAGATGCATCCAGCATCTTTTCACAATTTATAATTTTCAAAGTGCATTTTATGATATTGTCATTATATACTTTATCTCTATCCATTAGCTTATAGACTATTAAAGTTTCAGAATAAAAATAGTGCATAACCTATCAATAATTATTTTAAGCAATACTATTTACTTGATTCAAACTTGAATTTTCTTCATCTTTGGCAGACTCTTGTATCATTAAAAGGATCCTTACAGATCTGTTAATATTCATTTTTTTTTATGAAACAAAAATTTATTGAATACAATAGATGCTTTCATAACAAGATACGTTTTAACAGCGCTGAAACTAATTTTCCAACTACATAGGTACTACTAAATTTTTTAATCTTACCAGCTGTGACTGTTAAGTTGTTTTGTAGAAAGGAACCAAACCGCTTGGATCCCGTCTGCAGGCAACTTTCCGATTAAACTTATATGTTGGTTTGGTTCGCTCGTTAATAGATGACGATAGGAACTACCTGCTGGGTTAGATCTTTTTGAAATTAAGTAGGTATATGACCCGTACTACAATAAAAATGGTATAATGGAAAATCTCATTTTTGTGGATTGGTTCCTTTCTGCAAAAAGCCGTCCAGTTATGGGCGAAAAGAAATGTTTTAAATAAAATTTATATCAACTCAACGGTAAAAATTCGATATCTTTTGATCAAAGAGTTATATCGACAAAAATGAAAATGTGTTTTAAAGGTGAAGACAGTTTTTGCGTTTTTAAGCAAATAAAGTTAGTTTGTATAGAGCTGTTTCTGAAACTTTTTACGCTTCTCATGAAAACAATAAAATTTATCACATCCATTGACCGGTCGCTGTAAAATTTTCATTGTTAAAGGCTATAAATATGCATTTTAAATAAAAATACGTTCCGTATTGTAAGTTACCAAACCTTAAAATCTAAATTTCATGTTATTTGTTTTAACGGCCAGACCCTCACAATGGAAATTCTACAGCGACCGGTTAATCAAAGTGATAAATTTTATTGTTCTTATGAGAATCGTAAAAAATGGCAAAGATGGCGCAACATTTAATTATTTAACAACTTTATAGAAACTGACTTTATTTGCGGCAAAATGCAAAAATTGTATACAAAAGCTGCACTCTTTACCTTTTAAACCCATTTTTTTTTCTATACAATACTCTGATCAAAAGATATCGAATTTTGACCATCGAGTTGATACAAATTTGATTTAAAAAATTGATTTGGCCCGCATAACTGGCACTTAAAATCGCCCGTTGTTTCTGAGAGAACGGTTCATTCTACACAAAAAAGAAATTTTTGTTCTACGGCGGCGGTACAGATTCTTGGTAAATCGAAGTCCCCTTCCCCCCGCCATGCATGGGACGGGGAAGCCCGTAAGTTAGAAGGGCAAACTTTTTTGCACCTTTTTCCAGTCCCAAAGTCCCAAAACTGATATTCTCAGCAAAATTCAACTTCGTATGATTTTTAGAGGTCAAATTATTAACATCAAGAAAGGGGATTCATTGAGCCCCATGCTCTTCAATTTGATAATGGATGAAATCATCAAAAGCGTTAACAAAGAAAACGGATGCAGAATGGGTAACAAAAAAATCAAAATACTCTGTTACGCAGACGACACAATATTGATAGCCCAAGATGAAGATAGTCTGCAAAGACTGATCCACAGATTTAACATAACAGCAAAATAATTTGAACAATCTCATCTCAAAAAACTAAAACAATAGTAGTCAGCAAAAAACCAACCAGATGTAAAATAGAAATTGATGGCATTAGTAATGAACAAGTTATGGAATTAAAATACCTTGGAATTACACTGTCTAGGAGTGGTCTATGTCCAGGTCTATGGAGACCTGGACAAAAAAGTGAGGGATCAAGTACAAAAAATAAATAGACTGGCAGGATGCCTTAAAAACACTATATGACGAAACACATTACCACTGAGATAAAATCAAGAATTTATAAAGCCAGTGTAAGGCCAATAATGACATATGCCTCAGAAACAAGACCTGACACAGCCACAACGCAAAGGCTACTGGAAACGGCAGAGATGAGAGTACGGAGAAGAATTACAAAAAGCGCAAAGATGGAGTAACAACCTTCCATAGAGGTATTAATCCGCCAATTAACAAGCAGAATTGCTTATAAAAAGGAAGAAGAAGAAGAAGAAGAAGAAGAAGAAGAAGAAGAAGAAGAAGAAGAAGAAGAAGTAAAATCTCTAACGACTGGACTATACAAGTTAATCACATAATGTCCAGGACACAGTGCAGTCCCATAGACTAAATTGAAACAAATATATTGGTAGTTTAAAAATACGTCACAGTATAATTTTGACAATCAGGTAATAAGTAGGTATTTAATAACACAAGAAATAGATAACAAGTCATGTTTTAAGTGGTGTATCCGATCTGAAAATTGTAACATAAAAAACATTTGTTTATAATTTGTGATTTATTCCCAATAAGATATCCAATTATTGTAAAATATGACCTTCAATAATATTTTTTGTTTATTTTACTTTAATCAAATAAGTGATATATGCTTTAAATTTCTGAAGTAATACTAGTTCGAATACCAAACATTTTTAATATATAAAAAATAGTAAAAGGTATCACCTGAACATATACTTGACGGTAAGTCATCGTCGTCCAAGTTTTTTCGGCAACAACGACTGCATCGTGAGCACATTTTAACATGTAAGCGATTTTTAGGGAAAATAACTTGTCCACTTAACACGAACGCACTAGCACAACACTATTATATCCTCCAAATATTGTTTTTGACTAAAAAAATGAACAGCATACGTCAGGACCACATGATTTCATATAAATCGTTCCTCACGTTTAATTAACTAAATGTTTGTTACTTCTAGAGAGACACACACAATCGTTTATTTTTAACTTTTTTCATTATTTTCTTTTATTTACGGATATAGAAAGAGCAGTTGGGGTTTAATTCGATACGATTGTTACGGAGCGATGCACACCTGTGTTCTGTTAAGAATAAAGGTACAGTTTAGTAAATATATTATGTACAGCGAAGGCATTGTTGCACGTTTATCACTGAAAAACTATGTATTACATTGATAAAACGTAAGGTGTATGCGTCATTTTAATTATTTACCATTGAAAGTATTTATTTTTTATTTTTAGGAGTACACTATTTTTTTCAATAAAAATTAATTTTTAATATTTAATACAACCAATGGTGTAAGATAATTTGCATTTAGTTTCTATCAACGGAATAGAGTTTAAAGAAAAACAAAACAATAATATTAAAATAATAAATAGGTACAGTCCAATAAAATTATATAAATTGTTCGAATCTACAATTTAGAATACCTTTAATCTGATTACCTATTAACGCCATACGGCTCTTACTCCGTCTAAAGGCGCCTTCTCACGAATCAAGTTTAGTTGGCCAATTTTATTTGATCAACAAAACTTGAAAGCAACTTGAATTAATTATTGTTGACATATTTCAATTAAAATTGAATCGACGGGTAGTTCTAAAAACGGCGTTAAACGACGTTCTTCGTGAATGTGTACAAATAGTTGCAGTTTTTTAAGCACTGACAAGAATTGTTAATAATAGAAACAAAAGTCATAAAAAACAAAGTTTTTGGGTGATACAGTGAAGTCTAACAAGAAATAGATTGGGAGCATCAGAAACATGGCTCAAGGGGCTAACGTTAGAATATAAAGAAGAGTATAGAAACCATTTAAGAATGTCCGAAGAAAAATTCGACGAGCTGATGTCAAAACTGTAGGATGTCATAAAAAAGATGCAGTGATGCGACCAGCAATATCGCCAAAATTAAAGCTGTAAGTTACTTTAAGATATTTAGTTACAGCTTATTCATTTGCAGCGGCTGCTTCCGTATACCGAGTACCTAAAAATACCATTTCAAATAAGGCAGAAGTATGTACAGCAATATACGATGTGTTACAAGATTTTATTAAAGTATACATTTTTTGACCAAAGTAAGTGATAAAAGAGTCTATTTCAGGTCTATGAGACCTGCTACAGCTGTAGTAATTATATTAGATGTGTTCTGCGAATTCTCCCTGCATTGTTTGTAGTGTGAATGATTTCAAATAAAATAAGATGAATATTTTTCCTCGATTTGCTTGAAATTGCTGGATATTGATATTGATAGTAAAAAGGTGAAAACGCTGAAATAACAGAAACGCATGCGCACGGCAGCAGCTTTCAGAGTCAACAAATGTTGATTGCCCAGTTCACATATTTCAAGATAAGCTACAACTTAAAAACAATTTGTAGTGATTCATCACTTGAATGATAAAAGTTTGACTGGGTCAAACTTTTCTTGATCAACCAAGTTGATCAATTCTATTGAAAGACAGGTTCTCACTAGAGTTTTTATTCAACTTTTATTGATCAACTAAAATTGGTCAACTTAACTTGAATCGTGAGAACGCGCCTTAAGTGGAAATTCACTCATTCACGGCTCTTTCCATGTTTGAAGTCGTTTTTAAGCATTCTGTTAGGGACGTATTAATAATAAGGTAGTTTGATAATAAGGATTAGATAGTTGGTTTGGAAAAGTCCCAGTTTTTGGGCTAGTTTTTAATGAATAATCTTTCCTACTGAGCGATGCCGTTCTTTATAATCAGTTTCGACAAATGCTTGGTAGTCCCCGGTGAGATGGATGGTTTTTTGCGCTTGGAATTCATAACACCATTTGTCGCTTTGAACGTGAAAATCTTTGACAATATGTTTCAGGAAGTTGTTGATGGGAATTACCTGATTCTTAATGGCAAGTAGGAAACTCTGTCTTTCAGCAGATATATTTCCTAATGTCAACCAATAGTTCGCACGTCAATTAAAATGCTTTCACGAGGAGGGTGCAACCACATTTATTGGCAAAACTCAAACGAAATTCCATGCTATAGGGTTTTTATAGCAATTTTTTATTTATTGGTTAGCCATGAGACAGTGTTTACTCCAGAACAATATACAACAAATAAATAAATTTTACAAAAAACACAAGGTTTATTTAGTACACTGTATTCTAATGAATAGCTAAATACTTTTATTTATCTACAGTACTAGACATCTAAACGGTGCCTGCTCTGATGATCTTATCCAGCCACGATGAAAACTATTATGTTTTTGTTTGAATTACTAACCAGTAAGTAATTTACCTATAAACAATCAGGAATTTAAAATCGTCTACAATTTGATGCAGATGAAAAAAAAATGAAAATCTAGTTTAAGATCCAAAAGACCTGTGCGAAATACTTATCTAACGAAGGAATATAAATAATGGTGATAATGTAAAAAATCGATTAACCGAGAATCTATATACCGTAGAAAAATTATTTCAATAAAAAAATTTATCTAAGATAATTTTGGACAAAAATATTTTTTACCAGTTTTTGTGAAGAAAGAATCGTTCTCTCAGAAACAACGCTTGAAGAAATCAGCAATGAAGAAAAATACGATATCTTTTAATAACAGCGTCCTACTGACAAAAATCAAAATTTTTTTTAAAGGTGAAACATTCTGCTTTCGCATTTATTAATTTAATATTAATAAATAAAACATGCTAACAATAAAATACAGTTTAACTCCGATATATTACGAAATTGAGTTAAAACATTAACATTCTACTACAATGGGGAGTTTTTATTCGCAACTATAATTTTGTTCGCACACAGTGAACAAATAATATTCTAAAGTTTGACTAGTTGATATGCGAGCGTTTCAGAAAAAACTGTATCATCCATTTTTGGACATAGGCCTCTCCCAACTCCTTCCATCGATATCTATCCTGAACAGCATACTGCCAATTTGTTACGGCTAGTTTTTAAATGACATCTATCCATCTTATCTGTGGTCTTTCTCTTGGTGATTTGTAAGGCCTCCAGGTCTTTTTGTCTAGTAGTGTGGTCTGTGAAGCTCCATTTGAATTTGGCCATTTTTGTTGTAATATTCTCGACTTTTTGTTTTAATCTTACTCAGCCATTTCTTTGGCAATCGTATACCTAACATTTTCCTTTCATTGCTCTTTCTGTTGTTGCTAGTTTATCCATGTTTCCAATGGTTAGGATAGGTATGTCATGATAGAAAGGATTTGAGTTTAATGTATCTAACTGCATTTTGAAATCTTGCTCATGCCAGTCTTGTTCTTCTAGTAATTTCCTCACTTTGGTTCTCTTTATCAAGTTTCCAAATTTGGCCTACGTAGATATACTCTTCAACTTGATCTCATTGCCATTTATAGTTATACGTCTGGGTTCGTCTATGTTTGTCATTGTTTTTGTTTGTGTCAAATTCATTTTTAGGCCGACGTGACCTATTGGTAGCTGTCTTGACAGTTCCTCCATCATAGTTCGTAGTTCCTTGAATGTCATCATTATAATCACGATGTCTTTAGCTAATCTGGGGTGATTTAACTTGTTGCCATTAACGTTGATATTATATGTTGACGAATTTTTAGTTTTAAGGACGTCTTCTAGGGCTAGATTAAAGAGCTTTATGTCGCCTTGTCGAACTCCTCTCTTAATGGGGATGGGATTTTCATTTTCGTCTAATTGTACTATCATAGTTGCGTTTTTATATCTATTAAGTATAAGTTTCCTTTTAACGTTGCTATATCTCAAATCTATTCCACAATTAATAATAGCTTGTTCTACGGCCCACATCTCGATACTATCGAATGTCTTTTCATAGTTTACGAAGGCAAGAAATACAGGTAGTTGGTATTCATTTGCTTTTCTTGTTAATGTTAGCAAATGGTATGATGTATTCTTTGTTACTATTTTACGGGTTGGTAATTATCCCGTTTTGAGAGCCAAGCGATTGTTAACAGCCCTCATAAACAGTTTTTACACTTGACTGCTATTCGGACATCATAGCTATCATCATAGCTATTCGGACTTTTGAGACGGCTGCTCTGAAAAGTTCATTTATGATATTCTACGCCTGCCTATGCTTCTCCTTCCTTGGATCTTTCTCTGCATAATCAGTTGGAGCAAGGTGTGTTTCTCTACACGTGTAATATGTCCGAGATATTCCAATTTTCTTGTTTTAATTAAATTTAAAATTTCTGTTTCTTTATTCTTTCTTCTCAGAACCTCTTTGTTTGTGACGTGTTCTGTCCACGATATTTTCAGAATTCTTTTATACACCCACAGCTCGAATGATTCCAGTTTCATCATTGATGTCGCATTCAAGGTCCAAGCTTCCATTTTATAAAATAAAGTCGAAAAAACATAGCACCTCGCCAACCTAACTCTTAGTTCCAATTTTAAATCCCTTGTACATAGCACTCTTCTCATTTTGTTGAAATTTGCTCTAGCCTTTTCTATTCTGATTTTGATCTCCTGAATGTAATCATTTGTGGAGTTTCATTGTTCCCAGATATGCATATTTGTCCACGTTGGTTCCGTTTATTAGAAGATTCTCGTTATTTCTTTGATATTTTTTTTCGATATTCTCATAAATTTCGTCTTCTCGACATTCATTGTTAGACCATACTCTTTTCCATACTTACACTATGGAGACACTTCAGAGACACTAGTCTCTGAAGATCTTCAATATTTTCGGTTAAGATCACAGTGTTGTCTACATATCTAATGTTGTTAATGGGAACTACATTTACCTGTATTCCAGCTGTTTCACCCTCAAGAGCGTTTTTCAGGATCTCTTCGAAGTAGGCATTATAAAGAATTGGCGACAATACGCATCCCTGTCTCACTCCGCATCTAATTTCAATTTCTTCTGACAGCTGTTCGTTCACACGTACTTTTGCTCGCTGTTTATAGTATAAATTTGATATGATCCTGAGGTCGTTGTAGTCAATCTTCTTTGATTTCAGAACATTCATTAATTGTTTATGTCGTACTTTATCGAATGCTTTATTCTAGTCAATAAAACATACGTATATATCTTGATTGACGTCCAGGCATCTTTGTATCAGAATATTAAGTGAAAAAAGAGCTTCACGCGTTCCTAGGCCTTTGCGAAAACCAAATTGTGTATCATTAACGTCTATGTCCAGTTTATGATATATTCGGTTATGGATGACTTTTAGTAGTAACTTTTAGCACATGAGACATCCAGCTAATAGTGCGGTAATTGCTGCATTCTCTTGCGTTTTTCTTTTTGGGAAGACAAATAAAAATCAACGTTAACCACTCTTTGGGTAATACGCCTGAACTATAAATTTGATTCAAGAGAGTCACTAAAACATCAATGTGCTTCTCATCTAGAATTTTAGGATTTCTATAGAAAGCATGTCAGGTCCAGGACTTTTCCCACTCTTCATTGTTTATAATGCGTGCAATACTTCTTCTTTTGTAATATATGGAAATATTTTTTCTAACGTAAGTTCTATGTTCTCCAGATCTCCTCTTTCATCATCGAAAAATTCGGAGATATATTCTGCCCATCTTTGTACTTTCTCGTCCGTATGTATTATAGTAGTCTCGTGTCTATCCAGAATTGCACTACTGGGATTTTGTTTTATGAGTTTTGCCAGTTCTTTAACTTTCTTGTGTAGGTTAAACAGATCATATTTATTTTGAAGGTCTTTGATCTCTTTGCATTTTTCTTCAAAGTATTTTTCTTTTGCCGGCTTTATCATCTTCCTGATCTCGTGGTTTATCTCTCTATATTTATTGTTTTTTTTTTTTTAATTGTCTCCGTCATTCCATCATATTAAGTATCTCGTCATTCATCCATTATTTTTTTCTCCTTGCGGAAGTCTTAAGTATTTCTTTATAGGGTTCCAGTAGACAATGTTTTAGTCGATCTCAGTACTTGTCAATATCATTGGCATTTGTGTTCAATTTGCTGCAGTTCACATGCAGTTTATGTTGGAGGCATTCTTTTACTTTGGTTTTTTAAGTTTTTTTGTGTCTATTGTAGTGATTCTTTGATGTATTTTAATATTTTTAAGAGTGAGTGTAATCTTGGCGATAAGTGGATTGTGATCTGAGGCCACGTCTGATCCAGGATATGCTTTCACGGCTTTAACAGCATTACGGTATCTTTCATCCTACTTTCTTCGATGTATCTGCGGGCGAACCCCATGTATACAATCATCTGTTTGGTAACTTGAAAAATGAGTTTGTAATAATCAAGTTCTGCTCTTGACTTTTATTCCAATTGTGAAATTTTGGAGTGATTTTTTAATTATTTTTTCCGAATATAGATTGAACAATAAGGGGGAGAGTATGCAACTTTACCTTACGCCTCTTTTTACCTCTACTTCCTCCGAAAGTTCTTTGTCTACTCTGACTTTTGCTGTTTGTTTAAAGTAGAGATGAGTTATTATTCTTTTTTGTCAATGCGTTTATCTTTTAGTAACTATATAAGACGGTTGTGTCGGACTTTATCGAACGCCTTATTGTAATCAATAAAACAAACATAGAGTGGTTGATTTACATCCATACATCTTTGCATGAGGACGTTAAATCCAAATAATGCCTCTCGTGTACCCATGGCACTCCTAAATCCAAATTGGGTTTCAGTGATGTTTTGTTCCACTTTTCTGAAAATTCTTAAATGGATAATTTTTAAGAATATTTTTAGTCTGTGACTCATTAGACTGATTATACGGTGGTCATTACATTCCCTTGCATTAGGTTTTTTTGGTAATGTAATAAATGTTCATTTGAGCCAATCTCTCGGAATAATACCCGTATTATATATAGTATTATATAAGTCTACTAATACATTGATATGATCTTCTGATAATAATTTAACTATTTCAGTTGGAATTGTGTCAGACCCCGCAATTTTATTAGAGTTTGTCAGATTTATTGCAAGTATTATTTCATCCTTAGTTATATTTGGACCTATATCATGTTCCTCGCAATCGTTCATGCTATCTTGTTGTGTCCTGCCATCCTCAAACAATTCTTGGACGTATTCTCTCCATCTGTTTAGTTTGCCTTTGATATCAGATATTATTTTACCATTCGTATCAACCAGGATGTTACCATTGTTGGACCGTCTTATACCTGCTAATTCTTTAATTTTTTTGTGCAATTCAAAACTGTCATGAGTTCTCTGGAGTTCTTCTATCTCTAAACATTTGTTGTTATACCACTTTTTAGCTCTTTAGCTGCCCGTATTTTTATCCTAATCTTCTTGTGTGTGGCTTCGTATTCGTTTGCAGTATATCAATTCAATATAAGTTCAATCACCTAGAGTAGCATAATACTATTAAAACTTCGATTTTATTTCCAGTTATCTACGTTGATGATTTTCTAATAACTATGCCAGAGGCATCGCGCCCTTCTGGTTTGCGTGACTCGAAGCCATATTTCCCCATCGCTTAAGTTAAAGGACGATGTTTTTGGTAAATTTTTATTGAAAATGTAATCAGCTTGATCAGTTTTCCGTTAGAAGTTCCCTGTTGCTCATTCAAAGAAATTAAATTAAATAAAATGAAATAATGTTGTTCTTTTCTCTTCTGTTCATTTTGATTGACGATACATATAAAATGATAATAAACGAGAAAAATATGTATAAGAATTTAATTATTTAGATTGAGTTGTTAACATTCTAATACAGTGTCAAAATAACTGTCAAAGTTAAATTACGCATTTAAAAGTTCTCCGTGAATTTTTGTGATTTAAGAAGTCCTCAGTACAGTTGTGGCCTTTGTACGTTTTGTCGTTCGAAGCACATTAACGTAGAAGACTAAGAAAAATATAAAAGTTCAGTGTAATTGAATTTATTTTACCCCCGTTGGGGGTTACTGTTTGGATACGATAAGTGTTCATAAGTGTAAGATAGATTCAAAGTGTTAAAGTGTTCAGTTATTAAAAACTTGATATGGATTATGCGGGGAGACCACCAGACAAACCTTCAGATATTAGCCGGATGGAGGAAGATGTTAATATAGAAAAAATAAAATCCAATATAAACAACACCTGGGACGGTAACTCAAAAAACAACGGAGAAACTGTAAGTAAGTAGTAAAACTTCTAATAATTCTACAGAAAATGTAAGAGAACAATTTCTATATCAGAGCAGTGATACAGGTCCTTTTCATGTATATATAGAAAATAATACTCCTGATTTTAAAGGTAAGATAAATGCCATCAAAATCGGTGATATTATACTATCAAATTTTCCAAATTTAGATAACAAAATGACTAGTATTGATTCAATCGGCAAGAATAGAATCAGAATTAAATTAAAAGACTATCAATCGGCCAATTTTTTAATCAATCAAAAAACTTGCTTATTATTTACAAACAACAATTTTGATGTTTACGTTCCAAAGTTTATACTACATAGACAGGGTATAATTAGAGATATAGATACTGAATTTTCTGAGGAATACATCAAAAATAAAATTAAACAATACGATATGCACTGTAAGTTTGAAGTAGCTTCAGTTAGAAGAATAAATAGAAAGGTAGAAAAACATATCGAAGATAAAACAGTAATAGACAAGGTTCCAACCAAATCATGTATTGTAAATTTTAAAGCTCAAACTCTTCCAAAATATATCATAATTAATAAAGTAATTAAAGAAGTCGAACCCTATGTTCAAAAAGTTTTATTATGTTTCTCTTGCCTTCGTTTTGGACATCTTGGATCTCAATGCAAAGCACGTCCCAGGTGCAATAAATGTCATGATTTTCATAACACAAAAGATTGTACAGTAAATATATATACTCCTAGTTGTTTCAGCTGCCAAGGTAATCATTTTACGACACACCTAAGTGCATGCCCTGAGTTCTCTAGGCAAAAACAAATCAAGAATACAATGTCATCATTAAATTTAAATTTCTTTGATGCCTGTAAACAAATACCGAAAAAATCATATGCCAATATCGCCGCCAGACATAATAGTTCTTCCTTGACAACCAACTCTAATACCAATGATCAGTCCTATCAAGTAACTTCAAATCAAACTGGTTCGTTCGCAAAAAAGTTCTCTTCACAAATGTTTTATACCAGCAGTAGTCCAGAAAACTCAAATTTAAAACGACAACGACCAAGTACTCCCGATCCTTTGGAATCAGCTAGAAAAGAAATAATTTCCCCAATAAATATCCCTAGACAAAAAGGTGGTATTTATAATACCTCTAAATATACAGAGAATAGAAATACAACAAATTTGCAGACACAAGGAGTATCATTAGATTTAAATAATGTAATTTTAGAATTGGTTCTTAATATAATTAGTTCATTAAAACTCACTGAAAATTTAGATGCATCAAAAACAGAGATTATACAACAAATTAATAAATACTTAAGTACGGCATCGATCTTGTAACAAGACTTACATGGACAAACGTCATCTTCTCAGACATAACTAGTCCTATAAATTTTTTACAATGGAACTGCCGCTCAGCAGTTTCTAATAAACCAAATTTAGAAGCCTTACTTATTCAAAAAAATGTGTATGTGGCCATGTTATCAGAAACATGGTTTAAACCAGAAAAATTCTATAACTTCGCTGGTTATAATTGCTTTAGATCTGATCGCCCAGATGGATATGGAGGTACAGCAATTTTAATTAAAGATAAAATAATTACAGAAGAAATAAATTTATTAGATAACTATAATTTTACTTACACATGCATGGCTGTTAAACTTTCTTGTATCAATAAACCTATACATATAATATCCATATACAAAGAACCACGTATTAGAGTAACAGTTGAAGAATGGATCCATTTTTTTCAACACATTCCTCCTCCATTCATCATTGGAGGGGACTTTAACGCTCACAATATGGCATGGGGATGCGAAACTAATGATACTCACGGTAAAGTTTTATTAGAGGCGATAGAACAATGTAATCTAATATACTTAAATGATGGTTCTCCAACTCTTGCACTGAGTTCCAGTCAATCAGCAATCGACATAACAATTTGCACCCAGGACATTATATCTAAATTAACTTGGTCTGTTATTCAAGATCCACATGGTTCTGACCATCTACCCTTGACCATCTCCTTAGAAAATTCCAACCAAGCAACACCACCTGGTAACAATACACAAAAAAGATGGAATCTAAATAAAGCAAATTGGAATATGTATTCATCCAACTTTTCTTCAGAAATACTTCCTCAAACTTATGAAGAATTAGTCAATGAAATAAATAGATGCGCATCCATTGCTATTCCAAAAGTATCAAAAAACAAAATATACCCTACAAAAAAGATTCCAAAACCATGGTGGGATAATAACTGCGAAACAGCTGCAAATAACCGTAAAACAGCCTATAGACGTTATAAAACAAATCCCAATATTCATAATTTAATTGAATACAAAAAATTGGATGCATTAGCAAAGAAAATTTTTAAAAATAGAAAAAAACAAAGTTGGATAAACTACTGCGAAATCCTTAACTCTCACAGTCCAATCAGCGACGTCTGGAAGAAAGTACATCGCTACAAAAACCGAAAACAGTCCAATAAACTCCCGATAAACTGCGAAGCTGCATGGATAGAAGATTTCCACTTGAAAATTTCACCTCCTTGGGTACCAAATCAAATAAACGAAGTTACAGTCACCGTTTCCAGAGAATATTCAAATCTAGAAAAACCATTTGAATTGTGGGAATTAAATTATGGACTCGAACAAAATAATAATTCGTCTCCAGGGATGGACTGTATATCATACTCTATGTTATATTTTTTACCCACAGAATACAAATCATTATTATTACAATTTTTTAACAATATATGGCAAAATCAGAATTTAATTCCCAAAACATGGAAGGACTATATTGTATTACCTATAAAGAAGCCAGGAAAGCCAGATAACAACGTTGAGTCTTACAGACCTATATCTTTAAGTTCTTGTATACTAAAAACTCTAGAAAGATTAATCAAAAATCGGCTTAATTACTGGCTTGAATCCGAAGATATCCTTCCCAAATCTCAATATGGCTTCCGGAAATCCAGGTCTACACAGGATGCTCTCACTTCACTAGTTTCCTCTGTTCAGGTCAATTTCACAAATCAAGAATCAACAGCTGCAGCATTTATAGATGTAACCTCTGCATTTGATAACATAAATTTATATATTCTACATAAGAAATTGCTATATCTTGGAATGTCGGTTAAAATTTCAGATTTCATTATATCCTTGTACAAGAATAGATGGACTAACTTAAAAATAAATGAGACACTTTTAACGCCAAGGCTAACGAATATAGGTATACCACAGGGTAGTATTTTAAGTCCACTTCTTTTTTCATTGTATAATATAGATATAGAACAGATAGTACCTCCACACTCTAATATATTGCAGTTTGCAGATGATGTTGTGTTGTATACCTCTCATACTACCCTTGACATTTGTAGACGTCAACTCAAATCTACACTAGATTGTGTAAAAAGTTATTACCATTCTCTAGGCTTATCAATATCAACTACAAAGACTGAAATTTTTTTTTTTCCAAAAAACGCCAAACTCCCCAAGGTAACTTCAAATTAGGAAAAATAGAATTTCCAATCAAAAATTGTGTAAAATATCTAGGCACATATTTGGATCGTAAACTGTTATGGAAGGATCAAATTCATTCTATTATAAAAAAATCGGAAAACTCCATGAATATCCTTAGAGCATTTTGTAAAACCAATTGGGGAGCTGACCCGAATATTGCATTGCTATTTTATCGCTCAATGATTCGACCAATTTTCGATTATAGTTGTCATTTATATGGGTCTGCGCCAACAAAACATCTTAATAAAATTGAAACCCAGAAGAATAAATGTTTGAGGCTATGTCTTGGTTACTTAAAATCTACTCCTATTAGTATTATTGAAATTGAAGCTAAAGAGCCACCCCTTACACTACGCAGACAGTTTTGTACAGATAAGTTTGTAGCTAGAGCTATATCAAAAAACTCCAGCTATTTAAAAAATATTCGTTACTTAAATATATTAGACTTAAACCATAAATATTGGCGTAACAAAAAAACTCCCATATACGTTGAAAGTTATAGGAAACTAACAATATTTGAAGAACAATTGTAACAAAATAAAATACCACCAATTTATACACAACCTCCTAAGACTCTCTTCTCTAGGATAATAGAAACATATTATATGGATTCAAATCTTCCAGGAAGTATGATCAATAAAATAATTAAAGATAAGTGGCCTGCATTTCAATATATTTTTACTGACGGCTCTAAAATTCAAAATAAAACGGGTTGTGCAATATATCACTGGAATTCTGATTACAAAGAATCATGTCGATTGCCCAATGAAGCTTCAATATATACTGCCGAACTATCAGCTTTATTTCTTGCGTTAAAATATATAGCCTCTAATGGTATGAATAATTATATCATTCTGACTGATTGTAGAAGCATTATGGACAAACTCACTTCTATCAAAACCACAAAAAACCTAAACCATATTGAGATAGAAATAAAGAAGTTACATTATGATATTATTTCCGCAGGTAGCTCGATTATTATTTGTTGGGTAAAAGGACACTCTGGAATATTAGGAAATGAAGAAGTCGACAAATTAGCTAAATCTGCAGCTTTAACCAAACATAATATAAACAACATACTTCTTCCAGTAGCAGACATAGATAATATCAGTAGAAACAACTGCAAACAAAGATGGCAACGTTTATACAACCAAAGTACAACTGGAATAAACTTTAGAGCTTGCCAACCACTAATACCCAATGAGAGATGGTTCAAATATGAGACAAATAAGTTATTTATAAAAACAATAAACAGAATAAGATCAAACCACGCACTCACTCCTGCATACAAACACAGCATAGGTATTACTGATAACCCCTATTGCTCCTGTGGTAAAGTGGGAGATCTGCAGCACTTTATATTGGAGTGTGGACAGTACAAACAAAGTATCAAAATGATGTATGAAAAACTAATTGAGCTAAATTGTTCATTGCCTGTCAATTTAAATACAATTATTTTTTCAAATAATAAGCAGATATTAAAATGTATCTACGAATACATAACATCCTGTAAATTTAAATTATAACTAGTTTTAGGTATTCAAATCAAAACTTGTAAATATGTCAAAAATTGAATGTGTATACCAACATATTACTTCCTGTAAATTTATATTATAAATAGGCTTAGGTAATAAAATCAAAAATTGTAATTACCACAAATAGTCTGGCTAATTGGCTATGCCAAAGCCATTATACAATAAAAAAAAAAACATTCTAATACCGTGCACTTTTATTGAAACTTTATTGTATTTTCTATAAGGTTGTGAAAAGTTCAAGATATTTTTGCTGTAATTAAAAGCTATAGCAGTCATTATAATAGAAAAAAAGTAAAAAGCATATTTAGTGTCGTTACGTACAAAAACAGAAGAATATAGATAGTAGTACGTAACGATAAGGAACTCAGTCGACAAACTAATAATAAGTAACAATCAAGAAATATTTTATAAAAAAAAAACAAACAACATCCTTAACGACAAAAAACAGCTATAACCGAAATAATAAAAGAGCCAAAATGGAACAAGAATTATATAGAACTTGTCCAAAACAATCAATACTAATGTCGGTAGTCTGGTGGCTATTTTACTTATATCTATTGCTATTGTAACTAGAACCTCACTATCCAGTCTTTTAACATACTTCTGAGTATTTCAGTTTGTCCACTTGTTTAAAATCTTCATTTTTAATATGGATCCTTGTTGTCACTTTACTTCTTTTACTGATAACCATGGTTTTTGTTTTCTTTATACTTTTTGTTAAACTAAACTGTTCCGCAGTATCGCAAATTGTGTTTAGTAGCGTATGCTTGTTTTCCCATTTTCAGCAATAATGACAGTATCCTTAGCATAACGAATGGTATTTATACTTTTACCATTCATCTTGATACCGACTGTACAGTTTTCAAGTGCTTGTATAAATAACCCTTCGGAGTATATTTTAAATAGTAATAGTGAAACTACACAGCCTTGTTTCCTCCTCTACTTACGAGTTGCGCATTCGTGCTATTTTAATGTAATCTTACCACAGCCTGTTGGTTTTAATAGAGCTAGGTCTATAGGTTTATTAGCTAGGTAATAGCTAATAAAATAGGTCTATAAAAGCGACTAAAGATCTTTTTTGTGGTCTCGACATTTTTGAGCAAGAGTTATAAAACTATATAGGTATTCTATAAGTATCTCGCCAGATTTATAGAGGTTGTTACAGAGCATAGTTATTGCGCTTAAATTGTCTTCATCCATAAGTTTATTCAGCTCGATGTGAACTTTACCTAGCCTTGAGGCTTTGTAAGATTTCGAGTTGTTTATAGCATATTAGACTTCATATTTTAATATTATTGCAGATTCCCTGCTATCTATTTGTGCTTGTTATTTTGTTCCAAAGCCATTACGAATGCCAAATTATCTATTCGTCATATTTGCTTGCTCATATTCGCATGTTTTCTAAAATTGTGACATTAAATTTTGTAAATCGACTGATACAAAGCTCGATAGAAGCCAGTCTATAGGTTTCTCGCCAGATTTATATACGTTATTAAAGAGTATTGTTATTGCGCTTAAATTGTCGTCATGTATAAGTTTATTCAGCTTGATGTGAATTTTACCTAGGGCTGAGGCTTTGTCAGATTTCGTGTTGTTTATAGCACATTGGACTTCAGATTTTAATATTATTGGAGATTCCTTGCTATATATTTGTGTTGGTTTCATCCTTGTGTCCATGAAAAGATCCTCAATATATTTAGTCCATACTAGATTTATTTCATCTGAGTTGTTAATAGGTTTATTGTTTTTGTCAATTATTCGCTTAGGTATTTTTGTTCGCCATTTTTCTCCATTTCGATGCATGTTTTTATCATTGACGTTTTCTTAGCCTCTTTTATTTTGTTCCGTTTAAATTTATGTTTTTTTTTATTTCTATATTTATCTGGATTGTTTTTTCTATATTTCTTTCTTTTTTTATGATTTTCACTATTTTATAAGGCATCCAAAGTTTGCGGCAATCTTCTTTCTTTAATAGAGTTTTATTATATGACTTTATATAACAGAATATTTTCTAAGTTAAAGCCTCAGTACGTATTTTGTTTTTCCTGGGCAACTTAATATTCACCTTAGATTGGTTTATTTTTTTTTATCCTTGGTTTCATTTTTATGACAGTGAAATTACGGCGTGATGGAACATCCGCTTCAGTCTAAGTCTAACCACTTATAATGAATTTTTTTACCCTTAACTGTGCTGGTGAAATAATGTGGCACATAGTGGCTGGTGGGGTCCTCGAAGATCCCAAACTTTTTTAGCAGTAAAAATATAGTTCTTCAAAAATTTAAATTTTATTCATAAGTATGAGTAAGAACAGTACTTTCCTTCATATAATATACTAATCATTAACAATTTTTACATATATTGGCAGTGTGATCTGGACACTTCTTGCAATTCTAACGTTCCTTATTAATAAAGGTCACGGGTATTTTATGGTCCAATTGTTTTCTAATGATGCCTTGGAGTTCACGTGGTAACCTGTCCAGTTTCCTTTGACCCATATGATCCATCAACACAATGATTTTTCTGGCTTACAGAATATTATTTTTCATCGAAAAAGTAAAAAAAACAATTTTTTTCATATACACTTACGTGCTGGTGGGTACTTTGGAGATTATTTTCCGTATATCATTTAAAATATCAGAGGTACGACTTTTACTGCTAAGCTGACTTGTAAATACTAATACCTACGTAGATTAAATAAACGTATTTGTCAAATGGCAGAAAATTTCGACGACTGCACAACTTTACACTTTAGGTGGGGTTCGCTTGTAACGCCTACCCCCCTTCACCCCCCCAGCGTTGTTAAGAGTTAAATCTTAAGGGTTAAGGTTGATTAATATAAAGTCGATCTGATTTCTAACAAATTTTTGTTTATTATTTTGTGGTGACCTCCAAGTATACAGCCTGTGGGATGGTAATCGAAATAACGTGTTCATTATTACCAAATAATATTCATTTTTTCTTTCTAAACCATATTCACCTATTGTCATATTGTCCATTTTACCTTTCCCTTGCTTTGTATTTAAATCGCTCAATCATTCAAATATATTTATATATTCAGAAAGCATATTTATATACAGATATTTATTTAGTTGTCGTTAAGAATATATCAGTAATCAATCGAATCGTACGAATATTTCAATTAGAATTTCGTTCCATGGGCGCACGATATTTTAACACTCTTTCTTATGAGAAAAGTTTTTGCATTTATATAGATGCCTTTAAATCTATAAACGGCATAAGAGCAGCATTTGTCACCCCACATTTCTTTTATTAATTTAAAATATTGTCAATCACTTCTATATATACAGCAGAATTATATGCAATATTACAAGCCCTCATTCATATTAAAAGTACGAATCATTCTTCTTCCATTATTATCACAGAATATTTACACATATTTAAACAACACTTAATTGACTTCGTTAACAACAATCGGTCAACTATACACTAAGAACCCCAGAGTCTTATTCTGAGCGCCGAGAAACCGTGGCGCCTAGTAAACCTAAAAAAAGCTCACCAAGTCAAAATTTCTAGACTTCGATTAGGTCATAATATTATTACTCATAGGTACCTAATGACTAAGAAAGACATTCCAGTGTGTGAATACCGTCAAGTCAACATTACAAACACCATCTAACATAATGTGGAAAATATACAGTGAGCAGCCAAAATAACAATATTTCCAGTGAGTTTAAAACAGTATTAGGTGAACATATCATGACAATACATGATAATCTGGTACCAAACAAAAATCCATAAGTCGACTGCAACGAAATAGGATTAGTTCATAAATATTAATCAGTTCATAAGTATAAATACTGGTCATGAAATTCAAATTTCCAGGGACAACCAAACAAAGCCAAACCAAAAAGAAGAATCACTTTAGCATGAGACACGTATAGAGCACTATTAGACATCTTTAAGAGCAACGTGCCAAATTATTTGAAAAAGAAGACGTTTGAACAATGTGTACTTCCAATCATCACTTACTGCGCAGAAACACATCTTAACCACGCTATAGCAACCAAACTCAGAGTAGACCAAAGAAAAATGCAACGCGCGCTGCTTGGACTGACTCTTAGAGACAGGTTTAGAAACGTAGGAATAACAAGGACAGACGTCACAGATGTCATAGAGCGTATATCATGGCTGAAGGGGACCTGGACGGGTCATATTGCCAGTATGAACGAGAGGCGGTGTGGAGACCATGACCAGACAGAAGAAGCAGCGGTAAACCACCCACATGATGGACAGACGCAGAAGACGTCAAAAGAATCGCTGGGAATTGGCTGCAGGAAACTCAATACCGATAAAACTAAAAGAAATCAGGGGAGGTCTATATTTACCTTTGGGCGCAGAAGACTGGATGATAATGATTGATGATAATAACCGACTATTGTTTTGTAAATAAAAAAATTCCTCGTTAAATTTGTTTCAAATTGCTTGCAATAATTATCAAACATGCTTAAATCACAAAAAACCGTCACGACAGAAAAAAGGCTCTGAGAAAAACCATAACAGATAATACAAAACTGATACAAATACAAATGCAGAGAGAGATACAAAAGTTAAAAAAGAAGATTATGAAACTGTATCCACGAATAATAAAGTAAATATTTAGAAACTGTAGATAAAAAGTATGGATAACCAATAAAAAAGCTTGATTCTGTAAATTTTATAAAAATAACATTTTTTGTAAAATATAATTTAAGAGAAAGTGCTTGAAGCTAAAGGACCCAACAATTGAGGCACTGCATGAGGAAGATAAAAACTTTTGAAAATATGTTTTTTTCTTTGTTTTAAACTGGAGTTTTTCAAAATTTTGTATTTTCTCGTTTCAGCTGATTTCGTCATTACAAAGTTTAAACGACGTTGTCGAGTTAACAAGAGAATGTCGGTAATGAACTGCTAGAAGCTACACGTCCTAACTTGCTACGAACTGAAGTATTGTTGAATAATTCTAAGCACGTAATAAAAGATACTTTTTCTTTAACTTACTGAAAACGTAATTGTGATCTTCCTACAGAGTTAGTTGAAAAACATTTATACAATATTCGTAAAGGAAATAATACTGATGAGGAAAAATAGATATAATATTCTCCTCTTTATATTGTTTAGGATATATTTCAAATTACATTGAAATATTTAAAGAAACGTTTATTAAAATGTCCATAAAAAAATAAAATTAATACGAAACAATAGATATACTTATCTTTTATTTGCATTATTAAATTTAGTGTCTTTTGGAAAGTATGAGTATGTTTAAAATATACCTGAAATAGATTAGTAAGTCCAAGCTCCAGCTGTTATAAAATTTGATTTAAAGAAACTATTCTTTATTTCATTGTTCAATTCTATTTCTTTCGAGAATCTTAGAACAACCTCTTTATGTATAACTCGCTCTAAGTGAGATATTTTCAGCATTCTTCTGTGAAGCCACATCTCAATAACTTTCACCTTTTTTTCATTGTTTCGGTCAGTGTGGCTGCTTTTTTAACATATAATAAGATACTAATTATGTAGCATATCAGCATGCGCATTTTTGAGGTATCACTTAAAGTTCTCTTTGTTCTTAATCATTATTATGTTTTAGCATTATTAAGTTAAACAATATTATTTGGTCTCTTGGTAAATATGAGGAACTTTATTTTGTCCAGGTTTATGTTTAAGCCATAGTTAAGACGAACTGTATATACTTTTTGGACTTTTCTTTGAATAACATTAATATTCTCTCCTAATAAAATAGTATCATCTGCATATCCTAGCGTGCTAAACGGGATTCCGTTTACTATAATTTCCACAGTCTCACAGAGAATAAATAAAACCTTGCCTTACTCCTCGTTTAATTTTTATGTTTTAGGATTTTGTGTTTTTTGTCTAGTTTTATGAATAATTCAAGTGTAGCACTAGAATTGGATATATTAACAGCAGAAATACTTAAAGCCACAGAAGAAACCGAAATAAAATTGCTTTACTTGCTCTGTATCAAAATATGGCCTTCCAAGCAATGGTCTGACGACTGAACAAAATCTACAATAACGACAATAAATAAAAAGGCAGCTATTATAAATTTGGCAATTATAGAAGGGCAACATATTGGTCCTTATGGATTAGGAGAGAGAAATCAACGAGGAGAAACAATAAGTACCTATGCAGCTGAACATGACTTAATCGTGCTAAACATATTTTACAAGCTACCACATAGATGCCTGTATACGTGGAAAACACCTAGAGATAACTAAGCAGACGTTATTATAAGAAATCAAATAGACTATGTACTTGTTAACAAAAGATATCGAAATAGTTTCAACAGGGTTTAAACCTACCCAGTCGCTGATAACCTATCTGACCATAATCCTTTAGTGGGCGTGTATAGAACCAAGTTAATAAAAATACGCTGAAAAACTGTAAAAAAACATGACATGAGAAAACTGAAATGTAGAGAGGTAAAAAAATAGTCACCAAAATGATAAATAGAAAATTTTAAAAAAAATCGATAATACAATGGAAAATACAGAGGAGAAGATAGAATCCCTTTATAAAACGATAGACGACATTAAATACAATTTTATGAAGAACGAAGAAAGTAAGAATAAGACATGGATGGCGACAACAGAGATTCTGCAGCTGATGGGAGAAAGAAGGAAAAACAAGAACAATAACTCTATGCATAAAACATTACAACGAGATATACAGAGAAAGATCAGAGAAGCCAAACAGAAAGAACTGGAAAAAAAATGCTAAGAAATCGAAAGTCTACAAGTAAATATGACAACTTCAACGTGCACAAAAAGGTAAGAGAAATTACAGGCAAATGTAAAAACAGAAGAGTAAATAAACTTGTTAATGACGACGAAGAGGTAATCGTGGATAAAGAGAGTATTGATAATATACGGATTAGATACAGAAACAGGACCACCTATACTATCATAGTAGCAGTAATAAGAGCAGCCATATCATTACTAAAAGAAAGGAGAGCTCCAGGACTAGACGGAGTATAGTCTGAATTTCTTAAACTTCTTGATGATGAATCTTTAAGAATACTATGTAAAATTTTCAATAATATCTATGAGACAGGCAATATTCTAAAAGATTGGCTTGTTTTAGAATTTATTACGTTACCAAAGAAACAGGGAGCAAAAAAGAGCAGATACATGGCAGCAAATTGCTGCAGAGCGCCTGATGATGTCATTATTTAGGGCGCGCCTGGCCGAAGGTTAAACAATTTTTTATAATCTACAAAAGTTATTTTAACCATTTTTCTATAAAATGTAAAATAAACGTTTTATAGGCAAAAAATATGTTTTTACATTATATGATTGTTTAATATCAAACAAGGCAAAATTAGTTTTACGTCTTTATCGAATTGTCATCAGATACTCCTTATATCATTTAGAACCTTTAGACGTCCATAAAACCAGAAAAGATTTTTTCAGCATTTTTTCTTCCTTGACTGGGGTATTACTAGATAAAATAAGAAGGTTATTCCGTCAAAGAAATTTAACAATAAGCATTTTAAATTATTAAAAACGTAATAATTTTCTAAATTAAAGTGACGAAAAATGTCTAACTATATAAAAAAATGTTAAAATAAAAATTCATTAAAATGGTTTTTGCTACCCATTTATACGTCATATATATTTGTTTTGTGCATTTTAAGAATGAATGAGACAGAGTATAAATTTGAGAGTAACACAATTTGAGTACCTTGGAGTAATAGTTACATACAGAGGAGGCAAAGAGAAAGAAATAAATAAGCGGTTGTTGATAGCAGTAACATCATTAAACGAACTATTGAAGACAAAACGCGTGTCCAGGTCAGCCAAGATTTGAACTTATGAAACAATGGTGAGACCAACAGTATTGTATGCATGTAAAACTTGGATAATAAAAAGAAGAAGAGATTTGGAAGAGGAAAATCCTAAAAAAGTTTTTGGTAGGATAAAAAGGGCTAAGAGAAAAACCGCAGAAGAACAAACCAGGAGCTAATGGAGATTTTTAAGAAAGCCAAAATAACGCAGAAAATCAGAGCACAGAGAATTAGATGGTTGGGACATGTTTTACGAATGCCAAAAGAAAAAAACACATTCTAAGAGTTCTACACGGGAAGAAAAGATGAGAAAGACCACAAAGGAAGTGGTTTGAAGCCGTTCGGTCTGACATAAAAGAAATGGGAACAAGTGACTGGAAAGTACAAGTGAAGGACCGTAAAAGGTGGAGAAAACTAGTCAAGATTATCGAATCCATGGGCCTCTACGGCCTGTAGTGCTGTTTTATATATATATATATATATATATATATATATATATATATATATATATATAAACTAAAGTTTTATTTTGAGGTTACAGTAATTATTAGGGCAGGATAAGTAAAACTATTCGTTCTTTTATCTCAAGCTTTCGCAAAATTTATTTGCTTTTTCAGGATATGCTACAATATGGTTACAATAATTTTATCAGTAAACACAATGAAATTAGAGTTAAAAACATTCTATAAAACTAGCACAAAAACTTACAACATGAAGTTAATCCATTAAATTTTGAAATTCACAAAATCTTAAACTTAAGTATATATAATATAATTACAATATTTTAATTTTTTTTAATTTTGTAATTACATTATATATACTTAAGTTTAATCTTTTGTGAATTTCAAAATTTAATGGATTAACCTCATGTAAGGTTTTGTGCTAGGTTTATACAATGTTTTCAATTCTAATTTCATTGTGTTTACTGATAAAATAATTGCAACTATATTTTAGCATATCCTGAAGAAGCAAATAAATTTTGCGAAAGCTTGAGATAAAAGAACAAAGAGTTTTACTTGTCCTGCCCTAATGACTGCAACCTCAAAATACAACTTTAGTTTACATAAAGTGTCAGTCAATAATATAGACCACGATCATGTAAATTTTCAATGCTCTGTATAAGACAAAATTTGTAAAAATAATCATAGCTAGTTTTAAGAAAGTGTTTTTGCCGAAATAGGAATGTTTGGTAAGGCGTCACAATAATAAAAGATTATTCGGATAGCCATTTATAGGGGTAAAATCCAGTAACCCATATATAATTCAAAGAGCGATTATTGTAAAAAGTAGACAGCTTTTAAAATATTCGTTTGTATTAGTTTCTTAAAAATAGATAACACAAGTTTTGAAAAGTGTAGAATTAAGTTGTGGTTATAAAGGTATGAGAAATTTTATTTATTCTTGGAACTCCAGAAAGAACAAACAAATACGAAAGTTTGAGAATTTCTTTAGAATTACAAGAGAGGTTAAATTTGGTAAATTATATGGTATTGTTGAAAGTTTTTTTTTTGATTGGATGTAAAATAATAATGGAAGGGGAGAACGAGCCGATGTCTAGAATGAATGAGTAGATTTTGGCAGTTGTGTTTGTTCGATAAAAAGGAGAAGTCCAGTTTTGAAGACCGTGTATTGAAACAGTATCGCAGGTTATGTTAAAAGTTACAAGTGTTATTAGCAGAATAGTGGAACGGGTGAACCAAGTTGAGAGTTTCTTTTGAAAACTCCTTTGAGTCTGATGTGTCCCGTTGTGTAAGTAACGAGGAAAAGTTTGTTTGAATTTGTGGCACCCAGTCGATAAAAGAGATCCTTGGGTCATAAAAAGTAGAAGTGATTAAAAAAAAAGGCGGAGAATTGTATCAGGAGAAGATAGCAACGAGCACTGTGGGAAGCAGTGAACAAGAAGGAGAGCAACATTTGCAGAGTAGCAGAAACACATTGTTGGGGAATGTGGACGAGTTCTTTTGGTTACAACACAATCCAGGACAGAAAAATTTTACGTGTGCAGATATTGTCAATTGATTAGCAAAGGTCAGTTGTTTTCTATTGTGACATGAATGTATGGGTTTTTCGTATTAAATACCATATTGCATATTAAATTTCCTAACATTTTATTATTATAAAATTCTCCAAATTCAATCAGATTTGTTTGTTAGAAATTGTTAAAGTTGGTTTTAGTTACAAAGGAGATAATTAGAAATAAGATTCTCTATTCGTGTTTTTAGTATGATATAAATATACTGGGATTAAGAAAATTGCAATATTTAATATTTTAAATTACTTTCGATAAAATAAACGGTATTGATAATTTCTATTGAATTTATGTATGTATTATTTATTTTCCCGTTTCTCAGCAACACCAACAGGTTAAAAGCAGATCATAACAATATATGTATATATATATATATATATATATATATATATATATATATATATATATATATATATATATATATATATACATATACATATACATATACATTTGTTTTGTAAACTATAAAGATTATAAGTTTGTTTAGACCCTGACAGAAGAAACCCTAGCATAATAGGAGACCATAGGGTTCCTATGTCGCAATGGGTATTTTTTTTAATATTTAAAGTGTTATAAATATCTCAAGCATGATTAAAAAATTTTAATCATGCTCGGGCATCAAAAAGGATCTCGAAATACGAAAAAAAATACTAACCGATAATTAAAAAAAAAACTTTGTATATGAAATATCTTATTTTGTACGATATAAATAATATTCAGTAGATACTATGATCTATTGTTTCATCTAATGTAAATAATATTAAATAGGTATATTGGTATCACATCATTTCAGCACACACCGTAATATTAAAAGCAAATTTCACTATGCACTTTGTCGCGTGCAATACCGATTAAAAGAGATACTTATAGGTAATTTATTTAAATTTTTAAAAGATGACCACGAATTTATAATCATTATAGTAATCTTGAATAACTATTTTACGTGATTTATTTCCTCAGTTTGCTTTTATTTATTCCAAATCGTGTGTTAGCGAATCAAACAAGTAAAGTTCACGGTTCAAAAAAACTTAATAACCGCCTTTCACAGTCTGCTTCATGAATGGAAATACCGCTAAAGGACTGTGATTGCCATGCGACAATTTTTGCCAGTGACGCCTGCCACCACGACGCGAGTCTACGCCGACGCCTTTTGTGTACGAAATACACCGCATGACTAGCTGCGGAGCCCGCCTAAACGCAAGAAATGGGTAGAAATCGGCTGCTATAAACGATCCCAAAAAGCCGAAAGCAGCCGAAGCATAAAGGGCACTATACGAATTTCGTGGTGAGCTAAAAATACATGACAAATTTGTCACAGTGGAGCAGATAAGGGTATTTTTAGACGTTCTGGAACCCCTTACTTGTTGGAGGGCTTCCTAAATTTAAAGGTGAGAATTTTTTATTACACTGTTTGTGTCATCAATTAAGTTAAAATTACTTTTTGTTTACTTTTTGCCACAAAATGTGTTTAATCATTTATTCGTTTTTATTAGATGTTAGTGTATTCGCTTTAATACAGTAAACTTCGAAGGTGGTATTGTTTGCTATGAAAATAATCACCTTATAGTTATTTTTTAAAACATGATAAAACATGATTTTGAATTTACCTGGTCCTATTTTAAGTGCTCAATGTAGAGTTTGTGTGTATGTGCCTTAAACCGAACTGTTTAATCATGGTCGAACAGCTTTATTTTGTCAATTAGTAGAAGACATAGCAATATTCTTGTTTCTCCAAGGGAGAAAACAATAAATGGAAGTCATTTTACCATACATTTTGGTTAATCCAAAAGAGTATTAGATGAGTTACATGGAATTGGAATTTGTAATTTGGAGTACTTGACATGACGATTGCTAACACATTCTTTAAAGAAAATAAAATCCAACTTCTCGTGTATAAAAAACTTATCGAAAAAATAAATTTGGCACAGATCACAAGGTTGCCATAAAAGAAGCAATAGCTAGGTAATTTGCTATGATGAAGGCTAAAAAGTTTAAATAAAGAATATTAAAACTAGGCGACGAAATTGATTCTAAATAGGGAGAAAAAAATAGATAAAATAGCCAAATAGAACGAAGAAAGCGAAAAAGTTTAATCAAATTATATTTATCTGAGACGAAAATAATAAAATACTATTGCACTAGATAACGCCAAAAGAGGCTGGAAGTCATATATTTTAGTAGATATTCTTCTTTTTCTTTTTTGTAGATACGACTGTCTTTTTTTTTAATGTGCCTTCAGTAAGTTGTGGTTCCATCGTTTTCGTGGCCTTTCTTCTGATCGTCTTCCTATTAGGGAACCTTCTCTTGTCGTCTTTTCTACTCTATTTATTGCCATTCGGCTCATATGATCGTTTCATTCTACTCTTCTATTTCTCACCCAGTCCTTGATGTTCTCCACCTTAAGTTTACGTCGTATATCTGTACTTCTAGCTCTGTCCCATAGTGTTTTACCATTAATTTTCCTAAATGCTTCCGTCTCTACTGTTTCTAACATTCTTTTTATTCTCTCTGTGTCAGGTCGTGTTTCTGCCGCGCATGTCATTATTAGTCTGATGACTGTTTTGTAAATTGTGCCTTTCATTTTTTTACCGATATTTTTATTTCTCCATATTGGTTCATTCAGGCAACCTGCGGCTGTGTTTGCTCTATTCACTTAATCTTCCACTTCTGTTTCGAGCTTTCCGTAGCTAGATAATGTAATGTCTTCTTCTTCTTTTTCTTTTTGACTGGCTTTACAACTCGAGGTGAGTTTTCACCGTATACACTATAGCTCTTTATCTTCTACGATCTTGCGCTTCCATTTCCCATTGTTGTACCCTAATCCTAGATAAATCGGCTTTAACATTAATCTTTCATCTTCTTATGCGACACCCTACTGATCTTCTACCATCTAGTCTCGGATACGGGTCTAATAATGTGATGGCTATATATTTAAACTCTTTATCACTTGTTCTATTACCTGGCCTTTTAGCTCCAATTTGCATCTTATTTTTTTTTTTATTGGAAATTATTGATGAGGGAGTGGTATTGCGTCGTCTGAATAGCTGATTATTTTAAGTTGTTTTTCTCCCATTTGGTATCCTTTTTTAGTTCTTAATTTTTTTATTATTTTATCCATAATTAGGTTGAACAATTCAGGATTCAGAAAATCTCCCTGTCTTATTTAATTACGAGCTTTAATAGGGTGACTTATTTCTTATACTTTTAATTTTATTCTGTTGGTAGATATTTTCGATTGCTTTTATTATTCCTATAGGTATCTCTCTTGCCTATAATAAGTGGATAACGTCCTTTAATGTGACCTGGCGAAATGCCTTCTTAACGTCCACGAAACATACCGTGGGTGCATGATCTTCCCGATTTAAAACTTTTTCTTCTGCTAGTGTGATATTGTTTAATTATTCATTTATATTATTATATATATTACATGACATATTACATATATATATATATATATATATATATATATATATATTTATTTATTTTTTATCACTTTGGTTGTTAATTTTAGTGTTTTGTTTAATAAATAAATTTCTCTGTAATTTTCCGGGTCTGGTTTATTTCTCTTTTCGAAGTGAGGTAATAGGATGCTTGATCTCCATTCTTGATTAAGTCGGTTTTGTTCTATTATTTTTTGGATTAGTTTTAATAATTATTTGGTCAGATCTGGTCCTCCGTACTTTAGAAATTCGTTCGGTGTTCTGTTCTCTCCTGCTCATTTTCTATTTTTTAACTTTACCGCCACCTTTATCAAATAGGGATCGAACGTAGTCTGCCCATGTTTTCTTCTGAATGTTTTTTTCGTTTTTATTAGTTCGTTTATCTCTTTTCTTTGTTCTCTAATTACTCTCTATATTCCATTATAGTGGTTGTACAGTCTGTCCCAAACCCTTCTTTCAGTGCGTCACTAATTTTGACGTCATATAGGATTTTAAGAATGTCGAGAATTATTGCATGACATTTTAGTTAAATCTGACAGTGGCAGGATTGTAATCGGCTAAATGTGAAAAGATTATTTTTTTAAAATGTGAAGTAAAAACTTTAAGAATTCAAATTTTTTTTACTTTACATATTAGAGGCCCCGTCCTGTATAAAAATTTTTATTGCGCATTATATTGGAACGGCATTTTGTCATAATTGCTATTCTATACATTCCAAAGAAAGTGCTTAGTTAGCTAAGATTTATTTATGGATTTATTATTATTTATTATAAACACTATGGAATTGGACTGTTTGTTTATTTAAAATAATGCTTCCTCCTATAGAATCTTTTAAGAGTTGACTGCGAGATAAACAAATTTACCGGCAATTGCAAGGCATCAAGGCAAACATTCCTGTGATAAAATAGCATCGATTGAAATCAGTCATATTCGGATAAGTAATTTTTGGAAAGTTTCTGTGGCAGCCATTAGTTTAATTTTGTGAAGATTTATCATAAAATCGTGAAAATAGTTTAAATAGTGAGTTATTCTACTAGATTGGGTGTGCAAATGAAAGAGTGTTATGAAGTTTAGGTAAAAAAACAATGGACAGTTTAAATAGTAAAGCACTTGATTTTTGAGTTAATCTGCCAGTTTCGGTATGCAGATGAAATAGTGTTAATGGAGTTTAGTTAAAAAACAAGATACCGAATGTAAGTTTATGTATATAGTTTAAATAGTGAAGCAGTCGATTTTTGAGTTAATCTACCACTTTCGGTATGCAGATGAAATAGTGTTAATGGAGTTTAGTTAAAAAACAAGATACCGAATGTAAGTTTACCTTCTTTTTTTATGAATAACAAAAATGAATATTATATTTCAAACAATCCACAATCCGATTCAGAACCTAATTCAATAAAATCAATGATTACAGGGGATATGTGGCTGGCATCAATTATATATTATATTTTAATAAAATGTGGTTCTAAAAAGAACCATTTTAATACATTTGAATATCTTCTTATTGAAAATAATTTAATAATTTTAATATTAGGCTTTGTTCTTTCTCGGTATATCTCGGCATATTTAAAATATTTTTATGACAATAAATACAAAATTAAATTTTCACTGTAAAACGTCTGAAAATACTAACCTGGAATGACAATTATCATTTTATCAGTTGACATTATCATACTACTGTCCCTATTGAGACCATCTGCGTCAAATTATATTTATGCGCATCATTGATTGGATATCTATTTAGCGCATTCTAAACTCCAACCAATTATATATCCGTAAGTAGAATTCGCTTTAATATGCAAATACCCGTGAACAATACATAATTTTCTAAGTTCTATGTATAATAATCACAGACTTACGTTTTTTTCTGTCACTTCTAGCTTAATGCGTTAGAGAGAATTCGATCAACTATGACGCACTGAAAGAAGGGTTTGGAATGAACTGTATGTCTGTTGTGTTTGTTGTGTTGTGTATTGTAAAAAAGCTTTTTTTTCTTTATATTTTGTCTTTAGCTCCTCTCTAAACCATGGGGTTTTCTTTTTTAATATGTTAGTATTCGTTACTTTCCTATCTTCTGCGTTAATTATGTTATTTTTGAGTTTTCCTAGCTTTCCTCGATGTTATAATTTTCTAATATTTCATTCTCAGCAATCTTCTCTGATATTCTTTTTCTGTATTCCATGGATTCTGTATTTAGTACTTCGACTATGATTTTTGTTCGTGTTGGCGCCGTTCTCTTGAGAGTGAAGTATTTCATTATGATCCTTGGAAAAATAGGCTATGGTCGCTACATACATCTGCAGAGTTGAGTCATTTTACGTCGATATTTTTTTATTATACGTCGATTACTTACGTTAAATAATAATATAATGATAATAAATTTATTTTTGATGTCTGTCAATTATAACAATATAATCTATCGTAGATCCACGGCTGGTATTGAATGTATATTTGTGTTGGCATGTATATTTGTGGTCAAAAAATGTTCGTTATTCGTCCAGAAGTTTATTATCAGCTCTCCCTTTTTGTTTTTCAACATTCTCGTTATGTTTTTGCTTAATTCCAGGTATTACTTGATTGCATATTATGGCGTTAAAATCCTCCAATATTATTATCTTTCCCCTGACTTGATCTACAACGTGTTGTTATTGATTGATATATATTGACACTCTTTGATTGGTACCTTTGGTGTATCAGTAAGGCTACAACTTCTTTGTCCCTGTTTTCTTTTGCTACTACTCTATTGATTAGTATGTACCTATTCACCTAATTTTGATTGTCAGTATTCTGTCTTTTTTGTTTCCTTTACAGCGCAAATGTCTAATTGTTTCTCTTTCGGCATTTGGGTTATTTAGAAGATATTCGTTAGATTAAAGTCCAGTTAAATGGAAAGAAGATGAAATGACTGGAATGGTAACAAAAAAAACGCAAAAAACAAAATATTACTCAAGCACTAAATTTTTTTGTTTTGTTAAATATATACATATACCTTGTTACTAATTAAATATAAATTTATTTTCTTTATTGAGAGTCGATTATTATATCCGTAAGACTTCACACAAAATTTCCTTTTTTTAACAAAAATTACCATGTCCGGCTAAAAAAAAGGTTCGGTGGTAATTCAAACAAAAGTATAGAGAAAAAATACTGACTTAGGATTAGCATGCTGGAACATCAAATTGTGAACAAAAAATGACCAAGAAATAGAAAGTAAATATTAAAAACATTTAAATACCAAAATTTAGCTTTAGATTTAGAAGTTTAACTACACTTTAAAGGATTAAGTAATTTATACTTAAGTGTAAGTCTATTAATATCAATAATATCAATAGCTCAATGATTGTCTAACTCAAAATCAGTACATTCTGAATATTTTAAGTTCTGTACATTTCTTATTCATTACTTACAGTTGCTGAAAGCAACTAAGCGGCGTTAACTACTACTTTCGACTGCTACTAAATAACTGCTTCGAAACGACGACTACTGTATACCTCTTATTGTGATCACAATTAAAATTGTGATCCACAATTTTAATTTGACCATAATTGTGGCAAAAAACAAAGTATGGGAATTTAGTCAAATAAATAAAACGCGTACTTAGAACAAAATATAGAAACAATACAAGGAGGCTAAAACATCGGTCGCTAAACGTTATTTTCTAAGAGAACAGTTCATTTTACAAAAAAATACTAATTGACCTTTGTGTTCAAAATTATCTCAGCTACATTTCCTGCTTGAAACATTTTTTCTATGGCGTATAGATTCTTGGTACCTCGTTATTTTATATTTCCCCCTCCCCTATGAGGCGTTTGGTTAAGGGGAGATAGTAGTGGCAAACTTTTTGGCATATTTTTTGGTGTACCAAAATTGACATTCCCACCAAATTTCATCTCGTTTTTAGGGATCAAATCTGTAAAGACTGGTCTATACATACTCACGGATTGATGTATTCATTTCTTGAACACGTCATAAAATATCTGTTGGGCGACTGTAATTTCGTATTTGACACTGTTGTAAAATTTTAGTTAAAATTAACGTCTCACACATAAGACGAACATAAATCTTCGAGGAAGTGTTTTCCTAACATGCTTCTTAGCTCTTCTGTCGTTTTATTACGTATTTATTAGTTTTAGATTGTTATATAGTGTTATATAACGCAAAGATATATGTCTCTGGAGAAGAAATCGAACAGGTTAGGCAATTTAAATACTTGGGTTGTTTCCTGAACGAGGGTTGGGACCCCAAGAATGAAATAAAGAGCAGAGTTGAATAAGCCAGAAATGCTTTTTTGAGGCTTCGTAAGTTTCTAACTGATCGCAAATTGGACTTCAACCTCCGATACAGGATGCCTAAGTGTTACTGTGTGGCCTGTTCTCGTGTACGGAATGGAAGGATGGACGTTAAAGGCCAGTTCCATTAACAAACTTGAAGTGTTTGAAATGTGTTGCCTGCGTCGAATGCTTAGAATATCATGGACGGACAGGGTCAGAAATGAGGAAGTACTCAGAAGAGTGGGCTTACAGGTTAAAGAACTTTTTAGTTATGTTAAAAGTAAGAAGACTGCATACTTGGGACACATATTACGAGGAGAAAGATATACTTTTCAGCAAATGATACTCGAAGGGAAGATAGAGGGTAGGAGAGGTCTGGGAAGTAAAAAATGTCATGGCTGCTCAATATTCGACAATGGACAGGAATCCACAGCTATGAAATGCTTCGCAATGCTGCTAAAAACACAATTATTTAATCCTGACTATTTAACATCTCACCTGACAAGACAATGTACGGTGGACGCCTACGCAGAAATGCACGGCACCTTAAGAAGAAAAAGATATAGTGTTATGGATAACCAAATTAGTATTTTTATTATTTGTGATATTTTGATAATTTGTTTAATTCACGCTATCGGAACATTTAACCTCACTTTCTATTTTTAAATTATCAGCTAGGGATGTTTAGTATTTTCAACTAAGGACCTGTTTTGGTTTTTTGATTTTTGTATCGGAACTTATTTCATTACCAACAACTGAGCTTTTATCTGAAAGATGAAAAGAATTTACCACAAACTAAATAAAATACAAAAATAGTTTATACTTTAACAAGATATTTACAGAGGTACAGAAGAAAAAGTAATAAATAATCAAAAAGAAATTCTGAAGCGATGGGAAAAAATTACAAAAAAAATGATAGAAATTTACATGGGTAGAGAGATAGATGGGTAGAAAGACATAAACGACCACAGAAAATAAACTCAAAAATAAAATATCACCAGAGTCAGACAATATTGGAACAGCAATGATTAAACGAAGTGGTAGAAACCTAAGAGAACTACTGCAGGAAATACTTATTGAAATCTAAAATCCAATAGCAGATGGCGTCTGAAAATTATATTCCCTAACTCAAAAAGGAAGACCCAATTGTATTTAAAACCACGATCAAGATGTATCTTAATAAGTGTAACATACAAGATCCTGTCAAATGTAATATACCACCGATTGCAATTGTACGCAGAAAAAAAAGTAGGAGTATTAATGTTGTTTTTACAAGCAAAAGTCTACAATACACAAAATTTATATATCAAGACAAATCATTGAGAAGACATATAAATTCAATATTGAAATACGTCAACTCTTTGTAGATTTACGCACTTCGTACAGTAAAACTTTATGGGAATTTGGCAGACGCCTTCTCTAGCATAATGTGGCATAATAAACAACAAGAAAATAAACAAGAACGTAAAAAAAATATGATATGAATATCATAGGGCGTACATAACGACAAATACTGAAGGTATTCTACCATATAGAAAGATGAACCAAGATGCCACCAGAAGTTGCAAATCGAAAGTGAAATTTAATTTCACTTTTGGTTTATTAAAACCAAATATGTCACTAAAGAATATTTTCACTGGGATATTTAACAGATAAAGATAATATCACAAGAACGAAAATTTAGCAAAGCACTTACCAGCAAATCGAGCCTGCAACCAACGATAGACACGTTTAATATCAGACAAAATCGTCAAGAAAACTTAATGCCAGATGTACAAAATATTAAGACTCTAAAGTTAGAGATATTTAAAATCAGACAGGCTCATTAAGACAACTAAATGTCAGATCTACAAAACATTGATCACTGCTTCTGGGTTCAGAAATCTGGGTACTGAAAAAATCGGAGTTAAAATATTCGCAATATTTCAAGGAAAGATCCGACAAAGAAAATGACATTTAGAGGAGGCGGCGATACATTTTTAAAATAATCTAAGCTTATGCAGAGTCTACTGTTCTAAATAATGAAATAGATAGGTAGAAGATTGAGATAGATGGTTTTGTTGAGCTCATCAAATCCTTAGAATAAACAAAAATTACAAAATTCAATAAACCCAGGATTGGTTTTGTTGGATTTTGTGACTTTCGTTAATGGAAAAATTGTTGATGATCATAATGATATTTCTGAGTAGTCGTTTGTGTAGTTTAAATTTGGTTGTCTGTTGTAATGACTTGAATTAAATTCACATTGTATCGCTCACTATTTGAATGGGGGATTAAATTCTTATGGCGATGTGCACAGGGCGACAGATTGATTAACTTTTATATTAGTATTTAAATTTAATAACTTTTTTAGATAATTATTAATCGTCCTAATTTGTCCTAGTAATGTTGCATTAATGATCTCAACACATAAAATTTTAATGTAGTAATTTTAATTACTCATTATACTTACTTTTAACATTTTAACTGTTCGTGAAACTTGTCGATTAATGCACGATTTCAGTAATATTGCGCCACTTTTGCCAAACTTCCGTTCATAACTTTTAACCGGAATTAATAATCAAAACCGAAATTAAATATTCGAGCTCGACTTTTCAATATATGTCGATTGATATATCATATTTTTCGAAAAACAGTGTTCAAAAAGGGAGCTTTAGATGAAATTGGATATTATCGTATTTGTGGTTGCGTAATTTGAGAGAGTGGTTTGGCTGTACCACTTTTGAACTCTTCAGGTCAGCTATAAACAAGGTCAGGATAGCCTTGATGATTTCCAATTTCCGATAGGAATGGCACAAGAAGAAAAAGAAGAAGGAAATTATTGTCCCATCTTAATCATTCCCATTTTCGGCAAAATTCTTGAGAGTGTTCTAAATGTTCGTTTGATAGAATATCTAGAAAAACAAAAAATACTTCACTGTAATCAATATGGCTTTAGAGAAAAGTGTAGCACTACACTAGCTATACAGAAAATTGTGGTGAGAGATATAATTGATGGCTTGGAGGAAGGTCATTTTGTGTCTTTGACATTGTGTGACTTATCCAAAGCTTTTGAATGTGTTTCGCATAAATTACTGTTGGATAAAGTTGGATAAAGTATAACTTTTTATAACTTTTCTCTACTCTTCTTTATGGCTTGGAAGCATGGACACTAAAACAAGTCCATCTGAATAAGTTGGCCGGCTTTGAATTTTGGTGTTACAGAAGAATCCTACGAATATCATGGATTTAAAGAATGTCAAACGTGGAAGTAACTAGAAGGATAGGAAATGAGGCGGAAATAATATTAACTATCAAAAGAAGAAAACTTGAGTACTTAGGAGATGTGGGAAGCACATAGTTTAGGCCAAAGCGAAATGTGGGAAGACGAAGAATATCCTGGCTTAAGAACTTAAGGGAATGGTTTTAATGCAGTAGTGCAGAACTTTTTAGAGCGGCAGTCAACAGAGTCCGCATAGCCATGATGATTTCCAACCTTCGATAGAAGATGGAACTTAAAGAAGAAGAGAAACAGTATAATAATGCATAAATACGGTATTAGGGGAAACACTCCTAATGTATATAGATTATACCTAACAAAAAGAAACCAGGCAGTTTTTTTTAATAACAGCTTTTCTGAGTTTAACACTGTTGAATATGGGGTTCCTCAAGGTTCGATATTAGGACCAATTTTGTTTATTATTTATCTGAACCATTTATTTTACTATACTTTTCCTATAAAATTTCCTCATTAGTACTGATATTAATCAGCATAATTTAAAAAATAAAATAGATAGTGATACCGAGAAAGCACAAAACTGGTTTGTACATAATGGGCTGAAGCTAAATGAAGACAAAAATCACAATTTGATTTTTAGTTCAGATTGGAAGGATATCTCAAGAAATAGTGTTAAACTATTTGGAATCATTTTAGGTGATAATTTGGATTGGAGAGCTCATAGATATTACTTAAGTTCTAGACTTGCTACAAGTATATTTTTAATACCCAACTTAGTTTATATGAATACTAAAAGTACCATTAGAATGTGCTACTTTGCACTATTCCATAGCCATTTACAGTACGGAATAACTATTTTGGGTAATTCTTCTCACGCATATCGAATTTTAAACTACTAAAAAGAGTAGTAAGGATACTTGCAAGAGCAGAGTATAGGGCACACTATAAACCTTTATTTATGGATTTAGGTATTATGCCACTACCTTCACTCTTTATATATGAGACACTGATTAAAATTCATACCAACAAAGGTAAGTTTAACATAAACTTCAACTTCCATTATCACAATAAAAGATCTAGAGATGTTATTAGAGCACAGCGTTTTAGGTTGACAAAGAATATAGAAAATTCGATTGATGTTGCTTTGTATAACTTTTTGCCAGATGAAGTAAAAAGTCTTCACTTGTTATCGTTTAAGATTAAAATCAAATCACACTTTTTGAGACACTGTTTCTATTCAAAAACGGAGTACCGAAGTACAGCTTAATTATACTAGTTTGTTCTCAATTATACTCAATTGTACTAGGGTATTTGCCTATTATAATTATATTTCATGTTTTTATATTTTTATTTAGTGTGTTTATCGTTTCTTAAATTGTTAATATTAAATATATGTTTGTAATGTTTAAATTCGCAAAAAAAAATTTATATGTATTTATATAATTTGTCACTATTCCTTTGACCTGCTAAAAGCAAAACTATTTTTGTATATTGACTAAATAAATTCTATTCTATTCTATTCTATTCTATTCTATTCTATTCTATTCTATTCTATTCTATTCTATTCTATTCTATTCTATTCTATTCTATTCTATTCTATTCTATTCTATTCTATTCTATTCTATTCTATTCTATTCTATTCTATTCTATTCTATTCTATTCTATTCTATTCTATTCTATTCTATTCTATTCTATTCTATTCTATTCTATTCTATTCTATTCTATTCTATTCTATTCTATTCTATTCTATTCTATTCTATTCTATTCTATTCTATTCTATTCTATTCTATTCTATTCTATTCTATTCTATTCTATTCTATTCTATTCTATTCTATTCTATTCTATTCTATTCTATTCTATTCTATTCTATTCTATTCTATTCTATTCTATTCTATTCTATTCTATTCTATTCTATTCTATTCTATTCTATTCTATTCTATTCTATTCTATTCTATTCTATTCTATTCTATTCTATTCTATTCTATTCTATTCTATTCTATTCTATTCTATTCTATTCTATTCTATTCTATTCTATTCTATTCTATTCTATTCTATTCTATTCTATTCTATTCTATTCTATTCTATTCTATTCTATTCTATTCTATTCTATTCTATTCTATTCTATTCTATTCTATTCTATTCTATTCTATTCTATTCTATTCTATTCTATTCTATTCTATTCTATTCTATTCTATTCTATTCTATTCTATTCTATTCTATCCTATTCTATTCTATTCTATCAATTAACATCTGAGTCCGAAATGGGACTTGTTTTTTAAAGATGGATCTGTCTACATGATAGCGGCCTAGATAGCTCAAAGATAACTTTATCCGTCTTATATATATAATGACCTAGGTTAATTTTCGCTACAAAAATCAAAAACATAGCTTTGGTCGCCAAAAATTTTTTAATTTTTTAATATACAGTTTGTTGCTATTCATTGATCTTGATAAAACACATAATAGATTGCCTATGAAGATTGCGAAAGAAGTGTATAATTATCTAATATCTAATGTTAAAAGAGGGTCATCATCATCATCATCCAGCCTCAAGAGTCCACTGCTGAACATAGGCCTCTTCCTCATGTTTCCAACCCCATCTATCTTGCGCCACTCTTATCCAGTTTTTATTTAGTCTTCTTAAATCGTCAGTCCATCTTGTAGGTGGTCGACCGACGCTTCTCTTGTCTTCCCTTGGCCTCCATTCCAATAACCTCTTTGTCCATCGCCCATCTGTCATTCTGGCTATGTGTCCTGCCCATCTCCATTTTAGTCTGGCTATCTTCTCGATGATGTCACTCACTCCGGTTCTTCTCCTGATGTCTTCGTTGGTTATTCTGTCTCGCAGAGTTATTCCTAACATGGACCGCTCCATTCTTCTCTGCGTGACTCGCAGTTTGGTAGCTGCTGCTTTTGTTAAGGTAAGTGTTTCTGCTCCGTACGTCAAGACTGGGAGGACGCACTGATCAAATACCTTTCTCTTTAGGCATGTGGGCAGCTCACTTTTAAAAGTTTCTCTCAGTTTTCCAAATGCTGCCCACCCAAAGCCGATTCTTATCTTCAGTTCATGAGTCTGGTTATCCCTGCCAATCATAATTTCATGTCCCAGGTATTTATATCTATCTACGAGTTCTATTTCTTTCCCACCAATACTGATGTTCTGGTTGGGTACCAAATTGGTCATGATTTTTGTTTTCGAGATATTTATATTTAAACCTACACTTTCTGTAGCCACAACGAGTTCCTGTACCATCTCTCTTGCCATACCTAGATCTTCAGCTATTATAAGTATATCATCGGCGAAACGTAAGTTGTTTAGATATTCTCCATCTATTTTTTAGACCCTTTGTCATCCAATCCAAATTCTTAAAAGCATGTTCTAGCATCATATTAAAAAGTTTAGGTGACATTGGGTCTCCTTGTCTAACCCCCCGTTCTATTTTTATGCGATTACTGTTAGTATGTAATCTGACAGTGGTTGTTGCCTGCAGGTATATTTTGTATAATAATTTAGTATATCTATAATCTAGCCTGCATTCTTTAAGCGCCTGTAATATTTTGCTTAGATCAACTGTGTCAAAGGCTTTGTAAAAATCGATAAAAGAGGGTAAGAGAGACAAAAATTGGAGCAGTGTTAAAGAAAAAGGAATAAAACTTTATTTAAAAGTACAAAAGCAGAATATGTGGAATATTTATTTGAAATTGATATTACTATTTCAAATAAGATAGTAAATTTGAATGTTGAAATGACAAAAAATAATAGTTTAAAGTATTTAGTATCAGTATTACAAATGTAAGATAGAAAAGTAAGTTGAAAACTCGGAATAAACCTAAAAATTAAATTATGTGACAACGCTCTAGGATCAGCAAGGATGTACAACTTTGAATATTGTAGAAAAACAACGAATGAATGTTACAGAAACGTAAATGCCTATATAAATGAGTGGGGTGAAAAATAAATATAAAATTTAAACTGAAACTATTAGGAATAAGTCAAAAGAGTTATAATGAGTCAATATAACAAATTGATCAGTTAAGTCGTTACTTTCTACTATTCTGTTTCGGAGGTACATTATAATAAATATTATTGGGGTTTAAATATTTTTCCTGTTCGATTGTATACTAAATACAACAAAATAAACTAATAATTTTATAAAATTCTCAAAAAATTTTTACTTTAGTAGAAAAAGTACTTTAATAAAAATTATTAAACGCATTACATAATATAATGATAACTAAGGAGAAAACATTTACATTAATGTTACCACATCCCATTATAAATTTCTCCATTATAATGAAAATGTACGTAGATGGCATGTTAGTAATAATCTTAAACATTAAATGTCATTTCATTAAGCTACTGCACTAAAGCTCAGGGATAACATTAATCAGAAGGAAATGCAGCAAGTATACTATAATAATGGTAAGCGAAGTAATTGAGGCAATCTCTAATGCGGCAGTATATTTATTAGGAAGGCTTGTCGGAAATTTATTTAAATATTTTACTTTTAAATTACTGTATATAAATATTCTCCAAATAAACGAGATAGATGTGAATCGGCTATAGAAAAATCACACTTAGCAATTATATGGTATTCTATGAGACAGAATAATTGGCCGATGGAGCAGAGGATGGAGAAATACGAAAAAGGATAACGCAGGCAAACAAAGCTTATTTTGCCCTCTCCCATATATTTCGGTCTAAAAGTGTCCACCGAAATACAAAGATGAGAATCTATAAAACTTTAATTCGGCCAATAGCATGTTATGGCAGCGAAGCATGGGTCCTGAAAGAAACATCCAAAAACAAACTCGACACATTCGAAAGAAAAGTACTGAGGAGAATACTAGGACCTGTGAGGGAAAACGGAATCTTCAGAATTCGATATAACAACGAGCTCTATCAACTGTCAAGGAAACACCCCTGTCAGACTTCATTAGAATACAAAGATTGCAATGGGCCGGATATGTGATACGAATGGGAGAGGATAGGCTACCAAAACGAGCACTGAACGCCAGAATGCAGGGAAAGAGACCAGTTGGAAAGCCAAGAAAGCGCTGGGAAGACACAGTAAGCAGCGACGCACAAGCACTTTTAGGAGTCCGTGTATGGAGAAGAGCAGCCACAGACAGACAATGGTGGAGGCAAAAAATAAAGGAGGCCAAGGCTCATTTTGGGCTGTAGTGCCGTAGAAGAAGAAGAATAATTGGCACAACAACAAAATCGGCAAATACGTAAACATATTAAAAATTTAATATGATTTTTTTTAACACTACGTCCTCGCATCAAGTTCAAAGAATAGTTTGTTACAATAGTATTGATATTAGAATCACATTCAATTGAGTTATTCCGTGACCTCGGTTTGTATTTAAAAAAATTGTCGATTACGTCAGTACGCCAGTACTGATGACGTAATGTCCAACACGTATCTAGCAATTGTAGGCCAGGGAAATAAGCAACAAAAGTACCCTGTTTTTGACACTCGTCCGGCCAGGCAAACGACAGTTGTTTTGAGTAGTATGGACCTCTGTAACAAAAACCTATTCGCTCCGTGCGTGACTGACGCGACACCTACCGCCTTCATCTGACTGTTTTGGACTGTTTTCAGGTTAAACATATGACATATGTTTGACATTCTTAAATACAGGCGCAATTGACAATTATTAATAATTAACTTTTTAATTATATTTTTTCAGTTTATGTACAAAATAAATGTAGTATTAAAAACTGGGTTTCTCAAAATTCATCATAATATATCTTTTTAACCCCAAACGAAAAAGGAACTTTTATAAAATAAAAGGAAATAGAAAAGGAAAATATTTCAATTGCACAAAAATGAGGTTATGTGATATTTACTTTTTGATATTAATAGCACGGATCCATCTTTGTCTTTTTTCTAATTTATATGTAATCTTTGGGAACCTATAAAAACTAAACTTACTATTTTTGCCATTATTAGCACAATTAAATACGCAACATGTATTTGCACACATTTTTGATAAAATTTATGCGTAAAAAGATTCCATGATTCCAATTTTGTCATATTTCGCCGCTATGCACGCTGGCATCGTTTCAAGGTACCCCTACCATGGTCACGCACGGAGCGAATATGTTTCCTGTAGTCGATTTTTTGAACTTAATTAGTTATTAACAAATTAAAGTCAAAAAACAGAAAATTTTTGCTTTTTTCGTCCATCAGCAAAAAGTGAAGCATTTTAAACAAATTTTAGAAGAGAAGAAACTTATAAGTCATATAAAAACCTTTAAAATGGCGTTTTCTAAATTTTTCTATCCTTATTTATTGCTTGTAAAGTTGCAAAATAAGTCAAAAATTTCGGTTTTTTATAAATGTTAATAACATTTTTGAAAATAAACTTATAACATTTATATTTCATGGAATGCTGTGCCTTGTATTGCTTAAAATATGGTCAAAATTTTAAATTGATTGGTCAAATAGTTTAAAAGTTATTTTATTTGTTTATCCCAAATTAATTTTTATTTACAACGATACAGGTCTAAAAATTTTATAGTTTTAGTAATTGTAAGGGTATTTTCTGAAAGAAGAAGATTTTTCTATTATTAACATTAAAAAAAAATTAAGAAAATTAATTTTAAATATGGCAAAATTATTTTGCAAAAACATGTCGCTTTTTTGCTTATAAACAATTAGAATAACTTTTTAACCATTGACTGCAAGAATATTATTTTTTTATATTTAAAAAGCCTGAATTTTTTCACAAATTTAAAAGAAAAAAATTGGTGCTAAAATAATTTGGGACAAAGATGGCCTCTTTTTTTATTTAATTCATAGCAGCTTTGTTTATAACAATTAAGCAATCTAATTATTAGTGTTATTTAAAAGCACATACTTTATAGTTTTAACGTACCAAATTTTAAAAAGATTGCCCTTCAATGAAATCGTAAACTAAGCTTCAAAATGTGGTCCCTTAAAATTAGCAGGAAGAAGAGAGGGAAATACGTAAATCATTTCACAGTAAAACCTGGTATTAAAGAATGAGTGAGGAAGCATATTAACTCGGTCCCAGGTATGGGAAGCCATTATCTTCCTCGTAAAAGTTTAGCTGACTTACATAAAGACTATGTAAAAAACAAACTGAAAAAACCAACCAGCCGCAAGTCTTACAGTAATTACACATTTTTAGTAATGAGTTTAATATTTTATTTTTTTCTCCAAAAAAAGATTTGTGCGAATCTTATAAAAATGCACTAGAACTACCAGACACAAAGGAAAAATACGAGAAGCATCAGCAAGAAAAAGTTGTTATGTATTTTATTATAAATCTTGTATATTCAAGTATTTGGAAAGGAAAGCTTCCGAAATTAATAATGACAATTTGGAATGTACGTTCTACTCTAACAATTATTGCGGGCAAAATAAGAATACCTAGGTATATCATTTCGATGTTGTTACACGCCGTAAAAATACTGAAAATTAAAACTATTACACACAAATTTTTGATCGGCGGCCATACTCAAAATGAAGATCATGCCGCCCAGTCTAGACAACGGCTTAGAATTTGAAGTAGAAGAGCGAATAACAAAACTGCAATCGTCTTTTGTTTTGAAGAAAGCGTACTTAAGAAAAAGTGCGATGAAGGTAGAAAGAGAGACGACTGTTTCGAACTGATACGTTCAAATCACATTCTGCGAAGATATATCGAAATTTTTAGTTCCCTGTTTTCTCGAACTCTTTACACCCTAAACTTGTTTTGTACATAATTAACTTGAATTTTAGTTTAGGATTTATACTGCTCTGCTAGCAGAATTATTATTTCTTTGTTATAATGTTTTTGGATAATCATAAAATAATAAAGCTGAATAGACAAAAATTCATTTTTAATTACTGTATTTAATACTGTCATTAATCAAAAGAAATGGAGTACCAATACAAGAAAAACGGCACAATTCTAAAAAGGGGGTAATTTTGCCGTTTTTTTCTTAAAATTGCAATCTGTATCTAATTAAAAAAGTCTTTATTTTTAACTCTCCTGTACAATTTAATAATTTTGACTTGTGTCACTTTTCTTGCGGAGTGCGATATGCAGAAAATAAATTTACCTTCAAAATTTTATAGAGTATTACAAAAGTAAGTATATATAGTAAGAATCACATAATTACCTTAAAGGCAAGTTTAACAATTAACAATAAGCTAGGAAAGTATTGTATCACACTATTCACTCTCTATCTATTACTGCGATATACAGAAAACTAGGTGAACTTACTGGTCCTTTTAAAAGTTAAAGTACGACGGATTTTAAACATATATTAGTAATTTTTTTATATTTTATAGCTGGGGGACGACCCTCAACATACATCGTTTATAAGCAATGATCAATGTTACACGCACAGCCAAATTTTCGAGGCTATAGAATAAGCGCTCAAGTGTTGAGTTATGATGGTATACTTAGTATAAAAGTATGTATAAAGGGGAGAAAATTTTTATCGGTGCGAAAATCATCTTTCTGAGTAAATTTTTTATATTTTGCAACAAAAATTGTGCGTAGAAATAATAAAAATGTCTTATTTTTAACAACTTTTGCACGTTCCATGACTAAATCTGCATCTAAAAAGATCAAAAATAATGTTGAAGTCACCAAAAATTTTCACCAGAAAAATGTTTATGATATTAATTTTCTCAAAACCGATTTAAGTACGTATTTTCGTTTTGACAATTTTTGCCGCACTAGCTTTAAGTGCTAAATCAGAATCCGTCGTTAGTTTGTCTGTCTATCTCTATCTGTTACAGTTTTTGTAATGTAAGACTGGACAGATAGACGGATGGATATACAAACATATCCTATACGATCCAATTTTTTTTTTTCGTATTATTATTTCGAGACACTAATATTATGTTAGAGACTTATCAAAGAAAATTAGAGACTTATCAATTAGAGCTTGCCAACCACTAATACCCAATGAGAGATGGTTCAAATATGAGACAAATAGGTTATTTATAAAAACAATAAACAGAATAAGATCAAACCACGCACTCACTCCTGCATACAAACACAGCATAGGTATTACTGATAACCCATATTGCTCCTGTGGTAAAGTGGGAGATCTGCAGCACTTTATATTGGAGTGTGGACAGTACAAACAAAGTATCAACATGATGTATGAAAAACTAATTGGGCTAAATTCGTCAATTTAAATACAATTATTTTTTCAAATAATAAGCAGATATTAAAATGTATCTACGAATACATAACATCCTGTAAATTTAAATTATAAATTTGGTTGGTAAGATTTGGTACAGTTGTTGTTTAATAGAGAAAAATGTTTTTACTTGCGCCATCTATGAGACAGTTACACAATTTCTTTCTTCTTATATTTTCCTTCCGTATTTGATCAAGAAAAGGCGCTACATTAGTGCTTAGATTTTTTTGGAATTGTAATTTCGACTTTATGAAAGTGGAAAAACGTGATTAAACAATAAACTGTAGTAAACGAGTTCATAAGTTATTTGTATTACGTTCGTTTTTTCATCTTTACTATTTTATTCGATATGCATAAACTTTTAAAAAGTTATAGAATAGTCAGTTGTAGAATGGAACAAATAAGACAGGGCTTTCTGAAATTGAAAATAATATTATGGAAATAAGCTATGAGTGCGCTTACTCCGATGCTACATTTTCAGTAATTTTTATATTCTATTAAAGAATGGACCTTGATAAATACCATGTGTAAAAAATTGTGTTTGAAATGTAGGCATACAAAAGAGTGCTCCACAATTGCCAGAAAAATTAAACAGTATGTATTGGGCCAAATGCATAAACAAACTAATATTGTTAACATAAAAGTTCTGAAACTATTTTCTTGTGGCATGTATAATTTAAGTATTATGTTTATAAGGGATTAAGCCAATAAAATTGGTTGTAATGAAAATTACATTATTAACTAAATAGTGTTTAATATTTTGACTTATACTCCGGAAATCGTTCTCAAAAAAGATTATTATAAAAAATTCTGCGAAAATATTTAATCAAAGTTATTGATTATTAGGGTATGTTATTTCAAAATGTGATTAGGAATATCAAATTCTGACTGTTTTATGTGCTTTTTATGTTGAGTTTAAATATTTATACATCACATTATCTAGCAACAGAAAGCTCAAAACAGAAGTGGAAGATTAAGTGAATAATGCAAATAAAGCCACAGGTTGCCTAAATGAAACAATATGAAAAATTAAACATATCGGGAAAGAAATGAAAGGCAGAATTTACAAAACAGTCATTGGGCAAATAATAACATACGCGGCAGAAATACGACCTGACACAGAGAGGACAAAAAGGATGTTAAGCACAGCAGAGATGAAAACACTTGATGGTAAAACACTATGAGACAGGACACGAAGTAGCGATATACGCCGTAGATGCAAGATGGAGAACATCAAGGACTGGGTAAGAAATGAAATAGAAGAGTAGAATGGAACGATCATATAAGCCAAATGACAACAAATAGAGTAGTAAAGACGGCAAGAAACGGTTCCCCAATAGGAAGACGATCAGTAAGAAGACAACGAAAACGATGGAACGACAACTTACTGGAGGCACGTTGAGAAACAGACAGAGTCATGTCTACATAAAAAGAAGAAGAAGTGTTGTGTGTTGCGTATATGTCTTGTGTATAAAATTGAAGGTGATGCTTTTCGACCTCCTGTTACTCCTCCGCTATTGTTGGTATATTCTGGTTGTTGAACTCTTCTTTTAATATTGGCAACCAAAGCTTGCTTCATTCTGCTGATGTGTTAGCTATACATGTTTCTTCGTTAACTAGGATGAGGGCTGCTTCTTTGACTTTTTTTTTCATATTTGTTTTTTCATGATTTTTTATGCATCCGTTTTTGTTCATTGTCCCGGGCATGTTTGCATATCTGTGATTTATTTCTTAGTTCTTTTTCTTTACTCTGTATATTTCTAATATTCTAAGTACCTGATTTTTATATATTTTTTTTAATAAAAGAAGAAAGAAGAAGAAAGAATACAATTTAAAAAATTTATTAGAGAATGTCTAAATATGATACAAATTAACGTCAAGTGAAAGAACATATGTTAATATGATTATTCAATCTTTAAAGCTGAAATAATAATCATCCAATAATAAGAATTACTGAATGCCCAATTGCTGTAAGGAGTAGGTGAGAAAGGCCAAAACGACGTCATGAAACACTTTTTGTGACAATTTACAAGATAACTATTAAAGCAACAACCTAATTATATAACCTAATTATAACTATAATAGAGGATAAGAGGAGGAAGGAGTATAGGAAGGAGATACTGTCATGGTTGAAGAATTTAAGGGACTGGTTTAAATGCAGTTCTATAGAACTCTTCAGAGCAGCAGTAGATAGAGTAAAGATAGTGATGATGATATCCAACCTCCGATCGGGAGACGGCACTCAAAGAAGAAGAATTATAAATATAATTGTAATATAATAGAACTTTTTTCTAAATATGCCGTTATAATTACGTGCTGTAACTGAAGCCCAAAATATTCATATTTTTACAAGAATTTGTACACTATACATTTATATATAATTTATAAATTTATAGAAATATTAATACATATTTGTAGAAGAAACAGTTACGCTTTGCTTTTACGTATAGTACCTCTACAATTCACCTATACGTATTTCGTCCTTTCACGACTCATTAGTGCGACTCAGGAAAAAACCTTAAACGTGAAAATTTTTTTTCGTCAAACGAAGTATAAATGAAATAACTTCCTAAAGACGCATACGACATCTAAGAATAAAGTAAAAAGTAAAAAATTCAAAGATTTCTACTTGTTTAAAAACAAAATTTAAATTCATATTAAAATCTTTGCCTTCTACGATTTACTAAGCAAGCAAACGATAAATGAACTGACATGTGGAATTTCATTCGACATCATATCGATTCATCTAAAGAAGAACATTTTATGAACTAGCTTCTAATACTCAAAATACGGGTTAATAAAGATATAGAAAAGACAGTTTTTTTTATATCTTTATTTACTCGTATTTTGAGTATTAGAAGCCAGTTCATGAAAGGTTCTTGTTTAGATGAATCGATATGATATGGAGTGCAATTTTAGATTCCCCATGTCAGTCCATTCATCTTTTGCTTGCTTTGTAAATCGTAGAAGGCACAGATTTAATTAATAATTCGAATTTTGGTTTCGAACAAGTAAAAATCTTCGGATTTTTACTTTTTGCTTTATGCATATTATTGTTTCCTAGATTATGAAATGGCCTTTAAAAAAGTTTTATAAGAAAAACTAATAGGATGTTTAAAAAAAGAACATCGACTCCTATGACATAAACGTAATATACTGAAACCACAAAAATCCAAAGAGGAGTTAGACAAGGTTGAATACTCTAGCCATTAATATTCAACCTGTACTCAGAGAAGAACTTTTCACCTGGATCTGGATCTGAAAGAGATACAAGAAGAATATTATTAATACCATCCGATATGCTAAAGATATGGCATTAATTACCGAAAGCAAACAAAAATTACAAAATCTGATGAACAAGGTAGTGAGAGAGTGAAGAATGTGACCTTAAAAATTTACGAAAAGGAAACAATGTTAACCACGAAAAAGAATACTCTAAACATATAAGTAAATAACAAATTAATTGAAGTTAAGTTTAAATATCTAGGATGTTAATTACATGAGACGTTAGGCTCAGAACACAACGTCAAATGTAGAAGAGGCAGGAAAAGAATTTCTAAAAATGAAACAATGTTTGAACACCTGAGATTTAATCTAAGTCTTCGATATCGCATGATAAAATGCTATAAATACAGGAGCCTACTACATGACACATGAAAGCCTAAACTAGCTCTTTACGACATCTGAAAAACTGTGGATATTTCACCGCATTCCTAAAACTCCATGTAATGAATATGTCCTATCAAATGAAGAACTTGTAGAAATTATTAAAATTCGGAAAACACTTTATCCTGAACATACATTCCGACACAAGAGATAACTTCCTTCACCTAATAATGAAAGGAAAAATAGGAAAATAGACGGAAAACGCGGACACTTGGCAGACGATAAATGACGTGGCTGCGTAATATCAAGAATGGACTGGCGTAGAGCTCCAAACCTTAATAAGAACAGTCCAAAATAGAGATGAATTTGTAGAAATAATCGCTTAGCTCCATCCAGACCTAAAGAACAACTGAAGCCGGAGGAAATAATATACAATAATAATCAGAAACGCTAAAGTACAAATGACAACATATGAAATTTTCAGCTTGAACCTCTAATTTTAATTTTTATCAGTACGTCTTGTATTGTTTCCTAAAATTTTCTGTTTTCTTTATTTTCATTTCTCTATTTTTTAAAAATTGTCTAGAAAGACTTTTAGGGTTTTTTCTTTAATATTTTTAAATTGATCGAAAATTTTGAAATATCAAAAGCATTTGTTTAATTAACGTGAATAAGCCAAATAAAATTAAATATTACTACTTAGATGCAATTAAATAAATGTAACAGTGCAAACATAAAGTGTCGAAACGGTCTATTATCTCATGACTTAATTATTTTTATTGTTAAAGCTCCAACAGGTCGATTTTTATTTTTTTAACCTTTTTGAAAAAAAAAATAACTTTTACCCTCACTACCTTAGCGGATATAACGACATCGATAATTTTTTAAATAGAAAGGGCATATTTTTACCTAAAAAATTAAAATCTCATATTTTCTAAGTACAACAGATTGTAAAGTAAACCAGTGCTCATAATTCTTAAAATTTAATTCAAAATTTATTTTACAAAGAAAATTATTAAATGATTCATTTCAGATTAAAGACAAACAAATAACATAATTACAACAAATGCTCGAATTGAGCTCCATGATTTAATTGACAGTATCGTCGCTTTACTTATTGGTACTCGGTTAGTATATTTTTTATTAAACATATCGCATACTTCCGCCATGACCTAAAATCATCATAATTTCGATTCGCTATTTTTCTGACAGCACCATCGTAATTTCAAATAATTTCTATTAGTGTAATATGTTTCAAAAAGATACTAGTCTAGTGCAGACTTCTAAATCGATATGACACAACAAATCAATTTTATCTTGACATATCTAATGCTAACTACTAACTTACTGTCTGGTTGCTAAGATATTTGACATGTCTTCACACTCTACTTGATTTTTAGCAATATACTGAGTACAGTCGTTATACTCGGTTCGCTATTCCCAGTCCGAACTGTCTAGTTAATTTAGTAATTATTTTTTTGCGAAGTTAGTTACTTTTTGACAGACTAAAAGTGGCTGGAAATTACTATACAACCAAGCACACGTCATCATCATCATCATTTAACCCGGATCTATCCACTGCTGGATATAGGTTTCCCTCAGTCTTTTCCATGTATTTCTGTTTTGTGCTGTTTGCATCTAATTTTTATCGATCCGTTTTATGTCATCAGACCATCTTGTTGGTGGACGACCTCTACTTCGATGTGCTTCTTGTCTCGATCTCCACTGTATTATTCGCTGTGTCCATCTGTTATCCCACATTCTAGCTATGTGCCACGCCCAGTTCCACTTAAGGGTCATAATTTTTTCTATGGCATCTGTCACTCCTGTTCTACGTCTTATTTCCTTGTTCGTGATCCGATTCCTACGAGAAATGCCTAACATCGATCGTTTCATGGCTCTTTGGGTAACACAAATTTTATTTCTTACTTTCTTGGTTAGTGTTAATGTCTCTGCACCATATGTAAGTACTGGCAACAAGCACTGATTAAAGACTTTTCTTTTAAGACACATAGGCAGTTCTAATTTAAGAACATAGCTTAGCTTGCCGAATGCCACCCAAGTGAGTCCTATGCGGCGGCTTAGTTAGCACGTTTGATTATATATTCCTATGCGTATCTCATGTCCTAAGTACTTATATGAGGTGGTTTCTTCAATATGCATGCCATTTACTGAAATCTTTTCGCTTAACACAAGATTTATCATGATTTGTGTTTTTGTGTGGTTGATTTTTAATCCTACTTGTAGGGAGGCTAGGTATAGTTTCTCCAGTTGCGATACTGCATCATCGATTCTGTCAGCAAAAAGGACAATATCGTCAGAAAACCTCAAATGACTAAGCATTTCTCCATTGACATTAATTCCTTTTTCACTCAGATTTGCGTTCTTAAACATATGCTCTAATAATGTTGTAAACAATTTTGGCGAAATTGTGTCTCCCTGTCGCACTCCCCGTTTTATTTTAAATACGTTGGTCTTTCTATCTGCCAGTTTCACACTTGCTGTCCCATTTTGATAGATGTATTTTATCATGTTTATATAGCGATGATCTATACGGCACTCTGTTAAGGCTTTTAACATCTTTTGATGACTTATTGTGTCGAAAGCTTTTTCGTAGTCAACAAATATCATGACTAATGGCTTGTTATATTCAACACTCTTTTCTATTAAGTTCTTAATTATTTGTAAATGATCATTCATGCCATATCCTGCTCTAAAACCTGCTTGCTCTCTTGGCTGATAGAAATACAACTTACTTCCTAGCCTGTTGGTAATAACTCTTGTAAATAGCTTATATACTTGTGACAACAAGCTAATGGGGCGGTAGTTTCTAAGGTCGCTAATATCTCCCTTCGTATGAAGTAAGATGATTTCCGCGTTGTTCCACTGTGTCGGTGTTATCGCTTCGCACAGACATTTATTGAACAGCACACGTACTCATATCCAATATTAATAGTAGACAAACTATAAATAGTAAATAAAATAGAACTTTGCGAATTACCGACAATCAATATTTATTTATCTGCACCATATAATAAATAGTTATGTTAAATTATAACAACTAAAATATATTTTTTAAATATATGCTACCCAAAATTTGATGGGTTTAGTATACACTTCCACTATTTAGAATAATTCTTCTTTTTTTAAAGAAAGAAGTCTGCAATAGTAGGATACTTGAGCTATTAATACTGAGAAGTAGGAATTGTTGTGTTGTAGGTTTCCGACAATGAATCTGTCAAAATATGCCCGAGCTAAGCGAATGGAGTATACCACTTTATTTTATTGTATTATTGATCTACAGCATATTACAAAGCCATTATCATTTGAATGGAATTGGTTATCTTTAATAGATAAAGAATCTACCTTCTGTATCGTACAACAATAGGTCACTCTATTCGAGCATTTGTTGTAATTATGGTATTTTTTTGTCTTTAATATGAAATAACTTTCTTAATAATTTTCTTTGTAAAATAAATTTTGAATTAATTTATAAGAAATACAAGCACTGGTTTCCTTTACACCTTGAATGTAATGAGTTTGGTACGGTTATACTCATAAAAGTATGGACTTTTACCTTTTTAGATAAAAATATGCCCTTTCTATTTAAAAATATTATCAATGACGTCACATCTGCTAAGATGGTGAGGGTAAAAGTTATTTTTTTCCAAAAAGGTTAAAAAACAAAAATAAAAATCGGCCTGTCAAAGCTTTAACTCTGAAAATAATTAAGTCAGATAACAGACTATGTCTATGCTAAACATAAAAGAAAACGCTATTTAATGTAACTTTATAATGGAAAGCTTAACATATTTAAAAAATAAACTAGAAAACTTTTTCGTACATATCCTTTCAATGAACCATTTAATGTTTGCAAGTTTTATAGATTTTTCAATTAAATTACCATCTGGGATACGGAAAAATTAACTTCATAAAATTAATTTACATAATCTGATTAACCTAGTTTTGCATATGTCACAAAGTTGGCCTTTCTATTAGAGCTTACGGCAACGATAATTGTGTTTGGGATGCATTAAAATTTCTAATGTTATTACCTTTTAGCGTAAAAATTTAATTAAGTTGAAAAAAATGTCTGTTGGGATATACTGCGAGATTTACAATCTGCTTTTTTGAAAGATTTATTGAGTTATTATTTTATTTTTTTCTTTTTATTTTGGATATTTTCTACTTATTTGTTTCTATTTATTTTATTTTGTTTTATTTTTTTCCAAGAAAAAGCATCTTGATTTTTGTCGATAGAACACTTGAATCAAAACATATCGAATTTTTACCGACGAGCTAATACAAATTTTATATAACATTGATTTCGCGTGCGTAACTGCCATTCAAAATCGACGGTCACTTCAAGCGTTGTATATGAACGAACGGTTTATTTCACACAAAAAGTGCTAAAATTCATTTTTTTACAATTATCTTGGCTACATTTTTTATTAAAAGTATTGTTTTCTACGGCGCACGGATTCTTGGTAAATCGATTTTTTTGCATTTTATCCCCCCTCCCAAGGGCAGTAGGGTTTTAGAGAGAAGTCTGAAAGTAGAAGTGGTAAACTTTTATGGATCTTTTTAAGGTCACAAAATTATTATTTTTGGCAAAATTCAGCTTGTTCGTACGATTTTTAGAGGTTGGGTGGCATTTTCATCTTTAACGAGTGGAGTATTTGGTTTTTTATTGTATAAATAAATTTTTCTTGTTCCTTCTTGTTGGGTGGAACTTTCCTGGGCCTTGTCGTGTACCTTACACATAGGCATGCCACCTGCAACAGCATAGTAGATATCATGCAGATCTCAATAGCTGCTTACAACTGCAACGGGTTTGATCCATCAACTTACAGTCTACTTATTTAGCTGCAATTCATCCAACCAACATCAGAAGTTATCAACAAGTTATTCTGTCATGATGCCATAAGTAACAATTTAAAACTTTTGTGTAAAGCTACAGGCAGGATTTGTTTTTATTTCATATTAAAATTTAAATCCTTTTTCTATACAACAAATATGATTAGTTAGAAACCAATATCTTGGTTTATTTTTTCTAGCTAAACTCATTTTTCAAATTTTTAAAACTTTCTCACACCTGAGAGAATGACCTAGACGAGGCCTCACAATTGGCTCCCAAAACAATTTGTGAGTGTATATATATATATATATATATATATATATATATATATATATATATATATATATATATATATGTATGTACTAAATATGGAGGAGAAAAATTAGCTGATGGCATGATAAACATTATATACGAGAGAGAAGAAATGCATATATACAGGGTGCAAAATATCTCGAGAACTAAAGGTAACTCAATCATGAAAATTGGAATGAAGCGGTATTAATTAATGAAAATATTTTCATCTATTTGCCACTTTCGGTTATACCGGAAGTTGCTTATAATTTCGTTTTGTCACCCTGTATATTTTTTAATTTCTAAAATATTCTCGTTATTCTGAACATTTTTTGTTAATATTTTCCTATACCTATTGTAAATTGTGTTTAGATTTTAATTGTTTTTATATAAAAATTACACTTTTCTACCATGTATACAAAGTTTAATGTCCTAGAATGTAATTTTAAATGTAAAAGTTTAAATTTAATAAGAACTTGAATTTTAAAACTGCAAAAGATAGGTATAGGGAACACTAATAAATAAATGAATGAAAATAATGAATCCCATACAGGGTGTCGCATTTGAAAAAAAGGAATTAGGCAAAAATTTAGGATGCCAGTTTTATACAAATTTTGACACTACCCTGTATAATGAAAAACTTATACTGTAAACGATAATGCTGTATCTGGTTTATTCAAATTACATTATAGTCCAGTCGTCAGAGAGTTGACCCCTAAAAATCATACGAACAAGCTAGATTTTGCAGAGAATAATAATTGTGGAATCCCAAAAAAGATTCAAAATAGTTTACAACTTTTACCCCCGGGCTTCTCCCTAAAACTCCCCTCGCAGGGGGGTAAAAACGCAAAAATATCGATTTACCAAGAATCAATGCCAATATCATGATGGATGCGACATTTAGAAAGAATGAAATAAGAAAAAATATCAAAGATACAAAAACCATGAGGTGGGTGATAAAAGAAGAGTGGATCGACTAAGAAAAAGATAATTTTATGACGCCGAAAAGGATCTTAGAAAAAGGTGTTAGAAATTGGAAAGCAAAAATTAGGGACGATAAAGACCTGTGTTAGCACTATATATAAGCTACAACTCTTGCTTTAAAAGTTATTCCGTTCCCAAATAAACTTTACGTGTTTAGGTTTAGTGTGCAATATATCTCCCAAAAATATACAGTGATGAGTGTCTTACCACCCGGCTTTTTAACGTAAGAGATAGAAAACACAGTTACCTTGTGAAATAAAAAGAGATGAAACTCGTAGAGGTGAAAAATAATCGGAGAAACCTATAATTTATATTACATTACATTACCACTATAGATAGTCTCACACCTTTAGACGTTAGCTTCCAGCTAAATCACCTCGGTCTTAATTATTATGAGTAGCGTTGAATGTGTGACGTATTTCCATTTTTTAATTTCGCATAAAGTAAAAACTGATTGACCACAATAAAGCAAAAATGTGAATAAAATAATTTAATTAATAATGATTATTTAATCTAAAGTTTTAAATTATTAACCAAGAATAATTTCTACTATGATTTGAGGAGTTTCATACACTCTCGTCACGGAATAATTATAAATCCTTCGTGGATTAGTGGTAAGAATTCGACATTGCGACACAGACATCGCAGACGATTAGAGTTCAAAACCCACATGTGGTTTTCTTTTTTTTTTTTTTTAATAATTTGAAATTATGCAAAGATCGTTTTACTTTGAATCACTAAACATGTATGTCGTCAACTTTAAACACTTCTAATATACTAGTATTAGAAGTGTTTAAAGTTAAAACAAAAAATCTTATTGACAAAACAGTATCATACTTTCAAAAATAAAGTAAAAATTCTTCAAAATTAAAAGAACTTTTAAAGAATGTTTAAATAAGTAAAAATTCTACAAAAATAAAAAAATATTGTAAATAAACGTATTTACAATATGTTCAAATAAGCCTTCATTAGCAGCAGAACAATAACCCAAACTGTCACCAAAGAATTATAAAAGTCTGATGGATCAGAGTTCAAGGCACGATGTTCTCATCGTTATATCTCTCATATAGTTTGGACTTGATATATCCCCACATAAAAAAATCACAAGGTGCAAGATCAGGTGATCTTGCAGGCCAAAAAATATCTCCGTGGCCACTAATCAATCGATAAGGAAAAGTCGCACTGAAATATTTACTGACGATGCGAGAATTATGTGCAGGACAACCATCGTGTTGAAACCATATGGAATCGAAGGGTATTGGTAAATTACGAAGGGCTGGGACAATTTCATTTTGCAGAAGTTCCAAGTATTTCCGCCCAATCAACATACCGTCTATAAAAAATGGACCAATGACATGATTCCCTATTATGCCTCCCCAAACATTTACTTTTCGAAGACGCTGGGTACGAGCGACATAAATCTGATGAGGATTTCCTCGAGACCAATACCTAACATTGATTGAATTGTGACGGCCATGCAATGAAAACGTAAATTCATCGGTGAACAAAACGTTTTCTAAAAAATGTTCATCTTGATGTGACATTTCCATTGCAGTTTGACAAAATTCTAAACGTCTATATTGATCCCCAGGGAATTGTTCGTTGGATTTATGAAGTTTATAGGGTATCGATGTCTTTACAAAATTTCACCTACTCTAAATCTTGGAATTACATATTGTTCTCTGAGACGAGATGTTGATTGGGTAGGATTTTGCTCAATATTTGCACAAATCAAAGTGTCCCTTAGTTCCAAATCTGGATTTACCTCCCTTCGTCTGCGAACTCCTCTTGGAGCGAACACGGATCCATAAGTAAAAAAAATACGTATAATAGACTGAATTGTTGATCGTGCTGGAGCCGGCCTATTTGGAAACATATTTACAAATTGTTGTCTAATCATGTTGTCTGATAATCCATTCACATGCCAGACAACAATTTGAACTTTTTCCTCTACCGTTAAAATCCTTTTCACGAATTGTTTTTTCAATAAAAAGTTTCTGTTTACCGTAAAAAACACTTCTCGATGTGTTATTATGTGATAACTTTAAGGCTTGATGATTTGGTTAGCTATAAAGCAGGTAGCTGTTCGCGCGCATCCATTCCAATGTCGTCAATTGTTTTGAAAATCATTACCTGTACAGAGGAATTGATAATAACACTGAGAATTTAGTGATGGATTTGACATTAAACAGTCTTCAATGGATTATTTTCCATTCACAACTGAAGACTGTAAAACTGGAATTGAAATTGAAATATTTTGTATTTCTATTTTATAACATTGGAATAAGAATAAATTGTAAATAATGAGTTTTTCAAAAACTTGTTACCTAATATGTATCATATTTTCTATTATTTTTGATTGAGTAAAACAAAAATTTTACCCTTGGTATGAATTGAACCCCGGCCTTCTTGTCAGTAGACAACGTCTCTTACTATTACACCAATTGCATGTACAATAATTGTTTTCGAACATACCTACCTTTAGTTTAGTCAAATATTTCAGTAGAGTTATTTTTATTATTAAATAACCTTAAAGATTTTTAATTTAAAATCGCTACTAATTAATGTTTTTTACTATAATATATCTTAATACATTTAATCATTTATTTTAACATCAGAAATTATTAAAATAAAATATTTTCGAGGTCATCCGTATAATTATACCTGAAGTCAAATAGACACGTCTAATAACTAGCCTTATCTCGTACTATCTCACAACTTAATCTGTCTTCTATTCTTTCCGCTATTTTGCCGGGTGGTAAGACACTCATCACTGTATATTAAATAATCTTGTTAATTAAAAAAAAAACTAAAAAATACTAGAAAATTTTTATTTTAAATAAATCGCTTTTATTTACTCAATTTCTACCATATTGTTATTGATCTCTTTGTTTATATTAGTATGTGTATGGTCAATGACCATAAGAAAACACACCCTTACGTACCACCGCACAAAACACGCACGTGCTTTCGTTAGTAGGTCAGATGATTCGTGCACTAATATACTACCGACAACATATCCTTTTTTACAATTTATCATGGGGGTGTGTGCTCACTGTGCTCTACTGTGACGTGAATTATCGACCTCTAACGAAGTGTGCGCTTGTTTAGATCAACGACTATAGAGAGGGTGACATAAATAACCGTCCGTCGCGAAATGTCATATGTTTTATTTTGATAAGGTTGAACTATTGTTTTTATATAATAGGTGATTAAAAATGTTTCTTTTGTACAGTATTCTTTTTATAATAATATATAACACGTTTTATCTGATCAACATTAAAGGCTTTACCATAGTATACGAGTATTATATCATTTACCTGTATAACTTTTCCATAATATTGTTAGATATGAATGTATAAACATTCCACTCTTTTAGGCGGTGCAGTTTTCTTCATGGATGTTATTCTGCTTGGTATTACTAACCAGTAACCACACATACATTATTCATATTACCGCAATAACAACAAACGGTACTGAATAGCTTAAGAGCAGTTTTGAAGTAATTGTAAGTTATTCAGCTGCCATGTTGAACAGAAAATATACGAGGATGGCTAAAATGTTTTCTTTATTTTTCAATTAACGGCATGGCCTAAGCAAGTTACTAGTAAAAATGTTACTTTTAATACCTTGTTCTAAATATACTTAATTTTTTAAAAGTAAACATTTAAAGGGTGTAATTTTATATAAATGGTAAATTAGTATAGATTATAAAAGATATTGATATTCAAAAATTGGTTTTTGGATGAAAAATTCTGAAGAGATCTACAAAATTCTGGGTCCTGATTCTAATTGAGATTTCGACTCAAAACATGTCGAAATTAATATGGCGACGTCGAAATGCGACTTTGCGAACCTTGTGGATTTCAGCTGAACTAACCAAACGACGTCACTAGTTTTCGACTTATCGAAATTAATTTCAACCACAAGAAAGTGGTTGAAATTTCATTTCGAGTCGAAATTAATCTGACATGACTGACTGGACTGGGAGAAGTGAACTTAGGTTCAGTTTAAGTAGGCGGTGTTTTGATCCTTGCAAGGAAAACTGAGACAAAAAGTATCAATATGGCTGTGTTTTACGGACATTTGCTAGTTTTGGAGGAATTAGAGAGGTTAGATATCCGACGTTCATAACGGAGGATAAGAAGAATGTTACGGGATACTCAAAATTCTTTTTCACTAAGTGATGCTCAATTTAGGCAGCAATTCCGGCTTAATAAACAAGCTGCAAATTATTTAATAAGGGTATTAGAACCATATTTGGAAGAAGGTGTTTATGCCTCTAGGATACCCAAAATGTTTAGGATTAGTATTACTAAGCTGCAGTAAATTTAAAAATATATTAGAATATAACCACTAAGTCAAATCTTAGTGGTTATAACTTAAGGATCTCCCACATCGCCTTTTTTTTCTTGCCATCTTTTCTTTCAATTCAAAATATAATTGAGAATGGCCAATATTTATGATTTAACAACTCAAACAAGAAAAAAAAGACGTTCACGTAACGTAAACAAAACAAACATTCAACAAGCGTAGTGCAGCCAATAAACAACAGGGCCAACCCAAATTTTCAGCAGTGTCAAAATGATAAAGTAAATATCCCCAGTTTTAACTACAATCGAAATGAATGAGAATCGCTAGCGATTGCGACTGTCATGGCGTAGTCGCTTTTAAATTTCGACATCGAAATGAAATAGAATGAGGGCCCTGATATTATTTCGGTTTAATTATTTATACATTTCATTTTAAAAGCTTAAGTAAATCTGGTAGTGAAGGGGCAGAAAAAGATAGTATAAATGAACTTTTTAATTCCTTAATATCAATCAGAAAACTGCTCCTATTAGTTAACCTTTGAAAGGTGGTGTCATTGTTATTTAAAAACAAGAAATTTCACAAAATTAAAAAGGAAATAACAAAACACCACAAACAATACAGAAACAATCGCAAAAAGGGATTCAAAGATGACAACAATACCATAATGTAATGAACTTATCAGAAAAATTGAAAAGGATAGAAAATTAGTGCAACAATACAACCACATTCAAAACAACCAACTTACTGATATCTATCTTGTCCTAAAACCAACTTAACAATTGTGACAGGTAGCCAGCAGACTCAGTAAAACACAGGTTTAGTTTAAATAAAAATATATTTGAAGAATTAAAAAAATTAAAGTGCCAATCGTGGCGACGACGGTATTGACAATTCTATGACCCACTGTTTAATACCTGCAAAAATAAATGCAATGTCATATAATGTCATAAAAATCGAAACGAAAATACGATGCGTTAATAATAAATACATACGATAAAGAAAAGGAACGATCTGGGTTACAGGTGGATGGATCGATCAACACTCGATTCGGCATCGAGTAGTAAGTGAATAATCAACACTTAGTCACGAAACATTACGTGTCAAATCAACACTTTGAGACTGGTTTGGAGCTGCCACTAGAACAACACTAGTAGAAACGGTTGGCCTTAAGTCAACACCCTAGGGCCAGTGGAGTTGTTTCCAGTCAACCTTTTAATAGAACTCGCAGGACGGTTGGCATTTGGTCAACACCCAATGGCCTAGTGGAGTTCCCACCAGATCAGCACTCTCTTGCAGTGTACGTTGTTTTATACCGCAACCAGTCCTCCATATCCACCACGCATCGATGGAAGTGGAACTTAGCGGTACAAATGTGTGCGTACAGAACGAAGGTAGCTGGCGATGCACATCGTTATACACCACACAAAAAAACATCAAGGAACTGCATCTATAAATTGCCCTATAAATGCAATCATTTTTACGTGTGAGAAATTGAGACTGCTCAATGTCAGGATAAACGAGCATGAAACGTGCATGAAGAACGAGACTTCAACAACTCTCAGATATGCAAACATGCTTGGGATCCGCTACACAAAGTACAACGGAAAGATGCATCAATAATCATAAAAGAGACAGACAAGCAAAAGAAAAATCAACGACGCAGCTCTCATCTTCCTTAACGAAGAAAAATGTGTAGCAAACTCATCAGCAGTATGTAACAGGATTTGCCAATACTTAAAGAAAAAGTCAACAACAAGAACATGCCAACAATAGCAGATTAAAGAAGTTGCAAACATCATCTACAATTATACACAACACATACGCAACACACTATATACAAACAGCTAATCGATGTGAAACAAAAACACATAAAACACACAAAATAGTCAAAATGAGATATTCCGAGTGTAAAAGATTTGTTGTCAACCGAAAGAGGGCCATTTCCTACAAGATCGGGGACATGTAAGTTAACAGTTAGTTTTTAAAAAACATAACATAAGATAGTGTTTTAGTGTAGTGCAGCCTAAAAAGCGTGTTAGAAATGAAGCTAAGTAGAAAAACAACATTGTAAAAACTAAATGAAATAGTAATACGAGTTTAAAAAGAGTGTTAAAACCAATAAACTTATGCCAGCAAGAAGATGACTTAGTGGCTTTATCTCTAACCTAACATCTGCAAATGCTAAACAATATAGGTGTAAATATCATACTTTATTAGATATAGATAAGGACAATTTATTTGTAGGTTTCTATAAGTTAGCAAATTATAACTTTTTGTTGGGTTTTATAAAAAGTAAGTAAGTGTAAAGAAAGTATAAAAACAAGAGAAATGATGAAACTTTTAGTAGAAGAAAATTAAGTTATACGTATACTTTAAAAACTGAAGATGGAAAAGGTGTGAGAGTGTATCTGAAATTTTTTATAGATACATTTGCTATCAGTAAAAAACGTATTTTAGTAATTCGTTCTGCAGAACGGCCTAGACCTACTAAAACTAGGCCTGTAAGTCCTCAACATTTAAATGACACTGACCATGATCATGAAGAAAACCAAACATTAGAATCAAGTTTGTTACTATCACATTTAGACAAACGAGGCCGACATAGCAAACACATTAGGAAAATAACTGACACTCAAACTGAATTTCTACTGAAACATATAGGAAAGTTTCCCCGCTATACAAGTCATTCTTACAGGTAAAAAAATCCTAATAAAAGTTATATCAGAACAGTTTCATCTGTTACGGAAATGTATAGTGCTTACTTGATTGAGCATTCAAAACAACTGGATATAGTCTCACCTGTAAAATATGAGAAATATCTGAGCATTTTACACACACACTTTAATATTGGTTTTAAAACACCTCTGTCAGATAACTGTTTTGTGTGTGATGAATGTAAATTTAGAGACAAAAATGAACTTTTGTACAATTTTCGCTTACATAAAAAAACGCAGATCAAGGTTACAAACTACTTTTAGACACCAAAAGATTATCACAAGATCCTAATTTTGAATACTGTGTCATTACTTATGATTTGAAAAAAGCAATGTCACTACCAAAACTTCAGATTGAGACTGTTTTTTATTTGAGACGGCTATGGGTTTATTACCTTGGATTTCATATTTGTAACAACAAGTCTGTAGTGTAAATAGGATCTTGTGTTTATAAGATTTTATCTGAATCTAGCTTAATGTTTCATACAAAAAACTGTGGATTATTTTTTAAATATTCATACTCGAATATTGAAACGTGGACTAGAGTCTGTATGTTTAAAAAGAAAATAGGACGTCGACTAAAGAATTGGATGTGTACCAACTCATCACTTTACACCCTCCCACAAAATTATTAGACCCTCCGAAATATATCAAACTGATCACCAGCATCCTTTGGAGATAGGTAAATTCATCATTGCAGATATGTAACACAGCTATTTCGTATAGCAACCAACAAAGTCATCATAGCCAGAATGATCGCCACCGTTCGGAACCGACAGGCACCCTAAGAAGAAGATAGGTAAACTCATCAAAAGCATTTTTTACCCAAGGCACTAGTTTCTAATGCGAAAGATTGCCTGTTGTGTTACACTTCTTGTTTATGTGGTAATTTATTAAATTCAGAAATAGTTTTAAGCATATTACTTTAAATTTTAACTGATATATTTATTTATATCGGGTGCCTCCCGGCGAGTGGCCTACTAGAGAGAAATTTTTATTTACGCATAATTTTAGATAGGTATCAATAGATTTACTAATAAGAGTTAATGGATTACATTTGCATTAATTTAATACATCCTAATTTGGATTATTCTTTTAAATTATTAAACCTTAGCGGTTTGCAAACATTTTTTGCTCTGTACCTGCCACGAGGTGATCAGCTTGCAAATCTCTCCGGATCCATTTTAAAATCGCTGGTTTTAACGCGGTGATGAGTTTGTACTATCTACGAGGGCATTTATGCTAATTAGTGATGACTTTACGTATACCCAAAGAATCTCTAACAACAATAATGTTAAAAGAAGCTTTGAAATACGTGCCTAACCTTTACCTCAAGGGAAGAAAAATCAACGACATCAAACATCGAGGTTTAATGTCACTATTACCGTACATACCTGCCGTACATCATGATATATAATTACAACAGTCTAAAATCAACAAAGGCAACCTTACAAAAAGAAGGTGATGAGTAAAGTTGTGTTATAATAGACCCACATAACATTTTTTCAACAGGCTATTCAGATGAAATTTCTTTTTACAGGCCTTTTGTTTTTTAAAGTGCATTCTAGCCTATATATTTCTTATTGTTTATTTCTGTAAAAGTTGAAAATGGTTTTTCAGGTCAATATTTTTGTTCAGCAGGTCTATTTGTATTTTTTTTATGAGTATTGATTGTATTTTACTTTTATTTCTTATATTTAACATAAAATAATTTCTTTAAAATAGGATTTATTTTGACTCAGCTTTGTCTAATTCCATTAATGTGTATTGTTTTAAGTATTGTATGTATTTCTTTATGAATTATGTTCTATTTACTGAGGAATAGAAAACAAAAGGTTATTCACGTAATATTTTTTTGGCTTTTTAGTTTTGTAATTATGTGTTGCTTCATGTGTTTCCAAGAAAGTGTTATGTAAGAATTAAAAAAATTTTCTTTTATTGACAACATTTAAAAAAAAATGTTTTTCAAAAACTGTTCCAATAATTTTTATATTTACTAAAAATGACATTTAATGTTTTTTATGCTCAGGCTAATAAAACCTTTAATTACTCAAAAAAAATTTTGTGGCATCATCTTCTCTTTCTCGAGCACTCAATTACCAGAAGAGATAAATGTAACCTAAACTGAATAAAATCTTAGGATAACTTGTGTTATGCCGTAATACTTTCCACATTTGTATGACAGCTGATATCACAGATTATCGAACTACTCTAAAGAAGAACGTCCAAGAAGAATATGACTAGTTAAGTTAATAGCGAACTCCCAAATTGAATAGGTCAACCATTTGCGAAATATTTCCTAACTATGGATTCCCGTCTAATGGCAACTTATTACCAATTGCCGGGATTGGAATCATTTTACGTCCTAAACCTCTCTTATCCTTTACATTTCCTCTTTGTAGTAGGTGCCCTAATACAAAAGAATTATTCAGTCATCCATTTGGTATAACAAGAGAGGCGAAATGTAATACTTAAGCATCACTTGCATATCAAGATAAAATCAAATCAATAATAAATTTACAACGATTTGGGAAACCATTTCCTGCTTGTTTAATTCTGCTCTTTATTTCAATCTTAACTTGATTTTTTAGCTATAACAAATAATACAAAAACATAAAATTTTTACACATATTTATCTTATGTATTGGTTTCCATTATCTGCTTTTACCAACTATTTTTTCAGATTTTGTATTTTAATGTATAAATTGAACATTTTTCTTTCTCATTCGTTGATCCTTTTTAGCTGTTTTTAAAATAGAAATGATTAGTCAAAAGAATAATATTATCCTTATTTTCTTTTGAAGACTAACCAGAGAATCTCTTTGCTTTGAGGTCTCGGGCTCTTAATAATACACCACTTTACATATACACAATGCTTTACCTATTAAGTATAATACCATTAATCAACCTTTGTCATGGTTTGTCAAATGTAGGTTTCGATGGTCGTCCATATTCTGCTTTGTGTTTAGTGTTTGTCAGAATAAATTGGGTTGCATGCGTTCAATTGACATTTCACTAAATTTACAACTACTGCCAATATCATTTAAGGATGTCGATTTGATTGATTTTGCAAACAACGTTAATCAACAACTTTAACAATCCCTTAGTTAAAGATGTTAATTGGGTTATAGTATAGAAGTTTTTGAAAAGTGGTAAAAATTGAAAATACTTTTATACAAATTACTTTTATGGTTCTTCTCGAAGCCTTCTAAGAGTGGTGATGGATTTTGGTGTTTTAGACATGTCTATAAGTATTTCATGCATCAAATTTGACAAATTTATTGTATGTAATAATTTGACATTTTTAATAATTTCAAGGGTTGTATTAACTAATATCATCATCATCAGAATAAGGAACTCGTATTGTATAAAAGGATCAAAGAAATTTATCTTTCGTCAGAGGAAGGGAGTGGTGGAGGTAAAAACTAAATGTATAAAAGTAAAATTTGCTAATTGGCTAATTTCATAAATTTGTAGATTGATTAAAACTTACCTGAATTTTTTTAATCGTGAAATAAAAATTAATATTTTTAAATTAAACAGTAAACTTAAATTTGTCTGTGGCAAATGACCCCGGCACTTTTCTTATGTAAAAGTGGTTTCAGTTAAATTAGCTGAAACTTTGCAGAGAGGTAGTTTTGGTTATACTGATCAAAATGTATTAGTGCGCCAAAACTCAGAAATCGGTTGTGTCTGGGTTACAAAGGTTCAAAGTGTCGGTTTTTAGTCCTGTTAAATAACAATTATTTGTAAAATATGCAGAGTTTTCGTAAATACGTGCAACGAACTTAAGGGAATGATTCTGTATGAAAATCTTATATAGTATTTTTCATATAAAAATGCGTGCACGTCATAATTTATATAAAGTGACGTCACTTATATTTAAAATTTCCCGAATGTCAACCTTAGAGTTCAAATTTTCCTAACATAGCTAATAATACGAAACCCATACGGAACTGCTCGATCTTTCATAGGCGTCAACATGGTATAATAATCAGAAAAATGTAATCATCATTATATTGGGAATTTTAGAATTATATTGATTAAATAACCAAAAACATTTGTTATTATTACTAATATAAATTTTATGAAATAACTCTTTTAAATCTAATATTCTACAAAATAATAATTTTAATTAAATATATTAGGCAATTGTACGCAACTGATATGGAAATACTTTAATTTCTTACACAATTTGATCATAATATGCTATATATTAATAAATTGTATTTATAAATACATATTAAGTTTAGATTAATAGCTTTAAAAACTAATTATTGTTGTGTATTGTGATTGTGCTATGCCAAAACAACTAAATAGTCTGTAGAAAGCTAATAAGCTTTCAAATACCATAGATTTTGAACAAGAAATAATGGCGGGACGTTTTTATTATTAATGCTGTAAAAGTGGTAAGTTTCAAATTTAGAATATATAATTTTGTATTAAAATGTTTTCTTATGTATTTTAGTGTGTTGCAGTAATCTTAAAAGTAAATCTATTTACTGTGAATATAATAGTTTGACAAATAGTTGACATTTTAAAAATTCCTCACTTATTAACTATTCTGATGTTTTGGCAACGTTGTGGGGTTCTGACGTCGTAAATCTTGAATGACGTTCACGCTTTATTATATGAAAAATACTATATAAGCATATGACCGCAAATACTTCCTTTTTCGAGATACGGGGTGTATCTTCTTTTTTTTTTTTTTTCTTACAAAATAACTATTTATTTATTGCACTGAAATTGGTTTAAATATGCCAATGAAATTTGGTGGCTTTTAAGAGTTGGTTATTGCGCATTTTTTGTCATAAAATTAGAAATTTTATATTTATCATTGGCGCGCATATGAATATTGGTCTTAATTTTTTTAAATAAAAAAAATTGTATGCCACTGAGAATTTTTAATTTAAAAATTATTTTTAAATTCTTTATTTGATTTTTGCCAAAAAATCTTTCTTGAGTTTTTCATAGAAATTCTTAAAAACTATCTAATACAATAACGTTAAACCGAAAAAATAACAGAAAGTACTACTAATATAATTTTAAATAGGTACAGAGCTACAAATAATGTTCAAAATTACATCCCTGACACGTGATACAAGTAGCAACTCTTAGCCTCATTAGATATCGTATTCGTACAAATATTTTTATTGTTTTCTCATTAAATTCTGTAAAAGGGTTTTAGTTAAATTGGCTGAAACTTTGTTAGTGGTTACTCTGGTCATTCTGATCAAAATTTTTTAGTGCCCCAAGACTTAATACGAATAAGGCTTAGCCAAATAAGTACCCGCGGATCAACTGAGGACATGACATTAGGCAGCAGTAATGTCATTACTGGATTAAGGCTGTGGGAAAATAAAAAAAAAAAAAATCCTGTAGGCTTAATTCTAGATACTCACAGGCGCCACTCACATTACGAGTCAATCGGTTGTGACACTGCGATGGGGAAGGCAACGGGAAACCACCCCATAAATAGTCCCTAGTTCATGCATCATGGTTAATGTAAACCAATTTGGAGAAGATACTGATCATGGACTTCGGATACCAAGATCCGGCAGGGGAGGAAGAACACAAAAATGTAAGGCTTCCCAGGTCGTCAACCCACGAAATCCTTACCAATATTTAAACACTAATAAAGATAAAGTGTGCACGTGGAACGTTCAAAAAATCTGTACTTGGAATGTTCGGAGTATGTTTGAAGGGGGAAAGATACACAACACCATTCAAGAAATGAAAAGACTAAATATCGACGTGATGGGAATCAGCGAGATGAGATGGCCAGGCTCGGGACAGTGCTGTGTGGATGAGCATATGGTATACTATGCGGGAAACGACAAACCACATCACTGGAATGGCGTAGCATTGATTCTGAGCAAAAAGGTCACTGAGGCTGTGATCAGCGTGATACCTCTCTCTGACAGGGTCATTCTGATGAAGCTGCAAGGCAGACCCGTTAATACGAACATCATTCAAATTTACGCTCCAACATCAGAAAAACCAGAAGAGGATATCGAGGAGTTCTACGCAATTGTACAAAAAGCACTAAAATACACTAAGAAGAACGAGCTAACCATCATCATGGGTGATTTCAATGCCAAAGTTGGCAAAAGCAGTGTAGAAGACATCGTCGGACAACACAGCTTAGGCGAGAAAAACGAAAGAGGAGACCGACTCATACAATTTTGCCGGGAAGAAGATTTTACCATTGCCAACACGTGGTTTAAACTTCCCCCGAGACGACTTTATACGTGGAAGTCACCTGCAGATACAGCCAGCAATATCATCAGGAACCAGATAGACTTTATTCTCATTAACAAAAGATTCAAGAACAGCTTGACTTCGGCGAAGACCTACTCAGGAGCAGACGTCTTATCGGACCACAACCCATTAGTGGGCCAGATAGAACTCAAACTAAAGAAACTCATCAAAAATAAACCTAAACAGAACCTGGATTATGACACTCTAAAAGACCCCGTAGTTCGTCAAAACGTGAGAGATACAATGAGACAAAAACTAGAAACGGCTCAACAACAAGAACAGAGTGTAGAACAAAAATGGAGTTATATCAAAGACGTCATGCTGAATGCGGGAAAAGAACATCTGAGAAAGAAAAAAAGAGTAAAAAATAAAGAATGGATGACTGATGACATTCTACAGATGATGGAACAAAGAAGATTAATGAAAAACAGGGACGCGAAGAAATACCAAGAAACCAACCAGATAATTAAAAAAGAAATACGAAGAGCCAAGGAGACATGGATGCAAGAAAAATGTAAAATAATCGAGGAGCTCCAAGAGAAACACGATCATATAAATATCCACCGAAGGATTCGTGAAGCCACTGGTCAATACAAGAGGAGAAACACACACCTCCTCATAAATAAAGACGGTAATCTGGCGACGACAGTGAATGAGAAGTTGGTTACCTGGAAAATATATATCGAAGAACTTTTCTGGGACGACCGCGGCAACCTTCCGGAAATAAATTGCATGACAGGGCCGTCAATTCTAGAAAGCGAGGTAAAGGCTGCTTTACAACAGTCTAAGAATGGTAAGGCTACAGGTCCGGACGAAATACCCGTTGAACTTATTAAGGTGATGAGTGAAGTGAGCACGAAGGAGTTAACTGAACTGTTCAACGCCATATACGATTCAGGTAATATCCCAGAGGAATGGCTATTGTCAACATTTGTAACGCTACCAAAAAAACGATCTGCGAAAACGTGCGAAGATTTCCGAACTATCAGTCTTATGAGTCATGCACTTAAAATTTTTCTTAAAATCATACATGCCAGAATTTACAAGAAATGCGAAGAAAATGTCGGTGAAATGCAATTCGGATTCCGCAATTCTATGGGTACACGTGAAGCACTTTTCACCTTACAAGTCCTACTTCAGAGATGCCGCGATGTCAGTTGTGATGTCTATATTTGTTTTATTGACTACGCCAAGGCATTTGACCGTTGTCAGCACCAGAAGATGGTCACCGCACTACAAAGAGTTGGATTGGATGAGAAGGACATTCGGATCATCATGAATTTATACTGGAACCAGCGTGCTCAAGTCAAGGTCGAAGACCAGCTGACCGACCAAGTGAAGATCATGCGAGGAGTAAGACAAGGATGTGTGCTATCGCCGACTCTTTTCAATATATACTCTGAGGAGATTTTTAATGAAGCCCTCACAAACCTAGACATGGGAATCCGAGTGAACGGTGAATACATCAATAATATCCGCTACGCCGATGACACTGTGTTACTAGCAACCAGCCTAAACGATCTGCAGGCCTTACTAGACCGAGTGCGAACTGTGAGCGTAACATACGGACTGAACCTTAATATTAAGAAAACTAAATTCATGGTTGTCAGCCGTACAAATTTAGATCCCGGGGCACTAATGGCAGGTAGCGAAGAGATCCAGAGAGTCGACAGATTCACTTACCTCGGAACTACCCTCAACGTACAATGGGACTACGCTCAAGAGATTAGATCCAGAATTGAAATGGCACGGTCTACATTTATTAAGTTGAGATCCTTGCTGTGCTGCAGTGATCTCAGTTTGGGAACCAAGATGCGAATAGTGAGGTGCTACGTTCTTCCAGTGTTACTGTATGGAGTTGAAGCCTGGACACTGACGCAAGCCACTGAAAAACGAATAGAAGCCTTCGAGATGTGGATATACAGAAGGATACTAAAAATATCTTATGTGGACCATGTCACCAACGTTGAGGTCCTACAGCGCATGACAAAAGAAAAAGAAGTGCTTAATTTAATTAAACAACGCAAGCTTGAGTACCTCGGCCACGTGATGCGGAACGAAGAAAAATATCGAATTCTTCAACTTGTTATGCAAGGTAAAGTATTTGGCAGAAGAGGACCGGGACGCCGTCGTATCTCGTGGTTGAAAAATCTCCGACAATGGTTTGGGATGACCTCAGCGGACCTGTTTCGCAGAGCAGTCAACAAAACCATGATAGCCTTGATGATCGCCAACATCCGGACCAGATAAGGCACTGAAGAAGAAGAAGAAGACTTAAAAATCAATTGCTTTTAAGTAATAGAGCTTCAAAATGTCGGCTTATAGTCCATTTTTCAAAATAATGAATTTGGACAGATACAGAGATATTCCACTAGAATATCTACGTGAATATCCTACCCAGGATATCACACTGCAGATGCCATGTATTGAATGTGTGAAACGGTACATTTCAACGGAACGGTACATTACAATGGACTAAGAAACGATATTTGAAGCTTATAACTCAGAAAAAATTAACTTTTGAGTTTTGAGGCACACAAAACTTTTGCTTAGCATGACTAAAACTACCTCTTTGGTCTGGTTTTTTGTCTGTTTGTTTGAATGCCATTTGTTATTGGTCCAGTTTCCTCAAAGCGGTTTACAATTTTTTGTGCCGTCGCCTTAGATAGATAGGAGAATATATTTATTTTCATATTTATTATGAGCTTTTAAAAATACATACATACAAAAGAACTGTCAGCTTTAGTTATTAATACAGTTTATTTTACAAAATTTTTCATTAAATGTCAAGCTATACGTTTACGTATTGAATTACTTCAAAACCATTTGGCACTAAGAAGTTTTATTTATTTAAAACCTTTGTAAACAGATAAATTACCAAGTGTTATGGTTGAGCTTGTATTGAAGTGAGAATTTCAGTAATAAGAGAATATATAGAGTGTTGTCTTTAAAAAACCAAAGTGACTTATGATATCAGAAAAATGATAAATTTGGCAATATTGCAAACATCAAATTTGAAATCTCTGTATTGCAGAATAGACGCATTTCGGTTTTTGTACAATTCCATTCATCCATTAGAAAAAATAGAGGCTTGAATAGATGGACAACATAAATATGTGTCGACTAATACGAACAGCTTGTTTAATATATCATATAAAACGATTTTATAAAAATAATCCCATGAGCACAATATTTACTTTTGACCATATCGGTTTTCATTATTCAAAGTTTGATTTTCTAAGAAAACACCTCGTATATTGCTTGTAAATATTTTTTAACTTAATTTTCTTTATAAATATCATTACGAAAAGAAAGTTTCTAAAGTACATAACAACAAGTAAAAAGTTAAAATCTACCACCTGGTGCTGAGAGTTTATTAAACGCATTGTAGATTTACGTGCTCCTTTTCCTCGGAGAGGGTCTTTTTTATTTGAGTCAATTTTTTCTAACTTTCGCACATACAAAAAAGTACATTATTATTCTGAAGGAGGTCGGGCAGTTGCTTTTATAAATGTCTTCGCATGGTGTTTTATCCGAATATTTTTTTTACCCCGCATTATTGGACTTTTGATTTAATACATATTGTGTTGCCCCTTATTGGATTATAAATAACATCCAAATAAAAATGTGTGCGATATGGGATTAAAACTGTACCCGAAAACAATATAAAACAGTTTACGGGCTTGTTTTTTAAATGAGGAAAGCATTTGCTGTAAATTGTCGTGTAAATTTTATGAAAGATGTATTTCTTATGGAACCACTATATTTTATTTCTCCAGATAATGTAATTAAATTTAAACTTTTTGGATATTTACAGGTAGTAAAAGAATTACGCATATTAATAAATCAATCATATGAAGTAATTTCATAGTTGGATTAGAATATGCCCATTTTAGATACAGGGTGAACGTTTGCGTTGGAAACCGCAAAATATCAGAGTTGTCGATTAACATTCATCGAGTGTATATCGAAAACAATTAGGCAGTGTGAATTATTAGTAATAGTTTTTATTTAAATTTGAAGTTGGGTCTATTGAACTATTACGTTTGTCTGTGTGTGTTTAAGACAAAATGGAAATTGATGACGATAGGAATATCCCACCAGATCGGGGAAGGAAGGAAAATCAGTATGAAAATCTAAATCTAAATAATAAAAATCAAAACAGCAATAATAAGTTAAGCGAAATATCTATTGAAAAGAATTTTTATTCACTTGGAGATCAGGGACCGTACTATGTTTTCGTAGAAAATAAATCAGGGAATATAGGTAAATTGCATAGAATAGGAGCCGCAAGGTTAATATTAAATGCTGAAAAAGAAATTAAACATAACATTGTTAATATTTTAATAATTATTGGTAGAAATAAACTGAAAGTAGAATGTAATACATTTTTGGCCGCAAATAAATTAGCTGAATCTAAAACATTATCGGATAATAACTATGATGCGTACCTATATACCTACTTTTTACACACAAAAACGAGGTGTTATTAGACATGTAGATACTGATATTTCTGAACTTAAATTAAAAGGTTTTTTTAAAGGTAAATTGGGTCAGGTGGTTACAGTTACACAGATTAAGCGAATGTTTAGAAAATCTGAGGATAAATTAATTCCTACGGGGACTGTTATTGTCTCTTTTAAGGGACAAACAATTCCTAGTCAAGTAGTTAAAGAAAAAATTGTTTACGATGTCGAAACATATATTCCTAAAATATTACAATGTTTAAAATGTTTGCGTTATGGACATATAGCTAAGCAGTGTCGTGATAAGGATAGATGTAAGTTTTGCGGTAATGAACATATTAGTGATACTTGTGAGAAACAGAACAACCCTTCGTGTATTTTTTATACGGGCAATCATTCTGCTACCGATAAATTTAAATGTCCAGAATTTTCCGAACAAAAATCAATTAAACGATTAATGACAACAGAAAACATAAGTTATGTGGAAGCCATTAATAGACATAAATCAAGCTATGCATCAGCTACCAAATCTCCCACAAAGGGATCTAAATATACAGTCAATGTAAAAAGAAAGAGAATCGTAAAAAGTCTATAATCACCAGATCCCATAAACCAAGAGCATAGAGATATAATAACCCTTCCAACTATCCCCTCCAGATCCGTGTACGAGAGTTTTAGAAATATTCCACAACATCACAAGGTACCTTTTAGTCAGCCGAGTACTTCTTCTTTCACTCACTTTGATGCTGCATGTATACAGAGCAATACAATAATGGAATCAATTCTAAAAGTTATAAAAGAATAAATACCAACAGATAGAAGTATTTTAAGTGAAACTTGGTAAAAAAATCATTTAAAACCAAATTTTAATGGGTATCATTTGTTTCGTTCAGATAGAGAGGATGGATATGGTGGTGTAGGGATTCTTCTGAAGAAAAATATTGCTTTTACCAATACAAAGAATTTTAAGAGTATTGAAGGTTTAATGACTGTCTCTCTAGGTGTTAAAGTAAATAACTTATTTACATTAAATGTTTATTCGATATATGCCAAACCGAAATTAAAAATATCTAATAAAAGTTGGTCATTGTTTCTTAAAAGCCTGGAAAAACCTTTTCTGTTGGCTGGTGACTTTAATTGTCATCATCAAGTGTGGGGTTGTAATATTACTGATAGAGCAGGAATTAATTGACTTTTAGCCATTAAAGATACCAACCCAGTTTTTTAATAAACTGATATAATAAAGTATATAATAAAGTTGTAATATTACTGATAGAGCGGGAATTAATTGACTTTTAGCCATTGAAGATACTAACCTAGTTTTTCTTAATAACGGCGCGGAAACTCTCATTCCTTCAATAAATCAAAAGAATAAATCGGCAATAGACCTTTCTATTGTATCTCCTGATTTGGTTACATTATGCAATTGGCAAAAAAAATTAAATACTTTAGGATCTAATCATTTTCCTATATTAATAGAAATCAAAAGTAATAATTATATTATTAAAACAAATCAAAACAGATGGAATTTAAACAAAGCAAATTGGTCACTTTTTTCTGAAAATATTGAACACAGTAATAATCAAAATAATATAAAACGATATGATAAATTTATAGCAGAATTAAACAAAGCAACAAAAAATTCAATACCTAAAAAGAAAAAAGTGATCAACTCGAAATTTAATAAACATTGGTGAAATGAAGAATGTGACATATTAATGAAAAATCAAAAGGATGCTCTTTTGCGATTTAAACTAAACTCAAATGCAGAAAATTATATTTGTCTACAAAGAACAATGGCTTTGTGTAAAGAACTAATAAAAAAGCACAAAAAAGAATCTTGGAGGAATTTTTGTACTTTAATAAATAAAAATGCACCAATGACACAAATATGGACAGAGGTTAGGAAATTAAAAAATAATTGTAAAGAACCAGTCAGTAAGGTAATAGCAGGGGAATGGACAACAACCTTTATGAACCAAGTCACGCCACCATGGTTGAAGAAGAAGAAGCAGTTTACCCTCTTCAAGTAGAAAATATCATTAAAATTGCAATGGACAGTCTGTTAAATAAATTTAGTCTTAAAGAATTCCAGTGCAGTATTAAAAAGCATAAAAATACAGTTCCTGGTATCGATAACATTCATTATATAATGTTATACAACCTTCCATTATCCTGCAAAATTACTTTGTTAAAAATAATAAATAATATATAGGAATCCAGGCAGTATTCAGAAGATTAGGAGAAATACATTATGATTCCAATGTTAAAATCGCAAAAAGATCCAAAACTAGCAGAATCCTACAGAGGTATATCACTGGCATCCTGTTTACTTAAAACATTTGAGCGAATGCTCAAAACAAGAATGGAATATTGGCTAGAATCCAACCTCAAACTACCAAAATATCAGTTTGGGTTTAAAAAAGCTCATTCCCCAATAGAAAATATTACTCATCTAGTCACTGACATTAATAATTCATTGTCAATAAATCGTTCTACCATAGCGTTGTTTATGGATATTGAGGGAGCCTACGACAAAGTAAATCTAGGAATTCTACATCAACAAATGGTGCGAGTTGGTTTTAGTTGTGAATTTTCCAGAAAAATAATAAAATTATATACCTTATAAACCTTAAAATAAATGAGGAAATTTTAGATACAAGAACAACAATTCTTTGTTTATCTCAGGGTAGCGTTTTAAGTCCTATATTGTATACAATCTATACCTTTGGCCTTGAAAAGCTAACAGACGAATTCAGGGAGATTAAGATACTGGAATATGCTGACGATATATGCATTTACATTGATAATTGTGATCTTAAATCTGGTTACAGTTTTTTAAACCAATTTTTTCTTTGATTTAACCAATGGTGTCACGAAAAAAATTTAAAGATTTCACTAACGAAATCGAAATCATGTATATTCATCCAGAAATGAACTGTTCCCAATCCGATTGTTTTACAAGAACATATTTTTTCCGTTATTTCTCACGTAACATACCTAGGAGTAACAAATGATAGAAAATTAGTCTGAAAAGAGCATATAGAAAGAATATTAAAAAAAGCCGAGAAAGGATTAAATATATTAAAAGCTGTAAGTTCTTACAGCTGTGGAGCCGATCCAAAAATATCCCTGTTATTATATAGATCATTTATTAGATTAATTCTGGATTACGGGTGCTTTCTATACTCTCAAGCAGCATTCAGTAACCTAAAAAAGTTAGATAATTTAGTGAATAAATGTCTAAGATTGGCCCTTGGGTCCTTTAAAAGTACACCAATTTCAAATCTTTAAGTAGAATGTTGTGAAATGCTTTTAGAGCTAAGAAAAAAATATCTCTGTAATAAATTTTTGTGCAAAATTTGATCTAAAAATAGTAGTCTACTAAGTAAAGTTCACAACCTGTTTATAATGGATTTAACTAATAAGTACCGAAAGAAAAAGGAATCACTGGTTTTATGTAAATCATATCAAGACTGCTTACAATATAAAGACAATATGTATAAAAACGAACTGTTACCGATATAACAAACACACTTAACTGATGTGCCTGAGATAGAAATACGCTCTCTAAGAGATTATTCTAATTACCATAAGTCGTTGAGAAATGTGATGTTTAATTCAGACATAGAAAATGATTTTAAAAATTATCATATCATATTTATAGATGCGTCAAAAAAGACGAAAAAACGTCCTGTGCATTTTGGGACCCTACACAAAACTATTTCGAGGCTAAAAAACTTCCGAGTGAATTTTCAAGTTATTCAGCTGAACAACTCGCTATATTAGAAGCATTAAAATATATTAAAACTAATTTATTTAATAATAAAATTTTGTTAATAATATCAGATTGTAATAAAAGTGTTTTAGATAAACTTTCAAATATATCTACTAATATTAATATTAAATATACCTTACAAAATATATTAACCAATTTTAAATTCCTGTATGAGAAAGGAAACATAGTTAAAGTTGTTTGGGTCAAAGCTCATTGTGGGATCATCCACAATGAAAAGGTAGAAATACTGGCCAAGAAAGCATTAGATTCTGATATTTTTGTAAATTATTTATTCATTCCGGAAGACCTTTATATTATTTCAAAAAAATTTTCCAATAAAATCCTTTATAAAAAGGTATATAAAAAACCCCGTCGGGCTATGTTAAAATGACAAAACGTTTTCGGAATAAGTATTCCATCATCAGTATCAATATATTACATGAATGTAGCCACTAAATATGAGGGTAAAAACGCTTTAAAAATTAATATGTAAAGTTTAGTTTACATTATGTCGTGTTTACAAATAGGATGGTAAAGTTACCGTTGGATTGGTAACATGGCGACATATGACTCTACATTAAGTTGCAAGTCCTGAGACGGTATGTCTACGAGTCATATGTCGCCATGTTACCAATCCCACGGTAACTTTACCATCCTATTTGTAAACACGACATAATGTAAACTAAACTTCACATTTTAATTTTTAAAGGGTTTTTACCCTCATATTTAGTGGCTACATTCATGTAATATATTGACACTGATGATGGAATACTTATTCCGAAAACGTTTTGTCATTTTAACATAGCCCGACGGGGTTTTTTATATACCTTTTTATAAAGGATTTTATTGGAAAATTTTTTTATTATATGGTATACAGCCAACTACAGGAACTTAGTTTCCTTGTGGATTTCAAAAAATATAATTAGGCAGGAATGGATGAACAAATATGATCACTCCACCAAGGGACTTTTTTATAAAGGCATTCAGCCTAAAATTCCTACCAAACCATGGTTCTGTAATTTTATAACAAAAAAAGATGCAATCAGAATTATGTGTAGAATTCGATTTAATCATTCCCTAATAGCACCATCTCACTTGTTTAAATGAAAAATTGTAAATTCCCCAAACTGCCAGTGTGGAGAATAACGCACACTGGAACATATGATATTAAGTAGTCAAAATAGTAGAATAAAGACCAAAATTTTTATGGAAGCCATTATGAAAATAAAAATTTTAGTAAAACCCATCAACCTATATTAGTTAATAGTTTCTAACAATTTAGAAGTTTATAAGTTGCTATATCAATACATAAGCCGTTTAAAAATAAGAATATGATACAATAGTTTATAAAGACCAAGGTATACCAAAACTTGTATTTAAATGAAAAAAAAAAGAAAGAAAATATAAAAATAAAAAAGCATTTAATAATAAAAAAATAACAAACTAACATATTAAACAATATTAATAAAAAATACATACATAAAAAATATTGAAACTATTTAAAAAAAACCACTGCTTGCGGCGGAACTGGATAATACTGGAAAAACATAACCACTGGGCACGGGATGCATGGATACGAGACTGGATACCAACTACTAGAAAATTGTATATAATTATAAAAAAAAATATGTATAATGTAGAATTTTTACCGTAGTTATATTGTTTTTAAAATATTAATAATGTAAATTTTAAATATTAATAGATTTTATTTAAATCATTGTCTAGAATCAAAGTCAAACATGATTAGGCGAATGAAACCATAGGTTTCGCAGTCAATATCCCAATCACACACACACACACACACCTTAAAATATCACCGTTAGATACCATTTAATAAAAAAACGCCGATATAGGTCGATTTTTAAATTAAGTTTTGTTTTTATTTTGGATAACCGCAACTTTGAGGACATGATCATTTCGTGGTAATTACGTCATCCATTTGTTTTCCAAATAGAAACCCATGTTTCCCCTAGAATAGAATAGAATAGAAATTCTTTATTGTTACTGAAAATTTGATGGACAAAGCTTACAAAAAGTTAGAAAAATAACACCAACAATTTAAAATTTACTAAAATTATATAAATTATTAATAACAGGAAATAAAAGATAATAAAATAAACAAACCATTGCAAAATTTAAATAAATTGCAAATTTCATAATAAAACCTGTCAAAATTAAATAAATAATTTAATTCTTAACTTACTTAAGTTCATTATGTATTACTATTGCCCTTAAGTTAATAGTTTTTTAGTTATATGACGTTAAAATTAAAAAAAAATTCAATAAGCGATGCAGGGCGTGTAAACAACGATAAAATTGTATTTTAATTAATAAGGATGTTTAAAATTTATCTAATCGTTCCGATAGTAACAGTATATTATTAAGATCACTTTAACAATTTTTCTCTCTTCTCGATTATTCGTTTTTATTGCATAGTATATAAATTATTGTAATCGCTGAATACATAGTTAGTGAAAAAAATATTCATATTAATTGAATTAATGAATAATTTAAACGACTATTCAAGTAACGATTGTCCGAGAATATTCAAAAACTAAACGAAATAACCATCTCTATCATGCTGGAAAAATTGCTAGCTGACGTCGTCGGCAACTAACATAGGTTCGGACTAGATTTAATATTTTGGTATTGAAGTGTTTTATTTTGAATCGTTTAGTAATAACGATTTAGTAATGTTTTTTTTTCTTTTCTTGGTTAAAGGACAACTTATGTTTATGCTGTTAATATTGAACTAGTAATAATTATTTGTTATGGGTTTTAATACTACTTAATTATGGATTTGAATTAATTCAAAGTACATGGAGTCCTTCTCGAAAACGAACTAAAAGAAGTAGGTACTCTTAGCGCTAAAGTATAGAAATAATTTTAAATGTATTTAAATAGGAAAATAGAAAGTCCCAGCTTAGCGGTTAGACATATTGTAAAAAAGTGGAGAGTAAAGAAGTTGGAGTTTTTGATCAAAGTGTATTTAGGGTGATTAAGGAAATTTTTAAATACCTACCGTGAATCAGGTTTTAAAGAAGGTGAACGATGATCCTGATTTGCTAAATTTGAAGAAAACCATATTTTATAGAATACTAAAAAAAATCCTTTTCAATATCAACGCATGGGAAGAAACGACTTTTAATTAGACAGAAACGACATTGTGCTTTGGTGACGAGAATATCTTTAATGGATAAGGACTTTTAGAGAAGAGAAGCGCAAAATTTATTATCTGGATAAGAGATGGTTGAACTCTGGACATAAAAAATCTAAAATATGGGTAGACATAACAGTCAAATCATCTAAACAAATTTTGTTATATGGATTGACAACGGTATTAAAAAATCCTTGAAGTAATTTATTACATTCTACATTATTCAACTCTCAATACTTACAAATACTTTACTTTTTTAGGAAAAGGTAAAAGACTGATTGTTTGTCAAATTAGCAACGAGAATGAGTTTGTTTCAAATGCCTTCTGGGCATTTGAGTCGAATAAGTCTGGTAATTACCATGAAGAGATGGTCAGAGTCAAATCCAGAACCAGCTCAATCTTTTGAAAATTGGTAAAAATTTTCAATGTCTTACCAATATTAGAAGACAAATCTATCATTGCTCTTGACAAAGCACCGTACCATTCACTTAAAATAGAAAAAATAGCAACAAGTACAAAAAAAGCAATATCCAGAATTGTCTTTGTTCCAAAAATATAAAATTTGATCAACATATGCTTAAAGTACAGTTTCTTTAAATCGTAAAAAAACATACAAATTTTTATGATAAATACGTAAGTGATGAAATTGTAAATACCCAGAATACACCCGTATTGAAACTTTCTCAGTATCACTGTAAGTTAAACCTTCTGGACTTATCTGGGGAAATATTAAAAATGATACTGCAGGAAAAAACACTACCTTCTTATTTTTAATTAATTACATCAGAAATATAGAAGAAGGGGAATTCTGGCGGCTGGAATATATAATTGAAACACATTTTGAACCAATTGTTATTGTTATAAACGTTGATGATAGTGACGTATTATCCAGTTCATTAGCATAATGTTTAAAGTAGCAAAATCTTGATCTCTGCCATATATTTACACCCAACTCAAACAAATTATTAATCACTTTGTATTTTTATTCCAAAACACTAACCGTTTTGCAATGTTTAAACTTTTTGGAATCGTACAAACAACTATAACAAAAATTAAAAATAAAACTTATATTTTTTGAAAACACTCTGTGTATAAAATTTGTTGGCTGTTTTTGAGATAAAAAAATAATTTCTTGATTTCTTTCGTCCTGTATAAATGGTTCCTAAACTTAATTCGTTTTACATATTCCCATCCGTCAACAAACGCACGTGAAAGCCAAACAGGGTCGTACTGGGGTATATTATAAGATTTTTAAAAATATTTACTTTTGAAACTATTAGTGTAAGAATTTCTTGAAATTTAATCACCGTGAGCAAAATTTAATGTTCCATTGAAGGAAAATGTGCTAAACTAAAATATTCATTACCTGAGAGATACATAACAAAGTAAACATTTTGAATAAAAAAGCAACACGCTACAATTTGAATTTTTAAACAGACTGGCAAATTTGGATCTGTAACATGAGAATCCGTCTGGCTTAAGGCAATAAATTATATTTAATAGCCTCTTGACGAATGAGAGGCCGAATATTAACACGTGCACATGTTTACAGATGGGAATTTGCTAAATGAATAAACTTTAATGTGGAATATCAACTAAAAACAATTAGGTTCTTTGTCCGGCATTTTTGGAAAATTAAAATATAAATTTCGTATTTTACAAGATAATACTTCTGGCCAAACGAAAAGATAATTTTAATTGAGGTCCTGCTAGAAGCCTACACCTGCTAATGTACCTAGAAGCCTACCCCTGTATGACTTTTGAAATTTAGTTTAATTAGACAGTTTTAAGAAACTATGTTTGATCTTTAACAATGGAACGTATTGATACGTATCGATTATTTAAATAAGAAATAGTTTTTAAAAAATGCTCAAATTGAGATCGCCCCTCTTTGTGGCAATAAGCTAACCGTTGCTTGACATTAGACGAAAACATGTTTTTAAGAGTTTCAGGACGAATAGCGGTAATTTCATTGCTTACTTTTTTCAGTAAATCCCACAACACTATATTCCACTTAGCCTTAATTATTAAATTAAATTAGGTTAAGTAAATAAACATAAACATTATTGGCATGGCTTTCTGGATTATAGACTTAAAAATTCTAATCGTAACCACAATTTAATTTATTTTTAGAATATATTCTAGATAATTAAACCAAGTTAACAAGTTATGAATACTTACTTACTGTTTGATGCAAAGTTCATTTATAGTCTTTATTTAAGTTAGCATTTTTTAACTAATTAATTTAAAGTTCATTAAACAATGGTAAGAAAATTAAATGATAGACAAAGAATAAAATTTGAATTTTAAGACTATGTGACGAGATGATTCGAAGATTTACCGAATTATATTCAATAATAAATATCCTTACGCAAAGCTAATTACTAAATAAAGCATTTCTTAGATATTGAAAAATTCAATATTAGAAATCGATTTTTTGGTGAAGAAAATCGTCAAAAAACTTATAACTGGGCATGCTAGTTATATACTCACTAAATCACGGAAGCCTATACTCAATTTCCTCAAAACTTTTATGAATGCCACGAATAATAGGCAATAAAATTATCGGCTTAATTTTCGTATACGGACAACACACTGGTACATATATTTGAATATGTTGAGATATCAAATTGTACCAGAATTAATCACGCTTTTCCCAAATGCCAATAATCCGAACAACCCAAATAAGTACAAGCAATAATTCGAAGCTACTACCTATGATAATGCGAGCGTTTGGAATTTTTTAAACGAAATATTTGCAAATTATTGGATTGGGTGAAGACGATCACAGAATGGGCATCTAGGTCGCCAGACCTTCCTCCGCTGGATTTCTTTTTGTGAAGTTATATTAATCTAAATAAGCTTGTAGTTATCAAATTTCTTTGATAAAGTTGTTGCAATATCTGGCAAATTTTTTGTAAAGTCCACAAAATTTTATGTTAAAATTAAATTAAGACACTTTTACACACACAGAAACACACAGAAAACACTTAAAAAACGGGGGACGAAACACACATTTAATTTAAAAGGAGAAGATTTTTTAAAAAGAACTACATTTCTTACTAGGAGACAATGAGTTTTTTATGTGCTGTATATCAGATTTTAGAGGTAAACTTGACAAATGTAGGTTAAAGTCTTTAACTTTAACCTACATTTGTCAAGTTTACCTCTAAAATCTGATATACAGCACATAAAAAACTCATTGTCTCCTAGTAAGAAATGTAGTTCTTTTAAAAAATCTTCTCCTTTTAAATTAAATGTCTGTTTCGTCCCCCGTTTTTTAAGTGTTTTCTGTGTGTTTCTGTGTGTGTAAAAGTGTCTTAATTTAATTTTAACATAAAATTTTGTGGACTTTACAAAAAATTTGCCAGATATTGCAACAACTTTATCAAAGAAATTTGATAACTACAAGCTTATTTAATTGCACACCCACACAATCTGTACATCCATTCTTATTCATTGTCTTACAACTGCCACCTTCCAAAACAAAACATAAAATCTCAATAAATAACACATATTTCATAAATATATCTCCAGAATAAAGATAAATAACTTTAAAGAATTTAATGGTATAGAACATTACTTTCATCAAACAAACAATACATTTCACCTATCTCTACTTCATTGGATAAAATCTGTCTCCTCAAGAACTTCCCAGTTTACTGTTAAACAATTACAATAGTTGACCTGAGTTCTCCAATCAACAGTCCCAGATAGTTTGAACCATGTTCTTTCAACCATCAGTTAATAGAGTACCGGCATGTAAGTAATGTTTATTTATTTGTTTATTTATTAATTCATTGCAGTTTAATAGACTATGTTATCAATTGTGGGTCTTACCTTGTCTGCTTAAACATTTTATTCATTTATAAAGCCACAGACATGTAATATTGGCATAATTACTGTAATTTGTATAATTATATCATCTACCTATGGTTTATCATTATTAGACAACACCCTAATATGGGATTATTATTTTCAGCATTTTAACTTTGTATCGTGACCTGAAGATGCTTTGCATATTATAGAAAGCGAAACCGGTCGTCCGATTAGTTAAATTAAATTGATTGTGAGTAAGTCTAACTTGTTGTTTCTTTTACCTTTTTAGTAAATGTTTCGCGGTTCTGACATGCTGATCTATTTGAAATTTTTTTCAGATAAAATCTAAAAAAGAATATAAATATTCTATAGTTGTACCCATTTTTAAATCTAAGATTGTAAAAATAAACTAAAAATAAACCGTTTTTTGCATAGCAATTAAAATATTTAACTTAAATAAAATAAAAATTGGTGTAGTAATCTTGAAAATGTCACGAAATCACTGTGCAAGAAGGAAGAACCCCCAAATATTTATAAGAGGCTCTTGGTCTTTTCTGTTTACATTTAAAGAAAAAATACTGTGAGCATAGATTAAAAGCACTTAATTAATTAAGTACAAAATATAAGATATGTTTTTGTTTTTAGCAAAATTAAAGCAAACTATGCTATTGTTGGAAAAAAAATATTAGCGACCTTTCAGTATACTATTAAATGATTTGAATTTTAAATAGGTATCCTATTTTTTATCGCAAGGAGTTTAAAAAATGCTTGAAAAAGAAAAAATATATCGATGTATTGCAAACTAGCCTTGTGTCGGTACTTTTCTTAAACATAATCTCCAATTTTAAAATCTTGGTTTGTACCACCGTGTAAATTTTTAAAATAAAATAAAAAATAATACGTATGTACTTACGGTTTTGCCACAACACGAGCAATAAGCTTTATCCATATCCATAGATAGCTCTTTGTAAGGTTTTATCCAAGTTGAAACATTGCTGATTTTCGGCATTTTCAAAGCACAATAATTATTCACAATTAGAAATACACGTTGTTTACGCCTCAAACTCACCGTCAAAATAAAAATTTTTACCTAGAGACATAAACTGGCAAACACAAACCCTTAATTCCAGGACAAAACGTGACAAAACTATAAGCCGCTATCTTTTATTATAGTTACTATACCAAGAATTTGAATACCAAGTGATTATAAAACAAAATTAAATATTGGCATTTTCATGCTATCTGTAAGTTTGAATATAAAAATATATAGTTAACACCAAATATTTAAATTATATGCACTTTATGCTACTTTTATAAAAAAATACAAAATTTGACATTTTTGCATTTTTTATGCATTATATGCAAAATATGCAATTTGCACATTTGCCTAATCTACACATAAACAAAGCCACTCTGCATCTCTGAAAAAAAATAATGTATTTGTTCCATTTAAACTGCATACTAAACCGTAATAATTTAGTGTTTTATTTATGTTTTACATGAAAAATAAAAAAATGCTTAAGTCTACATTATTTGTGAAATTTATATTTCTTACTCACCTTCCAACGATACACACTGTTTCCATACGAACATTTTCATCCTCAGAGTATTATTTCCTTTTTTCTATTATTTATATCATGATTGAGCACTTTGGAGTTTTTCACTTTTTTTTTAAAACACTTTTTATTTAAACATTGAGCTATCACAATAATTTTTCATTAGTTTTTTATTTTAAAATAGTCGTAATTTATTATTTTTGTAAATCATTTTTAAAATTAAGTAGAAAAGAAAGCAAAACTATTTTGTCTTAAATAAAGTCATCTTAAATTCTAAGTATCTCCTGAAATGAAAAAAAAATGTATATTCGGCCCCGATAGCTATAAAGTATACCACATTATAGGCTGTTTCAAAAGAAAATCATCAAAACAAGTCATAATTTTATATTTTGTTAAAAAACACTGTTGATTCACTCCTTTATGCTTATAAATATATTGAAACAAATGGATTTTGAGTCGAAATAAGAAGATTTATTACCTCAAGTTCATAGACTTATAATATCTAATGCATTCTCTATAACCCCCAATGAAATAATCAAACAAAAACTGCAAAACTTCCACGCGGGTATCTACGCGGTTTTGAATCAGGTCTACAGCCGTATTGGGAATTATAGAAGGCAATTATTCATTATACTTCTGGGAAATCCATTCCTGACTCGTTTAACATTAGTTATGATAATAATTCTTACCAGCTATATCTTTCCATAGACAGATTCACCTTCTCATTCTCATTCAGATTTACATCAACATTATCTAAACCTCATAAGCCCAGTGATATATTACATCAATCTATAGAAACCAACCCCTTCAAAACCATATTTCAAGATAATTTAAACTCTTTACCTTATTCAACATCAAAATCCCATTTCAAGATAATCCAAATTTACTATATCGAAAATACTATGACACTAGAAACAACAGGATCCTCAAATATCGTTATTAGACAATTTCAACCTGTTAAAAAGACATATCACATCGTCTCTAAAATTAACAAAGAAAATCCAAAACCGACTCACCCATCTTTAATATTTCTTAACAATCTAAACCCAAAAAAGTCAGAAGGTTCTTCCAAAACCTTCTGGGAAGATCTCATTCACTCTATAGAAACGCAGTCTTTTTAGGCCCATAGCTTAACAAATACTCTCCATTCTTAAGGGTCAATAGTTTTTCTTCTCCAATTTCTAACACCTGTCTTTTTAAGGTAATTTTCTGCTTCATCTAATCATCTTTGGCTTGATTAACCTACTCTTTTTTTGTCACCAATCTCTGTATTTATTAGCATTTTTGGTATTTTTCTTTATTCTTTTTAAATGTCCCAACCATCTTAATCTTGATGCTTTCAAGCTTGAGATAGTTGGTGATATTGCAGGATCTTTAAAAAGACTCATGATCTCGGCATTAATTAGTCTTCTATATACCTCTCCCTCTTTAATATACTTTTACAGACGTGTTTTACAGACGATGGCTTATCACGACAGCTACCTAAAGAGATAAAAAAAGCAAAAGAACAATACACCTTGGTGAAATAAACATTTTTAAAAGCTTAGGACAGAAGTAAGAAGACTATTTAATAGAGGCAAATCCAACGAAGAGTGGATTTGGGAATTACAGGAAAAAGTCACGCAGTACAATAAAAAAATCCTTAAATCCAAAAGAAACTCGTAAAGTAGATTCGAATCTAAGAGACTCCCGCACAGTCCAGAATCCATAAAGTCTTGACGAAGGATCTTAGGTTGGTTTTATGAAAAAAAAAAAAAAAAAAAACATTAATGGAGAAATCGTTAAGAAAAATATAAGACATTTCATTTTTTCTTAACGATTTCTCCATTAATGTTAAGAGTGACATCAAGCATCTAAGCGATATATACCACCTGTTACTTAAATCAGATACCAAGAACAATACTATATCACAGATTACTAACTTGACTGATATATCCATTAACAACTAACATACCTTTATAATTAATTTTCATTAACAAAAAATATATAACATTCCCTTGCTTTTCTTAGATACGTCTCAATAAGATTCAATAATACATGAACAATATAATATAATTAAATAAAGAAAATCAAAATAATATTTCCCTTTACTGGGATTTAAATTCATTCGTTTTTTACCAATGAACCTTAACGACATAAAGATTCATATCAACTATAATGAAGTTGTCAGCGCTTGCGTTCTGGCTTAAACAGAACCTCACTTTTAACTATCTAAAAATCAAAAATTTAGTTATTGCCGACATTTCAAAGAATTACCTCCTTTTAAATGTAGTTGCATTGGGTTTTTCGATTAACCTTGGGTAAGCCTTTACGTGTCAAGTTCGAAGCTACCATACATTTCAATTCTTATAAAAAACTTTTTTTGCACATAGTAACAAAAAACACCACTATGTTACTAGCAAAGTTTTTAATATTCTAACTCTACAATTCTAAGTTACGGTAAGATCAATAATGTTTTAATAGATAATATATGGTAGCTAATTATAATTTATTCTCTTTCAGCCCTGAAGAAGCCAAATTAATTCTCTTTGGCGAAAACGTTCGGCGAAACAATTGATACACATTAGAGTATTTCTTGCAGATTTCCCCAATATTTAAGAGTTTACTATTTAACTAATATGCAAAGATTAAATTTCTTTTCTATATATATATATATATATATATATATATATATATAGATATATATATATATATATATATATATATATATATATATATATATATATATATATATATATGTATATATATACGAGTTAAAACGTCCGACTACGATTCTAGTGGTACACAACAGCTTGCTTGCTTTAGTGTCACGGGAGCCATGAGAATCGTCCCTACAGATGCGATAGTGGTGTTGCTAAACTTATCACCGTTACAAGTATTGTACAGAAAGAGGACAAGTTCAACAGTATACAGGCACACAATAACTCCTATAAGCATCGCACAAGGAGCCGATTTCATATGATCATAAGGACTATGACCTAACAAGACGTCAATCAAATAAGGCTATATCAAGAGATAAAGGCGTACCCCTTTTTGGCAAGGTCCAAAGGTGTACCTTTAATAAATATTTTATATTAAATATTAAACTAGTAATAGCAAACTTAAGTTTGTATACACACGGCTCCAAAAACGATGAAGGTACAGGATTAGCATATTTATCAGAATACCAAGGAGAGAAATATTTGCCACCGTATTTAATGCAGAAGTTGCTGCTGTACAAAGATGTGCTTTGTAACTAATATGTCGGCAAGTGGAGAATTAGTCAATAATTGTGATCTACTACTGATAAAGGTAATTCAAAGCTTATATGGAACTATTTGGGTATCCTCTCCGAGGTTGAAAGTCGGAATATAATAACGCTTGCCTCGATTTCAGGGTACAAAAGCAACGTAGGTAATGAGAAGGCTAATAAGCTGACCCAAGAAGGCGTCTATGTGTCATTAATTAGCCCCAAATACTGCTTTGCGGTTGCAAATTCACACAAAATAGCAGATGTAACTAAAAAATCTTGCAATAAAGTCTTTGGAATGGAGAAGAAATGCGCCTCTAAGAAGTTCATTACGGAAAATTCAGCCAAATTTACAGCCAAAATACTAACCCACAATCAAAAGACTGTCAGGGTGAGAGTAAAGCTGATGACTGCGCACTAAAGGCTTAGTGAAAATTTGAGTCATATGAGCTTGAAGACAGAGGATACTTGTCGGTTCAATCTAAAAAAAGAGCAAACCGCTCTGGACGTCTTATGTGAGTAAGAAGGGTCATGAGGCAGCTGTATCTAGAACTCGGAAAGAAAAAACCAAAAGCATCTATATAAAAGGGCCCCTTCCAAGACTGTTTAAGCTTGGTAAAAGAATAGAGCTGGATGAGGAGCTTTAAGTGCAAAGAAACGTAAGCACAAAGGTCGCAGTATGTTAGATCGAAAGCCACTCTAGTTTTACTCTGTAAAGATCTGTAAACCTTAAAGATTTAATTTTAATGCAGCATGTAAGCGATTTAAGAGGAATTATGTTCATAGGATGCAAGAAAAGAATAGGGCAAGACAGACTAATTACATCAAAAAAATTGTACCGGACGTGGAGCTCAATATAACAAGAAGAGTTCAGAAGAAGTCAAAACATAACAAATTAAACAAGAATAAGTTCTATTAGGAAAAGATATAAAATAGTTAGCTGATAACTTCAGTAATAATAATTGACTCCTCCCTCTCAAATAGGTCAAGAACAATAATAAAAAAATTAAAATATTTAAAAATTATTAAAAATTTTTTTCTACCTTCCTTGCTTATAAATTTAAAATAATTCACTTTAAAGCAAATTCGTAACAAAACAAAATAGTGAAAATTAAATTTTCACTATTTATAAAATCAGATGCTGCTAGTAAAAAATGTTTTAATTTATTACCCTTTCTGCAAAATACCAATAAATATAAAAAAGGGAAACCAGCCGTTTCTTTTATATTAATTTTTTTCTTTTCTAGAAAATCAATAGGTTATAAATTTTATTAAAATCGATTTATCAGATTCCGCATAATAATTTTGCAATATTTTTTTAAATTGAATTTTTTTAAAATCTTGCCTAACAAAAACTAAACCATATAGAAGTTTGCCAATTTTTTTACTTATAAAAACACACAACGGTTGCACGTCACTGAAAATACCTCCACGAAGACGGCATTGGGTGAAATTTGTCGCTAAAGTAATGTAGTTTATAAAAACCTACTTGTGTAATCGAAAAAAAGCATTTTTAAATGTTTTAGATCGTTTGTAATGGGAAAGTTTAAATTTAGCGTTTTTTAGGCATACTTCAAATGCCTTACATTTTTTGCCAAAAATCAAAACCGAAATTTCATGCCATAGGTTTTGAAGATTGGGATTTAAAAATGAAAATTCTTTAGTGATCGGTAAATGGAAAAGTAATAAATTTTAATGATCTCATGAGAATCGTAAAAAATAGAAAATATCGGGCAACGTTTATTGATTTTACACTTTTATACAAACTCACTTTAATTGCGGCAAAAATCAAAACTTGCACAAAAAAGCTGTACTCTTCAGCTTTAAAACGCTTTATTTTTGTCGATAGGAGACTCTGATCAAAAGATATCGAATTTTTACTGTCGAATTGATACAAATTTTTTTTAAAACTAGCGGACCCGACAGACTTCATTCTGTCAAATAGATTTGGAATGTGGCAGTTTATTTCTTTAATTCTCCTGAACAGAACCGTCACCATGATGATAGGGCGGTGTGTGAGGGTCAGCTCGAGTGACCTAAGTATATTCGCTTCCACGAACTTTGGCCACTCTTTTGGACCTACTAAAAACCGCGACTGGGATGTCTACCAAAGGGCTTCAAACTAAGAGGGAATCTTAAGGTTCAAAACTGATTGAAAAATAATCTAAAGGGATAGTGGGAACCTAAAGGTGACAAATATTTATAAAGTGGGTGCTTCAATGACAAAACATAGAGATAATTAATTATTTATTATTATTATTATTATTAACATAGGGTTAATAACCGATGTAATAAAGAATAATGTAATAAAACGTATATAAGTATTTTCAGTAATCGCTTTATTGTAAATCAAGTCAATCATAATTATTAACAAAAATCTGTTTTTATTGTAGTGCTTTATGATATAAAATGATTTTTATTTCATTACCTGGTATATACAAACAAATCTGATGGTTTTCCAACACGGAAACAGGCAACATACAATTGACCATGTGAGAAACATGGGTTTTCTAGATTAATACCACAAACCCTTTGCCCCTTTGACTTCTTTTTTATGTTCATAGCAAAAGCCAGCCGCACTGGAAACTGTAGTCGTTTAAATTCAAATGGTACAGCAGTCGGAATCATTGGGATGCGTAGTATCAAAACGTGTTCTCCTTTATACTTTCCTTTCAGTATAGTTGCTTCTATCACGTTGTTCAATAATTTTTTTATCGCTAACCGTGTGCCGTTGCAAAGACGCGGTTGGTTGATATTTCTCAACATTATAACTACCGATCCAACCTTTAATTGAAGATTGTGAGGTGGTAATCCTGGTAAATCCAGTGAGTTTAAAAATTCAGGCGGATAGTTGATGACATCATCTTAACCAAATCAACTGATTTATATATCCTCAATTCGCCTGTAATTTGTTCTTGAATTTTGAAATTTAATTTATTTACGTCTATGTTTTTTGCAGCCAATATAGCCCGTTCGCTAAACCAATCATGGTTTCTGTAATTTTGAGCAACATCTGAAAACACCTTTTGAATAAGTTCATCTTTTGATCGAGTTAACTGACAAAAACTTTGAGGAAAGTTAATGCAACCAGTCAAGGTATCTATAGGAAATTTGCCATTACCAATGTCAATGTGTTGTTTAGAGAATATGTCTCCAGATTGGTCATTTTGCAACTTGACACGCACATTATTGCTTAAGTGTAATACCTTGACTTGTTTCCGCAAATTGAAGGACTTTAAAAATGCATTGAGTTCATCAGCTGGCGTTGATCGTGGAATCACTGGCAATGTTTGACGAAAATCTCCTGCTAATAAAATAATTTAACCACTAAATGGGTTATGATTGCTCCGTAGATCTTGTAAGGTTCCATCTAAAGACTCCAAAGATTTTTTATGTGCCATCGTGGATTCATTCCAAACAATCAATTTACATTGCTGCAAAACATTTGCCATTGCAGAGTTCTTTGAATTTCGTTGCTTTGCATGTTTAGTAGCAATTTTAGTGCTGAATTGGCTATTCGACCACCTTCAAGCAAAGTTGCTGCGATTTCCGACGAAGCGAGTGCAAGTGCAATTTTATTTTGTGAGCGAATTGTTGCTAATATCAATAAAATCAGTTCCTGTTTTATCATTTGTCACTTTCATAAGTGTATCAAATAAATACTTCTGGTGTTCATTCAATAGTGGAAGATTTGTTTGAATTAATTGTTTCAAAGTGTTGAGATCCTACAGTTTTTCTCGGTGCAATTCTCGCGGCCAGGCCTAATTAAAATAATAGTTAGTTTGACATCATCAAGCACATGTCCTCAAATGAAATAAATGCTTCATTGTAAATTTCTTCGCTTATTTATATATTTGGATTTTCCCTTCTAATCCGTATTTGATACAAAAAATGAAAGGATATTGCGAGGCCTACCAAATCTATAGCTCTTACATTTTTTGACTTTTCAATTTGGTCGGGTTCACGATATTGTCACTTTTGTGTGAATGCATTAGATCCTCCAACGCGGACAAGCACACACACCAACGCGCAGACACACGAACGCGCACACACATATATTTGATTAAATTTGAACTTTGTGCAGCGACAATAAAGCGCAAATTGACTCTTCAACGTTAGAAACACACCTATATTGTTTAGACAACAGTGAGTGCTTGTAATTTAATATAAACTTTATTGAATAGCAATAAAGGTCAAATTGACTCTACATTTAGTTAGAAAATATTTGTATGGAAAAAAGACAAGGGCTGTTTTAGGCTTTTACCGGAATTTTTTCGAATTTTTCTGGCTGTAAAAATCATCCTTATACATCAAGGAACATTTTAAAAAAAGAATTGTTAAGATTGGTCCATGCGTTGTTGAGTTATGCGCTTACCAACACATTTTGCGATTCATTTTTATATTATAGATTTATTTCGCGAGCGTAGTCCCGTTATTTCAAACGATATTTTTAAGAGAACGGTTTATATAAGATAAAAAGTGCTAATAAACGTTTTTGTTCAAAACTGTCTTAGTTACATTTTTCTGGAATATTATTTTTTTTACGACGCACAGATTCGTGGTAAATCGATTTTTTTCCGTTTTTAACGGAAACTTAAGTTTCCGTAAACTTTTTTGCATATTTTTGGGGTCCCAAAATTAACATTATCACAAAAATACAGCGTATTCGTTTGATTTTTAAGTGTTTAGTGACATTTTCGTCTTTGACGACTGGAGTATAAATAAATTAATTCATTTATAACAAAATTAAAGCATCAAATTATGTCAGATTAAAAAAATTAAGAAAATTGCTTCACTGAAAGCCGAGAAAATACATTTGATTACGTAATGCGATTTTTATATTTGAAATTAAATTTTTTTCAACGTAACTGTTTTTATATTTTTCACGCGCAATACCAATGGTTTTTATTATTATAATATATATTATAATATCTTGAAGATTTAAAAAAATTATTCAGAAAGGGATGCGAAAAAAAGGTAAGGGTTTAAAGATTATTATCCTACTGTTTAAAGATTATCATTAACTTCGTCGTAAAAACTGGTCAACTTTACCCGATTGTATCTCAGGAACCACTGCTCGTAATTAAACTTTTTTTCTTTTATAAAAAACTTATTGTCAAGTCTTTTAAAATGCTGTTTCCTAAATTTAATTTATGATAATAGTTACCGAGATATTCCATTTGTTTATAGACCAAAATATGGTTTATAATTTTAAAATATTTCTGAGGCCATCCAAATGATCTGATTTCAATTCAATAACGTAGGTTAGATAGGTTAGGTACGTTTTTATAAGTAAAAAATTGGCAAACTTCTATATGGTCTTCTAAAAACTATCTTTACTTGGAACTAACCACAATTTTAGTTGAAAACACGTTTGTTTTGATTTGATTTCGACTTTGGAAATCGTTTTTTTTTTTATTTCTAAAATTAAAATTGAAACTCAAAAAAAACGTATTTTAAACTTTAATTATTAATTAACAAGTAAATAATATTAAAATGACACAGAAAAATAGATTCAGAACAATCTTAAAAAATCAAATGGTTTTTAAAAAAATATACTGCTATAGTGGAAACTGCTAATAATAATGATACTCGTAAAACGACTAAAACGAGAATAAAAATAATAATACTTTTCTAAAAGAAGTTTTCTATTATTGCAATATATTTCTGTGTTTTTATTATTTTTTCTTTCTTTTCGACCTTCTTTCTTTTCTGTGTCTAGTAGGTTTTAGTATAAGGAATTAATCAACAGAACCAAAAATGTAAATATATCGTAACAATAAAGGGTTAAATTTAGAATAGAAAATTGTATGTAAAAAGTATAATAGAGTAAGATTTAAGAGATAAGGCTTAAGCAAAGAGGATTGGGAATATCTAATTTAAATATTTTTCTAATGTATACGAAAAGTATTCAACAAAATCCGATTTTCGTGAAAATTTACTTCGGTTCTATATAGAATTTAATATAAGTTTGAAGGTATACTTTATATTCAATAAGATCTTCTTGAATTTTTAACATCAAATAGACTAAAACCATGGATTTTCCAGTGAAATTGCTAACTAAAACATTTCATGAGGAATTAAGTGGCATAGTGTCGATGATGTATTTTTGAACTAAGTAACTCAGTAATTCGTTGACCCAGACATTGTCGATATTTTCAAATAAGGGCTCAGTATGTTCCCTATTAGATAAAAAATTCATGACGATCGATATTATGCCATATAATTTTGTGCTTAAATAACAGAACTGAAAGTTTTGTAAGTGGCTTTTTATAAATGTTCAAGTATCACATATGATGGTCTCATGATGGACTTTTAAAAATTTTTGTTATTTGTTTAGTATATCAATTGAGCTAAAAGTTTTACACTTCCTCGTAAGTTTTTGTAGCGTAAAATAATACAATATGCAGACAATTTATGTGTGACCAGCAAGAAATGCTACAACCAACGGATGTACGTGTAATTTAACATATAGTTTTATTAAGGTACTGAAACTGTTGTCTTGTGACATGTCCAACGTAAATATTGTATTAATATGGGATTAAACTACAATTTACTGTAATGAAAATTACACTTTATAATTGTTGTTTGACGTTTCGATTATCACTTCCGAAATCGCTCCAAAACACATCTACGGAGGAAGCTACAGCTACCTGAGGAAACGAATGCCACACATTTTCAACATTTCAAACGACAAGAAAAGATTAATGTAAGTCCAAAGTAAAATAAAGGTAGATAGTATCAGCACAGCTCTTAACAACGGAAAAAATAATAAAATTTGTATATAAGATGCAAGACAATCGTAAATACGTATTTCTGACTATTTGGTCGTCGTCAGTACGGTACAGCCAAGTGAGAATAGGAGAATGTTAGAAACGTAATTAGGAGTGAAACGTTAGAAACGTTTGTCATTCCTTTCCTCAGGTAGCTGTAGCTTCCTTCGTGGATGTGTTAGTTGTGGCTCAGAATCTTCTAACATTACTGCTACAAATTCCTTTCCAAATTAACATTCTCAGACTGACGACCAAATACTCAGAAATACGTATTTACGGTTGCCTTCCATCTTATATACATATTTTATTATTTTGTCCTTTGTTGCGAGCTATGCCGATACTTTCTACCTTTATTTTACTATTAACTCGCATTAACATTTTCTTGATGTGTATATATATATATATATATATATATATATATATATATATATATATATATATATATATATATATATATATGTAATATCAAAAATATAACCAAAAATTTCCATTTTCAATATTCAAATTGCGAAATGAACCAAATATTCAGTTTAGTTTTTTATTTCTTTAATATAATATTGTCTGAAGATATCAAATTAAAATGTTTTAAATATCAATTTTAACTGTATTATTTATATAGGGCTGTAGAAAAAATAATTTATGCGGCTTAACTTAATTACTTCAACAACCTCCATACAAAAAGTTTTTAATGTTCTAAACATCTCACCCATCACAAAAATGCTCTAATCTTAAAAAATTATATAATAAAACAAAACGTTTGTTCAGTGTTTTCTAAAACGACCCCACGTTAACTGTAACTCGTTAATTATTTTAATTGAAATATCTGAGCTTAAAATAAGTTTACTCGAAGTTCTGAAATAAATTAAATGAGATTAATATTCATAAAATTTAATGAAATTTCGAAATTTCCTTAATGCCTCTTTGGCTGAAAGTATTTGGAATCAGTAGAGACTGTCGGTAGTTAAATTAGTTTAAATTGAAGTTAAATATTGATACGCTGGAGATTTAGAATCAATTCCAGGATTTAATTATACATAAAGTTAAAAAACTTCAGGTGTTTGGTGGTTTTTTCTTTATATTTTGTGTCAAAAGGTAATAAACTAATATTTCAGAATGTAAAATGATTTAAACATCAATTCATTTTGGGTAATTTATTTGGCCACGAAACCGGAGATGGAAATATTCTTACCTCATAATATGGAATAACAAAAATACGGAAAAAGCTTTCCGTCAAATTACATAAGCATAAAAACATAAACATAAGAAACTTAGAGAGATGAGTAGAGATAGCGTAGAGATAGATAAGTAGAGATGTAAAGGCGACTACTTTCTACGTGACACTTGACAATAAAATGTTGTGTTTATATCGGATTAAGTGACAAAATTTTCAAAAAAGATTATTTAAGAATTGTATTGAGAAGAATGTTAGGCGATTTTAATGCTAAACTGGGTAAAGAAGAAACGTTTGCAAATATATTTGGGAAACACAGTTTGCACACAGAAACCAGTCAAAATGGACTCAGGGTAGCACAGTTCGCAGCAGCAAATAATTACGTAGTTGTCAGTACTAACTTCCAGAGAAAAGATATCCATAAAGGAACATGAAAAATACCAGGAACTAACGAAGCCAATCAAATTGACCATATACTTATCTCAAAAAGATGGGCAACAGACATAACTAATGTCAGAATGTATCGCGGGGCGAACTCTGACTCAGATCACTATCTTGTAGGGGCAAAAAAAATTACGGCAGAAAATAGCGACAGTAGCAAAAGGGAAAAATATTCAAATCAAAAAATGGAATGTCGAAGGATTCAAAAGCGCAACAAAGAGACAAGATTACAGAAATGCTCTCCAAATAAAACTCAACCGAACTAGAGAGAAAGATACTGTAGAGAAGGAATGGAGACAATTAAAAACAATTATAACGGAGTCAGCAGAGGAAACTGTCGGAAAAGCCAAAAGGCAAAAAAATGCGGAATGGTATGATGATGAATGCAGAACTGCAGTAGATAAAAAAAGGCAAGCTAGGCTTAACCAACTTCAAAGAAACACAAGAAATAGCAGTGAGATTTATAACAAAAAAAGAATACAAGCGACTAGAATATGCTGAAGAAAGAAAAGAGAGGCTATGAAAAAACAAGTACAAGAAATCGTAAAGCATAACAACAGACGCGAAAGCAGAAAATTCTATAGATGCATAAAAGAAAGCACACAGTCATTTAGACCAAAACTAACGATATGCAAAGACAAGGACGGAGAACTACTAACAGAGAAGCAAAAAATTATAATGAGATTGAAACAATATTTCGAAGAAAATCTAAATGCAGACAACGAAGATGATCAGAACGAGACAATGTATTATACGGCGGAGCTGCACATCGGAAATCCGAGTTATGAAGAAGTAGTTCAGATAATAAATAAACTAAAAAACAATAAAGCACCAGGAACGGACGGAATTTCGGCAGAATTATTAAAGCATGGAGGATCTGAACTCTGGGAAAGAATCCATTACCTAATAACATTAATATGGACGAAGGAGCAAATGTCAGAGGAATGGACAGTTGGCCTCATACAGCCAATATATAAAAAAGGAGATAAGAGGGAATGCCAGAATTATAGGCCAATTACATTGCTAAATGTAATATACAAAATTCTTTCTGGTATAATCTACAATAGATTATTAGAATACTCCGAAAATATAATTGGTGATTATCAAAATAGATTCAGACCAAATAGAGCCACTACAAATAACATATTTATACTAAGAACGATACAAGAAAAAGCTTATGAATACGACATAGACCTATATAATATGTATATAGCTTTAAACAAGCTTTTGATAGTGTGAAAAGAGACAGGATGCTGGAAGACCTTTGTAATGTAGGTATACCTAAGAAATACATCAGCCTCATAAAAATGACGTTACAGGGTTCAAAAGCCGCAGTCAGAGTAGATGGAGAACTGTCTCCCCTGTTTAACATCAACATGGGAGATGTATCAACCATGCTATTCAACCTAGTTCTTGAGGCAGTCATCAGAAAAACCAATATAACCGGCCATATAAACACCAAATCAGTTCAAATTACTGCATATGCAGACGATGTAGCCATCATTAGTAGGAATAAGCCACGACTAATGGAAGCGTTCAAACAAATTGATCCTGAAGCAAGAAAAGGAGGTCTCAAAATAAACGAAGCAAAAACGAAGTATATGACAGTCAAAAGAATAACTGACAATGAAAAAAATATCATAATAGACAACTATACTATCGAACGAGTGGATGCCTTTACATATCTCGGCCCAGAAATTAATCAGAAGAACTCCGTGAGTAGCGAAATTAATGCACGTATTTCCAGCGGGAATCGTACATACTATGCTAATAAAAGATTGATGACATCGAAATTATTAGACAAAAGAACCAAAATGACTATCTACAGAACACTGATTAGACCCGTAGTAACCTATGGATGTGAAACTTGAGTAATGACGAAAAAAGATGAAGCCCAACTCAGGACATTCGAGAGAAAAATACTGAGGAAAGTATATGGCCCGGTACAAGAGGAAGATGGCACATGGAGAATCAGGAGAAACGACGAGGTTAATGAGTTAAATGAAGGTTATGACATTGTAAGATTTGTGAATAGTCAAAGACTGTCATGGCTGGGACATGTGCAGAGACAAAACGATGCAAAAACAACTAAGAAAATGTTACAATGGAAGCCCATAGGAAGGCGAAAAAAAGGAAGGCCCAGAACGAGATGGTTGGATGACGTGGAAGACGAACTGAAAACAATGAACATAAGACAATGGAGAAGAAGGGCACAAGAGAGATCTGAATGGAAGGACATAGCCAGACAGGCAAAGACCCATCCAGGGTTATGATGCCAAAAGAAGAAGAAGAATTGAGAAGAATGTATAATCGCCAAAAGTGTTGACGGGTTTATGTTATTTTACAAAATTTAAAAATTGAAAAGTGACAACTTGGCCGCTGTGTTATAGGCAACATCTATGCTATGGCTGAAAAATATGACGGTGGATTTTTGCCCTATAGAACTTCAAATTGAGTTTGCTCCAAAGTTTACTTCGTTTGATAGAATGCTTCCCTGATTTTTTTTTATATCTGCTTCTTTTACGATTATTGATGAATTTTTCCACTGTACTCTGTATTTATCGTTCCAGGCATGTTTGCATATTTGTGATTTGTCGAAGTCCCTGTTTTTGACGGATGTTTCATACACGTTTATCCTGAAGCTTAGTGGTCTTGCGGTTTGTCCCACAAAGAAATGGTTGCATTCACAGGGTATTTTAAGGTACAGTTCTTTGATCTCTATTATATGTTATAAAGTTTAGTTTGATAGAAATGGCTACTTGGTTAAGTACGTAAACAAATTCAAATATATTTGATACACTTCGCGACCATGGTCGAATAAATGGAGCATTACTAAGCCTCTTATTTATATTTCTGGCCTAAACAACACTTAGTACTGCCAACTGACATCTGATACTCGCACTAGAAATTTTGACATTTTTAAGCATATGTGCACTCAAATTGTTTTGATATATAAGCAATATTTGTGTTATTACAGCGACTTAAAAAAATTGTCTCGGTCCAAAAATCGAACTGACCCTTGAACATTTCCGTGCGATAATTATCATAATTTTCGACATAGATTATTAAGAAAACAGCGCATTTTTAACTTAAATCGTTATACGGGAATCAGGTGCTATCCTTTAATACCGTAAAAAACTGTTACAATGAATTCAGTCGTGGTCGGCGTTCTCTCCAGGACGAATTTCGTGAAGGTCGTCCAAAATCGGCTGTTAAACCAGAAACCATCGATGCTGTGCTTGACCTGATAGACCAAGATCATCATGTGACATACAGTATTATTGAGGCATCCTTGGGTATTAGTATGACAAGCATCAATAAGATAGTTGGCTGTAAAAAAATGTTTACGTTGGATCCCACATAATCTGACAAAAGGTCAAAAAGAGGTTCGTGTCAATTGGTGCAAGGAAATGTTGAAGAAATAGGACCATCAACTGCTGTGTATAACATCTACACAGGTGACGAAACATGGATCTATGCATATGAGTCCGAAACAAATCAGTATTCGACCGTATGGATTTTCCAAGGTGAACCAAATTCAACAAAAATTGTTCGTGAAAGAAGCGAATCGAAACCAATGGTCGCTTGTTTCTTTGGTGTAAATGGCAATGTAGCTGCAGTGCCGTAACAAGAAAGTAAGAGGGTTAATTTTAAATGATATACAACCATTTGTTTGCCAGAAGTTTTCAGTGAATTTCGAACAAAGAATAAGAATAGACGAATCATTCTTTACGACGACAATGCAAGCTCACAGACATCAGCACACACAACGGAGCTTTTGACCGGCCAAAACATCGAATTAACGAATCATCCGCCGTACAGTCGTGATTTGGCATCCAATTACTCTTTTTTATTGCTCCACATCAAAAACAAAGAGCGTGGTCAAAAATTTTCCAGAAGATGCGAAGCTCATGTTTTGGAGTTACCTTAATCTGAGTGGACAAAGTGCTTTAAAAATTGATTCAAACGCATGCAAAAGTGTATTGATTTTCATGGAGAATATTTTGAAAAGCAATTAAGCCATTTCCAAGCATAAATACTTGTTTTTTTTTTTCATTGTTAGACCAAAAGTATAAATTATAACTTCTCGTCACTGTCATACTTGTCTTTTTACTTGCAGTATATAACCGACTGCGGACGGCAAGGTCATGTCATCTTCAGACACACCGCTGTCAAGAACTTGACAAATTCCGCGTAGTGAGTAACTGCGTTTATATAATATACATTATAAAGTAACATAAGAAAATAAATGTTTGAACCATCCTTCACATAAAGAGTTCATTATATAATTAAATTTTTAATAATAATTATCGCCATGCATCATCAACAATAATTGAGCTATCACTGAATGTATTAATTTATCTTTAACATAACTAACCAAATATTAAAACCAAGTCTTTGGAGTTTATTCACAGTTGTTAATTCCCTAGTTAGACATACTCCCAAAAAGATCATTATCTGGGCTGATCATAAACAAAAGAAAAGAAATTCTTACAGGCAGTAAATCAGTTAAAATATGAACGCTTCTAACAGATGAACCAACATATTGGCCTATTGACCTCAATTCCAGATCTGATTCTGATTTATGATTATTCAAATCAGTCACCATATTTGGTAAGTTTTTATTTTAGGAACACAATTTAACTTGTCCATCCCACTAACAATGAAGTATTTGCTGAAGAAATGGCCCCTTTTGTTAAGAAAATTTCTGTGGAATAATTCGCCGAAACTGATTCCTAGACCCAAAATCAGGGCCGCCGCTACCATGTGTGCCAAGTATGCATCGCACACGGGCGGCCAACAATAGGGGCGGCCAAAAGCAGTCCACTGATGATAATACTTTTTTAAAACAAAAATTAATTCAAATAATTAAATAGTAATGATAGTAAGAACAGTACGTGATTATACTCAAATGCGTTTCATTTATCACGTATACTTCTTTTTTCATCCTAATCTAAAAAAAATGTCCGAAAATCTTATTTATTGTATGAACTGCCGCCCTTTTGCAGGTACAGTCATAAAGCAGTTTCGGGAATACGTAGATACTTTACAAGAATTTACGCAAGTGGTTGTAAAGTTTCTGTTATAATATTGTTTCTATGGTTATGTTTATAGATGGGTTATTATGTCTTATGTTCAGTCTTAGTTGAGAATTCGATAAATTAGACACGCTTTTGATAAACGATTTTGTTTGTAAAATATAGTAGTGTACTCGTTTCTTTTGCACAGTAGGTACTGTATTTCGAAGTAACGTCGAGATCAGAGCAATTTTATTCGTACACGCGTTACGGCTACATATTATTTGGAGAAACATTATTTGGACAACTTATTTGAAGTGTTTTTGGATTTATTTTGTTAAATTCGCCCGGCTTCTAGTGATATTCTTGAATATATTTAAGAAAATAATCTTATATCAAAATTTCCCAACTTAACTATAATAGTACCTATATTCCTAACTCTACCTGTTAGTGTAGATACGGGTGAGCGGTCGTTTTCAAAACTTAAGATTATTAAAAACTATCTGCTATCCTCAATGAAGCAAGATAGACTTTCTGCTTTAGCAATGTTATCTATAGAACATGAAGTGTGTGCGACATTGGACATTAAAGACATTGTCAAAAAGTTTTCCGAGACGAAAGTCCGAAAAGTGCGTTTTTAGTTTTTTTTATGTGTTTATGTTTCTATTCACGGTTTATTTTAATTAAATAGACGTTTAAATTAGGATATTAGGATATACATATTCTGGACGTTGGATCATAGTTATTAAATTAGGATAAAGGACGTTTAAATTAGGATATTAGGATGGGATATTGAGATATTAGGATATGCATTCGGACATACATTGGGATATACATTAGGATATACATTAGGATATACATTAGGATATACATTAGGATATACATTAGGATAATATATGGAAGTTGGATCTTGGAGATTAGTCTAATGTTCAATTAAGTATTCATCTATTTACAAATTATTATTGTTATATTATGCATCTCCTGCACATTTCTTTAAATAATAGTATGTATTTAAATAATGTATGTCTGAAAGACCCATATTAGAAAAAAAGAGAAAAGCTTAGACTCAAGAGTAAAATTACTTATTTGCTATTGGAAAAACAATCCCCGATGTCAACCGAAAATAAAATTTTCTTTTAGAAACAGACAATAAAATGTGTATGGGCATATGATATCAGCTCTGAAGTTGTACCAGTAAGAGTAATTTAAATGTCAGCCATCGATTCAAAAATAAGTACAATAGAACCAGAGTACGAATAGAAGGGACGGCGATTACACTTTTGTCCAAAATAATGAGTGTCATAAATGAAGGTATACATTTTCGTCCAAGTCCCTAAAATTGAGGTTTTCAAATTCGTTTAAAGAGTCAGGTAAATTTTGGTAATGCTTTTCGAAGAAGCAATTAATATTAAATATATAAATATGTACGAATCTTCGAGTTTATTCATTTGTGAAAATATTCTCAAAGTGTTTATGTTACTATAGTCTTAAATTGTGTTATGAAAATCATTTATTCTTCAAATGTTATGGAGAATTTCAACAAACGTATGGTGGTAAAAAAAAGTGAATAACTATAAATTCCCCATGATAAATTCAATTTTGCCGAAAAGTTAAAAAGTGGGGAATCACGCTGGAGATGTACGCGGGGGATGTAACGCTGCCGTCTACACAATTGGGGATGATGTAGTAATTTCTAGACAAAACTTAAATCATTCTCATGAAAGTCTGGAGGCCAACTGCATTTAACAACAGTTTGTAAGAGTAGCAGCTAAGCGTAAAATTGCAGAAGATATAAAAACTCAAACCAGAAAAATTTTACATCGCGTTTTAAGTGAAGAATAAAATACCAATTTAACTATTATGAATTTGAAATCAGTAAAATGAAGTATTTATATTGTAAGAAGAAAATTACTCCCAGTTTTACCAAAAATGATAGAAGAAGTACTGGAATCATTGGAAAAATTAGGGGACCCTATCATCATGTCTAGAAATGAAAACTTTTTATTGGTAAATGATAAGAGTGCAAAATTGACAAAATCTTGTGAGACAAATCTCAGACCAGACCTGTATGCAATTATAAAATTGTATAGACCAAAATATCAATAATTTTCTATTGATTCCACTATTAAAAATAACGGACATGACGTATTAAGGCTTCCACTATATCATCCAGATTTAAACCCGATAGAACTTGTTTGGACAGCACTAATAAAAATATGTTGGGACAGTAAATGTAGTTATAGATGAATTTGAGCAATTAATTATTGCCGCCATGAAATCATATCTTATTAATTCAGGTGTAGATTCTGATAGCGAAGAGATATTCTATATAGACTAAGACACAGACGCTAATGACAACGAGAAGGATTTGATTTAATTATTATAAGTTCTATTTTTTTATTATAAGTCCTCCTTTTTATAATTTATATTATTTTATACGGCAGACGACGGAAATTACCGTACCCAGGTAAGAGAAATTAGTTTCAAATCATCAATATATATATATATATATATATATATATATATATATATGTATATATATATATATATATATATATATATATATATATATATCGTAACATTGTTAAATAACTATTTAAAATTTGCAAATTTTAAGAAATTAAATGCAGTTTGTTATATAGTCATTATTTTGCAAAACAATGATTCATATAATCATTTGTGTATATATACAAAAAATTTGGAAACATTTATAAGAACCGTTTACCCTGGTTTGCGCGCAGCTCACATCTAATGCTATCCTTGGTGTACAGGGCTAAGAAGCATTGTCAACGCTGCTTGGTACTTTAGTAACAGTGAACTCCGTAGGGATTTGGAAATTAATACTAGTAATAAGACCACAGAAACTATTACAAAGAGTCATGAAAAATGACAACCGATAGTGTTGAAACTTTCGAGCTCTTTACAAGACGAATTTGTTTGAGGAAAAGAGTAATATTAATTTTATGTTAATCTATTATATAAATACCACTGAAAATATAGTTACTAGGAGTGTAATTATTAAAGATGAATGAGATGCACATATTCAAAAAAAAAACTAATACTGATATGTCTTAACTGTCCAGTAGTCGTGCAGGGTCGAGCAGTCCAGGTCAAAGTTTAATTTCTGATTTTGGCAAAAGTGGGGAGGCTAAGAAACTCGGACAGTTTCCCAACTATCCTAAAAGAACTTTGTGCATTAATGTAACAAATTTTACGTATATATTTAACCAGTTAAAAAGTTAAACGGTCTGTGACACCGGGGTGACTGCTCGTGTACTGTTTCTTTTACTTTCTCAATTTATTTATAAAGGTATTTATTATTTGATACAGTTGTTTTTATGCGATATATTTATTTATAATCTTTTACAGACATGAGTTATTACGAAAAAGAACAGGATGAGATTAAAAAATTTACGGAAGAAGTGATAACAGACAGTGACGAAGCTGCCTATGACGAGTTCGATGTTAAATGAGGAAGTAAAGCTGGCAGGAAGTAAATCTAAACCAAATATTTATGAAAGGGATGAGGACAATATTCCAAAGAGCAATAGATTATCGCACATTGGAAAAAACGCTCATCAGTTTTTAAGACTATAAAAACCAAAGAACACAACATTATAAACATGTTGCCTTCTCCAAAACGAATTACCAGGCCTGTGAAAGGAATTAGAGAAATTTAACTGTTCAATTTACAAATCTATATATCAAGTGTAGTCGCCATAATTTTTCCTGACCTGGATATGCTGCACCTTCAAACGAGACTGAGATTAGTGCTCTACTGGGGCTACTGTATTTGGTCGGAGTTTATGCAAACCGCCTGAACATTAAAAATATGTGAAAAACCGATGGGTCCGGTATAGTTATTTCGTCTTAGCGTGTGCTTGCAGGATATTTAGATTTCACCTAAAATGTTTACTTTTTGTCGACATGAATTCTATTAGCTGGCACCTAAACGAACTCTTTTTGATAAGTTTGTCACTAATTATTAAAATTGTTACAGTCATTCTGAATATATAAGTATTGACGAAATGAAACCAGAATTTAAGGGTAGATATGGCTTTCGTCAATATATACTATCAAATCCAAATAAATACGGGATAGAAATATATGCTTTATCTGATGTATTTTTATATTAAACAAGCTGAATGGAAATGTATGTTAGACAACAGCCACAAAGATCATGATCAAGATTTCAACTTACTGATAATATTCGAATACTTAGTCGTAATCTGAAATCTGAATTACCAATAGAGTTTACCAAATCTACAGCACGAGTATCTAATAATGGTATGTTTGCTTTAGACCTAAATGCATCCTGGTGTCATATATTCCAGGAAAGAAGAAGAATATACCTTTGTTTTCTAGTATATGCGACCAAGACGATATTGATGAAAGTACTGGTAAAAATGTAAACCAGTAATTGTCTTAGAATATAACTGTACCAAATGTGGTACTAATACTAATAATATTGGTAGATTTTGACGCTTGAATAGACAATCAAGTAATATCCGGAATTAAGCAAAAATATAACGAGAATGTTAAAAACGACAATGGAGAACTGATGATATACTTCTAAACGAATAACGAACTTAGAATAAACATCACATTTTTGACCACAAAGACCAACACAAATGTACATTTAATAACATCTTATCTATGATAGATTATGTTATAACCAACAGAGATATACATCCATGGAAAATAATTGACGTTAGATGACTCAACTCAGCAGATGTAGGTAGCGACCATAGCCTAGTATTATGTAAAATAAGAATTATCCTGAAATACTTCACACCCAAGAGAGCCAACACAAACAAAAATCAAAGTCGGAGGTCGAAGGTCGTTGGTAATAAAATATTAGAAAACGATAACATCGAGGAAAGTTGGAAAAATCTCAAAAATGCCATAATTAATGCAGCAACAGAATCACCTAGAGAGACGAAAGTAACGAACACCAACATATTAAAAAAGAACACACCATATTTTAGAGAGGAAGTGAAGACAAAATGTAAAGAAAAGAAGATAGCCTTTTTACAATACAAAACACAACAAATACAACAGGCATATAACCACTATAAACGAATCAGAAATGAAACGTATACTTTAGTTAGACAAATAAAAAGGAAACACTGGCAGAGTTTCTCAAAACAGATAGAACACGACTTCTACGGAACACAAAAAGAAATATGGAGAATGGTCAGAGGACAAAGAAAAGAGATGAACGAACTAACAAAAACGAAACACATTTAGAAGGAAAAATGGGTAGACTACTTTCGATCCCTATTTGCTAAAGGTAACGATAATGAACCACCAACACCAGAAACTCGAACGAAGAAATAAATATTAAGGAGGAAGAGGTAAAGAAAGCATTAAGAAAATTAAAAAATTATTAATCAACAGGAGAAGACAGAATACCGAACGAACTCCTAAAGTACGAAGGACCAGATCTGACCAGCAACTATTAATAAAACTAATCCAAAAAAATAATAGAACAAAACAGAATTCCTCAAGAATCCTAATACCGCTCTTCAAAAAGGGAGACAAATCGGAACTAAAAAATTACAGAGGAATTAATTTATTAAACACAACACTAAAATTAACAACCAAAGTAATAACAAATAAATTGAATGAAATTAAAACACCAGCAAAAGAAAAACAAGGTTTTAGGTCGAGAAGATCATGCACCGACGCGACGCTAAAATTTATAATGAGGCAAGTGCAAGAGAAATCATTAGAATACAATAAACCGGCATATCTATGTTTTGTGGAACTTAAGAAGGCATTTAACCGGGTCAAATTAACGGACGTTATCGACTTATTGTACGCAAGAGAGATACTTCTAGGAATAATCAAAACAATCGAAAATATCCACCAAAATAACACAATAAAAGTAAAGTAGAAGAAGAACTAACCGACCCTATGGCGATGAGGTAAGACAGATTCTCTAAGTCCTCTATTGTTCAACCTGATTATATATGAAATAATGGGAAAAAAACAACTTTAAATAATCTATGCAGACGAAGCAATCAAAGTGAAGATGATTTACAACGTATGCTGCACCAATTTAATATAACCGCCAGAAAATTTAACATGTTAATTTCCCCAAAAAAAGACAAAATGTATAGTTATAACAGCAAATTTACTAAGATGTAAATTGGAGCTGGAAGGACAAATAATAGAACAAGTGATGAAGTATAAATATCTAGGCATCACATTTTCAAGTGAATAGATTGCCTGAATGAAACAATATGGAGAAACAAAAATATCGGGAAAGAAATAAAAGGCAGAATTTACAAAACAGTCAAGAGAATAGTAATAACATACGCGGCATGAACACGACCTGACACAGAGAGGACAAAAAGAATGTTAGAAACAGCAGAGATGAAAACACTTAGAAAAATTGTTGGTAAGACACTATGGGACAGAGCTAGAAGTACAGATATACCACGTATATACAAGGTGGAGAACATCAAAAACTGGGTAAGAGATAGAAGAGTAGAATAGAACCATCATATAAGCCGAATGCCAACAAATAGAGTAGTAAAGACGACAAGAGACTGTTCCCTAATAGGAAGACAATCAGTAGGAAGACCACGAAAACGATGAAACGGCAACTTACTGGAGGCACATTGAAAAGTGTCATGTATATATAAAAGGAAGAAGAAAAATTTTGGTGTTGATGTTGTAGACAAACTTTGTGCTAGTTACAATTATTCAAGAAATACTAATCAAGAAAGTAGCCAATGATTATTTTTTATACTATTTTAAATGTAGCAAGGATTAATCCACAAGGAATATTATTGTATTAACAATACAAATAAATATATTTTAAGAAGACAGTATTCGAGATGGCAAATGCATTATTGCATCCTCATTTAGAGGCATGTCTTGTAGTGAAAAATATACCAAGAAATATTGAGGTTTGAATAAGAGATATGTATGGCACTGAAGATGCTGTTCAACCTACTTTTCCGAGAAATAATATATCTGGAAGATGCAGTTATTGTGACTGGAAAAAGAACCAAAAAACGAAATACGCTTGTTTTATATGTAATAAATTCGTGTGTTTGGGTAACATTACAATTATTTGTCGATCTTGTCATAAAAGTGCCCAATATAAGTAATAGCTGTTTTGTCAGTTGTTTAACTATTATCTCATAGACATTTAATTAAAATTAGATTAAGATTAATAAAAATTAGATTTTAATTTTCATAACATTAACATTTTTTTAAGATTGAAATTTTTGCGAGCAATACGAATTTTAGTTTATCTGATTAAAATTATAATTACTATATGTTTTTTCTACTATGTGTGTGTATTATTAATCCTAAAAGCATAAGTTGTTGTTTACTAATAAAAAAGTATCATATTTTTTCCAAAAACAGTGTTCAATAAATACCGGACTTGTGTACTAGCGCGGCTATGCATGTGTTGAAAATCTACGCGACTACTGAAATGTTCAACGTAAGTTGTTTGAACGAAGAATTCAAATATACAGAGCAGAACTCCTGACAAAACGTAAATGAACGAATCAATTATAGTTAACAATTTTGGGCTTATTGATAAAATTTTAGATACCCTATAACGAAGTAGGATGTGGAATCGCCAGTGTGTTGTAAGAGTAAATTCAGATAAATAAGTAAGAATAATATATAATGATCAACAGATTTAACTATAGCCGTTTTAAAACAGCCGATCTCGTAACATTAATTTATGGACTATGTTTTAATACACACACAAAAGTCTTCTCCATAATCATCTAAACTTTACGTATAACTTAACCGCACTAAACACATTTATCTAAACGGCACGTTAGAACACAGCCTTAGGTAACGATTAGATTAGTATTTCCATTCCTGATACACATAATGGAAGTCCGAAACATTTTAAACAAACCGATAGGAACTTCGCCCTCGAGCGAGGCTTCTGCCAATACGTAGGTAGCTAAACATGCGAAATGATAACCTGTTGTCACACTGCAATGTTTGCGGTATATAGGCAACCACCAGCCTCTGACACTAGGTACATCTTCTCAAAATTGCATTTGAAGTTGCGCATGAACTTGCAGAGGCGGCTCCGCAACTCCCAATACTTTTATAAAAGAAAAATGTATTTTTAAGATAAATATGTATATAAAGTGCGTCTAACAAAACAACGTAAGGCTCATTAAAAGCTGGTTATGTTTAATGTATAATATGGTCATATATATGCCTTTACTATTCGACATGTATTAAATTTTTAATTTATACGATTAAAATTAATACGTCAGGCAATATGTTTTTCCTGTTTCGTCTATATGTACCCCTGATTTCCCTAAAATTACAACAGTGGATTAACAGAACGTCGCCAAGTTTGTTTAGATCAGCTCTAGATAAAATGAATTGAAATAATCCAGTTACCTAATGAATAGGAAGAAAAAAAAGAATCATCTTACTTTTGTTTATTTTTAGAGAAAATTTTTTAGTTCTAATTTTTTTATTGTTTTTTTTTCTTTGTTTTCATATTATTTGAAAATCTACAGAGAGAGTATGCTTTAATACTTTTATGTAAAATTTTTTCTATAAGAGTAACAATTTTCTATAAGATTATTATCCTTGTTTAAATCTTGCTTTTCTTTCAGTAGAATAGTATAAGGAATAAATATAGTAGAAACACTTTAAGAGCAGAACGTTTAATCCCCTGTTTACACTTATGTTTATACTTACCGGTTCGCACAGATTGGATCGGTCTGTGCGAAGCGTTTTTTTTTTGGGAAGTAGTAGGTGTATTCGCTGTACTTCCGCGGGCGAATTATCCGCGGAGCGGATTGTCTGCTACTCTGTAGAAGCTTGTTTTAATATCAATGAAAACCTATTATTTTATAAACTAGATCTATGTTTTATCATTATTGTCATAAGTATAATATAAAAATATATGATTTTAAAGAAAATTGTAGTTTGTTCCCAATAAACATAGTATTATAATATTATAAGCAGAAATACATATGATATTATATTGCTGTAGTCTAAAGTAACCAACAAAGAGAATTAACTAATTTCATTATTTCTTTGTTATAAAAAGATAACAAATCGATTCCTAAAATATAATATTCTATTGTTGCCAGTAATAAAGTTGTGTAATAAATTAACCAACAAAGACAACTGACTAATTTATTATTTATTTGTTATAAAAAGATAACAAATCGTTTTTTTGTTATAATAGACGATAGAGTTGTTAGTCTGCTGTATGGTGAAACTACATTTTTATTTTTTGCATTTATGTATTTGACTTCCAGTTCCGGCTTATCCGCGATTTTCATTATCCACAATAACCATCTCACTCAACCCCAAGATAAACGGGAGTTCACTGTATTTTGAATAGTGATTTAGCAATTGGTTGATAGAGTGTAAAGTGTTGTTTGCTGTAATTTAATTATTTTTAATAGTGATATAGCGTCCGTGTTACAATGTGGTAAATATTGCGTATGATAACAACACTGATTTTTAAAAAGAAAAGTAAGAAAGTAATTCCTGAAAAAAAAGTACCCGTAAAGAAGATTTAAATGCATTTATATGCTGAAACACAACAAGTATGTTTCAATGTCTACAAAAATCTACATAAGAAATAAGGGTTCGATGAAAAACTGTTGGCATAAGCAACTTCTGATTTAACAGAAATTCTACCTTTCAACGGTATACAAAAGAATACAGAAGAAAACAGAAAATACCTATAATAGAAATAATAAGACAGAAACTGGAAACAAGCGGTCGGAATATGAACTGCTGAAAAAAACTTTTTAAAATTGGATAAAAAAAATGGGCTTTAAACTCTAAACAATAAATAAAGACAAGCAGTTATGGAAAGCCAAAAAATAATCAACAGATGTATATACCTAAAACAAATTACAGAATATAGGCAAGAAAGTAGGCGAATTTACTATTGAGATGAAACTTGGTATGATACCCAAGATACAGTTAAGAAAGAATGGACAAATGGTTTAAACGTGTGCATATCAAAAAAATAGTGCTTGACAACGCTTCATATCATTCACAAGAGCTCACTTAGATGCAATTACTATTTTAATGGAAATAAGCCACAATTGAAGGCTGAAATAATTTTTTATTTTCTCTTCGGAAATCGTTTTCACACACGGAGTTCTACATACGAAGCCATTTAACAAATTATACGCCCTAGAAAGTATTGCCGAAAAGCAAGGACACACTATATTATTAACAACGATTTCCAAAGGGGAATTGAAACGTCAGTAAACTTATTTTAACCTTCAATTGTGGCTTATTCCTATTAAAATAGTAATTACTTTTAAATGCCCAAGAAAATAGCTTTTTAATACAAAGATTAAAAGATACATTTAAAGATAGCTGAATAGCAAAACTTTTTAATGGAAAACGATTTATATTTCTTTTATAAGATAATATATAAGATTTGTATACAAAAAATCAACTTATAGAAGTTCTACACACGAAGCAACTAAACAAACTATACGCCATAGAAAGTATTGCCAAAAAGCAGGGACACACTATATTGACACTTTCTCACTATTTTTGTGTTTTCAATCCTAATTCCAAGTTAATTTGGGGACCATTAAAACCAAGTATAAGACTTGCCAATACATTTCCTAAAGATAAAAAGGCAATTAAACAAAAGTATGTATCTAATACAGACGACTGGCAGAAAAGAATTCCCAAACTTGAAGAATACTACAAGGAGATTGGATACTTTCACATTATTGGTAAAAATAAGTTTATTATTAAATTAAATAAATTTTTAGATTTTAAACTATATACTTACATTAATTTTATATTTAGCACTGTTTTTATAAAGTTCTTTAAGTAACAATAAAGATAATAATAACAACAGTAATTGTAAAAGCTATTCCACATCAGTTATCAAGAAAAGCATACGGTAAGAGGAAGCTATAAGGTGTCAGCCGCCGCACTATATCTTACTGCAAAACTATCAAAACCTTCAAATCTTAGCGTTCTACTATATTACCACTACTATACATTGCTAAATTCCTGCAACGACATCTAATATGATCAGAACGTTGTTTGTGTATTTAATTTTTCTTAGATGTATTTCTCAGAGGTTATGAACTGCAGTTCATGCATATAATATTTATACCTTCTCGGGTGGAAGACTTTAAAATGGTATTTAAAATATGCTTATATTATTAATGTACTCTTATTGGTAAATTTTTTTTAGTGCCTTCTACTTTTAATATTGGTAACCAAATCTTATTACTAGATTTTAGCGAGGAATTTGCTATCAACAGCATGGGTATTTATACAGGGTGGTACTTAAATAATTATACAAAAAGAAGCAGTAGATTCCACACTTTAAAATATTACGATTTAAGCCAACTTGCTTTAATAAAATATTGATAATGAAAATTTAAAATTTTATTTTTATCTATAACTCATGTTTGTGGATATTTATGTATAAAACTTTATAACTGAGGGCTTTTGTTTATTTGGAACTATAATTTTATATAGCCGATAGTCACCACATATGCCACATATGTGGAATAAATTTGCCCTAAACTTACTTGCTCTTTACGTTATTTTTGTCAAAAAATATTAAAGGTACATTATTTCAGGCGACGAAGATAAAATAGACAGACATTCAGACATAGAAAAAAACATCAATACTTCTGAACTTTGATATGAAATACCTTTAATTAAAGTTTCCGATAAATTAAAGAAAAAATAGTATACGCTTATATTTTTCTAAACGCATCAATATGATAATTAATAAAGTAACTTACACAGAAGTCAAGACTTCTAGTGTATATTGGTATACTTTATTCTATTCAAAAATAATTAAAATTTATCCAAAAAATTACAATTTTTCAAAACGTTTTCGGTCTAGTCGGACCATCATCAGTGAATCCTGAAAGTACATTTCCAGATTAAAATGACACAAAAATAGGTGAAATTTTTACAGTTAAATTTCTAAAAATTCGGAAAATTCTTACATTTTAAAAGCTACTTGAAACTATCAACTAAAATAGGTTTAAAAACCTTTATATTAGACGACAATCATGGTTATGTTTAGTAAACGAATGCCACGAGATCGATGTTATAAGATTTCACCTAAAGGGAACAGGTTTATAACTGTTAAGGAAACAGTACACTAAAAGTATGAAGAGGAAACTGTCAAAGACTGAAGACTACCTTGAAAATTGGTAAAGAAATATTTAAATTGTAGAAACAGAATAAAATAAAACGAAGGATTGTTTGTTGTATTAGTAGATATGTAAAAAAATAGAGGCTAAATTGGAGTGTCAAATGACAAAGATGAAATTTAAAATGAGCATATGAATAATATGAGGGGATTGAATGTGAGAAAATGTAGTGAATAAATTAATTACTGTGTGTGGAATATGGTTGGAAGGTGTAATGGAAAAGGAAGATACAATAAAACAAGTTTCTAGGTGCTGTTATTGGGTGTTTAATTAGGAAGTAGAAAGTTAAATGCTACTTAAGAGGAGGAGACAGAATCACAGTAAAAAAGTAGTAGGAGTTTTAACTGAAATGACTGAACAGAATTGAATTAAAATTACTGAAAATTAGAAGAAAAGTTGATGGTACATAGAGGTGAGTATTTTCACCACTTCTATTCAATGTATACTCTGAAGAAATTATGAAAAGAGCTCTTGAGGAAGAAACAGCAAGAATAATGGTCAATGGAACATAAAATAACAACATTAAATGTGCGAACGATACTATCATCTTAGCAAACATACTCCAAGACTTCCCAAAGCTAATGAACAAGATAGTTCAGAATGGATAAGAATATTGATTATCATTAAACATCAAGAAAACTAAATTTATGAGGATATCAAAAACCAAAAATAATGATAAAAACCTGATAATTAACGGTAAAACTTTAGACATTTCACTTAGATTTTCAGTTCATTTAGAACAAGTTGAAAACTACAATTATCTTGGCAGAATAATAAATCACACAAACGATTACTCCAAAGAAATCAAAGTTCGAATAGAGAAAGCACGAATAAAATTAGAAAGGTACTTTGTGCAAAAGAACTGAAATTACTTGAGAGTTATCCTGGCAAGGTGATATATTTTCTCGACTCTGGTTTATGGGATAGCAGCATGAATAGTTAACGCGTCGACTAATAAAAAGTTGGAAGCATTTGAACTGTGGGTGTATAGAAGAACCCTGAAGATATCATGAACTGAGCATGTAACAAACAACGAAGTCATAAGAATGAGAAGAGTTAACAAAAGAATAGAAATATTGGAAACCATCATTCAACTATATGAAAGCTGCAATACCTGGGGCATGTTATGCGTAATAAAAGATACAACATACTTTAATTAATTATAAAAGGGAAAATTCAGGGCAAGAGAAGTTTAGGAAGGAGAAGAATCTCATGGTTGCCTAACTTGAGGGAACGATACGGATGCACATCAATCGAACTATTCAGAGCGGTAGCATCTAAGATCAAAATAGTCATGATGATTGTCAACCTCCGTCGCGGAGATGCCAAGTAAAGAAGAAGAGGGGTGAAGGTACATTTAAAGGAGGACTGACGATTGACGCAATTCGGGCTGTTCCTCATGTCTTTAATAATCTCCAAGTCTTCACACAGGTCGAGACTTAAAATGTGTTTGTCTTGTATGTTGTGAATTATTATGACACCATCTGGGATGTTCAGCTGGTATTTGTTAACTTTCAGATGGTGGGAAAATGCTAAAGTGTTTTCCTGTTTAAAGTGTTCTGCAGGTCTAGTTGATGATAATCTATATGTTCTACTAATATAGGAAGCATCACAATTAGAACAAAACAATATGTAAACTCGACTACGATTTATCTAGTGGATGAAATCTTTGATGTATGTTAATACATTATTAAGAGTGTTACCATTTTTAAAAGAAATGTTAGTGTTGTCAGGCCAAATCAGTAAAATGTGTTTAATTTTTTCAAAAATAATTGAATTATGAAAAGTGTAATGAAAAATACCTGTGTGTAGAAGAAATGGATTGGTTTGAAATAAATGCTGATTGCTGAAATAGTTTAGGTTGTATTTTCCTAATAATTTTGTCAATGATATGGTGAGCATGCTCATTGTTAATAGCTATTTGTTTATTAATATTTAATTATGTGTTATATCGTTATATTCATCAGTGGATAAAGGAATGTTATGTAAATAACGCTAACTTAAAGGCAAAAAATGTACGCACAAATTCTGGCATTTGTGGCATCCTCTATCAACTACGTCAAAGTATGCGTCCAATTATAATTGCTCATACTTAGAACTCCCCAGTTATAAATATTTGTATATAAATGTCTACAAACGTAAAAGTTATAGCATAAAATAAAATTTTAAATATGTTAATACACTTTAAGACTCTAAATCTTTCTTAATATTAACATTTTATTAAAGCAAGTTGGCTAAAATAGTAAAGCTAAAGGTTGAATCTACTTTTTGTTTTTGTACAATTAATTAATGACCATCCTCTATATTGAAGAGCTGACAAATTCTGTATTTTTGATATAATATTGTGATTGTGATATGTCACTATCAGTAAGTCAAGTAAAATCAAAATATTTCCAAGTGAAAAAATAAAATATTTTTTGAATTTCTATTTTGACAATTTCTGTCAAAAGTAAGATTCTATCTTATAATAATATATGATAGTTGATATAAAAATACAACAAAAAATGTCATAACCATATTTAGCTATATTTAGTATTTCTAAAATCTTACATTAAACTTTTCCTTTAGATGTCTCTCTAATTTAGATATTTACCTCTCAGGTTGTAATGCAGTGATTATGTTTCTTTATACTACAACCGAACAATTTCTCTTTTACTTATAATCGAATTCTGTTTGATTTCTACATTTTCACATTGCCGGTCAAATTTATTAACAATCTACCACAAAACTTTTGTTATGATGTCTACGTATTCCGTGTGTTGGGGATAAACAGAATTATCTTTACTTTGCTGACAGCTATTCGGAATAGTTTGCCAAGTTTGAATAGCTTGTCGTAAGCCAAAAAATTTGTCTTCTCCTTCGTGCTGTTTTTTTCATGCACCTTTTTCTGAAAAAGTAGTTATTTAGGACGTACATCTGCTTATTTGTCGTAATATCACTCAGACATTCTAATCTGCGCTCTTTAATTGTATTTATATTTAGGACCTCGCATTTCTTTCCCATTCTACGTACAATATCAACATTCGTCACCCAGTCCACCAATAAAATTCTTAATACAAACCTCTAACGTTACATCTCGAAGTCCTCGAGTTTTTTAAAAGAAGCTTTAATGAGCGTATAAAGTATAAAAACCATATATCTGTGAAAAGAGCATCGAGCAAAAAGACAAAGGAGGGAATGTAAAGGTAGTGGGGGCAAAAATATTGTTAGACAGGAAGTGCCATCTTGAGAGGCCACATTAAACAAGGAAAGAGAGACTTTCCTTGTTTAAGAAATCAAATTTAGTTGGGTTATGTTATTATTTGTCCCAACTGTCACATGAAATCTTACTTATATTGAAGTTTTTTAACAATTGTTTCACATTTTAGACTGTTATCGTTAATATTTAATTAAAATTTTCTCGTCTAAGACACATTCTGAAAACTATTTTATAGCTACTGTTAATAAGTGTCAGAAAATTTAAATTTGGCGCATTCGCATTTCCGGATATGTACGCCATCAGAGGCCATTTTTTTGGTCGCCTTTTCATAACGATTAGATTCCCTCTTTTGTCTTTTTGCTCGATGGAAAATAGACTTTGGTGTTAAATATTTGATACCTCTTTAAGTGTCAAACTTGATGTCAAATGTCAAACAAAAGAACGATTCAATTGAAAGAATTAAGAAATTAAGATAACATCATAAAAATTTATAGTAAAAATGTATTGTTAGTTGTCATAATAAAAATGGAAAACCTGACAATTATACCATTTAAGGTAGAAAGAATTCGTGAAACAAAATAACAAAACAAAGTTGCTGTAACATATTTCAAGTCAAATTATTTAAAATTTTGTATTGAGTCAGTCTTCTTAATTTATAAGATAATTCATTTCCTTTTTCTCAATTATTTATTTTAGAGACAAACACAAAGCCAAGATAAAAATACCAGAGAAAACTAATAAATCACATATTTCACCGGGGACCCAAAGAATTCCACATATGTCGAATACTGTTAGGTTTTGCCGGATTCGTCTATTAAAAGAGAAATTCGAGCAAAGACAAAGCGTAAACTTCATTTAGGTTAAAAGATCTACAAAAAGAAAACGTTAACGGAACATATATGTATATATATATATATATATATATATATATATATATATACATACATATATATATATACATATATATATATATATATATATATATATATATATATTTATATATATATATATATATATATATATATATATATATATATATATATATATATATATATATATATATATATTCTTCATATCTGCCCACGATTTTTTAAAATTCGCTTCTCTGTGCCATGTTTTACCGACTTGTTTCCTTATGTCATAGTCCCATCTTAAATTTGGACGTCTTTTTGGCCTCTTGGCGCCTGTTGGACACCACAGTGTAATTCTGGTAAACCACATATTGTCAGTTCTTCTCGCTAAATGTCCCGCCCACTACCATTTTAAAGATCGAATTCTATGGATCACATCAGTAACCTTGGTTTTCTGTCTGATCCATTCTATAATTTTTCTATATCTCTTTGTTATACCTAGCATGCATCGCTCCATTGACCTTTGAGTGATTTTGAGTTTCGGTATTATTTTTTTCTTCGATTTGAATATAACTGCATTTCTACCAAAAGATGTCCAAGCTAGATTTATTCTTCTGTCGATTTCTGGAAGTAAGGAGCCAGATTTATGTATTAATTGTCCCAAGTATACATACTTGTCTACTGTCTTAAGTGCAGTGCTGTTTATTATTACATCTTGGACATCCACTAGCTCGTTGTACATGGTTTTTGTTTTCAACTTAAAGTTTTACCGTTAATTGTCAGGCTTTCATCATTATTTTGGCTTTTTCGTATCCTCATAAATTTATGTAGTTTTCTTGATATTTATTGATAATCCATATTCTTCTTCATACTCAACTATCTTGTTCATTAGCTTTTGAATGTCTTGGAGGTTGTCTGCTATTATGGACGTGTTCCATTGACCTTTATTCCTGCTGTTTGTCCCTTCTTCAAGAGCTCTTTTCATAATTTCTTCAGAATATTCATCGAATAGTAGCGGTGACAATACACACCCCTGTCGCACTCCTCTTGTATTTTCGAACTCTTTTGATGTGTGTTTATTTATGCGTATGTGTGCCTGCTGTTTATAATATAGATTTGTTATAATTCGAAGGTTATTGTATTGTAATAATTGTGTTGCTTTGGGGACGTCCAGTAGCTCTTTGTGGCGAACTTTATCGAAAGCCTTGTTGTAATCTGTGAAACAGACGTACGTATCTTTGTTCACATCCAATCATCTCTGGATTAGTACATTGAATGCAAAGAGAGCTTTACGGGTACCTAAGCCTCTTCTTCTTCTTCTTAACATGCCATACACCAAAGTGCGTAGGCGACTATCTCATTACTAGAATTCTGTTCTTGGCGGCGTGACACAGCTCGCCTGTATTGTGTATTCCTGTCCATTCTTTAATATTCCTTAACCAGGATAATTGTTTGCGGCCGGCTCCTCTCCTACCTTCGATCTTCCCTTGTAGGATTAACTGTGGTATTTCATATTTTGCTCCTCTCAATATGTGCCCAAGGTAACCAATCTTGCGTTTTTTAATTAATTCAAAGAGTTCTCTTTCCACGCCGGCTCTCTTAAGGACGTCATCGTTTCGAACTCTATCCACCCAAGGTATGCGCATCATTCTTCTCAATGACCACATTTCAAAGGCTTCAAGTTTGTTGATAGATGTTTTTTTCAAAGTCCACGTTTCCATGCCATAAAGCAAGATGGACCATATGTAGCACTTGACCATTCTGTAGCGTATTTCGAAATTTAGGTTTTGATTACATAGGAGCGGTCTGAATTTCACAAAAGCTTGTCTTGCCATTTGTATTCGGGTTTTTATCTCTTGTTGTGGATCCGATTGGTCATTGATTGTGGTGCCAAGGTATTTAAAAGTTTTCACGCGTTTTATGCATAAAACCTAAGCCTCTACGGAATCCAAATTAGGTTTCTTCAATATCCATATCAAGTATTTGGTAAATGCGTTTATGGATGATCTTTAAAAACATTTTAAGTGTATGAGACATCAGGCTTACGGTGCGGTGGTGGGTAAATTTTCTAGCATTTTTCTTTTTTGGGAGACAAATAAATGTTGAGGTCAACCATTCGTTGGGTATGTCACCCGACTGATCAATTTCATTAAAGAGCTTCATGAGGACATCAGTGTCCATAAAGCTCTTCCATATATTCTTTCTATCGTTTTAGCTTTTCGTCAGTCGTTATCATAGTATTTCCATTTTTATCTAAAAGAGTTGTATTGTAGTTTCTGATGTGATATTAACCTCCTTAGTATTGCTTTGGTTGTAGACTTCTAATATTGTAGGCAACTTTATGCTGTCAGTGTTTGAAAGAAGTCACTGTCACTGCCATATTAATTTCTATTGTTTTGGTTAACATTATACCTATGTACAATTTATGTTGATTAAAACCTACCCGAGATATTAATGATACTAAGCTACAACTGTTAATAAATCATATTTCGCCACGAGTATATACATATATAAGTGATTGTAACACTTACAACAAATCCATTCAAACTCTTGACAAAATATACATCAAACCAAACAATACTATTCATGCTCGTCACATACTAACCACTAGACGACAACAGGCAGATGAGTATATCGATTCTTACATGCAATCTTTAAAACAGTTAGCAAAAGACTGCAATTTTACTGCTGTAGATGCTGATACTAATAAAAATGATACAATCCGTGGAGCTTTTATCGCTGGAATGACATCCACAAAGATACGATCGAGACTGTAAGAGAGTTTAACACTAACTTTAGAAGAAACTTACAATATAGCTATTTCAATGGAAATGGCAGAACTCAACTCTCAGGTTTATTCAAATCAACATTCGATACTTAGTGCGCTACCTGGTAACTATCAATTTGAGTCACAGAGCTCTCCAACAAATTCTGAATGTGTCACTGTGACAGCTGCTACCAACTCTACTAACTCTTCTAGGTCAGGACACAAATGTTTTTTCTGTGGTGGGCCAATACATTCAAGGAAGAACTGTCCCGCTCGAGAATCTATTTGCAAATCCTGTAATAAAAAGGACACTTTGCAAAGGTTTGCCGCTCCAAGAGCACTAGTGCATCTGCCAACGTATTTGAAGGCCATGAAAACTGCACAGCCTACATTATTGCTGCTAATCCTGCTTCATTGAAAAAAGCTATAGTGCCTGCATCTATAAAAGGTCTTCGTGCTGATGCCCTTATAGATAATGGTAGCTCTGTCAGTTTTATTAATGAAGACTTTGCTAACCTGTGCAAACTCCCTAGGAAGCCTTGTATTCAGACTGTTTCTATGGCCTCATTATCACACACCTCTGAAGTTAAAGGTGTGACTACTCAAAATATTAAAATTGGTGACCACTCCTACGACAACATTAATTTACTTATAGTTAAAAATCTCTGTGCTGATATTATAATTGGTCATGATGTTCTATCTAACCACTCAAGTCTAGAGTTTGAATTTGGAGGACCTAAAGAAGTATTCAAGGTATGTAGTGTAGTTGAAGCCTCAGTACCTGCAGTTCCTTTATTTTGTAACCTGACTTCAAATTGTAAACCTATCGCAGTAAAATCGCGCAGGCATAGTGCTGAAGATCAAATTTTTATTAAAAATGAGGTAAAGAAGCTTTTAAATGATGGCATTATTGAAGAAAGTCAGTCCCCTTGGAGAGCGCAAGTGCTTATCACCAAAAACGAAACTCACAAGAAGCGGCTTGTCATTGATTATTCTCAAACAATTAATCGATTCACTCAACTTGATGCCTATCCACTGCCAAATATCGAGGAAATGGTTTCCAATGTATCACAATTCACTGTCTTTAGTGCAATAGATTTCCAAAGTGCATAACATCAGGTTCCAATACTTCCACATGAAAAGATGTACACAGCTTTTGAAGCCGCTGGGAAACTGTACCAATTTTGTCGCATTCCGTTTGGTGTTACCAATGGTGTAGCCAGTTTCCAAAGAACAATCGACTGGCTCATACGCACAGAAAACCTTGAAGGGACATATGCCTATCTTGATGATATAACTGTTCGTGGTAAGACGAAGGTAGAACATGACAAAAATCTTGAGAACTTTCTGAAGGCTAAAGACAAATATGGCTTGACACTAAACAAAACCAAGAGCAAATTCAATCAAACAGTAATAAACTTACTTGGTTATACTATAGGACCAAATCATGTCATAAAGCCCGATGCTAGCAGACTACAACCCTTATTAAAAATGCCTCCACCGAATGACACTGCATCTCTCAGAAGGGTATTAGTCAGGATTCCAGACCCGTTGCTTTCTTTTCAAGATCACTTAACTCTAGTGAGCTGAACCATTCTGCTGTGGAGAAAGAAGCATATGCTATTGTTGAATCTCTAAAGAAGTGGTGCCATTTTCTTATAGGAAAGCCTTTCACAATCATTACTGATCAAAAGTCTGTAACATTTATGTTCAACACGAAGCATTCCAGCAAGATTAAAAATGAGAAAATACAAAGATGGCGACTTGAATTGGCACCTTATAAATATGACATTGTGTATCGACCAGGAAAAGACAACCAAGCAGCGGATGCTTTATCGCGCATCTGCTCTTGTGCTACTACCACGGCGGCAGGTGCATCAAAACTCAAGTCACTTCACACTGCACTTTGTCATCCAGGGGTAACACGTATGTTTCATTGGATAAAATCAAAGAATTTGCCTTTCTCTCTCAATGAAGTCAAGACTATGACTCGTGACTGTGGGGTATGTGCTAAAATTAAGCTGAGATACTTTAAGAATGAGGGGCTTTTTCCAAAGCTTATAAAAGCCACATCTCCCTTCGAACGCCTTAGTATTGACTTTAAAGGACCAGTGCCTTCGAATACCAATAATCATTATATTCTTACGGTAATAGATGAGTATTCCAGATTCCCATTTGCTTTCCCATGCAGTGACATTAGTGCCAAAACAGTAATCAAGAATTTAAATAACTTATTCATGATATTTGGAATGCCTGCATACATTCATTCGGATAGGGGGGCTCAATTTCTGTCAGCTGAAATCAAAGAGTTTCTCAACTCCAGAGGAATCGCAACAAGTAGAACTACTGCTTATAATCCTCAAGGAAATGGTGAAGTGGAGAAGTTGAATTCTACTGCCTGGAAAGCTATTCAACTGGCTTGTGAATCACATAAAGCACCTATTGAGAATTGGGAACAATACTAACCTGTCGTGCTGCATTCCATTCGTTCACTGTTGTGTACCGCAACTAACTGTACGCCGCATGAAAGGATGTTCGTGCATACACGTCGATCTCCAAATGGGAATACAATACCGTCATGGCTAGCAGAATCTGGGCATGTCTTGATGAAAAGGTTCGATCGGAAGAACAAGTACCAGCCTATCGTAGAGGAAGTGGAGGTAAGAGAGGCAAATCCTGAATACTCTTTTGTTAAACTGAAAGACGGACGGGAGACCACAGTGTCTAATCGTCATCTGGCTCCGTGTGGACGAGGTGAAGGGGAAATACTAGATATATCAGGTCAAGAATCAGTGTTCGTAGAAGACCCACATGAGTTACATCGAGTCTTAATTATTCCTCATCCAATACAACCACGCAAAACATGCAGCCCCTGGCAGATACATCTACATCTCCCCCTCCACCGGATTCATTACTTCTTGAAGAACCCCCAATGAGTTCTGAACAGAGCTTATCGCCTCCTTCAGCACTACCTAGAAGATCTGAAAGAATTCGTCATTTACCACGGTATTTGAAAGATTATAGTGTGGGAGAATGATGTGATATTAACCTCCTTAGTATTGCTTTGGTTGTAGACTTCTAATATTGTAGGCAACTTTATGCTGTCAGTGTTTGAAAGAAGTCACTGTCACTGCCATATTAATTTCTATTGTTTTTGTTAACATTATACCTATGTACAATTTATGTTGATTAAAACCTTATAACCTAGGTTTTGCTTTATCATCTCAGTTTCTTTTTTGTAGCCCTGCCATTTTTTTAACCTTTTTATGTAGGTTGAATAGGTCGTATTTGATCTTAAGATCTTCTATCTCTTTACATGTTTCCTCATAGTAAGTTTGTTTTGCTTCTCTTATCATTTTTCTGATTTCATTGTTAATGATTTTGTAATTGTAACTGTCTTTATTCTTGGCTTTTTTTCTTTGGTCCATTCTGCCGAATATTATGTCGGTCATAAAGTTATCTCTCTTTCTTATCGGTTTTTTTAATATCTCTCTGCATGGAACGAGGAGGCAGTTTTTTAATATTACCCATTGTTTGCTTTATCTCGTAGGTGTTAGTATCTAAATTATTAATGTTTTCTTATATTTTCTCTTGGAGTTTGTTTGTTATATCAGCTTCTTTCAGTTTTCTAACAACTAATTTTGGAGTTCTTTGGGGTTATCTAATACGTTTAAGCTTAAGCGTGAGATTACCGATTAGTGGGTTATGGTCTGATGTGACATCTGTTCCTTGATATGTTTAACTGATATGATGGTGTTGCGATATCTCTCTTTAATCATTATATAATCGATATGGTTTCTTACCACTTTTCCGGTTTATCTACTGATGAGCGCTATGTATATAACCGTCTCATAGATAATTTAAAGAACGTGTTTGTGATTATTAAACTTTATTCTTGGCAGAATTGTATTAGATGATCTCCTCTATCGTTACGTTCCCCTATTCATTAATCTCCCATTATTGTTCCAGCTCTTCCCTTGCCGACATTTGCATTGAAATCGCCCATAACTACCCTGATTTCCCTATTCTTTGTCATTTTCAGTGCATCTTCAATTTGTTGGTAGAATGTTTCTACTTCATCTTCTGTTGCATCCGTCGTTAGCGCATATACTTGGATCAAATTTAGTTTTGTGTGTGATGTCCTTATTTGTAGTAGCATCACTATTTCTGAGTTTGGGATAAAACCTTCTATTGACTTGTTGCCCTCTGTATCGACAATAATTGCTACTTCACGTCTATGCTGGTTATCAAAGTTTCCCGAGTAATATAAGGTACCGGTTTCTGTCGAAAGGTATCCTGAATTAGGCTACCATGTTTCGCTTACACCTAATATACATACATTCTTCTCATTTCTTGAAGGATATTATGCATTTTACCAGGTTGATACATGCTTTTGACGTTCCACGTATCTATTTTGGCTTTTGATAATTTTACTTTATCTTGTTTAGATGTTTGACAAGGGTTTCATCGGTTAACGACCTGGGAGTCCTTGTCTGTTCCTTTCGTGTCGGATCTTGGACTTCGATTCCCATAATCGGTTTCTTTTTTTTTTTTTCTTTTAGTAATCATTGCCATGATGATTGGTCTAGAGATATCCAATTGGATCTTTAATGCAGTGGTTTCTCCTTGCCTTCTGCATCCTTTTGATTCATTCGCCTTTGGTGCCAATTTCTTAGCGCCAGGACATAAGAAATTACCAGTTGAGAGAGTGCAAACGTAAAGGTTAAATGGGGACTAAGGTTGAAAAATCAATGCGGTTAAACACTTACCAAGTATACATAAGTCAAGCCTCTAAATATTTGGGTAAAAACCTCAAAATGGTACAAAATTTATTATGTGTTTATTGATAATGCCCTTTATGTTATAAATTAACATTTGATTTGATACCTGAAAATTAAATGGAAGATGCGTGTATGATGTTGAGTTATTAATTAACGAAGACAGAGGGATGAACTGCCTTGTGTGTATATAGAGTAGGATGTTGAAACCTACTAAACTACTAAACCTACTGTTGAAACCTACTAAATAAAACTAAGAGAAGAGTTATATTGTAATGTGAGGCTAATTTGTAATGTAACGTGAAACAATATGTTTGAAAATAGTATAATAATTATTAAGATGAAATGACGGAAAGAGAATATTTGGGTTATAGGTAGTCAACCATCAATATAAAGATCTGCTGTACTTGTGGTGAATAAAAGATTACTAATGCCCTATATGTTTGTAATCAACATTTGGCACCTGAAAATTATATGGTAGGTTTGTCTATGATGTTAAGATATTTATTCTTAATTACTGAACTGTATAAATTTATGAAATATAGAAACCTTATTAAGATAAAATTATAATTTAATGAGGAGTATTTATTAAATAAAATATCGTAAGGTATATTTTGGATATTAGTTAAATTGTATGATTATTTTATTTTTATTAGATTTTGAAAGATTTGAGTACATTGAAAACAAAAGTTAATTAAAGTTCAGGGTCTGACAGGGTATGTAAACTTATTACGTTGATAATTTTTCGACTGTTCTAACAACCATTCAAATTTCGTCATTTTGTGTCATGTGGAACAATTTCACCCAATCATGTCAACATTAGACTGATAATTGCATTCAGTGCAATTTTCAATCCCTATGACAACACGATCGAGTTTGACAACTTCATCCAAATAAATTTCAAAATGTCACGTTTCGGCAATGAGAATGTTCAAAGTATAAATGTGTATATAAAAGTGGTGTAGAAGAAAAACAACTGCTAAAAATTACTGGTCATGGCAATCAGAATTCTATAAAACCATACTTGAATCTCGATCAAGAACACCACAACAAGATTATAAATATTATGCGTGGTAATAGATCTTCTATAGTAGAGAACAGCAACGAATCTAATGTTAACTTAAATTTTAATAATTGTACTTTCACTAACTGTACTTTTAATAAATAAATGTTTCGTTATGTTGAGTTATGATTTTTTTTCCGAAAAATTATCCGCCGAATATCCCTCGGACATTGATGAATGCCTCATAATTTCATGACAAATTTCTCAAGCTCGTTGCTTGGTAACAGCACTCAGCGTTCGGCTTCGTGCTGTTACCAAGGAACGAGCTTTCGATTGTCATGAAATTATCTCATCTGTTATTAATGTCCTAGGGATATTACTACTGATAATTAACCAGTTTTCATAACTACATCTGACTACATAGTGTTACACACATACAGTCATACCCTGAACTTTAATTAACATTTTGTTTCCAATATACTCCAATCTTTTACAATCTATTAAAAGTTTGATCATACAAATTAACTAATATCCAAAATATAGACTCTAGCAACATCTCACATTACCATATAATTGTCTAATAAATACTCCTCATTATTTTTTATAATTTTCTCTTTATTAAGATTACATATTCAATATATCCACACATTAAACAGTTTAATTTCCAGTCATCAACAATAAATATCTTAATATTATACACATACCATATAATTTTCAGGGACTTAATGTTGATTACAAACATATAGGGCCTTATTAGTATTTTATTTATTCCGAATATAGCAGGTATTTGTATTGATGGTTGCCTACTTATAACCCAAATATTCTTTTTACGTCATTTCATTTCAATAATTATTATACATTTTCAAACATAACATTACACATTAGCCCCACATTATAATATAACTCTTACTTACTGTAATTTATTTGAATCTACATCCTTGTCTATATACATACAACCCTCTGGCATTTGTCTTCGTTAATAAGTAACCCTACATGCATCTTCAATTTAATTTTCAGGTACCAAATATTAATTTATAACATAATGGGCCTTAGCAATATTTCATATATCCTTGTTTCATTGGGTACATGTATTGATACTTGCCAACTTAAGATTCAAAAATATTTAAAGTCTTTTCACACATACACTTGTTTCACAATGGTTAAACATAATGTTCGGGATATCACTTTCAACCTTAACATATCGATATTTGCTACTGTTATAAGTGACACTAAATAAAAATTTTAAAATTTTTAACATATTCATTTAACACATTGTTGGCTGGTGTCACATTAAGATACATACTACAAGTTAAATTGACAGCTTTGTTCATACATCCGTTCAGAAAATGCCATTTTAATCAGTTGCCACTTAGAACAGTTAATAACACTATATGACTAAACAGACACATTAACACTGAGATGAAGTCAAGAATTTATAAAGCCAGCGTAAGACCATTATTGGTATCAGAAACAAGACCCGACACAGCCGTAACGCAAAGGCTACTGGAAACGGCAGTAATGAGAGTACTGAGAACAATTACAGAAGACACGCTGAGAGATCGAAAGATAAATGAAGACATTAGAAGATAATGTAACGTACAGTGTATAAATGAATGGACACAAAATAGACAAAAAAAAATGGAATAACCACATAAGCAGAATGGAGGAGACCCTGTCGACAAAATAGCAAGAGATGTCACCAGTCGGCAGAAGAAGTATCGGACGACAGCCCAAAAGATGGAGTGCCACCTTCCATAGAGGTATTAATCCGCCAATGAACAAGCAGAGTTGCTTAAAAAGAGGAAGAAGAAGAAGAAACCAATTAAAAACCGTTCAGGAACATTGTCTTAGGGCACCTCCTTTTTTATAAGCTTTTTAGAGACGCTTGACATGGTTAATATCTAAAAATTTACAACATGGGGTTGTAAATTTTTTTATTTTAAATGCAATGATGTGTATATTAAGTATTACAGATTTCGATTGAACAGCTCTTGAGAATTCTCGTTGTATAAAATTATTCCTTCTACTGAGTGTTTTGCGAGAGATGACAAATTTTATTTTAAAACATTGTTAACACTCTATGTATCTTTATAAATAATAAAATTGCAAACACTTTGCTTAGTAGAAATTTTTCATGAGCTGTTATTAATGTATTCTTCTATTCTTAAATATATGTAAAAATGTGAGTTTGATTAACTACGTTATGAACGTAGTGATCTTGCAGTGAAATCTCGTACTATTAATACATTCCAATATATTTCATTAATTTTTTTGTATTGGCATCTCTCAAAGTATTATGTTATCAACATGTTTCTTAAATGATAATATATTATATGGGATACATTATTTGAAAGTTTTGTTTCACTCAGTATGTTTCTCAATTTGTATGTGTATTTCTGTCATGCCGTTTAAAATGATGAGATTTCGTCATATTTCTATTTCATTCATTATAATTTAGCATTGAGTTTTTTTTTCTTATACCCTAATCTTGGAACTCCGATGTTCAGCTCCCTGTGTAGGCAAGTTTCAATTTTTACGAGCCTCTTATCTTCCATTCTACTTATGTGGTCTCTCCTTTCCCTGAGTCTCTCTCTAGCCCATTTTACGGTATCCCCAGGCGCTGCATTGTTTTATTATAAACTCAGTCTTTTTTTATATATTTAATACTGTTTAAGAAAAACACAAAGATGTAAAGCCGAGTGCTTCGATACCAAATGCAAGGAAGCTATCAATAAGAGAAGAAACGCAAAAGAAATCCTATAGACAGGAAAAGAAGGTGATAAGACTAAATATGAAATGGAAAAAAGAACTTCAAAAAGCGTCTGTAGATCAAGAAAATGAAAGTTTATTGACAAAAACAAATAACAGCAAAACGCGATTTATACAACCAAAAAAAACAGCAATGCAATAAGAAAAAGATTTCTTTTTATAAATAGCAAAAATGAAAAATTAATAGCAGATGAAGAAAGAATTGTACGGTGTCTACATATGTGTATCGTACTGAAAAAAATTTAAACAATCAAATTATTATCCATCCACCATCTCCGGAGGAACTAAAAAATAAAATAAAACATTTAAAAAGCGGTAAAAGTACGGGAGAAAATGAAATAAATTCAAAACTTATTAAATATGGAGGAGCAAAATTAGCAGAAGAGTTGCATGAGCTCTTTTGTTAATTAATATACAAGACTGTTCGAGGTATTGGGAAATAGCATTGCTGAATACGGTGTACGAAATATTAGCGAAGAATTATTACACACAACAAATAATAATAGTAGAGTATTAATGTGGTTTCCGAAAAAGCAGATTAGTATAACAGATCATATTTTGACATTAGGGCAAACCGAGACAATGTGCTATGAGTTGTATCGTTATAAACGTCACATTTTTATTAATTTATATTAAAATAATTATTTTATTTTAATTTCTTTATTAATTTATCAATTCCTTTACCTTCAGTTTTTTTTACTATTTTGTCTTTAAAAAGTAGTTGGCGCTCTCTCTTTCTCTTTCTTTCCGGTAGAATAAATATTTGCCTTCTCTCTCTCTCTCTCTCTCTGTCCGGTAGACTAAATATTCTGTTATATGTTAACAGAAGAGCTAATTCCATCATAGGTATAGATCCTATGAGATCTGTGCTAACTTCATTGCAGTCTCCCACTTACTTTCTGTTAATCAGCTTGTCTGACATGGAGGGATATTATTTTTTTGTCTTTAATTGAAATTTATAAAAGAAGTCAAAAATTATTATAAGGTTCATTTTATCCTCTGCAGAATTCTTTTTTTGGTGATTACTGTCATTGTAATCTATATTCTATAATTCTGATAGCATTTTCAATATTTGGAACCTCACTTCCTTCAAAGCCACGTTTTCAATCCTTGTGTATGTAGGAATCTAAGAAAATTTAACTAAGTTTAATAATAATTATATTTCATTTTATCCTTGCCATCTGCTATTTGTTTAATTGTAATTTTGTAAAATGGCAAGGTTATTCAAGGTTATACCCACTTTGATGTGTCTCTAATACAGGCTGTTGTTGTATTTTAGTTTATTGGCATTATTGGATAATTTATTGGTATTATTGAAACAATTTATTGGCATTATTGGAGAATTTATGGAATAACTGCAGCTCTCAGGAGGACCTAATCACCTAATTGGGACCAATTGGAACCACCAAATATAATATGGACTAAGCTAGACGAAGCATAAGCTCCCATGGTTGATTAAGGTATTATTATAATAGTTCTCTTTGGTGGTCTTATCGTTACAAAGTATAATATTCCTTTCCACGCTGCCTTCATAGATTTTAAAAAAGCATATGATTCAGTAAATTGACAAAAATTGTTTAATTTATTAAAAGATTTAAAAATACCAACTAAAATCAATTAAACTAGTTAAAATGACAATCAGTAGTGTATGCATAAAGATCAAATACAACGGAAAACTGTAAAAAATAGTTCGCAACCAAACAAGGTTTATAACAAGGATACCCACTGTCTATAACCCTGTTTAATCTGTGTTAGAATGGGTGCTAACAATTTAAACAGAACAGGGACTTTAGCTATTGGTTTATGCTGATAATATTGCGAATCTGACTAGATCAACAGATGTATTAAGAGACGTATGCAGTATATTACAAACCTCGGCAGAAAAACTTAACCTAGTCATTAATGAAAAGAAATCAAATTACATGAAATTTACAGTACCTCAAACAGCATTAAGAGATCCAGTAATCTTCACAATCAACGACAATACAAATAACGCCCTAGAATTAAAACAACTGATGAATTTCACTTACCTAGAAACTAATATACACGAGAGCGAAAAAATGAGTGAAAGCTGGACGCAATAATACAAAAAGGAAATGTTAAGGTTGGAGTTTTAAACAAAATTATAAAAACATATATATACTAAGCACAGTAACATATGCAAGCGAAACATATATGCTAAACTTGGCTGGAACATTTAGAAAAAATAAAAAAAAAGAATACCAAAAATGTTAATAACATTTTTAACATAACATAACATAATACAGATATGGGTGACAAAAGAAGAGTAGGTCGACCAAGAAAAAAATTGTTAGATGGAAGCAGAAAACGACCTCAAAGAGAAGTGTGTTAGAAATTGGAGAAGAAAAACTGAGGACCGTAAATAATGGAAAACAATTGTCAAGCTATGCACCTATATGGCCTGCGGTATCTATAGATATATATATATATATATATATATATATATATATATATATATATATATATATATATATATATATATATAAATATGTTGGAAATATCGGGTATGTGGTTTATATTAAATAAAAAAATCTTTGTTTTTTCTAAAGCTCAATATTTCGCCATTTATTTGATGGCTTCATCGGGAGTAAAGAAATTAAAAGATTATACACATAAATAAAATTGAATACTAACATAACATTATTGTTGATAAAACTGTACATTTAATAAAATGCATGTTAAAATTTCAAATATCTTTGAGCACGTTCGTTAACAATAAATAAGATGGAACAAGTAAATTTATTGTTAACGAACGTGCTCAAAGATATTTGAAATTTTAACATGCATTTTATTAAATGTACAGTTTTATCAACAATAATGTTATGTTAGTATTCAATTTTATTTATGTGTATAATCTTTTAATTTCTTTACTCCCGATGAAGCCATCAAATAAATGGCGAAATATTGAGCTTTAGAAAAAACAAAGATTTTTTTATTTAATATAGACCACATACCCGATATTTCCAACATATTTATAAATTGTTTTTTGGTCGAAATAATCACGTTATATATATATATATATATATATATATATATATATATATATATATATATATATATATATATATATATATATATATATATATATATATATATATATATATATGGGCACCATCATAGCAGCATACGAGAATAGCATAATATAATAAAATTTTGTCTTTTTTGTCTTAGGTCATATTAGTATTAGTCCCCTTCATGAACATGTACATGTGTATATCCTCTCTAGTTTACCTTTCCTACTCTTGAAAAAACTTTTAACTCATCAATTCTTCGTATCACGAGATTCTCATTTTCACTTTGAAAATGCTATAACCAAACATATACTCTCTCGTTTTGCATTGGTTGCCATATCTAGATTCCCTATTCATTTATTTATTATTAATATTTTCATTTTATAGTTTTTTGTCACAGTATTACTATCAGCAATTATTATTACATTCCTTGTGTTACGCTACTCTATATAGCGCCATCTAATTCTAAATTAGATATTATTTTAATGGGAATAAGCCACAATTAAACGTTAAAATAAGTTTATTGATGTTTCAATGTCCATTTCGGAAATCGTTCTCAAAATACAAACATTAGTAAATTAAACAAATTTTGTTTTCTTTTTAATTTACTAATGTTTGTATTTTAAGAACGATTTCCGAAGTGGAAATTGAAACTCCAATAAACTTATGGTAACCTTCAATTGTGGCTTATTCCCATTAAAATAATATTTAACCATCTAATTCATTTATCTTTTTCTTTACTAAAAAATCCAAACGGATGCTGTTTTCACTTCCGAAAATTTTATTTTCCAGACGCAAATGCCTGAATGCTTTTTTGGCCCTGTTAATTAGTTTATACTAGGAGGCACTTTGAGATACATAAGTTAAAGTTGGTAGTAATACCATTTATTGTAACAGCGACAGATTAAGTTACCTTTTTAACTGTTTAAATACAATTTAGCGTGTTTATAAAGTCACTTTATGTCTAGTTAAAAAGCACATTTTCAACCTTATCCGTATTTATTTAGAAATTAAAACCACGCAGAGATGAACGTTTTCAAAACCATGTAACGAAGATCAAAGTAGTCGGTCTAGCGAAATAGTCACATACATAATGACTTTGAGGTATTTTTATTAGCGTTTTGTGTGTACGAGTAGCTACTTATTTTGTTAATGAGAATTAATACAATTTTGCTCATATTTATATATTTATACAGCAAATTTTAAACAATTTGGAATTCATGTGTGTAACAAGTTTATTTTAACTTTAAATTAGAAGCAAAATTGTGTTTTTGAGAATTAAAGACCTTTCTTTCTTACTATCAGTTCTTTAAAATCGTTCATTTTGGTAATAAAAATCTTCTTCTTCTTACGATGCCTATCCATTCCGGATGTTGGCGATCAACATGGCTATCCTAACTTTGCTTGCTGCTATTCTGAATTGTCCGGTTGTCGATGTATTAAATTACTTTCTCAGGTTTTGAAGCCAAGATATTCTTCTTCTCCCTGGTCCTCTCTTTCCAAATACCTTGTCCTGAAGAATGAGTTGCAACAAGCCGTATCTCTGTTCATTCCTCATAACATGGCCAAGATATTCTAGTTTGCGCTCTTTGATGGTGTTAATAATCTCGCATTCCTTGCCTATTCTACGTAGGACCTCAACATTAGTCACACGATCCACCCATGAAATTCTTAAAATACGTCTGTAACACCACATCTCGAATGCCTCGAGTTTTCTTAAAGAAGCTTCGGAAAGTGTGCAGGTCTCTACTCCGTATAATAACGTAGAAAATACATAGCATCTGATGAAAGAGATTTTGGTAGCAAGTGGTAAATCGTGACTTCTGAAAAGAGACTTCATCATTATGAACGCCGATCTCGCTTTACCTATGCGTTGTTTTATTTCACTGGAGTGATCCCATTGGCTGTTAATGTTGGTACCAAGGTATGTGTAGCTGTCCACTCTGTCAATTGGATGTTGGTTAACCAAAAGCTGTGTATTTAATATTTCGCGCCTACTGACTACCATGTACTTTGTTTTCTTCGTATTAAAAATGTTCATAAGAAATGAAAAACGTTATCCTATGTCTTTAATCGCATCAACGCATTTCTAGAATTTATTCTTCGTACTCTAATATAGTCATGTATTTTAATTTTATTAATTTTAACTATTTATAGGAAATTTTAACTAATAAAATAGGCATACCAGTTGCCCTAGATAGTACTACAAATAAATCAATTCTGGGCTTTACACCGATATCAGAATGGATTATAATGATAAAATGACGTTCAAAAATCTCCTATTAATATTGTACAATAAAAACAAGATAATTTGCATTCATTATGGATAACTTCAACACCAAAATTGGACAAGGAGAAGTAACATAATATGTTGGAAATTATGGCTTGGGAGAAAGAAATAAGAGGAGAGACAGATTAGTCGAATTTTATCAAAATCAAAATTGAGTTTTAAAAAACACCTGGTTCAATTACCTAAACAAAGATTATATAACTGGACATCTCCTGCAATAATAAGAATAATAATATTAAGAATAGGGTAAAACAGCTGCTTCGTTTACACCTCAACAGTAAAAATTTGTTTAAGGCAATACATACCTCCGCATGTTCCGAGTTTAGCTACTCTCATTTGGTATTGTTAAGTGGACAAAACGGATATAGAAAATCTGCAGCGAAAAGTACGAACACACCTCAAAATGACATAAAAACACCATTCTCGAACTGCAGTAGTAAAAACGACATTTTCGCGGTATTTAGGAGGACGAGGACTAATGGATATAAGTGAGCAATTATAAAAACAGATTACTAATTTAAGAACTTACTTTCAGGTGCAGGCGGAGACATCTACTCAGCATCGCGCGATTTGTGCAGTAGATGACACAACACCGATCAAACTAAGGGAACAAGAAATGCCCATAAACCATCATACTAAGAAAGAAAAAATGCGCACCTGGATGGGTAAAGCTCTACACGGGCGACATCCCAATGAAGTCAGTCAAAACTATGTCGACAATATAGCGTCGTACTATTATTGGCTGACATCAGGAAAGATGTTCCTAAAAACAGAAGGTTTATTACTTGCCATTCGGGATCAGGTTATAACAACAAAAAATTGCCTTAAATATATCATCAAAGACCCTCAAGTCCAAAACGATAAATACTGATATGAATATTAAACCCAAAAAACCATCCCACATCTTACTGGGAACTGTCAGGTATTTGCTGCAACTGGATTTAAGGAAAGGCATGATTCAGTAGGAAAAATCCTTTATCAAGAAGTAGCTACCAAACTGGGACTTCTCCAAGCAAACAACCTTTTATATTATCAATTCGTTTCAAAGAGTACGCTTGAAAATTACAACTTCAAGCTATATTAGGACCACACTTTGTACACAGACCAAACAGTAGCACACAGTAGACTAGAGCTTGTACTAGTTAATAAACTAATGAGGCAAACAACACTTATCGACGTGGCGATACCTAACAACAATAATCTGCGTGTTAAATACCACGAAAAGGTCTCTAAGTACGGAGATCTGGAAATACAAATAAGGAGACAATGAAGAATAAAAAGTACCCAAACAATACCTATTTTTCTTTTTACTGCCGGAGAAGAACCTTCTAAAAAACATTGGGTCAGAATGAACATCTCTATAAAACCATGCAGAAAGCTGTACTACTCTCGACGATCAGATGTGTACGAAAATGTTTGGCAAATACTCCAGCATATTAAGTCACCTAGGGCTCGATAATACGGAAAGAGTCCCATCAGAGGCCAATCCTTTTGATACCGTAGGTATCTGGGATGAACAAATTTATCCCTTGGAGGGAGTGTGAGTCGTATGGCTAAATCTGGATAAGAATAGTTAGGAATCTAATAGATTTTGTTCATATTAATAGTAGATAAAAAATATTTTGTTGCTAAAATAAAGACCCAGAAAAACTACGAAAAATTAGATATACACAAATTAAAAAATGAAAACATACGTCGAAAAACAAAAAAAAACAAATTAATTTAATGTCGATTCGTTTCGACAATCGATTCGATTCGATAATCGATTTGATTTAATAAGAGATTCGATACTATATTTGATTCGATTTGATATTTTATTCGATTCGATATTTGATTCAATTCGATTTGATATAATCTATTAGATTCGATATGATTCGATTAGATTATATTGTATTTTATTTTACTTTATTTTATAAAATATATAAAAATAAATTTATTTTAAACTTAAATTATATATAATCCTATAAAAAATAGTAAATTTTATTTTATTTTATTTTGTTTTATTCTATTTTATTTTATTAATAAACATACTGTTACGTAAAAATATGAGTCATAGTTGTAACCTTTAAAACATGTTTTTATTCACTAATAATTCTGTTCTATTGTAGAAATTTTGGCGAAGGATCTAGATTCAAATTATGGTGAATCATCCAACTAGATGCTTCTCGATTTTTCGATGCAAGACAATGCGATCTTTCGATGCTGTTCTAGTATATCAGGATTTCGTATATAAATACAACATTTTTATATGGAGGGACAGTTAATTCTCAAGACCCGCGCTCGCGAATTTGTTACGTACGGATATAATAAATTATTGTCAGATAAGTTAATATAAATAAAGAAATAAATTAAATCCGTAAGTGTTATAAATATTGAACCTTTTAATAAATTCACAACAAATGGTGTCAAAAGTGGGATCGAACATAAATTAGACTTATAATAATAATACAAGTGAATATAAAATAAATTGTGAAAATGGCTACGATTTATGAGCTGACAGTGACTAATTTAAGAAGACATCTTGAAGACAGAGAATTAGCTTCTACCGGAAAAAAAGGCTGAGTTAGTCCAACGACTAAAGAACGCTTTGCTAGAAGAAGGACTAGATCCAGAGACTTATATATTTGAAGACAAACATGATGCTGTCCTCTCGTCGATTTCGAAAATTTCTGGTGACATCGCATCATTAGAGAACAAAGTTTCTGACGATATTTCGAAAGTTTCTTCTGATGTAGCCAAAGTTTCTGGTGATGTAGCCAAAGTTTCCGGCGACATCGCTTCGTTGGAAGACAAAGTTTCTAACGAGATTTCTTCGCTGGAAAGCAAAGTCTCTGCTAACATCTCTTCGGAAATCTCTAAAGTCACTTCTGAGATGTCTGCCCTGGAAGATAGAATATCTTCATTAAAAAACCAAGTTGCTGCCGATATGTTAGCCTTCGAAGAAAAGATATGGAAAGAGATGGAAAAGAAGATGGAGGAAACAGGGACAGCAGAGAGAGGAAACAATCCAATTACAGTGGAGATAAAAGAAGACCAGACGAAATTTAAGTTGGAGACACGGCCGAAATTTGAAGGAAGTGGAGGTTCTATTCATGTTAAAGTCCCAACTTTCGACGGAAAATCATCATGGAACAACTACATGAAACAGTTCGAATCAGCCGCAAGAGCAAATGGATGGTCTGAAAAAGAAAAGGCTGTAAACCTGACTATCGCCCTTCGAGGAGATGCCTTAGATGTGCTTCAGACCATAGCCGTAGAGGAGACCGATGATTTCGAACAACTGAAGAAGAGGTTAAATATGCGATATGGCCACGAACATTTGGAGCATGTATATCAGTCACAGCTTAAAAATCGTAGACAGAAGAAAGATGAGGCTCTTCAAGAATATGAGGTAGATATTGCCAGATTAGTACGATATGCTTATCCAACAGCTCCCGAAGACATGATGGAAAAATTGGCCGTCCAAACGTTTATTGATGGTCTTCGTGATCATGAAATGCAGAGAACACTGCGATTAGCTCGTCACAAAACGCTGGTTGATGTCTTATCCGCCGCCCTCGAGTACGAGTCAGCTACGCAGGCCTCTGGCAGGTACAGTAAAGTTAGAACTGTAAAAGAGGAAGGAGATGAAGATAAACTTGACCAGCTCGTTAATATGATAAAAAGCATGACATGCAAGAAAACGAAGACCATAAAATCAAGAAACTCACCATCGGAAAAACCAGAACGAGTCGGCTTTAGGGGAGCAGCTTCGACCCGGAACTTTTCCAAAGACCCTCTTATACTAATAGCTTCTTTGAAATGTCGTGAAGATAGTGTATATGTAGATGGAGACATAAATGGTAAAAAGCATACGTTGTTGGTGGATACCGGAGCGACCAGAACCATTATACGCCCGACAGTTATAAACAACCGAAAGAAACTGTTACCAACGAGGTTACGACTTCGGACCGCTACAGGTGAAAATGCCAACATTCATGGAGAAATCCAGGTACAATTGGGAATTGGGGCAGAAAAGTTTGTCCATACTGTTATAGTTGCTGACATCGAAGAGGATGTTATATTAGGAATGGACGTAATGAATATGCATGGATTCCAATTGGATTTTAAGAATAAGGTAATCAAAGTTGGCAACGAGGAGGTATTTCTCCATCCACATAATGACAACACTGTGCAAGCAGCCATTACAGAAGATACAGTCGTGCCTGCGAGAAGCGAAACGATCATAGTAGCGCGACTACAGGGAATTGTAGACGAAGGGAGACCTGTTATGATGGAGCCTTGGAACCACGACGATGAGGTTGGCCGTGGAATCATAATTGGAAAGGAATTGGTGACTTCGGCTAAAGAAATTCCTGTGAGACTTATCAATGTCAACGACTACCCAGTGACCATAAAGAAAGAGACAAAAGTAGGAACTTGTGTACCTGTGACATCCATAATTCGTCAGGCGACAACATCTGATAATTCCAACGACAAATTCGACCAAATGGTTGCAGTTGCAGGACAGTCTCTAAATCAGATGGAGAAAAGGAAATTAAGGGAATTTCTTCGGCAGTATCGTGATATTTTCGTACCGAAAGGAGGAAAGACGGGAAGAACTACCGTTGTCAAGCATAAAATTGATACTGGTAATGCTAAGCCAATTCGTCAAACGGCTCGACGATTACCACAGGCGAAAAGAGAGGAAGCTGAAACGATTGTTCAGGAAATGAAGAAAGACGGGGTGATAGAACCTTCTACGAGCCCATGGGTCTCTCCGGTGGTCCTGGTTAAGAAGAAAGACGGAACGACAAGGTTCTGTGTGTATTACCGTTTGCTGAACAACGTTACCAAGAAAGATAGTTATCCTCTGCCTCGGATCGATGACACATTGGACACATTGGCTGGAAGTAAATTGTTTTCTACTTTGGATTTGAAGTCTGGATACTGGCAGGTAGAAATGGACCCAGTAGATAAAGAAAAGACGGCCTTCACCACAGGATCTGGATTGTGGCAATTCAACGTTATGCCATTTGGACTCTGTAATGCTCCTGCGACATTTGAGAGGCTTATGGAAAATGTGTTGAGAGGGTTATCTTGGAAAACATGCCTGGTTTATTTGGATGACATAATCGTCTTGGGGGAGACATTCGAAGAACATCTGAAGAATTTAGAAAACGTTTTTAATCGACTTAAAGCTGCCCAATTGATGTTAAACCCCAAGAAGTGCCAGCTATTTCAAGGTAAAGTCAATTATCTGGGTCATATAGTCAGTAAAGAAGGAGTGGCCGTGGATAAGGGAAAAATCGATTCCATTAAGGAATGGCCAAAACCAACTGACAAACATCAAGTGAGAAGTTTTCTTGGACTATGTACTTACTACCGGAGGTTTATTAAGAAGTTTGCAGATATCGCTAAGCCATTAACGCGACTTACGGAGGAAGCAAGAGATTACCGCTGGGATACAGACTGCCAAAATGCCTTTGAGACCTTGAAAAAGCATTTAATAACAGCACCAATTTTAGGGTATCCACTGCCAGAAGGAGAGTTCATCTTAGATACAGATGCAAGTAATGTTGGAACTGGAGGAGTGCTGTCTCAGATTCAAGGAGGACAGGAACGAGTCCTCGGATATTTTAGTAAAGTTCTTTCAAAACCTGAGCGGAATTATTGCGTCACGAGAAGAGAACTTCTGGCAGTAGTGAAATCAGTAGAGCACTTCTATCAATACCTCTATGGAAGGAAGTTTTTAATCCGAACCGACCATGCCGCCCTTAAGTGGTTGATGCAGTTTAAGAATCCAGAGGGTCAGATAGCCAGGTGGATCGAACGACTCCAAGAATACGATTTTAAGATTGAGCACCGAGCCGGAGTTAGCCACAGAAACGCTGATTCTCTTTCCAGACGGCCATGCCCAGCAGAGTGTCCCCACTGCAACAAAACGGAATCCAAGGAAGCAGCAGTGCTAAGAACGACGATTGTCAACGACGACTGGACGCCTACTAAGATAAGGGAAGAACAAGAGAGAGATCCAGTTATACAGAAAATCCGAAAATGGAAAGAGGAAAACCGTCGACCACCTTGGCAGGAAATATCAAACCTATGCTCAGTAGTTAAGACGTATTGGGCCCAGTGGGACTCATTTATCATCGAAGATGGCTTGCTCAAACGAGTCCTGGAAAATGATGACGGTTCAGAGAAAAGAAGACAGTTGGTGATCCCAAAGAGCAGAATAGCCGAAGTACTTCGTCAGTTACACGACAGTCCATCGGGAGGGCATTTTGGTGTAAGGAAAACCCTTCAGCGAATTCGGGAACGGTTTTATTGGATGAACAGTTCCGACGACGTAAAAGACTGGTGTAAGAAATGTACTATTTGTGCTACGAGTAACGGGCCTCACCGGAAAAGGAGAGCTCCTATGAGACAATATAATGTTGGAAGCCCGTTTGAAAGAATAGCTTTGGACATTGCAGGGCCATTTCCAGAAAGTGAAAATGGGGGCAAGTACATGTTGGTAGTAATGGATTACTTCACTAAGTGGGTCGAGATTTACGCACTTCCAAACCAGAAGGCCGCCACCGTTGCAGATAAGTTGATCCAAGAATATATCAGCCGATTTGGAGTGCCTTTGGAGATCCATAGTGACCAAGGCAGGAACTTCGAAAGTGATCTATTCCAAGGAATATGTGATAGACTAGGCATGAAGAAAACAAGAACTACCGCGTATCATCCGCAATCGGATGGTATGGTAGAACGAATGAATATGACAGTTGGCAAGTATTTGACAAAGATGGTGTCCGATCATCAGCGAGACTGGGACCAATACCTTCCGTTCTTCACAATGGCCTACAGATCTGCTGTTAACGAATCAACGGGCCAGACACCAGCCAGAGTCCTATTCGGACGCGAAATGCGACTACCTTGTGATCTAGAATTTGGGTGTCGACCTGGAGAAGATGTAGCAGGTGAAGATTATGTGATCGAATTACGAAGAAGAATGGACGATGTACATGAGTTGGTCCGTTCCCACCTTCAGATCGCTAGCGACCGAATGAAGAAACGGTACGATACACAAGCCGAAAAGGGTTGCTTTAAGAAGAACGACAAAGTATGGCTGTATAATCCCAAGAAGCGAAAAGGTTGTTCTCCCAAATTGCAGCAGTTTTGGGAAGGTCCATACCTCATCATGGAGAAGATCAACGATGTCATCTACCGAATAAGCAAGATTCCGAGGGGAAAGCCGATGATAGTACACCATAACCGGTTGGCATCTTTCGAAGGTGACCACGACGTAGATGAAGAAGTGGAAGTAAACCAAGTCCAAGATGTGTCTGACCTCACGTTTGAGGAATTCATGGGTGCCTATGGAGGTACCGGTAAAGCGAGACATGGTGTTACCACTGAAGAAAAGCAAGATCTACTCGCGCTCCCCGATGACTACTCGCTGGCCCTTAACATCCCGGCCAGTATCAAAGACGCACCAGGGTTGGCATCCGTCTTTCGAAGGAAGTTTGGTCGAGTTGCAGAACTTCAATGCCAAGTGCCAGCTCCCGGTAAAACCTTGAAACTCCAAGATGCATCACGTTACCTTTTCTACCTGGTAACAAAAGACACTGCCCGTGACCAACCTACCTACCGAGATGTATGGGAAGCCTTACTTCAATTGAGCGGGCACGTACTAGAGTCCGACGTGCAAAAGTTAGCCATGCCAAAGTTGGAGTGCCGCCAATTAGATTGGAGGGTTATCCGAAATATGGTGGAGGAGATCTTTAAAGACACCGAAGTCCAGGTGTTAGTCTGTTGCAATCCGCATAGTTACTGGTGCGGAGAGAAAACCGTCCCTTGTCATTTTTATACAACTGGAAGTTGTAAAAGAGGGTCCAGTTGCCGATACCAGCATACCGTTCCAGTTCTAGTCCCAACAAGGTTCCAGGAGGAACCATCTTTTGAGAGGGGGGCAATGTTACGTAAAAATATGAGTCATAGTTGTAACCTTTAAAACATGTTTTTATTCACTAATAATTCTGTTCTATTGTAGAAATTTTGGCGAAGGATCTAGATTCAAATTATGGTGAATCATCCAACTAGATGCTTCTCGATTTTTCGATGCAAGACAATGCGATCTTTCGATGCTGTTCTAGTATATCAGGATTTCGTATATAAATACAACATTTTTATATGGAGGGACAGTTAATTCTCAAGACCCGCGCTCGCGAATTTGTTACGTACGGATATAATAAATTATTGTCAGATAAGTTAATATAAATAAAGAAATAAATTAAATCCGTAAGTGTTATAAATATTGAACCTTTTAATAAATTCACAACAATACACAGCAGTGTGTTTGCTATTCCATGTAGTATGTCACTGTTTTTTGGCGTGTATTGTTTTGGTTTTATACTAATACATTGTTTCTAAGTAGAGATGTAAACATCTCTGCCAAATACTGAGTGGTTTAATATAATGGGAAAATTTCCCAATAACGTTTGAGGGCTGAACTCATCAGAGTAAACATAGTGCGATTTTACAGAATTACCCGCTGCACCTGACCTTATTTTTTCCTCTTTAAGATTATTAAAACAATTGGGTATAAAGTAGAAAAATCATGTTTTTTTATGGAATACAATGCTTAATTAAAGTGGATATAGTTACGTAGTTCTTTGAGCTTCTGTGGGTATTACGTTGGGGTTAAGATGTGCTTAGAAATGTGTGGTAGCAAAAAATATGTAATGAACTAAAAACGGTCTTTTCTTAATTATTGGTCTTTTTTAACAAACGCATGAATGTAAACTGTGGCCTAACCTAACCTAGAAAAGGCAGGAATGTGTCTCATATTATTTGTAATAATATTAGTCTAATATTTAGCTAATTTGGATACGATGATCGAAATGATAGAGATGGTATGCTACTAAAAATTTTTTGTTGCATCATCGGCTCTATGTCATAAACACATTTTTCAAAAAGAACCAACAGTGTAAGTGGACGTTGTCTAGTTCAGATGGTATAACGAAAAACGAAATTCATTTCATAATCACAAACAGAAAAATATATTGTCCAAGATGTTACAGTAATTAATAAAATCACTGGAGTGACGATGGGTTGGTTAGAGCAAATATATTGATCAACCTTAGAAGAGAGAGAAGAGCAATGTAACAGAGAGGCATTCTAATAAATGGAAATCGGTAGAAGATAGAGTAACTTATCAAAATTTAATAACTTCAGAACTTAAAGATGTAGAACATCTAAATAAAAATGAATTAGACATTGAGGTGACAAACATGCAAATAAATACTGCGATTGAAAACGCTCATAGAAAATATAAGGAAAAAAGAAAAGCAAGAAGGAAAAACTCTTTCAAGCAACTAAAGATCTTATAAACAAAAAAAGGGAATTGAAAGACAAATACACAGCTAATTTTGTACCACTCAGACAGTTAAACAAGAATATCTCAAAATCAATTCAAAAATATTTTAGAATTTACAACACTAAACACAACTCAAACCATTTACCGAAGAACAAAAAAGTATTGTCAAACATGTAAATAAAAATGAAAAAACTAAAATAAATAAGCAATATATTTTAAAAATTACTTAGGATTTTTACTCAGAATTGTATAAACGAGAAGAACTTCCAGATCCTAATCAAAGTCAAATACCAAAAGTCTAAAATGTAGGCTCAGAAGATATCCCAGATATCACAACAGAAAAAATTATCAGAGAAAAAAATAAATCACTTGAAGAAGATGGGATAGTCATAGAACAAATCAAAAAAGGAAGAGAAACGTTAACAAATGTGTTGAAAAAGATGTTCAATTTTTTTTGATAGGAGGTGTTACCCCTCCCAATGGCATAAAGCAATAATATCCAAAAACCCCCAAAAAGTTATATTTCAAACCTAAAGAATTACAGACCTATTAGTTTGCTCTTCCATACATACAAACTTTTTATGAAGATAATAACAAAATGGCTTGTGAGCAAACTGGATAGTTACCAACCTTGCGAACAGGCTGAGCTCTGCTCCAGATGAGAAACGAATGATCATCTAAAAGTTATTAAAAAAAGCTATCAAGGCTTGTATTCTGCTATCAAGCAGAATACAAGCCTATCTTTCTTATATTCGTAGACTATGAAAAGGCGTTTTATACTATAGATCACCATAAAATGCTTCAAGCATTGGCTGACTACCGCGTCGACTATCGATATATTGCCTTGATTAAGAGTGGAAACTGGTACAGCTTCATGAAGATACCAAAAAGTTCCGAATAGAACGTGTAATTAGACAGGGTGATACTATTTCCCCGAAATTGTTTCTAGCTGTACTCGAATACGAGTATATGCTCAAGCAAATGGTACAAGAGAATATATGGGAATTAATATAAATAGAGAGAATCTAAAGCACCTAATATTTGCCGATGACATCGTTATAATATCTGATAGAGTTGATAAAGCTACAAAAATGCTGGAAACGCTCTATGAAGCATTCAAAATAATTGGTCTTAAAATTAACACCCCAATGACAACATTTATGACCAACCTTGTAGTCAGCGAGAAAATTCAGATCGAAAGCCATAGCACTGACCAAGTAATAGTTTACAAATATTTAGGGCATGAGGTTCGCTTAGGCCGAGATAATCAGACAACTGAAATACAAATAAGGATAGGTCTCACATGGGCTGCCTTTGGTAGATTAAACAACATTTTCAAGTATTATATTCCAGTTTGTTTAAAAAGAAAGGTTTTTAACCAATGTGTTTTACCGGTCCTTACATATGCTGCAGAATCACTAACTCTGACAAAGAGAATAATAAAGAAAATAAGAGTTACACAACCCGCTATGTAAAGATCAAAGATTAGGTATTATCATTAGAGATAAAGTTCCAAACCTAGAAATAAAAAGAAGAACAGGAGTCACGGATGCAGTTGAACAAATAGCAATGGCTAAATGGGCTTGGGCCGAACATGTTGCCAGATTGACGGATAATAGATGGACTAAAAATATTCCTGAATGTCGACCAAAACAAGAGGCATATCGAAACAGAGGACCACCAACTAGATAGATGGATTATATAAAGCGAATCACCACAAATCGGATGCAAGAAGCTCGGGATAGAAATCGGTAGAAAATTTGACGGGACACCTACGTTTAGCAGGGTACAAATGTAGGCTAGTTGATGATTAATATTAGTAATAGTATAGTGTATGGTAAAATGTAATTATTAACTTAACAATATATTTCAAATGAACCTAAATACACTTATGCTATTTCCTAAATGGAATAACCACTGGAAGTTTACAGGATCTATCTTATCATCAATCCACATCAATCCACATTCAATCAAATTGATTGTCTGCATTTCATGATTTACAAGCGAATTATTAACAGGATAGGTTCACATATTGTAAACAATATTAATAGAAACTAGTCATACGCTATCAATTCATGCAATGTGAACGTAAATTTATGTCAAAGTTTAATTAACGACTAACGAGTAAAATTGTCTACGGTAGGTATTAGGTATCTATTAGAAAATGAGTTTTTATTGCCCCTAAGCTACACATTTATATGTGATTTTATACTAGTATATATATATATATATATATATATATATATATATATATCTTTTTTCTTTTTTCTTATATATATATATATATATATATATATATATATATATATATATATATATATATATATATATATATATATATATATATATCGAGAAAAGGAGTACGACCGTCAATCCAATATAAATTAAGGATCACTCAGAAGAGTGGTGGGTTTTTTCGGTCAAAAGGTGGAGAAAAAAGACAAAGTTGATGGCTACTTCATCTATTTATTGAAGACGTTTCGCTTTCTTAATCAGAAAGCATCATCAGTTCATCTAAAAAGAACAATATGAAAAAACCACACAAGCATGGAAAAGTTGTTACATGTGTTACCCTAAAAAGATATGTAGCAGTCAGTGATATTAAAGTTGTAAAGACGCTTAAGTAAATGGACATTATACGATTACGATGTATAAACAATAGATTGAACTAAATAAAGTTAACAATTTGTTCAAAATAAGCAGAGCAAAAAGAACATGTGGTTTTTTTTATATATAAAAATGTATAAGTAAAAAAACATTGAAAAAGAGAGTGAAGAACTAAGAAAATCGTAGATGCACTTCCAACAATATAGCAATAATTATGATTTAATTTTAACTTTAGGTAGCATTATTATAGTAATTAATATTGAAATTGAATAATTTAATGTATAATGAAATTACCACTCCTGGCTTCTTGAATGCTGCCTGTAAAATGGTTTTTAGAGAAAGACAAACGCGCCAACAACGTAAAAAGACAGTAAACCTTGAGGTCATTAATTATGACAGAACAACAAGGTGAAATACCAACCCTAATAATAGAGCGGTTTATTTAAATGATAAGATGAGTTTGGGTGACAACCTGCTTGTAAGGAACTAATAAATGAAAGGAAAGGTGGTTAATAACACCAAATTTCCCCCATTGATCGGTTAAGAAAAAATAAACAAACAAGTGAGGTCAAACCAAAAACTCATAACCAAACTCAGAAAAAACCCACCACTCTTCTGAGTGATCCTTAATTTATACACCTATATATATATATATATATATATATATATATATATATATATATATATATATATATATATATATATAATCGTCCAATTTTGCAGTGCCGAAATAGGTACTCAATTTATGCCGAATTAAAAATGCTTTTTGTCTACGTTGGGTACTGTTTTCATGCAATGGGCGTAATTGATTTTGTGGCATAACTTCTTCAACGTTATTTTAACTTTCTGAATGGATAATTCCTTAAATAATAGTGCAATACACAAGCAGCCTACACAACTTCGACAACAGTGCGCACCTTAATTTCAAATGGTGTCCGGAAAATTCGAAAACGTGAAGCAAGAATCCCGAAAGCGCATTCAACTGTTTGTCTGTTGGTAGCGCTCAGGACGGTCGGTAATTAAAAACTTTGTTTTCATAATTATCAGCACTTCGTTTCGAATACAGTATTATTAAATTCTCAGACAAGGGGAATGCCTTGTCTTCTACAAAGATAAATGGCATGGGCTGCTCTATTGGAGGTAGCATACTAAGTGTTAAAATATCTAACGTATGTTTTAGAAGTTTTGTGTACACAGCGCTTGTGCTAAAAATATTTCCATCACTGAATCTTTCTTGTGATCCTAGATGAATTGCTATGCATTTATAATTCGAGTCCACAAGGACCATTAAAATAATGGAGAAATTGTATTTATAATTGAACGGATGAAGCGCTTTTTGCCGATTTTTTAGTTATTACTTGTTTACCGTTAATGGCCCCAATACATTGTGGGAATTGTCATTTTTGGTCGAAACCCATTGCAATTTAGTTTGGGCAAATACAATGTCTTCATTAATATGAAGACATAAAAAAAAAAAAATATATATATATATTATTTGATGTTTAATATTTTAACTTCAACTGGAGTTACCAGCTGAAGTCCGTTTGAAGAGGTTTACTCTCCGGACACTGGAACTCACTTAAAGCATGGGTGTATATTACCTGAAGTAAAATTTAATTACAATATTAAACATCAAATAATATTAATAACATTATGTACAATCTTTGGTAACTTTATATATTTTAAAGGGTTTTTACCCTAATATTTTGGTGGCTCAGGCATGGTAACCTGTATTTTTAACCTGATGATGGAACTGTTCCGAAAACGTTCGTGTTTTTGATGTGGCCCTTTTAAGGGTTTTTTAAAAATACATATACCCATTTACAAAGATTTAACCTCTTTTTTGTGATACGTGGTATACAGCCAGCTGCAGGAATTATTTTCCTTGTGGATTTTATTAAAAAATTATTTAAAATTTTTTCATTACTTCTTCACTACCTCTTTAGTCAAGGCGAATTCTCCATGGGTTTTCGTTTTCTTCAAAAATAAATATGACCTCTTTGTCAAACTAGCTAACACAATCATTTCAACCTCAAATTAATTTTTCGACTTAGATTCTGAGCCGATATCGATCAGCAGAAGTTCACAAACACCATCCATTTGCAAATCAAAAAGAATCGACGAACTCTGCAGGAAAGAAACACGTCACCTGAGAAGAATAGGCGCAAACTGAGTTTTAATTTAAGGTGAATCAGTCACCAGCAATTTTTTCTCACCATGACTCACCTTCGTCACCTCACCAAGCAGTGTGTCAACTTGCGGCCGAATTAACGGTAAGTTTAACACAGACGGCAAAAATTATCGTTGACATCACAGTGAGGAATAAATTCTTACCGCTTTATTAAAAACTCTTTTATTTCAAAGATACAACAAAATCCTGGAACGCATCGATTTTTTAAACTTCTTTCACTATCGAAGTGGGAAAAACTCTGTTTAAATAATTTCGTGCATAATAAGGCGAAACTCGTCCACAAAATTTTGTGGACGATTCCATTATAATGGTCATTGCAGCTTTTATTTCGTTTAACAATACATTGAGTTATTTTTTGCCACTTTAATTTCCTTCAATGAAGATTGGGCCTACAAGAAATTATTGGATATACCTGCCTATACATTAAACTTTTCCGAAAATTGTGTATGTTCTTCACTAAGAAAACGAAGATTTGTATCAGATGATATTCTAACTGTAAAGGTCGTCATTTAAATAAAATGCAGCTTTATTACTATAACAAACATGCTTCAAATAATTGGGATTGTGTTGAAGAGTCATAATTTCGCAATATTTGGTTTATCTTTTGTTAGTTCGTGAATCATTTTCAGTTTATATTTTTTAAGCCCTTCTGTTAAGCCCTCTGTTCGGATTGCCGAATATAGGCCTCTCCTAATTCTCGCCATTCATCTCTGTTGTTTGTAAGACGTTTCCATATTCGTCCTGCAGTTCTTTTAATATCGTCGCTTTAACACATTTGCGGTCTTTTTCGAAGTCTTTTGGCTTCATATGGCTGCTAATTCCCGATTTCTTAATTCCATCGGTCATCCTTAAGACGATCGTTATGTCCAGCCCATTTCCATTTCAGTTTAGCTGCCTGTTCGACGGCATCTTTTACTTTTGTTCTATTACGAATGCCTTCATTGGTTTTATGGTCTTTGAATGAGGTACCCAGCATCTGTCATTTCATAGCTCTCTGAGTTTTTCTGATCTTCTCCATTTTTATTTTAGTGAATGTCCAGGTTTGAGCTCCATATGTAGGTACATGTAGGATATAGGAATTAAACACTTTGGTTCGCAGTCTGAGGTATATTTTTATTTTTAAGTACGTATGAGAGTCTTCCGAATGCTGCCTATCCGATTTTTACACGTTCGCATATTTCGGTAGCCTGATTTTCTTTGCTTACCTTGATATCTTGACCCAGATATGTATATTTTACGACGTATTCTATCTCTGTTCCTTGGATGTTTATCAGATGGGTGGATGCCATTTATTTTTTAGTAATTTTTTCCAGTATTTTCAGAACCATTTTTTAAACTGACATCGAAATCACGAACTTTATTACCGCCTGATACAGATGGATCTTTAACGAAATTTACCTTCTGTAAAGAATTTTCTACCAGAATATTTTTTCTAGATATAAAATAGTACCTATGAATTGGACGGTCAGGTAATCGTTGACTAAAAATTCTTACGGCCGGCATCCCCAAAAATAATAATTGCTGTACATTTGTTAACTAATTGTATTAAATATACCTAAGGGAAGAAATGTTGAATAAGTTTTTGATAGTCCTTAGATGACATATATATACTCGCGATCATAAAATCCGGGTCACCTTGAAAATTTTAAGTTTCTTGAATATTTTTGCCTCTGGTGCAGTAATAACCTTTTTTTTACGCTAATGTATTTTTTATTTGTCATCAATGTTTGTTTTGAAAAAAAAAATCGGTTTTTATTGTTTTTATTGAAAAACCAGAAAACAAACCAAATTGTTGATAAAACAGACATACGAAAAAAATGGAAAATACAGAACGTGGTAAAATATCAGTGAAATTTTAGTGACTAATATCGTGCATTGCCTCCACTTGCTCTAATAAACTCTTGCAGACGACGGGGCATACTCTCAATTTTTCTCCGGATTACATGTTGTGGTATGTTATTCCACTCTCTCACTAACAAATCCTTAAGCTCATGTGCGTTGTTGGGAGGAGATGTTAGGGGTTGAATACGTTTTTCAAATCGTCCCAGAGATATTTAATGGGATTCAGGTCCGGAGACCTAGCTGGCCAGGGTAACCTGGTAATTCCAACCTCGTCCAACTATTGCATACTGATCGTGGCAGCGTGCGTTCGCGCGTTGTTCTGCATAAAAAAGACGTCTTCTCGAAGCCCTGCCATGGTATGCATAACATGTACTTCCAGAATCTCCGTTTTATCCCTTCGTGCAGTTGAGGACCCATTTTCGATGAAGGGTAATTCTGTGCGGAAGTCGGAAGATACACCTCCCCAAGCCATGACCGAGCCTTCACCAAATGGCATTCTTGGAGCAATGCAAGTTTGTGAAAATCATTCACCGGTTCTCCTCCAAACTCTTACATGTCCATCGGATTCAGTTAGGCAGAAACGGGATTCATCTGGGAATAACTCTTTGCTCCAATCGTTAATTCTTCTATGCGCATATTGTTGAGCAAAAGCTAGTCATGCAACTCGATGAGCCAGGCCAAGTGGCGGTCCTGTAGCCATTACCCAAGAATATAGTCCAAAAGAACGAAGTCTTCTCCTGACTGTTACAACGCTAACATTGCGATTTCGTACTTCCTGTAGACGATTTCGATGCGTAATCGCAGTTTAGGTCCGGTTTCGTAAAGCCTGAAACACAAGAAAACGACCATCTCGTGCCATAGTCGTCCTTCTTCGTCCAAAGCCAGGTCGTCTGGATAGCAAACCCGTTTCCTGAAAGCGTTGAAGCACTCGTTGAACCGTAGAAAGGCTTACGAAAACAGCTCTTGTGACTTGCCGTTGAGTGTGACCGTCTTTCACAAGCGCAACAATCTGTGCCGTTTCAACAACAGTCAAGGGCATTTTTGGCAAAAAATAAACAATAATAAACCCTAATAATGGCACTAATAAACACTAATGGTGGCAATAATAAACGTTTGTTCGTTGCGTTTGAACAGAAAGTCGAAGCACAAATGAGACATTTAAAACAAGCGGCAGTTACAGGTACCGTTCATTTTGGGAAGTGTGCACTTCTCCGCGAAGTCGGCACTATTGGAATTCTTTGTTGCAAAGGAAACCGCTAAGCCGACAACAATTGTCAGAAACATGCATTAGTTTGTATATGTTTTATTATTATTTACGATAAAGCTCGTTAAAAATGAAATATCGGTAATTTTCAAGGTGACCCGGATTTTATGATCGCGAGTGTATATATATATATATATATATATATATATATATATATATATATATATATATACATATATATATATATATATACATATATATATATATATATATTGTTGTGATCTGCTTTATGATGTTTTATTTTGAGTAACACTAATTTAATTAATCCAATTCTTTAATTAATTAATTCACTAATTTATGCAGAGTCATACAATTCAATTACTATTAAAAATTCTCAGGGTGCCTTTTTAATTTTACTTTAATCAGTTTACTTTATATATCTCTTCTAGTGGGTTCAGTATCTCCTAGTTGCTCATAATCGGGATAGAACAGGAAACGGAACTAACATTAAAACAACATAAATATGCACACAAATTATTATTTATTTTCAATAAGCAATACGGTGAATGTTAAAAAATACCTTTTTGTGGGCAATTATCTTTCCCAACAAACTCCTATACTCTAAATTTTAATTTTAATTACAAACTATCTATTTATCTGTTTTTTATAATAATATCCACAAAAAATTTGACCATATAAAATATAATTTATTCACAAAAAAATAACTCTTTGAAACTTGGAATCTTAGTTCGTATGTTTATATTTAATTTTATCTTTAGAATATCTTAGAGGTTTTCTTTCATTCAAATTATTTGACTGACCTTTATTTTTTACACCAATGATGTTTCCTCTCGATCAAACCACAGTTCCTTCCTTGATTGATTATGTCCGGCTACCATCAAATCTTTCCCGTTCTCAGCATCGATCCAAACCGCATACCAGCAAACTACTCCTCCGAAAATACAAGCCCAAGCCTCTTTTGACCGGTACTCTTTATTCACAAATTCTCCTTTCTTTCTCAATTATATCTCGTGGACTATGCAGACTCAAAAGAGGTATTAATCTTCTCGATTTTGATCTGCTCTCAGCTTCCACCTTTTTCACTAACACACGAAAACACTGGTACTCAGATTGACTACACGAAAAACACGTCTTCTCTTCTGGTCTGCCGGTAACATAATAATCTTTTCAATCTCCCCAGACAACCTTCTCAAACTCTCTCATCCCCCATCATTCCTTTTTAACCAATCATAAGCATTCATCTTTCCCACTAATTTTCGATTTAGAAAATTTCCAACATAATATTTAAAACAAATAAACTACTTTCACTCAAATTACTTTTCAGAAACCATTAACAAATTTGCCTTTTTCAACCGAAATAAGCTTCCAAATTCTTGTTATCTCATATCTAAATCTAATTCTTATTTACTTTCGAAAAATGCCCACCGCAAAATACAATTACAAGTTTATTCTTAAATCTATAATTATACGAGGTTCCATTGTTCTTTCACTATTCACTCAGTCTTTCAAGGAAAAACTGTTCCGTCACGGAAACAATGTCTTCTCTTATTCTAACTATTACAAATAAGTACAGGGTTGTATTTTAACTTATATGCCCGCGGTATATTAAAATAATAAAAAAATTCTTTATTCTATTTCTGATCGATCAACTGATCCATAACAATATATATATATATATATATATATATATATATATATATATATATATATATATATAATATATATAAATATATAAAAACGGTCTACATTGGTTTTTAAAGGATGATTATCGTTATTGGAAAAGACTAAAAAAAGATTATAAAGTAGTAAAGGTTAACTTTTAGAATTGGAAAACCAAGAAGAAAAAGAAAAATAATGGAAAAAAAAGCACAAGTTAAAAGAAATTAAAGAGTGCAAAGTATATATCAACGAAGATGCAACCATAAAAGAACGAGAAATACAGAAAACAATTAGAAACATTGCTCAAGAAGAAAGAAATAAAGGAAATGAAGTCAAGATTGGAGTAAAAAAATAAGGGTAGTGGAATGACAAAGAAGGCGCAATGGTCAAAACAACATAAAAAAACTAGCAACTAATTGTACTACTGGAATAACGTTGACGAAACAAGCACAGAAAAAGGTTAACGATAATACAAAAAAAAAAAAAGAAAAAAGAGGAAAAAAATGAAAACCGGACCAAAACACAAGAAAACATGTCGAGAAGAACACTTACTTTTAGGAACATGGAATGTAAGAGGCACATATGGAGAAGGCAAACTTAAACATTTAGCGAGAGAAATCGAAAAGTTCCATTTTGACATAGTAGCTTTGCAGCAGACGAAACAGCTGGGAAATGATATATTAGAAATAGAAGATACAGTGTTTTTTAAAAGCGGCGGAAAGAATCAAACGTTATCCACAGGTTTTATATTAAAAAAAGAGCTAAAAGAAGCAATAGTAGAGTTTAAACCAGTATCGGACCGCATATGTAGTATCAGGTTTAAAAAAAATGCTAAAAAATCACCCTTATAAATATTCACGCGCCTTCAGAAGAAAAAAATAATGATGTAAAAGAATGTTTCTACAATGAATTAAACAGAACAATCGAAAATATACCCAGATATGATATGAAAATTATTTTAGGCGACGCAAATGCCAAAATAGGGAAGGAAGAAGTATTTAGAACGACAATAGGAAAATATATTAAACACAATGAAACTAATAAGAACGGACAATTCCTGATAGATTTCGCAAGAAAAAAAAATATGATCCTAATGAGCACATATTTCGAAAGAAAAGAAATACACAAGGAAACATGGATATCGCCAGATAGAAAGATTAAAAACCAAATAGACCATGTGCTCATCAAAAAAGAAGAACAGCAATGTATAAAGACGATAAGAACGTACAGAGGACCAGACGCTGACTCAGATCATTACATAGTGGGCATCGAAATTAAGCAACTGATACCAGAAAACAAAAACAAAATAAAAGAAAAGAAATGTATAAATAACCCAATTCGATTAGCAACAAAGAAAGAGCAAGAAATATAAAAGGAAACAATGGAAAGAGAACTAAAAAAGATACAAACAGAAGAGCAAACTGAGAACAAATGGGAAAACATAAAGCAAGTAATGAACAAAGCAGCAAAAGAATGTAATAAACAAGAGAATCAAAAGAGGAAAGACTGGTTTGACATAGAGTGCCAAAAAGAAATAGAATTAAGAAAATCATTAAAAGTTGGAAATGATCACGAAAGAAACAACAGAGACAAAGAATAGATATATGGAGCAAAGACAAAAAGTAAAGAGAGTGCTGAGAGAAAAGAAAAGAAAACGCATAGGAAATAAGCTAAAAGAAATAGAGAAGAGAATTACAGACATCAAGAAATAAAAAACCTATTTCAAGGTGCTAGAAATATAAAAAGAGGTTTCCAACAAAAACCCATATTCGTTAAAAACAAAGCAGGAAATAATATAAGCGGTGAAGTAGAAATAGTCGAAAGATGAAAAGAGTATTTTAATGAATTACTAAATGGCAACAATAAGTCAAACCAAAGAGAATGTATGGAAGCAAAAGCAAGAATCGAACACTTATAAGACATAGAAGATAATTTACCCAGCAAAGAACAAATCGAGGAAATAAAAAATCTGAAAAACAACAAATGACCTGGAAGCGATAACATAACAGCAGAGATGATGAAATATGGTGAAAAACTGCTAAATTATTGGATATACAAGATCATAAAGGAGATATGGATAAAAGAACGAATACCAGAAGATTAAAAGGAAGCAATTATTTACCCATCACACAAAAAAGGAAACAAAACAGAATGCAGTAATTACAGAGGAGTGGCGTTACTAAATACCGTATATAAAATCCTATTAAAATCCATAAAAGATAAGCTAGAAATATAATAGGCGCAATCAGAGAATTACAAACAGAAAGCTATGAATACAACTTACTAACGATAGCGCTATTCATTGACTTCCAGCAAGCATACGATAGAATAAAGAGGAAGGAATTAAAAGAGACCCTTGAGGAACTTGAAGTTAGCAGATAGTTGCGTAACAGAATAAATCTTACTTTAGAGAATACAAAAAAACAGACTCAAAGTAAAGAATCATGCATCGAACAAACTTTTCAAGCCATTGGCCTGTAAGGCCTTTAGTGCTATTATATATATATATATATATATATATATATATATATATATATATATATATATATATATATATATATATATATATATATATATATATATATATATTGTTATGATTGTTTATTTTGAGTTCAAACTTAGTTTATTGAGCCAATAAAAAAATTATAACTTATCTGTTATCAAAAGTAAAATAATCCTTATATTACCTGTGTTCGATGGATTCAAAAGATTTTCTAGTTGTCTTTTATCGGGATAGAGAAGAAAGGATAATAATACAAATATATTATATTACAAAGATTTACGTTTCTTTATTTTATATGAACGAATAAAACAATTATTAAATTTTGTCGTTATCTTATCAATCAGCATACAAGAAAATAAATCAAATTATTATGATAATAAGATTATAAAGCTACATACATTTATATTACGTGAAAAACCAATTTTACTTAAAATTTTCTTTACTTAAAAAAAGAAACCACAAAACTTTAAACTTTTGATTAGCCTAACAAAACCTCAGTTCTTAAATTTGAATGCTGATGACCATGATATCGAAACGATCCTTCACAGATATAAAATTCAATTGTACAAACACTTACAGTTTATTTTCTTTTTGAGTTGTATGTTGGAACATACCCAGAAAAGTCCAGTCTCCTCAAAGATGTGATCTCCCCTCTTTGGCACCTCGGCTCCTTCTGAACATCTCTGCAAACCTCCTGCAGACTACACAAAAAACACCTGATTTACTTCTCCAAACTCCGCTACTTATTTATGACACCAGGACCTCCTTTTGTCAACTTGATGCCGTAAGAATACTTTCACATATACTTTATAAAATGCCCACGGTAGATACAAGGACCTCTTTTAATCTACTTGTTATCTCCTTCTTCAAACTATTCACTTCTTTACGTTACGCCGGTATCCAAACTCACGAACCGCACCCTATCTTGAGAAAAACGACTGTTTCCTTTCGATGACCAAAATATGACTGACTTCTCCTGTCTCATCATCGACTCCCAAATTCCCATTTAAAAACGACCGTCCAATCAAAAAGCTTAAATTGTGTTTACTATGATATTGGAAAAGCCTAATTTCGGTTTCAGAGAAAACTAAATAGCTTACTTTAAAATTGGTTTTTTTTAATACATCATTTATACATATTTCAAAAGATTAGAATATGGTCATTTAATACTCGACTCTACAAACAATGAAGAGATTAACCTTCAGGTAAAATGTCTTCGAATTCTAAACAAAGGATTTTTGATAATTTTGTTTAAAACGGAAAAGGTCGTTTGCCAAACAAATTTCTACTCTTATCTACACTAAATCTTATCTTAAATTACTATATACAATTTGTTTATATTGATATCTTGAAATTTTATTTCGATGGATTTTTTTATTTATTTTTCTTTGGTTGGGAAAGAAGAAACATAACAAATCCCCGCCTTTGCATATGATAAAAATTACTGAATTATTTAGGGATTTTTCTCTATGCAAAAACAATAAAAAATAGTCTTCCAACATTTTTTTAATTTCTTCTTTCACCTGTTGTCGATATTTATATGGGATCGGGTACGTCTTCGATTGAAAGTTTCCCAAGTTTTTAACCTCAAAGGAATGTTGGTGCTTTTTTGCCACTCTGTTTTCCTCATTTATTAAAGTTTCGTGTTCTTTTAACATCAGACTCACCTCATTTTCTTTTTCTTCTCCACATATCAAATTTCTTTCTTTTTCCTCACATTCTTGACACATATTTATCGCACATTTTTTTTCCTCTTTTTCATCAATCTCTTCCTTAAATACCACTGTTTCAATCATCTCCTTTTCATTTTCCTTTGTTGACACTATTTCTTTTTCTTCTTCGGGGCTTATCCCTTCTTTTGAGGAATCTCCGGTAGTGACTTCCTTTATCCTTTTCTTAAGTTTTCTTCCTTTTCTTCTTTGTCCTCGCTTCGTTGCCAAATTCATTTCCACTGTTTGTTCTTTGTCTAAATCATTTTTCTTTTTCCCATGTTCATTTTCCTGACTGTCCTGTTCTTCTTCTTTTTCCTCTGTGATTTTCATCGTGTTATTTTTGAAATCTATCACCACATGTTTTTCTGCCAATTCATCCACTCCTACGATCATATCATGCGACATGTTTGGCATCACAACACATTGTAGTGCATAAAATTTCTTATCCAATCGTACTTTCACTCGTATTCCCTCATTTATCGTTGCCAATGTCCGTTTATTTGCACCCACCAAATTTACCCGTGGTATTTTGTAGATCAAATTCGTTAAATTAACTTCCTCTATTAGTTTTCTGTTGATCAGTGTCATTTCCGATCCAGTATCAATCATAATTTTAATCGGTGTCTCGTTGATAAAACCATCTACAAATTTCAGATTTGCTCCACTTATTTTGTCCTCATTTTCTGCCAATTTAATAAATTCCTTCGGGTGACAAAAAATTCCTGTTTGTTTCTTTGTCTTTAGTGAGCGCCTTCGTGAAAAGGACGCTTGCTGTTCTTGTTCGCTTCTACTTCTGTCGCTTTGTCTCCCATCCTCACATTCCTCTATGTGTGTGTTCTTGACCGCTCTTCTATTTTCTCTTGGTCTCTCGGACCCGTATCGGTTTCCGCGATTTTCCGGTTCATTCGTTCTATTATTATTTCGGTTTTCCTGATATGTGCGATTGTTGTTTCTATTCTGGTTCTCTCGATATCTGTTTTCGTTCCATTGCCGATTTCTTTGTTCATAATTTACTCTTCCGTTGTCTCTACTTTCGTTTTCCCTCCTCGGGACAAATTCTCTTCTTGTGTACTCTCTCCTAAAGTTTTGTCCTCTATCTCTATAGTCTTGATTTTCTCGTTGTCTATAATTTTCTTGCGTTCTCCTCATTTTTCTTTCTCTTAATTTTGCTTCTCGTATTTGTAAGAATTGACATAAACTGTCAATGTCTTTGTAGTTTTGTAGAGTTATGTGATCTTCTAAGGTATCTTCAAAATGTCTGGCTATTAGTTCCACTAGCTGTTCGGACGAATAGTTGTAATGTAAGTGTCTTGCATTGTTGTATAATTGTAGGGCATATACTTTTTCTGATATACCTATACTATCCTGGTATCTCCCATTTTGTAATTCCTTGTTTATCTCTATCTGTTGTATTTTCCCCCAGAAATAATTCAGAAATTTTTGTTCAAATGTTTGCCAATTTTGCAATTCTTCTTCTTTGCTATCAAACCATAAACTTGCCTCATCTTTAAGATGGTTCCTTATCGTTTCCTTTGCTGTTTCGAAATTACCGATATGTCGTACTTTCTTTTTTAAATTGTTAATGAAAATTACTGGGTGTAATTTTTTTACGTCCCCGCCAAACTGTATTTTTATGTCACCCGGACTTTGGATGAGTATTTCTCTCCTGTCTCCCATCTCTCGTTGTTTTCGGATATTCTCAATTTGTTTTTCTATTTCTTTCTTGTCTTCTTGTAGCGCCATTTCAAATTTTTCTTCCAACTGTTCTATTTCCTTTTTCTGGAAATTTCGTATCTCCTTCATTGTATCTTGGATATCTTTAATCTCTGTCTCTTGTTTTGCATTCTTTAGGGTTATTTCTTCTATCTGTTGTATTAGTTCTTTCTTTATCCCCTCAACACATCCTTTAATTTCCTGTTCATAGTTTTCCAAACGCTGCTCTATATTCCTGTTATTTAGTTCTATTGCTTGCCTTGTTTCCCGTTGGTTTTCTTTCATTGTTTGTTTTGTTTCATCCATTTTTTGTGATGTTTCTTGTTGATTTCTATCCATTTTATCCATTTTCTTTGATGTTTCATTCATTGTTTGTGTCTGTATTTGCATCATTGCTAATAATTTTTCCAGCATCCCTGTTTCTTTTCTTTCCTCCATTATTGTCGCATTTCCTTCATTATCCGATCCTTCATCAATAATTGTTTCCTCTTCTATCTTATCCTCTTTCCTTTCTTGCGTTTTGCTTTGACTCCTTGTGGTAGACATGTTCGTTAGATTATTTATCCCCGCCAAATATGAAGCTTTGAAATTTGTGCAATAATATCCCCGCCAAATATGAAATTCGAGTAATGTTGCAAAGACGAAAACTTTTCCTCTTATCCCAAATGCAATAAATTCAAATAAATGCAATAAAATTTTAAAACTTTTGTCAGTTGTAAAAATCAATCAAATATCATAAATTATATCATGTAAAAATTTGTACCTAGAGAAATTTGAAATGTAATGTCATAAAAGCAAATATTATAAACTTTAACCATCGGCAAATAAATTTTCAATCAATCTGCTTTCTTTCTCTATCCGTTTAAATTTCAACTAGAAATACTTTCTACGCCTTACACGTTGGGGGCCATTTGTTATGATTGTTTATTTTGAGTTCAAACTTAGTTTATTGAGCCAATAAAAAAATTATAACTTATCTGTTATCAAAAGTAAAATAATCCTTATATTACCTGTGTTCGATGGATTCAAAAGATTTTCTAGTTGTCTTTTATCGGGAGAGAAGAAAGGATAATAATACAAATATATTATATTACAAAGATTTACGTTTCTTTATTTTATATGAACGAATAAAACAATTATTAAATTTTGTCGTTATCTTATCAATCAGCATACAAGAAAATAAATCAAATTATTATGATAATAAGATTATAAAGCTACATACATTTATATTATGTGAAAAACCAATTTTACTTAAAATTTTCTTTACTTAAAAAAAGAAACCACAAAACTTTAAACTTTTGATTAGCCTAACAAAACCTCAGTTCTTAAATTTGAATGCTAATGACCATGATGTCGAAACGATCCTTCACAGATATAAAATTCAATTGTACAAACACTTACAGTTTATTTTCTTTTTGAGTTGTATGTTGGAACATACCCAGAAAAGTCCAGTCTCCTCAAAGATGTGATCTCCCCTCTTTGGCACCTCGGCTCCTTCTGAACATCTCTGCAAACTTCCTGCGGACTACACAAAAAACACCTGATTTACTTCTCCAAACTCCGCTACTTATTTATGACACCAGGACCTCCTTTTGTCAACTTGATGCCGTAAGAATACTTTCACATATACTTTATAAAATGCCCACGGTAGATACAAGGACCTCTTTTAATCTACTTGTTATCTCCTTCTTCAAACTATTCACTTCTTTACGTTACGCCGGTATCCAAACTCACGAACCGCACCCTATCTTGAGAAAAACGACTGTTTCCTTTCGATGACCAAAATATGACTGACTTCTCCTGTCTCATCATCGACTCCCAAATTCCCATTTAAAAACGACCGTCCAATCAAAAAGCTTAAATTGTGTTTACTATGATATTGGAAAAGCCTAATTTCGGTTTCAGAGAAAACTAAATAGCTTACTTTAAAATTGGTTTTTTTTAATACATCATTTATACATATTTCAAAAGATTAGAATATGGTCATTTAATACTCGACTCTACAAACAATGAAGAGATTAACCTTCAGGTAAAATGTCTTCGAATTCTAAACAAAGGATTTTTGATAATTTTGTTTGAAACGGAAAAGGTCGTTTGTCAAACAAATTTCTACTCTTATCTACACTAAATCTTATCTTAAATTACTATATACAATTTGTTTATATTGATATCTTGAAATTTTATTTCGATGGATTTTTTTATTTATTTTTCTTTGGTTGGGAAAGAAGAAACATAAAAATATATATATATATATATATATATATATATATATATATATATATATATATATATATATATATATATATATATGAAAGTGAAAGATTGCATTTCATTTCAATCGGAACTCCACCATTGCTCTACACGTGTTTCGAGTTATTCAACTCATCATCAGGAGCACTTGTAGAAGTTCAACTGAAATGAAATGCAGTCTAGTATTTGGTTATTATAATTCATTTCAGTTGAACTTCCACAAGTGCTCCTGATGATGAGTTGAATAACTCGAAACACGTGTAGAGCAATGGTGGAGTTCCGATTGAAATGAAATGCAATCTTTTACTTTCATTTAAACGTCTTTCTCTACGTAAAGAGCGAAAAGGATAGTAATTTTCAAAGGTGAATCGTAGATGCATGTTGAAGTAAAAAGAGAGGTCTCTGGACTTCTTGTTACTTCGTATATATATATATATATATATATATATATATATATATATATATATATATATATATATATATATATATATATATATATATATATTAGATTTTCATAATCTTTCAAATAAAGTGTCACATAACCTCCTTTTATTTCCTATTTAAAAAAATTTAGGGTGTAGCTGTGACCTGCTATCGAAATATCGACACTTATACCGTTAGATATTTCCTCTCACTGTGATTTAAAAAAATTATTCTGCTTAAATACACTAAAGCAAATATGTACTTTTCTTAGTAATTTAAAAATCCACCCCTGGCTTCAGTCTTTTATATATTACATGACTCTTCCTCGTAAACTATTTTATGTACCTATTCTGACGTATACGTTTCTTTATAAAATTGCTGAACAGGGATGATGGCAGAGTTTATTTTTCAAGAAACATATTTATTTTTTAAATGTTTATTTTAAGTTTCTTACTACTTTTTCATTTATTTTGATTATTTTACTATTTAACAAAATGGGTAGAATAATTAATCCTGTGAATAAAACGGTTCCCCAATAGGAAGTCGATCAGTAGGAAGACCACGAAAACGACGGAACGACAACTTACTGGAGGCACATTGAAAAACAGACAGAATCATGTCTATATAAGAAGAAAAAGAAGAAGAATCAAACTTAAAAATCAAAAAAGTGTTTGCAATTTTTATAAAAAAAAATAAATTATTAAATGCCATACCTATTTTTAAGACAGATTTAACCTCTTTTTAGGTTAAAAAAAAACATTTTGTCAGTAACAGATATGGCTTAAATTAAGTATTCCAATATCTGTGCCAATTTTAACTAAATTTGTACTATCTGTCATCCCGGTTTGTCATCTACGCCTTTTATTTGATTATTTAACTCACATTCTTATCTCCAAAAATGTGAAACCTCCTTTTTTTGTATTTTGGATTTCGTTATCTCCCTATTTTTTTATTTTCTTAACAATCACCACCGAAATTCCACTTAACTGACTTCTGATTTTTTTTTATTAGTTTCCATGCTTCTCTACTGTATATTGTTAGGCACGATACTGTAAGACATGACTTCCGAATAAGTTAAGAACATAATTTACTACAATTAATAACAAATATAATAAATTACATTGCACCGGGGACTGCTGCAGAAATTTTTGTATGAAATCATCTGGGCTTCATAAAACAACCACAAACGCCCTATTTGACAAAAAATTTTCCCATCTAATATCTTTTGAAAAGTATGTGACTCGCCAAGCTTAAAGTATATAAATGGAAAATATCCTATTTATCAAAAAATAAAATACCTTTAGAGAATTTTGAAGCTGTGATTCAAGTAACTAAAAAACTAAATACAGTATACTCCCTCTATAACCAACACGGATTACGAGGTTTCGCTTATAACGAGATACATTAGATGTCCCGTGAAATTTCTATTGAACTATAACCGTTTATAGCGAGGCAAATTTGGTTATAACGAGAGAAAATAAGATCCAAAAACGTGTTTTTTACGTTTTTAGTTCCGGTCGTGGCTATAAATAAATACCTTTTCAAACAGCCCCTCAATAAACTTAACTGCAGCCCGCAATAAACTTCTTTACAATGAATAAATACAACTGTTTCACATCTTTAGAAAATATATGATAGAATGATACTGGACCATTTAAAGCAGTTAAAAATAACAGAGTTCTTAAAATTGCAGAAGCAATAGTTTATGTTATCCTTGAAAATACGATTTATACATTATGTAGTTGGAAAAAAATATAAGTACAGCTTTTTTGTTTTAACGTATATCATTGATAATAAAAGTAAACAACTCTTTTATGTTTTAATATATTTCATTGACAATAAAAGTAAATAACTTTTTTTCAAAAACGCCATTCAAACAATATTTATTAGCATCTTATATTGCTCCGAATGGCTTCACTATAGGAAGTTAATGGTTTAGAAAACTACAGATTCATATGTATGCACAGTATTATGATTGTCTGATATAACGAGATCGGCTTATAACGAGGTAGCCGTTAGTTTTAAAATCTATATGGCAGACGGAACAAGATATTCTTAATATATCGACAGTTTTTCGGCTGTTTAGATGACACTACCAAGTCCAAAACCCAAATTCAACTGAGATTAAGATGTGGTTAGGTAGGCTCTCTTTAAACAAGAGTGAAATGCCTAATCAAATGAGTAATCTTACCAAAAAATTATCTACTATACCAACGAAAAAAGAGGTATTGAAAAAAAAATTTATGCCACCTCAAGTACCCAAACTAAAGACCCTCAACATTTCGAATCAAGCCCAGAGCAAAAGTCAAAAAATTATAAAAGGTAAATGTCATTATGTAGTTATTAGTAACTTAATCCCAATATTCAACCATATATAAGTGGTTCACTATATTAAAGAGAAGCTAGGTATTAAGGAATATATTAGGTGGTATACCCTCCTTAAAGATGCCGACACAGGGAGTGGTTCTTCATTCAAAATAAGTATAAAATCCAAAACCTCCGTTGACTCATTATTACATAAGGAAATTTGGGAACTTGGTGTAAACATTAAATAGGCTATAGAATTCTTATATTCCGAACCAACGCCCTCATCTGAATCAAATATGGGTTTGAAGAACATCAGAAGCCCCGGTAGTTTGGAAAATGCAATCAATATTTCAAGCAACAACAAAAATGAAGTAGAAAACATAAAAATACTCACAGACAAGAAAGTCATTAAAATTTGCAAATCTAAGGATCCTTTCCATTCCCATATTAATTTCATTAAGAAAGATACTTTGGAAACGTCGATAAATCTAACCAAGAGTTAGATTAACCAATAACTCGAACAGTCGATATCTTCTACAGTTTGTCAAATCCAGAAACAAGTTTGAAAATCTTACAATCGCCACTCCCACTTGATGCGCACTAAAATTATCGGAAATATATGAGTAGAAGTAAACAATTGGACGTATACACTTCGGTCGGTACAGTCTGCGACAGAGTTTTCTTTAAGAACAGTGACCATGACGTAAAATGAAATTTATGTCAAAATTGAATCGAAAAGTTTTGTCCGGTCAAAACCGAGAAATTATAGTGAATGTAATGCTTTTTATTGCAACAAGAAGCAAGGGACAACGTACACCTTCTAATGGATTTAAAACAAGTGCAAAAACGTGTTATTAGAGCAACAGGTGTAAGTTTAAGCATAAACATTAAGGATTTCCCCCGATAGTTACGGTTACAGAGCATTGGCTTAAACTCAACAAGACTTTTTTTGTAGAAAAATATACCACAACTGCTAGATATGACCAATTATATGACAATCCGTTTAATTTCAGCTCATGGTGGTATCCTTATTCTTTCTACAAAATATTGATTTCTCTCCCTTAACAAAATATGATTTTCGGTTAAGTAAATCATTTTTGAGTTTTCATTAGTTTATACTAAGAGCCTTAATCTATACATTAATTGCATTTATAGATCACCTGACTCTTCCAAGGAGCTTTTTTTAAGCTTATTAGATAATCTGATCAATAAAAAAAGCAGAAAATTATATGCGATGACTTCAATATATATTATGCAGCTACTTATGCTACCCAACTGTCCTTGGTCAATATATTCGAATTGTATGGTCTCACAATGCACGTTAATTCTCCTGCAAGAATAACTAAAACAACATCTACCATAATTGATTATATTGTCTTAGATTTCTTATCCCTTGATGCCCGCTCTACAATAATTAATGCGGGACTATCTGATTATGGTCTATCAAGTTTAATATTCTGATTAAACCCTCCTCGAAAACCCGAAGATTATGTAGGATTTTTCTGCTCAGAACTTTCGTAAATTTCAAAATTTATGCTTGACTTTTGGGTGACACTTTTCTTCTGTGGACGTGGACAAGAATTTCACTGATTTTTTAGATAAGCTTGACTGTATTTTCAATAAGGCATTTCCTTTAATTGCAATTAAGCCAAAAGATTACAAAACCCTGAACTACCAAAGATATGCCAAGAATATCCGTTCAATACTGTACATCAATAAATTTACTACCAACGCAACGTCTCTATCACTGAATATATCACCAAGTATAGAAAAACCTATCTAAAACTTATCAAAACATAAAATCATAAAAAACCCGTAATATTAAAATCATCTTGAAAGCTCTAAAAGTGATGGATTCGACCGTTACTTGATGGAAATTCATTTTATATAACAATAAAAGACTGAAAACTTTATTTTCAAAACTTCCACAAAATTTATTATAATATTTTATCACTACAGCTATTTCGACAGTGAGCTTTTCTCAAGTGATCTATTTTTGGTATGTATTTACACTTTATAGCCTTTAACTGAATGGGTTGAGGAGGGAAGAACTGTTTGTCTCAAGTTGGTCATTCAGAATTATAGCTGTATTTTTTAATTTGTTAATTCCCATAGATTCTAATAAAGATAGCTTAAGGCCTTTATTTGGGATGTGAAGAATTTGAAATTCACCATTAAAAGAATGATTATGATCTAGAAAGTAAAGTGCGTATGTAGAATCTATTTTTCTATTATTGAAAGCCCTTGTATGTTCTGCTATACGTTAGTTAAACGTTTTACCAGTTTGACCAATGTAAGTTTTTGGGCAGTCGCCACATTTAAGTTTGTATACACCACTGTGTTGATTCCCTTTTATTTTGGCTCTTGTTGTTTTTAATATGCTTGCCTAAGTTGTTATTTGTTCTAAAAACTGGTGTTATTCCGTTCTTTTTTATGTGTTTAATCTAATTTTTATTTTCATATCTTGCCTGTATATGTAATCGATCAGAAGGTATTGGGTTTTTTCTCTGGTGGTGAAAATACTAATTTCACGGCTTTCTTATATAGTTTTTGATTTCAAATTTTAATAATTGTTTGTTCGTTGTACCCATTGTTTACTGTTATTTGCTTAATAGTATTTAATTATATCTCAAACTTGTACTTTGACATCAGAATTTCTATTAATCTATCTAACATGCTATGGTAGGCTGCTAATTTATGTTGTGTCGGTTGAGATGATAAATTGTGTATAGTCGTATCAGTATCGGTAGGTTTATGATATACGGAGAACTCGTGTTTATTTTTAAGTCTGATAATTTTTAAATCTAAAAAATTTATGGATTGATTTTGTTCTGTATGGAAAATTCAATATGAGTATGAAGTGAATTAGTATACGATAAAAATTGGTCAAGTTGCCTGTTAGTTTCTGTAAAACATACCAGTACATCGTCTACGTATCTCCACCAACTTAAAAACTGTTTAAATAAGAAATGTTTTGAAATATTTGTCTCTAGATGATCCATAAAAATATCTGATAGCAATGGACTTAGAGGATTATCCATTATAAGCCCTGCACTGTTATTTGTATTATATTTGATTATTAAATTCAAAGTAGTCCTGGCTTATGCAAATTTAAAGAAAATGTAAAATTTCAGATGTAATGATTGGATTTGTGATAATATGCCCTAAAAGGTTTTTTACTAGAACAAAAGTTTGTGTGGAAGAAATACTGGAAAAATATTTTTTACGTCAAACAAAATTAATCTGGAGTTGTTAGGTAATTGAAAATGTTGTATTTTAATCCAGATATGCCTAAAAACTACACGAAAATATTTTTTAATATTTTTCTCCAAATTTACTTGTTATATCAATTAACAAAAACATATTTATCGTAAAAACAAAATATTTATGAAAAATGAGTAAAAAACAAATACTGTACAAAATATATTACATCAGGTATATAAACTACTATTAAGTTTCAGTGTGGTATGAAACAAAAGATTTAACATGTAAGCCTACGTTGCATTTTGAACACCTCATTTTTGCTTTATCGTGGCACAAACAACATCGAGTTGGTTTTTCCTGTGGAATTACTAGATGTTCTAGTCGATCATAGCGAATATCGATGTTTTCATTGGCTGATGGACGACCTCGAGAATAGGAAGTAGGTTTTTTATTTTGTTGTAGCAGCAATGATGTTACAATGCGTCTTCTAAATGATAACTGGTCCAGTTTGCCTCCATGCAAACGATGAAGTTGCCATGCATTCTAAACAGCCATGTCAATGCATTGATTGATCAATGAAAAATGCCATTTTTTGCCGCGAATAGAAATGCGGTAAAGACTAATATTTTACTAGTTCTATTGTATTTTTTAAGGTTAATTTAGGTGAAAATATAGTGTGTTCTAAAATAATCTCTGTTTTGTGAAAAATATATATGACAGAGCTTTATAAAAAGAAACTACAGGTCTTATTGGGTGATCAGGTTTGTGTAGTTTAATAAAACAGTATAATTTAGGAAGCTGTGGGTTCATGATACAAAGAGTCCTGTTACAAAGAGAAACAGCCATTTTAATTAAAAATAAATCAGTAGAAAACAACATAGAGTTTACAAAAGCAAGACAAAAGTAACACTACTATTGCTATAGATAAAATAGAATATAATAACTAAACAATAAAATTTTTAAATAATCAAAATATTGAAACGGTAAACAAAGATTCGACGGAAAAGTATCAAAAACAAATTAAACTAGCGTTAAAATTCAAAATCAATAATAAATTCAATAGAACAGAAATGCGTCAATATCATAAATCATATATCGGCTGTATGAAATTTTTACTGTACCGGGCAGCTGGTTTGATATCACCAGAAGACCGTAGATGCGCCTCTTAATATCTAGAAGTTCAGGTAAACTTTCGATAAAAGACACCATTTATAAGAGTTCGAGAAACCGCTAGGAGCCAGCCGGCTTAAATAAAAATATAGGTAAATGAAAAGTGTTAGCGTCAAACCCCCCAAAATTGTTCCCCGTACACCCAGAGCCATCACACATAATGGACCTGGAATAAAGAACCTAGCGATCACTCAACCTCATACGCATCGATGTTGCCCCTGTAAAATAAAACCTATTTAGATAAGGTAAAAAGACATATATTGATGAATTTTGTGCATGTGGAGAAATTCAAAATGAGGAATACCTGAGAGTATGCAACTTTGTATCACAGTGCACCCTCTATAATTTATAGCTCTCAAACACAAAGGCAATAGCTCGGTAGTTAAGAAAAATGTAGTTGGATCCAGACTCGAAAAAGTACAGTAAGTTTACCTTCAACGTTCCAATTTTTACTTTAGTAGCTTATTTTTATGCTTTTTACTTTTAATTTTTGTATGTTAGAATTGCTGTATTGTTAAATCAACCTATCTTTCAAAAAGACTGTAAAGACAAAATTTTTACAAAAAAATTACTTTACTCTCATGAGTTTCCCGCTTCACATAATCATCTATCAAACCTGTGTGAGATATAATCGGAATTCAGATAATTACCATCAACAAACTATGTAATTGATAAGTTTGAATTTTTAAAACCTCGAAAAGTTATTAAGTGTAAAAAACCACAACGGACACATTCATTAAAAATAACTTTGCTTGTTTTAATATTTGCTTTGTGAATATAATCATATATCCAGTTCAAGTGAATGCACATTCTCTGTAAAAGTCATTGAAATTAATCATAATGATATCGAGTGTTCGAATTTTGATGCAAGTCGGTATAAAAAGATAAATTTTATGGTGGCAGCTAAGTTACTAAGCTACGTCTCATTGTGAGATAAAAAAGAATAATAAAAACCATTATTTTCTCGTTCATTTACGCCAACCCCAATGTTACAGTAACAGCAAAATCAGTTCCAGTTCATGTATCCTATATGGGATAAATAATCGTATTAGAACATTCACAATTTCTGCTAGAGTACTGAGTTATATTATTAACAGTGAGAATATACTTCGATAAGAACCAGCCGTGTTTTAAAAGGGTTTTGAGTGCCACTTGATTTAATTTTTGCCGCTTCGTTGGACTGAAATTGCAAAATTTAAAACGATGCAAAGCTAAAATAGGAATCAGTCAATATGCTGAAAAATTACGTAATTCGGGCTATTGAATAATCCTGGTATTTAATAAAATAGCTTTAATAAATAAATTACTTTTATTGAGCATAGAATAGCTACTAAAATAAAATAATTTAAATGTATCATTGTTCTGAAGCTATTTTCTTGTGGCATTTTAAAGTAATTACTATTTAAATGTTAATAAGCCACAATTAAAGGTTAAAGTACGTTTATTGACGTTTCAATTTCCACTTCGGAAATCGGAAAACGATTTCCGAAGTGGAAATTGAAACGTGAATAAACGTTTATAATACTTATACTATACATATATATATATATATAATAGTATACACACTTATGATGATTTATGTGAATATATCTTTATTATTCATATTTAAAGTACAAAAACAAGCAAAACTTATAATTCTTAAAGTTTACCAAATGGATTTGTTTTAAATATTCTTCCTCGCCCACAAAATACATTTTTCAGTATGATTATATAAGTTAAAAGTCACTCGACTGAATAAGATAACAGGAAACCACACTATAAGCACGAACACCAAAACTAAGTAAAAAAAGTCTAAACTGTCTTGCAATGAATTATCAGATCAAAACTGTACCAGTACTCGAGGTGAAAAATTCTGTCTAAGGAAAATTCCTAAGCAAACAAATTAGGTTAGGTTAACATAACCTAACATAATAAATATGTGTAGCTCTTCTTTCTCATGGTACATACTTAAGACGTAATAGTACGTACTATTCTCTACGTACTGGTATGTACCGCAGTGTACGTACTTAAAACGTACATTTTACATCATGTACGTACAGTACCAAAATTGTACGTACTCAAAACGTACTGTGCTGTTTGGGATATTCTGTTTAAATATATGTATGTATGTCTCTTTTAATTCTAAACCTCAGTACCTAGTCAGTTATTGTTGTTAGACATGATTTACAAAATATATTTGGTCCGGAAGTCCCACAATACTATTCCGAAAATCTAAAAAAAGTTAAAGATATCTTAGAAAAAATTATTATTCATCAGAATCTTACAGCCATCTAATTAAAAAAAGAAGTTACATTATCAGAAATTAATCTATGTAATTTCGATACCAATCTTATGCACACCCCAAGCATACCTCATCATAATCATTATCACAAATCAGTGATCATTACCATATATTGACTGATTCTCTGTGAACAAATGTCGAAAATGTTGGCAAAATATGATATCAATGTTAGACATAAATCGTCAAAAACATCCGGAAAATATTTTTCAAAATTTAAACCCAATGTTAATAAAGATCACCGGTCGGATGAGGACCCTTAGGGCCGGTTCTACAATCCAAGTATAAATTGGAGAATAATTATTCTGAGTACAACTTATACTTGAGGTTCTTCTTGATGTGCCTATCCGTTACGAATGTTGGCGATCATCATGGCAATCTTTATCTTATCTGCAACAGCACGGAAAAGCTGCACAGATGTTGCTCTACTTGAGTTTATTATAAGTATAACCTTTCGACCATTCAACGTTGTGAAATCGACAGTGGATAAGACCACAGAACACTAAAGTAATACGAAATAGTAGATCTCATGTCCTCAAAATTAGTTCAAATTGTTATTTACAGTGACATTTGGCTGTTGTCATAACCATAGATAAAATTACACCTAGATTGGTAACAGGGATAGCCCATGGTACAATGAATACACATGTGTATTCATTGTACATACAATGTGTATTCATTGTACCATGGGGATAGCCCACGGTTCGTAGACTTACTTATACTACGGTTGCCTCTTCCGACTAAGGTGGAGATGCCTGGGTTACGTCACCAGAGTACACAAGAATACAAAACCCATTTATTATCACAGTTTGTTCGTGGTATCGTGGTAATTATCTTTAAGTTTATTATTTGCTTTATTATTTATCGTTTCTTAAATATTTCAGTTTACTTTATATTTTTGCATTTGAAATTTTGGTCTTGTTTTCTATAAAAACTTATTTTGAATTATCGAAGAAACGTTATTTATTGTAGTTGTACATCGTACCTATTGTCTTCGTATCTTTTTTTATAAGGTAGGTTAAAACTTTAAAATTTCATTGTGTATTAACAGAATAATAATGTTGATGAAATTTTAGAATGGCAGGCACAGGTTGTAGTGTGACCAATTGTAAAAATAATATTAGGTAATTCGGACGAGACAAATTGTTAGGATTATACACTAGGTTTAACATCAGTCACTAAAATGCTTATAGATACTCATGGTCATTTTAAAGACTCAAAATTAAAAAAACAATCACACGATTACGCAAAAGACTAGAACAAGTATTGGAACATGAAACATCTGAACCCGATAGTGATTCGTGTGTTTCAACTATATCATAAATCATTTTCAGTAGATCGTATATTAGAAATGGGTATTATGCAAAATTAACCTTGCTACAGCTTCACACGATTACGCAAAAGACTAGAACAAGTATTGGAACATGAAACATCTGAACCCGATAGTGATTCGTGTGTTTCAACTAAATCATAAATCATTTTCAGTAGATCGTATATTAGAAATGGGTATTATGCAAAATAAACCTTGCTACAGCTTCTTCTCCCAGAGTATGCATCAAGTTTTATTTCTTTACAAAAAACGCACTTTAAAAATAACTTAATGCATAACCTGAAAGGTTACACTAGATTTTTCACGGAACTATGCCAGTTGGAGGAGTAGGTATATATATATATATATATATATATATATATATATATATATATATATATATATATATATATATATATATATATATATATATATGTATATATGTATATATAATATATATATATATATATATATATATATATATATATATATATATCAAGTCAATTATACCTGTTCAAAATATACAACACCGAGGGGAAATATGCCTGCTCCGTACCGGAAATACGCCTGCTCTAATACCGATGTAACGATGGTAAAACTGTGCTCATGTTATATGATCCTTAATTCATTCTAACATTGATTACGGATGTGTTGCATATGCATCTGACAGCAAAACAACATTAAAACCTTTGGATACGTGACATAACACCTCCCTAAGGATTATACTGGGAGCGTACAGAATAACTGCGATGTATAGCATACAAGCTGAAATAGGTGAACGCATGCTAAAGCTTTGTAGGAAGGCAAATAATTATTTCCCGTTTACGACTTGGACATACCCAGTTTTCTCATGAGGATTTATTTAAAAAAGAAAAACGCCCAATTTGTAATGATTGGTCTACGACGGGATAGATTTTGTTTCGATTCAGAGCAGTGGCTATACCGCCCTGAGGAGACCTAAAGAGGTCGAAATACGTATAAGCGGCTCGCCGCTGCCCTGTATCGAAACAAAAATATAATACCGTCATTATGTTTTATTTCTTTACTCCGTTTGGAGTACCAGAAACTGTATTAACTACGAATTTTGACTATGAGGAACGGTAGGTGGAATGCAATTTTTAGATTCCCTTGCCGAGTAATTTATCAAGCTGTTTGCTTTGCAAGTTTTAGAAGGCACAGTGGTAAAAATTTGAATTCGGTTTCGCCACGTAGAAATCGTATGATTTCTCTTTTTGTTATTTTCTATTATTTATTTGCGAACTAGGAATCTGTGCTCAGCGATGTCGGACAGACAGCACCAATTCACATTTTGTTTGGAGCCGATGTTGTAAGCAAATTGTATACAGGAAGGAAATATCAGTTACAAAGTGATCTTGTAGTAAATTTACTATTTTAATTGGGAGTAAGCCGCAATATGAGTTAGAAATTAATTGCATTTGACGTTTGGACTTTCACTTCGAAAATCGTTATCAAAATATTCCGAAGTTCAAATCGAAACGTCAAATAAATTGAATTTCTAACTAATATTCAGGCTTATTTCCAATTAAAATAGTAAATTTGCATAAGATGTCACAAGAAAATAACTTTGAAGAAGTTTTTTTGAACTGAAAAATCGTGTATTTTAATAGGGGTAATTTTCGTGCAATTGAAAGTTTGTTTTCTAATAAATATTTGCTAACTAGGAATCTTTGGGTAAAGTAGTTCATAAAAATCACATACATAACAGGTGCCGAAGGTCAACTGACTGAGAAAATTTTTGATCCGACCTGTGATCTTACTTCCAACTTCACCATTCACGCTCCCACTTCGTCGCCAGTCGGAAGTCGGACCTCCAAGTCGTCCCTCTAGATGTTCCAATTAATCCAACCAGCATGGTCCGATTTCAGATCCAATTGCGGAAGTTGAACCACTAGTCGGACTAAAAATCGGAATGTGAATGGCCTGTTTACTAATAACCTTATTAGGTTAAAGCAGTTTTTTTGTAAATAAAATAAAAAAAAAACGAAATAAGCCCAATCAAAATAACAATCACATATAACGATAACGATGGCGATGATATTGTGAACAATAACGACTAAATCATTTTATGGAATGTAATTTATTTGAAATCAAAATTAGGTGGAAGGAAAATTTGTAAATAAAAAATAAAATAAGTTTGTAAATAAAAATAAAAAATTATATTGTACATTATAGAGAGTTATTGAAAAGGCGTTCTAGTCGCCCTGTGTAAAAGCGACCTTTGCTCCCTGCTTTCGCTTTTAACTCTTTCGTTCTTTCAAGTTTTGGCGTCCTTTATTACTGTCCTTTAATAAAATAAAGGCCGCCTGTATTTAAATTAGATACATGCCAAAGAACTTGTATATTAAAATACCCTTATTTTGACGTAACCTGTCAAATTACGTGTAAAAAGTAGAAAGACGTATAACTTCACTTTTAATTATCACATCTTGAGTTGTGTATATTCTTGGATATTTGTTCAATTTGTTGTAGGTTCTGTTTTATTTAATCAATATTGTTGTTAGTATTATAAATATTATTCTCTGTTAAAACTGTAATATTAAAGATTTAAAAAGACAAGAATTTTGATTTTTGGGTTACGTCACTTTGTGTCAAGTGTTAGATGTAAGCATATTTTTGTTAATATTGTCAGTCATGTATCATTCGATAAACTTTTTATTAATGGACCCTCAAGTTGTTTTATTCATCAGGTTATGTGTCAAGACACCGTATTTTAAGATTTAAACAGTAACTTGTCGAGTTCGGATAAAAAGTTTTAGCCCTCGAGTTTGTATTCGCTACGTTCGAGTCGTATACATTTAGTGCAGTGCAAACAATGGCTTCAGCAGTGAAAATTGATTCTGGGAATATCACCAACTTTGATGGCTCAAATGGATGGATGGTAGTGAGTGAAGAGAATGAGATGGCAAGAATTCAAAGGCATAGGTATTTTTTTTATCTACTATATGTCAAGATCAAATACAACATTTGATAAACTGTGAAAATTCTGTCGAAATGGGGTCAAGACTAATCACAATACATGCAGCAAAAAGGCACAATACAGCAAACGACAGAGATCTCTTAGAGTTACTATGGTAAATGTTTTATGAATATAATATGCATGAGAACGCAAAGATTGAAGAGCATGTATTAACAATAGAGCTATTAGTTAGACATCTAAAAGATGTTAAAGAAACTATTAGTAATAGTGCTGTTTGCTCCAGAAGAATTAATAGTTTACCTCCTAGATTTAATGTCTTTCGTATTGCCTGGGTCCTGTAGCTAGTAATCAGCAAACTTTTGAAAATTTAGCAGCAAGATTGTTTAAAGAAGAAACTAGAATGAATAATGATCACTCTGAAATATCCCGTCTTGCTTTACAAGTAGATGCTTTAAAAAGTAAACTGGAAGAGACTGGTAAAAAGAAAACAAATATACGGGATTTAAAGATGAATATCACTTGTAAATATTGTAAACAATAGGGACATTAGGTTAGAGAGTGTAGAAAGAGAATTCATGATTCAAAAAATAAAAATAAAAATAGGTTATCAGTAAAAGTGAATAGGTAAAAGTGAGTGAATATGTAACTCATGAGCAAACCTACACATGACTGGTCAAAAATTGTTGTTTTCAAAATTAGAATCTCTACCTGAATCTATGTATGTCAGAATAACAAACAACAAGTTGATTCCTGCAGAAAGTAAACGTGTCATTGAAATAAAGGCATTTGTTCAAGGTGAGTGGTATGATCGTACGATAAATAATGTCGTTTATGTTAATGAAACTTAGTCACAGTTTATTTTCAGTGGTAGCTAAGACAGATAAAACTTTACCTATCACTCTCACAAAAACAGGTGTCAATTTCTAGAGCCAAATGAAAACATTTCATGTGTTAGAGTCCGTAGAGACAATCTATGGAATATGCAACTTAGAGTTAAGCCTATTACATAATGTATTGTAACTTGCAAAACATCAATAAAGTTGTGGCATGATCGCCAATGAAATTAAGAAAACAGCTTATTTAATAGAAAATATGGGAGTTGAAGACAAAGAAGAATTTTTCTGAGACATGCTAGTATGGGAAGCAGTCAATAAAATCCCATAAAAGTCTTACAAGAAGCAGATCAGACAAACCAGGTGAAATGATTCACACAGATGTATATGGGGACCAGTAAACATTTTCTCTCCAAGTGAATCAAAATATTTTGTTTTATTTAAAAATGATTGTAGTAGTTAGTGCAGCATTTATTTTGTAAAACACAAGTCAGATGTTTTCAACAAGTTTAAGGACTTTAAAATACTAATCGAAAATCAAACTGTTAATAGGATTAAAATTTTAAGAAGTGATCAAGGTAAAGGAGAATATATCAATAGTGTTTTTCAGGATTTTATCAGGAAAATTGTTTATTACATGAATGTTCAGCTCCATATAGACTTCAATAAAATGGTCGCAGAGAGAGGCAGTTAAGGACAATTGTTGAAAGTGCGAGGACTATGCTTATCAACAAAAATGTGTCACAAGAACTGTGGACTAAAGCTGTAGACACTGCTGTATATGTTCTCAATAGAACAGCTTTAAGTCAAGTACAAAACATGACTCCATATAACAAGTGGTTTGGACGAAAACCAGATCTTAAGCATATTAGTAATTAGCATTTTCGTAAGAAGTTTGATACGAAATCATAAACATTATTATTTGTTGGATATGATGGAATTCACTAAATTATAAACTTTGGGATTGTAAGAAGTGAAGTGAGCTGCAATGTAAATTTTAAGGAAGATTAAACAATTAAAAATAACAAGAAAATTTTTAGGTTAAAATTTGAAATTTTTGATGATAAAGATGATATGATGCTGTGTATGATATTCAAGAATGGGATAATGAATTAGGATTTAGGAATAGAGGATTTTGATTGTAATCTGTTTTACGATGCCAAAGATGAAAATATTAATGACAGACAGTTACGCAACAGAAATACACTGTCTAATCCTGACTATTATGGTGTAGCAAACTACTATGAAATGCTTGAACCTATTACTTATGAAGGAGCAATAAATTTTAAGAACTCTAGCAAGTGACAAAAAGCGATGGACGAAGAAATAGATAATTAGATTAATAATACATGGGACTTGGTGCAAAAGTAATAGACAATAAGTGGGTGTATCGTGTTAGCTATTACTTATGAAGAAGCAATAAATTTTAAGGACTCTAGCAAGTGGCAAAAAGCGATGGACGAAGAAATAGATAATTAGATTAATAATACATGGGACTTGGTGCAAAAGTGATAGACAATAAGTGGGTGTATCGTGTTAAGACTGACTCAGACAGTAATCCTGTTTGCTATAAAGCACGTCTGTTTGCATGCGGTTTTGTGTGCAGTGTAAATTTTGTTATCGTTAGCGATATAAAAGTTAGAGATATAAAGTTAAATATTGTAATTTTGATGTACAGACTGCATTTCTGTATACCTAGTTACTTGTCAGAGTGTGTGGATATGAAGCAGCCAACTCGTTTTGAAAATTAGAAGTCACAAAACTTAGTATATAAATTGAATAAAAGCTTGCATAGACTTAAACAATCACCAAGATGCTGGAACCAGAAGTTTGTACCTTTTCTTAATAAATTTATTTGACTTTAGACAATTAAAACGTGACCAATAAATTTATCAAAATTAAATTTACGTGAAAATGTGAAGAGGTAAAATTATTGCATAAATTACAAATTTTGTGATAAACCCTGGAATATCGATATACCAGATCCATAAGATCTGGTATTTTTCAGTTTTTTAATTAACAATTCATATAATTCGTCCTGTGTAAAAAGACAACAAACATAAAAATATTTCTGTTGTGTTATTGTTAACAACATTATTATTTCCACATGTAGGATCTTACAGAGTAAAATTTAAAAAAAAAACGTTATCGATACATGAAATTGAGGTATTTGCCACTCTAATAATTGTCCAAAAGGCATTATCAGTAAACTGATACAGCAAACATATTCCTAGTTTATTGTAGTCAGAATTTGTTTAATATGAATCGTTTTATAATATATTAGGTACATATGTTAGCTAATTAAATATATGTAAGGTTTGATTATCTTCTTCAAAGCCACTTCTAAGGATTGACAGAAACTATTAACATTACTAGAAGGAGATCTTTAGCAATTTAACAATAAATGCTGACTTTTTATTTAAATGTGCTTTAGCTGAAATGCGGTAAAATAGTTGGCAAAGCTTAAAGCACTACAAGACAAATTGTTATTGACCCAGATTAGAGTATCACTCCAATACCTAAGCGACAGTAATTTTCCGCTAGATAAAAATCAGGTAAATGGTAATGAATTATAGACAGTCAAGGGTTCAATATTTCAGACAAAAACTAAATTTTATAGAATTCAAAACTTCAATTTCATTTAAAAAATCATTGATTTTATCAGCGCTATCACTTTACATTTAAACAAAAATTAATAGATGCTTTAGTTTGCTTCCAAACACAATTTAACTTTTTTTAATTGTTTGGGAATTTCCATTAAATTATTTATCAACATCTGGTTTATTAATAACGACTTTTTTATTTCTACTGCTAAAATAAATCACTACTATAGTTAACCTAAAGCGTATAATGCCGGGGATACACATGCCTGTTACTAGCACAATGACATAGCAGTACCTAGCAAGCACCAGCTACTGTCCCCAAACTGGCAAATGTGTACGTTAACTGGCATGCTAGTTCCTGGCATGCTAGCTAATCGCAAGGAATTTGATTTTTCTTGCTAGTAGCATGCTGTGAGATACAAGGCGCATGTGTGGGGAGTGTCACTGGCATGTGTGAACGCGCACTACCGCTACGGGCATGAGAGTTTCTAGCAGAGAATTGTCAGATTTGTTGTGTTGGTGATAAAAATTAATCGTTTCATTTTTAAACTTGTTAATTTAAAAAATGTTTCGTTGGGGTGATAAAAAAACCATTAAATTTATTGCTATATATAAAGAATTGGAGTGCCTTTTGAATTCTAAATCACCTCTATGTAAAAATAAAATAGCCCGTGATAATGCTTACACAAAACTTCAACAGAAAATGGGTGAACGTATTACTATAAAGGAGATAAAGGCCAAAATAAAAAATTGCTTTTCTCGCCTACCAATCCAATTTGTCACTCAAATTTTTCTCTTTTTTACTTTTACTTTTAATTTTAATAATAAAACAACTCCTTTAGTTTTAGATGAAAACCACTCGATCGTTTACTAGCACTGGCAGGTGTAAAAATCTACCCTGCTTTTTAGCCTTGCCAGTATAGGCAAGCGAGCTACTGGCATTCCAATTACTAGTAAATTTGTTTTGTGCTTGCCAGTGCTACTGGCCTGTGCCAGCAACTGGCATGCCAGCTACTTTCCCAATTTACTGGCATGTGTGTACCCGGCTTAATACGTTTTTGTAGGGTTCTGACAAATATGGAAGGCGAAAATAGTTAAACAAAACGTCGTTGGCAAAATCTTTTGGAAGGTGAAAAAACTGTTTCCTACAACATGTATTGTGGACTCAATGAAAGGAACAGTAACATACCACTAACGATTTAACTAAAGCATCTACCAGAAGCGTTTACAGAATTCTAAAACAATTCAAACAACGTGAAGGTAAGTTGGAAACGTCTAGTTATCTAAAAACTTAAACCAGAGGAAGAAAACATATTCAGCGTAAAGAGAATATTAAGCTAGGCTATTCGGAAAAAAATTTCATGATTTTCTTTTCCAAAATGAAATTCTAATGTTAAAGAAAGTAGTAGCAGAAATAGATTCTGACGATTTGATACCCAAAATATCACGACGTGCATAATAGCGAAGATTAAATGTATGAAACGAAATAGGAAGAGCATTCTTATAGAAAGAGAAGATATTATTTTGTGGCTTAGACATTACCTGAAAAAACCCAAGACTATCGTAGTGGAGGAAGAAAAATCTACTATTCAGACGTAACTTGACTAAATCAAGCCCATACTGTCTCAAAGGTGGGGCAACATTTTGAAGTTATGTAGATACCGTAAAACAAGCCTTTATTGAATGGTTATCATTTGGTCTGAAAACACCAGCAGTCAAAGCTCGGAGACGCATTTTAACACACATAGGCAGTATTAAGGGTTTTTTGATAATGGCTTGTTAGTCTTTAGTGGGGTGTAGAGTTGTGTTATAGAGGTAGCACCTTTTATCGAAACGACCACATCGAGCGTCTTAGACGGGAGATGGTTCTTGATAACTGGTCCTCATAAGACAGCTAACTCTCACTTATGGCCCCACGTGCCACACCCCGGGCAACTGCATTGGTCTGCAGGCTAAACTAAGTGAGGGTAGCCAGATATGGCGAAAATTTTACCGAGCGATTGCCGGTATAAGCGATCTCCCACTTGCTGACCAACGGCTTCGGGCGGATGAGTTGGTAAGTGGTAGGGATCAAACTAGCACGCAGCGTCTGACCCAGAGTGGGCGGCTGCAAATAGCGTCTGTGTCCAGAGGATCGGCTAAAATACAAACCAGAGAAGGCAACGGGAAACCACTCTGGTATATATTTCCCAAGAAAACTACAATGAAAGCACAAACAGAAATGGCCCCTAGTCCCCGGCAGATCTTAGGTGCGAAGAATCCCCGGGAGGAATAGCCTAAATATTTTAAATACAAACTTTAAGATTGCAACATGGAACAATAGAAGTCTGTTCGAATCAGGAAAACTAGCAAATGCATGCCACGAAATGAAACGTTTAGGGTTGCAGATATTGGGTTTGAGTGAAGTTAGATGGCCAGGTTCAGGTAAAGTTAAAACCATGAACAAAACTTTCTATTACTCGGGTAATAATGATCCGGTTCATCGTAACGGGGTTGGAGTAATTTTAGAAGACAAATATAACAATGCCGTCACAAATTTTGTGCCATTTTTGGATCGATGTCTTCTTATTCAACTATCCGGAAAGCCAGTAAATATTAACATCATTCAAACTTATGCCCCTACGGCCGATAAACCCATAGAAGAGCTAGAAGCGTGGTATGCTGACGTATAAAAACTTATAAAGATGACCAAAAAACGAGACCTAACATTTATCTTAGGTGATTTTAGTGCTAAGTTAGGTAGAGGAAAAGTTTCTGGATTGATTGGAGACTTTGGACTTGGAGCAAGGAACGACAGGGGAGAGAGAATGACAGAATTCTGCCAACAACACAACATGGTAGCGACAAATACATGGTTTAAATTACACCCTCGCAGATTGTACACTTGGACTTCACCACAACACAATGAAAACAGAGTAATCCGTAACCAAATAGATTACATATTGGTCAACAAAAGATATCACAATGCAATCATCAGTGCAAAAACATATCCTGGAACTGACATCAATTCCGATCATAATCCTGTTGTTGCAAAAGTTCGCGCAAGATGGAAACTAATAAAGAAACAAAAACCTCAAAACCAACTATTATACATCCAATTATTGAAAAACGACACCATACATCAGACAGTAAATAAAGAATTAAACAGAAATTTAGGAAATATCGACCACAATAGAATTAGCGAGTACGATGACATAAACGTTCTGCGGAAAACTATTAAGGAACAAATGAACAATGTAACGGAAAAACATCTAAAAGTAACACCTAGAAATAACAAACAGGAATGGATGACAGAAGAGATTTTACAATTAATGAACAAACGAAGAGAATCTAAAGGAAAAAATGACAAAGACGGAGAATACAAAAGACTAAATAGAATAATTCGAAAAAAAATAACCGAAGCAAAAGAGAAATGGCTGGTAACAAAATGCGTGGAAATAGAAGAACTACAACAAAGGCACGATTTTTTTAATTTACATAAAAAGGTAAAAGAGTTCACATCGACTACCAAGAGAACGACTTTTCACACCATGCTGAACACGGATGGCAAACTGCTAGAATCAACGGAAGACAAACTGAAAGAATGGGAAGACTATATTAAAATTCTTTTTCACGACATACGAGAAGAACCAAGATTGGAAAATAACAACGAAGGGCCAACAATTCTGAAATCTGAAATCATAAATGCAATTAATCATCTTAAAATAAATAAAAGCCCAGGTCCAGACGGAATATACCCAGAAACGTTAAAATTAATCAGCGAAGAAAATATCGAAATATTTGTCCTTTTATTCAATCGCATTTATGATACAGGTAAAATACCCCAAGATTGGCTGGAGTCAATATTCATCCCACTACCCAAAAAGCCAAACCCACAACACTGCAATGAGTTCCGTCTGATAAGCCTTATGAGTCATGCAGTAAAAGTCCTACTAAAAATCGTACATAATCGTATCTATAGAAAGTGCGAAACAATCATCGGAGACGATCAGTTTGGATTCAGAGCCGGCATGGGAACGAGAGAAGCCCTGTTCAGTTTACTAGTTCTCGCCCAAAAATGCTACGACCAACAGAAAGATATATTTATATGGTTTATAGACTTCGAAAAAGCATTTGATAGAGTAAGACACGACCTACTATTAGAACGTTTGCAAGAAGTCGGTTTAGATGGAAAAGACATCAAATTCTTAAAAAACTTGTACTGGAACCAAAACGCCAGAGTTAGTATCGAAGGTTCCACATCCGCAGAAGTAGAAATTAGGAGGGGAGTTAGACAATGATGTGTTCTGTCGCCTCTGCTGTTTAAGCTTTACTCCGAGTTTCTATTCAAAGAAGCACTGGAGGATTCCAAGGATGGAGTCAAGGTGAATGGCGTAAATATCAACAGTATCAGATACGCCGATGATACAGTGTTAATTGCGGATTCCGACGTAGGTCTACAACGACTCATCGACAAGACCAACTCGACCTGTGAGCAATTTGGTATGAAAATAAACATTAAAAAACCAAAGTAATGTCAATCCGAAAAAACCAAAACGTACCTCAACCTTGCACAATAAATGGGCCCATGTTAGAACAGGTCAATAGATTTAAGTACCTGGGATGTTGGATCGATAGCAGCCTAAATCCTGATCTAGAAATAAGATCGAGAATAGAACAGGCCAGAAAATCTTTCCAAAAAATAAAAAAACTGCTTTGTGATTCTCTAATAAAACTCGAAATTCGACTACGTTTATCAAAATACTACGTCTGGTCGACTCTTCTATATACAGTTGAAACATGGACCCTAAAAACATCAACCGTAAATAAATTGGAGGCCTTTGAAATGTTGATCTACCGGAGAATGCTCAAAATTTCATGGACATCGCATACCTCAAACGAAGAAGTGCTGCATAGAATATGCAAGGAAAGAGAACTTTTTAACACAGTTAGAAAAACATCATGCCTATGCCACATACTGAGAAATAATAAGTACCAATATGCCCAACTTATAGTGAAAGGAAAAATCGAGGGAAAGAGAGGCCTAGGAAGGAAAAGACTATCGTGGCTCAGAAACATCCGACAATGGACAGGGCTAAATTTTGAACAGCTAATAAGAACAGCTGAAGATAGAGAAGATTTTAAAATTGTAGTAGCCAACCTTCATTGAGGAGAGGGCACTTTAAGAAGAAGAAGTCTTTAAATTTAAGAAAACAAATGAAGAAATAGACACCAACAAATTTTAAGGTTGTTTTTTAAAAGATATCATTACACCTTGAATCAAATTACGTCATTATGGACAATACACCTAACCTTTTCGACAATTGGAGCCGTCACCAACAACTGCCTGGGGGAAAGCTGAAATCATGAACTGGGTCTCTCAAAGAAATATATCATTCATTGAAAATATGTTGACATTTATTAAATCTTGCAAGGAGACATATACCCGAATACAAGAAATATACTGTCGGCGAAATAAAAAAATGTAATTGTTCTGCGCCTCCCTACACGTTAGAAAAGAAGAAAGCATGTTGTGGGATCTAAACACTAGTGTGGAGGTTTCCTTTGAACCTATAATTATAAATGTGACTAATAGTGATTTCTATAGTTCTTCATCATCCGACGACTTTTCTTTAGACGATAGTTAATATTTTGACCTTTTTTGGATGTCGAACTACTTTGTCAATATTGTCTCATATAATAGGTAAATTAATTTTGTTTACGTACGACTTAAAATACTTACGTTTTCTATGACTACTACATATGTGACTAATTTATAAAAGCTAAATAAGCTTTACGTAGGAATTATGTTTCAAATAAATACAAAAACATAAATTTGGTAAAATACTTTTTTAGTGCATATAAATTTCACGCTAATACCCTACTGTGTGTGCAGTGAACGTCCAAACTGAGTGATATATATCTCTCTAACTTGCTTTTAATTATCTACTGTTCTTTTCTACTAGTCCTGTTTGTCATATTTTATAAGATACGTTAACACATCCATGCCCTACTTTAAAAATGCAGACATCGGTAAAACATCTCTTCCTATGCTTTATAGTAAGATTGCTCCAGGAACGTTCGATAGATGAGAATGACCTTAAAATCATAAAGAACCTTCATATGAATCACATGGAATCTGTGAGAGTAGGACTGGAATCTATATAATATTTCCCAATCGAAAAAGATGAACGACAGGGTTGTGTTCTGTCACCCTTCCTTTTTAATATTCACTCTAAAACGATTTTCGATAGAGCCTTAAGTGACGCTAAAGATAGAATCAAAATCAACGGACAGACTATTAGTAATCTTCGCTATGCTGATGATACAGTCATAATGGCTGATAGCCAAGAAGCACTACAACGACTAATAGATAGACTAAACACTGAAGGAGAACGACTGGGCTTGAAGATTAATATAGACAAGACGAAGATAATGGTGGTTAGCAGAAGAGGAAATATGCAATTAAATATAAGAGTAAACAATAAGAAAATCCAAAAGGTCCCCAAGTTCAGATATCTCGGTAGTTGGATAATTGAACATCTGGATCCAGACATAGAGATACGCAGCAGGATTGAGCAAGTCGGAACAGCATTTACTAATATGAGAACCTTGCTGAGCAACAGCAGCGTTAACTTAACGCTTCGATATCGCTTTGTAAAATGTTACATTTACAGACTGCTCTATGGTGTAGAATTCTGGACCATAAAGGCCAATGTGATAAACCAATTAGAGGCCTTTGAAGTGTGGGTATTTAGAAGACTACTTAAAATTCCCTGGACAGATCACACAACAAATGTCGAAGTATTAAATCGAATGGGCAGAGAACGAGAACTGCTGCCAATAATAAAAAGAAAAAAAATACTGCTTATCTGGGTCATATATTTCGAAATTCCAAGTACCAGTTCTTAAAGCTTATTATGGACGGGAGGATAGAAGTAAAACGCGGCATCGGAAGAAAGAAATACTCATGGCTTAAAAACATAAGGGATTGGACAAACCTCGATGCCCATGCGCTCTTTAGAGCCACACACGACCGAGAGGAGCATGCCAGAATTGTCGCCAACATCCTCTAATTGGATAGGGCACCATAAGAAGAAGAACAAATCCAATATTCTATGACTTTGACTGTATCTGAATTATTAATATATAAGTTGATAAATTATCTATAATCACAACCTGGCAAAAGTGTTATCGTTAAAACTCAATTATCATTTTTTAGAATTTAGTGTCTACAATTTTGATACTCAACTATGGAAGCTATTAAAATATTTTTTTTTGTTATTTTAATATCACAATGAAATATATTTATTTATATATTCCAAATTCAAACGATTTAATACATTTTCATGAATAGTTGGATTTGCACACAAAACCAATTTGTTGGGGTTAGCGATCATTATGTTTGTCCTACTTTCGCAACATTGAATACGTCGAACTGAATTAGGTTATCACCACCAAGTTCTGAAACGATTTGCATTTTATTGAGATGAAATTTATGCAACTTCACCTTTCACACTGACTGTTATGTTAGTCGTTTATTTCACGATCGATAAAGGTTTAGTTACCATATAGTATCGCCGAAGTTGCTTTCTGTTATACTCAAGTTAATAGATAAAATCATGATGTTTAATGTATTTTAATTGGCATTCTAGGAAATTGTTATTACAGAATTGTTTTATATCAAGTCTATTGTGGGTATTAGATCAATTGCTACTTTAAATTGTCACAATTAAAGGGGAGAATGTAATAATGTCATACGCCAAAAACATTGTTTTGAGAAAACTTAAAAAATTCTGGAGAATATTTTTCTGAAAAAAATTTAGGTTGATAAAACCACGTGGCTCATTATCGTTACCAATATTTAAAAAATTCATTATTATTTAATGAACTAGTATACATAGTCAGATAGGTTAAAGACTACTTGGTTCGTATGAGCATTGTATTCTGCATCACTGCCTTCATTAAAACACCTTTTTAGATTTAGAAAATAATCTTTATGATCTGGTGGAACCCATTTGTTCACAACTGGCATGATGCTATCAAACTTTTTAGCCTTAATCTTGGCCTTGGTTTTTAGTTTCAGACACAAAGACAGTATTAAGGTGATCTGTTAGGTATAAAGGGATTATGGTAACCTATTAACAAGGAAAGGCGTATTGAATGGATTGGTGGAATACTTAAACCGAGCACTCAATATAGAGTAAGAAGAAGAAAATCTAGAAGACAAAAGAGATGTGGTAAGCGGAACAGACTAGAGGGAAGAGAAATCAGCAACGATTCTTAAATTTAAAGGCGCAGTTAAAAAAACTAGCCAGAAACTAATCACCCAGAATAGATAATCTCCCAGCTGAACTAAATAAAGAAGGTGGCCACGATATCATAATGGCACTGCAACAGCTCATAAAAGCAAAATGGACACAGAAATCTCTCCCTGATGATTAGAATATTCTAATACTTTGCACAATACACAAAAAATGAGACATATTTGAAAGCTATAACCACAAAGAAATTACGCTTCTAAACGCAGCGTATAAAATAACACTATGCCATCATATGGCACCATATGCGAAACAAATAGTAGGAAAATACCAGGCTGGTTTCAGACGTGGTAAATCGACAATTCATCAGATTACAACCCTGAGACAAATTTTAGTAAAAACACTAGAATTTGGAATATATCCTCATCACATATTTATAGACTACAAAGTAGCCTAAGACTTTTACCAAATCAGTTGGTACATTTAACAAAACTAACTCATAAAAAAGTTTAATGTAGAGTACGAATCCAGAGGAAATTGTCTGAACCTTTTAAAACAAATGACTGACTGCGCTAGGGAGACCCTCTCTCCTGTATATCTTCAATTTGGCTATGGAAAAACTAAAAGGTATATCACAAATCACAACCACCAGTTCAATATATACCAAATCAGTACTAATCCTTGTCTACGCTGATACATCAATATTGCTGGGAGAACGGAAAACACTGTACGAGAGACATAATGTAGCACTAAAAGAATCTTCTTCTTCTTGACTGGCTTTACAACTCGGGGTTAGCCTTCGCCACATTCACTATAACCCTTCATCTTCTACGATCTTGCGCTTCTATTTCCCATTGTTGTACCTTAATCCTAGATAAATCGGCTCCAACATCATCCTTCCTTCCTGTCTTCCATTATTGGATTTTCTGCCGTGGATTATGTGGTTACATCTGTTTCGATATATTCTTTTAAGTATTGGGAGTTTGATCGCTGAGCTTTGGAATGTTGCTGTTTACTGTCTTCTTGTAGGATTTTGTCTATTATTTTTATTTCTTTTGAAGTTAACATTGCAGTATGTGGTATCTTGCGGAATTTTGTAGTAGCCCACACAATTATTGCTAACACTTCTTTTTCGATAGTGAAATATTTCAGTTTAGTTTCATTTAAAGTTCGGGATGCATAGGCGATGAGTTTGTCGTTTCCTATAGATTAGACTCGGTCTGATGATTCCTTGATTGAGCATCGAAGTGATCTGCTTACGTACTTCTTCCTTATGGATATGTGGATACCGATATGACTTGGTATAAACTGGAACTTCTGTGGTTCATATATGGTGCTTTATTTGGTTAGTAAAATGTTAACGGATCATCTGGGTGGTGAAATATCTCTGCAAACTTCCGGTACAGTCACCTTAGGTGAGTTTTTCTTCTGTATTTAGATGATTGGTCCTAAGGAGAGGAACGACCTCTCTTGGAATATTATCTTCGGTGGGTAGGATATCTGATATGTATATATGATATTCTTCGAGGTTTATTGGTTGGCTTTTGACGGGATCAGTTAATGCTATTTGCTTATATTCGTTGGTGTTATTGATTAGCTCGGTCCAGGCAAGTTGATTACATGCGACGATGAGTGTTTCTCTTAGGATACTACCTTCGACTTCTTGCTTTGGGATGACTATTGTACCTGATGTTTGTTTTACGGGCAATCTGATTGGTGTAATTGTTTGGTGCTCTAGCTGGACTGTATAAAATTGGGCTTTGTTTGTGATATGGTCATTTATTGGAAGAATAGAATGCTCTGTATTAAGAGTAGCTTGGGTGAAATCGAGATTTGCTTTTAGAAGTTTAAGATTATCGAGTAATTACTATTTTAATGGGAATTAGCCACAATTGAAGTTTTAAATAAGTTTATTGACGTTCCAATTTCCACTTGAAATAACTAGAAATATCCACTAGGAAACTAAGTTCCTGTAGCTGGCTGTATACCATGTATCACAAAAATTTTTAATTCAAATCCTTTATAAGATAACCTATGTAGAGCCATACGTTGCCATGTTACCAATTCCAACGGTAATTTGAACATGCTAATTTGCAATAATATATAATGTAACATATCTATAAATTAATAGCATTTAACGGGTTTTCACCCATATATTTTAGTGGCTCATAGCATGTATACTTCGTTACACTGATGATGAAATTTACATTCCGAAAACGTTCTGTAATGTATTTGTGATATAGCCCGGTATTTTATTATATACCTTTTATAAAGGATTTGAAATAAAAATTTTAACAAGAAATGGTTCGTATTCGCGAACCAAATTAACGATTTGTGTTAAAATGTGTTGATCCAACTGCTGATTATTGAACTTCAATACCGCTGATGTCCGGGGCTATTGTATCTACCATAATTAGCTTGTCAACCATTTTCATTACTTCGATGATAGACAAAGTGGATGTGTGACAAATATTTATTTGTAAAATTGTCCATTCTTTTCGATAAAAGAAAAATTAATTATAACAAGAATGTTATAGCAAACTAAACGCTTAATACTGAGGAAACGCTAACTTGATATTTCGTATTTATCATTAGATAAATGTTGACAGAATTTAAATCAAATAACTCATAAATTATAATAATTTTGTATAAAACTACGCCTCATATAAAAAAGACAAGATTCAGACTATTACCCTTAGGCACGCCCATGATGAATTTTAAATTACACAATAACTACCTCTGGAAATCCACCAAATTTCATTTGCATATCTCAACCGGATTCGGAGCAATAAATAAATCGTCAGTTTGTAACAAAAATTTCAATACCTTGTATATCGAAAAACGAAGCATACGCGGGTATACATGTATCTAGCAATCTATCAATATTCTTTCCTGCAGAATCAACCCCTAAAATTTGTCGCATTTGCTTACTACCGCCCTGTATATTATTCAAATGGACTAAAAACTTACACTTTAAAGCTCTATAACTTAGAAACAATTGATTTCTGAGTCTTAGAGCACAGAACTTTGGACGACCAGCATGGCAAAGTTTCAGCCAATTTAACTGAAATCCTTTTACATAAAAGTCTGGGTTTTGTGTTTATTTTGTTTAAAACGTAAAAAGTTAGTTGATTTCATTTTTAAATTTATAATCAAATATTTTTCATGTAATTGTGGTTTATTCGCAAAGGAATATTTTATAAAACCAAAATATACATTCTATTTCGTATAATAAAATATTCAACAAATACATTCTCTACAAATTCAAAAGGCTGCACAGGGAATACTAAAGCTTTGTCGATAATTTAATAAAAAAACTTACCCCCATCTCTGCCGAACTTCCTTTTTTTCTTTGAAGTCCCCGAAGAATTCTGTTTCTGATTCGAAGTTTTCTCACATTTATCTTTGTCTTTGTCCTTATTTTTCCACCGAATTAACATTTTATCTGAACAACCACTGAACACCCTACTCGAACATCTTTTTTACAAAAATAGACTAGAATTTTTTACGCTACCGTTTTATATAAAGTTTTGCATTTACATTTAGCCCTAAAGTGCAATTATTCGTTGTATGACGTGCTTGTAGTTGATGTTTCTGAAAAAGAAATAAGTATGTTAAAGCAGTAGTTAGTACAATAAATTTTTAATGTTTTGTTTTTTTATAACTACTTTATGTATGTGTAATAATTTCATAAAACACAATGTGTGTAAAATTTCAATTCAAAGTATGTGAAATAATAACTGTATTATGAAATGTAAAAATTTTATCTAAACCATCCTAGAATAAAGTCGACTTTACACTACATAATTTGTCATGTGATTCGTCATATGATTTGGTCATGAAGTGAAATTTACATGTTTACACTGTGTGATTTGTCATATGATTTTGTTATAAGCACTGTCATGCGGCTCGTCATAGCTTGTCATAGGACAATAGGACGGTACCTATTCCGCATGATAAAATATATGATTTCCGGTAATAATACGGGTAACACCAACATATTTAAATATCACGCATTATTCTTATGTCAATTCAGCAACATTCCCTTAACGAGAGACAACATCCTTTATTTATTTATTTTTTGTTTGTTGCATTGATATTGAGCCTATTGTCAAATCTGTGCTATTGTGTCGTATTTTTCTTTTATTATTTATTTCGTTTATTTTATTTTTAGTTTAGTGTTTTATAGTCTTCTTAGTCATAATTTTAGTTTAGTTTCTTTATTATAGTATATTTGAAGAATAAGCTGGAGTAAATTCTCAGAAAAAAAACTAAATTGTTAAGCATATTTTAGTACGTGTGCTTTTCGTACAAAGTCAATATTTTAGCTTATTTTACGTTAGGATTCACTATTTAAATAGAAATTTTTCCATGTCACATGGACTATCATAAAATTTAAATACCTGCTATTGTTAGAACTGTGTAGGCTAGGGATGATTCAGCTGGTCATAGGCGTACTTTAAGGGTATTACATTATTCGTTTCGGTTTGTTAGATATTTAAACCATTTTGAAATCATATTATATTTATATAAATCTGTTTATTTTAGTTACGTTATTTATGGTTATTTTTGTCGGTATGATAATGACCCATTAAATAACAAGAAATAAAGAAACTCTTAAAATACATAGGTATTTAGTTAATGGTCTTTTGATGTTTAGATAGAAAAAGTCGATTAGCGAAAGATAGTTTCTGATAAATGTGAACGGTATCTTAAATAATATAAATTTCGATTTTGTTTGGGAAACCAATGATTAATAAAATGGTTAATGGTCTTTAAATTGTGGTCATTAATATCAGAAAATTTTTGTTCAGTCGATTATAAGCGAGTGAAGAGATGTAACACAGTTGTTTTTTGCAAGAGTTTTTGCACAGTTGTTTTTTATAGAATATGGAATTAACGTGTGATTATACACCAGTTAAAAAAAAAGTTGAATCATTTATCACTTAACGAAAAGAGTGTTATCCTTAATGTTTACAATTATTTTAAGCAACACAATCCTTCCAATACTGTTGATAGTATAGTTGAAATTTCGTCTAAAGTAATGGGATATTCAAAATCAACTGTATATAACATTTTAAAAGAGGAAAAATCAACTGGTATAACGCCACCCAAATCGAGACCAGGAAGACCAAAATTGTTGAAAGTGAATGTGGATGACTTTTTCAAAAATGTAATTCGTAGAATGGTCCACTCATGTTTTTTAACAAACAAATACTTGATACTTGACCAACTTTAGATAAAGTGTTACAAGCCATTAGCGACGATCCCGATTTACCCACAATTGGTAGAGACAAACTTTGGAAAGTTTTGCATTTGTAGGAAAAGGGTTTTAAAGACAAAACTATAAAAACATGTCGACAAGCATTTCTGGAAGGATATTCAACTGGTTTCAAGGAACCAACAGGTAAAGGTCGACCCATATAGGTAGTATGAATGGATTTCTTAAGGAGGGTTTACTTTTGTTTGAATCAAAAAAGATTATCACGAAGAGATGACGGGGACATGTTTGACGAATATTTCGAACAGATGATTGAATTCATACCTAAAAATTCAGTTATTGTGATGGACAATGCAAGTTACCACTCTAGATTAGTTGAACGTTTACCAACTACTCAATGGAGGAAAGATGAAATTGCAATGTGGTTAACTTTTAAGAATTTAATCTTTGACGATACAATGACAAAAGCAAAATTATTAGAGCTTGCTAAAATTAATTAATCAAAATTATAAAAAATATGTCATTGAGGAGATAGCCAAAAAACCAGGAATTGAAATACTTCGCCTACCACAGTATCATTGCGAGCTAAATCCGATTGAATTAGTATGGGCCGAAGTTAAAGGTAATGTTGCTCGAAATAATACAACTTTTAAATTGTCAGATGTTACTATTCTTTTTTATAAATCAACATCCGAAGTAACGACTGAACATTGGCAAAAATGTATTAATCACGTTATAAATATTGAGAAAAATATGTGGGAGCTTGATCATATAATAGATAGCAGTATAGAACCTATAATAATTCATCCGGGATCGGATAACACTTCGTCTGAAACGGAATATGAGGAAGCTTAACTTTAAACTGTAGCTCAGAAGTTTATTTTACATTTGAACTAATTACCGTCAACTTCATTGTTTATTATTTATTTATTTTTTATTGCTAATATAATTTTCATTCTTATTTCCAATATTATTAGTATTAAGAATATTATTATTTATTAATAGGAATATAAAAAAAAACTTACATTTTTTGTGTATGTATTTTACGTTCCAGTATAATTTATTGTATTTTATTCTTTTATATTAACTGTATGTTTCACAAATAATATAATTTTTATTCTTTTTATGTGTATCTTTTTATTTTAAACCAGTATTGGATTGGATTAATTACTTTGTTCTAAATATCCAAATAAATTTAACGCAAACTTTTCTTTTAAGATTACGTTTTAGTTAGAAGATGTGCACGCCTATGTATTTCGAGGTTCGAAGATAAGTATTCTGAGAATTTACTCCAGCTTATTCTTCAAATATACTATAATTATTTTTAATTTGGTATAATACCAACACTAAATTTGATATACCCTGTCCCCGATTTCTTCATAAGAGCCACCTGCGAGCTCAAAGGCGTCTGACCTTTTTCTTCTTACTGCTGTATGCTGTACGCAGTTGTTGCCGGCGTATTATTATTAAGAGTCGGGAAGCCAATGCAATCAAAGATTTATTTTCCATTATAATAGTTTAAAAATCTAATAGTTGATACCTATACTGTGTCTAATATCTCTATGACCCTAAACAAAAAGGAAAATCAATAAAACCTCACCCATTGTCACTCATATCATAAGTCATAACTTATCATGCAGTGTAAACACGATTTTTTAAAACATCATAGAAACGAGAAATTATAACAAATCTCATATGATATTGTCATATATGATAAAATCATGTAGTGTAAAGTCTATATAAGGAATATTAAAAATTACATAAGTGTAGAGGAAAGTCGCCTAATATGGGGATAGAGCCTAATATGGGGTAGGTCGCTTTCTCTATTATTTTTCCGCAAACTTGTTCTCTTATTTGACGTTTGTGGTTAGGAAAGTTAAGGAAAGTTTTTTGGTCGTGCTGCGACCAAATTTGGTTGTTTAAGGAGTCTTAAAGGTGAGTTTTTAAAGTATTGTTTTATTATTCTTTACATAATTTTTTGCAAAAAGTTTTTTCTTGTATGTTCGTAATATGGGGTACTTGGCAATTCCTAATTAGGAGTGCCCCATATAGGGCGGGGTGCCGCTAGGATTATTTACTTTTAGCTGCATTTACAAGCAATAGGGTGGCTGAGAGATACCCATGCCATTTTCGGCTTTCCAGTTTACTGGAAAAATACATATCATAATAAAAGAACATACGTTAAGCTTTAAAAAAATTCTAGGAGTTTAGACTTTCCAAAAAAATTTAATATTTTTAATTTATCCGGCTTTAATTGAAAGACAATTTCTTCTGTGCAATAAAAAAATATTTTTTTCAGGTGCCTAAAAAACGGAAAGCGAGGAATAAGAAACAAATGATTTTCTGAATTTTAGCTGTTCGGCAAGGAGTAATGTGCTACATGAAAAGTGCACGAACCCGCAATATACCTCGATCAACCTTAGAAAGGTACGTTAAGATGGAGTAGAATCCTGAATTCGTAGTAAATTCTCATTTAGGATGACAAATAGTATTTTGGGAAGAAATGAGGTCAATGCTCGGCAATCACTAATCACTGCTTAGAAATGGAAAGAAGATTTTTTGGAATTGTACAAAAAGACTTGCGCAAATTGGCATATAGCTTATGCAAACAAAATAATATAAAAATTTATTCAGCGTGACCAAAGAAAGTGCTGCATTATTTAATTTATATGCGCCACTTTTAGAAAAAAATAAATTACAGTTCAGCAAGGATTTTCAATTATGATGAATTCGGACTCACCATTGTGCAACATAAACATCAGAATTGTGGAGCAAAAAGAAAAAAACAAATTGGCACATTCACCTCAGGCGGACGTGGATCTTTTTTAACCACAGGTATGTGTTTTAGTGCAACAGGCCAATATATACCGCTCTTTTAAATTTTTCCCCGAAAGGATATGAAAATGGAACTAATACGTGGCACTCCGCCTGGATCTAAGTATGCGTGTCATATATCTGGCTGGATTCAACAAGAAATTTTTGTTGATTAGCTCTGCCATTTTATTGACATAACAATGCCTAGCGCTAACCATACAATAGTTTTGATCCTTATGGTCATTACTACCATACAAAAAATTTGGAGGTAATAGCTGTAGCGCGAGAGAACCATATACACATAATTTGCCTTTCACCACATTCGACACGTAAAATGCAGCCATTAGACGTAGCTTTCATGTCACCATTTAAAACTTATTACACGCAGGATATCAGAAACTGGCTACGGAATAATCCAGAAGGTGTTGTAACAGGCCATCACGTACGGGAACTTTTTGTTACCGCTTATATAAAAGCAGCGAGCATGGATACAGCATTTAATAGGTTTAAAAAAACTAATATGTTTTCACCCAACAGAAACGTATTCAAAGAATGTGATTTTTTCTCAAAAATGCAAGAAAAAGGTAAAGAAAAAGTAGAAGAACAAACAGATAATAAAGAAGCAGAGAAAGAGGAAACAGTCATTGAAGAAATAATAAAAGGAGAAGCAGTAGAGAAAAAACAGTTTTATATTAATGTTTCAGAAGAAAAAATTCCTGAAAAACAAGTTACTTCTGCAGATTTGATGCCTGTAGCAATAACTTCTAAAAATATCCAAAAAAAGAGTACAAGAAGTAGCAAAGCTGCTATTGTAATAAGCGTTCCATTCTTTTGGCGTTAAAAGAAATGTAAATAATTCGAAAACAAATAAACAAAAAAAAACTAAACCTGCCCAACAAAAAAAAATTTCAGTGGCCAAAGAAAAACCAAATAAACGGATTGATCCAGCATTTCTTCATCTTTAGAGTCGGCTCCTGCAATTGAGTATTAAGATTGAAATGTAAATGATCTGGTAGAAAACTTTGAAGAAGATACTGTTTGTATTTTTTACGAAACTCTATATTCTGAAGATGTCAGAGCCGAAAAATGGGTGATGTATCAGGGCTGTTTTAAATGGGGTCACGTTGAATTTTCTGGGTGTGAAAGAGACTATTTGTGACTTTTGCTCTGATAAATAGATTTATTGTGTGTTACCCTTAGATAACTAGGTTTTTAATTTATTCCATTTTCATATCCATTTTTTATAAGTTTTTTTTAAATATTTTTTTTAAGCAGGGTCTTTTTACTAAACGCTTAAAACGTGTCCAAGAAAACCTAAAATTTAATAGTGCCTACAATTAATTATGTTATTTTTTAATAGTATTAAAAAAAAAGTACCCCATATTAGGCGACTTTCCTCTACTACGTCGGGAAATAGAAAAAGTTTGCATTTTATCACACATGGTAATCAAAGAAATTATTTTAGGCCGCTAATACTTCCTAATATAAAAACCGTTAAATATGTTTATCTTGCTTTTATGAACCTTTTTAAAAAAGTTTGTAACCTAGCTTAACCTTCTTAAAAAAAATAAGAAAGAAATAATTTTTGGTTATGCTAATTAATTCCCGTTATATGTTTAACCACCCACCTATCTGATTTAACTAATTTGCTGTTGGCTTTTGTTTGCCAAAAATATATGAAACTAATCGCTTTAAAGCTATTATCAAAATATCGCTTTAATATTATCATAATATGCTGTACGGTATATTTATTCTATATAATCCGTTTAAAGAAGTTACCGAGAAATATGCCAGTAAGTCAAATCAAGCTCTTTATATCCTGACTTCCCATAAATTTCCAAGTAACGGTATCTTTGTCTATTTAAATATTTTTCTATGAAAACGGTATCTTTTCAATTTAATTCCATTTTCCGCTGTGGATCAAGATGTAAGAAAAGTTTGAGCTATGCTTCGAGACCCCTGCCAAAGGATAAGATCTTTTTTATACCTTTGATTCTTTATTTTTGTACTTTTTGCTTCTGCGCATATTTGACTTTGTATTTTCTTCGTCTAATTAGGCTCTTAGGGTGTTCCAGCTGGTCCTGTTGGGAATCCAAATTTGCCCTTATTGGGAATCGTAGTTCCCCAGCTTCTAAGCATGGAACTCCTTTTATTTAAGATTCGGCTGATGCCGATGTCAACATCTACTTGATCTGATTAACAGCTTTATTCAATTTATTGTGAGCACTTTTCCTTCTACTCTCAGACGATTCATGTGATGTAATTTTCAAGTTGGGAAAGTTTCATAATAATACAAAAGACTAAACATAGTTACATCATAAAAATAAATACTTTAAATCTTTTATTGACAAAGTGCATATTTTATTATTTTTTTTTTATTATATGTTGTTCTTTTTGCGTATTTAAATTTCTCATTTAATTGCATGTTTGTTTTATTTTTTACATAGTTAATCCTTTTCAAAGGGAACTTGGCTTTGAAGGACAACTTTAATGTTATTTAATATATATATAACTTTATTGATTTTTTGTATGATATTTTATTACTCTATTTGGTTATTTTATTTGAATACTTTGTGATACTCGATATTTTGCATATATTTTGATATACAGTAGAAGCTCTTTATTCGCGGGGTACATGTTCCGTAAATATGACGCGAATACAGAAATTGTAAATATAGAATCCTAATTTATATGAGGTTATCCAGGATACGTTCCTAGGTGACAAAATAAAACACCAAATACATAAAAAAAATCAGTTTAATTACGTATATCTCCAGATTTATGCAATGGTTTAGATAATTTAGTAATTTTCTCTTGCGTGGAACTTTTTAAAAATTTGTTCAATTCAGATTTATATTCAGCAGTGACATTAGCAATTTGCCTCCTAAAATAAGACATCGTTTTATATACAGATTAATTTTCATAAAGAAATTACAAAGCTCATTTGCTATTCTTAAATCTTCACTAAGATTTAAGTACTAAAGTACTAAATATAGGGTGTTCCATAAGAAAAAATATAACTTTGATATACCACTTTTTTTGGATTATTATGTACAATTTACAATATATTTAAATTATGGTGTTAACGGTGCTCTAGAGTTTATTGAAAAAAAAACTCTGGATATAAAGTAGTTTTACGTACAGAGGCCGAGGCGTATTATAGGATTGGCCAACCTGGCGGAGAAAATTTTGGTCAAATTCAAAGTATTTAATTTTTTTTATTTTTAATCATATTTTGATGATTTTAGCACACTGTGTATAAATTTATAAATTTTAATTTGGTATAGTCAGTTTTTTGATAAAATTTTATATTTGACTTATTGTACGGGGCTAATTAAAACGTGGTTTTATTATCAAGTTTGAAACATCCTATGGAATAATTACATGTGCGAATTTTCGTAAAGCCTTATTTTTCGGTTGCAATCATGTCTCCTAACCTAAGCATTTTGTTTTTTGTTTTATATCAAAATATGCCTTTGTTTATTTTTTAGAGCCAAATGAATTTGCCACCCACAATTTAGGATTTTTTTAATTATGATTATTTTGGAGTTATTTTGTAATACGACGAGGTGGCTTTGGTGACTGTTATCATTATGTCATATTGACACTTACATTTTGTTTACCAATGATTGATCATGGTTCTTAGTGTCGAAGATTCGAAAGCCGTTGCTCTGGTTGAAATGGGCCAAATTATGAATATGTGGCTAGAGTACTAGATACTCATCGCTCTACCATTCAAAGGATAGTGGAACGTTTTATACGAACTAGAACAAACAAGCGTATAGCGAGAAGTGGCAAGAAGCGCGAAACTACCGCTTTAGATGATCGTTTTAGACGAGTCAACGCTTTGCGGAATCGTCATTTAACAGCGGTGCAAACAAGAAATCAGCTTCAAGAGATTCGAGGCAATAATGTAAGTCTATTTCCAGTTCGTCGAAGATTACATGAATTTAGTTTGCAAAGTTGCAGATCAGCAACTGGTCCCAAATTATTTCCACTGCACAGAGTGGCTAGACTACAATTTTAAGGGAACATTTACGTTTGAATTTAGGACAATGAAGTAGCGTTCTTTTTACGGATGAGTCGAGATACTGTCTTCACTCATCAGATGGGAGAGAACGAGTATGGGGTCGAAATGGAGAGAGATTTGCGGTAATGGTATGGGCAGTAATATCCCGAGAGGCGCATACTGAATTGGTGTTTATTGAGGGTTCGTTGATTGCACACTGGTATATTGAGAGATATAGCTGAGATCATTTAAAACAAAAATGTTTATAAGCATTTATTGTGTAGAATGAACCGTTCTCTTAGAAACAACGCTTGAAGCGACCGTCGATTTTGTATGTCAATTACGCGCGCGAAACAATGTTTGTTTCGCGCGCGAAACAATAAAATTTGTATCAGCTCGACGGTAAAAATTCGATATCTTTCACTGACTGGCCACCAATAAAATTTCGGTTACTAGAGCCTAATCTTTAAAATATATAGCATGAAATTTTAGTTTTGAGTTTTGGCAACAAACGTGAGGCATTTGAAATATGCTTAAAAAACTCTGGATTTAAACTTTCACACAATCATTATCATCATCACTGGCTCGACAACCCTTTTTGGGTCTAAGCCTGTTCCAGGATTCTTCTCCATTCTGATCTGTTTCGTGCTTTTTTCTCCAGTTTTTTATTTTTAAGGTTGTTATATCATTTCTATTTGTTCTAAGTATCTCAGCTTTGGTCTTCCTCTTGTTTTTTTTTCCTACTAGCATCTGTTTGAATAATTTGTTTGGTATTTCGCCTTCTTCCATTCCTTCTACATGTCCTATCCAACACAGCCGTCCAATTTTAATGAATGTTATAATATCCGGATCCTGGTAAACTTTCACACAATAAGCGATCTAAAACATTTAAAACTTTTTTTTTTATTTACACTAGTACGTTTTTTAAAAGAACAAATCTTCTGCAATAAACTACACTCAAAACAGCCTTCCTAAATGCATTTCTCGTGACGTGTGATCGTTTGTAACGTAAAACATTAAATTCTGCATTTTTTATTCATATTTCAAATGCCTCATATTTGTTACCACAACTCAAAATTGAAATTTCATGTCATAGGTTTTAAAGATTGATCTCTAAAAATGGAAATTTTACTATAACTGGTCAATGAAAATGATCAAATTTATTGATCTCACGAGAATCGTAAAAAATGTCAAAAATTGCGTCACGTTAATTTATTTAACACCTTTATAAAAACTGAGTTTATTCTCGGCAAAATACAAAAACTGCATACGAAAGCTGCATTTTTACTTTTAAAATGGGTCTTGATTTTTGTCCATAGGACATTTGGATCAAAAAATATCGAATTTTTACCGTCCCGCTGATACAGAAATTTTATTGAACATTGATTTTGCACGCGTAACTGACATGCAAAATCGACGGTCGCTTCAAGCGTTGTTTCTAAGAGAACGGTTCATGCTACACAAAAAAGCTTATAAACATTTTTGTTTAAAATTATCTCAGCTACATTTTATATTTAGGAGTTAACTTTTAGGAGTTTATTTACTGATTAACCGGAGCTTACTCTGGTTAATCATTCAGGGCAAAATCGAAGGAAAACGTTGGGTCGGAAGAAAACAACTGTCCTGGCTGCGTAACATTAGACAATGGACAGGTCGAACGGTCGAGGAACTGTTTCATCTAGCTGCCGACCGAGAATCCTTTCATCAGCTTGTCAATATGACGATAGCCAACGCTTGAATACAAGCACGGCACACAAAGAAGAAGTTTTTTATTTGAAACATTTTTTTCTACGGTATAGATTCTTGATATATTGATTTTTTTGGGTTTTTACCCCCCTGCGAGTGGGGTTTTAGGGGAAACCCCGGGGGTAAAAGTGGTAAACTTTTTTGCATCTTTTTTTGGATCGCAAAATTAATATATCTCTGCAAAATGCAGCTTGTTTATATAATTTTTAGGGGTCAAGTCTCTGACGACTGGACTTATAGGGCTAAAAATAATAAAAAAACTGAAATATTTTGAATTTGACCAAAATTTTCTCCGTTGCGTTTTTTTTTCATCGGAGTGTATATATATATATATATATATATATATATATATATATATATATATATATATATATATATATATATATATATATATATATATATTATTGTGATATTTAAAGTCTTGGTGCGCCAAGCAATAATTATCTAATTAATTTTTTTGATTAATTAAAATTATTTAAATGATATGATTATGACTCTATCACAATTTTTAATTCTTTTATCTCAGGGTTAAATTCGTGCTTCAATATCTATGCTATTACATGTGAAAGGTAAGGTCCAGAGAATACCGGAATAATAAAAAAACATATGATCTAACACTATATATTGAAATAAAAATAATGAAATAATTCACACTCAAAAGTTTTCAATAAACAAATCTCATATAAGGATTCTCAAAATTTTGTTCTCCGTACGTGAACAATCAAAATTAATGGTACAAACAATATTAATTGAAAACTCAAAATCCCTAACTATTCTAACTCTCCTAATCAAAATATTTATATCCTTTCTAAATTACGTGTAAAAATTGTGTTATCAATAAAAGAAAAAACTGCAGAAAACAAAAATATCTCTCTCTGATGATGAGTGGTCCAAATCCTTGTTCCTTGTAGACTGTATTATCTCCTCTCAACCGCTCCCTATGTAATCAGCAATCTTACAACAGATTGTTGCAAGTATATCGTCCTTAATGATCTCCTTCAAAAGCAACAATCATTCAAATTATGATAGCCTTTCTCCTCTCGATAAACTGAATCTCTCGTTGGCCCGAGTGAAAAATGACTCTTGGAATATCTTCTCTTTACGATAAACTGAATCTCTCGTTGGCCTGAACAGTGACTCTTGGAATATAAGTAGAAAAATATGACTTACAATATTTTGCTGCTTCAGCTTCTGTCAGATACACTAACTCCACAAAACTCACTAACATTCAACACTACTGCTTGCTACTTCTTTGGAACCACCAGAGAACAATCACTGTTCCTCTTACAGACTTGGAAAACCAACTGATTATCTTTTCTCTCTCCTCAATCTCGCTAAACTTTTTCCTACATACTTATCCCACCTTTTTCAATCTCCGCCAATCAAAACTCGTCACAATTCCCCCATTTTTTCATTTCGATAACAAACAAATTTTTACCTATAATTATAAAATTTCCTAAAACTTATTTACAAATAATATTTTCTATAATTCTTAAAAACTAACAAAAACCTCTTTCTAAAATCTCTTCTATTTGTCTCTAATCACTGCATTAATGTATTTTGGAAAACCCCGTTCAATTGTCTTTGGATTTCACTTAAAATTATGCGGGTCACTCAAGTATAACAAAGAAATAATTTATGCAAAGCTTACATTTTGTTTAGTACAGGTAATCCAAGAATTTAATAACTCTCCTTCTTCGAAATGTTTGTTGGATATTATCCTACTTATCTGAATTATTTTAATGTTTTTGAACTTTGAAATATTTTTAAACAAACCAATATTTTTCTCGATTTTACATATCATAACAATATATATATATATATATATATATATATATATATATATATATATATATATATATATATATATGTATATATATATAGATATATATATATATATATATATATATATATATACATATAAATTACATAGCGTATTCTGTTTATTATATTCCCCTGAGAACTTTGTGTCATGATGTTTATTACATATGTATTTCTCGTAAATTATAGGAAACTTAGAAACCTAATCTTAGACTAAACTCAAACAAATAGTTTATGGTCGACATCAAGTGTTTGTTAACAAGAAAGAATACTTAAGGGCATCTAGCCTGTTTGTCTCTGTCAGATATTTACAAAAGCCAAATAAAGTGCAAAAGGTTCTGAAACTGTTTTCTTGTGGCATGTTATGTTTATTTGTGGGATTGCACGAGTAAATGTAATGAAAATTACATTTTATAATTTTTATTTGAAGTTTCGATATCCACCACGGAAATCGTTTAAAATTTTTTTTTTAAATAGTAAGATATTATTTAATCAAAAGTTGTTTAGCGGTATTATTTTCTAATTTAAAATCAACTTTAACCTGAGAATGAACTGTCATAAAAATCATAGCATGTGATTTGTCTTTAAAGAGACAACCACACCAAAATCATGTGGAAAACTAGAAAAAATATTCATGATATTAACCCAACATAAGTATCTGGTCTTAAATTTAGTTTACTCTCAATATTAACATCAAACTCTAATTTTATATGTATATTATTTTAAAACATAAATGATGTATCTTCATGTTATTGACTTGTTAAAAGTGGTATTTTCTTTCTATTAGTTTCCTATTTTAATATTGATAACCAGATCCTATTGCAATCTGCCGAGGAATTTGCAACGGAATTGGTTTTATTAACATAATAAGAGCAGAGTTTTTTTACCGTCTATTTCTTTTAGGACCATGCATATATTCATTTAAAGGGTGTTTTTTAGAGGTATAGAACTTTGAAATGGAATAAAACAGGGATGAATTTTATAAATTGACATGAAATTGACTTTATTCGAAAGTTAATCTTTTGACTTGTCGATCAAATAGCCAAGAGGGCCAGGCGGCCGATTCTCATTCGCTTCATTGTCGAATGGTTCAGTGGATGTGGGTTCAAGCCTTGGCTAGGTGTACAGAAAAATAAAAAGGCTAACGCAGCAGTTTAAAATTCTAAAACAAATCTGCGGCTTAGACTAGAATATACTGGTGTCTGATCGGCCTATGGTGGAGCAGTACGGCAAGAGATAAGGACTTGCGTCTCGGTGATACTCCTCCATATATCCCTACCGGAAGGGCGTGGCGCCTAAATACCGGTGTGTATATGTATATATATATATATATATATATATATATATATATATATATATATATATATATATATATATGTATATATAGATTATATATATATATATATCTTTTGGCATTATAATTTAAATGATTTCTGGCATATGACCTTCATGGCTGGCCTGACGTAGTCTAATCTAGAGGTCCAATTTGCGATCACTTTTTCCAAGGTTTCTCGCGTATATCGGCAATAACGCTCCAAGTGGTCAATCATTTCCTACCTATCGACGTAACTCGCACTTTCACATATCCCCATATAACATAGTCTAGCAGTGTTAAATCGCACAATCTTGTAGGCCAATTTACGGTCAGAAACGTGAAACTATGCGGTTAGCAAACGTTTCCCTCAATAAATCAATTGTAACGTGAGCTGTGTAACATGTTGCGACGTCTCATTGAGACGACAGCTCCTGTACATCATGGTTGTCATGGTTGTTCAATTGGGGAATGAAAAAGGCAGTAATCGTGGCTCTATAGCGGTCACAATTGACTGTAACGTTCTACCCAGCATCGCTTTTGAAGAATAACGGTTCAATGATTTCATCAAAGCCCACCAAACAGTTTTTCTGAATATAATGGTTTCTCAACATACATTTGAGAATTATCTTAACTCCAAATAAGGCAGTTTTGTTTGTTGACATAGCCATTCAATTAAAAGTAAGCTTCATCGCTAAACAAAATTCGCTTATAAAAATCTTAATCATCGGCAATCTTGTTTTGAACCCACTCACCGAATCTACCAATCTACGCCTTGCTAGGTGATGATGTACCTTTAATTCTTGCATGAGTTGCATTTTGTAAGCACGCAAAGCAAGATCTTTACGCAAAATCTTCCATAAAATAGATGGACATGTATCCAACTGCTGTGCACGATGTCAGATAGACTGATTCGGCTCTTCCTGTATGCTACGCTCTACAGCAGCAACAGATACTTCTGTATTCACTGTACTACACGTCTGTGGATGCATATTATCATTTGGAGTAACGTGGTGCAAAAAAGTTCCATGGTTAATCGAATTACTTGCTCTGATGGACTATTATGTTGACCATAAAATGAACGTAGTGCGCGATACGTATTTCGAACAGAACAACAATCTTCAAACTAAATTACAACAATTTGTAAGCGTTGTTCAGGCGTCAGGTCTATTCATGCTGAAATGCCAAATCAAACTTAACATAAATCACTTGACAGCTGTCAAAATGGCCGACAGTTAAAAAAGTGTTACCAACCCACATTTCTATACCTCAAAAAAACACCCTTTACATATTTGAGATCTATCAAATTCATTATTTTTTACATTAATGTGAAAGCGACTTCGAACAAGAACGCATTGTAGGCATGACAGTCTGGTTTTAGTTTACGGAAGATTTCACGAAGAATTGAAGCTAATCCATCAACAGTGTTAAGAGTTTGGATCAGATGATCCGATGATGAGACTTGACTTCATCGTGGAGGTCTGGACGTCCCAGAATATTGAAAGGCTGTGATTTGCGTCCTCTTAGACTTCTTGCTCTCAGAAACAGTCGGGACAGTCTACATCAAGTAAGAGATGATTTAGTTGCAGCTACAGGAAGCGTTATAACAAGAAGAACAATTAATAAAAGATTACTTGGAATGGGACTGAGAGCTTACCGTCCGCTTTTGGTGTTTCCTTTGATACCACAGCATAAAGCTCGATGCTTAGAATGGTGCAGAGCTCAGTATAACTGAATCTGCTTCAGTGATGAATCTAGGTTTTGTTTGGGTGTAAGACGTTGTTTAGGTGAGATACAAAATATAGACTTGGTTGTTAAACGTCATACAACAGGACAACTAAGCAGTATAATATGGGTTGCTATTTGTTTGGAAAACAGATCATCTCTAGTTTTTATTAACGGCATTCTGACAGCTCAGTGATATATTGGTGACGTACTGCAACCGGTTTTACATCCCTATATCCAAACCATTCCAAATGCGATATTTTAACAGGATAACGCAAAACCTTATATTGCCCGTGAAACCATGGAGTTCATAAAAGAATCTGGTGTAGAGATTTTGAAGTGGCCATCAAGATCAGCTGATTTTTCACCCATCGAACATGTGTGGGATATGGTAGGCCGAAACCTAAACCGATTGCCTCATCTCCAGCAAACTTAGAAGACCTGTGGCATGCCATAGAAAGAATCTTGATGAGTATTCCGCAATATGATATAGATATCTTAATTCGATCAATGCCTCTAGAGTAACTACTGTAGAGAAAGTCAAGGAGGAGCCTCTTATTATTAATTTTTTGACGAAAATGACGTTGCAAATTTATTTATAATGTTATCAAATAATAAAAATATAATGTATACTTCCATAAATAAATAATTAAAAATATTTGTCCTTCTAAGTATTGCATTTTTTGCCATCATGATATATTAGCATCATATGTATCTTTTAAGGTAGATGTATTTGTGTTATAAAGGCAATTTGATCAGTACCAGGTTCTTTATGTTTCTAGAAAACATTGAGGATTTATTGTGAAGTTAATATTTTGAAACGTGATAATCAAACACAGAATACAACTTATACAAACAAGTTTGGAGAAGCTGCAATGTCCAAAATTAAACATATACGCAATGCAGCAATTTTTATAGCTATAGTTAGTTTCACCCTTTTTGACCGATTTAATAATGAAATTCACTGATAGGTATATTCTGAAGCTGTAAAATAAATTGTAATTGTAATGGCAATTTGGATATAATTTTGTTATATTTAAGTTAAAAGATAAAAATCAGTGGTCCTCTTCATTGGGTCAGACCGCATCATCTAAAGTTTTTGCTAAATTTATAACTAGTATATTTTCTCTTCGTCATTTTTACTAAGCTTTACACTCTCATTTCTATTAATTTTTCTGTGTTCACGCAATTAGCCAAACTTCAGGTTGCCTCACTTAGAGCATCATTCCATACTTTTTGACTGCTGTATCTCTACGACCATTTTTCAAATGTGACGATTGTAGTACTGTATAAAAACTCCCCAGATCAACTCTATAGGATTGTATTAACAAATTTATATTTCCTGCGTGTAATCATTCTTTTAACTGGGATTTTTTTCAAAAGGTTGAGGCAATTTTCCTAGCCGAAAACTATGATATGACACAATATCGATAATAATTAAAGATGGCTTCTCCAGCATGGGTATGAGCTTTTCGCAGAATCATTTTTCCTTATCCACAGATTCATGATAGTTTGAATTCCTAAATTTGGTGAAAAATAACTGATGCCGGTGTATTGTCATCTTGCGTTTTACGTTTATATGGCTCTTTAAAAAATATCTAAGTTTCGTCCACAATAACGAACTGAAGTGGGGTTGGACTAATTTTTCATATAGTGCTTTAAAAAAGTATAACAGTTTAGAAACAATATTTGCCTTTTCGATAAAACTCTCCTATTTTCAAGTTTGTATGAAAATACACAGTGTTCCAGAAATCCAAAGTCTACACAATTTTGTATTAGAAGCGTTGTATATTGATTATTTTTCGTTTCGATATTAAACAGCGAAATTGTATAGTTTTACCCTTTTACTTTCATGTAAGTAAAAAAGAAAAGTTACCTTTTCAGTAAATTTTAAAGCCCTGTCAATTCCCACAAATGTGATAATGTTAGCAAAAGTATATCGGTTCCTTTATCCTTCCTAAAATATTCCAATAAATTAAAAACAAAATGTGGACTTTCACTAAAAATAGTATTACCAGGCATTTTTATTATTGCACCAAGTTTCTAAAACTGTCACTATGATTTGACATCTATAATGAATAATTCATAATTATATTTGACCTTAATTATTTAAATTATCTCACTATTTTTTTCTTGGTCTGCCAATACTTATTCGTTCATGTGGTGAGTTATCCCGTGCTATTCGTACTATCCTAACCTCTGCCATTGCACTATAATGTGTTCTAACGTGTTATAATGTATTCGTTCCACTCCTGTTTCTGTTTTGTTACTCATTCATTTCGTTTTTCGCTTCTCTCCCTATCCAACAGACTGTTCCCTGATATTTGTCGGGTATATTCATCTTTTTTGTTTATAGTAGTGGTCTCGTTTTAGATGTGTCAGGTCTTGTCTCCGCCGTATATGTTAATTTAGGCCTAATTGCTGCTTTATAGATTCTTGTTTTTGTGTATCGAATAGATCGAACGGCAATATTAGACAACATAGAATACCGCTATGAAGAGATGAGAAATATGGGAATACGTGCTTAGCAGAGGAAGGCGATGGATAGGGAAGACTGGAGAGAAATTCTTGAGGAGGCCAGGACCCACACAGAGTTCAAAAGCCAGAATGAGGATGACAATACCGCTATTAATTTAAACTGAAATCCTTTCAGTGAATTTCCTAAAATGTAGAGTAAGTAAAGACTTCCGTATTAATTATTTTCTATTTACCGATGAAACTAGATGCACTTGCCTAACTGCTAAATTAAAGAACATATTATGTCCGCGTTTAAAATTTCAGCTTGTCTGTTTCTCGCAGAGATGTAACTTTAAAGGTACCTCGAGTATAATTTGACTCATCGAACAAAATCCGTGAAATGGACATTAGCGTACACTATTTTCAAGTTAAACTAATTCAATTGAAGTATAAATTTCAAATTAAATTTTTTTTATTTTAATGCTTCAATGCAAAAAACTTTCTTCTGAATAAATTGTACAATTATTGTTTGAAACGTATATAAATTTTTAATTGCACACTTCAAAATGTTTGATAACTCAACAATATATAAAAAAACGAAGTTGATCATAATTAAAAGTTTTAGAATTTTTCTCATTTCATTACATTGAATATTAGATTTTTTCTTAAATCCTGAGAACTGATCATGAGAATCAGGAGAAACTTTATAAAGAAAAAACGTTTTCGGTAAAAGTTACAGTTTAGTAGAAATTAATAATTCGATGATAACTTTATGATATATAGGTCAGGCAATGAAGCAATAAACCTACCAAAGTTCAGTTAGATGGATCTTATTGAAACTTGTTGCATTCGATTCGTAAGAGTGTCAGCAAATTTTCACAATAAAAATGATGATGTGGAAATAAAATTTGCATTATTGAACAAATAAAATGCATTTTTCAACGTGCATTTCAAAGTGATGAAAAATGATAAATTTGTATATCGGAAATAATTGGCGAAAATGAGTTCCATATTACTACTCACAGGTTTTTGGGGTCCCTGAATACGAATATCATAGTGTACAAAGGTCATAGTGTACGAGGCACCTGGTGCATCTGAGTCTTGTCTTCTGGAGTTTTGTAGAAATTCAATACAAATCTGTGCAAACTCATTACTCAGGGATAATGAGTTTGGGGTTTCAGAACACTGATATCATGTCGGGAATTATGTGCTAGGCACTTGGTGGCCAGGACGGTCTTCGTCACCTAGGGCTTTGTAGAAATTCGATACAAATCAGTGCAAACTCGTTACTCAGTGGTTTTTGGGTCGCTAGGCACTAATATCATGTCGGCGATGGTGTGCAATGCACCTGGTGCTCAGGACTGGTGTCTTCCCAAAAAAGACTTTTTGGGATTATATCCGAATTACAAATTTATCATTTTTCATCACTGCAAAATGCACTTTCAAAAATGCATTTTCCTTGTTCAATAATGCAATTTTCATTTCCACATCATTTTTGTTCCCAAAAATTTGAGAACAATCCAACTGCAAAAATTTGGTAAGTTTTGGTTTTTTTTACTGCTTTAAAACAATCCAAGCAAAAAATTACGTATGTCTAGTTTTAATTTGAATTTATATCATTGCTTTATAAATTAATTTTGAATAAATTGTAAAACATAACTAAAACAGTCAAAACATTTAACACAGAACTTTATTCAAAAATCACAAAAATTAACAAAATTATAATAACAATAATAAATCAAATCAAAGATGTATATGTCCACCACGCACCACCAGCAGCTCTACATGACGTAACTCTTCTTTTCATTGAGCCTATAACATTGTTTAGGACCCTCGGACTATTATTTAATTCTTTAATATAATTCTAATTCTAATTTTTTTATCTTAGATCTTCCAAATCCGCTGCAGGAATTTTAAAAATCGAATTTTTTATATGTGGCCACAGAAATAAATTGCAGGAAGTCAAATTACAGGATCGAGAGGAGAATATAATAATCGTATTTAAACTTATGGCCCTATTGTCGAAAAAATCCAGAATAAAATTCAAATGTTGCAGCGTTGTATGAATTCCATCTTGCTGAAAATATCCTTCTATTAATTCATCATCTATCAATGTATTTATAAATGGAGTTAAAATTTATTGACGGTATCTTTTAGCATTTACAATCCCTTCGAAAAATATGAGTCCTATAATACGTCGCTGGCTTATATTAGCCCAAACTCCAAGTTTCTGTGGGTATAAATGCGTTTCAATAAAATAATGCTCACACCTTACAACATAACCCCTTCATTTCCAGTGAGCGCAGGATTTTTTACATTTTGTTACCTTCATGCTCTCACCTCTTGAGTTATTTACCATATATGGTTTAACCGGAAATGACACATACTTAAAAATATCTTCATTAAAAAGTTCACTATCCAAAACCGTATCTCAGATCCGTTTCGATTGACAGATACGTCTAATAGGTGAGAAAACCAATATAAATACATCAGTAAAATTTTAAAACAATTTGCTTAAAATAATTTATAAATTTAATAGATTACCATGTAGAAAGTGTAGATACCATGAGTGCAACAGATAAGAGGCACTCTTTGTTGGGGCAAAAATGCTGGTCATAAGTTTATCGATCTAAGATGATCAGTTTACGGGACTCCAAAGGATGCCGGTGACTAGTTTACTATATCTCGGTGGTCTAATAATTTTATGGGGGCTATAAAGTGATGAATTCGTACACATCCTTACAGATTAATATCATAAAAGTGTACTGGTTATTTTTTACGAACAATAAAAATAATTTTCTGGGATTGTTTTCCCTTATTTAATCTGAAAATGATAAAAAAACAGTAAACGTTATATCTACTTTTTATAGTAATAAATCTTGACGATTAATTTAATGTAAATACCGTTCATATTTATGTATTTCTTCCATTTTCAAATTTATGTTGATTATTAAACCCTTGTGTTACCAACCGGGTACCCGGGTACCCATCGGCGTACATTTTGTTAAATAATTTTTTTCTACCAAATAATTCACTAATAACCCAAATCCTCATGATTTAACTAATTCTCCACAGATGTATGAGCTTACAGATTTGTTTTATTTATTTGAACCAAGAAAATTTTCAAACGTCAAACCTCTGAATTTGATAGCAATCTATGCACCAGAGAACAACAGAGATATCAGCACAAGGGAAAACATCTACAAACATATTCAGACTGTAATAAACGAGGCCAAAAAGAGTAAATATATAATCATTATGGTTGATTTTAATGCCCGTGCAATGATATAGTTCCAGGAATAAAGCAGAGATATAATGAAAATATCAGAAATGAAAACGGAGACATTTTGAAAGACCTCTGCAGCATAAATTTAATACGTATTATTAATATATTTTTTCTTCATGAAGAACAATGCAAATACACTTTTGAAAACCCCAGAGGACAAAGATCTGTGATAGACTATATTTTGTCAAATAGAGAGTTACACCCCTCCCAAATGTTGGATGTAAGAGCACTAACATCAGCAGAAATAGAAAGCGATCACAAATCCTTGTGATCGGTATTGTGCAAAATCCGAATGAAAACACATGTATGTGATAAAAAAAACACCAGAATACACCACAAATATAAAATATGAAAGTTTACAGGATGACTCCACAAGATACCTATTCCAAAAATGAATAAAAGAAAAAAGCAGAAACGCATATTAGAAAGTGATGCGAGTCGAAGAAAGCTGGGCATAAATTAAATCTAATATCTTGGACTCGACCAAGGAAGTTTTGCTAAAAGAAATATAAATAAAAAAAAACGGGTGTGGCAGTCCAGTGGGACTGCCGGTGGAAATTACACTTCTATACACGCATTCGCCGTTACAAATTTATTTGGGAGTTAATCTGCACAATCATTACATATGTAATGCTATAGGTAAGACATAGCAGAAAGAGAAACAGAATTAATAACAACTTACTAACAATTTATAAACAACTTTTGACCTGTAATAGGAGTATATGAGTAGTAAATGAAGAATTGAATTAATATTTTGAAGAAAATGTATATTTTTATTTTCATATATGTATGAAAGGAGTTGAATGCAAAAATTTTTTTACACATACTCTGCAGTAAAATTCATTGTTTATTTTGTTATCTATTAATATAATAATACAATACAAATTAAAATGCAATATTCATAAGTATTTAAAAATGACAATAATATACATAACTTTTCTACTTACGCATATATGTTTAATTTGCCATGTAATAATATTAATAAAAAAGTCCTCCCCGACTGGGAATCGAACCCCGGTCTCCCGCGTGACAGGCGGGGATACTGACTACTATACTACCGAGGACATGACACAAATGTATTTCAAAATTGACAGTTCTGGATCATACAGTAATTTATTGAGATTATTATTTTGAAATACAAAAGACTAATATAATTATGAACATTTAATAAATAATACAAAACATATCACATAAATAATAATATTAATAAATATTTTATTATAATATATATATATATATATATATATATTATATGTATATATCTTTATATAATATATATGATATATATAATATTAAATTATATATACAAAAGGAACATGTTTATATTCGAGAGAGGAAGAGAGAGAAAATATATCTTCTGTCTCTCTCTTACTCATTATCTTACATATGTAATGATTTCACGGATTCACTCCCATACAAATTTCCAACGTTTAGCGCGCGTATAGAAGTATAACTTCAATAAATCGTTTCCAAGGCGAAGAACTCCAGATCCATGGTTTTGTACAGAAGTGAAGAAAAAATGTAAAGAAAAGAAAAAACCTCATCTGAGATACATGTTAACCAAAGCACAAGATGTATACCATAATAAAAAGGCAATAAGAAACGAAGCACATGCACTTGAAGGAAAAAAACATAAATAACTGGGGACGTTTTTCAAAAGAAGTGGAATATGAATTTTATGGTCTGCAAAAAGAAATATGGAGCTTTATAAGAGGTTAAAAGAACAGTGAAGGAACTAGTAGAACTAAAACACATATTAAAAGATACATGGATTGGCTACCTAAAAAAACCTTTGCAGAGTTTTATTAGAGTTTTAACACCAGAAATTACCACAAATGAAGAACTTTATATAAATATATAGAAAGTTTGTAAAATATTTGAAAAGCTGAAGAACATAATTGCAGCAAGTACAGACGAAATACCAAACGAATTATTAAAGTATTGTGGAGCAGCAATGACAGAACAATTAAAAACAATAATTAACAAAATTATAAAACAATAAAATACCGGAAGAACAGGGAACGAACAAATTAATTCACATTTAAAAAGGAAGATAACCAACCAGAAAACTACAAAGATATAAACATGTTAAATACCACCCTAAAACTTACAACTAAAATTTTACAAGTTTGAATGAATAAGAGGATAAGTTTAACAGATGAACAACGGGGTTTTCGTACTGGAAGATCGTGTACAGATGCAATATTCGTCGTTGCTGCAAATCCAGTCCATTACTGCAAATACAAGCAAATCACTGAGAAATCACTAAAGTAGAATAGACCAACATTTATATGTCTAATTGCCCTAAAAAAGGCATTTGACATAGTAAAACTCAAAGTTGTAGTCCATTTTATGTATAATAGAGAAGTTCCCCCAAATGTCATAAAAACTATTGAAAACATCTACCAAAATAACAAAATGGATGTCAGAATAGATGGAGAACTAACAAAATCTATAGAAATAGGCAGCTGAATAAGACAGGGAGACTCATTGAGCCCTATGCTTTTTAATTTATTCATGGATAAAATCATCGAAAGTGTCAATAATGGAAGAGAATACAGAATGAGAAATAAAGAAGTAAAAATACTCTGTTATGCAGACGACGCACTATTGATAGCCCAACATAAAGATAGTCTGCAAAGACTAGTCCACAAATTTAACACAAGAGCAAAAGAAATTAATATGAGAAAAATAAAATAATAGTATTCAGCAAAGAAAGAAAGAAAAATAGAAATTGAAGGCATCACTATTGAACAAGTAATGGAAATATAATACCTTGAAATTACACTGTCCGGCTATGGAGATCTGGATAAAGAAGTGAGAGATCACGTACAAAAAGCAAATAAACTGACAAAATGCCTTCATAACATTATATGGCGAAACAGACACATTAACACTGAAATAAAGTCAAGAATTTATAAAGTCCGTGTAATACCAATGACATATGCCTCCTAAACAAGACCTGACACAACCACTACCCAAAGGCTACTGGAAACGTCAGAGATGAAAATACTGAGAAGAATTACAGGAAATATGCTGAGGGATCGAAAGAGAAATGAAGGCATTGGAAGAAAATGTAACAAACAGTGTATAAACGAATGAACACTAAATAGAAAAAAAATAACCGTCTGGTCAAAATAACAAAAAATAAATAACCAGTCGGTAGAAGAAGTACTGGACGACCGCGCAAAAGATAGAGAGACAACCTTTCATAGAGGTATTAATCTGTCAATGAACATGCGGAATAATTGTTTAGAAAGAGAAAGAAGAAGAAGAAGAAGAAAAGGGTACCCATCTATGAAAATCATGGATTTTATGTAAAATTTAAATATTTTTATTCAAAAAGGGAGTTAACATGTATATTATTAAAATATAATCTTTTTTTAAAAAATCCATAAAAAACCAACTTTATCACTACACCTATACATTTTGGTATTTTTCTGGTATGCTCATCGCAGACTGGTTTTTGGCATTAACCACAGTACTTTCTGGTCTTTCTTCGGTTGCAAATAGGTAACTTATGGCAAATATAGCACGATCAAATAAAAAAATTCTGCCAGTGTTGTCTCCTAGTTGATGATAAATTGTTTATAAAATTGCAGTTGGCTTATCGTTAAAGGTTTCAATAGCTACCTGGTGATTTGAAGCTCGCTCTTTAATAAATGCATAAAAAGCTGATGCAAAAAAGTCTTTAGTTCATTTTCGTTGGTATAATTTTATTATTTTCGTAATAAATAATATAAGTAGCAAGAGACAAGATGTCGAGAATATTGTGGAAAGAAGCAAGTGGCCACATGCAGGTTCGCCGTTGAGTAGTGTATCTTGTGCACATTTGACTCATTGAATTAACATCAATTTTGTATTTATTATAAAAAAAATCATTTATGACTTCTTATCTACTGCATTAGACGTCTTATCATCATAATGCATCGCGCTGAGGAAAATCTTAGCTTTGTTTTTCTTCGGTACATAAGAACATTGTAATTTTTTTATGAAAGTCAAAAAGAGTTGACAAGACTTATTTTGTTTGAATATATGGCTAGTTTTTTTTTCAAATGCCAATGATAGAGAGGTTTCGCGAAAAAAGAGCTTTAGCTACAGGTAAAGTTATAAAAAATCTATCAATATTTATGGTTTGACCAGATCCTTTGAAACCGACTGCAAGTTTTTTGACAACTGTTTCTCCTTGACTAACATCTCTAGTATTTAGATATTGTCTGTATAAATAATTCCCTTAAGCGGAAAACCATTTTCTGCATCACATATGTTTTACACTTTTATGTATGCCTAATTTAGCAGGCTTCGAAGGCATATTCTGAGTGAATTTTGTTCTCTCTCGGAAAGGAAAGAGCTGTTGATCGATAAATAAATTTTCTGCGGGCCTGTAAATAACAGCTAAGTTTGCATTTAACATGTTCCAAATATCAGCAATTGGTGAATTCACTATTCGTGCGATGATTTAATAGCCATATTTTTATTGTACTCCTCAGATTCGTTCTCACTATCATCATCTACCGGTTCTTGCATCTGGCACATACAAAAAGTAGCTAACACATCTCTGTACTACACGTCTCACTCATCCAAGTGGTCAATACAACCTAACCTAAACTGCTTGTCCAATTTGTATGTTTATTTCAAAGGTTTCTCAGGTATAAAATAACCTAAAGATACTTACCAAGAGAAAAAAAATTTACCGAACAGACTGTCGGCGTTTAATACCTGACTTGAAATTATCAAATCCACTCTATGTAATTCTTTAATTTTATTTCGCTCAGAATATCAATATATTAATCATAAATAAATCAGTATACATCTAATGTATAAGAATAAGTATAAGTTACAGCGGAATTTTACATTAAAACTAGTATATGGGTACCCGAGTACCTCCAATAGTGGCCAATAGTGTAAATTTATTTGAAATCCACAAGAAAAATGAAATTCCTGTAATTGGCTGTATACCACGAATCACAAAAGTTTTATTTAAAAATTCTTTATAAAAGGTATATAATTAAAAAGAACCTTTCGAGCTACAGCACAGAATTTTTTCGGACTAAAAAGTCCATAATCAGTGTATTACCAGGTATACATGAGTTAAGTAACTAAATATTTGGGTAAAAACCATTAAAATAGTAAAAAATTTATTATGTGTTACATTTTAGTTGAAAAAATGGTGTAAAAAAATACTTCTAGTAGAAGACTCCCTATTATATGTCTTACGTCGCCATGTAGGGTATGTATTAAAAACTTTAACATTACACCATCTTTTCAACAAAAATGAAACACATAATAAATTTTGTTCCATTTTAAAGGATTTTACCCAATTATTTAGTGACTTGTGACTAGTGACCGAAAATAGACCACGAGACCGTCCTAGAAAGTGTTGATTAGAAAGTATTGAGAGTGATCTAAGGATTATGAGAGTTCGGAATTGAAGAAGAGTCGCCTAATGGGTTATTGCGCTAAGGAAAAATGTAATTTTAGTTTGGTACGTCGATTACTTGAAACTGTTGTTTGGTTGATTACCTTTTTTATAACAACATTCAGTTTATAAAATCAACATTTAACCTATTTGCTTAAAAATAAGAGTCATAAACGTCATATTACCAATATTAAATTTTTAAAAACTACAATTTTGCTGAAAGAGGGGAGAAGATGTTATGTGGACAATTTGTTATGTGTTCCACATTCAAATAGTTATAAGAATAAGAACATGAATTATTCGTCAAAACCTAATTAGGGCAAAGAGGAGGTCGCTATTCAAATGTATGAGCACTTTCTCCCAAAACAGGTGTTAAAAAATTAAATATGTACAAATGAAGATTCAACCGACTTTTAGAAACAAATATCTGCTTTAAAGTCAAGAGAAGACTAAAATCAACCAAGTTGGCCAGTGGAAGATCTTCCTCTGAACCATTGTTTATCATGCATCATAGCGTTTAACGAAAGAGAACCATTTTGTGATCGCACAGTTCATCCACAAGAACCATTTGGTGCTGGATAATAAATGTTTAGGACAGGAAGTGGTTTTGACGCTCGCACAAACTTGTCTCTAGTCATGTGCGATTCATAAATGCATATTCACATCTAGACAACATTACACCGAGTGTGTTAAAACAAGCTGGACAGTCAAATATTTCGCGAAAGTGACACCAAACACACCCATTCAGTCCCACCCTCTATAGGTAGAACGGGGGGCAACTTTAAAACCTTTAATAGGGACCTTTATTTTTTCATGAAAAAATAAGTAACTGTTTAGTCGATTATTAATAGATTGCGCTATACGAAAATAACAATTTATCCTGATACTCTAATAACGGTCTAATGTCTTGACATTTCCAAATAAAATATTCAAAAATACCTATTGAGTATTTTACAAAAATCTATCGAATGACATTAAACACAATCATCCACCCCACTACCAGGGCGTGGAACGTGGGGCAATTCTGAAATCTTAAGAGTCGGACTCTACGTGAAAAAATGAACAAGTGTTATATGGAATTTTTTTACTAAATAAAGTTTTTTACGTTAAATCTGAATCTGCAATAAAAAATGGGGGTTTATATTTAAAATTTCAAATTTGATTTGTAAAATAATGCTCACCATCCAAACTCGATTACATACGGTGTTATCCTCAACCATGAACATAGCGTACCAAATTAAAACTTTGTGAAAAAAATTTCTCTTGATTTTATTTGAGCAACTTTAAATATAAAGGGTGCCAGATCCATTCATACAACTGATAAGAGCAATCAAACCTGAGTAATAGAATTCTAAATTTCGTGAATTAAGTGAATTACTTTGGGCTTATATTAGATTTAAGGCTTACTTGGACAGATAAAACGAATAACCAAAAGACTACCTTACTGGTAGCCAGACGTATACATGAAAAAATGGGGTTTAAAGCTAGACATGTATTTTAACATGTGTGGAACACAGGTAGCAAACATTTTTTGGAGATTACCAAAAGACTCCAAACATATATAATACTAATCCACTGGAATTATATTAAGCTCGTACAAGGTTTCAGAATGGTAGAATGGGAACTTTGGAAACGTAAATAAATGGAATGGAAGAGCAATTAAAATTAGCGTCAGGAAACATATTTTACTACCGAGGAACATCAACGGGCAGAACAGGTGGTACTGGATTCCTAATCAACAAGAAGTGGAAACGAAGAGTAGTAGAAATAACTAATATCTCGGATAGAGTAGCTAGCTTAACATTACAACTATCAAACAGATAAAATTTACAAATTATACAAATGTACATCCCAACGATTACTCACACTGCCGAAGAAATAGAGGAACTCTACGGTAACATAACTCAAGCTTTAGATAACAATAAAAGTCACTTCAGGTATTTAATTGGTCACTTTAATGCCAAAGTAGGAAAGAGAAACGGCAACGAATAAGTTATAAGGAAGTATGGAGTCGGTGAGTGAATTGAAAGGGAAGAAATTAGGGAGAAATTAGAAACTGGTTTAGTTTGCACACTAACGAAATTAACTTCAATCTAAGCAACAAGGTTGCTACAGTAAGAGATGTCAGCGTAATAAATAAATTTATAACAGGCAGCGATCATAGACTAATGAGAGCAAAAATTGTTCTAGATCTAAAACTAGAAAGAATAAAATTAATCACAAAACTAACAGTAACCGGTATAAATACTAGCAATCTAAAACACAACTCAGATCACTTCAAAAGGACTAGAAATATTACATGTTTAACTCGGCAGCTCTCAACTAATGAAATAAGAAAATCATCCTTGATAGTGCCAAACAAAATGAACGTGAAAAACTGTCTAATAAAACCATAATAATACAAAAACAATGAAGAGAAATAAAAGCAAGTAGCAGCATACAGAGCATACAATACACAGAACTGTGTAAGACAATAAAATAAGTAATAAGATAGACATTAGAAAGTACAGTGAAAGACTGGTAGAAAATACAATCGAAAATAGAAAAAACTATAAGAAATCAAAAAAAGTATTAACCATTGGGAAGAAGCAAATCGCTGTTCTAATAAAAGAGAACACCAGAATTATAGACAGAAATGAAATAATACAACTTATGACTAAATTTTACAGCCAAAAAGTGTTTACTCCTGAAACACTTGAGGAAGCGATCAGTACCTAAGAGGATGTACCAGACGTCTTTCCCGAAAAAGTAGAATCGACAATTATAAAAATGAAAAGCGGTAAAGCAGCTGGAATCGATAGCATATCAGTGGAACTGCTTAAATACAATGGCAAAAAAACCTAGAAAATCTTAGTAGGCATATTTACGAACTGCTTAAGATCAAGGTTCATACCATACCACTAGAATATAGTTACCATAATTCTTATTCATTAAAAGGTAGCAAAAAGGATATCAGAAACTACAGACCAATAAGTCTACTACCAATCATATACAAGATATTCACAAAGATTAGCAACACCAGATTAACAAATGCATCAGATGCTGCAGAAGTGGATTCAGTACTCTGGATCATGTCCCTAGGCTTCGAAAGCTAATAAGTAGAGCTAAAGAATATGAAATACCGCTTTGACCAAACAAAGTATTGACAAACCGTATATAGAAACTTTGCAAATATATACAAACAAGCAAAAGTTAAGGTAAAAATTTGTAAAAACACAACCTCCACCCAAACCACGTCACCATAGATGGTATAAATGAACCGTTTGCTGTTCCCAGTAGCAGTAATGCATTATATAGTGATCAGTATAGTAGTTTCTGGGTGCACGGGAGACTGAAACCTTGTAAACCTTAAAGAAGATATCAAAGACTATGTCGAAACTTCGGCGCAGTGATAGTCGACGCGGTTCAATGCGGAAGCCTGTTAAGTTATAATAATTCTTGTAATAGTATTAATTTTAGCTCTAGGCTTAATTATACATATTCCCAAATACAATTCCATTACTGAAACACATCTTACAGATTTTATTGGATTAGATTCAAAATCTAAGAATAATCATAGGTAATTTCAATTACCATAATCTAATATGGTGAATCTCTCAAAAAACTGTCGAAGTAAAAAAATTTTAAAAAAACTTAATACCTTCTAAAATTTTAAACTTCCTAAACGATGGGCCTTAGAATATCCATATGCGCTCTTCATCAGATAAAATAGGATCACTATCCCATGGAAGTGAATATTAATAAGATATGAGAAGAAATTAAGAGACGAATAAACCCTACAAATAGCATACCATGGACTCCAACAACAATTCCACTTTAGAAATATCCAAAGAAAAACTAAAATTATTATATATAAAACACTGCTGATGCCGGTCCTTACATACGGGGCGGAAACATGGACTCTAACGCAGAAAGATGAAAGACTTCTGGGAATATTCGAGCGTAAGATACTCCGCAAAATATTTGGAGCTATAAACAAACCAGGGACAATAGAGCAAAAGATTTTATTTTGAAGTATACCAACTCTTTAATGAAGCAGATGTCGTAACGTTCATTAGAACACAGCGACTTAGATGGGCCGGACACATAATACGAATGCCTGCCAACATGATTGCTAAAAAGCTAACGACAGGGACATCTATAGGAAGAAGAAATAGAGTCCGACCGAAAATTAGGTGGTTAGATGAAATTAAGACCGATTTAAGGATACTTGCAGAAACCGAACAGAATGGCGACTAATCTTAGAGCAGGCCAGGATCCACAGAGGATTGTAGAGCCTAGATGATAATGATGATGATCCTATCAGTACATCTCCTACACCAAAATGGAACTTAAAGCTAATTTGTCTTTATTTAACACATATATCCCACAAAATGGCCAGCATTTAGGACTTCTTTTCCATGATGGAATATAATGGAATTATAAAAGTAAGTAGAAAAAATTCTATGTCTATGTCTATGTCTATAAGTACGGTATGGGAGAACGTCAGAAAAATATCTGGGTGCAATAATTATAAGAAAATCCCTCTTTTATACAGAAACAATCGAATAATAGATTTAATTACGTAAAAAATAATCCCTTTAATACATCATTTATAATATCAGAACTACGACAACTCTTAAGTACCACCTAACATAATCTGTAAAACACAAAAAGTGTTATCCTAGTATCCTTTAAGCCGAATTTATCGACCACGTGACCTTCTCATTGGTCATTTAGTTCACGTGGTCGATAAACCTGGAGAAATAAAAAGAGATGCAGGGACTGCTTTGGGTCAGTATTTTCTGTCGCACTGGGGGAACGGGCTAGTATTACAATATATTTCTATGCTCGGATCACTCGCCAATCATAACCTCACTGTCCAATAAAATTATTGAACAACCAAGGCAAACAACTGTACATAGATAACCATAAAACAAACTGGTTAGAATTTAGGGAACGGTTACATGCACAAATTAATCTGCAAATTCCAATAAAAACGCCACAATAAATAGAAGATGCAACAAAAGAATTCACAATAGCTATACAGAAAGCAGCGTGGGCAGAAACCTAAACTATTGACTACACTAAACTCAGAATAAATCTTAACACCACATAAGTTATAACAAGTTAAGGCACGTTTACACGTCTCCAGCAGCTGCCGTCAGACTCACTGGCACGCCAGTTCCTACTTGGCGAAGTCAGTGATTTGTTGTACTCTTTACAGGTGCACCAGCTATTGGAATGATGTGTTTACACGTATCTAAACCCGCAGGCACATGGTACGAGGGGACGCGGAGGAGGGCCACTGACATGAAAAATAGACCAGCTCTTCATTCGAAACAGCGTTGGCAGACAACGCTGGACTGACACAAAAAAGTGTTTAAATGATGCCACTACTATGCCAGAGCAGTCATGCTAGTGCAACTAGCGCCAGTTACTGGATACGTGTAAACCTATCTTTACAGTATGAAAAAGAAAGCGTCTATTCCAAGACAATAATGAAGTGTAGACAAAGACAATAATTATTATTTATTTTTGGATAGATTTGGATAGTTTCATTTACATAGATACCATCTTACACTGGTCTGCAAAGCAACGAAAAAGTTAATTATCACGCTTGTGAGGCAATGTAAATTGAATCTTTAGTGTTAGTAAGTACAGTGTTGATTAAACAAAAAGTACCAAGTAAATGGTGAAATATATGGAATGAATAACAATAATTTCTAAACACTGTTAAGGCTACAACAGAGTCATGTGAGATAATCGCTGGCCGCCAGTTGGTTGGTAAACATGCTTATTTGCGTAGAGAATACAGCAGACTAACTCAAAGTTACCTTATTTCAAAATCAACTTGTCCTTTATATGACTAAATATTGCATATATGTGAGTTTAAGCCACAATTGATTGTAATAAAAATTACATTTTCTCATAACCCCAGCAACAATCTTTTCACACAATTCTTATATAATCTTTTTTAAAGTCGATTTTTGAAGTGGAAATCAAAACGTCGAATACTATTTAAAAGTGTAATTATTTTTATTACAATCTACTAGACTTTTGGATCATAAAAGGAATCAGTAAAAATTATTTTTAGTTAGACTTCCCTAGATTTATTCTCAGATCACTCGCCAATTATAACCTCACTGTCCAATAAAATTATTGAAAAACCAAGGAAACAACTCTATATAGGTTACCATAAAACAAACTGGGTAGAATTTAGGGAGGGCTTAGATGCACAAATAAATCTGCAAATTCATTTAAAAACGCCATAAGAAATAAAAGATGCACCAAAAGAATTCACAATACCTATACAGCAAACAGCGTGGGCAGCAACCCCGACCATTAACTACATTAAATCTAAAAGAAAATCTTAACCCCACAGAAGTTATAACAAGTTAGTCTCAAATATGGTGAACGGATAAAAGTACATCCCTATGCACTCACGAATCGGCTATTCCAAAATCAAATAATCTACCAGATTTAATGTTTTAGCAAAACAAACTGTATATTAACTTCTATGTTAATTATGTGATTCTTAAATAATCTTTTTTTAAATTGACTTTCGGAGTGGGAATCGAAACGTCAAATATTAGTTAAAAATGTAATTTTCATTGCAATCAATCGTGGATTAATTCCATATAAACACAATATTTAACTTATAGACATGACACAAGAAAACTGTTTCAGAACTTTATGTCTATATACTCTATGATATAGTAACATATTTTGGTATATTGTCATAAATATATAAATGAAAGACATAGACACTCAATACCAAACAATATAAAAGAAGTTTTAGGATCTAATTGTAATTTATGTTATTCTTAATAAATTGTAAATACGTTCCATGTTTTATAGGTCGTAGTAATAAGTTACAGAAAAGTTTAATTCAGTTTTTAAAAGACACTTAATTATTCAACAAACTTTAATTTATATATTGTATATAGTATATACCTGCCTACTTGTTTACTTGTTTGACGCAATTTAAAAATAAAAAAAATCATGCCATTATGTTCCATAAATTATAAAAATTACCTTAACATTATATTTGAAATTGATTCGATTTCAATTATTTGCGTTGTATTTATATAAACTCTGCTACGCCCACTTTATTATTTTAAGTTATAATTTACTGCTAAATGGACTATTTAGGCATTTCATAGTTTTATTTTTAACGCAATATTAAAAATAGTCGCTCATTTCAAATCATATCCTAAAAAATAAGCAACAAAAATTTATATCATAATCAAAATTCATTGGAACATGGTAAAATAACGAACATGCTAATTTACATTGATTCAGTGACACATAACGAATTTTTGTTACAAGTTATTTTATGATTTTAGAACTTAAATTACTTATATAATTGCAATAACATTTGTGTTATGTTGATCAAAAAATGTTATATAGTTATTTATTTTAAGTTTCAAATTTAATTATTCTATGTTCTAAAAGTTTGTAGTTTACTTATCAGTTTTTTATTTATTTGTGATTTATGAAAAATAACCTCAACTAGTAAGTGTACTTAAAATTGCTATCAATGATGTTTACTACCGCATCAATACGTTTAAAATAGACTGTTTCATTTAGTTGGTTTATTTTGACAAGATGACCCAAATCTGGCGAGTTTATAGGTTTTTTTATATTTTTTATTTACAGCCTTCCCTATTCCGGAAGGCTTGGAAGAAATGTACCTATAAAACACATAAAAACATCATGTACACAGAGAAAATAGTGAAAGGTCAGGCGAGCATGCAGGGAATTTCCCAAAAGAGAGAAAAGGGTACTTACAAAAGACGCGAATCGGGTAGAGACTACTACTGGGGTTATTTACAAGCACAACACTACTACAAAAAAGTAAAAATTCTATCTAAACCGAGAAATGAAAGAATGTCATCAATGGAGGTGTGAAAAGTGACGGTCTTTGCGATTCGCTGCCGCCTACTAGATCGGGTAACTCAGCATCCCGACTCCTGAGAGTATGACGTAACGTGTGCAGGAAGGATAATCGATAGTAGCGCTGTTGGCAGCTTACGGCAGCTGCAAGAACTACGTAGGGTGAACGCCCTTACGAACCCTCTTGCGTATCACGCCCTTGTGCAGGTCTGGAAATTCTATATTGTCAATATACAGGGCATAATTTCGTTTCAATGTTAAAAAAATATTCCATATCACTACCTACGTTCCAATACCACGTATGAGTAAATGTAATGTTTTTCAGGAGAGCGAAAAAACTGATTTTTTGGTTTGTGGAATACATTCTAAATAGTGTTATTGCATATTCATTTATAACATACTTGCTTTTTATTGTTTGTAATTCCTAAAGATAAGCTTTGGTGTGTTTTAGGGCACTTCGCGGTATTAGCATTATTCTTACATTTTTATACGTGGTAGCTCTTACTTATACAAGAATTGTTGTAATATGATTTTTAATAAGTATAACGTATCGACGAACATCACCTAAAAGCTCTGTGTTGTTTTAAAGTTGGTCTTATGGGTGGCATGCATCGATATTAACACTGAATATTATGTTATAGAAACCTTACAATAATAAACTTAAAAATAGTAAAAGTAAACAAACGCGGAAAATTGACCACAAACAAATGAAAACTGAACTAACTTTGGAGTTCGTGCGAAGAGTAAGACAACTATATCAATCATATCTTAATAGTAAAAATTTGTTTAATGTATTAAATACGTACGCCTGTTCCGCGCTAAGCTACTCATTTGGTATTATAAAGTGGTCAAAAACGGATATAGAGGGTTTTCAGTAGAAAGTAAGAACACTTCTCACAAAGGCGCAAAAACATCATCCACGCAGTGCAGTAGAGAGAACAACATTACCGCGTTATCAAGGGGGAAGAGGACTTTTGGATATGGGTAAGCAATTGAATAAACAAATTGCTAATTTAATAACTTATTTTCAGGTACAGGCTGAGAAATCTACTTTACATCGAACAATTTGCACAGTAGATAATACAACGTCTCTTAAACTGAGGGAACAAGAAATGCGCATAAACCACCTTACTCAGCAAGAAAAAATGCGCACCTGGATGAGTAAACCTCTGCATGGGCGACATCTCAATGAGATCAGCCAAGAATGTGTCGACAATACAGCGTCGAACTATTGGTTGACATCAGGAAAGATGTTTCCCGAGACTGAGGGTTTCCTACTTGCTATTCAGGATCAGGTTATTCCGACTAAAAATTACCTGAAATATATTGTTAAAGATCCTCAAGCCCAAAATGACAAGGTTGGTGACTGCCAGGCATTTGTCGGTACTGATTATAAAGAACGCCATGACTCAGTAGGAAAGATTATCCATCCAAGAACTAGCTGACAAACTGGGACTTCTCCAAACCGAGCATCTTCCTTATTATCAATACGTCCCTGGCAGAATGCTTGAAAATGATAACTACAAGCTATACTAGGACCGCATTGTGCTAACAGACCAACCAGTGGCGCATAATAGACCGGATCTCATACTAGTTAATAAACTTACTAGGCAAACAATATTTATTGATGTGGCGATACCCAACATCAATAATTAACGTGTTAAATACAACGAAAAGATCGCCAGTAGTACAGAGTGCCAAAGTAAAGAGATCCAAAAATACAAATCAGGACACAATGGAGAATGGAAAGTACCCAGACAGTACCTATTATTCTATCTACTACTGGTGTTATTCCCAAAAACCTCCTAGAGAACATAAAACAGCTGGGTCTAAATGAACATCACTATAAGGCCATGCAGAAAGCTGTACTCCTTGCGACGTCCAAATGTGTACAAAAATTTTTGGGAGATCCTCCAACATACCAAGTCACTTAGGGCTCTATAACACGGAGAGTCTCATCAGAGCTCAATCCTTTTGATACCGTAGGTATCTGGGATGAGTGAATTCTCCCCTTAGAGGGAGTGTGAGCCGTATGGCTAAATATGGTAAAAGTATCAAATATTTTTATTCAGATGACTAAAACTATACAGTAACAAATAAATTTAAAATAAATTAAGTTTTATTCTTTCTTTTTTTGTTTTAACTTGGTTTAATTTTGATTATTTCTTCTTATTCTTTTCTAAATGTTTTAAAATTTTTCTAAATTTTACTCGGCTGACTTTTTTGTCTTGCACTTCTTGTTTGGTTGCGGTAAATTGTCATATAGTCCGTCCCAAACCCTTCTTTCAGTGCGTCATAGTTGATCGAATTCTCTCTAACGCATTAAGTTAGAAGTGACAGAAAAAAACGTGAGTCTGTTATTATTATACATAGAACTTAGAAAATTAGGTATCGTTTACGGGCATTTGCATATTAAAGCGAATTCTACTTACGGATGTATAATTGGTTGGAGTTTAGAATACGCGTCAATAAATATCCAATCAATGATGCGCATAAATATAATTTGACGCAGATGGTCTCGATCGTGACAGTACTTTCACAATGTCAACTGATAAATGATAATTGTCATTCCAGGTTAGTATTTTCAGACATTTTACAGTGAAAATTTAATTTTGTATTTATTGTCATAAAAATATGCCGAGATATACCGAGAATGAACAAAGACTAATATTAAAATTATTAAATTATTTTCAATTAGAAAAAGAGGCTGTGACAACTTTATTACCAGTTTCTGCCGTTCGTGAAGTAAGTTTTAAATTATTCTAAAAAATAACAATAGTAGTTTAAATACTATACATTTTAGCGTGTTGCCAAGGCGTTAGGAGTTTCGTTACCAACAGTAAGACGATTGGCAAATGAAGGCATCCAAACAGATGCTAGCTATTCTGTTGTAATGAATGCTTCAGTACGTGATAATCTAGGACCTTCATTAACCAATAAATATGAACATGTTATAAGAACTCGTGTATACAGAATATTTAGTGAAGGTTTGTATCAAAATATAGTTTGCCATAACCTACTGAAATATCACTAGCGTCTTTACATTTTTTCTTGTTCATTTTAGGCCAACATGTTACCCTTTATACCCTTCAAAAAGAACTGAAGGACATAGATGAAATTACCATTTCTACTAGTTCACTGAATGGGGTTTTAAAAGATATGAAATTCCGATGCTTAAACTGCAATATATCAAATCGAACATATCTAATGGAACAATCACATGTGGCATATAAAAGATTACAATTGTTAAAAGAATACAATATATTGTACGATATATTGTACTCCTTGCGGTTTGTAAAAATTGAATAATTGATAATTGCAGTCTAATTTTCAAAAGTGGAAAAAAACTGGAGATTATCATGATTCGATGAATGAAAAAAATTTTGAAAAATGGTTTGAATATCAACTTTTGTCAAATTTAGAAGAACCGTCGTTAATAATTATGGAAAATGCACCTTACCACTCCAGTTTACTGGAAAAAATACCAAATTCAAGTTGGACTAAACACTCTTCCGTAGAATGGTTAAAAGGGAGTGATTCAACAACCATGATGAAACTTAAATTATTGGAGATGGTAAAAAAACATTTATTCTACAGATTAGATGTACTGGCACTTCAACATGGTTATAGAGTATTGAGATTGCCTCCATATCATTTCCAGTTTAACCCAATCTGTATCTGTAGAGTAGGGAGGGCGAGTTAAGTTTCACAGCACTTAGGCCACAATTGACCCATTGTGCATCCTCCCAGGGAGCTGTCACCCTTAGCTCATTGTCCATCCTGCTATTTCTAGGAAGGTGGACAAGTCACCAGGATACATCTCTCTTATGTGGGCAGGTGTGGGCCAGGACTCGCCGAACGCGTACTCTCGTATTAACGATAACTCTGGGCATTTACATAGGACATGCTCTACAGTTTCGTCTTCTCGTTCACACTTCCTACATAGAGGTGTGTCTGCCAGTGTGTAGAGGTGTTTGCTTAGTTGACAATGACCAGTTAAAAAACCAACTGCCAAACGTAGATTTTTCCTGGTCATTCCCAAGTACAGTTTAACCCAATTGAGAATGTTTGGTCAGATTTTAAAAGATACTATGATGCAAAAATAAGTTCTGCAGGTACTGTAAATGAAAGTACTGTATTAAGTATTTGGAAAGAAGGATCAGAACAGGTAATTCAAGTGTACTAAAATTCGTAGATAATAATTGGATACTAATTGTGGTTAAATTTAAGGTGACACCAGAAAAATGGAAGGGATATGTAGGACATGCAGAAGATATTATAAATGAATACTGGAATACAGCCAAAAAAATTGATGCCAGCCACATGTCTCCTATAATTATTGATTTTAACGAATCAGATCTTCTTCTTCTTCCTATGCCGTCCCCATTAACGGAGGTTGGCGACCACATTTTTAAAGGCTTCTCTATCTTTTGCAACGTGGAATAATTCGTCTACAGTCATGTTTGTCCAGTCTCGAATATTTCGCAGCCATGACTTCCTCTTTCTACCTATTCCCTTTTTGTCATCGACTCTACCCTGCATGATGACCTGCAGAAGACTATATATATTATTTCTTAGTATGTGTCCAAGGTATGCAGTCTTGCGTACTTTTATCGTTCTCAACAATTTTTTGTCTCGACCCATTCTTCTCAGCACTTCCTCATTGCTGACCCTGGCAGTCCATGGGATTCTCAACATTCTCCGGTATATCCAAAGTTCAAAGGCTTCAATCTTTTTAACTATTTGCGCTTTTAGTGTCCATGTTTCTACCCCGTACAATAGTTGCGACCAGACCTAACATTCAACAAACCTCAGTCTCAGCGCTATATTCAGATTTTTGTCACAGAACAATTGTTTGAATTTTAAGAACGCTGCCCTTGCCATTTCTATTCGTACCCGGATCTCTTGGTCTGAACGAATCAGATACTGAATTAGATTATGAATTATTTAGGAATGATATTGAGGAAATATCTTAAACTATTACCGTATGGATATTTATATGTATTAAAACGATTCTTTTTAGAACCACATTTTCTTGAAATGTAAGATATAATAATTGATGCCAGCCACATATCTCCTATAATTATTGATTTTAACGAATCAGATACTGAATTAGATTGTGAATTATTTAGGAATGATATTGAGGAAATATCTTAAACTATTACCGTATGGATATTTATATGTATTAAAACGATTCTTTTTAGAACCACGACATTTTCTTGAAATGTAAGATATAATAATTAATGCCAGCCACATATCTAATCATTGATTTTAATGAATCAGATTCTGAATCGGATTGTGGATTGTTTGAAATATAATTTCATTTTTGTTATTCATAAAAAAATAAGGTGAACTTACATTCGGTATCTTGTTTTTTAACTAAACTCTATTAACACTATTTCACCTGCATACCAGAACTGGTAGATTAACTCAAAAATCAACTGCTGCAATATTTAAACTATTTCCACTATTGAATGATAAATCTTCACAAAATTAAACTATTGGCTGCCACAGAAACTTATCGGAAAATTACTTATCCGAATATGACTGATTTCAATCTTTGCAATTGCCAGTAATTTTTTTTATCTCGCAGTCAACTCTTAACAGATTCTAGGAGGAAGCGTTATTTTAAATAAACAAACATTCCAATTCCATAGTGTTTGTAATAAATAATAATATTCCATAAATAAATCTTAGCTAATTAAGCACTTTCTGTGGAATGTATAGAATGGGAATTATGACAAACTGCCGTTTCAATATACTGCGCAATAAAAAATTTTATACAGGACGGGACCTCTAATATGTAAATAAAAAAAAAAATTTGAATTGTTAAAGGTTTCACTTTAAATTTAAAAAAAAAATAACCTTTTCACATTTAGTCGATTACGATCCTGCAACTGTCAGATTTAACTAAAATGTCATGCAATAATTCTCGACATTCTTAAAATCCTATATGACGTCAAAATTAGTAAGGCACTGAAAAAAAGGGTTTGGGACAGACTTTAGTGTAAAGTGCACAAACCATACATACAGAGTATGTATGGTTTGTGGTAAAGTGTGTATTAGTAAGTCTACGAACCGTGGTGTTGAATCATATCTATGAATCTATGCCACAAATCACCAACCTGTGCTGGCTGTTAGCTGTTAGTTAACCAAACCAGAACCTGAGTACAAGCCAATACGTCATTGGTACAAGCATTATTTTTATTTATAATGTTAATGTTACTATGAAAATCCGGTGGAATGACACATTTTAATTCTTGTAAATGTTTCCATTTAGTCAATCTAATTGGAATCGGGTTTTCAAGTAGAGCTAGAGGTTCCTCGTCAATCGGCACTTTAACCATTTTTCCCGGTACTATTTGGTACACATTCTCGTAGTTTAATTTATATTCGATACCATTGATGCTATCGTGGAGTGCACAAAATCGAATGAACATGAGAATCTGAACGTAGACAACCATACCTACAAATATGCCTCCACTGTTCCCTACCTAGGCTCGATAATAAATAACAACAATAATATCAGTCAAGAAATACAAGCACGGATTCTTAGCGATTATAAGTGCTTTTATGCATACAAAGACTTAATGAAAAGTAAGTTACTGAATCGTGAGTCTAAGCTTAGAATCTACAAAACAGTAATTAGACCAGTGGTCGCATATGGATGTGAAACGTGGAACCTCTCAACCATTGATGAAAATCAACTGAGAATATTTGAGCGCAAAATACTAAGAAAGATATTTGGACCAACCCAATGCAGCGATGGTTTGTGAAAAATTAAAATGAACTACGAGCTGGATGAACTAATTCAGAGCGCAGATATTGTTAGATTTGTAAAGTCACAAAGACTAAACTGGCTTGGTCACCTAGAAAGAATGCCAGATAATCGAGCTGTAAAAGTAATCCAGAAATGGAAGCCCCAAGGAAAACAAAACAAGAGGAAGACCCCGTAAAAGATGGATAGACGACGTAGAGAGGGATCTACAAACCATGAACATCAGGCAGTGGCGAAGGAAAGTATCCGACAGGGCAGAATGGAAGAACATTGTAAAGCAGGCCATGACTCACAAAGAGCTGTAGCGCCATTAGAAGAAGAAGAAGACGACCATTGATGCTATATTTTAAAAACACAATGTTTGTGACGACCGAGTCACCTGGTTTTCACCTGGACGGGTGGAATCATAATACTACAATTTGGTGGCGGTATAATCTTTAAAAAAGCTATGTGTGACATATTTTACGTTGTATGAAAATGAAATTTTCCTGACATCCTTACAAACAGTCACATAATCAGCAGGTACATAACTTTTTTTGTTTTTTTAATTGCCTCTTAATACAGGCGTGGACAGAATCACAATCCATCTTTATAAGTATGCCCTTTAACTTAGTTTTGTTGAAGTTGCTGGTCCTGAGACGATGTGTCTACGAGGACATGATGAAAGCAACTCTTTGCTCAGCAACTTTATGTGGAGTCATACGTCGCCATGTTACCAAATCCATGTAACTTTAACATCTTAGAATTTATCACAATATAATGTAATCTAAATTTAAACAACAAATTTTAACGGGTTTTTACCCACATATTTAGTGGCTCAATACATGTATACCCACCTAGTGCACTGATGATGGAACATGGATTCCGAAAACGTTTTGTGATATAGCCCGACTGGGTATTTTAAATTATATACCTTTTATAAAGGATTTTTAATAAAAAAAAAATTTTATCCAAAAAATTGTTCAATCCGAAAATTATCCGATAGTCCACGAAATTATCCGAAAATCGGGTAATTATCCTGACATTGGCAACATTGCGTGCGATGACCCCGACCGTCTCGATATCGCTAAAACGTGCCGGGCTGAAAATACTTATCTTTACCACAGTTGCGCAATTCTTAGTCGTCACTGGCGGTTGTCGCCTAAACGTGCTTATCGGCTTAGTTACTATTATTTGTTAGTCCCTTTACGAGTGCTAGAACATAGTTTTATGACGTGAACCCATTATTTATAAAAATGAATCCTTCAAAGAAATCAAAAGTTTATCACTTTCATATAGATTGGGAAGACGATTATTTTTTTACTCAAGTGAAAGGCCAGTATATATGTCTATTGTGCCATGTAAGTATCGCAGTTGGAAAAAAAGGTAACTTCGAAAGACATTTTAATAGTACTCATCCGAAAATAAACACAGAATATCTCGCCAATAGTAGCATCCGAAAAGAGAAATTGAAACAGTTGAAAAATCATTTCACCACCACTCTAGCTTCTTACAAAGTGTCTCAAGTTATTGCCAAAAAGAAGAAACCCTTTGAAGATGGCGAGTACATCAAGAAATGTTTTGTAAAAGCGGCAAACTGCCTATTTGAAGGTTTTAAAAATAAATACGAAATAATGTCGGCTATAAACTCCCTCCAGTTTTCAGCGCGAACCGTAACTCGACGAGTGGAAAAGATGTCAGAAGATGTTGTTTCCCAGATGAAGACGGACTTACAGCGATGTATTTTCTTCTGTTTACAATTTGACGAGTCCACAGATATTAGTGATACGTCCCAACTAGCCATATTTGTCAGAATGATATTCGATGATTTTTACTGCTAAGGAAGAACTTGTTAAAATTATTCCTTTAAAAGGGCGGACTCAAGGTGAAGACATATTTTCTTCCGTTCAAGATTATTTTATCTCTGAAAACATTCTATTTCAGAAACTGGTTGGGATTACAACTGACGGAGCCCCAGCGTTTACTGGAGTGCATAACGGATTCATTGCCTTTTGCGGCAAAGATGACACGTTTCTAAATTTTTTAACATACCACTGCATCGTGCATCAGCAAGCACTTTGTGGTAAATTTTTAAATGCCGACAATGTTATGAAAGTCGTTGTTAAACTTGTAAACCAAGTAAGCGCTCATGCTTTGCAGAGAAGACAGTTCCGAACTCTAATTGCAAAAATGAATCTAGCATACGGAGAATTGCTTCTGCATACAGAGATACGCTGGTTAAGCAAGGGGAAGATTCTTCGGTGCTTTTATAAGCTCCTACCAGCTTTAATCGCTTTTCTTAAGGAGCGTTAAGAAGACTACTCAACATTAGAAGAACCCGCATGGTTGAGAGATTTTGGATTCTTGACCGATGTCACAGGAAAGCTGAATGAACTAAATTTGCAGCTTCAGGGTAAAAAAAAAGTATTCTTCAAATGATTTCCGAAGTAAAGTCATTCATTGCGAAACTTGAACTATGGGAAAAAATTCTACTCGAAGGAAATTTAAAACATTTTCCTTGTTTAAAAGAAGTAATCGAAAAAGAAGTAGTAAACGTTCAACCTTACACAGGAGATGGGCATATAGAAATGTTGACCAGACTGAGGCATGAATTCGATACCCGATTTAGTGACTTCAACAAAATTGAAGCGATTGTTCAGTTTGTATCTTATCCGTACATGACCTCGATGCAGAAAGCTTATTCCAAACCACCGAACAGCATTTCAGCGAAAGCAGACCAGAGACTGAATTAGAAATAATCACACTGCAGAATGATTTGTGTTTGAAGAGCGTTGCCGGAAAAGAAAATTTTTGGTGTCTAGTGTCCAAACAGAAATACCCAATCCTAGTCAATGTAGCTTTGAAAATTAGTGCCCTGTTTTGTTCCACCTACTATTGTGAATCAACGTTTTCAAACATGAAGTTCATTAAAAACAAATACAGAAGCCGACTAACGGATGAACATTTGGACTCGTGTATTAGACTAGGAATAACAAACTACAAACCGGATGTTAAAAAACTAACAGACATGATGGACTGTCAATCCTCCCATTAAAACAAAATACCTATGTATTTTTTTTTAACCATGTTTAGTTTTTACTTCCTGTTCTGTTAAGTGTACGTCTATAATAAAGCTTTTTAAAACAAGATAGATCTTTGGTTGCTTGAGATTTTTTTGGTAGTACTTTCCTGTAGTGTGGTTGCCGACCCCTGGTTTAGATTTACAAGATTACCTCAGGGTTTAAGCTGCGCTTCTGAGATTTTTCTTAAACTAATGAATGAAATATTCATTTATTCACAGAGTAGAACAAACACCGAAGTTTTGAAAATTTACTAATTTACTGGACAGAACTGGTTTGCAAAATTATTGTGCAAAGAAAAATCTTTGCTTTTGTACATAAATATAAACAGAAAAAAATACAAAATGATCCATTTGAAATAAGAAAGTTCATTAGATTTCCAGAAAACTGACGATTTCACAACATTGCAAATACCGGCTGCATCACAATACGCTTACACATCAAAATCTATAAAAATCATGCAGAACGTTTCCGAAATAATTAAGGCGTTCCATACTTAAAACTCACAATTTAGATTGAGAATGAGAAGAAAACAAAAGAATTATTTTAAAAGTATAAAACAGTCTTCATTTGTGTTTTTAAAAAGGTTTGTTTAAATATGTCCTATTTTTTAAGAAAAAAAATACATTATATTGCTTATCTGAGGCAAAAACTTCGATGAAAAAGTAGTTACCGAAATGGTCAATAATAAGTATACGCCGAAAAAATCAGTCATTCATTAATTTATTTAAAAAAACTTACCATATTACTTAAAAACCACTGCACTAAGGGAGACACTAACTCATACATAATACGCTACGCGCGAACATGGAACTCGAAAGAAATAAACAACAAGTTAAGTCGGTATTGTAGATTTCTTCGCATAAAAGTTGTGTTACCGAAATGATGCGAGAGGTCTGGGACATAACTTTCTGATCTACAATAATTTTATTGGTAAGAACTAATTTTTTTTATATTTAACTAAAAAGTTAAATATTTATTTTCTATAAAAATGACTCTAAAAGGTATATACGTCAAAAAGTGTTAGGTACATATATTTGGGTTTAAACTATAAATTGTGACTGTAGGACAGTTACCGAAGTGACGATTTTAAGGTTTGACGATAAATAAAAAATATTTGTAACACTTTTGCAGCCAAACCAAAAAAAATGCTTCTCGAAACAACTCCGTTTTTTTTTCAATAGTTTTGGATTTACAAAAATATCTAAAACAGAATTCGAAATAAAATAAAAAACCGCATATTGTACATTTATATGAACAATACCCGTAGGTGCTTTTGAAGAAATTCTACAGTGATTTTAAGTCGTGACATTTATTTTTAAACTCCAAAATCACTATTATTTCGCTCATTCAATTTTTAAAATTTCGCAAACAAGACATGATTAACCTCTTTTCGAGTGGCGGCACTATTTTTTCCTAAGTTTTATTTACTAAAGAACAAAAAAAAATATGCTTCCAAGAATGTGCCCTCAAATTTCAAAATCAATGTTTTTGGCATCAAAGAAGTGGATATTTTCTGTGGAATTCGATATTATATAAGTAGACAATCACAAATAATGAAAAAATAATTTAAATTTAAATATTTGTTTTATTTGTAACAAACAATTATCAGTTTAAAGTAGGTATTTAAACCTATGAAAGTTTTTCTAATACAATTTGTACCTCCAAATTATAAATATTACCCGATTTGGAGTAAAAAATTGTATTAACATGAGTTTTACAAAGAAACAAAGTACATCCATAAATTAAGTTTTTTCAAATTCGGAAACCATAATCCACATAATCCAATATATTCTCAGAGTGTTATTCTCAATACGAGAATGTTTTGTGATATTTTCAAAATCAGCTTCTAGAATTTTTTTTCTGTAATACATTAATTATTAGTGTATTACATATTTACCTTAAGAGGAAAACGTTCACTAAATATTAAAATAATATACAAATAATGATAAAAATATATATAAAGTTCCTCTGTCTCGATTATTAAGGGAGACATATATGGCCATTTCGGAATGAAACATCCTGTATAAATTCAAGGAGTTTACATAAGATATCATGGGAAAATAAATTCGTACATACAATATTAATCCGTATCTTTTTCTCATTTACGACGATATCCCCTTGGAACGCCTTATATGAGAGTGTGCCCTGTGCAAAAAGTAATTCTGTCAGTCTGGGGAGCATTGAAAGTCCTCTGAAAAGCTGAAATTATTTGGCGGCTACCTATGTGTGAAATTTCCTTAGAAATTTAGAGTCGCTCGCGTTGCCTTTGATTCGAAAATTAAACCACCAAGATAAAAAGACTACCTTCCTTTGGTTATTTTTATAATGAGCATAAACCCTCGAAGGCCATTAAATCTTGAAAAATAAAGTATGTCTGATTAAATCTGCATCTACAATGCGCAGTTTTTAAATAAGTTATTTAAAAAATATAGCTGAAATGAAAATGTGGAACAGAATTAAAAAATAATATCTTAAATTTTTTATTCTACCAAGGCGATGTCTTTGTATACTTCGTCTTTCTCTATGACGATATTTTTGCCAATCTCCGGTAGGTGTTCAATGTGCTATGAAGATAAAAATGAGGGAACCAACTACCTGTAAAAATAATTATAAGCGACAACAAGTAGTAGAAGCAATGAAAATGATAAATAATTATACACTCATGGACAAAAATATCGAATATTTTGGAATTTTCTAATTTTTTTTTAAATAAATTCTGGTCAATCAAGTCGTTTATTGTGAAGAAGAGTTTGCTTTAACAATGTTTAATGAACAATTTTAAGTTATTATGCTGAGAAAATTGTAAAAGAAAATAATGCTTAATGTAAGGGGAATACAATTATTTTATTTGAAACTTAAATGATAATTTAAATTGCTTAAACAAGTAGTTGTAACCGAAATAAGTGCGTGATGAGTAACGAGTACTTGCCCCTCTAGCTCTTATTACTGCCTGAATCCTTCTCGGTATCCTTGCAAGTAAATTTTGGACATATCCTTGGGGAATTACATTCCATTTATCCTGTGCAATAAGCCGAAGCTGGTCTATCGTAGCTGGAAGGTGACTTCTTGTCGTATGCGGCGTTTTAGCTGATACCACATGTGCACGATTGGATTTAAATCCGGGCTAAATGGTGGCCAATCCAATTTTTACATCAAGGTAATTACTCACTATGGAAACAGCATATGGTCGTGAATTAACATGAATCTGTCATATCCAATGTAACCAACATATGTCAAAACATGATCTTGCAGGATATTTTGAATGTAAGAGTCACCAGTCATCCATCCAATCACTAGTTTCACAAGTGCGGTGCGTCACTCCCAACTAATATCTCCCCAAATCATTAAACCACTACCTCCAAAACTAACTGTCTGGGCAAGATTCCAGGGGGTGAAACGTTCTACATCTCTTCTATAGACGTAGTATGGACCATCTGGGTTCCATAATAAGAATCTGATTAGTGAAAAGAACATTTTTCCAGTTGTCAATATTTAACGGAATATGTGTTCTTTCAATTTCAAATTCTATACGACGAGCTTTATGATTTTTAAGAAGACGTGAAAAAAGCTTATAGGCTTTAGGTTTGCTTCTTTAATCTTCGTCGAACTGTTTTTGAACTCACATTAACTTGTCTAACATTTAGTAGTTTTTTTCCGAGAAGCATCAAAGTCAATAAGTTATTTCGTGTAGAATTAAGAACCAAAAAACGGTCATCAATTGCAGTTGTGCATCCTGGGCGTCCTTGGAAATGGAAAATTCCAAAATATTCGATAGTTTTATCCATGAGTTTATATACTGATGGCCAAAAAAATGCAACACTTTGTATAGGGTTATTTATTATAAGTTAGGTCTTATCTAAAAATATATATGTGGTAAAGTTTTTACCTCACTATCTTTTCTTTAACTGAAGTTTTTGTTCTTTTTTTTTTCGCAAAAACAAAAAAGATACTTAATAAAGTTTATAGTTTATAAATCTAAAAAATGTTTAGTTATTTTAAATTGTTTTTGATTTACCCAAAAAGTTTAAAATGAGTAGTCGTCGGCAATTTCGTCATTAAGCGAATTCGAAAAAGGACGCATTTTAGACATAAAAGAGGCCGTTTGGTTCTAGGTTTTGTTTGGGTTTTTCTTTATGAATGCATAAGGGTAGGACGTTTTCGAAGTGAGAGACGAAATATAGACTTGGCTATTGAACGTCATACAGCAAGATCACCAAGCATTATGGTATGTACTGCTATATTCTTGGGAAGCAGATCACCTCTAGTTTTTATTAACTGCATTCTGACAACTTGATGATATATTGGTGAAGTACTGCAACCGGTTTTTCTTCCCTACCTACAAACCATTCCAAATGCGATCTTTCAACAGGATAACGCAAGACTTCATGTTGCCCGTAAAGCCATGAAATTCATACAAGAACCTGGTATAGAGACTTTGGAGTGGCCATCAAGATCAGCTAATTTGTCACCTATTGAACATAGGTGGGATATGGTAGGTCTAAACCTAAATCGATTGCTACGTCCTCCAGCAAAGTTAGAAGACCCGTGATATATCATACGAAGAATCTGGATGAGTATTCCGCAATATGATATAGACCATTTAATTCGATCAATGCCCCACAGAGTAACTGAGTGTAATAAAATCAAGGAGCAACTCATTATTAATTTTTTGAAGAAAATGACGTTGGAAATTTGTTTATAATCTTACCAAATAATAAGAATATTATAATGTTTACTTCCTTATATGTACAACAGAGAAAAATAAAGCAAATCAGTTCCTGCATCTCGTTCTAATGGGCAGGGTTTATTGACCAAATGACTTTTTTCCGCTTTTGGACCTTGATAATCAAGGTTCAAATATTACACTGATTTTTCTTATGATCCTTCCATTTTACTCTTCTATTTCTTACCTAGTTCTTGATATTCTCCACCTTGCATCTACTTCGTACATCTGTACTTCCAGCTCTGTCCCATAGTGTCTTGCCATCAATTTTTCTATTTTCATTTCTGTTGTTTCTAACATCCTATTTGTCCTCTCTGTGTCAGGTCATGTTTCTGCCGCGTATGTCATTATTGGTCCGATGACTGTTTTGTAAATTCTATCTTTCGTTTCTTTCCCAATATTTTTATTTCTTTGTATTGTTTCATTCAGGCAGCTGTATTTGCTCTATTTACTTGATCTTCCACTTCAGTTTCGAGCTTTCCGTAGCTAGATAATGTGATGCCTAGATATTTGAACTCTATCACTTGTTCTATTAACTGACCTTACAGCTCCAATTTACATCTTAGTCAATTTATGTTGTTAAATGTTAAACTTAGATTTTAAATTTTCTGACGGTTATATTAAATTGGTGCAGCATACGATGTAAATCGTCTTCACTTTGAGAGAGTAGTATTGCGTTGTTTGCATAGCAGATTATTTTAAGTTGTTTTTCTCTCATTTGGTATCCTTTTTTAGTTTTTACTTTTTTATTATTTCATCCATAATCAGGTTGAACAATAGAGGGCTCAGGCAATCTCCCTGTCTCATCCCATTGCCAGCTTCAAATGGGTCGGTTAGTTATTCTTCTACTTTTACTTTTAAGGCCCACGAAACATAGATATGCCGGTTTGTTCTATTCTAATGATCTCTTGCATTTGCCTCATTATAAATATAGCGTCGGTGCATGATCTTCTCGACCTACAACCTTGTTTTTCTTCTGCTGTTGTTTTAATTTCATTCAGTTTATTTGTTATCACTTTGGTTGTTAATTTTAGTGTTGTGTTTAATAAATTAATTCCTCTGTAATTTACCGGGTTCGATTGGTTTAACTTTTTGAAGAGAGGTATTAGGATGACATCTCCATTCTTGAATAATTCTGTTTTGTTCTGTTACTTTTTGGATTAGTTTTAATAGTGTTTAGTCAGATCTGGTCCTCCGTACTTTAGGAGTTCGTTCGGTATTCTGTCCTCTCCTGATGATTTTCTATTCTTTAATTTCCCTATTGTTTCCTTTACCTCTTCCTCCTTAATATTTATTTCTTCTTCACCTCTGGTGTTGGTAGTTCATTATCGTCACCTTTAGCAAATAGGGATCAAAAGTAGTCTACCCATGTTTCCTTCTGAACGTGTTTCATTTTTATAGTTCATTCATCTCTTTTCTTTGTCCTCTGATCATTCTTCATATTTCTTTTTGTGTTCCGTAGAAGTTGTGCTTCATCTGTTTTGAGAAGCTCTGCCAGTGTTACCTTTTTATTTGTCTAACTAAAGTATTTGTTTCATTTCTGATTCGTTTATAGTGGTTATATGTCTGTTGTGTTCTGTATTGTAAAAAGGCTTTCTTGTTTTCTTCATATTTTGACTTTACTTTCTCTCTTAACCATGGTGTTTTCTTTTTTGATATGTTAGTGTTTCTTACTTTTCTCTCTCCAAGTGATTCTGTTGCTGCGTTAATTATGTTATTTTTGAGTTTTTCCCAGCTTTCCTCGATGTTATCGTGATCTAATATTTCATTCGAGCAGTAGTTGAATGATGAAATTGAGTAGCTATCTTTTTGTATTTTGTTATGGCAGCTACGACAGTCTCTTGAGGTTTCATCCCTACTTTTAACATGTTTTAAATCTAACATGAGGCACAATCAATATGTTCAACGTTTAATACGTTAACATATTTTTTCATGTTAATACCTGCATCACAAACTACACATCTTACTTTTTCTTTAAGTATCTCCCTTAACAACAAGATGTCTTTTAGTTTTTAAGTAATATTTTCTCCGGTGTGGCGGTCTTTATTGAATACTTTTGCTTTCAACCCTATCATTTTCCTTTCAAATTCTTTTGTGATTCAATGAAAAGTTAAACTCAGCAGTGAAACTCCAGAATAATTTTCAGACCAAATGTCGGTAGGAAATGACAATTTTTCGAAGGATTTCAGTAATTCGAGTATTTTCTGAATTACTTTGCCATATAATTTATCGCAGATAAATGAAGTAAAATACTAATGAGACTTATATGCTTGATAACTCTTACGAATCCAACACTTTCCACGAAACTAAATGGCAAGTTCTCCAACGCAGCCATTTTAAATATTGAATTATCCACTGACAATGACTTCAAAGAATTATTATCTCACTTTTTCGTTTTATCGACATATTTTTGAAGCGATATTTGTTTCATTTGTATATAGCATACAGTTTTTCACACTCTTCTTATTTGTAAAACTCGGTTTTATGCAGTGTCTTTAAATTATTTCCCAGCAATTGTAGTTCTTCCTTTTCTTGAATATTCTTTGTTACACAGCTTGTACTTAGCTCGGTCAGCATTATAAAATGGTGTAAAATAAGTCCATATTTCCCTATAATTTGATTCACTCATGTTAATAAATCACTGATCACACTTTAAATTCAAAATAATGTTACGAACATGCTCTCAGTATTGCCTATGTAACGGTTGCATCTCGAAATAGCATCGAGAACCTTCGCGATATATCGAGCGCTGTAGAAATCCATTTGTTAAACAACGAATTAGAGGTGGGACTACCCCAGAAGGTTCGAGAATAATACTTTTTGGCATATATATGTAACGATGTTATGAGAGAGGAGTTGATAAGAGATAATCGTGCTGTAAACTTATAAAGGTCAGGACAGATTGGACAATGTAACTTCTATCAAATTCAACAAACTTAAATCAAAATTAAACAATCTCATTAAAAATAAACCTAATTCATCAAATCATAACAGTAACAACACTAAATTTTCTAATTTTTCTTTTCATCCAAGATTAAAAAATCTCTCTTCAGTTACCTTCGACAATAATGAACTCTACCTACTAAATCTAGGCCTCAAATACTCCATTCCTAGTAAGGTCTCTGAAAAAGACCTTCAGAGTCTCTCCATTGAGCTAGACATTATCATCCAAAATCTCTCTGTTTCCTTAAATCAAAAAACTTCAATCAGAAACTTCTATTTTAATACTATTAACAAATTCAAAAATAAAAATTCTTCATCTAATTCTTTAACAGTCTTTAATACCAACACCCCCTCATCTATCAACCTTTCTTCCACCCACAACAACAGTCGTTTAACATCTAACTTTCCCAAATTTTCCCATAACAAACGCAATGAACATTTTAATACCCTCAAATCCATGAAAACAAAAATCAAATCCAACAATCTAATTATCAGCAAAGCTGACAAAGGTAACTGTCTAGTGATCTTAGATTAATCTTCATACAATGATAAAGTCTCTACTTTCCTTAATAATAATAACTTCACTCCACTCACAACAGATCCCTCAAAAAAGTTTATAAACAAATTAAAAAAACATAAAACATTTTACAGATTTCGTCTCAGAACACTTTGCACCATATTACAAACTTCCAAACAACCCTTTACACTGTACACCCAGACTGTATGGTTTACCTAAGATACACAAGGAGGGCATACCTATTCGTCCAGTTGTTAGTTTCATAAACACTCCAGTTTCCATCTTATCAAAATTTATATTGAATCTTATTAACAACATGACGAACGTTACCCTTCGATTCTCAGTCAAAAATACTAGTCATCTAGTCAATAACCTACAACAGATCAATCTTTACCCCAACATTACTATGCTCTCATTTGATGTCAGCAATCTATTTACCTCTGTCCCCAAACAAGAAACAATTAATCTGGTTCACTCTCTTCTAAGAACCAATTCCATCACCCTGTCTACTACAAACTCCATTATCCAACTATTGCAACTTTGCTTAGACCAAGATTTCTTTGTTTTTAACAACAAATATTATAGACAACCTGACGGCTTAGCCATGGGTAGCTGTCTCTCCCCTCTATTAGCTGATGTATTTATGGATCATTTAGAATCCACACAGATTATGAAAAACCCTGAAATACTTTATTGGTTTCGATATGTTGACGACTGTTTAGTCTTCATTTCAGGTAACTCCAATTCAGCTGAACTATTACTTTCTAAAATTAATCAAATCCACCCCAATATCAAGTTCACCATGGAACTAGAATCATCCATGTCAATCAATTTTCTTGATCTCACCATTACCAGATTAAATGACCACTTCGACTTCAGTATCTATAGGAAACCCATCTAACCTCTCATCTAACCACCCCATGTCTCATAAATATGCAGCTTTTCATAGTTACATCCATCGCCTGGAAATCATTCCCCTTTCTCACTCAAACTACAAAAAAGAACTCAACATTATCAAACAAATAGCAGTCAACAATGGTTATGATCACAACATCGTCAATAAACTCATCCATAGAAGACGTCTTAAGAACCTGCAGGAGACTGCGTTCCCCAGAGACCCTACCACCAAACCCAATTACGTTTAACTTCCATACCATCATGAGAGTCTTTCTGGAGATATTCGAAATCTAATCAAACGTTCAGTTAAAAATGTCCATGTTTCTTTTAAAGTACCCAATAACTTGGGTCAGTACATATCCAATTCCAAAGACCCCATCAATTATATGAACCGTAGTGGTGTTTATAGACTCAAATGTTCTGATTGTGATGCCACCTACATAGGAAGAACATGTAGATCATTGTCTTCACGTTCTCTAAAGCACACAAAAAGAGAAAACACTTCCACTGTCTCTCAACATCTTAAAGAACATAACCACACCCTCAATATCTCAGAATACGTTTTACTTATTCATAATACCCCTTAAAAAAAACTTTCTCAAACTAGAGTTATATGAAGACCTAGAAATTATTAAAGAAAAACAGAGAAGTCCAAATTGTGTTAATCGCCATGTCTCATTCAATCGAAACTTCCTTCCGCTCCATCGTCAACTATTCTCATAACCCACATTCTTACTTTACTTCTTCATTAGTATTAGATTTTTCGTTCTTCTTCTATCACCTATTAATCCTCAATAGTCCTATCAAATTTTTTCAATAAATCCAACTCCCCCTCTTTCCTCAGTTCTTTCTAGGAATCTAAGCGCTAAGTCTGAACCCACACCCAATATTTTTCATGCTCCTTTTCTACAAACTAAATTCAGAGCTGATTATTCCACTTCGCCTTCAAAAAATTTCTAATTACCATACATCTTTATCTATAACCACATATCATCACATTTTCGTACTGTTTTCACTACACTTTATTTTACTTATCCACTTTCCTTCAAGGTTTGGTTCCGGAACTCTGGAGACTTCAACCTCTTGTAGAGTCTTTTCTCCTTTCACAATAATATTAAAACATCACATAACTTTAGTAAATTTAACAGAGCCACCTTAAAACCCATCTACTCTTGCAGTTTTTACATATCGTTACAATACACACCAAAAGCCTATTAACTTCATCTACCTACCTTAAACTCAAACTTATAACTCATCCTTTTTATATTTCTCAGGTAGCATATGTTCCTTTTAACATGTAGGGCCTTTTTCTTTTTCTTAAGTTATAACTTGAGCAATGTTTGAACAATACAATACCAAACCACCTATCAGCCATCAATTTTCTGTGTATATTACATACTGGTCAACACACAAAACAACTTACCATCTTTACCCTTCAAACCGAACCAGTAATTTATGTTCATGAACTTATAACTTAAAAAATCTATTAAATTTACCAGGTATCAAATGTTGTTTTCTGACATAGAGGGCCTTCCATGATTAAGTTGTAAGTTAAGCAATACATGAACATTACATTACAAAAACATTCTTTTCATATTCAAATTTCATCTTAACAGTAAATTCAAACATATCATTTACTTTATCACTCCTCAACAATAAATTTTATAAAACCATCTTCCTACATATGTCTTTTTCACTATTTCCTAGGTCCCAAATGTTTTATAACATACAGGACCTGTTGTTAAAATCTTTACTTAAGAACAATCAAATTTAGACACATGTATAGTTGGTTGCCTATCGATACCTACAAAATTTCATGTACTCCAGTTTACCTAAATTAATTTATAAAACAAATTTTTTTCAATATTTTTCAACATAAATATAGAACAAATTCACATTACAGACTACAACATTGATGGTTGATACTGTTATATTATTACAATTCTAATTTATTCAATTTTAAATAATGCTGGCTTCTGTCATTTTAGACAACTACCGTAAGTTGCACTGACTGATTTATTCCGACATCTGTCCTAACATGTCAATATTGTCATTTTTATCAGTTGTTATCAACAGGTCCTCGAAGATACTTTGTCTCAGGACCAAGTAACCGATGTAGAGCCATACGTTGCCATGTTACCAATTCCAACGGTAACTTAAACATCCTAATTTTTAATAGGATATACTGTAACATATTTGTAAATTTTTAACATTTTTTAAAGGGTTTTCACCCATATATTTTAGTGGCTCATAGCATGTGCACTTTGTAAGTATTAACCACATTTTGCATAACCTTAGTCAACATTTTAAATATTACCTCCTTTTTAATTAAAGTGGTTAATTACTTTCAGGTTACACTGATGATGGAATTTACATTCCGAAAACGTTCTGTATTTGTGATATAGCTCGTTTGGGTATTTTATTTATACCTTTTACTAAAAATTTTGAAATAAATTTTTTTTATAAATAAATATATTTATGTAACAATAAAACACTGAAAACTTTGTTTTCAAACTTCCACAAAATTTATTTTAAATTCTTATCACTACAGCTGTTTCGGCTGATTGCCTTTCTCAAGTGATCTGTTTTTGGTATGGGTTTACACGTTATAGTCTCTAATGAAATAGGTTGAGGAGGGGAGAACTGTTTGTCTCAAGCTGGTCATTCAGAATTATATCTGTGTTTTTTAATTTGTTGATTTCCATAGATTCTAACAAAGATAGCTTAAGGCCTTTATTTTGAATGTGGAGAATTTTAAATTCGTCATTAAAAGAATGATTATGATCTAGAAGGTGAAGTGCGTATGTAGAATCTGTTTTTCTATTATTGAAAGCCCTTTTATGTTCTGCTATTCGTTTATTAAAATTTCTACCTGTTTGACCAATGTAAGTTTTTGGGCAGTCGCCACATTTAAGTTTGTACACACCACTGTGTAAGTGTTTTTTATGTTGGCTCTTGTTGTTTTTAATATATTTGCCTAGGTTGTTATTTGTTCTGAAAGCTGCAAAATCTATTACAGATGTGTGTAGTAAAACCAAAAATTCCTGTTACAAAGAGAATAAAACAGCCATTTCAATTAAAAATAAATCAATAGAAAACAACATAGTGTTTACAAAAGCAGACAAAGGTAACACTACTATTGCTATAGATAAAATAGAATATAATAACAAAACAATAGAATTTTTAAATAATCAAAACATTGAAACGTTACACAAAGATCCAACAGAAAAGTATCAAAAACAAATTAAGCTAGCGTTAGAAAATTCAAAATCAATAGTAAATCCAATAGAACATAAATACCTCAGTATCATGAACCCACAACCTCCTAAATTATACTCTTTCATTAAACTACACAAACCGGATCACCCAATAAGACCTGTAGTGTCTTTTTATACAGCCCCGTCATATAAACTTTCAAAAAAACTGCTAGAGATTATTTTAGAACACACTAAATTTTCACCTAAATTTACCATAAAAAATACAATAAAACTAGTTAATAAAATACAACATTTTCAGTTACCTAACAACTCCAGATTAATTTCATTTGACGTAAAAAATCTTTTTCCCAGTATCCCTCCCACAGAAACTTTTATTCTAGTAAAAAACCTTTTAGACCAAAATAGTACAAATCCAATCATTACATCTGAAATTTTACATCTTCTTGAAGTTTGCATAAACCAGGACTACTTTGAATTTAATAATGAATTATATACAAATAACAGTGCAGAACTTATAATGGGCAATCCTCTAAGCCCATTGCTATCAGATATTTTTATGGATCATCTAGAGACAAAGATTTTAAAACATCCCATATTCAAACAGTTTTTATATTGGTGGAGATACGTAGACGATGTACTGGTATGTTTCACAGGAACTAACAGGCAACTCGACCAATTTTTATCGTATATTAATTCTCTTCATAGTCATATTGAATTTACAATAGAAACAGAACAAAATCAATCCATAAATTTTTTAGATTTAAAAATTACCAGACTTAAAAACAAACATGACTTCTCCATATTTCATAAACCTACCCATACTGACACGACTATTCACAATTCATCATCCCATCCCACACAACATAAACTGGCAGCCTATCATAGTATGTTACATAGATTAACAGCAATTCCTATGTCAAAATACAATTTTGAGACAGAATTAAATATCATTAAGCAAATAGCAGTAAACAATGGATACAACGAACAAACAATTAATAAAATGTTAAATCAAAAACTACACAAGAAAGCCCTGAACTTAGTATTTCCACCACCAGAGAAAAAACCCAGTACCTTCTGCTCGATTACATATACAGGCAAAATATCAACAAAAATAGCCAAACACATAAAAAAGAAAGGAATAACACCAGCTTTCAGAACAAATAACAACCTAGGCAAATATATTAAAAACAACAAGAGCCAACATAAAAAACACTTACACAGTGGTGTGTACAAACTTAAATGTGGCGACTGCCCAAAAACTTACATTGGTCAAACAGGTAGAAATTTTAATAAACGAATAGCAGAACATAAAAGGGCTTTCAATAATAGAAAAAAGATTCTACATACGCACTTCACCTTCTAGATCATAATCATTCTTTTAATGACGAATTTAAAATTCTCCACATTCAAAATAAAGGCCTTAAGCTATCTTTGTTAGAATCTATGGAAATCAACAAATTAAAAAACACAGATATAATTCTGAATGACCAGCTTGAGACAAACAGTTTTCCCCTCCTCAACCTATTTCATTAGAGACTATAAAGTGTAAACCCATACCAAAAACAGATCACTTGAGAAAGGCAATCAGCCGAAACAGCTGTAGTGATAAGAATTTAAAATAAATTTTGTGGAAGTTTGAAAACAAAGTTTTCAGTGTTTTATTGTTACATAAAATGAATTTCCATCAAGTAACGGTCGAATCCATCAATTAAATATATTTATATAAATTCGAACCGCTCGTTTTATTTAAAAACGCTACAGTTGGTGGAAAGTGTGAGGATAATTGATTTATTTAAAAAATAAATTCAGCGGTGACTTTTGAAAAAGACTTTTGAACTTTTGAAAAGTATTGTCCGTCGGGAATATCCGCGTAGTTCGGTAGTGATCTTTGTACGAAAGAACATTAAAAAAGTATGTGTGTGTATGGCCAAAGATGCTGCTAGTAGAACTTTCAGTAAAACAGTTGCGTGAGCAACTAGAAGAACGCGATGAAGACTGCAGTGGGTCCAAGAAGATACTCCAAGAACGACTGAAGACTGTGCTTAGCAGGAATGGAGACGATCCAAAGACATTCTAGTTTCAATCAGCAGAAGAAGCCGTTTTAACTAAATTAATTGATGGAAAATTCGAGAATTCAAAAGATTCGATGAAACGTCTCAAATGATTGAGGAAACTTAAAAAAAAATGATAATAAATTTGAAAACATCTCGCAAATAATTGAAGAAACTTCTAAAAAAAATGATAAAAGATTCGATGAAACTTCTCAAATTATTAAAGAAACAGCTAGACAAAACTACGAGAAATTCGAAAATATGTCTAGAAGATTCGACGAAGTATGTATTCAGAACAGTGAGAAGTTTGAAGAGGTCTTTCGATAAAGTAGAAGAGAAAATCAAACAGTTAGAGAGCATGATAACCAATACAAAAGTGCTACCACCAGTTAGTACAGTAGCCTTAGATCCGGTAGTGAAAGAAGAATCACCTAGAGATGAATCGACACATCATATGAGATTCAAATTGCCACCATTTGATGGAAAGTCTTCTTGGTCCATATACCTTAGACAATTTGAAGCTATTGCGATAGCCAATCATTGGACATAACAAGAAAAGGCGGTTTCCTTGACTGCTGCTTTACGAGGTGATGCTGCGGATATGCTAAGATCGATTCCTAAGGGCCAAGAAAAATGTTACCAGACCTTGTTCACTCGACTAGACAAACTTTACGGAGATTCCCATCTACAACAAGTCTACAAAGTACAAATAAGAAGTAGAATTCAACGAGCCAGTGAGAGTTTGCAAGAATTTGAAGCAAATGTTGCTCGTATAGCGCTGTTGGCCTATCTAGACACCAGACAACATATTGGAAGAAATTGCTGTACATACCTTCATCAATGGGTTGAGAGACAGTGAACTACAGAAAGCTTTACGACTAGCAAGACCGAAAGTTTTAGATGAAGCGCTCGCCATTGCCTTGGAACACGAGACAGCTAGTCGAGCTTCACGGAGCTATCGAGTACGAATCTCTGAAGAGAGCGACGTACAAAACGATAAACGTCTGGAGGAAATCATACGGAAAGTAGTTCGTAGCATGATGCCGAAGAGACGTGAACCCAGATGTTGGAATGGTAACGATGTAGGTCACATTCGTCGTAAATTGCATGAAAATAATACAACAGTCAGAAAGCTAGAACAGATCGAACACTGGGCTGGAAAAACTCATTCAAATGCTGAGGCTCAGTCAAGACGGCCATACAGTGCAAATCGTAATCATTGTCTTGAATTAGAAGAACGACTTAGCCCCCGTGAGACGAACCACCGTTATTAATGATCAATGGCAGCCTCAACAGCTACAAGACGCTCAAGCAGTAAAGAATATTGGATTGGATGAGTCGAAGTGAAAGACCTTCTTGGCAAGACATTAGTGCATGTAGTCCAGAAGTCAAGTGTTACTGGAGCCAATGGAATTGCCTAGTGCTGAAAGATGATCTTCTGTATAGAACCTTTGAGAACGATGATGGTACAGAAACTAAGCTTCAGTTGATTGTACCTAAAAGTAAAGTGTCCGAAGTATTGTGTCAGTTGCATGACGGTGCATCAGGTGGACACTTTGGTATTACGAAGACTCTGCAAAAGGTTCGAGAACGGTTCTATTGGGTGAAATGTAAAGATGATGTAAGAAGATGGTGCCGGAAATGTGAACTGTGTGCAACCAGTAATGGTCCAGTTGGTAAAAAGAGGGCACCCATGAAACAGTACAATGTTGGTAGTCCTATGGAAAGAGTAGCAATCGACATTGCAGGTCCACTTCCAGAGACGAATGATGGAAATAAATATATCCTGGTAGCCATGGATTATTTTACGAAATGGACTGAGGCCTATGCGATACCAAATCAAGAAGCTTCTACCGTTGCAGTGGTACTGATTAAAGAATTCTTTAGCCGATTTGATGTTCCCTTGGAGATCCACTCCGACCAAGGGCGAAACTTTGAGTCAAACCTTTTCCAAAACGTTTGTAAATTGATGTGTCAATAAGACCACAACGACACCCCTGCATCCTCAATCAGATGGAATGGTCGAGAGGATGAACCGAACTATGGGTAAACACCTGTCCAAAGTTGTATTAAAACATCAAAGAGATTGGGACCAGCACATTCATTTATTTCTAAAGACATACCGCTCGGTCGTGAATGAAACTACAGGCAGACTCCAACCTGTCGTGAAAGAATGTTAGGTCGTGAAGTTCGTTTGCCCTGCGACCTAGAGTTTGGCTACAGACCTTTCGAAGAACATGTTGCAAGCGAAGATTATGTCGACCGCCTGAAGTTAAGAATGAACAACATTCATGAACTTGCCCGACAACACATTCAGTTAACCAGTGACAGAATGAAAGATCAATACGATTCTAGATGCAAGAATGAAAGCTATGAGGTAGGTGATCTTATGTCTGATAATTTAAATTTGATTTTTAAATTTTTGTATAAATATTTGAATTCTTGCAGGGTCTGCAGCTCTTATTTGCAGTTGATTATAAAGAATTTCGACATGCGGCATGATGTTATTAAACAAATTTAGCCAGTATAAAAACGTTTTGTCTTTCAATAACATAAGTAAGCCCGAAGCTTGTTGAACGGTTTAAGTATTTGAGTTTATCGTTCCTTTTCAATGATTTCTTTAAAACATTGCATGAGATCGTCTTTGTGATTAAAGATGGTATTACGGCTTGGCTGTTAAATGTCCAACGAGTACATTCATACGTTTCGGAGAATGAGAAAAGGAGGACAAAACCCAGTCAAATTAGCAAAAAAGACTTTTACCATTTTATGCTCAGAAGCTGCCTTCAAGACAATTAAATTGAATTGGTGTGCATAATAAGGGATGAAATAAGCATGAGGAAAAGAACGTCGAATTATTCCTTGAACTCCATTTATTTTGCCTGACATGACAGCGGCTACATCATAACTTTGGCCAATTAATTTACTAATCCCATCTGCATTATGCGAATCAGGTAAAAATATCCCCAAAATAGTTCAAAATTTTGGTAGCCTAGGGAATATCTCTAAATTAAAACCATTTGATCTTGAACGGAAGAGTCCATAGTCTCATTAGCCTCGATTGCCACATACTACCTCTTTACTTGTTAATTCACGAGCGACATACAACATTGAATCCAGTAGTTCGTTTTGAATAGTTTTTGAAGTCCCCGAAATACTCCAGGATTCGTAGATGTCAAACTTTCATCGTGACCTTGTAGAGCTAATTCAAATGCTCCGAAAATTTTAATGCACTCGATTCTATTTAAAATATACCTATTTTTGGCCACTATCTCATTATGTTGCTTTATTGATCTTCTAAAAGCCGAATCTAATTGTGATTGAATGTTTCATCATCATCAGTAGCTCGACAACCCTTTCTAGGTCCTGGCTTGTTCTAGGATTTTCCGCCATTCTGTTCTGTTCCTTGCTTGCCCAAGTCATAAAAATACATCTCAAATCATAAACTAAAACTCATGATATTTTTGTGATTGTATTCAATACTTTTCAACCTATTTATAAAGCTTCGTAGGTATCCATTAAAAATCGTCTTTTAAATTTTTTCTTTTACGGAGGTAAACTTTTAAAATAGAAATATTTCACCGAAACCCAAAAGTAGCCTTTAACTTTTTATGAATGTTACTTAGTTTAGTTTAAACAATCAATAACGTGTTTGAGTAACGAAAATTTTCAAAGCGTCAGAAAAAAAACATTTATTGTCACCAAATTAGATCACAAATAAAAAAGAAAATTCAATATGTTTAGGTTGATGAGGTAAATACCTTAATTGTACACTATGCATTTGGCTTTATAGTTACCCGTCGGCAAAAAAGTTTATGATATATACTCTCCTTAAACTTTCGGTATCGCTTCATTAGGTCGAATGTGACACGATTTTCTTCTACGACTTCTTTTGGCTCTGGGGCGTTTTCCCTCTAATTTTCTCGAAAATGTTTAAGTACTTATCAGACAGGAAAATCGAAATACAACTTCCGTCAGACAATATACCTATTAAAAGGTAAAAAAAAATAATAAGTTAGACTTACTCACAATCAATTTAATTTAACTAATCGGACGACCGGTTTCGCTTTCTATAATATGCAAAGCATCTTCAGGTCACGATACAAAGTTAAAATGCTGAAAATAATAATCCCATATTAGGGTGTTGTCTAATAAAGATAAAACATAGGTAGGTGATATAAATTATATAAATTACAGTAATTATGCCAATATTACATGTCTGTGGTTTTATAAATGAATAAAATGTTTAAGCAGACAAGGTAAGACCCACAAATTGGTAACATAGTCTATTAAACTGTAATGAATTAATAAATAAACAAATAAATAAACATTACCTACATGCCGGTACTCTATTAATTGATGGTTGAAAAAACATGGTTCAAACTATCTTGTATTGTTGATTGGAGAACTCAGGTCAACTATTGTAATTGTTTAACAGTAAACGGGGAAGTTCTTGAGGAGACAGATTTTATCCAATGAAGTAGAGATAGGTGAAATATATTGTTTGTTTGATGAAAGTAATGTTCTATACCATTAAGTTCTTTAAAGTTATTTATCTTTATTCTGAATAAATCCAGAATAAATAAAAATAAAAATAAATGTAAATATAAATAATTTTAAAGAACTTAATGGTATAGAACATTACTTTCATCAAACAAACAATACATTTCACCTATCTCTACTTCATTGGATAAAATCTGTCTCCTCAAGAACTTCCCCGTTTACTGTTAAACAATTACAATAGTTGACCTGAGTTCTCCAATCAACAATACAAGATAGTTTGAACCATGTTTTTTCAACCATCAATTAATAGAAAGTAATGTTTATTTATTTGTTTATTTATTAATTCATTACAGTTTAATAGACTATGTTACCAATTTGTGGGTCTTACCTTGTCTGCTTAAACATTTTATTCATTTATAAAACCACAGACATGTAATATTGGCATAATTACTGTAATTTATATAATTTATATCACCTACCTATGTTTTATCTTTATTAGACAACACCCTAATATGGGATTATTATTTTCAGCATTTTAACTTTGTATCGTGACCTGAAGATGCTTTGCATATTATAGAAAGCAAAACCGGTCGTCCGATTAGTTAAATTAAATTGATTGTGAGTAAGTCTAACTTATTATTTCTTTTACCTTTTGAAATGGACTCACACAAGCAACATATTCATGATTTTAATATACCTATTCTTTTAATTAAATAGCTGTAAAATTAAAAGAAACACACGAAAATAAAATTGTCTGATGATAAATATAGGTCATTCCACGTTGGCGACTTGAACATGTCGGAAAAACTGCTGTGACGAAATTCATAGATAATCAGCTATTTTTTCAGGATACTTTCATTAACAACAGCAAAAACAACTTTTCATATTGTCTGACGGAACTTGTTTTCCGATTGTCCTGTCTGACGGGTGAAAATTTTCTGGAAAATTAGAGGAAAAACGACCCAAAGTAGAAGAGGGAAAATGTGTCAGACTCGGCCTAATGAAGCGATACCCAAAGTTTGAAGAAAGTATCTATCATCAATTTTTTGCCGATGGACACTCTAACTATTAATTAATACTGATGAAAGTTAAAAGTGATCTAAAACTCTGAAAACTTCATACAAAATTTATCGTATCGTGTGCGCCTAGCTTCAGAATTATCATGACCTTGAATATGAAAAACGCCAGCAGCTCCCTCTTTCCTACAAATAATATCAGTTGAATTTTTCAATGTTTGAAACAAAATTTATCTTTTGCATTGCAAAATAATTTGCTAATTTCATTACTTAATGCACAAGTTTTATGAAGTTGCGGTTTAGAAGTAATACTGGATATAAAATCAAGCAATACATTTTATCCCTTTCGTTATTGATAAAACTTACGACATTGTTAGTTGGAAAAAAAAATAAATCTTAGTACAGTTTTAATTTAGTACAAGCAAAGAATATAGACGCTTAGCGTCTATATTCTTTGGTACAAGTACGACGTAATACAAGCATTTGGATCTAATTGTTACCCTTTTGTAATTAAAAATAAGGTAGGTTATATTAACATAAAAAAATGTAAAATTATTTTTTGTCACATTTATTTTAAATTACTTAAGGGTAGTGAACCCTATATTCTTTGGTGAACCTATCCCCCAAAATAGTAATTCTGCAATTAGATTATAGCTGGTTGTATTGTTTTACCTTTGGTAAATTTTTTAATTTGAAAGTACAAGATTATACAGTAAAGACTGAATAAGAATATAGACGCATATGCGTATGCATTGTATATTCTTTGGTATAATCTACCACTAATGCAATCATCTCCCTTTATCACACATATATAACATGATAAACTCAAGAAATTCTTGTGGGAAATTAAAAACTGAGTTTACTGCTGTTTTTTAAGTTTTGAAATATAGCTTTGTTCATGCTATAAGTATCTAGTTATATAATGGAAATAAGAGAAATAGACATTTTTTATGTGGAATGTAGGACTTGGACTTGTAAGATCCTGAAGGGAATTTATTTATTGTATATGTAGGATTGGACAGTTAAGGTTTGATTTTTATTTTTGAAAGTAATTCTAATTCTAAACCTATTTTTTAGATGTGTGATACTGATGATGAACCAGAAATTACTCTTGAAGATGTAAATAAAGTATTGTCACAAATAGAAAATAAATATTCTCCAGTAAAAAATATCAATGCAAGTAATGAGATAGAAGAAAGTTTAATTGTCTTATCCAAAGAATTAGATTCCATTGGTATACCAGCACTGAATTTATCACAAACTCCTGTGAATATTTTTAAAGAACTTATCTCTAGTACTAGAAGTTTAGTCCAAATACATAGAAAATCCCTGGGTAAGGCTTTATAAGTTTTATAGGTAAATAACAAGTAAAAAATATACTGATGACCAAAAAAATGCAACACCTGGAAGGAAAAATATTTTTTTATGGAAATATACATTATAATATTCTTATTATTTGATAACATTATAAACAAATTTGCAACAATATTTTCATCAAAAAATTAATGACTGGCGCCTCCTTGATTTTATATACACAAAGTTACTCTGTGGGGTATTGATTGAATAGTTGAAGTGGTCTATATTATATTGAGGAATACTCATCCAAATTCTTCTTATGACATGCCATAGGTATTCTAAGTTTGCTGGAGGATATGGGCAATCAATTTAGATTTTCCACCTACCATATCCAACATATGTTTGATTGGTGACAAATCAGCTGATCTTGATGGCCACTCCAAAGACTCTATACTAGATTCTTGTATGAACTCTATAGTTTCACAAGCAATATGAGGTCTTGTGTTATTCTGTTCAAAGATCACATTTGGAATGGTTTGTAGGTAGGGATGTAAAACCGGTTGCAGTACTTTACCAATATATTGTTGAGCTATAAGAGTGTTGTTAATAAGAACTAGAGTTGATCTGCTTCCCAAACGTATAGCACACTATACTATAATGCTTGGTTGTCTTGCTAGATGACATTCAACAGCCAAGTCTATATTTTGTCTCCCACCTCGTAAATGTCTTACCCTTATGTGCCTATAGCCACTCAAACAAAACCTATATGCATAACTGAAGCAGACAAAATTCAATTGGCCATTTCAGTTTTGCTGAGCTCTTCACCATTCTAAGGGTCAACCGTTATGCTATGGTGTCAAAGGTAACACCAAACACAGACAGTAAGCTCTCAGTCCCATTAGAAGTAATCTTTAATTAACCATTCTTCTTGAGACTACCCTTTCTGTAGCTGCAACTAAATCATCTCTTACTTGGTCTACACTGACCCATCTATTTCTGAGAGCAAGAAGTCTAAGATGGCACAAATCACTGCCTTGCAATATTCTAGGATGTCCAGACTCTCAATGATGCTGATATCATTAGACCTCCTCCTCCAAACTCTTAATATTTATTTATTTATTTATTTATTTATATTTATTATATTACATATTATTATATTATATTATTATATTATATTATATTATTATATTTATTTATTTAATACCGTTGATGGCTTAGCTTCAACTCTACATGAAATTTATTGTAAACTAAAACTGGCCTCTTTCATGACTACAATCATCATCAGTTACGATACAGCCCTTCATGAGCCGTGACCTGTCTCAAAATATTCGTCCATCCTTCCCTGTCGAGTGTATGTCTTCTCCATTCCCTTACTCTAGTCCCCTTAAATCTTCCTGAACATTGTTCAGATATCTGCATCACCAAAAAGTCTATAGAGTTCAAAATTATATCGCCTTCTCCACAGACCCTGTTTGTTAACTCTGCCATATATGGTCTCCAATACTTTTCTTTCAAAGATTCATAGTAACTCTTCATCTTGGGTCGTCATTACCCATGTTTCTGTTCCGTAAGTGAGCACTGAGTATATTATTGTTTTATAAAGTTTTCACTTTGTTGCTCTTGACATATTTCTCGCTCTTCGTTGAGGGTCTAGGCCCAAATAACAGCAGTTAGCCACGCCTATTCTTTTTCATATTTTTCTTTGGATGTGTTGTTTTTGCAGTCAACCAGTGACCCTAAGTAGCAGAACTCTTCCACTGTTTCTGTAGTTTTGTGTTGCACCTCTAAGTTATTTTGTTGCATGCTTGGTATAGCCGGCATAGATTTAGTTTTCTGGGAACTAATCATAAGTCTGATATTTTTTGTGATATTTTTAATATGTGTGAAATCTTCAACTGCGTCATTTCAGGTTCTTCCAATGATCACGATATCATCAGCATATGCCATTATTTGTATACTAGGGGTATATATCGTACCCATGAAGTTTATTCCAAAATCTTTCATAACTTTTTCTAATGCTAGGTTGAACAGTGCACGATAGCGCATCTCCCTGGCACAGTCCTCTTTTAGTTGTAAATGGTTCTGAAAGATCCCCTTGTACTCACACTTTACGTTCAACTTTCCTCATTATCATTTTAATTAATTCTACCAATCCTTTTGGTATTCCAAATTCGATCATAGCCGAATATAATTGGAGTCTGTCAACAGTATCATAAGCTGCCTTAAAATCTATGTAGATGTAATGGCAGTCTATATATTTGTCTGATAGTTGATGTGGTCAATGGTAGATCTGTTATTCAAAAAGCCTCTGTTGTATGATCCTATTATATTGTATTATATTGTCAGTATACTGTGCTAATCGTTCGTTAAGTATCAGGGACAAAAGTTTGTATGCCTTATTAAGAAGGAAAATCTCTCTAAAGTTAGGAACAATCAACCACATTTCTTTTTTGTGTATAGGGCATATAATTCCATTATTGCAATCTTCTGGTAAAATGCGTTCTTGCCATAGCTGTAAAGTTTGTGAAAGAAAGTTACAAATGTTTCACTGCCACATTTAAATATTTCTGCAGGTAGGTTATCTGCTCCGGGTGACTTGTTTCTGACTAGAAACTGAATTTTGAGTTTCCCCGTGTTCTAGTTCTATATCATCTCTACCTTCAGCTTTACTTTCTCCATTAAGTAGCATACTAAAGTGTTCCTGCCACCTATTCAGTACCTCTACTTTGTTGTTCAAAAGGATTCCATTATGACCCTTGACTTGGTTCACTTGTGGCTTTAAAACTTTTCTTTTTGCGTTAACGTGTTTGTAAAATTTTGTGTGTTCGTGTTCCCTATTGAATTTTTCTATTTTTTCAAACTCTTTATTGATTTGTTGCCTCTTTTTCTGTTTGTGCTTTTGTTTTTACTTCCTTCTCGTTACTCGATATTTTTCAAAATTGTTCCTAGTCCTTCTGTTCATAATTTTCAGATACGCGTCATTCTTCTCTTGGGTTACTTATTTGCATTCCTCATCAAACCGTTGTTTAGCTGCCAGTTGGGTGCCAATCTCACCCAACACTTCATCTGCAGTATTTTGCAGCGTGGTTTTTAGAAACTCCCAATTTGTGGTAAATTTGGTGGGATCTACTTTGTTTCTGAGATGTTCTGATAGTTTACAATCTAAGCATATTTGAAAATGTCTTATGACGTTAGTACACTTTAATTTATCAATGTTATATTTGTATTTTTTTTTTTGCTTAGTCTTATCGTTGCACTGTACATCTGTACGTCCCATGTCCGAAATAATCAACTTAATGTCGTTTTTTGCTCATTGTCTATATGTTTGTTCTACTTTCTCATAGAATCCTTTTTTTCTGTCTATGTTATCCTTAGTGGGAGCATGTACATTTATGAGACTATAGTTAAAGAATGTTCCATTATCCTTATTAGGTTACTATCTTTTTTGCTAACTCCAAAGCCGACACCAAAGATATGTTGCATTTGACGGCAACTATAGTATATTGTATTCAAATTCTTCTGAATAGTACAGGTCCCTTTTCATCGTATCTCCTCTATAGCTGTTATGTCCATATTATATTTGTTAAGAGTATCTAAAAGGCATCTCATCGCTCCTGCAGAGTACAATGTTCTCATGTTTCATGATCAAAATTAAATATACTTTTGTTATTTGCCATATCGTCTATATAAGGTCAGTGTATTTTCAGCTCTCAGTAGCAATGCTTTTTTTTTCAGAGTAGGGTCGTTAGCCCTACGCTCAACCCCTTAACAATCTAATGTTGTCAATATTGTACCAATATTTTAAAAGAACTTCTCTATGTATGCCTCAGTTTTGTTTAGATTAATTTTTATTCAAGTCACTACCAATATCATTTTTGTCTCAGTTCTTTTTTTTTATTTTGTGTATTTCCCTATTCCATGACATATTTTTCAAGAATTTGCTTAATTAGAAATACTCTACACCCCCACCCCCAGCTATATTACCACTTTTTTCTTCTGGTACATACTTGCAAAATTACTCTGTCAAAATTTCAAATGTCCTCTACTACTTATATAATAAGTTCTTCCAACGGTGAAGACTTCCAAAACACATATTGAAGACTTCCAATTAACACAGTCTTTGTATTTATCATCATGGAATATTTTGTTTATTCTTGATCGCCACTCTCTTGGTCTGTTTTTTTTTTCAAATGAATAAACGAAAAAGGAAAGTATTTTAAAAGTGAGGGATCCCATTGGTGAGAAAATACAAAATTTCTTTAAAAGTTAAAAAAACATTTCGAAAGTTTTTAAAAAACATCCAAAAGACACACTAAGTCACTTAACAAAAAAACACATTAATTTTGTTTATGTTATGGGTGCAAGCACCCAATCATATGGATGGAGTTGTGACAACAAGCCTCAAGGCTATTCTTCTTCTTGATGTGCCTATCCGTTACAAATGTTGGCGATCATCATGGCAATCTTTATCTTATCTGCAGCAGCGCAGAAAAGCTGCACAGATGTTGTATTAAACCAGATTCTGAGGTTCTTTAACCAAGAAGATGTCCGAAGAACTGTAACTTTCGAGATTTGATGGTGGTCAGTACCTCTCGGTTCTTATTCATTCTTCTGAGGACCTCCTCATTTGTGACTCGGTCAGTCCACGGGATCTTAAGCGTTCTCCGATGTAGCCACATCTCAAATGCTTCCAGTTTTCTGCACATATCTTCGTTCAAGGTCCACGATTCAACACCATAAAAAACGACAGAGAAGATGTAGCATCGCAGCATTCTTACTTTTATATCAAGAGAGAGGTTGTGACTCTTGAAGAAGGCCCCCATCCGATTGAAGGTGGATCTAGCTTTTCCGATGCGTGCTCTAATCTCCTGGTTGTTGGTCCATTCTTCATTTATAATGGTGCCGAGGTAGTTGTAGTGCGTCACTCTTTCTACAGGGGATTGGTTGACGTAGAGTTGATCTTCTGTTATTCTTTTCTTGCTAATTATCATAAGCTTTGTCTTCTTAACGTTTATATTGAGTCCATATTGTTGACTGTAATACATGATTTTGTTCATAAGAACTTGTAGGTCTTCGAAGTTGTCCGCAAATACTATGGTGTCATCTGCATATCTGATGTTGTTTAGCCGGTAACCATTTTGTAGAATACCTTTTTCAGTTTCGTGCAAAGCTTCGATAAATTTTCTTTCAGAGTACAGATTTAAGATTAGAGGAGACAAAATACAGCCTTGCCTCACTCCACGCATGATTTTCACATAGTCAGTGTGTTCACCTTCAACTCTGAGATTTGCTGTCTGATTGCAGTAGAGATTTCTAATTATTTTCAGATCTTGGTTGTTAATTCCTGTTTCTTTTAGTATTTGCATCATCTTGGTGTGCTGTACTCGATCAAACGCTTTCTCGTAATCAACCAGACATGCGTATACGTCGCAGCTGACGTCTCTGCATCTCTGGAATAAGACTTGTACTGAGAACAAAGCCTCTCTAGTACCAACAGCATTTGTGAACCCGAACTGGTTGGGGGGAATTTGACTTTTACATAGTTTGTAGATTCTCCTATGAATTATCTTTAGGAACAATTTTAGGAGATGACTCATGAGGCTTATAGTACAGTAATCTTCACATTTTTTGGCTCCCGGTTTTTTTTGGAAGTGCAATAAACTCAGATTTTAGCCATTCTGTTGGTATTTCTCCAGAGTTGTATATGTTGTTGAATATCTTTGCGATTATTGCTATTGATTCGTTGTCCATTAGTTTGAGTAGTTCTGCTTGTATATTATCAGGGCCTGCCGCTTTGCCATCCTTTAACTGTGTTATTGCGGAGTAAACTTCCTGCTGTAATATTCTTGGTCCATCATTTACCTCTTCTTCTAGCTCAAATGTGTTATCTCTTTGGTCTTCAAATAGTTTTTCTAGATATTCTTTCCACGTTTTTATTTTCACTCTGTTTGTCCAAGATGATGTTTCCGTCAGAATTAGTTATATTTCCTTTCTGCCTTCGTCTTAGTCCCCCTGTGAGTTCTTTAACTTTCCTATGTACATTGTGACTAGTACTTTGACTGCAGAGTCTCAATTTCTTCGCATCAAGGCTATTAGAAGGATAATTTTTCGACTGTTCTAACAACCATTCAAATTTGGTCATTTTGTGTCATGTGGAACAATTTCACCCAATCATGTCAACATTAGACTGACAATTTTCAATCCCTATGACAACACGATCGAGTTTGACAACTTCATCCAAATAAAGTTCAAAATGTCACGTTTCGGCAATGAGAATGTTCAAAGTATAAATGCGCTAATCAAATAATTGTACTTTCACTAACTGTACTTTTAATAAATAAATGTTTCGTTATGTTGAGTTATGATTTTTTTTTCGAAAAATTATCCGCCGAATATCCCTCGGACATTGATGAATGCCTCATAATTTCATGACAAATTTCTCAAGCTCGTTGCTTGGTAACAGCACTCAGCCTTCGGCTTCGTGCTGTTACCAAGGAACGAGCTTTCGATTGTCATGAAATTATCTCGTCTGTTATCAATGTCCTAGGGATATTACTACTGATAATAAACTCGCTGCCTGCTTTCTGTAATGATAATAAATAAGAATAATTAAGCAGTTAACATAAATAAACATTATTCCTTCTTCAATAATACAGCTATTGAACTACATCCATAATTCACAAACTTTAAAACAAATTATTCTTGGTTCTTGTAAAACTTTTATATGTCTCCAGAAATATCTGGTATCATTGACGTGAAGGTCTGCTGGCAGTTCCATGTCAAACGCTGCAAAATAAATAAGCTATCAACATAATTCCCACGCTTGCCTAGATCCTTTTCTTGTAGTATTTTTATGTTTTCGCTTTTGTTTTCAAGACACTATGCTTGGTTTTCTTTTTTTTAACTCTCTTTGGTGTCTCATTATTTGTAGTATTTTTGTCTTCTCTTATAATTTTCACGACCAGAGCAAATATTTTTGTTAAATTTTTATTTGACCACTGACACCAACTATTAAAAGTGAAATGTCAATAGTTGTGAGTGTTTACTTAACTATAACTTAGGTTCTTGTTTAATCTAAAGTAAATTTACACTTTCAGCACAAATGAAAGACACCAATATCGCCAGCCAAAGAAATAATAGTAAAAACAATCACTTATATAAAGTTATAGAATGCTGCCAGTCTAAAATAAACGCTTATGAAAATAAAAATGCAGGATTAAGCAACCGCATTGATGTTTTGGAAGAAAAAATATTAGAATATAAAAAGAGAGAAATAGATGCAAAAAATGAAATGGACAAAATTAAAAGGTATCAAATGGAACAAAATAACGACTTCGTAAGACAATTTAAAAAACTTTCAGAAGAAAATAAAAAATTAATAGGATCTAATACAGAAGTAAACCCACACTCAAAAGATGAAGTAATGTTACGATTTATTGGAAAGTACAAAAGAAATGAGGAAATTTATAAAACCACAATTAATCAGTTAGAAGCAAACAATAGGCAACTCGTGAGGGAAATTATTGATTTGAAATGCAAAGAAAATTGAACTTCCATTGAAACTTTTATTTATATTTTGTTTTACATTTTAAATATTGCCATATTGACAAAAGTTTTTCTGTTAGTAACTCTATTTTTAATAAATAATAATTTAGAAATCTCATAGTATTACTCATTTCTAATCATGTAAGTACATATCTGCTTATAATAGATTACTTTATAACGAAAAATAGATATACCTATATAAGAGATTAATTTTGTCTGTGTTTGATTACGAAAACATGCAAAGATTTCTCTTTTTAGAGTCCCACCGGCAGGCGGGATAATCACATTAGATTTCGAACTGTGTTTTTGCTTTAAGACACATGAACGCCCTGAATTCATCGACTGGATAATTTTGAGTACAGTGTAAAGACATTTCACGTTAGATTTTTATGATTGAATTAGAAATATGCGTATAGACTTCACTTTACGATTAAATTTTCATTTATTTCGTTAATTATGAAGTTAGATATAATTATAAGGTTCAGTTTTGTATTAAGTGTATGATTTAGAACCAAAAAGCTTTTTCGTTTGAAAAATTGTGTTCCATACCCACCATTATCAATTTTTACAAAGTTAAATACCTAGTAATTGTTTACTTTTTTTGAAGAATTACCTATTTTTATTTGATCGCTAGACCACAATTTATTTAGTTTAATTGTTGTCTATATATACCCATTTTTAACAGCAATGAATAAATACAGTTTTTTTTTAAGTTTATTGTTTTTTATGGGTTTATCTTATTGACTTATTGATTATATTTTGTTTTATATAGGTAAGTATATTCATAGTTAGGTTCAAGTAATTATTTGATACATTTTAACGAATTTGAGTCCTTTATTAATCTATGGTTAAGATTTATTGGTGCCCTTTTTATCTTTCCAGTTTTATAGTATCCAGTATTTCTTGGTTTTTTTGGTCAAACTGATATTTTCTATTAGTCATAGTCATACCCACCCCTTACTGAAGCTCCCGATAATTATCAACGAGACCTTCGTAATTGTTCTTGCGTTACGACCGGCTTATTATCACCTGAAATCACATTTTTGAGCGTTTCGATATATGAAATAGATTCTTTCTTTACACGAAATGTCGAGATTGCCCCTTACGTCCAGATAGTAACCTCCGAAACACACACTGGGTGTGAGAAACCCCAATACTTTTTTAACAGTGCGTCAAATTCTTAGACTCTAAGCATCGGTTTTGGAGCTCTGCGCAATAAGCCTGCCGTTACAATGGGCGGGGCTTAGAAAACCTTTCCAAACATTTCTATTTTGTGTGTATTTGTCCCGTAAGAAGTTGGAAATATTGTTTTTTTTTTTTAATTGTTTGAAGGGTAAAATCGGATTTTTGGTTATGAACATTCATTTTGTGCGATTGGTATTATTTTTTGTTCGTGAATTTGTGAGGTAAGAATAACAAATTATTAAGATATTACTCTTAATATGTATGTTTCAAGGTTATCTTATTGTTTGATTAAAACTTTAATTATTATTTTACTGTATTTCAAGGTATTTTGTTAGGGGATAAAATCAATAGCACTTAAAAAAGAATAAAACATTCATTTAAATATTTTTAAGTTCGTAAATCAATTCAATGATTTATTGATTAATTTTGAAATAACCCGGATAAAAACAACAACAAAATACCTTGAAATACAGTAAAAAATAATTACAAGTTTTAATCAAACAATGGCATAACCTTAAAACATGAACATTGATAGTAAATATCTAAATACTTTAATATTCTTACCTCACAAATTCACGAATAACAAATAATGCCAATCGCTCAGAATAAATGAGTAACTAAAAGTCCTTATTTATTCTTCAAACAATTAAAAAAATCAATATTTAGCTCCACTGACCCGGAGTTTGTAAAAAGTTGTGTCATTTTGATTAGTTTAGTGATTATATTGGCAATGTAACTATACCTGCGCGACTCAATATTACTAAGGTAAGTGAAAAACATTTTATTGTATCATATTATTTTATTTTACCATGCTTATATTTAAAGCTGTTTGTAAGCTTTATGGTTTGAGACTACATTTAACAATATTTTATATAATTATCTTATTCAGTGGTAAAATTACATTAATAGTATTAGTTACCTAAATGTTAACATGGTTTTAGTAAACCCCTGTAATTAACAATATGCATGTTTGTTAAAATAGGTTTTTTTGTTCTTGCAGAATATTAGAATGTCTGCTCGAAGCTGCATTAAGTAGTCTGGGGACGAAATCAAATAATGAAAAGGATATTATGCAGCCCTATACAGATATGGGAAATCATGAGCTAATAAATAGTAAAGACTTCATTGAAGAACATAGGTGTAGTTCTGTACCTAAAGAGATTGGCCAGGAAATTATCGCTGACCAAATTTTATCATGGTTGATGTTACCATCTGAAAATACGATGTTACCAAATAATACCTCAATTTCTGAAGGTGGTTTTGCACAAAATCATACTTTATTAAGACCTGATACTGCTTCATCAGAAAACAATACCCTTAACCAAGGCGAATGGCAGGAATGGGTCGCTAGTACCACTCATGGAATTCTATTCCCAGTTTCTAATACTGAAATGAGGTTAACAAGAGACCAGGGGTTCGAAAAGGAATTTGTTTCTACAAAACAAATGGAGGTTGCAGAAAACGAAGTAGTGGAAATGTTGGTTGAAGAAAATGAAGGAATTGAAATGGAGGTTGCAGAAAATGAAGTAATGGAAATGAACATATAAAAGAATTAGAAATAGTGGAACATGAAGATGAGAAATCGGAAGAAAAAGAAATGTGCAAGCAGCAAATAATGTGGAGCTAGAAGTTGCAAACGATATGTCTGTTTTCACTCGGGAGATTGAAATAGAGAATGGAGGTGAGGAAATTGGTTTAGAAAAACAAGTCATAGAAGATAAATTGTCGCAAGAAGAAGGGGCAGAAATTGGTGACCGTAAATATGTCACCAGCTCTGACAGTGATGGTTCCCTAAGTTTTTTTGATAAATCCATTTCACGCATCAGTAAGAAACGACTTAAAGCCAAAAAGAGACGAGTTTCTGGTTTATCTTACACTGGCTACAAAAAGGTAGAAAATGGCAAAATAGTGCAAGATTGCAAAAAAAATTCCAGATCGGTTAAGCAGCGTTGTGGCCACACTACCACTAGAAAAAAATCAAATAGATCATTTCTTTGTAACCTAATATCTGAAAATAAAAGGAAGTCAGCTTTTAAGACATTCTGGAATTTCAGTACTTGGTCCGAAAAGAAAGCGTTTGTGAAAGGTTTAGTAAGTACCAGACATATCCGCAGAAGACGAAAAAAGACAGAAAATAATGCGAAAGAGCTAAAGAAAAATGTAAGTCATGACATATTTTTGCCAAGATCTAATGGGGAAAAAGTGAAGGTTTGTAGGCTGTTCTTCATCAATACATTAAATTTAGGGGAAGACACATTCAGAAGATGGGTGCGAAGAAGCGAAGTTGACACTGCAGCTAGTGAGGATTCGGAAGGAAGTATTGGCGATAAAGGTGTTTTATCTCCTCAGAAAAAGAAAAAGCCCAGATTAGAAGGAAGAAAGGAGAAATACTCATAAAGAAATGACTGAAAATGTTTCAAGGTGGCTCGAATTAATTCCTAAGGCTCCAAGTCATTACTGCAGAAGCTCTAGTAGTTGTACATACGTTGAATCGACCTTTAGGTCTTTATCACACATGCACAGTGTGTATGAAGAGTGGTGCAAACAAAATACAATTAAAAGCGTTTCAAGAACGTTTTTCTTGGATGTACTAAGAAATAAAAATATTAAAATACATAAGCCTCGCAAAGACTAGTGGATGTATGTTGCGGGTATGAAGTAAAAACAGTTGCTCTAGATGTATATCAGAACCATATCGTGATGAAAAATGAAGCAAGAGAGGCGAAAAATGCAGCTAAATCTGAAACTGATGATTCGCACTTAGTCTTGACTAAAGATCTCCAAAGTGTTTTGCTCTGCCCCAAGACTGAAGCTTCAAGAATGTTTTATAAGCAAAAACTTCAGGTTCACAATTTTACAATTTTTGTATTGAATAACAAAGATGTTTCATTATATGTGTGGCATGAATCAAATGGCGGCGTATCTTCTAACGAGTTTACATCATGTATTGTGGATTTTCTTTCATTAAAATTAGATATATACAAAAAATTTACAATTATATCCCTTGCATGTAATTATCAAAATCGCAGTAAGGTACTAGCTAGTGCTTTAAGCGATTTGGCAATTCAGAAAAATATTTTAATCCAACAGCTGTTCCTTGAGAAAGGCCATACAATGATGGAATGCTACAGCGTTCATGCTGCACTTGACAAATATTTTGTACCTCCCACAAATTCTCCTAGTGACTACATAGCTCAAATGAGAAATGCGCGGCCAAAACAACCTTATAATATTAAAGTTTTGGACCACAGCTTTTTTTTTTTATTTTGAGAAATTGCCAAGTAATATTCAGTCACTGCGACCCGGAAAGAAGGCGGGAGATCCAACCGTGACAGACCTAAGAGCTCTAGAATATCGTCCTGACGGAGAGATTTTATTCAAACTACGGCATTCCAACCCATATAAGCAACTACCACAACGAAGACTAAAACTTAACGTTATTCAAAGACCAACCCAGCTATATTTACGTCCTATTCCAATAACCGAATCGAAATGGAAATGCCTACAAGACCTTAAACTCGTGTTAGAAAGAGATCATCATAGTTTTTACGATAACCTACCTTACCAGCTGGATAAGAAAACAAGAAAATAAACATTAAACTTAGTTAAACCTCCTATGTGTCATTTTCTAGTATATTAAAAACTCGTATGTGTATGTTTTACTTTAAATATTAAAGTTTTGTTTCAAAATTACATTTGCTTGTTTTGTTATTGTGTTACGTAGTTAAGAAAAGCAAAAAAATAAAATTATAACACTATTATTTTTACAAAAACGTGTTTTCTTTGTCTCCTGAAAATTTTAGGTTTCAACACATAGGAGATATTACCAAGGCAGCGACGATTTCCAACTTCTTATGGGTCAAATACACACGAATTACAAATATTTGGAAAGGTTTTTAAAATCGCCGCCATTGTGACGTCAGAGCTTAGGTAGTCCATTCAACTCACGTCTGCCACCTAAACCTAAAGTAATAGGATGCGACCAGTGTATAAGGGTGGCCACCGTATTAGTCAGTTATAGGGTTTCATATACCTCAATATGTGTTGCGCGTAACGTTTTTTTGAATAGATATTTTGTATTATTGGTGTGATTGATCGTAAAAAGTAAGTGGATTTAGTTTTTATTATTTAACAAAAATAATACATCTTTCTGACGTAGGTAAAAATGTCTGATTGGCAGCGAAAAAGGCCTTTGACTGAATTAGAATTGCACAATGAAATTCATAAGTTACTCTTAGAATCAGACGATTGTACCGAATTGTCTGAAAATCAACAAATCTTCTGACTCTGATGTCGACTTTCTGGCGGATGCAAGAACCACCTGATACTGTACAAGAGCTGTCTGGTACAGATAATAGGGAAGAATCAGAAAGCGCTGCGGAAATGTATGAGCCAGGCCCATCTAAGATCAAGAAATTCAATAATAAAAGTGGATACAGATGGAGTACTAAAATTCCAGATAAACGGGGAACACGGCAAAACAAGAATATTGTGTGTAATCTTCCTGATCCAAAAGGTGTAGCCAGAAAAGTGAAAATTCCTTTGGAAGCATGGTCATTACTATTTTTTGAAGATATTATGAACAAAATAGTGCTTCGCACAAATGAATAAATTCATAGAAAAGGAACGCGATAGATACTCGACAAACCTTCAATACTCTTACTAATATTGCAGAGTAAAGGTATTGATAGGACGTTATGTTTTTGTGGTACTCAGCAGTCTGCACAATTGAACTTACAGGAACTTTGATCTTCTAAATACGCAAATTCGTTGTATAGAGCTACAATGCCCTTGAATAGATTTAATTTTCTTACTTCATGTCTCCGATTTGACGATAAGGTTTAGGTTACCTTAGCTCCTTAGATGAGTTTGCTCCTATCAGACAAATATGAGATATCTTTGTGATAGATTGTAAAAAATTCTACACTCAGCATGAATACTGCGCTATCAACGAACATTTAATGAGTTATCGCGGCAACTGTCCGTTCAGAATTTATATGTCATCGAAACCAGGTAAGTATTGTATAATGAATGATGCTAGGACGTGGTATTATGCGATTCCTTATGTTGGAAAAGTCACTACGGAACATAATGAACCAGTTCCCTTTCATTATGTCAAAAAATTATCGGAATCAATTCATTGAACAGGCAGGAATATCACCGTTGTCAATTGGTTCTCATTAGTACACTTTTTTTGAAAAAATGTTAACTGAGGTGAAACTAACCATGATAGGAACCCTAAAAAAACAAACGGGAGATTTGCGAAAGGAAGTACCGACACTTTCGATAAGATATGTCATACTTATACAAGATGTACTAGAAGGTGGCCAATACGATTTTTTTATGGGATGCTAGATAAGAACTTCTCTGAAGAGAATTTCTCAACAGACTTGCATTTGATTTGATAGAGCCTCATTTGAAATCCAGGTCAGATATTACTACTTTGAGGAAGAATTGAAAAATCTTAGAGGTTTTCTAGATATAGCAGAACAACCTCGCGAAGTACAATTTATGCAAAAAAGTTCACGGTAATTTTACCCTAGATCTAGAGATCAGAAAACAAAATAAACGTGTTCAAAATGTTATATTCCCATCTGCAACGAACATAGAGGATTAATTCGTATGGAGTGTAGGTACTGAACAAGTTTGTGTATATTTTCTTATCGTTTTTATTATTTATGTCCCTGATATAAAACTAATAAGTTGTTTTAAGTTTATTTTAACCCAAGACTTTCATTCGTATTAACATATGTTGAGTTTACTGAAGCAAGTTTTTAGTATGAAATGGGATTTTTTCGGTAAAATATTAATTTTTCTTGTACAACAATATTATTTGTTTGTTTAGAACTTGATTTTGAATAAAATTAACCCATAAAATAGTTTAAAGTTGTTTCATTTTCGATATTTGTTAAAAATTAGAAACATAACGGGTGGGGTATGACACTTCAGTGTGTGTTTGGTGTACAAGAAATTTATATAATATATATTATATGTGTGTATATGTGTACGGAAGGTTAATAATATTAAATAGGTATGGAATGCCCTCAAACAAAATGTAGGCTCTAACCATGTCCTTTTAAATTTCAAACTATTACAGAATCGTGCTTTGAATTTTTCCCTATTGCACTCGAAATTGTGCGTTGAATTATTTTGTTCTACAGCTGATCAATGTCCCATTATTACTGAAGCGTCCTGTATAAAAATACGCTATTCAAACGGCATCGTTTATGGTCATTTCAGATTTAATATTTGGGAGAGGATATGGAAAAAAATACAACTTTGACAACACCAGAATAAGAAGATGAAACTGATTAATAGCATTTTAAAACTTTTAATAAAAAAAAGTTTATTGACTAGTCCTCCTTGAAGTAATAAAAAGCTTTTTGATAATTGATAATAATGTTGGCAACATAAAATATTCTTCAACTGTTTTGGGGTCAAAATTAATATACTCAAAGATTATTTTGTGCATCGTCGGATCAAAATACTATCAAACACTTTCAATCGTTTATTTTAAACCAAAATAATATAAAACTTCATATATACATAACAATTAAAATATGACATTGTATAAGTTTACTTAAATATCACCAACAATAGAAAATAAAATAATCTTACAACCTTTATATATCAATATGGATATTGGCTGAGACCACCTACAATTAAAAATCCCCTAAAATTGAACCAGCTTGATTATATTTAAGACATTACCATTTAATTATGAAGAATTTAGATACCAGAATAATTTTTAACGTCCATTTGAGTTGGTTTAGCTATAACCACAACATTTAAGAAACATTGACAAAATACTTACTACGTAGTGTTACATTAAAGGCCATAATATTGTTATACCACTAGATATTTAAATTAGATAATGGCTTTACTGGGTTTTATAGTGATTATTGGATCTTATATTCAAGATTTAATTTGTGGAAAGTTTTCATACCTATGTGAAAAATCATAAATTAGATGCTGTAAATATTTTTCTTTTTGTGATATGTCCGTTATTATGAAATATCTTATTAGAAATAACCAATAAATTATTTATTTGACGTTTAAGATTCCATACTGTAAGCGTTTTGAAAGTAGAATGCTTTAATGAAAGAAACTATCTTATTTTGTTACGTTTTGAAACAAAACGATATACAACATAACAAAACTGCGTCTGATCTGGAAACAGAAACGTAAAACAAGAGTTTATTTTTTAACTAAAATTACCAAAGATGTTTGATACACTAAATTCGGTGATGACCATTTTTTCTGTATGTCTAAACGCTTAATATTAATTTCCATTGACTACCATATACAAGGTGTGGCGTGTAGATGCAACCAACTAATAATATTAAAGAATTGTATTAATATTAATAGTATGTAGAATTCTATTTTGTTATCATTCCCGTGTCTGTAGACAAATTGATCTCAATGTGAGCTCAAATTGTATAAAATATATTTATGTTGAAAAATTATATTACTATAATATATAACACAATTGCTGTTAACTTTCAGAGAAACCAATGAAACATAAAATGTTTCAGATTTGGAATGTTTTCCAAATGGCTCGGTAGTTGAAAATAATTATTATCCTGGTCGCCCTTTTTCTTTCGCCTGTTTTTGATTCTAACAATTATTTACTATTACTCATTACAATATTTGTATTTGTTCGCCCGCTCAAACTGGAAGTGTTGACACCAAAACATAATAGCATATGCCGTTTATTCACTTCCAATGTAAACATGTACCTTTAAAAGGAACAAAATATCAAACTGTTGTAGTTCAAAGTTTACGCCATTAGGTAGTCAATTTTTTTATTCGATACAGTTTAATTATAAGTAGCACCGGATAGCAGATGCAAAACATACATGAATCAGCACTCCACAACCTTTCCAATGGAAAAATCTTGTCGACTCTAAACATTACACTGTGTGCTATCTAGCGTAAAATGCGATCATCGTATTTGGTCATTTGAGCAGGATTTTGCAGAATATCCAGAGAAGCAGAAACTCTTCATAAAAAGTCCTTCGAAAATAAAAACAACTAGACATTTACAAGTAATTCATCGCACTTAAGTTTCTCAGTGCTTACATACTCTGTCAAACAAGACAAATATTCTTCAAGAAACAAAAATACCAAAGCAAAATATCTTTTAAATTGAATCTGAAGATATATCACTTGACGTTTAATGAACATCATGCTGAAAATAATTTCTCTAAAATTAATGCATAAAGTATTACATACCAGTTTTGGTTATATATTACAAAATAGTTACAGTAAAGGTATAATTGCTTATGATCACGAGATGGATAATTCAATTATGTACTTGTCACTAATATACGAAAAGAAAAAGTGTTTTACAACATGAATCACGTTATTTTATAGATAGCTATAAAATGAAATGTATTTTTTTGTTGTTTCCTTGGATGAAATATTGGATTATTTATTTTTTGTCTATTGGTAGCAGGCCTTTTGTCAATGTTAAGTTCTTATAAATCGCTATCCTCGACAGTCTACTTTGAAAAAACAATTTGATATTAAAATACTAGTTTTTTTTTCTACAGTATCAGGTATCTAAACTTCACATTTGTTCAAATTTTCCTAAAGATTCCTTCGATACAAATATCGATTCATGATAAATGTGGCTATAAAAGGCCATGCTATGACAAAAACTAAGAAATTATTCGGGACTCCTGGAAATAATCTCTTTTGTCGTTTCGCTACCAACCTATTTGCATTTTCCAACGAATTAACTTTCTTCGATATATTTTCGATATCCGCTCGCAGGCTTTGTACAGCCAAAGATATTTCCTGTGACACATCTACATTTGTAGTGGATTTAATTTTTGATCTTGACATATGTTGATTTTGTGCTGTTTGTATGTATCCGTTTGGAATAACGTCGTGTGATATGTTCATTCTTTGGGGATCGGGATTCTAAAAATAATAACTTATTTAACATAAATGTCTTAAAATTAATAAAGTTAGATATAACAAATAAAAAATGGTCCAAAATCGAAACAAAAACTATTGTTCAGTTAAACTGAGTCGCGCTGGTGACTTTCTATGCTGCAAGAACATTTATGTTATGGTTTTATACACGCGCCTCATGACTCAAATCTTGAGACAATTTTGTTACGTGTCACACTTAACACAAGAGGGTAGACTATAGATGTTTTTGGCTGATGAAAATATAAGGACTTAATTTTTTTACTGGGCCGTGTTGTGATAAAGTACCTACGTACCCGTTTGTATGTTCCGCACTTTTGTATACCGAATAGTGTAATCTATGATTCGCCTTGTAAACAAGAACATATTACTTATTCGGCATAGTTTCGAGTTTAAATCTATATCAATCAGAGATGAAGTTCGCACACGGACAGTTCTCCACCGAAGCGTAAGAGAGGCATAATCGTTAAGCTTGAGAAATAGGAGCGACCCTGGTTGTGAAAATCAGTTGTACTATTTACAGGTGGGAATCTTGGGCCAGAGTGTCAAAGTCCAATTCTGACGTCACTGAAGCCAATGTCTGTAAGCGTTGGATCTGGATTACCGGCTGAGCTTAGTTAAAACATGAACCTTAGCCAAGATCGGAACCATTTGTCAACGGGCAGCTGACATATAACAGGTGTGCAGGTAAAAATATTAATATAAAGGGTGTAGTCAGAAAATTATTTTCATTTGTGACATTTTGGGATTTAAGAAGTAGGATAAATTATGTAACTTTATTTTGTTATAAATAATTAAATTGATTTATAACAAACTAAAGCATCTTTGGGATTTGGTAATACGTTATTTAAGTGTCTCTATTTCAGTTAAATTAAATTAAAAAAAAAAGAAAACAATTGCTCCATTGGAAGTCAAAAAAATACTTTGTTTTACTTATACCGATTTTGAACTTTAAAATTCAATTTTCTTCATCCTAGTTTTTTTGGTATTTTTCACAAGCAATACCGATGGTTTTTATTATTATATGTTATAAAAACATCTGGATGATATCAAAAATTTTATCGAAAAAGAGAAAGAAAAAACTAATGATTTAAAGATTACTATTCTATTGTTTATAACTTCGTCGCAAATGCAGGTCAAATTTGACTGGCTGTATCTCAGAAACCACTGCTCGTAATTTAACTTTTTTAAAGGAAGCGTATTGTCGAGTCTTTTTCAACACCGTTTTCTGAATTTCATTTAAACTAATAGTTACCGAGATATTCTATTTGTTTATAACCAAAAAAAAAATTCATAATCTTAAAACATTCCTGAGGCTGCGGCCGCCCAAATAATCCAATTACAATTCTATAAAGTTCTTTAGATAGGTGGAGTGCTTTCATATATGTAAAACAATGGGCAAACTTCTACATGTTCTAGTTTTTGTTGTGCATTTCATTACGACTTTGCCCTAAAATGAATCGTTTTAAAGCTACCTATAAAGCTATAAGCAAGGAAAATAAAAAAATTATGTTTTTAGTCATTTTTGTATATTATAATTGTTTTATTAATATTATTTGGGAAAGAGGATAAGTCAATTATTATGAACTTATCGGACAACTTCTTCTGCAAAAAACAGAATGGACAGATCTTACATCCAAATGTAGTAGTTTTTTAACAAATCCGCCCTTATCTATTATATTGTTTGTAAATTGCATCCGTATTACTATCATTGTCCTATTCCTATTCCGGTTTTTTAACAAATCTGCCCTGATCTATTATATTGTTTGTAAATTGCATCCGTATTACTATCATTGTCCTATTCCGATTTTTGTTGATGTTTACGTAACTGTTATTTTTCTTTTATTGTCGATAATTTTACTGTTGAATACTTGGAAATATTTAAAACTTCAAGATACTAAAAATAATATAATTAATATTACCTTTTCCTGAAGCTATATCTAAGTTTTTCAATTGATTATGGACCCGGTATAAATTATATCGTAACATATATATAAAACAATACACAATGATCAACTTACAAATACCTCTATCGTATCAATATATTCATCATCACTGTGATCTGAGTCATCTGGAGTACTGGGAGCAACAGAAGGAGTTGATCCTGCACTGGGACTTTTAGAACCAAACCTAATTGGAGAACCTTCTCTTGATGCTGTGAAAATAAAAATAAAACTTATTTAGTACTAGTGTAAGTACTTTTAATGAAATAGACACATATAAAAGGTATAACATTGTGCCGATATAGTCTTTTATGAGAAGGTAACGGTACTTTAGATTTTGTATTTTTATAGACCTAATTATTCGACATCTTTCAGATTTTTTATTTCTTAAAAGAAGTACTGAAACATGCAGATTACTTGATGGCTGCTTTGTTAGAAATTTGAGAGCAATCGTAATTTTTTTGGGAACAAAGGACATTTAGACCCCTTTTTTTATAGAGCTAAGAATAAAGTAATAAAATTTGTTAAACTTCTGTCAAATAGCTTTAATTCGAAGAGAACCTTTCCCTCAATATGGTACAGTTATTTGCCTTTTAGCTTTCCTTTTAAAAAAATACCGTTATGTTTATGTGTTTACGCCAAAAATGAAAAGTCGGTTTTTGTAGAACAAATATTCTTTAAGTGGGGATGAGTCTGTTCTCATAATTTGTTCAATTTGAAAAGAGAGGATCACTTTTCGTTGGGTAATTTAAGAGATTAGACGGACTTTTGAGTAAATCAAATATACATTATAAATTAACTTCAGTGTTTGATACTAATGTGAGTACAGTTTAAATTCAGTGCGATTTAAGAGGCAACATCATCTAGAGTTACTGTAAGTGATCTTACTATTAATATTAGCTCCAATTATCTCCAAAGTTGAGTAATCTACGGGCTATTTTCGACAACATTTTCCTGATCGGTGGTTAAAGCTAACTACCGATGGGTAACTACCGAGCAGTGTAATTTGAAGGATAAATACTTGTTATTTACATACTATTCAGTACATTTACATATTAGTCAAATTCAGTGACGTATACATTAGAAAATGGACGGTCTCCATTTGTTCAGAAGTTTTAAATGGGATCATACTTTTTTATATACTGTTGGAAAGAACTAGAAAGGGACTAGATGTTCCCATTGGATTTCATCAACAATTATTAAGAAGTACATGAGTTTAAATATCAATTATTTAACTAATGTTAATAATCGGTGACTGAAATATTTTGAGATATTTAAACTTAAATCGTTGTGTATGTAGTGAAGAAAGACAACAGGTCGAATTAATTAAGTTTCAATCTAATCTAGAACTCTAGAGTTCTACAAAATTTTGGAGTTCTACAATCAAAAGGAATTTTGATAGTCGATGCCTACGTATTTGGACCAATCAGTCAGTGCCTAGGAATCGCCAACCTATTCTAAAAATGCTAAAAATGTATGCATTTAGAATAGGAATATGACCAGTACGATGTATAATGACGAAATCAACAATGTTATTCCAAATTTTCACGCTGTTATCGATAAAAACTTATTTTATTTACAATTGTCTATCTAAACTGCATGTTATGTATTAACATGAATAATTCAGAGACCATTCAGACTACCTCCACGAACTACCTAAAGCAGCGGTGCTCAAAGAGTCGATCGCGATCGACCGGTCGATCGTCAAAGTTTTTGAAGTCGATCGCGATTCACGGAGAAAATACGGGGACTGTCCTGACTCACCACACGTACATGATCGAAATAATTATGATTCCATCTCTTCACCCGAAAGTTGCGATAATGCCGGTTCGGCATATCAGCATTCACAGATAAATATGGTAAATTCGTTTAGAAAATTCCCAACTGTAAACAAACGCACGTGTTGATATTCGCCCTGTCATTCGTCAAGAGGCTATTAAATATAATTTATTGCCTTAAGCCAAACGGATACTCCTTTCACAGGTCCAAACTTAGTTTAAATTCAAATTGTGTTTTTAGCGTGTTAGTTTTTAAGTTAATATATTGTGTGTTATATGTTATAGTTATTGTTAAGTTATTTACTGGTCGTGTTATTTTTTAGAGTTTAGTTTAAGTGTTTAGTATTAAGTTTTATAGTGTGTAGTGAACTTTTAGTATCCAAAAACAAAGTATTTGTTAATCAAAAGTAAAAATAGCTTGCGGTAGTCACTTTAATAAAGGTAAGAGAAACCAATATTTTAATTAATTGATGCTTCGAAAAGTTTTATTTCATTTATAGTCCATTTATTCACGGGTTTTGTTGTAAATATTAAAGAACCGCTTGGATGGACATGAAATTTTACATATATATAGCTAAATTATCCTCCAGGTAAATGTTTATGTGCTTTTTCATTTCAAGTAAATTTTAAAATAATAAACTTTTCAGGAAAAGGAAAAAGACTAATAATCTGTCACATTGGCAGTGAAGATGGGTTTGTTCTAGAAGGACTGTGGGTCTTTTAATAAAAAAAGTGGGGACTACCATTAAGAGATGGACGGGAAATCTTTCGAAAATTGGTTCAAAAATATACTGCCCCGATTAGAAGACAACTCTAGTGGCTAAAATCAAAAATATAGGGTTTGAGGACTCCATGTTAAAAATGCAACTGCTGGATATCGTTAAGGAACATAAGGGACAATATAATAAATACATCATTGATGAGATGGCAAAAAGCCAAAACAAAGTAGGGTTAAGGCTGCCCCCATACCATTGTGAGCTCATGTGGGCAGAAGTAAAGAACTATGTAGCAGCCAAAAACACTACTTTTAAATTTGCAGATATGAAAAATATTTTTTATAATGCAATAAAATAATATTAGTCCAACTACGTGGTAGAAATGTGTGCAACACGTTCAATTGACGAGTCAACCGATATTACTGATACCGCCCAGTTGTGTATTTTCATTCGGATGGTATTTTCTGACATGTTGGCTAAAGAAGAATTGTTAACAATGCTGCCTCTGAAAGAAAAAAGTCGCGGAGAAGATATATACGTTTTTATAAATTTTGTGAAACAGTACGAGCTAGCGATTTACAAACTCGTGTGTATTACAACATATGGTGTACCATCCATGACTGGCGTTAACAATGGATTTGTTGCATTATGTCGAGCTAACGATGACTTTCCATCATTTTTTTCATTTCATTGCATCATTCACCAGAAAGTTTTGTGTTCCAAAATTTTAAATATGGACGACATCATGAAGATGACAACAAAAATTGTGAATTCAATCAGAGAATTTTAACCACCTCACATCTGTATGCAATTCTGCATACAGATGTGAGTTGGTTGAGCCATGGAAAATTCTTAGATAGGTTCCAGGAGCTACTTCCCGAAATAATTTCTTTTTTAGAAAAACGAGGGGACGACACCCGTCTACTTCAAAACGAAAAATGGCTCAGTGATCTGGCTTTCCTAACAGATTTAACAAATCATTTGAACCTCCTTAATTTTGAACTACAAGGTAAAAATAAAACAATTATCGATATTGATGTGCGCAATACATTCTTTTGCCAACAAATTGAAATTATTGATTAAGCAAATTAGCAGAAAGGATTTAAACAACTTTCCACCGTTGAAAAAAAGGGTAGCCTATCATTTGAAATTATGTTTATTACGAGATGTAGCTGCAAGCACTTCATAGCGAGTTTGAAAGACGCTTCGCTGATTTTAAAAAATTGACAGATATTGTAACATTCATGTCTAATCCATTTTCTTGTTAACGTCAAAAAAATAGCCACTGAAATATCCGTTACGGTCAATATGGAGATCATTTTCGTCCAAAATGATGTACTAAAAATAATTTCGGATACACACCTTAAATCCAGAGCGACCGATACGATTTTTTTTTCATATCGTCTGAGAAATATCCGTCTTTGAGGCAAGTGGCTTTGCAGTTCACAGCATTCTATGGATCAACATACTTGTATGAGTCTGCATTTTCCCAAATGAAGATATTGAATTCAAAATATCGTAATCGGCTAACTGACGAACATCTCTCTTCATGTTTACGTTTGGCCCTCGGTAATTACGTACCATCATACGAAATACTTGTGGATAATATTCAGTGCCATGCATCAACATCCAAATAAAATTAATATGAAAAACATGACTTTAATTACAACTCTCTGTATTTACAACTTTTTATCAACTAGAAATGTGCAATAAAGTTTTTCATTTTCAAAACGGTTTTTACTATGCTTTGTTTTTAAACTAGGAGGAGTAAACTAAAGAGACAGATTCACAACCAAGAAAGTTACTAGAAACGTTCCCAAATACATCTTCTTTTTTGGTTAATCATATCGGCCTTCGACGTTAATCCAAAAATATTTTATAGTACGTCGCTAAAGAGTTCTAAAAACAACTGTTTTTTTATATAAAAGCAGACTAATAATCTACAAATTAAAAGAATATCGTAGAAAACACAAAAAATCGCCGATATAACTTTATTAACCTATGACATGCCATTAGTGTCAAAATTTCATTACAGTGGAGTAAATTTGCCTGAAGTTGGACAAATTATAAACAAACATTGCGGTGTGGTAAATTTGAATTACTCCTCCTGGTTTAAAAACGGGGTATAGCAGTCGATATCCGGACGCTTGCAGTTTATGTGGTAGATCCCATGCAGTATACATAAGTCTGAGCACCACTGACCTAAAGTTCTTAAGCAGTTAGGATACATATTGCCTTAAATTTGTACACAAACTAGCCAGGATATGGTTAACAATTTAGTGAACATAATGTTGAGAACTCAGTGTTCTGACTGGTTGCAGCAATCTTTTTCGTAGTGTTTGGAAAGAACTTTGGTAATGGCATTGTAGGATTCCTTCCTATTTTTAATGTTACGTAACGCTTCTGACTTCAATGTTCATCTTTAATAGAATTATAATCTAGGTGTCAATTTCAGATGCGCGAAACATTTACTTGGCTAAAACGTATTCATTCAGTCATAAATGACACATTTTGTGAATATTGTTCTTTTTGAAGAACAACGTGAACATTTACTTGGCTAAAACGTATTCATTCAGTCATAAATGACACATTTTGTGAATATTGTTCTTTTTGAAGAACAACGTGAACATTTACTTGGCTAAAACGTATTCATTCAGTCATAAATGACACATTTTGTGAATATTGTTCTAATGTTTCAACAAAAGTTCTATCAAAATAAAATATTACTCTCGGCGATTCATGTTGAATAAATTAACTTGCAAAACCTAATTCACCACCAGTCAAAAATCATACGCATAAAAAATGTTAAAAAATAAATTTACCAAGAAAAACGATTAAAGCTATAAACCAGTTATGTTTTCGGAAAATAGCTTTAAATAAATTAACAACAAGTAAGGCAAAACTTTTAAATCTATGTGTATATCATTTCATTGGGTTTTAGTTCTTACATTGATATCTAGAAGTTGTTCATAAAACCTAGAATATGCCAAGGTAACAGTTTCAACGGTTCCATACTCTAAATGTATTATAAGATAATTATTACTTTCTGTATTTTAACTAAGTTCATATTATTTTATGCCCAACTTAATACCAATTATTATTACTTACGTCATAGTATGGTTAACAAGCGCATTCAAAGTATATTTTTATTTAACAATATTTTTACTAAATAAGTAATAATGAAACTGTAATACCACAGTAAACAATATAATGATCTCACATTAACGACGGATATATTTTTAAAAGTATGTAACAAAATTACGTAATATTAATTGCTCAATTTATGAAGCGAAGCTTCTATACTGACTTTGTATTACTTTTGTTCTCTACAGTAAAATGTTGAGGCGAACGTTAGGGAACTAGCGCTACAGATGGTGTCGTCACAAGTAGCGTCATAGAATAGCGGTTCTTTACATCGATTCACTACTCTCGATCAATTTGTTTAAATAGCTTTAAATAAATTAACAACAAGTAAGGCAAAACTTTTAAATCTATGTGTATATCATTTCATTGGGTTTTAGTTCTTACATTGATATCTAGAAGTTGTTCATAAAACCTAGAATATGCCAAGGTAACAGTTTCAACGGTTCCATACTCTAAATGTATTATAAGATAATTATTACTTTCTGTATTTTAACTAAGTTCATATTATTTTATGCCCAACTTAATACCAATTATTATTACTTACGTCATAGTATGGTTAACAAGCGCATTCAAAGTATATTTTTATTTAACAATATTTTTACTACATAAGTAATAATGAAACTGTAATACCACAGTAAACAATATAATGATCTCACATTAACGACGGATATATTTTTAAAAGTATGTAACACAATTACGTAATATTAATTGCTCAATTTATGAAGCGAAGCTTCTATACTGACTTTGTATTACTTTTGTTCTCTACAGTAAAATGTTATGGCGAACGTCAGGGAACTAGCGCCACAGATGGTGTCGTCACGGGTAGCGTCATAGAATAGCGGTTCTTTACATCGATTCACTACTCTCGATCAATTTGTTTCTAGACATCATTTATTTACTCTAAGCAGGTTTAAATAAAAAACTGCATGAAAAATAACTAACAAAATATAGACATTAAATGGGAAGTAAAAAATTAAAAGAATATTTATCCCTAAGATTGTCAAAATTTAATAAAAGTCATAAATGTCATCATATTAATAACAACATCGAATCATCTGTTTAAATTTTTATAATAAATCTCGTTTTAAAATAATTTGATATAAATACAATTATTATTTTTAAACATATTATTTAGTTTATATAATAATTAAATTTCGAAACGAAACAATATTATATCAAAACAAGGTTAAGCTTGGGAGCACACAGACATTGGTCAGGCGTTCTGAGTTCTGCTTACTTTGTAGTCCTTACATCCTAATCTAACAACACACACTGCCGACGTCAGTGTTCTTGAGGTCTACCGTTCTATTCACAGAAAGACAAAGAACGTGAGAACTCTGCCATGTTGTAAACAGAAAAATTTTAGTTCAAGAAAGACGTTTATTATATGATTTAAGTGACAACCTCGTTTCATTGTGAAGGTTACATGTTACTTGATCTCATTTACCCTAATTCGCAATTTTTTTAGCCCTCCAGTCACACTCAATGGTAAGCAATTGGGTAAGGCAAACGGCACAAAATACTTAGGTATCCATCTGAACAAACGACTAACCTGTCAGAAGCACATCTTTACCAAAAGAAAACAACTGGGCACTAAATTTAGATACATGTACTGGTTGGTCGAAACTCTAAATTAACATTGGATAACAAACTGCTTATATACAAGGCGACCCTTAAGCTCATATGGACATATGCTATTCAAATACGGGGCACCGCTAGCAATTCTAATCTTGCAATCCTCCAACGCTTCCAGAATAAATGTTAAGGTCTATAGTAAATGCTCCATGGTATGTTACATGCTCTATAGAAAAATATCTGGAAATCCCTTTGGTAAAAGAAGTTGTAACAAGTTTACAGAGTCAAATATTGGAAACGGATAAAAATGTATCCCAATGTACTCGTGAAGCGGTTATTCGATGACAATAATGAAGTGCATAGGCTGAAACGTTTTAAACCAAATGATCTACCAAACAGATTTAATGTTTAAGTAAAACCAACTGTATTTTAAATTCTGCCTTAATTATGTGATATGTAGTTGTGATTGTGTTTTATTATTTTATTGCTTTTAACTTACATACTTTTTAATTAAACTATTAATAATAAATCAGTAACATTTACAGTTGCTAAATAAAGAAAAGGAAGTCTCCACTGAACGAGGCTCCTACACGCTAAGTAAACAAACAAATTACTTATTATTCTTTATTTTTTGATAGATTGTAATTTTAATTGGAGTTAATGAGGAACAACCGAATGACAGTGAGAACATACTAGAATACCTTAAAATTAAAAACACGCAAATGAAAGAAAGAACAGTAGATGAGATAGATCATTTCTTTCTACGCTACATACAAAGTTTTAAAAAGTTTCCACCCAGGAAGCAAGCTATGCCAAAACTAGATACAACAACTTTATTTGCTCGATATGAATTGTAAACAGCGGGGGATACTGCAAGATGCTATCATGCCTTAATAAACTATATAATTCATTGACTCCAATACGAAAACAACAGGGTTTTCCACAACAGGGGAAGGTCGTGTACAGATGTAATATTCGTTATAAAGCAAATTACTGAAAAATCACTAGAGTATAATAGACCAGCATTTCTGTGTCTGATTGACCTACAGAAAGTGTTTGACAGAGTCAGACTCAAAGATCGTAATGGAAGATCGTCTACAGATGCAATATTCATTATAAAGCAAATTACTGAGAAATCACTAGAGTATAATAGAACAGCATTTCTGTGTCTGAATGACCTAAAGAAAGCGTTTGACAGATTAAGACTCAAAGATGTAATCCATCTTCTGTATAATAGAGAAGTTCCCCTAAAAATTATAAAAACTATCGAAAACATCTACCAAAACAACAAAATGGAAGTCAGAATAGATGGACAACTTACAAAACCTATAGAAATAGGCAGCCATGCTCTTCAATTTAATCATGGATGAAATCATCAAAAGCGTTAACAAAGGAAGAGGATACATAATGGGAAACAAAGAAATCAAAATACTGTTACGCAGGCGACGCAATATTGATAGCCCAAGATGAAGATAGTCTGCAAAGATTGGTCCACAGATTTAACATAAGAGCAAAATAATTTAATATGACAATCTCATCTCAGAAAACTAAAACAATAGTAGTCAGCAAAGAACCAACCAGATGTAAAATAGAAATTGGTGGCATCAGTATTGAACAAGTAATGGAAATAAAATACCTGGGAAATACACTGTCCGGTTATGGAGATCTGGACAAAGAAGTGAGAGATCAAGTACAAAAAGCAAATAGACTGCAGGATGCCTTAATAGCACTATATGGCGAAACAGACACATTAATACTGAGGTCAAGAATTTATATAGTCAGTGTAAGATCAATAATGACATATGTCTCAGAAGTAAGACCCGACCCAACCACAACGCAAAGGCTACTGGAAACGGCAGAGATGAGAGTACTGATAAAAATTACAGGAAACACGCTGAGAGATCGAAAGAGAAGTGAAGATATTACAAGAAAATGTAACCTACAGTTTATAAATGAATGGAGACAGAATAGAAAAAAAAATGGAATAACCACATAAACGGAATGGAGGAGACCCGTGTCGTCAAAATAACGAGAGATAAGTCACCCATCGGCAAAAGAAGTATCGGGCGACCGTGCAAAAGATGGAGTGAAATCTTCCATAGAGGTATTAATCCGCCAATGAACAAGCAGAATTGCTTATAAAAAGGAAGAAGAAGAAGATAATTCATTGAAACTATTTATTGGCATACGAAAAAATAAAAAATCTTTAAGTAATTTAGCAGAAATGGTATTAAGTTCTCCTTGACCTTGTGACTTTCTGTTAATTGGGTGAATTATTATGATTTGTGTTATTTAACTGGTTAAAATATCGTACTTTTAGTAATTTAAGTCAACCTTGGGATCAGCTTCTTCACAAATATTTATTTTTCTTTTTTGACAAATACTTTCATACTTTTATTTTTTACTTAAACTTAACTTATACTGAAGTGGTTTTCGTATTTGCACGTATATGTTTTAGTAATTTATCATTTATATTGTAATAAATGTTCTTGTGCTTATTCTCTAATTCTAAAATTTATAATTATAATTTTTTGTGAATTCTGCAATATATTCGCTAAGTCAAGGACAGCAACGTTTCAAATATTCCTTAAACTAATAATGGTTGCTTCGTTTTGTAGTTCTATCCTGTAAATTCATAAGTAACTCCAACATCACATAAGAAACATTCACGTTCAACATTAATGTATGACAGAACCATTGTTCCAGTAAGCAGCTTTCTGAAAATAAATTAACACCACAAGAAGCAGTATTTATTTATTTAAATAAGTATTCATATAGAACTAATCTTTTTATTTTGTTTTTGTGGCCCATTTTTGGGCCTCATCGCTCAACAAACGTGGATACGTCAACAAACAGAATTGTAGAATTTAGGACGATACCAATCCAGATGAGATCCAAGAGCGTCCAATGCCTCACGAAAAAGTCACTGATGGTGTGGATTTTGTGCTAGCGGCGCCATCGGTCCATATTTATTTTAGAAAAACGTTGTCCAGACCATCAACGTCAACGTCGAGCTTTATAGGTCGATGATTACCAACTTCGTTTACTTGATTGAATTGGACGAGATGAACACCAACTACAAGTGGTTTCAACAGGACGGTGCTATTCCATACAACTCATGCTACTAGAAATTCTGCGCGAGCGATTTGAAGGCATTGTCATCTAACGAGAAGGTGATGTGAAATGACCACCGAGATCGTACGATTTGGACATGTTACGACTCTTCTTGTGAACGTACTGATTTTCGGAGAAATAAAAAAATGTTGAAAGTTACGATCGGGACTGTTAGAAGAATTGTATAAAAATTGACCATCGTGTTGACGGCAAAAGATAAAGTAAAGAAAAATAGTGTAACGAACAATTTACAATAAATACAGTAATTCTTCTTATTTTTTTTTTCTTTTTATATAGACATGACCCTATCTGTTTTTCAATACGCCTCCAGTAAACGTTGTCGTCGCAGCGTTTTCGTGGTCATCCCACTGATCGTCTTTCTAATGGGGAACTGTTTCTCGTCGTCTTTACTACTCTATTTGTTCTTATTCTGCTTATATGATCGTTCCATTTTGCATATTTGTTGTAAATCTGTACTTCTAGCTCTGTTCCATAGTATCTTACCACCAATTTCTCTAATGGTTTTCATGTCTGCTATTTCTAGTATTCATTTTGTTATTTCTGTCGGTTCGTGTTTCTACCGCCTATTGTATTAATAGTCTGATAACTGTTTTGTAAATTTTGCCGTTCATTTCTTTTACAATATTTTTATTCCTTCATATTGTTTAATTCAGGCATCCTGCGGCTCTGTTTTGTCTATTCACTTGATTTTCTACGTCTCTTTCGAGCTTTCCGTAACTATAGTGTGATGCCCTGATAAGTCCATGACTTGTTCTACTATATGTCCCTTCATCTACAATTTACATCTTAGTAGATTTGCTGTTACCACGTATTTTGTCTTTTTTGGTGAAATTATCATGATAAATTTTCTGGCCGTTATTTTAAACTGGCGAAGGATATATTGTAAAGTATCTTCCCGTTGAGTGATTAGTATTGCCTCGTCTGGATAGCAGATTATTTTAAGTTGTTTTTCTCCCATTTGGTATCCTTTTTATTATTTCATCCATTATCAGACTGAAAAATAGAGAGCTCAGAGAATCCACCTGTCTTATCCCATTGCCAGCCTCAGTTGGCTCGATTAGTTCTTCTTTTACTTTTAATTTTATTGTGTTGTTCTAGTATATATTTTCGATCGTTTTGATTATTCTTAGAGGTATCCCTACTGCGCACAATAAGTGTCAATTGCTGTCAAATACTTTCTTCAGGTTCACGAAGCAAGCCGTTTTGTTTTATTCTAATGATTTCTCTTGCAGTTGCCTCATTATAAATATGCCGTCAGTGTATGATCTTCCCGATCTAAAACTTTGTTGTTTTTCGGATAATTTCATTCAGTTTATTTGTTATAAATTTGGTTTAGTTTTAGTGTTGTGTTTAATAGGTTGATTTCTCTGTAGTTTTCCAGGTCTGATTTATTCGCCTTTTTATTATTAGAACGAACGGTATTAGGATGCTTGATATCCATTCTTGCGCTGGTTTGTTTTGTTCTATTATTTTTTGGATTAATTTTAATAGTATCTTAATCAGATTTAGTACTCCGTCCTTTAGGAGTTCGTTCGAATTTTGTCTTTTCAATGATTTTCTATTTTTTAATTTCCTTATGGCTTCCTTTACCTCTTGCACCTCAATATTTATTTCTTCGTTAGTCCTCACTTATGATGTTGGTTCATTATCGTCACCTTTAGCAAATAGAGATCGAGTGTAGTCTGCCCATGACTGATCTAGGTAGGTAATTATATTCCTAGTATAAGTTCATTATATCTAATGGAGATCACCTTAAGGGTAACAAAATATGTATTGATGAAAAAACATTTTTTTTTTTTTCGAGAAAAATAAACGATCAGCTTTTTTAATATACCCCGTATAGTATTTTGCGTAAGTCAAGGATATATAAACGAGACTTTGTTCATACATATTATACTAATTGTGTAGAGATAATTGTTCATTAATTAGCTATAGTAAGTACCTATAGATATAAAAAACTTCATGCTGCTATTTTATACTATTGATCCTATAGTGAATAATTCCGCTAGAACGCTGAATCTAAGTAGACCTTTTAATTACCTGATAATACAAAAAGTTGCAAAACAAAAATTTTGAATTGTGACACTACAAATAAGATTTATATTCTTATAGCGTATTGCAAATTATTACCATTTATTCCGTTATGTACGTTTTTATGTTATTTTAATGTGGCATTTTTTATGCGACAAGAAAAATTATTTGAAACAATTCATAAAATTTATGTCACATAATTAATTTTAGCTTACCTAAAGGTGAATTAGGTTGTGATCTAACTCTTTCGATAACATCTCCAGCAATTAACTCCAAGTCGTCAAAATTTATTGCATCTAATTCATTGGTAGGAGCTTCTAGGAAATTAGCTACCTTATCTGAATAGCTCATAGTTTCTACTATCCTGAAATAAGAAGATTTTTAAAATTTGCGATAACTAATCATGAATAAACTGATGAACTAAAATAAATGTAGAAAAAAAAATAGATAAAGAAAAGATCTCCAGTAAAACCACATCCTTTTCTGTTTTCTCTGAACCAAGTTTTAATATTACGAATGAATTTTTCCGAGATTTCAAATTGTTTGTTTTTTCTGAAAAAATATTATAAATTAATTAAACACTTGATTATGTTGGGCACCACAGTACTAGCCTATTTCCTGGGTAATTCAGAAATAAAATTAATCTTTTATTGGTCACAGTATCTCCACACAAGACTTAGCCCAACAGAAAAAATGGAGCAGATAGAAATAAATTAGACAAAAGAAAAAATAACAAAGGACCTGAAGATTCTGGTTTAGAAGATATGCTCACAAACAAAAGTTGCAATAAATTCAAAGCTCAGCTCTAATACCCATTATTAATCGAAGAAAGACGAAAAGTACTACACCATTCATCACTAGAATGTTAAGAGCTCAAAAAGAAAATAAAAAAAGGCAATTTGACAAGAGCGGCAAGTAAACAATACAAGGCTTGTATTACTTGTATAGATTTGAACAGCGATTAACCGTATTCAGCTATTGTCTTGTCAAACATGGGAAAGTTTAGAAATTTAATATATGCAGATTCTATTGTTGGGTGTGCATCGAAAACAAGAAAATATTGATGGATTTCGTATAAACTGGGAATTCTGTGTGTTTCTTTGAAATATTAAAAGATCATCGGTTGAAAATGGAGAGAGAGAAGTTGTATGTTTGATAGGATTTTGAAAGCAGAGGAAAAAACAGTCTGTTCCTATTCGTAAAAAGAGTAACATCTGAAGTAAAAAAGAGAATGAATGCCGATAAATCTCAACGGTAGAAAAATATTAAGTTGTGTGAGTAAAAATGTAAATTTGTTTTTGAAAGTGTTTGGAAAAGTGGTAGCAATAGCGATTCCATGTATGCTGAATGGCAGCAGTGCAGAAGTTAATCCAAACTGCATTTGTAAGTACCGATAAATTATCATTACATCGAGAGAAACTTTGGGCTACAAGACATGATAAGAATTTTGGTTAGGACGTGAGATGGCGATACGTTTTGGGGAGCAGATCCAAGGGAGGAGTTAGCTAGCGAATTGACAAGAGAGTATCTGGGCAAATTTTAGAATTAAAAGAAATTAAAAGTTAAGCGGTTTATTAAAATTTGAGAAAAATAATAGATACAAAGTTTTGAAACGGAACAGTAATTAACTAAATTTATAAATTTATTTTTGTTCATTTCATAAGTTTTGTAAAGTAGTATAGGTTATTTAGTAAAGCAAATCAATACTGACTGCGCAGCTTTCAATTGTCAGGATAGGAACTAAACATTATAAAAACTAAATACATTATCCAGCAAGACCACTTATCTCTCATTAAACATTGTATGTCCAACACTTATTTCATCTTCCAAAATCAATTCTATAGTCAAATAAATGGTGCCCCAATGGGCACTATGGGTGCCCCACTATCCCCAATAATTGTCAATATCTTTATGGAAGATTTTGAGACTCAAGCACTATATACAATGCTTAAACCCACATGTTGGCTACGATATGTTGAAGATACATTCTTCATTTGATCCATAGCAGTGATTCTTTGGTGTCTCTTCAAACCCATCTGAATGGTATACATCCTAGTATCCAATTCACGAGGGAGGTAGAAACTGATGCATCCCTAGAGTTTCTGGACGTTTTGGATCATAAAGAAAAACCAATCCAAAGGTTTCCATCACTTTGTTTATCGAAAACCCACCCATACCAATCGTTACTAGCATGCCAACACTCAGCATCCACCTTCACAAATTAATTCAGTCATTAATACCCTTGTCTCCAGATCAAAACGCCTTTTCGATGATGCAAGTTCACCCGCTGAGCTTTCTAGTTTAAAACATCAATAGGATGCCTATCAATAGGTAACCGTTTTGGATGCCCTCATCCAAAACGGTTACCGTGAAAATTATATCAATAGGAGCATCCACAGACATCAATCCCCACTCAATCTCAACCCAAAGACTCAGACCCTCATCATACGAAAGCTTTTCTTCCTTACGTCAAAGATGTGACTGACAAAATCGACAAAATTCTTAAATCAAGAGGAAAACAATATTTACCCCTCAACAAAAACTTTCATCTCTTGTCCGACCAAAGACAACATTCCAAATGAACAACATGAAGTTTATGAAATTCTTTGTGCAGACTGCCCCCGATCCTATATAGGCCAAACAAATTGTAGAATCCAAAATAGGATTTATGAACATTCCATTTCTTTTCGCAATTTCGATTCAATTTCAGCTCTAGGTCAACACCATCTTCATACAGGTCATAAAATTTATTTTGAAAACTCCAGAACCCAAGGCCAAACTGTCTCAATAAAAGAGATGACCGCATACGGTTAAATTTGACATGGAGACCTCTCATAAAGTAAATATCATCCGCTTCACACGCCATACTGACAGAAATGTTCGCGCCAACCCCCGCGCCAATCCCCACGCTAACCTCCACGCCAACCTACACCAAACCACGTCACCATCGAATGTGAATGAACCGTCTTCTATCCTCAGTAGCAGTAATGCATTAGTTAGTGATAAATGTAGTAGTGTCTCGGGGCTTGGGAGACTGAGGCATCGGAAGCACTGAAAAAGACATCAAATGAGATGTCGAAAGCTCGGCGCAATGATAATCGGCGTGGTTCAACAAGGAAGACGGGTTGTAATAGTATTTATTTAGTATTGTTAGCGAATCCTCGCTGAGTCAGCTTTTTTGTTTTCTCATCGTCAAGTCAACTCTGGAGAAGAGTCTTTCTACTGGGACGGATGTAGCTGGAATTGATCAGTTCGTCGGCAAGGCGCATCCTTTTCTTGCACAGTGACAGCATTTTGAGATGGTGCTCGTCACTAGAGGACCCAGAAAAAGATCCAACTTCCTGGTTGCTTCCAGCTTAAGGCTCTTTTTTTTTCATATTTTTTATATAATTCTCTGAGTTTTGTCTCTCTTTCTTGTCTCAAGGAACGACCCCATTCCGATAAATCGAAAGTATTCCATTTGTGGCGGGCATCGATTACCAAAGAAATACAGTATACTCAATTTGTTTTATTGTAGTATTGGATAATCTTATTTCGTGCTGCTATAAAAGAGTTTTTCAAATTGAATTCGTCGTTATTGTTTTGGTCAGTATTAATTTCTAATGTTTTTTTGTCGAGGTAGTCGAGTAATAAATTTATTTACATGACCACACTGGAAAGAGTGACATACTTTTCTCCTTCTAAATCTGTAACTTTTTTGCAGTTTTTTAAGAAACCTGCTATTTTTTTTTTTGGTAAATCCCATTCTGCGTTTTGGATTCCGAATGGTATTAATTTTAAATTACAGACACAGAAGAAAGTCGGGAAAAAAATTCTTTTTATTCACATTTATATATAAATAAGGTATCATCATCTCGTGGTATCACCGTAATGTCGGGGGACGGTTTATTATGAGGACCTAAATAAAAAAAAATTGCATACCAGGCGTGCTTCGCAATAAATTAAAAGAAATTTTTGAAAACATTTTAAAATTTTCTGTTATTCTAAATGTATTAATTATGTTTTATGAATATAAATTGTTAAAACAAAAAACCTTTTAATTTCTATAAATATTTTTACGTTGCAAACATATTGCAGATACTTACTTGTATAACTTTAATTACCAAATTTTTCCGATAACAATAAATGTGTAGTTTTTATTAGAACATTTTATTTATAAGGACAAATCATTAGTCCCGTCCCGCAGCAAAGATCGCTGTCCCGTCCCGTGACCCGTCCCATACCGCGGGACGTGACGTCTCTCGTGCATTCCTAACTTCATGAGAGAAAAATGATTCTAACTATTTAATAGTCAGGTAGAAAACATGACTTTTGTATTAATTTAACGAAAATTGGAGTGATTAAATATTAATGGTAAAACCTATTTGACTATCGATGAAACGTGACCACATATGAACCACAATACAACAAAGGCAAAATTCGTTCAAGCAAAAAGGACACTTATCTGTAGGAACTGTCTCGTATGAGTACATGCGAAAATGTATTATTTAAACCTAGCCATTTTCGAAAATAAGGTTGTTAAACATTTTAAATATTAAAAATTGTAAATAGTTACAATTTTTGCCAAGATTATCAGAGAGTCAATGACATTTTATTGAAATTAACAGTTTTGCTACTTACGAATGTAATTCATCGACATATTTTGTCATTGCCTCTTGCTTAGGCATATCGCCAAGGCTCTTCCAAGCGTCATACTTTGCTCTTCCTACAATATCCCAAAAAGCGGGGCGCGATCCTGCGCATGTTCCGTTTGTTGCTTGTTTAAAATATGCGTAAAATCTAAGCATTAATTCATTACTGGGTTGGTAGGAACCTTAAAAAAAATTAAGATTATGTATGTTTAGTGTACATACAATAACATTAACATTAAAAAGCCATATTTAAGATAGCCGGCCTAGTAAACCGTCATAATTATGGTAAAATTTTAATTTTTTTTTAGTTTTGAAACACTCTTTAACTAATTTAACTATGTTTAACTATGTTCTGATTACGATTGTTGTAATATTAATAATATTGTTATTTTAAAATATATGCAAAAAAAGAAGACTGTTATTTTAACTTGTCAACGACAATAATGTGTCCGGTCATCGAACAGTATTGACTGAGTTTGATTTTGGGACAGGTGAGTCAACTGTTTTCTATCAAAAAAAAATTTAATGATTTTATTGATATTACTTACTATAAATAAATTTATAAATGACATATCCAGAGAGGACTGGAATCAAATATATGGTATTTTAGACACAAATATTGTTTTTAATACTTTTGTAAATATTTTGATGTATTATTTTGATATAAACTTCTCCATTATAAATAAAAAGTCTAAACCAAATGTAATAAATGGGTTAATAATGAGGTGAGACAATCAAATTACCAACTAAAAAATTTGTATGCATTATCTTGGGTAGGGGTTCCCAAACTGGGGGGCTTGAGGACATGTCTTGAGGACATGCTTGAGGTGTATGTAAGGATGGCGCGCCTTCAATGCTTGGTTCTCGCTCAGGATTTGTAGAATTGGTAAGAGCTATGCTAGTATGCTGATGTGACTGGGATACATTATGATATACATCGACAAGCCAAGTGGAGATTCAAATATAGTTACTCATCGTGATGCGATCAATATGTATATTAAGAAATTGCAACTTTGGAGGCGTAAAATATCAGCAAACCCTGCAATTCTTCGAGTTTCCCTAAAGTAGAGTTAATCTCAGAAGAAACACGCTTCAAGGACATTTATGAAGGATCAAGTTTGAAAATCCAAATATCAAACCACTTGGAGAGCCTTAAAGAGTTCCAGAAATACTTTCCAAACACTTGTGACGATAGTATTTTCAGAATGTCAATTGACCAATTCCATGTTAACACACTAAAATTCACTGCCTGAATCACTTCAAGAAGATGTTTTGCAAATTATTCCTCTCCCAAATCCAACTTTGATATAATGGACAAACCTTCATTTTAGTTAAAATATTTCAAAGTGTATCCTAGTGTATTACGGGAAGCTCTTCGTTTATATTTGCCTTTTTCAAGCACCTAGTTGTGCAAAAAAGCATGTTGTGCTTGTGTGCAAGTGACAGTTGGATCGGATACGGTGGTATAGACTATTTTTTTAGGTACATCAACCGTATACTACTGTGTCTTGAACATATTGGAGAACTATTTGAAAATTCATTAAAATAGTTAATAATGTATTTATGAATATAGCTTATAGATTAGGTAAATATTATGTTAAGTAACTAACATAATTAGTTACTAAATTCAACTAATTTTTAATAGCATACGTTTTTTTGCTAATTTTTTATATTTTGATTTATGTGTATAAAATTAGATTATAATTTTTATAATGTTTGTTTGTTATATTTGAGTAGGAACACACAATGTTTCAATAAGAAATCTGCAAAAGCATAAAATCTATAGTGCTTCTCTAAATATCTGCAAAACGAAACTAGGTATGTAAAACATGGTACTAAAAAAAAGGTTGTAATATTTTGTACACAATACAATACTAATGTATAGGGTGTTCCATTTTAAAACATGAGAAAATTTTGTATTAGTCAATAGTTATCACACTGTATAGTCCAAGATATTAAATTATTTAAAAATGACACTACACTGGAAAATTTTTGACTTCAATAGAAGTGTAAATATTTCAAAAATTAATAACTTTAGGTCTATACAAACTCTTTATACTCAAAAATGGTTTAATATACAGGGTGTTCCAATTAAAAAAAAATCGGTTGCCTGTAAAGTCGGTTTTACGGGCGAAGATTTTACGTGACAACGTCTTTTTCTCGGTAGAATATTTATTGATATGAATATTATTAAATTGCACAATAGGAACAAGGAATTGAATGAAAATAAGAATTGCACAAATTTTAACTATAGAAATATATTTTGTTTACTAAAACATTGTACATGTAAACTTAAACTTAACTAATTTCTATTTGAGTGATTTTGTTGAGGATAGGACGATGATAGGAGAAATATGAAATGAAAGGAAGTGTTTCTGCTGTAATGTGTCTTGCGAAAGTCAAGGAAATCGAAGGAATCGGCACGCACCGATTCAACGCGCCTAATTCTCTAGTGCTGCGCGCGCAGCGGACCGATCATGTTTGAGTGGGAGAGAGACGCAAGGCATTCGCCGGTCCGGCGGGCCTCTCTCTCGTTCGGTGACTCATCGTAACAGACGTGAGCGGGCGTTACACTTTTTCATGAGTGACTCCGAGCCACAACCTAATTTAAGACGTTGTCACGTCAAAAACAACTTTGGTTTATTCCATTGTTCTGACTGAGCCTGTATAATCGGAAATCATTTTAAATTATAGACGTCTTTGTTATACATCGTTAGTATAATTCGCGTAGTGCGTAACTCGTAAATAAATAACAATCAGAATGCCCACTCTCAGATGCCGCCTTTAAAGTTTGTCAGATCGCCATATTTTAGACGGAAACATAGATTCGAATTGAGATATTTGTGACAAGCTACGACAGAACTGTAATTTGGATTTTTAGAGATTAATACTTTAGTACATTTGAAATAATTTAATCTATCCTTCAACTAAAAGTACGAATAAAATAGTGCATATTATGTCTATAGTTGCCGTAAATAAATTAAACCGGGTTAATTTTTCTATGCACACCAGATAAAATGTCACTGAACCGTACTGGTTCCGTTTAAAACATGGTTGATTCCGTCTACGTGAACGAGATACGCATACTTATTTTTTCAAGCAGAGTGGGCATTCTGGTTGTTTATTATTCTGTGACGATACCATATCTATAGCCTAAAAAATACCCATCTCCACAGCATTTACCGTTTCGCAATAAAAGCCGTCACAGAAAATTGCCTAACTCCATGCATCAAATCGTTGACAAGCAGAATGCTTCAAATTGTTGACAAGCAGAATGCTTATCTCTCGCCATTTGCATTGGTTGACGCAAGTCAGTAGTTGTTCTTGAACTTTATCGTAAAAATCCTCAATTTTTGCTTAAACTCTAGGTGTTGTTTTATATATCATAAGAAAGGTAAATCTATTTTTTATTATTATTTATGCAATAATCGAAAAAAGTTTAAAAATGACTAATATAAAACACTATTTATTTACGTTTGTAGATACGCACTATACGCCAAACTGAAAAGGTAACACAAGACGGAGATACGAATATTTCCACAATAAATATAACTACTTTTTACTGTTATTAAACAATTTTAATTTTTATTTGTACATATTGAGCATTTAATAATATGCATACCTATTTTAAAAATCAGTAATTGTTCTCTTTCAAATTTATTTATATTTTAATGCTCCCGTAGTTATTATGGAATGATTTTCGTTGAAATCTAGTTAAATAAAAAAATTCTGTGTAAAGTTAGTTTCTTTTTTTTTATATTAAAGTAAAAAGTAAAATAAGACTGCACATTATATTTTTGTTACACAAATGGCTAAAAGATCAAACGGGATTTTAAACCTTCTACGAGTGTCGTCAAAGTTAGACGACACTGAAAAAAAGGACCCTTTTCAAGTAAAAGAGCTTGATTTAGACAACTTTACTCTTTCTCTTGCTTCATCCATGAAACAAAATACCATCGACAATGTTATTGCCGTGTAATCAAACAGTATGTAGGCAAATAACAGTCCAATTATTGATGATCTCGAGAAATATAGAGAAATAAAAAGAAACCGAAGAAATGCTTATCAATCATGTTTGTGAGGAAGAACCGTACATCATAATGATTTTGGGTGATTTTAATATTACGAACTCGGTAACTAATGGCACAGATAGATCAGAAGAAGGCATCTCGTGCATGCAAAAAACCAACTACCAAGACAATGAAACGTCCAAAGACCCAGACTTCATAATTATGGAAGAAGAGATAGGTAGTGGTTTTGAAGAATTTATGAGTAATGAAGGATGCAAAGAAAACTATCCGAACAACAGTACATTGAATCCAAAAGAATCAACGAAGCGTTCAAGGTCTAAAAGGAGTAAAACAGACAAAAACAAATGAAGTAAACACGAGAACTAGAAGAATAGAGAAAATGTGCTTAAGTGTCAGAGAAGAAAAAGAGAAAATTATTCATGGAATTACAATATAGAAAAGGCGGCAAAAACTTTGAAACCTCGTTGCAATTGCAAGTTAAGTAGGGACGACAAGACAAAATTGAAATGTGGTTATATTTCTGACAAGGCTAGACACGAAATATTCGACAACTTTTGGAGAAAAATTTGGGGTGAGAAAAAAACTTTTGTGAATACATTAGTAATAGTGAAACCTACAGAGAGACGAAGGGAAAAACGGGAAATATCTAGAAGGCAAACATCGACCGAGTTTTATTTAAACGCTGAACATAATAGAACACGAGTATGCAAAAAGATGTTTTTAAATACACTCTCTATTGGAGAAATTGTATAAAGAAGTGGGCCAGAAAAAGTTAGAGATAATAAGCAAGTTGAAAAGCAGCCGAAAAGCAGAGAAGCAATAAAAAACAACAAATTAGTTCGACAAATTACCCAAATTTGCAGGGCAAATAGTCTGTAGATGTCTGTAAATCTTGTATATTCTGTGCAATTAGTATAAAAGTATAGTATCATCGGCATATCTGATATTTCTTCCGAATATAGATTGAGCAATAAGGGCGAGAGTATGCAACCTTGCCTTACGCCTCTTTTTATTTCTACTTCCTCCGAAAGTTCTTTGCCTACTCTGACTTTTTTGTTTGGTTAAAGTAGAGATGAGTTATTATTCTTAAGTCTTTTTTGTCAATGTGGTTATCTTTAAGTAACTGTATAAGACGGTTGTGTCGTACCTTATCGAACGCCTTATTGTAATCAATAAAACAAACATAGAGTGGTTGGTTTAAGGACGTTAAATCCAAATAATGCCTCTCGTGCACCCATGGCATTCCTAAATCCAAATTGGGTTTCAGTGATGTCTTGTTCCACTTTTCTGAAAATTCTTAAACGGATAATTTTTAAGAATATTTTTAGTGTGTGACTCATTAGACTAATTATACGGTGGTCATTACATTCAGTAGCATTAGGTTTTTTGGTAATGTAATAAATGTTGATTTTAAAATTTATCTTTATACCAGCCTAAAAAGGATAAGTGCAATGTTTGTGTAGCTTTTGAAACAAATATTACTTCGCAAGATGAGTACAATTTTCCCATTCTGCTGAAAAACGAAGCACGTCAAGAAAAGAATACTAATAAAGAATCAGATAATGAAGTTTTTACAATTGATCTGCAATCTGTGGTACTCTGTTCAAAGTCCAATGTGAGCTCCCTCTATTACAAAATAAAACTTATCGTACATAATTTCAATCATAATAAGGTGAATGTTTTTTGTGGAACGAAACAGAGGGTCGGGTAACAGCTAATGAGTTTGAAACCATAATAGTAAATTTCATCAAAAAGAAAGTAGAGGTCAACGCTCGTGATAAAAAACTAATTGTATTTTGTATAGCGATGGTTGCGCTGCTCAAAACAGAAATTCTCTGTTAGCAAAGGCCCTCTTCAACTTAGCAATAGAAAAATATTTAACTATAATACAAAAGTATCTCGAGAAAGGTCATACCCAGATGGAGGCAGATAGCATGCATTCTACGGTAGAAAGATTAAATCGAAAATCCACAATTAATGTACCTGCTGACTATGCAATAATATGCAAAAACGCATGTTTAAAAAATCCCTGCAGAGTAGAGTACTTATTGCATGATTTTTTTAAAAACATTGAAGGTAATATAAATTTTATCTCATCAATACGACCTGGAAAAAAGTAGGAGATCCCCAGGTAGTTAACCTAAAAAAGCGATTAAATATACAAACAAAAATATATTTTACAAAATTATACATTCTGAATTGGAATGGAAACCTTTCTCTATCAGATTACCTGCAAATCTAAAATTTTTAGATTTACTCTTTACCTGCATCATATGGAGGTAGAATTCCCATTAAGAAAGAAAAATATGAGCATTTGCAACAACTGAAGAAAAGTAACAGGACTACAATTTATTTTATGATCAGTTAACTCATAATTAGCCTTGCGCTTATTTCATTTTATATTCCCTGATTTTAAATCTTTTTAAGCATTCATTTTTCTGTTACAATTACCGATGTATAATCCTTATGTTACTGGTTTAGTTGCATTAAAAAAATAAATAAACTTTCTTAAAAAAAAAATGCCTATTTCCATTTTGGTTTCAAAATATTAGTTCGCAAAAAGCGTATTTCCAATTTTATTTAAAACAAAAACAATATTTCATCTAAAAACCAAAAATAAAACATTTAAATTCTATCTTGACTAGTAGTCGTAAAAACTAATTTCCTGCCAATCGGTAACAAGTTTAATCATTTAAATTAGTTTTTTCGCTCTCCTGTAAAATTTTATAAAATGGAGTTACCCACTATGCGATTAAACACTGACGACATCAGTTATGTTGAAACATTTTTTATATATTCCATAGTTTAGACGTAATCAAAGAAAGCCAGAGGTTTGTCGCACTCTGTCTTATAGCATAACAATTAGTTCATATGTTCACTGAACATATGAACCAATTGTTCCTTATCCGAACATTGTTCAGATAAGGAATATGAAATTAATTCAATAAGTCAATCCAGTTATCAATTTGTATGTATCGATTGGTCTTTTAATCACGAACCAGTACGAGCATTAGTGTACTAAAATTTCATATATTTTTGCAGTGGTTATTACCAAAAAATCTATATTCGTTATTAGTAATACACCTACGTATTGCAGGCTACTTAGTATTTATTACGTAATAGCTAATAATAATTCCGACTTAATCATAGTCATCCTTCCTACTATGCAAACAACTTTTCAATTTTTAAGCGTATACGTTGCGTTGTACCTTTAATATTTTTTCAGCCATTACCTTGAATTTATTTGCTAACATTACACATTTTTAAAAACCTGTTTTCACATCCATGTAAATGTAAATATTTATAGTAATAACTTTTCATTTGTAGTAGTAGTAATATTTCATATAGTCCAGGTTGTGAGACCGCCCTCGTAAGAAAAATGTTGAAATTCGGTTTCTTTGCGGATTTCTGTTCAAAATGCCGCCTTTAAACAAATCGGGAAGGTGTCGGTCGAAATTTTTGGACAGAAACTGTTTAAAAACATTCCAAAAATCACCTTTTTTTAGGTTTTTTGTGTCATCACAAACAAAAAAAGGGCTCTTACAATTTTTCTCTAAAGTTGATACTTTTCGAGTTGTAATCGATATAAAATATGAAAAGTGCGAAAATACGCATTTTCGATGCTCGAAACTTCCTATAAAAATTATTATTTTTGAAATTGCCAAATTTAAAAAATTCAATTTCAAGATTCCAAAGATTAATCGGGGCTTAATTCAATCCAGACTGTTGTGTTTTAATTGTTAAAAATTTATAAGTATTTTGTGTCGATGATATTAAAAAAAAATAAGAAAATAATAATACGCTAATTATATTGCGATGGTTGAAGGACGTACTTAATTAGCTACCTTTACAATAATTAATTTAATAAATAAATAAATTAGTTATTAAAAAACTGTTCATAATAAATTACAAAATCCTATATAGGGACGCAGCATAGCGATGCGCGCAACGGCTTAAAAATCCAGTGGACGCGCATAATCAACAATTAAAAACAACGGTATAAATTGAAATAAGCCCCGAGTACGCCCCCATTCTGTTGCTATTTCGATTTGTTGCCTTTTGTTACTTTTAAGTCTTAAATTCTTAATCTCTTCTTCACTTCTTCTTCTTCATGTGCCTTGTCCGTTCCGAACGTTGGCAATCAACATGGCTATTCTGATTTTGTTTACGGCAGATCTGAATAGTTCAGCAGATGACAATCCGAACCATTGCCGCAAGTTTTGGAGCCACGAGTGTCTTCTCCTCCCTGGACCCCATCTGCTGTCTATTTTCCCTTGAACGATCAGATGTAGTACTCTATATTTATTATGTCTCATAACGTGACCCAAGTATTCCAACTTTCTTTTCTTTATTCGTTGGTCACGTGCTCAGTCCAGGATATACGTAGTATACGTCGGTAAGCCCACATTTCGAAGGCCTCTACTTTTTTCATCAATGTTGCGGTCATTGTCCACGCCTCCATTCCATATAACAGAACCGGGAATACATAACATTTCAGAAGTCGAATTTTGAGAGGTAGGGTGAGGCTTTTAGAGGTGAAAATTTGCTTCATGCTAGTGAATGATGCTCTTGCCTTTTCTACTCTTATACGTATTTCCTTCGCTTGAGTTAATTTGAGTTAACTGTTGTTCCCAAGTAGATGTACGAATCCACGTGTTCAATTCTTTCATTGTCTAATATCAGTTGCTGTGGTGGTTGTTGGGTTTTGCTTACTAACATTCATTTGGTTTTTGTGATATTTAGTCTGAGTCCGTATTGTGCACCTGTTTTTTGTATCTTACTCATTAGGCAACTCAGTTCCTCCATGCTACTTGCTAGAATCACAGTGTCATCAGCATACCTTATGTTATTAATTATTCTTATCTTCTTGTTATTGTTATCTTCTTCACTGCGTATTTCTATTACCCTGCATATTTTGTCCGTTTATTAGTTCCCCAAAGTGTATTTCTTCTATACTCATAACTGGTTCTTTTTCACTCGTTAGCGTTCCGTCTTCTTTTTCATGTATTTATTGAAACTGTGATATACTTCTTTCTATCTATCTATCTATCTATCTATCTTTCTTTTCAGTCTTTGTAACTTCTTGGTAGAAGAAGCGTATTTCTTTTTTTTTGTGTTTTTTCATCCATTTCTTCTAGTATTTTTTTGTTTACGTAACCTTCCTATTTTTCTTTTTTGAATTCATACATTTTCTCTCACGTTTAAAATTAAATATAAAATGGCATATTAAAAATAAACTGTCTTGTGAAAGTTACTATGTTAAGTAATTTATTTGAAAAAAAAAGATAATAAACATTCCCGATTAATAAAAAATCATCTTACAAAGGCATTATATTAAGCTCCATATACTGTCTCTGATTCTATTAATAAACAAAGAAAATAATATACATAAAATCAAAATCTTCCATTCCTATTGCTATCATAAAATTGATAATAATAACGTGTTTATTTATAGTGTAACAAGTTACTTTTTAATTTTCATAATATATCAGTAAAATTATCAACTGATTGTTGCATTAAATTGTAGCTGCGTCAAGGATTTTTAAATTTATAACTACTTAAATGTGATGAATGAATATTTTCTTCTTTAATAATTTAACTCAGATAAATTCTAAAACTATTTCTCTAAAAATCAAGTATTCAAGGTACAACATACAACACACACACACACACACTCACACGCACACACAAACACACATATGCGCGCACATCAACACGCGCGCACACACCTTTATACGCGCGCAGGATTCAGGATAGCGGTGGCGTACAGACACCATCCTGATACTCATCTAGATCAACCTCAAGCAGACCTGATCATCAACAAACTGGAACAAGCAGAGAATAAGGCTTATATCTGAAGTCAGAATCAACTTCTGCAGTTCCATAAAACAACGTTTAGCGCAGGGACTCTGTGAGTAAACTGTGCTAAAGAGTGGAAGGACTGCGAAAGCGAGCAGACTTAAATGTAGTAAATCCCAATAATATTCCCAAGCACCCCTTGGGTCCTCATAAGAATCCCGGAGAAATAGGCTGATAAAGCAATTATCAGGACCCGTTTAAGGAAACAAAATCAGGACATTTTGATGCTTTGAAGACTACTCACCAACAATCACACAACAATCGGAAGATTGCGAGATCCTAGTCTACATGATGGACGAGGTCTCCTATAAAGTATTGAGGACTGCTCATTTCCAGTCGTACTGCAGACTTGTTCTTCTCTGTTATAGGGATTTAACGAGGATAAAGTCGAAGATCATAGAAGGAGGAAATATGAAGGAGATAATTCTCGGATTAGCTTTGAATCTCCTCCCATATGATGATCCGGTCGAAAAATGGATTTTAGCTGAACATTTTACACAACAACCAACTATTTCCCGCTGGTATTGCGAATTTCAAGGTGGTCGCTACAGTCTCAGACTCAGCGACGAATCCAGACCAGGCCCAAAAATCAGTTACACAGCAAAACATTGATGCGGTTCGTCAGCTAATTAAGGATGATCGCCGTGTAACATACCGGGAGATGGAGACATAATTGGGCATTATAAAGACCTCGATCCAAACGATCCTACATGAAGAACTGGATGTTGCGAAGTTGGTTTCCCGTTAGTTCCCTCATTTGCTCACATAAGAGCAAAAAATCGTTCGCGTCAATTGGTATCGAAAAACATTAGAACGGTTCAACAAAGAAAGCTCAAAAAACGTTTATAGTATTGTTAGTGGCGATGAATCTTGGATTTACTACTACAAACCGGAAAATAAACGTTAATCCGCTGGGTGTTTCACGATGAGGAAAAAACAACAAAATTGATCGGTTCTTCGCAAAGCAACATACAACGGCGAATCATCCTACATCAGGACAATGCAAGTGCTCACACTGTCCAAAAAATAGAGTTTTTGAAGCTTCAAAGCATCGAATTGTTAAACCATCCATCGTATAGCCCCGACCTAAGTCCCAACGGCTTCACGTTCCCAAAGATCAAGAATTCAATGCGTGGGCAACGATTCCAGTCACTATTTAGTGGGACATATTTTGAAAATCTTAAGTCTATATATTTTTTGTCCCTAGCTTTCTGGTCTCTAACTTCTAGATTTTACTACTAGTAACGAGTGAATATTTCTTCACGTGTAAATAAATATATTTACTATCAACACATTAATTGTTGTGCAACTTTAATACTTTGTAAGCTGACACTGAGAACACTGTAGTGTGAAGTTTAATAATAATACCTATTTGAAAACTTGTTTTATATATCAAATTTAGATATGAATTTATAAATTGTTCTAAATTAAAAAGCCGCCATGAATAACAGAAATACAAAAGGAGATCTATTGACACTGACCTATTTTAAAATTCAATTTTTGAATAAAATAGTTCAATGTAATCAATAATACAAATGATTTCATTGTAAAACCATATAATGAATAAGCATTAATTTACCTAAAACCGCGGCCGCCGGGTCAGTTGACCCACGCGGCATTTACTGACGCGGACAATGTTCATACAATTGTTATAAAAATATTGTGAAGCTACATATTATTTTTATTTTAACTCCTGTTGTTTAGAAAAGCATGGTTTCGAAACTGTTTTGTGATCATAACATTATGTCACATCAAAGCGGGTACGTAGGCCAAAACTCATTGCTCAATCTAATCGCATATATTCCGTATGTGCATATCAGGAAAAATAGAGGTTTCTAAAACTATGTCAAGGCATCAATTCAAGGAAAAAATGTGATTTATAAACTTTGATCTAAGATCTGAAAGATTGTCAAAAATTGGCACTTATTTCACGGACATGAAATCTTTCTAGAGACAGCTATATAATTCACTGTCACAGTTGAATATTTGACAGCCATACAACTTAGTTCTCGGGAAGAACCGCGTTGAGAATTTATTATTCGACGTTTCGGCACTTGGAGCCATTATCAAGAGTGATACGGTTCGGTTCGAGTTCGGGGTCTCAATCTGCCTACTCCCCTCACTAGAGACGTACCAGTATCGTGTTCTATATTGCAAGAACTGTCTCTCGGCACTGAGATCTCAATCTGCCTACTCCTCAGTGTCGAGTGACAACCGGTCTTACCCTGTGTGGCTGCTTTTTTACTCGCTGTATGCGCGGGAACGGTATGCGCTGACGTGGACTGAACTGACGTGGCCTGAGCGGTGTGGGCGGAAGGTCGCTGAAGCAGGGGTCGCCATGTTGCCGGCAATCGTTTCGCATTATCGCGCGTGTTTAAGCTGTTAGGCCCTTTTTCGATTTCGATAGCTTCACGAATGATTCTCGATTTTAAGGAGCAGATGGGGGCGATGGATTTTGCTTTTTCGAAATCTATTTTGTAGCCTGTTTGAATATGATGTTGGGCTAGGGCTGAAGTAGTATCGGAATGTTTGACAGATATAGAATGTTCGTAAATACGGTTATGGATTCGTCGGTTGAGTTGGACAGGGTGATGATGTGACTGGGCATTAAGATATCGGTTTGTATGAGTGGGTTTCCGGTACACGGAATAGGAAAACTGTGAGGTAAGTTTTTCTGAATAAGAACATCAAGGAATGGCAAAGACGCTTCAGACTCATTCCTCTTTCCTCAGAATCCCAAAAGGAGATAGAAACGTGAGTCCGGACGTTTTTTTGATCGACAGGACTGTTTTTATAAGCAGAACCAGGAAAGGAGTTTTGCGATAGAATTAATTACGTGAATCATTTTCATAAAGTGTAAAGAAAAATTTATTGAGACGAGACAATAGATGGGACTTATTTTCCTATTGTAATTTTATATGTGAAAGCTATATAATTTGGGAAACATTTATTTCTAAGAGATTTCATTAGTTGTATGAACAGTTTTAAAAAGGTTTACTTTACTATTATATTTTAATTGTATTGCACAAATTTGAGTTTGTTTTTTATTTACTCCTCTCCTTTTCTTATTGAACACTATTGAAGATAAAGGTATTTTTTGAACTCAAGTAGGAACCCTGAGACAAGAAAACATATTCTTCTCGTAGCACTAATACCCGGGGTGGGTTTTGGCTGACTGCACACCTTGCTTCCATCTTGAATTGTCGTCCATAATAGTTGGGTCAGTGGGCAGCCCCATTGTTCTTAGATCTGACCATATATTGTATCGCCATCGCATTCGTGGACGTCCTAAGGGTCTTCTTCCTGTAGGGGCTTCCTCCCATATTAATTTGGCAAGGCGGTTATTAGAGAGTCTATGGACATGGCCAGCCCATCTAAGACGTTGGGATTTAATCTCTTGGACTATATCGCTCGCTCTATACATCTGCTTGACCTCAGCATTTTTTCTCATTCGGTATTGGTTGCTATTAATGTCATGATAAGGCCCAAAGATTCTTCTGAGGATTTTCCTCTCAAAACATCTAAGTTGTCTTTCAGTTTCTTTGGTCAGGGTCCACGTCTCACACCCATACATGAGCACCGGTCTAATCACAGTTTTATATATTCTAATCTTTGATGTTCGTGTTAGGCTTTTACATTTAATAGTATTGTGGAGGCTGTACATACATCTGTTTGCTGCCTGAATTCTTCCTTTAATCTCTTCCGCGATATCGTTATCTGCAGTGATTGTTGCTCCGAGATATTTAAAACTCTCCACTCTTTCAAAGTTATATTGGTCTATTGTCACATTTTGCCCTATTCTATCTCGTCCCTTTTGTCTGTTGATGCACATGTATTTGGTTTTCTCTTCGTTTACCCTTAAACCAGATTTCTTTGCCTCTACCTCCAATTTATTAAAAGTCTCCTTCACATTGGTGACAGTGTTTCCCACAATGTCAATGTCATCTGCGTATGCTAGTAGTAATTTTGGTCCGTCCACTGTCAGCAATTCTGTTTTCAAGGTGTGCTGCTCTTACTACTTTCTCCAGGATGATATTAAAGAGGAGAGGTGACAGTGCATCCCCTTGTTTCAGGCCACCGCCTATCTCGAAAGATTCTGAGAGTTCGTTACCTATCCGTACTCTGGATCTACAGCTATTCACACATAACTTAACAAGCTGGATAAGTTTTTTTGGAACTGAAAGTTCTGCCATTGCATTCCACATATGATCCCTTTTAATGCTGTCGTACACTTGCCGGAAATCTATGAAGAGATTATGGATAGTTCTATTGAATTCCCATCCTTTTTCAAGCAGCTGTCTTAGAGTAAAGATCTGATCTATGATCGATCTATGTTTTCTGAAACCGGCTTGGTATTCCCCCATGAAATTTTCTACAAAAGGTGTCAGCCTACTTAATAGGATGTTTGATAAGATTTTATATGCCGTATTTAGTAGGGAGATGCCTCTATAATTAGAGCACTTGGTTTTGTCTCCCTTTTTATGGATGGGGATTATTACACTTTCGTGCCATTTTGTTGGTATTTTCTCTTCGTTCCATATAAGTGTTATTAGTTTGTGTATTTGTCTATGTAGAGTTTCTCCTCCGTACTTAAGGAATTCAGCAAGTATATTGTCAGAGCCTGGAGCTTTTCCGTTCTTCAATCTGTTAATTGTTTGCAATGTTTCATCTATTTTGGGGTCCTCTACCGGTAGAGTAGAGTGCATTTATAACAATGCACAACATTAAGAATAGAAGAAAAAGAACAGCAAGAACAGTTGTTGGATTTGATAGGGCGTCATTTTGATGAGACCATGGAAGATCATGACACTACAAAACTACCATGATATAGACAGCCTATGCCAATTTTTACAAGTGCGGGAAGCACGTAGGAAAGAGAGAAAAGAGTGGAGAAGTCACGACCGGAATCAAACAATACCACATACGAATAAATTCCCAAATAACAATCAAGTCATTATTATTAAATTGACCACAAGGTCAATTAAATAATAATTTTTGTATAAATATTTTACCTGTTACAACTAGACTAAAGTTTGTTTAGCAGAAAATGGTTGACTTCAATTAGTGCGGTCGTAAATATTATTAAATTTATCTGACTTGGTCCATTGTTAAGACCTTGTACCTCAGGTGAACCATTGTTACCTGAAACCGGGCCTTTTATACTACTATCGCTTAACCCAGGATGTTTATAGTCGGTATAATATTATACTAATTGAAGTCAACCATTTACTGCTAAACAAACTTTAACATAGGAAAAATATTTGTTAAAAGAAAATAACAACTTAGAACGGCATTTTTATTCGAATCAATAGTTTTCCTCCAAATCTTTAATATACCTAATTTGGTTATCTTCAAAGCTTATTATTAAAATAAACTTATGAACACATTTTAATGGCAATTATTAGTAAAATAAAAAGTAATACTAGGATTTAAATAACATCTAAACTCAAACAAACCTCAAACAAAGGGAAATTAACAAAACTACGGGGGTTAATGAAATTTTACCTCTGCTAATTACTGAACTGTTAATATTTTTTTATAATAACATGACACATTAAATTATTGTTCATTAAAATTTTAAAGATCTTAATTTTAATAAATAATTTTAGTAATTTTTACAATTTGTTTAATATTATATAGAATTATTTATTCTTCATTAACATTTTTAGTATTATCTTGTATTTATGTTTAATCACTTCATTTTGATTATCACTACATTTAATTTTAGTTTATTTAATTTTATTTAATTCTGTTTAACGTTATTTAATTTTATAAACCTTTATTTGATTTTATTTAATTTTACTTAATTTTTATTTAATTTTAATTTAATTTTATTTTATTTTATGTTATTTTGGTAAAACGTTGACGTATTTGTAAATATATGTATATCTTACCTTACAATTACAGCAACTTATATTTGTAGAATGAATTAGCAATAAATCAAAAGTATCTTTCAAGAGAAAAATATGATTGAAATGTAATACGTTGGGAGTTCAGATTTCTTTCCTATGTGGCGTAGTTATCTTACCGCACACACAATGGGACTTGTCATCCTAGCCTGTGATTTTAAAACATAAATGATGTATCCTCGATATGTTATTGTCTTACTAATGGTGGTATTTTTCGTTTATTGATTTCTTCTTTTAATAGTGGTAACCAGATAATATCACTACTACCTTTAATAGTTATTATATATTATGTATTACAGTAAAGTAACAAAATAAAATAATTTGTTTATTTTGTATTTTGAGAATGGTTTCCGAAGTGTAAATCGAAAGGTCAAAAGAAACTTATTTTAAACCGAAATTGTGTTTAATTTTTAGTAAAGACTGTAAATAAATAAAAAGTTACAAGAAAATATTTCTGTCTAGAGTTTACCACCAAAGATCTTGCAACAGCGGAAATGCATATTATCTATATTGTATCATCTTTTTTTGCCAACCTCCACCGATGAGTATGTACATGGAATAAGAATATGTCAAATTTTCTTCCAGATGCAGATGCACTAAAATTAGTGATTTAAAAGACCGCCTGTTCTCTCTACCCAATGGCCCCATAACCCAAGTCGGGCCCTGGTCTCCCCCAGCTTTTGTCTATAAGCATCCCTTTCCTTGATTAGTCTCCTCCAGTTATCCACCCTCAATATATCTTAAGCATCGATTCTCACGTCGTCTATCCACCTCTTCCCAGGTTTTCCTACTGGCCGACGTCCCACCATAGTTCCACGAGGTATTCTGTTATCATTTTTATAAGATATTGAATACTTTTATAGAATATTGATTTAACTCGAGGTTCAACCATATTCTACACATACTATTATCGCAGATGCGTCCCAATATTATGCTTTTTAATATCTTTCTTTAACAAGTATTAATAAGATTTATTATCTCTTTCTGTCATGATCGAGGTCTCTGCGCTATATGTTGCTATTTGTCCTATTTTGGTTTTATATATTCTTAACTTTGAGAATATTGACTGTTACTGCTGAAATACTTCATATATAATGTATAGCATTTCATATTTTATATGTAAGGTTTTTAGATTGGCAGTTATTTCGCCAAAATATAAAATTATAACTTTTTGCCACAAATTATTATCTTAAAATCTTTGCTACAAAATTTAACATACACAAAACAATAGCTACATTACAATACAACATTTGAGATGGTTAATTTAATATTAAAATTAGGTAATAAAATTAGTACACGTAATAAAAAGTTTTCATAGCAATTATAAAACGAATTAAAAGTTATTCGATATTATCATGTAGAATACGAGGATATACTTTAATGTTTAATTTTATAGTGTTTAAAAAAAAGTTTTAATAAAAGTTTTTTTAATAAAACAAATTAGATATTTATGTAAATAAATTTGAAATATGCAGGTTGTGAGATTAGTCCAAAAGAACGTAAAAGTATATATTTTTTAATAGTACACCTTGTATATTTGGTCAATTTTCCATAATCTATTAAATTAAAAATACAATCGTTTAAACCGTGTAATCCTAACTTTATTCGTTTTAAATTTATTGAAAGAGGCTAGTTAAAGTACTTTTTATTAATAAAATATTATCTAATAAAGACAAATTATTTACTAACTTCATATAACTACACTGCACATCATTAAAAAGAGGCCACCTAGAAATTTATAACAATTTTTCAATAATTTTAAGTTTATGCAATTCTATTGTAAATAAACTCCCACAATGCAGAAAAACTTTTAGGCACCGCCACTGGGTGTCGACAGGTCAAAATTAAGGCTAATAAGTTCGCAAAATTGATATTAGTTTTACGACTTCGGAGAATGCACGTGTTGTTTTTACGTTATTTTGCTTGGAATGTGGCTGTTCTGTTTTTCAAAAATGTTTCATTAACGTACAGTTCTTCAAAGAGTGAACTTGTGCAATTTTTAAATTTAAAACTATGGCTGAGAGATTTGCTAGATCTGTTCAAATTGTTACTTTGATTAATAATGGAATGAGCCAAAGAGAAGTGGCCAGACAGCTTGGAATCAGTCGCTGTATGTCCAAAAATCATACCAACGATTCGTAGAGACTGGATCACACGAACGACGACGAGGATCAGGCGTGAGAAGAATCACGACGGCCAGAAAGCCGTTCTTTACAACACTTCTTTGCAAAATCGGTTCTTTACGGCTAGACCAATCGAAAACAGTTTTCAAAATGCTCACGGGTGGACATTAAGCACTTGTACAGTGAGGTCCGCTTAAGCGGGCTAACGCTTAATGCTAATAAAACAAAATTTATGACAATTTCCAAAAAACAACAACAAGACTTTTTAAACATAAGAGGGGTTCCAATAGAACAAGTAAAAAAATAAAGATATCTTGGTACAATTATTAATGAAAATCACGAGTAAACAGAAGAAATAAAAATGAGAATTGGACAAGCTAGAGCAACATTTAAAAAGATGAGAAAAGTATTATGCAGTAGAGACCTTAGTTTACAACTCAAAATAAGAATATTACGTTCATATGTGTTTTCGGTGCTGCTGTATGCGGTGGAGGCCTGGACATTAAAGAAAGAGGTGATCGATCGACTTGAAGCATTCGAGATGTGGAGCTACCGAAGAATATTAAAAATAGATAAATAGATAAATAAATAGATAGAATAAAATTCGGTAGACCGAATAACAAATGTTGAAGTCCTCAGAAAGATGACACAGGAAATAGAAATCATGAATACGATTAAGATAAGAAAGTTACAATATCTCGGCCACGTTATGAGAGGGGATAAATATGTGTTGCTACAAACCATAATGCAGGGAAAAATAAAGGGAAAACGAAGTATTGGAAGAAGACGCATCTCCTGGCTCAACAATCTGAGAAAGTGGTATAATTGCTGTTCCGTCGACTTGTTCAGAGCTGCAATCTCAAAAGTGAAAATAGCTGTGATGATTACCAACCTCCTTAGAGGAGACGGTACTTAAAGGTTGGGGGAATTTGGTCTAAGGGCTCGCTGTCCAGCAACAGGACCTTTGTTAACAGCAGCACATCTACAACGCCGACTTGAGTTTGCTAGAGACCACGAGCATTGGACAATAGAAGATTGGAAATATGTTATGTTTAGTGATAAGTCCAGGATGGTTCTTTACGGCTCAGACGGTCGCATCAAAACGTACAGAAGACGTGGGGAAGGATATGCTTATTGTGCTCGACGGGCACGTGTTGCTTTTGGAGGAGGCTCTGTAATGTTTTAGCAGGCATTTCATTCGAAGAGCGTACTGATCTCGTGCTTATTAATAAAGGAGCGTTGAATGCTTACCGATACATTACCGAAAATCTAGACAAGCATGCTATGCCTTTTGCTGGGTTTGTAAGAGAAATCTTTATTTTCATGCAATACAACGCGCGGCCACACGTAGCCAGCATGGTAATGCAACACATGGAAACCGTCGGTGTTCCAAAAATGAATTTTTCGGCTCAAAGCCCAGATTTGAACCCGATTGAGCATGTTTGGGACCCACAGGGAATAGTAACAAACAGTATACCTAGCCTAGTCTGGTTATGCAAATATCATCGATTTCAAGGCAAAATTTTTCGCAGATATCTGAAGCTTTTAAGTGGGGGTTACTAGATGACGAATAGATGATAAAGTACTCGTATTTTTACCTTGCGTTTTTTTTTAATAACAATTTATGCTCACAATTTGATTTTTTGTTTATAAGTTTTTTCCCTTATATTTTACATAAACTTTATGTCTTAAAAGCTTCAGATATTTGCGAAAAATTTTTCGACCTTTTTTTTTAACCAGACTGGGCTAACCTGTTACAACTGCTTTGTAGAATAAATCGTGAGCAGCTTCGGATGGCGCTCATAAAAGAATGGGAAGGTTTTCTTCGAAACAATATCCAGATCTTGATCGATTTAATGCCAAGTCGAATAAGGAGTGCAATTCAAAATAGAGGTGGTAATACAAAATATTAAAAATCACAACTTTATTCTAATTTTTAGAAAAAAAAAAGAAAAAACTTACAATGTTAATTTTTTAAATTTTTCATTAAAATTATCAATTTGGGAAAAGTTTTTTTTTGACATTTGTTATTTAAGAAACGGTTGGATACTGCTTTAAAACATATTCTTAAGCATTACACAAACATCTAATGACAATTAACTTCTTGTAGAGTTCTTAAAAATTTAAAAATTCCAAAAATTTTAAGTGGCTTGACGCGCAGTGTAGATCTGCTAAGTCCCTTCAGTGTTCTATTTGGCAGCATTCAAGAAAAGCTGACTTAGTTATTTCTGTTGTTGTATTCTTTACTTTAAAGATATGACCATAAAAAATTGTCTAATGGTGATAAATCCGGAAATCTTGCTGCCAATTCGATTGTGCCCTTTATTCATATATATCTGTCTTGAAAACCGGTTTAAATAATTTCGAAAATTGAGGCTAACGTGTCGTAATATGAAAAAGTCCGAAGCACACGGTCAAATATTTGATAAATTAGTTTGAGCAACCCATATGACGTCATATCCTGAATTTGATCAAATCCTCTACAAATAAAGGATCTTATATTTTTCAAGGTAGTTTCAAAAAAGTTTAAATTTGATCTATTCTTTATATCTGATCTTTGAAAAATATCTAAAGACAAATGACAATCAGCAGTTTGACATAACGTGATTAAATTAAAAAATATATTTTTTTTTGGTTGACAGTGTGTGGTTTGTGTTTGTCTTTTTATTTTGTTATAAAATAAAAGTTTAAAATATCTGGAGTCGCTAACAAGTTTCTACATTAACTCATTTATATCGAGAAAGAAGCTGTTTATACAGGGTGATTCATGAGGAACTTTACATACTTCTACCATATGTAGAGTCCCTCAGGGAGCATATCATGTGGCCACTAAAAAATGTCAACTCCTCTTCTTTATTAATTAACAGGGTGATTTGTGTAATTGACCATTTATTTCATTTTACTGTAGTGTTTATACGGCTCATTTGATTTTTTTAATTTTTGCATGATACAGTACAGCATTACCAGTCAAGCATTCAACTGGTATTAGCTAAACTAAAAAATTCCAGGACTGGCTTTGGAAAAATTAATTTAGGGATTCGTATTAAATATTACACCCTGTATAAATTTTTTTTAAAATGCAATAAGTGATTTTCAAACTACATAAATAGCCAATGAAAACGACATATGCGACAATGTTGTCGCACTTTTATTAAATTTTTAGTGAACGATCAAATCTTACCAAAAATAGAACAACCATAATGAAGTATCAAATTATAAGGTATTAATTTAAACAAATGTTATAAATTTCAAACATTTTAATTAAAATGAGTTCCTACAACATAATCTAATACGTAGAAAATTAACATCTTTACTGTGTCTTTGTATTATCTCTACGATAGAATCAATTGTTTTTCAATTTTAAATTTTTACTCATAGATCGTATTAGGGCATTATTTTCGATAAATAATAAATTAAATTGATTAAAAAGTCAAACCTCTTGTATGTGTTAGTTTTTGTTGATTGTAAATGATTAAAATTTTATGTCAAATAATAATACATTGCATCAACTGTACTAAATAAAAATAAATCTAAAAAAGTTTAAAATGAAGGTTGGCGTTGACCGTTTGACGTTTCTTGATATTTTATACCCATTGTCATTATTGTCATTATCAATTGTTATTTATGTGTACAAGAATACATATTTCTTCTGTCATATCTACGTTAAGTACATTGTGTTAGTTTTGGTAGAGCTTTTGTTACGTTCGTTCAAAATGCCACATCAGTTTTCGACCACAGAATATGCAGACATAATATTTGTTTATGGATTCTGTAATGGGAATAGTAGGGCTGCTAGTAGAGAATATCGCAGGAGATTTCCTAATCGTCGAACTCCCAGTCATCCAACATTTGGGTCAGTTTTTAATTATTTGCGAGAAAATGGCACTTTTCCTAGTGGAACAACAGAGCGACATGTAGATGAAGCGCAGGAAGATGACATTATGGACGCCGTTACTATGAAACCTACAATAAGCACTAGACAAGTAAGTAGAGAACTCAATGTTACTCAATCAAAAGTAAGTAGAGTCTTACAAAAAAATAATCTATACCCATATCACATTCAAATGGTTCAGCGACTACATGCTGGAGATGAGATCGATAGGTTGGAATTTTGTAGATGGATTAACAATAATCGACCAACGCTATACAGGACACTATTTACAGATGAAGCCCAATTTACCAGAGACGGGATAAATAATTCACGAAATTCACATGTGTGGGCAGAAGAAAATCCCCATGCTATTCGAGAACGTCGTTCTCAGTTAAGGTTTTCGGTTAACGTGTGGATTGGTGTCATAAATAACCAATTAGTAGGTCCTCACTTTTTTGATGGTCCTTTAACAGGGCAGGTCTATTTGAACTTTCTACAAAATATTTTGCGAATTTGCTTGCCAACGCGAACGTTGCTATCCGAGGGATGTATTTTCAGCATGATGGGGCACCCCCACGCTTTTTACTGGCAGTGAGAAAACATCTCAATAATGTTTATGGCAACAGGTGGATAGGACGTGCAGGTCCTATTTCGTGGCCTTCAAGATCCCCTGATTTCAATCCCGTTGATTACCATATTTGGGGACGATTGAAGCAACTAGTTTACGCAGTGAATATTAATAACCGACAACAATTAATTGATAGAATTATACATTGTTGTAATACTATTAGAAACGATCCCCAGAGTATCCGTAATTCAATACGTCAATTAACAATTCGGCAACAAAAATGTGTACAGGCTGCAGGGTTCCATTTCGAAAATCTATTTTGAATTATTTTTATTTTGTTACCATTATTGTATCTTTTCCAGTTCTAATTTATGGGTTTATCATAACTATGTACATATTTTTAGTTTTTTTTTTAAATTGTTCTTCGTTATTGTTAGTAGTTACTGTTTTTTGTTGTGCAGTGACTCAGTTTATCATTTCAATTAAAATGTTTGAAATTTATAATATTTGTTTAAATTAATTACCTTATAATTTGATACTTCACTATGGTTGTTCTATTTTTGGTAAGATTTGATCGTTCACTAAAAATTTAATAAAAGTGCGACAACATTGTCGCATATGTCGTTTTCATTGGCTATTTATGTAGTTTGAAAATCACTTATTGCATTTAAAAAAATATATATACAGGGTGTAAAATTTAATACGAATCCCTAAATTAATTTTTCCAAAGCCAGTCCTGGAATTTTTTAGTTTAGCTAATACCAGTCGAATGCTTGATAGTAGTGTACTGTATCATGCAAAAATTAAAAAAATCAAATGAGCCGTATAAACACTACAGTAAAATGAAATAAATGGTCAATTACACAAATCACCCTGTTAATTAATAAAGAAGAGGAGTTGACATTTTTTAGTGGCCACATGATATGCTCCCTGAGGGACTCTACATATGGTAGAAGAATGTAAAGTTCCTCATGACTCACCCTGTATAATGTGAAGAATCCATTATATTATAAAAAATCCTTTATTGGATTATTAATCCTCCTAAATTTTCATTGTGGATAAAAAAATTTGAATGGTAAATAAAGCACAAACAACTAATAAATAAATATAAGGTTGAATGCTCGAATAAATGAACTTTGATCAGATAAAAGGCATATATCGAGCACAGTTTAATTAAATCTTGCCCAAGTACTTTCGATCCCTAGATCATCTTCAGGGGCATTTCGTCAATTGTGGCCTATCCGGCAAGAACAATGTAATGTACAATTTTATGTTTATGACATCTTGTTCTTGCCGGATAGGCCACAATTGACGAAATGCCCCTGAAGATGATCTAGGGATCGAAAGTACTTGGGCAAGATTTAATTAAACTGTGCTCGATATATGCCTTTTATCTGATCAAACTAATAAATAAGCAATAGAAACGATAACTGTCATTGACATACGTCAATAGAAAACCGTCAATAGAAATTTGGATCAAAATTAAATGATCGTGTGAAAGGTAGAATTTAAATTTTTTTAACAATCTGTAATTATGACGTCATTACGTAGGTTTTATCAGGGGCAGCTTCACCATTGGTTCACTTGTACAGTGAACACCCAATAAAATTTCATTAAAATACAGTTTTGTTTAATCTCATAAAGATTAACGTATTATTAAAATATTTTTTTAATCTCAGAATTATCATAGTATCATTAAAATAAACTTATTAATTATACATATTAATTAATGATATTTGCTTGCACTATGCCGCTGAAAGCACGTGCCAAGTACGGAATTCAAATTGAAGCCAGACATTAGACAGTAACCCTGTAGTTAGAAAGAAAGATCTTAAACAGTAAGGATTTGCGAATTGCACAAAGAGACCGGAGCATTTCTATTCAAAGTTTGGTATTTTCTGTTGTTGAATTTAGTTAAATCTTAAATCCAATATTAGTAGTTTTAGGATGGAGCCTTATTCAGTGAAGTTTATAAAAGAAAACGCAAGTAGTTTTGAAGATAGACTTCTTATAAAAAATAATGGACCACCTCGCCGAGATAAACTTGGTACAAGAATGTGCCATAAGAAACAAAAAGTTTAAACTTTGTTTTAAAGTTGAACAACATAGAAAAACTTCATAGTTGTGTGGGTGTGATAAAGTACATTCTTTGTTTTGTTTTCCATGTTTAGTGTTTTCAAATAGTGAAGCTATTTCTTCAGAGTGGACAAAAACGGGCGTTCGCGATTTATCTAACTTAACTCTCGGATATTGGCAATATTGACGTTCGCAATATTGGCAATTATTAGAATAGAATAGAATATTCTTTATTAATCCAATGAGATCACAATGTGATATTGGACAAGTCATATCGTTACATTAAGCATAATCAACAAGTTATATAGGACAATTACATAAAACATAATCAAAATAAAGATTAATATAAAAATAAAGATATGCAATATAGAGCGTCTCTGACTCCCGTCGGTCCTCATTCCCTGTAGTCTTTTATTAAGTCAAAATAATCACTTAGGTTGTAAACGCATAATTGGATCAAGCATGATTTTAATTTTATTTTTGAATTTTTGAATATTATTTTCATTTCTTATATTAAGTGGCAAACAATTGTAAAATTTCGATCCTGCAAAATCAGGACTAGTTTCCAAAAGAGTTGTGGAGTGTTTACACGCTTATCCATTCACACGCCATTCTGGATATCCAAAATCAATAAAAGACTTTAATTAACTGTTAACGACCAAGTTAACAAAATCGTACATTTTGTCCCGTCTTATCGATTGTGTTAAACTTTGTGGCGTATTCGAAATAGCTTTGCTGGGACATAACAAGTCATCAGGAATCCTGGAATATACAGTGGCCTCATTGATTTTGTATAAGAAATCGATATGTTTATGAAACAACATTTACAGGGACATAATGTTTTAAAGGTATGTCAAAATCAGTTTAAAATGACGTATAAATGCTATTGTAACTGTTTGCCAGGAAGAGATTAAAAACAGGTTTCAGAGGCACGGTTTATATCCATTCAGTGTGATAAAACTACTGATGTTTCTACCCAGCTGCATCGTGTTATTTTAAGGTATGAGAGGAACGGCCAAATGTACCAACGCTTTTGGAAATTTTTAGAACCTGTTTCTCATAGTGTCAGTGACATAGCCACAGGAATTTGAAGAGAGTTGGAACTGCTTAATATTTCCCTAAAACAGCTAGTAGGTCAAAGCTATGATGGAGCAGCTGTAATGTCAGGAAGGGAAGGTGGTATTCAAATTATTATAAGAAAAGATTTTCCTTACGCATATTATGTACATTGTTATGTACATCAATTTAATTTAATATTGCAAAAAAGTGTTTGTGTACATGCAAATGTAGCCGCCTTTTTCCCAAGTTTCATGCATTTCCGCCTTTTTTTCAAGATCAGCAAAAAGAACTACCATGCTAGACGACATAATGAAAAAAAAAAAAAAGGATTCCAACAGCACCAGCAACAACATAAAATTTTAACACACGAACTTTGAAAACAAAGAGCTTCTAAAAAATTGTCTAGAGCGTATATTACGAGAGCAGCGGGAATGATTTTACCACAATAAACCAAGCAGAAGCGTTACTGGAATATTTAAATAATACATTTAAACTCCATCAGTCAGTATCATAATCTGCACAAACAAAAGAAATGTGTGGTATCCTGATTAATCAGTGCAAAGATAGGTTTCATTTTACAGAAAAGCTTTTGGTTTCAAAACTTCTTTTGTCTGAAAAATAGTTATGTCAGAAAATGGAAGGAGACGGAATGAACATTCCCCTTCGGAAATCGTTTTCAAAATATAAAACATAAATAAATAAAATTTTAAAAAACTACGCCTTTTAATTAAAAAAAGATATTATTTAGTATTTTCCAAATAAAATCTTTGAAACCATATTTTTATTAGATTTTTTAGAAGTAGTAGGTGTGAAAATAAAATTAGTTCTGTAAAAATAAAATAAAATAAGAATTAATTCCAAAACTGCTGCTTAAATTAAAAACAATTCCAAACAATTAGAAATTTTAACACAAATAAAATTCTTAGCGAAGTAAATGTTCAAACAAACCTCCACCTTGTGCCAAACACAAACCAATTTTCTCATTTTTCTCACCTTTCTCATGTCGTTGAGTTTATTTGCGGATATGTTTTGGCTAAGTTCGAGTATCTTTTGTCTCAATTGCTCCAAGTTGGTGGCTCACTCTAATTCATGCCTGTATAACTTGGTTTTTAGCAATCCCCAAACATAAAAATCTAGGGGAGCTAAGTCGAGTGGCCGAAGCCTTTTGATTGTACCTTGTGTACTAATCACCCTTTCACAAAAAAATTAAAGCTAACTGGTCTCTAACGGCCTGTGCATTATGTGAAGGAAAGTCATTTTGTTGAAACCAAATTTCGTTTAAGTTGATTTGAAGATGTTGAAGTGCAGGAATAATTTGATGTCGCAGTAATTGAAGATATTTTACTGCGTTTAGATTTCCTTTGATGAAAAAAAGGAAAAATAATATAATCTCCCAAAATTCCAATCCAAACATTCATTTTTTGTGCATACTGCAACACGCGCAAATGCTTATTGTCCAATAACGTACGTCCAAATTGTAAGATCAATAACGTATTGCTTGTCAAATTTAACGTGATACTTGGCCGATTTGAAATTAGGCTCCACCCACGATGCGCATTCGACCACAACACAATTCGACCTTATTATTTCTTGGCCCTTCGAAGTACAAGGTACTTGTATAGTCTGCGACAAAGTTTTTTTTATTTTACTTATGTTTAAAGTTACTGTGTGTTGAAGAACTATCGTATTACAATAGATTTGACTTTTTAAATAATTATTGTTAAGTATTTTAAATTATAAACATGGATTTTCATTCAAAATTAGAAGGCAAAGTCTTGTCTGGACAAACGAGGGAGGTAATAGCAATTGTAATTATTTTTATGCAGAGAGAAGCGATGCAAAATCGGCATGTTAAAGATTTTAAAAAAATTCAAGAGCGTTCTTCCTTAGCAACGGGAGTAAGTATAGCCACTATAAAACGGATCTCTCGTGAAATGAAAAATATAGAAGAAGGTGCTTCTGCATCATTTTCGACGCCTAACAAAAGAATGAGATCTGCCCCAAAATCCAACTTGGGCGATTTTGACAAAGGTTTACTTCGGCGTATAATAATAAATTATTATCTCACGGAAAAACGAGTTCCTACATTGCGACATATAACAAAAAAAATTAATGAAGGCAAAATTCTTCTAATAATTTTATTTTATCTGACTTATTCATATTGACAACTCAGTCACTATTTGAGATATATTTTATATGATATATTTCTACAAAATCTCTGTACCAAAATAAAATATTCGGGAAAGTTAATAAAGTTATACAGTTTAGTACCTAAATACCGGATGTTGACAGCCATCCCAACGGAGCTGGTATTATTCTATTGTAAAGAAATAAACAACAGATTAAAATATTTATGACTTACTAAAATGCTAAAATGCCGAAGATCCGAAGAATAAAAGTATAATGACTATAATTTAAAATATAACGACAACTCTAGTATAAAAATTAAGTAATAAATGTTTCGTCGGTATGTTCCAGGGATAAGATTAACTACTGTTCTTTTATTCTTATACAGTTTACTGTAACGCAAATGTAAAGCTTTCATCTCTACCAATATTCCTCTTATAAAATTATAGAACGAAACATTTATAGAAGTGTTCGAAAAAACTGCCGCTTCAACATGACTGAATGGTCAATATTAATGAGTCAAATAAAATATAATTATTAGAAGAAATGTTTTACCAAGTAACAAAAAGAAAATATTTTGTATTTTGAGAAAAATTTCCGAAGGAAAAATTGAAACGTCAAAATAACATACAATATAGACATATCATAGAAGTTCCATTAATAAATAAGGTCACTCTCTGTAAACTTGTAGTATGGAGTGTACCAAAGAGGCGAAGAGACCGAGCGCATTACGTATCTCTTTTCCTCCGAATGCGTTCTCACTTAATTTTCTACGCAAGTGGACAAATTTGTCAAGTATCACCTTAAATTTGTCAAAATGTACAACTGATTCTTGTGAATTGTGAAGGAGGACTGGTCGGAAAACAAAATATTCTTCAGAAAATTATTATTTTCATTGCATTTCTCCATCATAATTTCACAGAATTCCAGCCGTTTAAAATGATCATCAAGAAATATGTTTGGGGTGGTCTGCATTTTATAACAATTGTAGTTGTTTCTTTTTAAAATATTCCTCATTGTTTTTCATTTAAGTCAACTTCATCGGTTATAAAGTACCATTTTTAATAATTGATGGATTCGACCGTTACTTGATGGAAATTCATTTTATGTAACAATAAAACACTGAAAACTTTGTTTTCAAAACTTCCACAAAATTTATTTTAAATTCTTATCACTACAGCTGTTTCGGCTAATTGCCTTTCCCACTTGAGAAGAATTTAAAATAAATTTTGTGGAAGTTTTGAAAACAAAGTTTTCAGTGTTTTATTGTTACAAGTACCATTTTATTATTTGTAGTCTTTCTGCAGTTCTGTAAACTGTCGACGTATTTAATTTTGATTGTCACACCTAGCTATGTTACATCTTAAGTAAACTGGAGATTTTACGTGAAAGGGTGTAAGTGGATCGCAAACAAACAATCGTTCGGTATAATAAGCGTTCGCTATGATATGCGTTCATGCACAAGTGTGGGGAAGACTACGGGGAAATACAGTTGTGATCTTTGTCTATTAGGTAAGTGAAAACAAAATGTAGTATCTTTGACAGATATTTCGCTAATTTTGTAATACCCACCATAGTTTTTTCCGAATCTGTACAGTTCCTATGTTGTCTAAATTTGCATTCTGAATGACCTTTTTTCAGGCTATGTTGAAAAGCTGGCATGCCAGCATGTCGCCTTGTCTAATTAGCCGCGTGGTTCAAAAAAAGTTGATGTGTCGCTTTGTATGTTTACATCGGATAGCGGTCATCAACATTTTTATCATTCATATGAGTTTTCTTAGAATACCTAATACCTAAGTCGCTAATAGCAATATATAGGCTTGTTCTTGCACAAAGACTTGGTATTTTAGAGGTAATTTCTTCCTTTGACCAGAATTTACCATTTATATTGTGCATGGTATTAGTTATCTGGTACCCGCCGTGTTTAAATAACTTTGCTGGAATTCCATCACCGCCTTTGGATTTGTCAATTATAAAAAAATACCAACTAATCCCATAAATAGACAAATCAGATTTTTTAAATAAAAATAAAATGTAATTTAAAAACCTCTTCATCGTAGAAAAGTAAATATGTTAATAAAATTTAAAAATTAATAAATAGTTGCAAGAGAAAAATGTCATGAAAAATAATTTCTCTTTTATACCTAACCTCCAATAAAAAATAAAAAATACTTAATCAATCCTTAGTATAAAGGGTAAATACAAAACAATTACTTTTGCCAATTAAAATAATCTTATTCAAGATAAAAACTTCTCAACAATAAAGATATAGATATAACGTGATATCAGTGATTACCATAGTAGTTTAGATATGGTGTAATAAGAGTAATATGAAATCAATAATTACTCGTAACATAAGCACGTTGAATTTACAATGAAAAATAAACTACAACTGTGATTTAAAATTACCTTATCACCTATAATGGAAAAACGATTTGTTAACATTGAAAAAATTCTACTTAGTATTATCTTGGCGTTACAACGCTTTGAGGGTTTTGGCTTACTTGTGTTGTTCTTCTAATTTATCTATTCTATTAGTAATTTGTAATCAAACTATTCATGATTTCTACCTTTACTTTTCTAAGCCTCTCTTCTTTCTCAAGTCTACGCCTCTTTTCTTCCTCTTGTCTACGTCTCTTTTCTTTCTCTTTTCTACGCTTCTCCTTCAGCTCTTCCTTTTCTTGTCTACGCTTCTACTTCGCCTCCATACGCTTATCTTTTTCCTGTTTCATTTTTAAAAACCATGTCGGGGTTCCAGACGGCTCCATTTCTTTATTAAATTCAGTTGATCTCGTATTAACCATCCACAATTGTTTAATATCTCTTAATTCCCACCGCTGTCACCAATGTTACACTTCTTTAACATAACTTGATTCAAACACCAACTTGCTTACAATACTTTAACAGAATTATTATTGTTATTATTATTATATTACAAATAAGGGCAGAGGAGCGGGCTCCTATTATGCCCAAAAATCAAAAATAAAAAACATCCTTATAAAACTAATACCAATTATAAAGTTAAGTAAACATATGGTGTCTTGATCCAAATTGTTTTAGATATTAAAGATTCCATTTGGCAAGAAGTTCACCCTGGACCTTGCAGTAGTTCGTTCCCTCTTTAATTTATATCGATGGCCTCTTAATCTTTCGTCTTGATTAAAAGTGAATATGGTGCTTAGTTTCCCAAAATTATGTTTTAACATACGGAAGGACATAATTAGATCACCTCGAAGACGTCGCTGCTCGAATGTCGTAAGATGAGCCATGGATAATCTATCTTCATAGTTAAGTCTTACACGGCCATATGCCAGTCTTGTGGTTTTACGCTGAACATTTTCAAGTAGGATCTTATCGCAAATGAGATCTGGATTCCACACTGGTCCGGCAAACTCAAGAATAGGTCTAACGTATATTGAGTAAAGTTTACTAACAGAAGTTAGAGATATACGTGTAAAACATTTACGGATCAAAACAGTTTCGAGTTTGCACGTTTACACACCGACACTATGTGATCAGACCAATTTAAGTCGCTATTAATTATCACCCCGAGATCATTGTGGGAGGTTACCAAGTTTAAGGGATCTCCATTAATAAAGTACGGTAGTGATGGGTTATTTTTGCCGATATGTAAAACAACGCATTTTTCAATGTTAAGCGGAAGTAACCATTCTGAGGACCATTTGAATATTACGTTAAGATCTTGTTGAAGAACATGTTGGTTAATAGTTGGATTCACATATAATTTCGTTTCATCAGCGTAAATGGAAACCTCACTGGATACGATGAGCGAAGATCACTAGTGTAGACACCAAATAGTGCGGTCCAAGTACTGATCCTTGTGGGACTCCACTCTTGACTGGCTTATCTAGTGAGTGGTCTTCCCCAACACGAACCCTGAAGTATCTGTCGGATAGAAAATTTTCAATCCAAATGTTCAACTTTCCGCGGATACCATATTGATCCAACTAAGCTAGTAATCGACGTTTTGGAACACGGTCAAAAGCTTTGGAGAAGTCTAAGTAGACTAAATCGACAGTATTACAATAGAATGACAACTATAAACTTCAAAAACTCAATTACAACTGTTATCCAAATTGTCAACAACATTATCTGACGTTCCAGACTTCACTAGACATTTCAGGATATTTCGATGGTATTTTGAATATTCTAGAATTTTAGTCCTTCTTCTTTTTCGTCATAAATAATGATGTAATCGATTTTCCGTACCATTGTCTTAGATTTTTCAACCATAATGTTCTTTTTCTACCAGGACCACGTTTACCTTGGATATGTCCCGGAATGATCAGATGCAAAAGTTCATATTTTTCAGGGTGTCTCATAATGTGACTGAAGCATTCCAGCTTGCTTCCCTTTTTTATATTGACCGTATAACCAATATATAACATTATTGTGAATTATGCACTAGACAGTTTGTAGAACTCGATTCAAAATTTCTAAAAAATATTTTCTATTAAACCAATTGTTTTGATTTTGAGGTAATTTACAATGTATAAGTTTTAAACGTACTGTCACCTTTCTCAAACTAAATTATATTTCAGTAATTTGCATTTTTATATGTGTATATAAATATTAATCATAAACATATTAGTTCAGCAATTTCTATACTGTGTTATTAAAATTTATGTTTAGTTTACATTTACTTATATATATATATATATATATATATATATATATATATATATATATATATATATATATATATTATATATATTACGAGGCGTGTTTTTTAAGTAAGTACCGTTTTGGAATTAAAAAAAGACGTGCAAAGATATGGCAATAATTTTATTTTTACATGAAAGCCTGTACCTTAATCTACTTTTCTACATAATTTCCGTGAATATTGAGGCACTTGTCATAACGTGGCACCAGTTTTTGAATATCCTCCTGATAAAATTCTGCCGCCTGACTTGTTAACCACTGCATAACAAATGTTTTGACTTCGTTATCATCTTGAAGACGCTGACCGCCCAGGTGTTTCTTCAAGTGCTGGAACAAATGGTAGTCGCTGGGCGCCAGATCAGGGCTGTATGGAGGATGACCTAGAGTTTCCCATTTAAATGATTTGATGAGATCTTTGGTCTGATTAGCCACATGTGGACGGGCATTGTCATGCAGCAAAACGATACCCTTACTCAACTTGCCACGTCTTTTGTTCTGGATTGCACGACGCAGATTTTTCAATGTCTCACAATAAGACGCTGCATTGATTGTCTCATTACGAGGCAGAAACTCCACTAGCAATACTTCTTTTCTGTCCCAAAAAACTGTGCACATGATTTTCCGGGCAGAAATTGATTGCTTAAACTTCACTCTTTTGGGTGATGATGAATGTCGCCATTCCATGGATTCTTGTTTCGATTCTGGTGTGACGTAGGCCACCCACGTTTCGTCACCAGTAACAATTTGGTCTAAAAAATCTTCACCTTCACTGTGGTACCGCTCAAGGAAAGTCAATGCACTGAATAAACCTTGGGTTTTGTGCAAATCCGTCAACATTTTTGGAACCCAACGTGAAGACAATTTCCAGTAATTCAAGTTCTCGGTAACAATACGATACAAAACACTACGAGAATACTAAGGAAAGCAGTCGGACAATGATGAAATTGTAAAGCGTTTGTTTTCTCTCACCTTTTCGTCCACTTTCTGCACCAAATTTTCATTAACGACCGAAGGACGCCCATTCCGTTCTTCATCATGCACATTTGTGCGGCCATCTTTAAATGTTCTCACCCATTTCCTTACCATTCCATCACTCATAATGTTTTGTCCGTAAACTTCAACGATCTCACGATGAATATCGATCGGTTTTACGCCTTTAGCACTAAGAAATCGTATAACAGCCCGTACTTCACAATCAGCGTGACTCACGATTGTTGGAGGCATCTTAAACACTGGAGTAAACAAGTATACAATGAAGAATCAGACTGTAATGGCGTCAGTGCGTAGACAAGAGATGTAGGTAACCAGCGCTCATGCGCGGAACGCCGACCGTAGCGCGCTGCGGCGGCGGAATCGCAAAACGGTACTTACTTAAAAAACATGCCCCTATATATATATATATATATATATATATATATATATATATATATACAAAGGGGTATGATGACAGGTCACACAGTTGTCCAGTAAACTAACGGCGCCATCTAGGAAAGAAATATGAACTACCATATGTATTTTCTTCTTAAAACGATACGTTTAATTAATAATACTGTATTAATTATATATTAATATAATTAATAATTAATTTTAATAATATTTTTAAAGTGGAATTTAATACAAAATAATTTAAAGCTTTATGTTAGTTTAAATATAAAATCCTAACGCCACCTGAACAAAGAAATCTGAATTAATTGTGTCGAAATTTGCTAAGATATAGGTTCTGTAATTGTAATGTAAGATCAATGAAGTATAATATATATTTATTATAATGTCACTGGGTAAAATAAACATACACTTACTATAAAAATAAAATGACGTTTAAAAAACGTCAACGGTTAAAAAAAATATAATAAAATAAAAACTAAATAGGATTAAATAAAGGTAAATAGAATTAAATAGCATTAAATCACTTATACAGAAGTAAAATACTTCAAATTTGTACCTGATACATTGATCTATTGATACAAATTTAAAGTGTTTTACTTCTATATAAGTTTTTAAACTATGGTATACAGCCAACTACTGGGATTTTCTCATTAATTTCTTTAACATTAAATCAAGTTAAATAGAATTATGTAGAATTAAATAATTTTTTGAGCGTTTTGTGGGAGGGGAGGGGGTAGAATAGTTCGTCGGATCGTGACGTATGATACATCATGGGAAAGCAGAGGCGGTAGCGAATACGTTGAGACAGAAGAAAAACACACATTGCGGCGTTTCTAAGAGGGCATTACATCATATTTCCTTTGTGTTTGGTCCGATTGGAGCGTGTAATACGTTAAATGAAAGAGAAGGATATCACAAATATATTAAGATAGAAAAAACTACCAAAAGGGCACTACACGGTGTCTTCATTATTAATGAACGAATAGTTACATACGAGGTGTCATAGGGCACTATGACTAAAAGACAAATTTTGATTTATTGACTTAAAGAAGGCCTCCGGCTGAGTACAAAATAAACAACTGATCGAATCCTAACATGCGACATAGCAAATGAAAGAAGAGGATATAACGAATATATTCAAAAACAAAAAAAAAACAAGGGGACTACAAAAAGGGCAGTACACAGTATCTTCATTATTAATAAACGTATAGCAACATACGAGATATCACAGTGCACCATACATAAAAATAAAAATAGATTTACTATAAGACAAATTTTGATTTATTGACTTAAAGAAAGCCTCTAAACAATCCTAACATGCGACATAGCACATAAAAGGAGAAGATATAACAACTTATAACACTTTTTATACAGTATATTTATTATAAATTTTCTTGAGCATATTTTTATTTAATTATAATTCAATTTTTAATATTTTGATTTTTAATTATTGTTCCTTATAATCTTTGATGATTGGCCTTTCTCTCTCTTCTTTGTCCTCTTATCGATCATTCGCTTCATTTAAAACTTCCAATTTTCGTTAATATTTTTTCTTGGTTTCTATAATTATGTAATTGATTTATATTTGGATACTTTATCGATAAGTAAAAGATCCCCTTTTTGTGAAATTTAAAGAACTACTTCCTTTTGACACAGACATAATAACATTTAACAATCTTACACACAGATTAACATACAACAATCGACAGATAAAAACACAAAAGTTTACTTATAATAATTAAAAGAGCTGTGGTCATAATGAAACTGAATGTGACACTAAAGTGTGCTTTAGTGTAAAGTGAACGTTAGTTAAGGTTTAGTTTAGGTTATTAGTATGACATCGGGCTTTAATTTTTATTCTATACACTTCTCATTTTAAAATTATTTCATATAAATAAATGTCAGATTTTTACAATTCTCAGTTGAAAAATTTTATTAAAGTGTGACAAAAAGAGTTGAACTTTCATATTTATACTTTGGAAGAGATGGTCAGCACATATTAAATCTAAATTAATTAATATTAAAGCTCTTAACGAAATAGTAGTCACAGTAAACAATTGGAGTAACGAGGGGTGACCGTTATATAAAAAGTTAATATTTTTCAATTTTATAAAGGGAGACACAGTAATGGGTACAGAAAACAAATTTATGGTATGGGCAAACTATATAGAACAGCTGTTTAACGACAAACGAGACAAATTAGATAACAAATATTTCGTTGAAGAGACTGGACCAGAAATAACAGAAAGTGAAGTAAAACACACAATTAAAGAAATGAAAACTGGAAAAGCAGTAGGAGCAGACGAAATACCGACAGAAATATTGCAACTTATCGCTGACTGCAATATACATGTTATTGTCGAATTTTTTAACATCATATACAGAACAGGTACATTACCTAAAAAAATGGGTTCTATCAACATTCGTGACTATACCGAAAAAAAAAACGCCAGATAATGTTGCGATCACCGTACCATCAGTCTAATGTGCCAAATACTCAAAGTATTCCTAAAGATTATTCATCGTAGAATATATAAAAAGTTAGAACAAGACATTGGACAAACTCATTTCGGATTTAGAAATGCTCAAGGAACTAGAGAAGCATTATATGCAGTAAATGTGCTAATACAAAAATGTTTAGATGTAAACCAGGACATCTATGTCTGCTTCGTAGATTATAACAAGGCATTCGATACAGTGAAACATAATCTGTTAATAAAATTACTGAGAACAAAGAACATCGACACACAGGATATAAGAATAATAAATAATCTATATTATGAACAAGAAGCTGTCATAAGAATAAATAATTTAAAAACTAATAAAATAAAAATCAAAAGACGTGTTAGACAGGGCTGTGTCTTGTCGCTATCACTGTTTAATGCATACTCAGAGGAAATATTTAAAAAAGCATTAGAAGATGAAGTAGCAGGCATAAAAATAAATGGCCTACCCATACGTGAAATTAGATATGCTGATACAATACTAATAGCAGAAAACATTACAGATCTACAAAGAATTTTAGATAAGGTTGTTGCAGCGAGTGAAGAATTTGGTCTGTCGCTAAACACAAAGAAAACAAAATTCATGGTTATATCAAAGAAATATATTAGATACATCAATCTACACGTAAATAATAAGACGATAGAACGAGTTCAGAATTATAACCATTTAGGGGCAAACATTAACGAAACAAACGATTATACCAAAGAAATTAGAGTTGGAATAGAAAAGGCTAGAAGTGCATTCAATAATATGAAACAAATATTATGTTGTAGACACCTCAGCCTAAATCTTAGAAAACGAGTACTAAAGTGTTATGTATTTTCTGCTCTTTTGTATGGTGTGAAGACATGAACAATGTCTCAATAAATTGGAAGCATTTGAAATGTGGACATATCGAAGAATGCTAAGAATCTCCTGGACAGACAGAATAACCATTGAAGAAGAACTAAGAAGAATAGAGAACAGCAGGGAGATACTGGATTCCATCAAAATAAGAAAACTACAATATCTGGGTCATATAATACGTGGTGACAGATACGAATTCCTAAAACTAATAATGCAGTGAAATATTCAAATAAAGTGGTAGAAGAAGAATGTCCTGGCTGAGAAACCTCGGAGAATGGTTTAGATGCAGCTAAACTGAACTCTTTCGCATTGTAGTGTCAAAAGTTAGAATAGCAGTGATGATTGCCAACCTTCGTCGCGGAGATGGCACGTAAAGAAGAAAAGAATCTTATTAAAATCTATAACAATAGTAAATAAATAATAAAATTTATTTATTAAATTTTAAACATATTATTTAAATTTAAAAAATACAGAAAACATAGTATGAAGCTTCGCGCTAGTGTACAATATCGCATACTGTACTTACTACCTACTTTTTTTATTTTAATTAAAACAAACTAAATGTTACTGTGTATTAGTGATATTATTTTACTGTATTAACTTTTACAAGTATACACTTAAAATACAATATAGAACTAATCCAAAGTTTTATCAGATTAGAATATACTTAACCTTTATATTAATCTTATTTAAATTGCAGGTTACTAAAATGTAGGAATTTCTCATACAATTCATACTCATGGACAAAATTATCGAATATTTTTATCCGTTATCCTTGTTACTAGTAAATTATTTCAAATTATTGGAGTAAAAGCGATACATTCTTCTGATGGTATTCACGTACATTTCATGAGTGGTTATACATTATTAATATGACCTTTTGGAATAACAATTCTTTAGATAATTGAAAAATAATAGCGACTTAAGTTATTGGTTATACAATTTGAGACAGTTAATTAAGTAAGAGGCTGCAGCGGAGTTGAAGTGAAAAATTTAAACAAAAAGAAATTAAGCGACATTTCAAAAACAGTCGAACACTTAAAACTCTTTTACATTTTGATGTGTTGATTTCGTCTGCACAACGGGAAATAAAATAGAAATAAAAAGGTATTCCCTTTGTATAGAAAAACATTTAAATTAATAGAAAAGATACCGTACTTTGTGTTTTCTGTTTGGTCTTAACGATATATATTTTGAAATATTTAGAATAGGTTGCAAACAAAACGTGACGGGATTGAATCGGTAGATTTAGCGACAATTCGGTGCATCTTTCGGTAGAACATTTTAAGGGATTTAATAGGTATTTTATTAGCACCACCAATAAAAATGATTTCGTACAAAAACTAAATCAAGCACAGAGCGCTTTTAATAAAATTGAATAAAATAAACAAAAATTGGACAAGATATAACGTACCGGAATTTGGCACGTTAAACCTTTAAGAATAAAATTATTTAAAGAATTTTGAAGACTAAAATTAATTCTCAATTCATAGAGCTGGGTCGAATCTTCAATCTAATAACGTAATTGTGTGAAATTTGTGTAAAATAGAACTTACAAGAACAATTTCAGAAATTTAAAAAATACGTGAAATAGTACTAGTAATGGCAATGCTACACTATTTGGCAAGGGATCTAAAACCGTGGAGGGAGTTTACTACACCTACATTCCAGCCAATTCTATGTATTCCATAATAAAATCAAACTACCGAAAGAAAATTGTGTGGGCCTCCACAGAATAACCAACAATTATTATGAAGTGATCACACGTGGGGTTTATAATCACCTTTGGAAAAATGACTCCCCATTTTATTGTACAATACCTACCTATAACAAGACTGAAACTCCTAGAACAGTGGTGTCCAAGTGTCTCCTAACTTGGGAAAAAATATTTATACCTCAAGCCCGTAAGTGGCGCAAAAAAAAGGATTTAGTCGCATTATGTTCAAAAAAGATAATTCCTTCAAGGTATCACAAAGAATACATTGAAATACCCTCCAGAACGTCGAAAGTAGATATTATTGAATATGCGTCAACAGATTCAAAAAACTAATTACTTTATAATTATTGATTCTTATATTTTTCTGAATTTTAACATTAAATAAAAATGTTAGATTTTTTTACTATAAAAAATGCAAAAGTATCAAATAACTGTACATACTTAATTTAAAAAATGGTAAATCCCACATAGAATCTGGTGATATTATGTAGAGGAAACATGTTGTAAGCCACAAATTACAGTAAAACTTTTTTTTAACAAAACTGTAATATTGTTTATATGTTAACAAGTTAAAATCACAAACCATTAATATTCGTTAATATCAGGTTTAGAAAATATACACTCATGGACAAAAATATCGAATATTTTGGAATTTTCCAATTTTTTTTTGTAGTCACTATTATTACAAAATAATTTTAAATTATTGATAATACTCATATCGAAGGCTGATGTACTCAACTGGTGTAAAATATTTTGATGTTTATTTTGACGTTTATTCAGTGGTTAGTGTCATTCGTACATTGTATCATAAAAATCCTTCTTCACGTAAAGGAAAAATCATACTAATTCGGGTATTTTTAGTTTAATTTATTAAGTTTAATTAAATATTGTTTTGATTTAACTAAGTTTAAAACATGTATCCCACCAATTCGGCACTGCGATGAAGTCCAAGTAGCACATATTGTAATTTTGTACGAGGAAGGATATGCACAAAAAGGTATCGCACGACGTCTTAGCAGAACTGAATCTATAGTTTCAAATACTCTAAAAAGGTACCGCGAAACAGCAAATTTTGTACGAAGGTCTGGTCAAGACGCCCAAGGTGCACAACCGCAATTGATGACCATTTTTGGGTTCTTAATTTTACACGAAATCGTTCATTGACATCAATGCACCTCAGAAATGAGTTATTAAATGTTACACAACTTAATGTGAGTTCACAAACAGTTAGACGAAGATCAAAAGAAGCAAACTTAAAGCCCAGACGCCCTGCCAAAGTTCCACGTCTTCTCCAAAATCATAAAGCTCGTCGTATCGAATTTTCTAGAACACATATATTTAGTGGAATATCGACAACTGGAAAAACGTTCTTTTCGCTGATGAGACTAGAATCCTATTATGGAAGCCAGATGGTCAAAACTATGCCTACAGAATAATTGGAGAACGATTCGCCAGTTGTAGTCCCGCCCAGACCGTTAGTTTTGGAGTTGATGGCATAATTCTTTGGGAAGATATTAGTTGGGAGGTACATACCGCACTTGTGGAAGTGATTGGACGGATGACTGGTGATTCTTACGTTTAAAACACCCTGCAAGCGGTTTGCAAGCAAGCATAGTGAGTAATTATCTTGATGAGGTCCAAATTCGAAGATTGGATTGGCCACCGTCTAGCCCGGATTTAAATTCAATAGAGCACACGTGGGATCACCTGAAACGCAGCATACGACAACGAAATCCAGTTCCAAATAAGATAGAGCAGCTTCGGCTTGCTGCACAGAATGAATGGAATGCAATTTCCCAAAGGATATGACCAAAATTTACTTGCAAGCATGCTGAGAAAGATGCAAGTAGTAATAAGAGCTAGAGGGGGGAGTCCTCGTTACTGATCATGCACTTCTTTCAGTTTAAACCAGTTGTTTAAGCAATTTAAATTATCCATTAAGTTTAGAGTAAAATAACCTTATTTACCTAATATTAAACATTTATTTTTTTCACAATTTTCTCTGCATAAAAACTTGAAATTGTTAATTAAACATTGTTAAAATAAACTCTATTTTACAATAAACGACTTGCTTGACCAGAATTTATTTTGAAAAAACAAAAATTTAAAAATTCCAAAATATTCGATATTTTTGTCCATGAGTGTATATCTTATGTTAACTTATTTTATTAAGTCAAGTTGGTGGTGAGTGGTATCTACATACCTCCTCAATCACCTCGCGAAGTATACAACTGGCATTATCAAATTGTGGCAAATGTTGTTCTGCAATACTCGGTACAGGATATCTATTGTTGGTGATTACAACCTTCCTAATAATACGTAAATGTAAAAAAATGTTGTTTTATTTTTTTTTTCTTTTCATAAAGTCAATAGAATTGAAACAAGCTATACTATTAGTAATCAGCCACTGAAGTATGTTTCTTCTATTCGAGATTTGGGTGTTATTTTCGATGAGAAGCTTACTTTCTGTGACCACATAAACACTACTACAATAAATGCATCCAAACTTCTCGGTTTCGTTACTAGGAATTGCAAGTATTTCTTCATTAATTCAACAAGATTAGTGTATTGTTGCTTAGTTAGAACTGTTTTGGAATACTGTTCAATTATTTGGTCACCCTATTTTCAGAACAATATTGATACCATAGAAAGAGTCCAGCATACATTTTTGAGATATTGTGCTTACCAAGTTCACATCACTATTGAAAATCATGATTATTCCCCTATCTAACAACAATTTATTATATTTACCCTTACTCAAAAACCGTCGTGATATGTCAGGAGCTATAGTTATATATAAGATCATACATGGATTTATTGATTGTCCAAACCTTTTAAGCCAAATTATGGCTTGGGACTTGAGATACATGGGACTATTAAATGTTCTCGATTATGATATTTTCAATATAACTTTAATTCAGTTAAAAAGATCTCTTGCTTTGTGATATGTATATTGGTATTTGTTGAATTTTGTTCTTGTTATATTTTGTTTGTTTTTTAGTATGTAAGACTTTTAGTCTCATTTTTTATCAGTTAAGGGCCTAGGACGGGTGGAACCTGCGTGGCTTCTGGAACACATGAATGCACTGCTGGAAGCACAAACCTTTCCTGAGCCTTGGAGGACATCGAGGTTGATACTGCTTCCCAAAGCTAGGGAAAAGTATCGCCCCATCTGTCTGCTTCCATTCATCAGTAAGCTGTATGAAAGGATGCTGCGAGTACGCATAGACGACATGATTGAGAGGTCAGGTGGTTTATCAAGGAGGCAATTTGGTTTTTGTAAAGGGAAAAGCACGATTGATGCAATCATGAGTGTACTCGAACATCGCTGGGAGGCCCTGCTGTTGTTTGATGTTAAGAATGTATTCAATGCGTTGCAGTGGAACGAGGGAATGAAGGTAATGGAGGAGAGATAATGTCCTGGTTACCTGATGAATGTGGTGGCGGAGCATCTGTCCGAGAGGATTATGGTGGAAAAGGGCACGATCGTGGAAAAGGGTACGATCGTGGACGTGACGGCCGGGGTACCCCAGGGATCTGTCTTGGGCCCGCCGCTATGGAATCTGGCATATGACAAGGTTGTGCACTGTGAATACGGAGAGGGTACAACCCCCTTCGCATTCGCGGATGACCTCGCTGTACTGGTAGTGGCCCGGGATGAGCCAGATCTCAAATACCGGGTTCGAAACGCAGGCGGCGTCGTAAAGAAATGGATGACGCAGCACGGACTGAAACTTGCGACAGAGAAAACCGAAGCCATCATTCTGAAGGGGAAAAGGAACAGGCAAAATATTGAATTAAAATGTGCGGGAGCATGTCTAACACCCAAGAAACAAGTAAAGTACGAGCGGGAGCACGTGCGAGAGGTGGTCCAGAAGGCTGCGAATAGTGCGGCTGCGTTGGGGAGGGTGATGCCGAATCGAGGGTGTTGTACAGTCGATCGTCCTCTACGCGGCACCAGTCTGGAGCTAGGCGGTAGAGATAACGGCCTATAGGAGTCTCATGACACGAGTAGACAGAACAAGTCTGTTGCGAGTGGCATGCGCCTACAAGACTATGTCTGCGGCAGCCTTATGGACCATCTCTGGATGTGTTCCGTTGCATGTTTTGGCGGTGGAAAGAAAAGAGCTTTATGAGAGAAGAGGTCCAAACCTTACTGTGACCGAGAGAAGACAGGAAAGGGAAAGGTCAGTTGAAAGATGGCAAGAAGAATGGAACAACACGGAAGATGTGGCACAGTGGACGAAAATGCTGATCCCGAACATAAGAGATTGGGTGGACTGTGGCCACAGGCGACTGGATTATTTCCTGACACAGGTGTTCACGGGACACGGGTGTTTTAGGGCCTACCTCTATAGGATCGGAAAGGCTGATACAGATGAATGCCTATACTGTGGATACTCAAACACTGTGACACATACGATGTTATATTGCAGCAGATGGATAGTGGAAAGGAACAGAATGGAGAAAGAGACAGGTATGAATTTTGTTACAGTGAGAGAAATGATTGAGAGAATGATTGAAAATAAATTAGTTTTGACTAACATACACGGCTATATCCGTGCAGTGATCAAGAAAAAGGAAGAGGAAGAAAGACTGCTGGACCAACGCTAAAAGTAAGAGTCAATGATGCTGAAAGGTGAAGCTAGAAAAGTGGGTCACACTGTATGAGTTAGAATGCGTAAGTCAGACTGTGGGGAAGGAGGAAATACCCATCTGGGAATGATGCCGAACTAGGAGCAATAAGTGTGTTCTACGCGCTACCTGGAACGAGACAGGGAGCCTCCTTGCTGATGAATAGAGTGTGGATGTGTGAATGGAGAATGAATGAATAAAGGTAGTGATTCAGAAGTGATGCCGGCCTTACAGCGGCCATTCCGCTTCGGGATCGCTGGATGACAGAGGAGGGTCTGGTTTAGCAGGTAGGCGTTCGGCGTAGACTCGGAGACGAGAGGGCATTTTAAAGTACCTCGGGAACTATCGCCGGGAGTACGAAGAACGAATCCTGCACTAAAGTTAGTCAGGCGGCGTCCTGGATTGAGATGTCTTTTGAAGATTCCAGACTCCCCCCCCCCCTCTAGAAAGACGAAAAAAAAGTCTCATTTGTTTTTGATATGTGTTTTATAAATAATTTCAAGTTGTGAATCCTAACTGTGATATTGTATATTGTAATTTAATATGTTAATGGGGTTATCCCGTGTATTAAATAAGTAAATAAATATTTCTGTTAAAACCTTTGCACATCTTAATGGTAATTTATCTCTAGATTAACGCAATAAAAACTATTAGGTTAATTTCTAATAAAATTATTTAAATATTGTTTTGTGGGTTGCAACATCTTATCTTTCAACCGTCAATATTTTAAATTAAATTTAAACAAAATTCACTCGGTGAATTACGACGTTGGTAAAGGAGACAAAGTTAAGAGAAATGCAAAATCCCGATCATATCGTGCTGGTTTACAGTTTCCGGTAGGTCATATTCATCGTCTATTGAGAAAAGGAAATTGTGCCGAAAGAGTTGGTGCTGGAGCTCCCGTATACTTGGCTGCTGTTATGGAATATCTAGCTGCTGAAGTTTTGGAATTAGCGGGAAACGCAGCGAGAGATAACAAGAATCCCTGTATAATTCCTAGACATTTACAGCTGGCTATAAGAAATGACGAGGAATTAAACAAATTGCTTTCAGGAGTTGCCATCGCCCAAGGTGAAGTATTGCCTAATATATAGGCAATATTAGTACCTAAGAAAACAGAAAAGAAAGCTTAAGAGCTGTACAATTTTCCCTTTTTATACAACCCGGCCCTTTTCAGGGCCACACAACATTTCACGTGTGAGTTTAAAGTATTCTATTCGGTATCGTTGTTTTTAGAAGTAGATTATATACGTTTGCTGAATTATAATGACCTTTGATTGTAAAGAGCAATTGGCAAACGTATGTACATATATTTCATATCAAAATGTTTCTGATAGTTTTTGAAATAATCGGATAATTCATGCATATTTGTGAACTGCTTTCAATTCTTCATTAAAATATCGTTAAGTATAAAACATATCGTTAAGCTTTCATGAAAACTTTCCGTATAAGATGGTGTGTATAGCTAGAAGGAGCACATTGGTTTTTTCAATCGATGGGAAGTATATTTAGGGATACTATCAGGGAGACACTACCAACTTTTGTTGGAATTTTATTGTAAAAATTGTTGGTATCTGACACATACGTCCATGAATTTATATGCATTAAAATTGTTTTAAGAATGATATTAAATAACGAAATTCTATACATTGGCAATAAATTGTGGTTCTGAAAAGAACCGTTGTTTTAAAAATCGCATTCATAGTAATTAACCTCTTAACCCTTAACAGATCTTTTTATTATGAATGGCTACAGTTAAATTTTTTTGTAATTTGTTGTTTGAATATATGTACTTGTTCCAGTTCTACTGTTGTATTATTTCCTTCTGAATCATATTAGAAAATAATGGTTATGCAAATTCCCAGTGTTAGCCATAGACATATATAATAAAAATACAGGCCCGTTTCTCCAGTATGAAAGAGAAAACTGAAGCAAAGCAGTCCCTGCATATCTTTCTAATGGACCTGGTTTATCAACTATGAGACCTTTTCATTGGTCATTTAGGTCACATGGTCAATAAACCAGGCCCATTAGAAAGAGATGCAGGGACTGCTTTGTGTTAGTGTTCTTGTATAGTCTGTATTGCAACATTCAGTTTATTTGTATTATATATCTATGATGTTCCATATGGTAACAGGTTATATTTAAAAAATACAACATATGAAAGGTAGAAAAACTATTTTTTACTTTAACTCAATGCCATTTTAACTTCATAAAAGACCATCTAAAAAATGTTCATGAGGCACTAATGGGTTAAAGCTATTTATTAGGCAATAAGTTAAAACACTAGAGAAAGTTTTTTTAGTAGAACAACTCCAAAGCCATTTATGGAACATTGATAACATACATTTAACCTCAAAAAAAGAAAAGCAATTTATATATTATGGAAACATAGGTTGTATTAGTATTACCTTCAAACATTATTTACTGACTCTTTCAACAACTGTATGTTAGTTGTTGCAAAGAATATAGAGGCATCTATATTCTTTGGTTGTTGTCTATTCTGGAGCTCAAAATTGTTACCTCTGTTGTTTTGTTATTAGATCTTATATCTGTATTATGTTAACCACTTTAAACTGCTTTAAGTTACTTAATTTAGCTATTATTAACGTTAACAAGTGAAAAATAATAGTTATCCAAGATCTTTAAGTGATGGGTCAATAAATTATTGGGAGTTCCTTAGTTAGATATATTGGCAATTAAAGGAACTGTGGCGATTTAATTTGTTATCGTAACAGCTATGAATAAAAATCTAAAAATGTATATATCCGTTAAAAAGTTAACAGGACATAGTTATCTTTATGTGAACTTTGTTTTTAGGTACAAATATAAATAAACACTTACCATTTTTTGGTAAACTTCTGATGACATTCACGGCAGCATTAAATTTTTGTTCGGTCGTCATGTTTATAAAGGACAACTATAGATTTTAATTCCTAAAATTGTAAAACGTATAAATATAAATACATAAAAGAAAAACATTACCTACTTCCTTATGTATTCTTCAGTTCATTCATGTCATAATTGTCGTGATATCTTATCTTGTCTATATATGACATGACAGATAACGCATATATGCTCATGACATAAGATATACAACAAAATGATGGTCACAGCCACAGAACACTAATTTGTGGTCACAGCCACAAATCATATACTTCACAGCAGCACACCAGCGTTGCTAGGTCATCTAAGTCAGAAAATCGTGAGCCTTTCTTAAAATTATCGTATTTTATCGTACGGATTTTTGTATTTATTTTCTAATAGCTCTCCAGGTAAACTTCGTGCCGCCCTAAAATTAAATAATGTATTAAAGTTCAATAATCTCCTGGTCGAGATGTCAATTGTGACTTTAGCTGGATTTATAGATTGACGGACTGTAAACGAAGATGTACTGGAAAAAGATCAACATAGAATTTTGTGAACTCTTATTTATAAATGAACGTAAATGTATGACGGAATGTAAGTAAGATGGACTGGAACCAAGGTTAGTAGATATTTAAGTAGGTTGTCTCGTAACTATAGACCAATCAAATGCTCGCTTTTTAAAGGCGGGAAACGTCACACATACGACACTTTTAAAATTGCCATAAGCTTCAATGCTAGTATAAGGTTCAAAAACTTAGGTTTTGCAATATATTTTGGGATTTTCTTGGGTATAGGGATGTTAAGTGGTTCTTATATTAGTAATTATATCAATTTTTTTTTTTCTAAAATCAATAGTCTGATGACAAAAAATAGAATTGATTATAGTGATAATATTGTGTGTTTTAAATGGAGATAACAGTTTATTTCGCACAAAAACCCAAAAAAACAGTAGAAAAAGTTCAAAAGCAAAAATACTAAATATGTAGGAACTTACTTATTATGTTTTTCCTGGAATTTGCAGCATTTTTATCATATCTAGTGGTAGGCAAAAAAACCAATAGGTAATATAAATAATTTATTATTAGATTAAAATACAAAAAATGATTAGTCCTTCAAGCACAAATCTTCAAGCTATATATACTTATCTCATCTAAAAAATATATCATTATTATAACGTACAAAACTACATATAATTGTTATGACAAACCTTGATATCACGGCTACGAAAACACACTTCACAAGTGTTTATGTACACAAATAACTAAATAATAAGTCTCTATAAATAATATTGTCCTTATACCTATACTTAAAAATAAAAACTAAACAATAACTAAACAAATAAACGAACTAATGATACTATAGAATAGAGACAACAACAAACGTGAACTTAAACTCAGACGTCAAATTTGACTTTGTCGTATGAGTGACGTAAGCATTCTGCCTTCCCCTCGCTTCGCCCACATAGTTACGAGGCAACCTACTTAACATCTACTAACCTTGGACTGGAACCATAGAGATGGCCAACTTTCATCTCTTAAGCTGGATTTATAGTTTGACGGACTGTAGACGTAGACGCACTTTAGACGTAACAAACGGACTGTAAATATTATTTTAATTTATAAATCGACGGAGTGGAATTTTTGCGCATGAAATAAAAAAAGTATATCATAGTAACGAACTCTAGCCACTGTGTCTACCCATTTACAGTCCATTTGTTACCTCTCCAGTGCGTCTACGTCTACAGTCCGTCAAACTATAAATCGAGCTTTTACCATTTCCAATATCTTTGAAGTGTTAAAGAACTCCAAGAACTGTTAAGAAAACACCAGTGCACTTTGATATTGTTGCAAAAACACTCGCATATTGGATAATGTTAGGTATGCGTTTAATTCGTCCGCGGCAGTTAATTGGGGAATAATTATTAAATAAGGAACAGTCTGTTTACGCAGGTTAATAATAATAACACTATTACTATATTTAATTAGAAAAGAAATAAGTTTTATTGTTTTACAATACAAGTGTAATGTAATGTGTACAGAGACCAGTGACAGGTGGCAACTAAGTCATCAGGACATCAATAAAAATAAAATGTGTTGCCAACATACACATAATAATTCTGAATTGTACAGCAACACCCCCTCTCAATTCTACAAAAGTATAAATGAATTAAGTACAAACTGCAAACAAAATTACCATAAACTAAAAACTGTAAAATTAAACATTAGTTTTATAAACATTCAAACAATTTCTGAATAATTCAAATTGAGTAACAGGCAATTACTTGGTCATAATAATATCAGCTAACTTTTTGTTTTGTAGGAACATACTCAATAACAAAATTTCCTTTATTTACCATATCTTTTACGAAATTATGTTTTACATCAATTTGTTTTGAGCGTTTGGTCTCATAAGTTTGATCCATTTTTATGTAACCTTGGTAATCTTTAAAAATTTTAATAGGCTACTGAAAATCAAACATTTCTTTTAAAAGTTGACCTACAGTCTGATTGCCAACGTTTGCATTTGGTGAACGCTACCAATTTTTTCCATGGTTGACATTTGCGGCTATGTTCAGTTTGTGCTTAAAGTTAACCAGTTAAGTTGGATTCAAGTTGGGTTTGTGTATTCTGTGACGGAACCAGGACAGAACCAACAAATAGTGCTGGCGAATCGCCTCGTAGCGAAGCCGTAAAAAAACAGAAGAAGAACTTAACTGAAAGGAAAAGGTTTAGGCACTTTAGGTTTTCATTTTTTTCATATCGGTAGATCTATCACAATAAAAATATAGAAGCGTCTATATTCTTTGACATTACAGTTTATAACCTGATCTACTATCTCCTACGCTCTTGCTCCAGCATAGCACAGCACCAAGTATCACACACAGTATAAATGGGATAGCACATAGCACACTCCCAGGTGTAATTTATCTGTGTTGCTCCAGTAGTACCTACCATTTTTGCTAGTACCCCCATGGTAATTTTTATTTAGTTTATTTGTTAGTCATTTATCCACATCAACAGATATTGGAAGTTTGAAGAATGAACCAGGTGATAATTATTTAGGTAAGATAATTAATAAAAATAGTGAACAATGTGATGTAATTGGTATTTATTAGCAATGGCAGTAAAATGTGAATTTAAGAAAAAGATTGCTCAAGACGACCAAGGATATATAGAGAATCAGCTATTTACATCTATTGATCTTGGAGAATTGAAGAATGAAATAGATGAAAACTCAGGTGAGAGAACATCCATCAAAAATAAGTAAATTATTTAGTATTAGCAAAGAAGATAGACGCTTAAGCGTCTTAAGCGTCTATATTCTTTGGTATTAGTATTATTTAGTAAATTCTAGTGATTATTTATATACTATGTAGATAGTGTTAAATAGTTAAATAGTGATAAATATATTATATATATTTATCTACTCATGAAGATTTTTACTACACTACCAAGTTTAATTGGATCTTAAAGAACTATCTAATAGATATTTCACAGAGATATGTAAGAGAGGCTCTTTTACATATCTCTGATATTTGGTGAAGTTGAGTGAGTGATGCCATTGAGATTTGGTGAATAGGTGAAGTGTCAATAAATTTGTTTGTTTAGATTAATATAGAAGAAGTACATTTTTTCTATGAAATATTGTAGCAAACGAAATATTGTAATGACTAAAGAACTTTGATGAAAGGTCCAGGAATCATCTATCTTCCAGTGTTGACTTGAATTGTCTCTAATAATAGTACATAGGTATAAAAAGACGGGTTTATCTACATAGATCTAGATTTTTGTTATTTAGAAGTCAGTATTTATTTTAGAATTAGGAAATAATTTTCCCAGTAGACAAAAGTTATAAGTAACTAATATATGAATCACTTATTTATGAAAGGATATATGTCACTACTTAACGTAAATTGAGATTATGACGAAAATTTGTTTTCAATACTTATATCTAATATTAAGTCATTAAAGAATATAAGTCTCTAGTCAGCCAACATAATATTTCATCTATTTATGAAACAATATGTCATTGACTTCGCTGCTGATCTTTGACTGGTACTAGTATCAGGAACACAGCGATTTTGTTTTGTGATAAATTACAAGCAGGTTGTTTTGTTGTTTTTATAGACAAATACTTTTATATTTTGGTGATTGTGTAAAATACTATTTGATTTAAAAGCGGAAATAGACCATTCAATTCGGTTGAACAATTATGGATGATTCAATACATTGTTCAATCAGATTGAAAAGCATATATATATATATATATATATATATATATATATATATATATATATATATATATATAAGCTTCAATTATTACAATTAATACAATTTTTATATAAGTCAAGCAATATTGGTGTCTCCTCGTCTTTCCATCTATGCACCATTGTTAAAAGAAATTATTACTTATTTCTTATAATATATATATATATATATATATAATATATATATATATATATATATATATATATATATATATATATATATATATATATAGAAGAAAAAAGAAGTACTTGTAAGTATAAAAAAAGTACTAATAAAAAAAAACCAATAGCCCTATTATTGACTCCAACCCATCGAAAACAGTTATATATATATATATATATATATATATATATATATATATATATATATATATATATATATATATATATATAAACTAAAAAATCACTAAATACACTGGATAGCAAAAAATATAGGGAGTCTCGAGTCTCAAGATACCTATAAACAGGCAAAAAAAGAATATAATTCTCTATTAATAAATACTAAAAAAAACTTTCATAGTGACTTAATTATAGTAAACAGTGAAACTGGTAGGCAAAAGAACAGGTCTGATATTATTCTACATTATGATAATAAAATTATTACCAAGTCTTGTGATATTGCTAATTCGTTTGCCTCATATTTTGCTACAATTACAGAATACAATCTTTAAACTCATTTTGGCACATCGTTACCTTCTTCTTGTACTACCTCAAAAATGTGTAACAAAACATTTTTCTTTTTACCCGTAACTCCAATTGAAATAAAAAATACAATCGATCAACTAAAAAATAAGCCTAGTACTGGTATTGATAACATATCTGTAAAAATAATAAAACTGATAAGTGATCATATATCGATTCCTTTAACCCATTTAGTTAATCTCTCAATAACAACCAGCCAATTTCCATCCATATTTAAAATGGCAAAAGTTATTCCAATCTTCAAAAAGAATGACCCTCATGATATTTCAAATTATAGACCAGTATCTGTCCTTAGCATAATTTCAAAAGTAATAGAGAAGGTTGTATACAACAGAATGTTAAATTTTATAGAAGAATACAATTTATTAACTCCAACCCAACACGGCTTTAGATCAAAAAAGTCAACACTTACGGCTGCATGCAGCTTGTTTGAGCGTATTTATGATGAATTAGATAGTAGAAACCACGTGGCAGGACTATTTTTTGATCTATCACGTGCTTTTGACTGCTTAGACATAACATTTATTCGCAATAAATTATATAACGTTGGTTTTAGAGGGATATTTCTAGAATGGATAATAAATTTCTTAAGTGACAGGAAGAGTGTTGTTAAGATGAAAGAATCAAGCTCAGAACCATACACGACAAACAAAGGAGTACCACAGGGATCCGTGCTGGGACCATTATTATTCCTAATTTTTATTAATGACCTACCAGATCACATAAGGGCACTTATAATATCAATGTTTGCTGATGATACCTCGTTAATAGTCTCTGCACGTACACTAGAGGAATTAAAAATGACAATGAAGACTGTTGTTGACTGCTTTATACGCTGGTGTAATACCAACAGACTAATATTAAACACTGACAAGACGCAAATTATTTATTTTCATTCATACAACTCATCTAAATATGACTATATCTTAACCATCCACGATAGAAACAATATGTTATCTTCCACTCACTCTACAAAGTTTTTGGGTGTATTCATTGATTGTAATCTCAAATGGTCAGAGCAAGTGAATTCAGAGAACATGAAATTGAATAAAGCTTTTTATGCTATATCTAGAATTAAAAACACACTACCCATCTCGGCATTAATGAACGTTTATTATAGCCTTGCTTACAGCCACATGTGCTACAATGTAATTTTGCGGGGGAACTCAGTAGATAGTAACAAAGTGTTCATTAACCAAAAAAAAATTATCCGTAAAATTTTTAATTTGGATTATCAACAGTCTTGTAAACCAGTTTTTATTAAACATCAAATTTTAACTTTCTACTGCCTATATATCTATAAATGTTTACTTTGTGTCAAAGAGGAAATCAATTCATTTCCAGTAAATTCAGACAATCACTACTACAATACAAGAAGTGCTGAATCTTTACGAGTTCCTAAACACAGAACATCCAAATTTCAAAATTGCTTCAGATATATGGGACTGACCTTATACAATCATTTGCCAAAAACTGTGATAGAAATACCACTTATCTCTAAATTTAAAAAAAATGTTAAAGATTTACTCTTAAGAAAAGCATATTATTCTATAAATGAATATCTTGAGGACAAACTGCAATAGCTTCATATTTTACTTGTAAAAATGTTATTTTATATATTTTATGTTTTGTCAATTTTTTTTACACTGTGAATATTGTATTATACACATTAATGTTTTTTATACCAAATTCTGTAGTGACGTATCCTATACATTTATTTTGAATGTCTTAAAGGATCAATAAAGATGACTATGACTATACACAGTAGTCTCTCTCTATAACGATTCTCTATACAATGATAATTCCTCTATACCGATGAGAATAGTAAACGTTGGTTGGTTCGTCATAAGAACAATGTATTAATTCTTTCTCTATACCGATATCGTTCTCTCTTTATAGCGATAACTTTTTAGCGTTCAATAGTTGATGACAAAAAATATGTTATGTCACGAGTGGCAAGGTCACTATCCAACGGTTGTTTTGTTTTGCGCTTAAGGAATGCGGCCACTTATTCTACTCTTTCTTATCAGAGAATTAAGTGATTCACGTTTATTGTTCGGGCAGCTTACCTAACTGTTATCATACAGATGTTTTCATCTATTGAGACTTTTCATTTCCAGTTTGAGTTGTGTCTTAGTGTGTCAACATAAACATGTTTTCGAAAGAGCGTAAAGTGTCAAGTTATCGATAACTCGAGCAATAGAAAAAGGTGGAAAGCAATCGGATGTCGTTAGCCGGACGAAGCTGTCTCAGTCAACTGTGGCTACGATATGGAAGGACAGAAAAAAGTGGCTTAAAGCGGAGATGGAGGACGGTAGCAGGAAGAAGTTGCGGAAACGTCAGCATGAAGATTTAGATCGCGCTATGGTTCAGTGGTTCCAGCAGCAGCGTATGAACCATATTCCACTTTCTAGGCCTGTGGTCAGGACAAAAGCTGAATTTTTTGCAACTAAACTTGTAATTGAGAATTTCAAGGCATCTGAGGATTGACTGAGCAAGTGGAAACTGTGGCACAAGATCAACTACGGCCAAATCAGCGGAGAGGCTCGCGATGTTAACAAAAACGTAACGGATGATTCTCTAGAAAACGTGTGGCCTGGACTGAAGGCACGATATGCGTCTGACGACATTTTCAATGCGGATGAGACTGAATCATTTTTTAAAGTGACACCTAACACAACTTTAAAATTTAAATTGGAAAAGTGCGTTGGTGGAAAGCTCTCTAAGGAACGCATTACAGTTTTAGTGGCCGCTAACATGACAGGTTCGGTGAAGCGAAAATTGTTAGTGATAGGGAAGTCGAAAAACCCGCGTTGCTTTAAAAACATAAAAAATCTACCGGTGACCTATAAAGCAAACAAGAGTGCGTGGATGACCTCGGAAATTTTTTAAGAAGCGATAAGAAAGTGGGATATCGAGCTTTAAGGGAAAAAATTCTTTTGCTTGTAGACAATTGTCCTGCTCATCCTGTATTGCGCGACTTTCGAAACATCGAACTCTGTTTTCTGCCAGCAAACACAACGAGTGTCCTTCATCCCATGGACCAAAGTGTCATCAAGAGTTTGAAAAGCCATCACAGGAGAAGACTTTTGATAGAATTGGTAGAGAATAATGGAGATCTTAAACTAAACATTCTTGACTCCATCCTAATGATTAGTAAATCCTGGGACGAGGTGACGAGCAATACAATAAAACATTCCTTCAAACACGCAGGATGGCTGGAAGATCAAGGATTGACTGATGATGAAGATGACCTGCCATTAGATGTTTGGGCCAGACAGTTTAAACTTACTTTCACCTACGAACCGGAAGAGCTAACAGATTTTGAAGAAGTTGATGAAAATGTAGCTACAACATCTGGACTTTCTGACGAGGACATCCTGCAAGCAGTTCGTGTAGAAGAAGAAGAAAACAGTGACTCGGAAGTGGAAGCAGAGCCAGAACCAGCTCCAACCCCTCAGCAGGCAGTGGATGCGGCAAAAGTACTGCATCGATTCTTCATCCACCGGGAAGACGATATGAGTACTGTGGAAGATTCGATGATCTTCAGGACAAGGTCAGGTCAGTTCTGTGGAAAGGGAAAAGAAGACAGACCAAGGTGACAGATTTTTTTGGTAATGTAGGCTAAATATATTTTACAGTAGCATATTATTTTTTTTTTATTGTACAGTAAACATGTTTTAATTGTACATTTTTTATACTGTATTGCTTATATTATTCGTTAATAAATCTATGTGGAATACAATGTTAATTCATTTATATTCGTTTTGATAATTTTTTTTAATTAAAATAGGTTATTTAGAACAGTAATATTAATATTACAGTACCGAATTTTGTCTCTCTCTCTGTATAAACGATCTCTCCTTATAATGATGTAAATTCCCGGTCCCTTGCATATCGTTATAGAGAGAGGACTGTATATACATATATATATATATATATATATATATATATATATATATATATATATATATATATATATATATGAATAACTTAACATAATAAAGCATGAATCATCCCAGTTGTACAACGAAATTGAACATGAACAAAAGTAGAAATTGGCTAGACTCATTTCAGTGTTCAATTTTGTTGAATGCTTTTATCGAATTGCAAAATACATGGTTCATTTTGGTTGAATTGAATTGAATGGTGTATTTCCCCTTTTATATTAATGATACTGAGAACATTATAAAAAGAGAGAAGTGAGTTAAAAACCCAGATGAGTATAAAACTATTAAAATTAAGAAAAGTCGGTTGTTGGAACAACCATATACAAATTACCAAGGGCACATGGTTCCAGGAAAGGCCATTGGAAAGGCTTGCACATAAGTTTCAAATGTTTTTATCATTTTTGTACTTTATTGAACAATTATTTTATTGAAGGTGTAAGTCAAAATATTTTGAGAAGATAAATGCAGCAGACAAAATTGAAATAATGAAAAAATTATATTGTTTTCCAACCAAAATAACATAAGTTCTAAAGCAGTACAGTGCTTACAAGTTCTTTTGCGTCTAGGAAAATCTCCTAAAGATTTGAGGGGTCTACAGAATAATAGAAAAACTGTTCCTGGTAATATTATGCACATTGTATGTGAGGACATTTCTTCATTTCCTGTCAAACAAAGTCATTATTCATCCAAAGAATATCAATACCTAGACGCAAAGCTTAATGTAAAAATTATGCATTCCTTATTCAAAAAGAAACATGCTGAAGTTAATGTCAAATATTTAATATATACTCAGTGACAGAAGTGTTACACCCAGAAAGAATAATTTCCTGAACTTAATTTTTTGGCAACATGGTAGATTTACATCAAGAAGGAAACGATAACGTTGTCAAGAATTTTTAATACAAAGTAATCAAAAAAAAATTAATAATGTCTTTGGCCACCCCGTAGCTGAATACACTCCTGTATACATCTAGGCATTGACAAAATGAGATGATCGATGTCTGCCTGTGGCTCCACGTTCCATGCAACTTGAACTTCATGTATGAACTGTGCCAGAGTCTGTGGAAGATGGTACAAATTGAACAGTCTCCTTCGCATCATATCCCATACATGATCGATAGGATTCAAATCCGGAACACGGGGCGGCCACGGCAAAACATTAACTCCAGCTTCTTATAGAAAGTCCATAGTTTGACGGGCAATATGGAGACGCGCGTTGTCTTGCTGAAAAAGGACGTCTTCACGGCCGTCGAGATAAGGCAGTAAAGTGTTTGTAAGATGTCATCAACACAACGCGCAGCTGTCATATTGCCTCGAATGAACACAGGTAGTGATGGACTACCATAGGCAATAGTCCCCCAAAGCATTACTTCAACTGTTCTATGTACATGCCTCTAAACAGCAAACCCGATATCCCGTCGCTCTCCACCGTGGCGTCTTACCATCCTACGACCATCATGCATTCCTAAACAGATTCGTGATTCATCGCTGAATGCTACATTACGCCATTCTGCCACTCAATGCTGTCATTCTCTGCACCAATTCAAACGTTGATGACAGCGGTCCGCAGTCAAAGGAACCACTAGTCGTGGGCGGAATTAAACCAGTCCAAAGGCTCGAATATGACGGTATAGTCTACGCATACTAACAGGTCTACCTGCTACTTAAAACCATTAGTCAGCAATTTGACGCGTAGTAGCAAAATGGTCTCGCAGAGCCAGTAATATAAAACGCTTATCTTGACGCTCTGTGGTACGCCTCGGTTGACCAGTTGATCTTCTTTGTATTCCTCTACTTTCGTTTGTCCACACACTACAGACACGCATAACCGTCATTGCCGTACAATTAACGCGACGGCCAATTTCGCGATTCGACAAACTGATATCTCTACACGCAATAATTCTCCACTGTCAAAATCGCTAACTGGTGGTAATTTTACTGTCTTCGAACTGGAGGCATTTTCTTACACTGAATACAATTAGACTGAGGAATAATAACTAAAAATTTCTATACGAACCGGTTTTTACAAATTGATCTCTTCACAAAAAAATTTAAAGATAAAACTTTTTTTTGCAAAAAGTAGAAAAGATAAAACATTGGTATTGTTATTATAGCATGTTTTAAATATAGTCATTCTGTTGCCAAAAAATTAAGTTCAAGAAATAATTCCTTCTGGGTGTAACACTTCTAATGTCACTGAGTATATTACTATTTTTAAAAAGCATTTTGATTATAAATTTGGGCGACTGCAAGTCGATAAACGCTGCCAATGTGACAAACTTAATATTAAATGCACAAGTTTTTTTTAAACCAAAAATTGTAATTTTGTTATTATTTTTTATAATTTTGTAATTTACTAGTATGTTACTAATGAAATTTCTTTATTTTTGGGCATAATAGGGACTTGCCCCTCTGCCCTTGCTTATGTATAATAATAATAATAAGTTCTACCTTAGCTGAACTTACGCTGCCTAAAAGACGCTCTAAAAATTTTATCAGAGCATTCAAAACACGGAAAAACTGCAAAGAAAATGACAGGTTTATTGACCTTTGCTTCGATTATATTCAAAACATTTCATATTTTTTTTTTCTCATTTCATATTTTTTTTCTCATTTCATTTTTTATTTACGTCAGCTGTCAGTATTTCCATCAGTATTCATAATTTAAAAGACAACAGTGCCCACTTTTTTCTTTACCATGAAGACATAGCTAAAAAGGTCCATGAGAAATGTTTTTTTTTTATTTCCTGTATTTCCAACTATTTGGAGCAAAGCATACCTACCACAGTAAAACAACTTCATCTCTACAGTGACGTCTGTGGTGGCTAGAATAGAAACAATGTTATCATCCGAGTTTGCCTTGCGCTTACTGGCACAGGAATGTTTGAAAAAATTGGCCACAAATTTCCAATTCGTGGCCACCCTTTCTTGTCATGCGATCAGGATTCTGGCTTGAAAAAACGTAAACTCAATCGCATAATCCCCACTGAGATGGGGAAGGCAATGGGAAAACCACCCCATTATATTTTCCACAAATCTAAATGGCAGACGAGAAAAAGAAAATGGTCCTCAGTCCGGGGCACCCCTTAAATGGGGAGAGGGTGCGAAGTATCCCCCGTCAACTACCCAAGAAAGTGGACAGAGAATACAAATATACGACAGCTTATTTATGTCCGGGAAACTGGCAAACACTGAAGCTGAGATGGTAAGACTGAAAATAGACATCTTGGAGATAAGTGAAGTAAGATGGCCTGGATCAGGAGTACAAAAAACAAAACATGGATACATTTACTGTTCAGGTGGAACCGACCCAGAACATCAATATGGAACTGCTATATTAGTGTCGAACAAATTTGCTCAATCAGTCACAGACTTCATCCCTCTAAATGATAGAGTAGCAATGCTGAAATTACAAACAACTCACAGAAAACTTAATATTATTCAGGTCTATGATCCAACAAGTGACAAGTCAGATGAAGAAATCAAACAATTTTATAATAACATAGATGAAATAATGTGACTGACAAAGAGAGGTGAGATAACGATGATCATGGGTGACTTTAACGCTAAAATTGTACATAACGCATATCAGTTGTGGTACTGATAGATGGAAATCACCCGCACCCGATAGAAAAGACAGAATTGTTAGAAATCAAATTGACTTCATTTTGCTCAATAACACCTTTAAGAAGTACATACAATCTACGAAAACATACCCTGGAGCTGATATACATAGCGATCACAATCCAGTTATAATGGATTTTTGGATGTTAGATTAAAAATATTTCTCAAAGTCAAAAAGAAAACAGTGACAAGAAAAATAGACATCTCACAACTAAAGAACCTTGAACAGAAAAAAGAAATAAGTATCAAGCTTGAGGAAGAAATAAAAACGATCGAAAACTTTGTATAGACAGACATTGAAGTAACATGGATTGCTCTAAAAACAAAGATAAAAGAAGAAGACATCGGGTTCATAAAACAACAAAAATCAAGAATGGATAACGCAAGACATCATGGACCTCATAGACGTAAGACGAAAACATAAAACAAGCCCAATAGAATACAAGCGAATCAACAAAATCAATCGAAAAAAATGCAGGGAGGAGAAAGAAAACTGGATGTCAACAAAATGGCTAGAAATCTTCAGGAAAAATACGACACCTTTAATATTCATAAAAAAGTAAAAGGAATTACAGGTAGACACAAAAAGAGACAAGCAACAATATTAAAAAATGATAATAACGAAATAATTATGAGTACAAAAGACAAACTAGAGAGATGGAAAGAATACATACAAACTATTTTGATGACGATAGACATTGTTCTCCACCATCTTCAGATAATCGAATAAATGACAAAGGCCCAGAAATAACCAAAGAAGAAGTGATCCACGCAGTAAAATCTCAGAAAGATGGAAAAGCCACAGGTCCAACAATATCAATGTCGAAATACTAAAACTAATTGCAGATAACGAAAGTAAAAGCCTAGACTTAATAACAACACTATTCAATAAGATATATGACACAGATAAAATACCAACAGCCTGGCTAAAATCAACATTTGTAGCATTACCAAAAAAATCGAATTCCTCACAATGCGATGATTATCGAATATTAAGCTTGATGTCTCATGTCCTTAAAACTTTTCTCAGAATAATCCATACACGAATTTACAAGTGCGAGTTTCAGATGAGGGACACTCAATTCGGATTTCGGAACGGATTGGGAACACGAGAGGCTCTTTTTGCTTTAAATGTGTTAACTCAACGATCCAGAGACATGAATGTAGATGGATATGCATGTTTTATTGACTATCGAAAAGCATTTGACTGCGTTAACCATCAAAAGATGATCGAAATTCTGAGAACAACTGGAGTTGACGAACAAGACTTGCGAATTATCTCAGAACTATACTGGCACCAAACGGCAACAATTGAAATAGAGCACACAAGATCCGAAGATATACAAATCCGACGAGAAGTGAGATAGGGTTGCTTCTTATCACCACTACTGTTTAATTTGTATTCGGAGTCTATATTCAGAGAAGCATTAGACGAGGTCCAAGGCGGAATTAAGATTAAAGGAATTAACATAAACAACATCAGATATGCTGATGATATCGTCTTAATAGCAAGCACCGCACAAGAACTACAAAATATAATAAATGCGGTAGTTCACCACAGCGAAATGTTCGGTTTACATCTAAACATTTCCAAAACTAAAACTTAAGTATTTTTAAAGACACCAATAAACGTACATGTGTATGCCAAGGGTCAAATAATAGAACAGGTAAATTCCATAAAATATTTGGGAGCTAATATCAATAGTCATTGAAATCCAGAAAAAAGAAATCCTATCAAGAATCGAACAAGCAAGGAAAGCATTCATGAGCATGAAAACATTTTTTACAAGATCAGACCTTACTCTGCAGTTTAGAATCAGAATGATCAGTTTTTTCTGTCTTACTGTATGGCTGTGAATAATAGATGCCTTTGAGATGTATATATACAGACGAATGTTGAGAATTCCATGGGTACAAAGAGTTACTAATGTTGAGGTACTCCGTCGCATGTGTAAACAAAAAGAATTACTAAGAATAATCAAAGAGAGGAAAATGCAATACTGGGGTCATGTGTTGAGAGGCGAAAGATACGAATTACTTCAAGTTATACTGGAAGGAAAAGTACAGGGCAAAAGATCAGTAGTAAGACGCCAGAACTCGTGGCTGAAAGACCTGAGGAGATGGTTCGATCGCTCATCTGCAGAAATCTTTTGAGCAGTAGTTTCCAAAACTACAATTGCCATTTGGATCGCTAACCTTCGAAAGGAGACTGCGCCATGAGAAGAAGAATCGCATATTGGTCCAAATATTACAAAAAATTGAGCCTTTGTGTTGAGACTTCCTCTACATCTATTCAACGTTCACAAAAGGAGTCATTTGCAGTTTCCAATTTTATGGGAGTTCTGCTACAATTTTATAAAAAAAGGACTTGTTGAAGCATTGAAGTTTATCGATGGGGCACTAGCTAACTTAAATGTCAGAACACCCCCAAAATGTTCAACTTCCAAAGGACAGAGCTTATCCTATGGAAAAAATTCCAATTAATATTAAAAAAATCAATGATATTTAAAAGATAACTAGGTATACAGATCACCAGATTGTTTTATTGACCATACAACACAATGGCAATCGCTGTGACATGTTACACGTTTTCACCTCTATATTCATTTCACAGTAGGTACAAATTGTCGTAATTGTCACATTGACATTAAAAATTTCAAACGAAGTTCTGAAAGAATAAACAAATAATTAATAAAATGTCCATTACGTTGTATATCGTCCAAGAAAAAGTGCAACTTGTAACATGGTACTTTCAGGGTCATTCGATACGCGAAGTAATTGATTTATTAATTGTTGCCTTCGAAAATAGACCCTCACCACGTGTTACAATAGGTAAAAATACCATTAAACATTTTCATACTTTGGGATGTGTAAACAGTTGTAAAAAGTGTCATAAACATAATGAACCACGTGTTAGACCTGTCGATGAGAAGCGTCAAAACAGGGATATTGATATTTGTGCTCTTGTAGAATCTAGTGAACCCTGCAATAGTGTTACAAATTGCTAGGGAAGTTAACGTGAATGCTCGTATTGTCCAGCGAGTTCTCAAAAGGAATGGGTGTCACTGTTTTAAGATACAACCAACACAAGAATTGTTTCCGAAAGATAACTTTAGGCGGATGGAGTTTTGTGAATTTATGTTAGATAAACAGAATGAAAATGTACACTTTTCAAAAAAATATTTTATTTTCTGACGAATCGATATAATATATATATATATATATATATATATATATATATATATATATATATATATATATATATATATATATATATATATATATATATATATAATCAATAACCCTTCTACCCTAAGGTGTTGGGTGTAAAGTCTCTTTTTAGGTTTCATATACAAACTTCCTCCAATTCTTCTTGTTGCTTGCCAATTTCTTCGCTTGCTCCTTGGTGACTCATCTCCTGTCTAGGATGGCGGCAATTTCATCGTCCCAGGTCTTCATGGGTCTGCCCCTCGGTCTTTTCAAGGTTCTTCTCGCTTCCCACACTTGTTTCACTTGGCTTTTTTTATCCATCCTTACCATGTGGCCGTACCATCTCAGTTGGGCTTCTTCGATTTTCTTCTCTATTGATTGGACTTTAAGGCGTTCTCTTATTTCATCGTTCACCGTATCCTGTCCATTCTGGTCACCCCTAGTACTCTTCTTAGATACTTCATTGAAATACTTTGCAGTTTATTTTTTAGTCTGGTGGTGAGCGTCCAGCATTCACATCCAAATGTTAAGATAGGTACAAAAACTGTGTTGTAGATAGCTATCTTTGCTTTTTGGGATACTTCTTTTTTCGATAGGAATGTGCTCTTAATTGCGTGGTATATCCGGGAAGCGTTTGCTATTCGATTGTTTATCTCTGTTTCTTGTGTACCCCTACTCTCTAGTTGCACTCCCAGGTATTTAAAGGTTTCGACTTGTTCTAAAGTATAGTTATTTATTTTAATGTTTGTATGTTGGTCTGTTTTCCCACATACCATGACCTTGGTTTTACTTTCATTAATTCTCAGATTACGTTTTTCGAGTTTATCTCTCCATATCTGGAGGTTTCTCTTAAGTGCGTCCTCGTTTCTTCCAAATATGACGAGCTCATCTGCAAATGCGCACTCCGCTATCTGTATCATTTCCAGGTTTCTATGTCCAACAAATATTCTCGATGTTTCTTCTCTAGTTTCTTTCATTACATCATCTAGTACAATATTGAACAGGATGGGGCCTAGTACACCTCCTTGTCGTAAGCCATCATTGACTCTAAACTCTTCTGATTCCATATTATCTGTTCTTACTCTGTTTCTTGTGTTCTTGTATAGGCTCATAATAGCTTTTCTGAGTTTGCTGTCTACTTCTCTGTTTCTTAGGCTTTTGTCTATATCGGTTCGCGGGGTTCTATCAAATGCTTTTTTGAGGTCTATGAAGGCTTGGTATAGTTCCGTGCTTGTATTTCGTGCATTTTGTATTAGATGCTTGAGTGTAAAAACATGGTCATGGATGCTTCTTTCCTTCCTGAAACCGCTCTGTGACTGCTCCAGCTTATGGTCTACTTCTTGTAGTAGTCTTTTCTCCAGTACTCGTTCGTAAACTTTGAAAGGAGAGTTATACCTCTGTAGTTGCTGCATTCTCGTCTGTCACCTTTTTTGAAAATGGGTAGAATAACGCCCACTTCCCAGTCTTTTGGGATCTTGTTCTCATTCCATGCTTTATTGCAAACTTTTCTAAGCATTTCATTTCCATTTTCTCCCATATTTTTTAGCATTTCCGCAGTTATCTTATCATAGCCAGCTGCCTTTCCTCTTTTGAGCCTGAGTATTATTTCTCTTATTTCTTCTATTGTTATTTCGTTTTGGTTTGGGTTCTCATATGGGTTTTCTTCAGTGTTGTCTATTTCATTATTATAGTCTTTTTGAGTCAGAAGGTCTTCGAAATATTCTCTCCACCTGTTCATAATATTTTCGTTCTCGCAGAGGATGTGGCCATCTTTGTTTTTAATTTGTTTTGGTGTTTGTTGTCTGTTCTCTGTTCTTAGGCTTCTCAGAGTTTTGTAAAATAGTTTTTGGTTAGTGTGGTAGTCCTTCTCCAACTTATTCCCAAAATCCTCCCAGCTTTTCTTTTTTGCTTTAATCACCATGTCTTTTACTTTTGCCCTCTGTTGCTTATATTTTTGATAGCTTTCTGAATTCTGGTTCCCTAGATATTTCTTCCACGCTAACTTCTTGGATTTGACCTCTTCTTTTATTTCATTACTCCACCAATTCGTACATTGTCTGTTTTTATTGATTTTAGCTATTCCGCAGATTTGCTTGCCCCCATCTAAGAGGGATTCTTTAAGTTTTTGCCAAGTTTCTTCTAAGCCATAGTTCTGGTTTAAGTGCTTTTGTAGACTATTATTCACATAGCTTTTGTATTTCTGTGCTATTTTCTTATCTGCTAACTTGTATGACCTAATAACTGCGTTGGTGCGATTTCTTGGGGTTGTGTCTCTTTTTCTTGGTACCTTCTGCGTGCGTTTTTGTTCCACACCGATATTAGTTCGGGATACTACCAGATAATGGTCGCTATATATTTCTGCTCCCCTTCTGACTCTGACATCTTTAATACATTGTCTTAAAGGTCTGTTTACCAATACATAGTCAATAATGGACTTTTCTCCTCTACTCTTGACTTCTCTGGTATATTTGTGCACATCTTTGTGTTGAAAAAACGAATTCATAATTATCAGGTCATTCTCTCTACCAAAGTCTATAATTCGTTGACCATTATTGTTTCTTACTTGTTCTCCGTGTTGTCCTAGTACATCCGAGGATTCTTGGTCTTTTACGCCTACTCTACCATTGAGATCGCCAATTATTATTATGTTACTTTCTGCACTATCTATGATCTCCGTCGCCTTTTCCCAAAAAATGTCCTTGGTGTTCGCTCTTTCGGTATCGTTTGGTCCATATATAACAAAGATGTTGACTGGTTTCTTCTCTTCGGTTGTCATTCTAATTTTTAGGATCCTTTCGGTAATACATTCCCAATCTTTAATGCTACTAGTTAAGTTTCTATTGATGAGACAACCAACTCCTTCACGTGCTCTTTCTGACGGGGGTACTCCACTGAGTATTAAAAAATGCCCATTTTCCAGAAACTGTGTGCTGTTACCTTTTCTTTTGGTCTCTGTGATTCCTAGTATGTCTATTTTAGCCTTATTAAATTCTTCTACAAGTTCAGCCTCCTTGCCGTTGAGACCTCTTACGTTCCATGTTCCTATTTTCCATCCTTCAGGTATTCTGGTTTTTTGAGTTGCCGTTGTTTTCACACTTTTAATCTCATTGATTGCAGTTGCTTTGTGTATTTGTAAGTGTTTCTGATCTTCCTTCTTTTTTAAGTTTCCATACTGGTCTTTGTATAGTGCTTTACTACTACTCATGTCCTTGTTCATTGCCTGTTTCGTCATCGTTTTTCCATTGCCGTTTTTTATTAGTTTTTTGGTTTGTCTATCTTATTTTCTTTATTATTCCATTTCCATTCTTCCTTATTTACCCACAATTTATTTGTGCCAATCTTTACGTCGTTGCCTTTATCTCTCTCTTCTCGTGCAATCATTCTTATAGTTTTTTGTATTTCTCTTTCTTTCATTGTGGTGTATTATATATATATATATATATATATATATATATATATATATATATATATATATATATATATATATATATATATATATATATATATTAGAAGTGATTATTTCGACCAAAAAATAATTTATAAATAAAAATCCACAAGGAAACTAAGTTCCTGTGTTTGGCTGTATACCATATATTAAAAATTTTGAATAAAATCCTTTATAAAAAGGTATATAAAAAACCCCAGTTGGGTTTAACATAGCCCAACTGGGTTTTTTATATACCTTTTTATAAAGGATTTTATTCAAAATTTATAAATACGTTCGAATTATCGGGTAAAGTGGTCTGTAATAAAAATCTTTCTTTTTTCTAAATTACTCAATATTTCGCCATTTATTTAAAAGCTTCCTCAGGAGTAAACTAAAACAATTTAAACATTACAAAAAATGGCGTACAAATACATTTTAAAACACTCACAGAATTTAAAAGATTTCGCAAATAAAAACTGACATTGAAGTATTTGAAATATTGAATGTCAAGATGAAATTGTCTTAAGCACGTTCGTTACAGCTATACGATTTTTCTATTATTATATTACTATTCTTATTCTGATTTTTTTTCTACTTTTTTGGCTTATTCTTATAAGCTTTGTCCATAAAATTTGTACAATTTTCAGTGACAATAAAGCATATTACTTATTTACTTATTTATTTGTATTGCTATTAAGGCTAAAAAATTAGTTTTAGAGCATTATAATAAATATACTCTAGAGATGGGATTGCAATAAATCTTAATTCATATGGTCAACAAAACAATGTCGTTATTTGTAAGTTATCTTTATCAGTACAATCCTGAAAATTATCAAGAATTTTATGAGGAAATAATTGTTTGGCCAACCACTGAAATGGAAAGTACTGACATATGAATATCTTATAAAAAACTGCTTAATGTTTATTTTGTTAGTTTAAAATATTTTATTTATATATAATAAATATATAAAGTTTGTCATTCAACGTTTTTTTTTGTTAATTTGAACAAATACACCCAAAAATAATAATTTAGACATTTTTTAAATTAATTCGTGAAAAGATATCAATCAAATGAATAGAATAACAAATAAAATATCTATTAATTAACTAAAATCAATATACATACAATATTGGTATCAAACGTATAATAAAATCATGAAAAATCACAAATTTTGTATTTGTATCAAATATAAACACTTTTTTTTTAATTTTCAGAAAACTTCATTCCTGTGACTTAAATCCTTCCATAAATAAGCTGTTCACATATAGATCAACTTCAGTTTAACTTAATTTTAAAACCATTAACAATTTGCTGAATTTGTAATCAACCCGTGAAGGCACAAGAAGCATGATTCCATATTTATTTTATTCTGATATATGGTTAACGATTCATCTATATAAGATTTACTTGATCACAACAGTTCTGTTCGGTATACTTAAACTGAATGGCTTTTATTCTGTGAGCCAATTATGTAATTTATGAGAAATGTCCTATCTGTTTAATGTCCATGACATTGTATAGTGGTAGTTATCTATTAGGTATTGTTGATGATAGTCATTAATTCCTCTTTCTTAAAAATATTATCTTTCTCTATTTCAGCACTTGGTATTTTATTATGATCATTTTGCTTATTACAACATTAATTTTTACCAATTTTTGTTTTTGTTTTAGAGTTTTCCAAGAAGAATGGAATGGATATCCTTAATGCATTACCTGAACCTTCATGCAACAAAGAACAACAAATAGGTCCAAAATCAGGAGAAAAGACATTAAAAAATTTTTGTTTTAAAAATTCCTCATGCAAAAATAATTTAAATAAAAATACAAAAGTTCTGACTAGAGAAGGACTTTATCAATGTGAAATATGTTGCAAGCAATCTTCTCAAAAAGATCATTTGGAGTGTGTCACATTCAAGTGTAAAATTTGTTTTAAGCAGTTTGGTAGTAAAAAGTTTTTAAAATATCATATGAAAATTCACACTGGGAAAAAGCCTTACAAGTGTGTAATTTGTTTTAAGCAGTTAGCTCGAACACATGATTTAAAAAGGCATTTGAGAGTACACACTGGAGAAAAACCTTACCAGTGTGAAATTTGTTATAAGCAATTTAGTGGAACAGGAAGTTTGACAAGGCATTTGAATGTGCACACTGGTAAAAAACCTTACCAATGTAAAATTTGTTTTAAAGAGTTTAGTCAAACCGGAAGTTTGAAAAATCATTTGAGAGTGCACCCTGGAGAAAAACCATACCAGTGTGAAATTTGTTTTAGGCAATTTCGCGAAACAGGAAATTTGAAAAAACATTTTTTGAGAGTGCACGCTGGATGAAAACTTTAACAGTGTGAAATTTGTTTAAGCATTTTACTCGAGCATATTATTTGAAGTCATTTGAGAATGCACACTGGAGTGAAACACTAAATTTGTTTTAAGCAGTTTAATGAAAAAGGAAGTTTGAAAAAGCCGTTTAAATGTGCACACTGGAGAGAAACCTTACCAGTGTGAAATTTCTTTAAACAATTTAGTGAAACAGGAAGTTTGAAAAGGCATTTGAATGTGCACAGTTTTCTTTGATGGATCATGTGAAAAGTCATTGGAGAATCCAGACTGGAGGAAACCTTATAAGTGTGAAATTTGTTGGAAGCATTTTTCCCTTAATGGATAATTTGAAGATATTTGAGTATGCACACTGGACAAAAATCTTAAAACCATTTAGTTCAAGTCATTTTCACAAAGCCTTTTAAAACGAAATTTAAAATATTCACTGGGCAAAAACCTTCCTAATATGAAATGTGTTAGAGGTTCTGTCAAGTAATTAATATGAAACAAAATTTAAGATTGCACACTAGAGAAAAGCTTTACAAGTGTGAAATTTGTACAAGTACACACAGAAAAATACCTTAAATTATAAAGATATTGACGTTTGTTTTGATTAGTAACATAAATCAATTGTTGAATATTCATAATGGATATTTGTTCATAGTATCTTGAGAACCTTTTGTATAATTTAAAACATTTTGTCAAATAAAGGGTGTTTTTTTAGAGGTATACAAATGTAAGTTGTAACCGTTTCAAAAGATAAAAGAAAATCATTATAAATTTCAATAATTTTTTTAAATAAAACTAATAGCCCCATCTATCTGTCAAGTACCTACCTGTAGCCGACTCAAGGATTCTTCTGTAATTCCCAAATATATCCGGTAGATGAGCATATTTTTCAACTTGTCGCTCACACCCAATTTCCAGATTCAGGCGCCATGACAGCGCTTCGCTCTTTTCTGTTAAGACCGTCCAACCGTTAAGACGTGTTTCCAAAGTGGGTCTCAATTCAGAGGTGAGTTAATAAATCCTTTTCTTGTCCATATTTCAGTTCAGATAGATATATTATTTTTTTAGACCCTTATTGGAGAGGCTATAATGCTGCTATTATATTTCTAATACTCGTCGCAAGATAGTATTGCTATGGAGTTATTCCAGATCATGGCCCAGTAGCAGTATCTTTTTTTGGAATCCCTAACCCCTCTTATCTAGGATGGTGGTGATTTGATATAGTACGTAGCTGAATCAATGGTTTATTTGGTGACATTAAATAAGAAGAGAAACAGAGCAGATTAAGGTTGTACCAATTTTTATTATACCTACTTTCAAGACAACAGAAATGATTATGAACTCAAAAAAAAATGAAAATATAGTGAAGTGTTCTAATTTAATTTAAAGGTTTATTTTCTTCATTGTTGCTAGTTGATAAATAACTATATTATTTTCAATGTAAACAAATTTCGAAATTTGGGGTTAATATATATATACATTCATTTTCTTTATAACCAATTCTTAATTTAATACGATACAAAGATTTTTTGTTTATGATAATGTTAACATAAAATAATTTTTTGGAATCCCTTTGGGATGACGTAACTTTTAATGTTTTCTTTTTGTTCATTACTAAGAAATAATAAAGAATAGTTTTCTTGTAAACTTTCAATAAATCTTAATTTTTTTTTCTCTTCCCCTTCGAGGATAAACCAGGGGTGGCGTCCAATAATAAATTATAACTTCATATTATCTAATTGTGCTTGGATTTAAAATACGATATAGTTTCTATATGTTTATGAAAACCCCGCCCAATTCTCTTCCGACAGTGAGCGATTCAGGCCTTGTATATATTATTGTAGCACGGCAAGCGTTACATAAATGGCGCCCTCCGATGTGGGGCATGTATTAGATTTGCTCCATTTGTACCTTCGTTACAAAATGTCGCCAAGCGTGTGGGGCTTTTGAATATTCCTGTATCTTCAGTTTTTTTTCAATATTATTAGTTGTTTTGTACCCCCCTGTATATGTGGTTAATTAAGTCTGTATGTTTTGAACCATTTTTTTGGTTAAATTGTGTATTTGTTTTATCCAATTTTTCATTAAATCAACACTGCTACTATTTTAGAATTTTTTGCAAAGTATTTATATGTATTCGTTTTTAGTCTTCGTAACATTACGTAGAAATATTTCCGTCTATTTTCTGAGATCAAAATAAAACGTATTTGGAATGATGTGATGTAAACATTCACTGCTTAATTTCTTTTTGTCGGTATTCTTAATGCGAACGATATTAATTTGTGTATTTACAGACTCGTCTAAAAAATAAACATTCCATGTTAGAAATTTTGTTTACGTTCATGAAATAATTGATTTGGTATCTAAACGCTGGCCTTTTCTTAGAAGCGTTTGTAAGTAATATAATATTTCGTCGTTCTTTTTTAGTGTTTAGATTGAGTGAAACCTTGAAATTATTCCGGCTAATATGTCTCGACAATTTGTATAGTCCTCAATTCTTTTTCTTTGCAGTTCAGTCTTTTGTTTATAGGAACCATAATAATTATATTCCTCAATGTGTTTATTTTAAATAAACGAAATGGCTCTTAGCGTTCGGTATTTGAAAAATCAATTAAGTGAATTTTATTTCTTAACCTTGATTCATGGTTTTTATTCGCAGCTGAGAATTATACCTATATACAGGCTGTCCCGACCTACGTAATTTTAAAATGTGTTATCTGGATTTTTGCAGAATACTTTTTTGGGTGTTTTTGATATAATATCTGTTATCTGTTAAATTTTCTTTTTAATTTGTTTTCGTTTATTTTAAAAATTTATTTTTTCATAGTTTAACTTTTTCGTATTTTGAAAAGAAAATTTTATTTCCTGAAAAGGAAAATGCTTTCTATATTTTGCAGTCCATTGTTCTTTTGTTTTGAATGTATAAGGAAGTAATGATATGACTTCGTTTCTCTCTGCCTAAGGCGTCTTTGTTGAGAATATAGAGCGGAAATATTGTTATTCTCCTTCTGTTATGTTAATTTTATGTCTTTGTGTGGTCAGATGTAGTAGAAGTATGTTTTTGGTACTGGAACTTATTGTTATTTGTGGTTTTACCTTTTTTTTTCTCGAGATGTCCTGTAGGACGTACAGGCACGTGACCTGTATTATTGTATCTTGAGTTATTTGTGTGATGTCAGACTGTTGTATAAGCAGCAGCTTTCTTTTTTTGTCGTTGACATTTTTGCGGTCTTCTAATATTTTATTAGACCACATATATCTTTTTGCTTTGAGACTTTTGGCTAAGGCTCAAAAGCTTTCATTTATTATCTTGTGTTCATGATATGGTACAAGTGAAGGTTGGAGTAGTTTACTGTTGTCTATTGTGACTCTTTGTATATACAGAGGTGAAACAACCCGCTGCCGCCTATTGTGAATTTATCTTTTATCTTTATGTCGACGTTAAGACCACTTTTGTTTAACAATTGAAGTAGTTCTGGTACTACCGTTAAATGACCCACTGAGAATGAAAAGTTTATATTATTTTGACTCTCTTAGAGTTCTGCTAAAGAATGGTAAACATTTCTTTGTGATTTGTATGACGACCATATTGGATTCAATTAGGTGTCAAAAATGTTTTACTGTTCAACTTTTTTTATTGTTGTGGTGTGTTACATCCAACCTCACGATTTTTTTTATTATTGACGATGGATTGTAATATTTTTCTATTTCTTTGGAAGATTGTAATGATTCTTCCGTTCCTTTTAAGTCTTATCGTAAGTTTTTGCTTCGTGGAAGACTCCTACGATTTTTTTTTGTTTCTTTTGGAAACAACAGTTTGAAACTGAACTTTTTGTGTAGCGATTGTGTCTTGTATGCCATATACCCCTTTTCTTTCTGCTTCTCCAAGATGTGTATTAACGGTTTGGATTTATTTTCTTCTTTTTTCATTTTGGGAGTCTTCTTCTTGCTTGGAAATTTTCTGCTGTGATCAATCACAGAGGATATTCTTATGGAACTATTGGCCATCCTGTCTTTCTTCTTTTGCGTTAGTTTAATTTTCAACCAGTGGTTGGAAATTCATTCATTGCTTGACTGTCATAGTCAACTTTATTATTGTTTGATGCTATTTAGGTTGTCTACCTAGTGGATAACCATAGCGAAACTTGCTAAAGCTACTTAGTAGGCCACCCGCCTTTGTTGAGCTGGAAGCATCCTTCTTTTCGCTTTCAGAAACTTTAACACTGGTCTGTTCCACACTTTTGGTTAGGTTAGAGCCATATTTATAGAAATCTGCCATTGGTCGTTGTGCCTAATAGCCAACGAACTGTACCTGATGTCGATTCATCAAATCGAGCATCCAGTTTAATTTTGCATGTAAATATGTCGTGATTTTTGTTTATTTTTTATTGTTTTATTTAGACCTAAAAGATTATCAACCTGTCAGTGTTTCGTCGGAAAATTCAGATTTGTCTGAAACCGAATAAATCAGTTTTCTTAAATTTTTAATACCTTTCTTCTAAAATGTTCAGTCCATTCTTAATTTTTAATTTTTTAGTTGATTCCCTTTACGCCTTTGCGTACTTAATCTTTGCTACCTTCTTAGTCAGTACAGCACTGATACCCTAGTACTTAGTACATTGAATACCACTTTGCTTCGGCAAATCTGTCCCTTAGTGCTTCTTTCCCTTCAGGAAGTTGAAACGTTTCAATTTTTTTTTTGAGCTGTCTCGACAACCCTTGTTTTATGTCGGTGGTGTTGACTATTAGTCAGGGAGCATCCTGCTATAGTCAAGTGGATTAGTGGACCTATCCCTATTCCAATTAATAATTTTGTGTATCTCAGATGTTGTCGCAAAGAGACGAGCCTCTGGAAGTAGTGTAGGAGACTCCGCACGTCGATCTCCAGAGCAACTCAGTTTGGCTCGCACCCCAGTTCGTTGAACTGTTTTACTTTTTATTATTATAATATTGATCATTTATTGTGTTCAATATGTCTATATATATGTATATATGTCGTATTTCTTTTCGACATAAATTTTATTTTTATCTTATCTTATTCTACTTCGGTATTATTCTCTCTCTAGTTTGTATTGATCGAGATCTTGAGTTTGTGCTACCCCGACCAAGAACCTATATTGATTTTAAGGGTGTTTGCAAAATTTAATCTCATTTTATTTTTAGAATGCCTTGGTAGAATGTGATATTTTTATGCTTATGGTAGTTTATATTACAATAAATTGTACATACCTTTAGTTGTCTTCAAGTGGATACAAAATTCAATTTATCTTATTTTACGGATTTATAAATCCAAGTAATTTTTTTGGTATCTATACCAAAGATATCAAGATTCCTCTGTCTAGTTACCAATGATAGTTCATTATAGTATCTGTTCATTTTGCCTAAGTTTTACTCTTAGTGTGAAGACCTTCGAATTTCGACTCTCTATTCGAAACCCCCCAAAATAATGTTTGAAAAGATTATTGCTGTCTAACATCCTATATTCTGAATGGCCAGACACTGAGGAAGGCTAGGGATGAAGTAAGCGGATTCCCGCTAGTTGACTCGTCGGAATGATAAGCCATTCATAATTGTATTTAAGTAATAAATCTAGAATAACAGCCTCCCGCGTCAGGAAACTTTTTTTAGTTCTCCAATACCTGTTTAGTTATGTAATCTAGAATTATTTAGACCCTACCCGAAGTTGACCCTACCCGAAGTTAACCCTACCCGAAGTTGACCTACCGATGTTGTCCCTATTATAGGCGGATGATACACGTTAGTTATCACAAATTCTAGTTGTCATACTAATAACTAAACATCAGCCTTTTTTTGTTTCTAAATATAGATGTGTCTTACAGAAATTCTGATGTCTACCTCTCCCAGTGAACTTATTAAGGCTTGTCTTTGTAGAACTTTAATGTACCCAATTTTGAACTATTAGTAACTCTTTCCTTTTATTTGTGTATTTCTAAATGTGTCTATAATGACGCGCTGCGTTATTACCTTATGTTATTCGTGGATTAAGTCATAGATGAAAGACTCTATGCTTCCGAACAAACGATGACACATTTGTATTTTGTATCTTATGGCGTTAATGATACGATTGTATTATTATTCTTATGTTATTCGTGGATTAAGTCATAGATGAAAGACTCTACGCTTCCGAACAAACGATAACATTATTTTTTTGTGTTTTATTGTGTTAGGTCTCATAACGACTACGCAGTAAATTATCTGTTTTGTATCTTGGTGACAACACTAGTATGTTTTGCTTTATATTACTTATGAAATTTCGAATGGTAATATCTTAATTATATTATTTCGATTGAATGCGAGCATTTGGTCTCAAATAATGATTTGTAGATATGTTTTGTTTTATTCCGCTTTGTTCATGATATTGGTTATAGGTGAAATACCCTATGCATTTTGAGAGTGAGAATGCAATTTTTTTTTTGTTTACATTTTTATAGTTGAGTCATAAATATTCTATGCGTTCTGTTTCGCTTTGTTCTGAAATCTTTGAGTTGTTCCCACGTGAGTTGTGAAAGAAGGATTCTGTGAGTCCAGATTGTAGCTACATTTGTCCATTCTGTTTGTCTTACCTCTCCGTATATCTATTCCCACTTTTGAAAAGGTTAGTATGGTGTGCCACCATGCCTAGTCCGATTCCACGCTGGTACCCAGTTGAAATCGTGGGGAGGGCTGTGTAACCGTTTCAAAAGATAAAAGAAAATCATTATAAATTTCAATAATTTTTTTAAATAAAACTAATAGCCCCATCTATCTGTCAAGTACCTACCTGTAGCCGACTCAAGGATTCTTCTGTAATTCCCAAATATATCCGGTAGATGAGCATATTTTTCAACTTGTCGCTCACACCCAATTTCCAGATTCAGGCGCCATGACAGCGCTTCGCTCTTTTCTGTTAAGACCGTCCAACCGTTAAGACGTGTTTCCAAAGTGGGTCTCAATTCAGAGGTGAGTTAATAAATCCTTTTCTTGTCCATATTTCAGTTCAGATAGATATATTATTTTTTTAGACCCTTATTGGAGAGGCTATAATGCTGCTATTATATTTCTAATACTCGTCGCAAGATAGTATTGCTATGGAGTTATTCCAGATCATGGCCCAGTAGCAGTATCTTTTTTTGGAATCCCTAACCCCTCTTATCTAGGATGGTGGTGATTTGATATAGTACGTAGCTGAATCAATGGTTTATTTGGTGACATTAAATAAGAAGAGAAACAGAGCAGATTAAGGTTGTACCAATTTTTATTATACCTACTTTCAAGACAACAGAAATGATTATGAACTCAAAAAAAAATGAAAATATAGTGAAGTGTTCTAATTTAATTTAAAGGTTTATTTTCTTCATTGTTGCTAGTTGATAAATAACTATATTATTTTCAATGTAAACAAATTTCGAAATTTGGGGTTAATATATATATACATTCATTTTCTTTATAACCAATTCTTAATTTAATACGATACAAAGATTTTTTGTTTATGATAATGTTAACATAAAATAATTTTTTGGAATCCCTTTGGGATGACGTAACTTTTAATGTTTTCTTTTTGTTCATTACTAAGAAATAATAAAGAATAGTTTTCTTGTAAACTTTCAATAAATCTTAATTTTTTTTTCTCTTCCCCTTCGAGGATAAACCAGGGGTGGCGTCCAATAATAAATTATAACTTCATATTATCTAATTGTGCTTGGATTTAAAATACGATATAGTTTCTATATGTTTATGAAAACCCCGCCCAATTCTCTTCCGACAGTGAGCGATTCAGGCCTTGTATATATTATTGTAGCACGGCAAGCGTTACAAAGTTGGTAGCACTTTTTTAACTGTCGGCCATTTTGTCAGCTGTCAAGTGATTTATGTTAAATTTGGTTTGGCATTTCAGCCTAGATATACTTGACGCCTGAGCAACGCTTCCAAATTATACAAATTTATTTTGAAAATTATGGGTTTGTTCGAAATATGTATCGCGCACTACGTCCATTTTAAGGTCAACATAATAGTCGATCAAAGCATAGATCAAAGTAATTCGATTAACCATGGAACGTTTTTGCACCACGTTTACTCTAAATGATAATATGCATGCACAGCCACGTCGTAGACTGCGTACAGAAGTTGTTGCTGCTGTAGAGCGTAGCATACAGGACGACTCGAATCAGTCTTATCTGCCATCGTGCACAGCAGTTGGATACGTGTCTATCCACTTTATCGAAGATTTTGCGTAAAAATCTTGCTTTGCGTGCTTACAAAATTAAACTCATGCAAGAATTGAAGGTACATCATCACCTAGCAAGGCGTAGATTCGGTGAGTGGGTCCAAAACGAGAATGTAGTTGATTTCGATATTCATAAGCGAATTTTGTATAGCGATGAAGTTTACTTTAGGTTGAATAGCTACGCCAACAAACAAAAACTGCCTTATTTATAGTTATGATAATCCTCAAATGTATGTCGAGAAACCATTACATCCAGAAAAACTGACTGGTATGCTTTATGGTCTGGTGGAATCATTGGACTATCCTTCAAAAACAGTACTGAGCAGAACGTTACAGTCAATGGTGACCGCTATAGAGCCATGATTACTGCCTTTTTCATTCCCCAATTAAACAACCATGACATGCAATACTGTCGTTTCAATAAAACGGCGCAACATGTCACACAGCTCGTGCCACAATTGGGTTATGGAAAGACACGTTTGGTAACCGCATAGTTTCACGTTTCGGACCGTGAATTGGTCTCCAAGATCGTGCGATTTAACACTGCTAGACTATTTTATGTCGGGATATGTGAAGCTGGTAGTCTACGCCGATAAGCATGAAACGATTGACCACTTGGAGGACAACGTTCGCCGCGTTATTGATGATATAGGCAACAAATACTTGAAAAAGTGATCGAAAATGGACCTTCAGATTAGACTGCGTCAGAGCCAGCCATGATGGTTATATGCCAGAAATCATATTTAAATTACAATGCCAAAATATTATCTTTCGAATAAAGTCAATTTTATGTCAATTTATAAAATCCATCTTTGTTTCATTCCATTTCAAATTTTTATACATCTAAAAAAACACCCTTTATAAGTCAGAAAGTAATAGTAGACCTGCATTATTGATAAATTTATTTTTACATATGTTATTATTACCTATATATTGTTATAACTCAAGCAGTGAATAAATTGTCCTAAAAATTAGTCCTTGGTTGCTGATGATATGCTACACTGATAATTAAAAGATTAATTTTGTCAAACGCTGGATGTAGGATTAAAAGTTTTTCAATATAATAGGATGCGTGCCAGGAGAATGTGGAAGTAATCCTTTATTATCAACAAAATTTAAAGCTTGCCTATGAATTAACAAAACCTATATAAATAGCCAAAACAAATCCACGATTAACTTCATACAGAAAATACTTAAGACTTGAATTTATAATCCGTTTTTTAGCATATCAGGCAATATTGCGCTCAATATAAAGTTACTACGATTTACAAAATTTGCAAAAATAACTGGTTTTTTGTTTTTTACAATACAATATTTCTTTTTATTTGGGAATGGAAATTCAGTATTTACTGCAGCAAATTTAGCAGTCAACTTTAGAACATGTTTTGGTAAATTTAACATTTCCAATTTTTTTAAAATAGTCTTGTACCCTGGGATGCAGTGGCATTTTTACTACGTCGTATATAAAATGGCGATCAGATCTGGGTAAAGCTTACCAACCAATAAATAATACAAGATCACTATGTTTATGACATAGTTAATCAAGCTCTCATTTTTGAGATATTTAAAATTACATTAGATACAAAAGGAGAATACATTGATAAGATCCACAAGGAAACTAAATTCCTGTAGCTGGATGTATACTATGTATCACAAAAATTTATTTAAAATTCCTTTATAAAAGGTATAATTAAAACTATATATATATATATATATATATATATATATATATATATATATATATATATATATATATATATATATATTATATATATATATGTATATATATAATATATATATATATATAAATATATAACTGTTTTGGATGGGTTGGAGTCAATAAAAGGGCTATTGGTTAACTATTTTTTTTTATTCTCGAGCTTTCAATTGTGTTTACAATTATTATCAAGAGCTAAAAAAGACAAAATACTTACAAGGTTGAACTAAAAAGAAAAAACAATTTTTGTTAACTTACCAAATAAAAATTAGTTTAGTAAGTAAAAATTACTGCTTACATCTTCAAAATATTTAATACAAAAATGCTTTAATCTAATAAATGTTTCTCCGAAATTTTTTATAATTTTGAAAACATTTTTTTAATACAAAAATAATTGAATTTATAAATAAGTTCAAATAGCAACCAATTACAAATAGCCTCAATGTCGCAAATGCCAACATAAAATTTTTATTTTTGACAATTATATTGCCAAAAGTAAAATTTCGTTTAAACATTCTTTTTTGTTTAGTAACAAAAAGAAGAAGATTTATTCACCGTTGACAGATGTCTGAAAGAATGTAACAGATATATGGAGAATTAAATATGACATTTTACAAGTTTTATATATAAATCATAAAGAAAGAATATAATTATAAATTTTGCTTAAATTTTGAATTTCTGATCTTTTGTTTAAACTATAATTACTTTTGCTAATACAAACCATTTCCAAAAAAGTCCTTTTAAATTTATTACTTTCACTACATAAAATTTTAATGTTATCAAAATCCATAATATGGTCTTTATCGATTACATGTTCTGCCAAAGCACAAGATGGTTTTTTAATTCTGCAATCACTTTTGTGAGAAATAATGCGATTTGAAAGATTTCTTCCGGTCTCACCAACATATTCAGCCTCACACTGAGTACAACTAATGCTGTATACTAAATTCGTTTTTTCAAATTTGTCTATAGGATATTTAGTTTTAGAATATAAAGATGAAATAGTTTTGATGTTCTTTGTTGCTATTTTTATATTGTCAATAACCTTTAGTGTTTGTATTAATTTAGGTGTTAATGATGGTATAAAAGGTAGTGAATGATAATAGATGTTCTGATTGTTAGATACAATGTTTTGAGATTGAGCAAAAAATGGTGTTAAATTATTTATATTACCAATATTAGAAAAAAGCATCCTATTTAGCATATCTGGAGGATAAGAGTTTTCAATTAGAATATTTTTTAATAATTGAAGATCTTCTTGTAGATAATCTGGATGAGAAAGTTTTAAAACACGTTCTTTTAATCCTGTTATAAGGTTCATTTTCATCTTATTTGGATGGTGAGAGTAATAGCTTATAAATCTATTACTACATATGGGTTTTCTGAACCATCTGGTTTTCAACATATTGTCTGTATTTGTTACAATTCTCATGTCAAGGAATGGTAGAGAATTATCTACCTCTTCCTCAACTGTAAATTGTATATGTTGATTATGATGTAACATCTCTTTTTACTAATTTGCCTTTAGATTTAATCATGATCAATCTATGATTTTCTTAGTTCTTCACTCTCTTTTTTAATGTTTTTTTACTTATACATTTTTATATAAAAAAAAAAACAAAACCACATGTTCTTTTTGCTGTGCTTAGTTTGAACAAATTGTTAACTTATTTAGTTCAATTTATTGTTTATACATCATAATCGTATAATGTCCATTTACTTAAGTGTCTTTACAACTCTAATATCACTGACTGCTACATATCTTTTAAGGTAACACATGTAACAACTTTTCCATGCTTGTGTGGTTTTTTCATATTGTTCTTTTTAGATGAACTGATGATGCTTTCTGATTAAGAAAGCGAAACGTCTTCAATAAATAGATGAAGTAGCCATCAACTTTGTCTTTTTTTTCTCCACCTTTGACCGAAAAAAACCCTCCACTCTTCTGAGTAATCCTTAATTTTTATTGGATTGACGGTCGTACTCCTTTTCTATATGTATATATATATATATATATATATATATATATATATATATATATATATATATATATATATATATATACAGTATACTCCCTTTATAACGAACACGGTTATTACGAGGTTTCGCTTATAACGAGGTACATGAGATGTCCCGTGAAATTTCCATTGAACTATAACCCTTTATAGCGAGGTAAATTTGCTTATAACGAGAGAAAATAAGATTGCAAAACGTGTTTTTTACATTTTGGCCCGGCCGTAGCTATAAATAAATACCCTTTTTAACTGCGGGCCGCCCGCAATAAACTTCTTACAATTTATGATTCTTAGTCGGAAATGTAAAATTTATGATTCACAAGTGTCATTGTATTGGGTTGACCATTCACACCTAATAATATGTGTCCTAATAGAAAAGATGTGGAAAGTGTTTTAAAGGTTGTCAGAAACTTTATCCAAGGACAAAACGCAAATGAAGAAGCATAAAACTGTTTCACATCTTTAGAAAATATGATAGATAGAATACTGGACAATGAAAGCAGTCAAAAATGACAAAATAACTTTATACGCTTTATACATATTTACAGAATACAGATTTTTTGTTTTAACATATATCATTGACAGTAAAAGTAAACAACTCTTTTTTGTTTTAATGCATTTCATTGACAATAAAAGTAAACAACTTTGTTTTAAAAACGCCATTCAAACAATATTTATTAGCATCTTATATTGCTCCGAATGGCTTCACTATAGAAAGTTAATGTTTTAGAAAACTACATATTCATATGTATGCACAATATTATTGTTGTTGGATATAACGAGGTAATTAGTCTGCCATTTCAGTTCTCGTTATAGAGGGAGTCTACTGTATATATATATATTATATATATATATATATATATATATATATATATATATATATATATATATATATATATATTCTAGTTATTCTAGATTCTGATTTTATCATAGTAAAACGTATTGTTACTATTTTTGTGTTAAATAAATATTTTTTAAAAATATAGTTTTGGAAAACTCAAATATATTTGGCGCAGTCAGATTGGATGGTCAAACGGGCGTTAATGAATATAACTCTCGGTTCGTTTCTACGATTTTTTGACCATTTGAACCGCGACCATTAAATATATTCGCGAAGTGAATTCCAGTTGGGCGAATTGAGTAACCTGACGAGAAGATTCGTACTTCTATACCGGAGGGACTTTCAAGTGAATATTGTGAGTGTCTCTAGATCCAGTTCCAAAGCAAGATATTCCATGGACACTATCGCTACATTACTGTAAGTGAATTAATGTCATATAGAGAGCCTAATTTAACACTAGATACTGATTATTCAGAGAGTAGTAACTCAGATACAGATTCTGATTCAATTTTAACTAATTTACATTTTAATAGTAATAATAAAATAATTCCAGAAATATTAAAATTAAATAATAAATTTAAAATGGCAGTTCCACAATTAAAGAAAGAATACTTAGATATGATTCCAGATTTTGATGGAAATCATACATTACTTCCTAGATTTTTAGAAATTTGCGAAAAACTTAAAAACAATGTATAATATCATCATCATCATCCAGCCCCATTTTCATATCCATTGTTGGATATAGGCCTCCTCCAAACGTCTCCAGTTCTCTATATCTCTAGCTGCTGCAATCCAGTTTGTTTCTAATCTCCTTAGGTCGTCGGTCCATCGGGTGGGTGGTCTGCCTCGACTTCGCTTGTCGGCTCTTGGTCTCCACTCCAATAATCTCTTCGTCCATCTTCCGTGTTCCATTCTAGCAACATGTCCAGCCCACCTCCACTTTTGTTTATTGATTCGCAGTATAATATCGTCTACGCCAGTTCGTCGGCGTATCTCCTCATTTCTCACGCGATCTTTCAAGGTCAGGCCCAGCATTGATCTCTCCATTCGCCTTTGTGTTACCCTCAGTTTTTTCGGCAGTAGCTTTCGTTAAAGTATAATATAATATATTATAATAAACTTATAAATTTTATAATGCTGCTGATGTAAATGATTTTTAAAATGAATATTTGATGTCAGGCATAATAGCAAAAATAAAAGGCGAAGCCGCAATTAATATTTTTTTTTGTATTCTTAGAACTTGGCAGGATTTAAAAGATGCTTTGATAAATTCGTATTCAGATAAAAGAAATATTTATACTTTAAGCATAGAAATTTCAGATTTAAAACAAGGCAATGAATCCCCATTCGATTTTTATAACCGAATTCAACACCTATTAAATCTTCAAATATCTGTTTTTTCTACAAAAACCGAACATATGGTTGAGATTAATATTCTCGGTAGCTTTTTCCGGAATTTTTACAATTTAGCATTAAGAGTTATAGTCTATATATTATACGTCATTGTTTAAAATGCCACAAGAAAATAGCTTCAGAATAATGTTATGGGTTTAGTATACACTTCGACTGTTTAGAATAATTCTTCTTTTTTCAAAGAAAGAAGTCTGCAATAGTAGTATACTTGAACGATTAATACTGAGAAGTAGGAATTGTTGTGTTGAATCACGGTTCGTAAATTTAAGTAGACTTTACACTACATGATTTTATCATATGAGATTTGTTGTGATTCCTCGTTTCTATGATGTTTTAAAAAATCGTGTTTACATTGCATGATAAGTTATGATATGAGTGACAATGAGTGAGGTTTTATTGATTTTTTTTTTGTTTATGGTCATAGAGATATTAGACACAGTATAGGTATCAACTATTAGATTTTGAAACCATTATAATGGAAAATAAATGTTTGATTGCATTGGCTTCCCGACTTTTAATAATAATACGCCAGCAACAACTGCTTACAGCGTACAAAAGTAAGAAGAAAAAGATCAGACGCCTTTGGGCTTGCAAGTGGCTCTTACAAAGAAATCGTGGACAGCGTATATCAAATTTAGTGTTGAATTAAATTAAAAAATTAAAAATAATTAATAAAGAAACTAAACAAAAATTATAATTAAGAAGACTATCAAGTACTAAACTAAGAATAAAATAAACTAAATAAATAATAAAAGAAAAATAAGACACAATAGCACACATTAGATAACAGATTCAATATCAATGCAACAAACAAAAAATAAATAAATAATGTTGTCTCTGGGTAAGGAAATGTTACTGAATTGACATAAGAATAAGGCGCGATATTTAAATATGTTGGTGTTACCCGTATAATACACACTTTACACTACATGATTTATCATGTGATTTGTCATATGATTTTGTCATGAAGTGAAATTTACATTTTTACACTGTGTGATTTGTCATATGATTTTGTCATAAGCGCTGTCATGCGGCTCGTCATAGCTTGTCACAGGAGAATAGGACGGTAGCTATTCCGCATGATAAAATCATATGATTTTCGGTAATAATAGGGGCAACACCAACATATTTAAATATCGCGCCTTATTCTTATGTCAATTCAGCAACATTCCCTTACCGACAACATTCTTTATTTATTTTTTGTTTGTTGCATTGATATTGAAATTGTGTCGTATTTTTCTTTTATTATTTATTTATTTTATTTTATTCTTAGTTTAGTGTTTTATAATCTTCTTAGTCATAATTTTAGTTTAGTTTCTTTATTAAATATTTTTAATTTGGTAGGTATAATATCAACACTAAATTTGATATACCCTGTCCACGATTTCTTCGTAAGAGCCACCTGTGAGCCCAAAGGCGTCTGATCTTTTTCTTCTTACTGCTGTACGCAGTTGTTGCCGGCGTATTATTATTAAAAGTAGGGAAGCCAACGCAATCAAAGATTTATTTTCCATTATAATGATTTCAAAATCTAATAGTTGATACCTATACTGTGTCTAATATCTATGACCATAAACAAAAAGAAAAATCAATAAAACCTCACTCGTATCATAAGTCATAACTTTAATGCAGTGTAAACACGATTTTTAAAACATCATAGAAACGAGGAATCATAACAAATCTCATATGATATTGTCATATGATAAAATCATGTAGTGTAAAGTATACTTTTATTACCGAAAATCATATGATTTTATCATGCGGAATAGGCACCGTCTGTAGGGGATGTAAGTTAAACCTTATTAGAATTTCACGTAGAGTAATACAAAAACAAATCACTAAAACTAAACTGTATTGAAGAAATAAAAAAGGCATGTAAAATATTTCGTAAGTATAAATTTAAAACTAGCGTCCTTATTGTAACGATGTTGTGATGAGACTGGGATGAGCCTTTCTTCTGTCCGCAACTACCTGTAGCCCCTATCCTGGCGGGTGTAAGATGAAGGTCGGGTTAAAGTTAACTAAAAGTATATGATACAGGGTTGCTCGAAAGTTTTAACATTTAAGCCGCCTCCCTTGAACGCCTGTAGGGGTTCAACAAGTAATTGAGTTGAGTTAAAAGTTTTGTTTCACTGAAGCTTAAGTCACTGATCTGTGGGTAGGATGCACACCTTTGTCACTGGTCGCTTGAAACAACCTCTATTATTTTTAATTGTCACTGCACGAACTATTCCGTCACTACCCGCATGTAATTGAAGCACTCTACCCAGGCACCATCTTAAGGGTTCAGTCCTATCTTCCTTTACCGTCACTAGACTTCCAATTCTGAGAATACTATTGAAATGTTTTTTCCACTTAACTCGCTGCTGGAGGGATGAAGAAATATATTCCTTGGACCAGCTAGTCCAATAACCTTGGATCATTTTTGGCTGTTTTCCGTGACATCTAAGAAATTCCGTTCAGGTATTGCGGTCAATGTGGCTCCAATTAAAAAGTGTGCAGAAGTAAGAGGAAGTAAGTCGGAAGGGTCGTGAGTTTAGACAAGCTTCAATTTGACATAAAACAGTGGAAAATTCTTCATATGAAAGAATTGTATTGCCAATGACATGATTAGGTGAAATTTGACAGATTTTACTCCCGCCTCCCAAACTCCCCCAAAGTGAGGTGATCGTGGCGGAATAAATTGCCAATTGATACCTTCGGTAGTTAAATTGTCCCTAATAGTTGAACTAGAGGTGTCAAAAAATTTGACAAGCTCATTTTTTGCGCCAACGAAGGTACTACCATTATCCGAAAGGATGGAAGCGTATTTTCCGCGTCGAGAAATAAAGCGTTTTAGCGTTGATAGAAAACTTTCCGTTGTTAAGCTGCTCACGACTTCTAAATGTATGGCCTTAGTTGCTAAACAGATGAATAGAGCTATGTAACCCTTGATAGTTTTATAATTTCCGGTGTGTCGATCCTTTAGCAAAAAAGGTCCTGCATAGTCAAGTCCACAGTTGTAGAATGGCCTAAAGGGAACAAGACGTGACGAGGGTAAATTACCCATAAGATAGGTTTCTAATTTAGGAGTAACCCTACACCAGATAATACAATCGCGAACGATTTTGCGAACCACTTGACGTCCATTAATGGGCCAAAATTTTTCACGAATGGAAGCTAATAGTAATTGAGGACCGCAATGATTTAAGGTAAGATGCTCATTTCGTACAAGAATAGTAGTAAAGTGGTGTTTAGAATCAAGGACAATGGGATGTTTTTTATCGTAACAAAAATCAGAATTATGCAGTCTTCCACCAACGCGGAGTATGTTATCCTTATCGATAAACGGATTGAGGGTAAGTAGTTTACTTTTAGAGTCAACGTTACCATGTCTCTTAAGGTGTGTCAAGTTGTCATAAAATGTTTCATTTTGTACTAGTCGAATTATATATTTTAAAGCATTATCTATTTCATCACAAGAAAGGTTGTCGAAGTTCCTTTGTTTAGGAGAAAATTTACAATTATTTATAAAGCTTAATACATAAGCGATAATGCGCTGTAGTTTTACAAATGAGGATATTTTAGTGATGATGTGAACTCTTGCGATAAGGGCTGATGCTGGTCGAAGCTCAGGGAGTTCAGAAGGTTCGAATGTTCTATTAGGCCAATGAGTTTCTGGTTTAGCTAGCCATGATGGGGCATGAAACCACATTTCAGAATTGATAAGTGATGTAGGAGAAATTCCCCTTGATAGAAGATCTGCGGGATTCTCAAGTGTATTCACGTAACGCCATGTTTGAGATTTGGTCAAAGTTTGAATTTGGGAAACTCTATTTGCCACAAACGTCTTTAACAAACTCGGAGAAGTCTTTATCCATCCTAGAACAATAGTAGAGTCGCACCAGTAAGTGATTTCTTCGAAATCTAATTGCATGTGTTGTTTTATCTTGTCTATCAACTCAGCTAGCAAGTAAGCTCCACAAAGTTCTAGGCGCGGTACCGTGAGGATGTGTTTTAAAGGAGCTACTCTGGTTTTGGAGCAAAGTAGACGACAACGAAAAGTTTTCAGATGAACTAATGTAAATGCAAGCACCATATGCAGTGGTGGATGCATCTGAAAAACCGTGTAGTTGAATTGACTTGTAGTTTGTACAAATTACATGACTAGGAATTTGTAACTGATTAAGTTTAACCAGTTGAGTCTGATATGCAACCCATTTCGTAAAGATATCCATGGGAACGACTTCGTCCCAGGAAATTTTTAATTTCCACAAATCTTGGAGAATCATTTTAGCTGTTATAGTTACAGCCGAAAGCAAACCTAGTGGATCAAATATTTTTGATATAGTGGAAAGGATAAGTCTCTTTGTAACTTTACACTTGTGCTCTATAGGTTGAAGATTGAAATGAAAAGTGTCAGATTTTGGACTCCACAATAAGCCCAAAGTTTTGATAGTATCGTCAGCTCCAATTTCCAAGGAAACATTATTTTAATTGTCAAAGTTTAAAATAGGAGCGTTTGACTTCCATTTCCTCTATTGGAAACCATGACGAGACAATAATTCGGAAGTAAGTGATTGAATGCGTTTGATATCTTCTATTGTAGAAGCACCTGTGTGAAGATCGTCGACATAAAAGTCCCGTAAAATTATAGAAGATATGTCAGGAAAATCGGTTGCATACATATGTGCCACTTCTTGAAGACATCTCGTGGCAAGAAAACTAGCAGAAGCAGTACCGTAAGTTACGGTGTTTAAAGTATAAGTTTCGAGAGAGTTTGTATGAACAGATCGCCATATGATCTTTTGTAAGGAGCGTTCTTCCTCCTTTATCAGTATTTGTCGATACATATTTTCTATATCGGCTGTTAGTACAAAACTATGTTTAAGAAAACTTGAGATGATAGTGAAAAGATCATCTTGCAAATTAGGTCCAACCATAAGAATGTCGTTCAGGGAAACACCTGAATCTGTATTGGCAGAACCGTCAAAGACAACACGAATTTTATTGCCTTTATAGACACAATGATGAGGAAGAAAGAACTCAGATCCTATGGTTACAAAGGGTGAAACGGACATATGGTGTAAGGATAAATATTCATCGATAAATCGAGTGTAATCATCTTTTAATTCAAAATTCGCATTAATCTTCTTTTCGAGAGAATAAAATCTTTTTGTTGCTGTAGTCTTAGAGTCGCCTAGATTGTCGACGGAAGATTTCAAGGGAAGTGATACTACAAACCTACCAGAAGAATTAAGAGAGTTCGTTTTTAGGAAGTGATCTTCACAAGAAAGTTCTTCGTTGGACAAAAATTTTGTTTTTAGGCATTCTTCAATTTCCCAAAATTTTTGAAGTTGATCTTCAATGCTTAAATTGTTTATGGTCGACAAATGGCATGTAGTTCTGGCTGCAAGGGTATTGTTTGGAAATAATGGACCTGAGATAATCCACCCGGGTTTGGTTTTTTGAAGAATCGGTTGTCCAGGTGATAATTTAATCTGACCAATACAAATTAAATTCCAGAAGATATCTGCGCCGATAAGAAGATCAATAGGAGATGAAATATTGAAGTCTGGATCGGCCAGAGTAATATTAGAAGGGATATTAAGTGTTTTCTTACCGAATGTGATCGAAGATAAATTTCCTGTAATTTCCGGAAGTACTAAGCAATAAATTACTTGAGAAAAGTTAAAGTTTTGGATTTAAATTTTACCGATGTTCTATAGCTTACAATAGAATTTGTTTGGTTTATACCAGAAATAGAAAAATGTGTTTTGGTTGTAGGCAACCTTAGAAGATTTAATAGTTGCTGAGAAATAAAATCCGAGCCATTATGTAGAAGCGCACGAGCCTCGTATTCGTTACCTGAGATGTCAAAGACTTTTATTTTTACAGTTGATAGCAAAGTAGTAGAGTTGTGCTCAAACGAAATGTTACGTGCTGTGAGTGCATTAGAGCCTTCTGATGTACCTGGACTTGAGCAAGGTAAACTGCTGCTGGTTTGATTACTGGTTTCAATAAGCTTTTGTGAGTTACCTTGAAAGTGTAAAAGTGTGTGGTGTATTTTCCAACATTTGCGACACCCGGAAGATTTGCATTCCTTAGTGAAATGACCACTACGCAGACAATTTATGCAAATTTGGGACGAGATTTGTCTTGCTGATGATTAATAGATTCTAAGACTCTACATTTGCCTTTTAGAAATTCAGTTAAGTTACTCAAAGTGGGTAATGCGATCTTGTCATCTTTAATTGACAGTTCCCATTCTTTGTGTGTAGCATTGTCTAGTTTTGTGGGGATTAGATATATGATAAGGGCATCCCAAGATGTTGTGTCTAAGTCTAAGGACTCAAGAGAGCGTAAATGTCTTTGGAAACCATCAAGTAAGGTGCGTAGATCATGATGTGAATTTTTTGAAACATTTGGTAAGTTAAATAATTTTTTAATATGATTATTAACAAGAAGAGATTTGTTTTCGAATCTGTCTTTTAGTAATTCCCATGCAGTTTCATATGTTGCTTCAGAAATGTCCAGGGTACGTATTGTTTCTGTGGCAATACCTTGTAAGGATAATCTTAGATAATGGAATTTCTGAATGTTGGAAAGTGTTGGTATGTATGATAGAATTAAATGTATCTCTAAAGAACAACCAATTATCATAATCACCCTCAAAGGAGGGCAAGTTGATAGTGGGTAACCTAATGTTAATAGACCTTTGTGAACTGTTTTCGGACGAAATTGTCGAATTTGAAGCTTGAGCAGCTTGATCACGGGGTTTTGAAAGATTGGTGTTAATACAGTCTCGTACAGCGCTAGTGATATGGAAAAACGGCGTTTCGAAAGACGACCTTTCTATACCATGAATAGTATCTACGTTGACAGTATAGTCCTCATCAGAGGCCTCAATAAGTGATTGAGCGATGTCAAAATCATCAAAAAGTTTCTCAATTCTATCAAGTCTAAGTTGTAAATCTCTAAAGTTAATTTGTTCTAAAGGTTTGTTTTTGATAGAATTAAAATACCTACGTACTAAAACGAGTTACAGAACCTTTGATTGAGGAGCGTTTAGTTTTTGCTGTAGCGATGTCAGCCATATTGACAATATAATTTTATATAATATATTCACAAAAATAAAAATGTATGTATGTATAAACAAAAAAAATGAAAGCAAATTATGTAATGTTATGTGTATAAAAGTTTTGCGAGTGAATAAAAAACGTTAAAGATAACATTTCAACTTTGTAATAATTTATAAATGAAAATGAATAAATTGAAATAAATTTAAGGACGCTACTGTATTAATGTATAAATGAAAATATTAAAATCTCTAAATGTGTTATAAATAACAGTAAAATACGTGATTTTAAAAATAAATATTTTCCACTGAATTAAACCAAATACAAAATGTACCCTTTTACAACCATAAGATTAAAATGGGTAATAGGAAATTAATTATGCACTAGCCTTGACTTTGACGAAATATTATACCTCCCTTCTTCCGATGCTGTGTGAATGGGACGATGCAAATTCGTCGAAAAAAATACAGCTTCCAATGGAATGTACAGCAAAATGCATGTTTTGATAACTGGTTAATGCGGCTCGAACAAGGAGCATTTGTGTAGGGGATGTAAGTTAAATCTTATTAGAATTGCACGTAGAGTAATACAAAAACAAATCACTAAAACTAAACTGTATTGAAGAAATAAAAAAGGCACATGTAAAATATTTCGTAAGTATAAATTTAAAACTAGCGTCCTTATTGTAACGATGTTGTGATGAGACTGTCTTCTGTCCGCAACTACCTGTAGCCCCTGTCCTGGCGGGTGTAAGATGAAGGTCGGGTTAAAGTTAACTAAAAGTATATGATACAGGGTTGCTCGAAAGTTTTAACACCGTCCTATTCTCCTGTGACAAGTTATGACAAAAAGCATATCGCTGTCTCGGTGGAACATTGACGTAACTGCAAATTTATCGAAAATGAGTTTATGTCGTCACTGGGTTCAAACTTGGTTACTCCATTCGTCATATCACTGTCAGAAATGTTGTTCAGCTTTTACCCACCAGGGAGCAGATGCGTCATGTTTGAAATATCAGCCGATCTCGGAGAAACAATGACAGAATGTATAGTTGTGCTTCGATAGGTCCAGTGTGTGCTTGTACTTACGGTGCTACATTGACGCAATTGTATTTTATGTTATTGTTGCTCTAAGGTTTTTTCACAAATACGCGGAAACATTGACGTTACTGTATTCTATGTCATTTTTCATCTGGATTTCTCCTGATTGTGAGGCAACATTGACATAAGTGCATTTTGTGTAAGTAAAATATACACCAACACTTAGTAATGCTTTCTTAGTCAAAAAGGGAAAAAAAGACAGGAATGTGGATAATTGGTTGAAAGAAAACAGGAAAGTACTAAAGAATTCTGTACAGAGGTATACTTCTAGAACAGGAAAACATGTAGCTGCTAAAAAAAGGGGAAATGTGTGTACCGACAAGTGCCTTTTGAAATGTCCAAATAAGGTATCTGAAAAGCTGAGGGAGACACAGTTTAAAGAGTATTATTCATTAGGGTCCTTGCAAAGACAGCAAGATATTTTGGCTTCTTGTATTTAGCCACTTGAGTTGAGCTACCAACGTATTTCTATATTAAAAACCTCTCAAAGAAATACAAATTGGACATTTTTCATTACAGGCAAGGGAAAACAAGATCGGTTATATAAAACTTTTCTCATGAATACTTTTGAAATAACTGAACGAGCTATTCCCTCTCTAATTATAGCAGTTTTAAGGGAAAAAACTACTATTATAACAGAACATAAACGTGGGAAGTACGAGAGACACAGACGAGAGTTTTTTACAAATCTCGCTTAAACTGTTTTAACTTTACAGTAGTAGAAGTAAAGGCGAAAAAAGGCCAAATTTCCGAAACAGATAGCACTTGTGAAATTAGCTGTTACTTTTGGAATGAAGTGATGGGGAATAGAGGGGCAATAGAAATCGGATCTTGCGTTTATTAATATCTAAAAGAATTGTCAATAACCAGCCCAGAAGTTGAGGTGATTTTTTATTCCGATAAATGTGGAGGGCAACAAAAAAATAAATTTCTAATAGCCATGTGTTCACATAAATGCCAGCTGCGTAGGGCTTATTCTTCAAAAATTCCTTTAGGTGATAACAAACTAAAAGATTTGAAACAGTTACTTTCAAAACATATACTTCCTGGATTTTGTAAAGCCTTTTACGATTAAAGTTTTTGTTGATACTTTTCTTACAACTTTTATTTTTAAGTTCCTTTTTATTAAAATTGTTTGCTTTTACTACAATTTTTGATTTGTTTAATAAATTTTTTAACTGATTTTACAACCAAAAATAATAATTTTAACCAAAAATTTTACAAAATGAGTACTTACCTGTCTGTGGAAATTTTATCTTTAAAACTAAATTCTAAATTTTCCTTTCTAAAACTAAATTCTTAATTTTTTATCCCTAAATTTGATCTCCAATTGCAATTACGTCATTGTTGCCTCAGTTATTTCGTGGCAACAATGACGTAATTGCATTTGGGGATCAAATTTAGGGATGAAAAATTAAGAATTCATTTCGAATGTATAATAGAGTTACAGTATATCACGGTGGCTAAGTATAACTGCAACACTAATCCAGTAACTTAATTATGCTTCATTGCCTAAGGTATTAAGTAAAATAATTTTATATTTTTGGCTCTCCTGAAAAGTTACACTTTTGTAGTTGCGTCATTGTTCCACCGGGACAGCGATATGACAAATCACACAGACATGTAAATTTCACTTTATGACCAGAGATATACATATCTCTGTTTATGACCAAATCATATGACAAGTCACATGATAAATCATGTAGTGTGTGTAAAGTGTTATCTACGAAACGTGGTGTTGAATCATATCCATGGTACAATGAATACATCATTGTACCATGAATCATATCTATGAATCTATGCCACAAATCACCAACCTGTGCTGGCTGTTTACCAAACCCTAGAATAACAGAGACACATAGAAGCGACATAGCGGTCCAAAAGCGTGTACCATTTTTGTATACGCATGCCCGATTCTGGTTGTATAACTGTCAAAAACACGTGCTTATTCTTTAATTCTGGTTGTTTTCGATAGTCCGTAGGCGTCTATGGTAAATACTCGACACAACAAGTGCATTTGACCATTTATATAATTTATTTATAGTTAAAAGGTTATAGTTATAGTTTATAGTTAAATATATAAGTTTATAGTTATAGTTTATAGTTAAAAGTTTAATTTATATTTAAAATGTCTGGATATATTTGTGCGATTCGCGGATGTCGCAAGTGTCTGGAAAGACGCAAGTCTCCGAAGGCTCAGGTCAAAAAATCAACAGATGGTGGCCAAATGTCGGCGCGCTCGAAGACAACAATACGAATATAGTATTTTTAAGAAATAAAAATATATAGAGGGTTTTATACACGAGAATATTTGATTTAAGAGCGTAGGCGCAAAATTTGGGGCAAATGTTTTTTAAATGTATTCATTTTTTTCGAATCGTGAAAAAACTAATAAGTATTTTTGAAAAATTTAAACGCAGAATGAAAGACCACATTATTACTGAGGGCCAAAAGTCCCCGAAAACTTTTATAATGTTTATTTTAATAAGTTACAGGGGTGAAAAAAAAGAGAAAATTTAGTGTGATTTTTAATTTCAAATATCTCATTCAAAAAACTTTTTGTTTATTCTAAGGGACTTTCGGCCCTCGGTAATAATGTAATCTTTCATTCTGTGTTTTACAAAATTTTACAAAAATATTTGTTAGTTTTCTCAGGATTCCAAAAAAATGTTAAAAAGCATTGGCCCGAAATTTTGCGTCTACGCTCTTAAATGAAACAAAGAAATTACTAAAATGCTCAAACTAAAAATTGTTGGAAACATAATTAGACCGATAATAGGGAAAATCTTAAAATTCCAACAGAACAATACTTCAAAATTGCAAAAACATGGTTGCAAATAAACAAACTTACATTAAATTATGAAAAAACTAAATAGGTACTCATCTACTTTTTGCTATATACAAAAGTTGTCTGTCAATTTTTAATTCGTTAAATATAAATAAAAAAGATCAAATATATGGATCGAAATACATAAAATATTTAGGAGTTTTAAATGGGAATTACAAATAAAAAATATTAAAACTTTATTTGTTGTATATCTCAATATTTAGTGACACTTTTGTGACTTCATCAGGAGAAAACTGAAAATTTATTAAGATTAGATATTGACAAAAGTTAAATATTTCATTACTTACAATATACTTAGAATATACTAATACCATAGAATAACAGTGCTAATACTCTTATAATTGTAAGTAATAAAGTATTATTTATAAATACAGAAAAAGTTCTTTGTTTAAAATTTGTTCTGTTAAAAATTTGTAGTGCCAAAGTGTGGATAGAAGCTTGCAGACGAGAAGATTTTTTATTCAAAATGGATTCACTTTATAATAATTATAGGATTTGTGAACTGCATTTTGAAGATAATGTTATTGTAAAAGGAAATAAATAAATAAAATAAAATTTAAATACAGAATGAAAGATTACATTATTACCGAGGGCCGAAAGTCCCTTATAATAAACAAAAAGTTTTTTTGAATGAGATATTTCAAATTAAAAATCACACTAAATTTTCTCTTTTTTTTTCACCCCTGTAACTTATTAAAATAAACATTATAGAAGTTTTCAGGGACTTTCGGCCCTCAGTAATAATGTAGTCTTTCACTCTGCGTTTAAATTTTTCAAAAATACTTATTAGTTTTTTCAGGATTCGGAAAAAATGAATGCATTTAAAAAACATTGGCCCGAAATTTTGCGCCTACGCTCTTAAGAATTTATATTGTGTGATATGCCCACTGACTATTAATTTTCTGGTTGTTAGCTGTCATTGGCGGCTTGGCCACGTAACTTCAAAGGACTGTCGCTTCTCTGTGTTGGGTTGTTCTCTGACCAAACCAGAACAGAACCAGAGTACAAGCCAATACGTCATTGGTACAAGCAGAGAACAACCCAACACAGAGAAGCGACAGTTCTTTGAAGTTACGTGGCCAAGCCGCCAATGACAGCTAACAACCAGAAAATTAATAGTCAGTGGGCATATCACACAATATAAATTCTTAAGAGCGTAGGCGCAAAATTTCGGGCCAATGTTTTTTAAATGCATTCATTTTTTCCGAATCCTGAAAAAACTAATAAGTATTTTTGAAAAATTTAAACGCAGAGTGAAAGACTACATTATTACTGAGGGCCGAAAGTCCCTGAAAACTACTATAATGTTTATTTTAATAAGTTACAGGGGTGAAAAAAAAGAGAAAATTTAGTGTGATTTTTAATTTGAAATATCTCATTCAAAAAACTTTTTGTTTATTCTAAGGGACTTTCGGCCCTCGGTAATAATGTAATCTTTCATTCTGTATTTAAATTTTTCAAAAATATTTGTTAGTTTTCTCAGGATTCGAAAAAAAATGATTGCATTTAAAAAGAATTGGCCCGAAATTTTGCGCCTACGCTCTTAAATCAAATTGAGCATTTATGTTGACTTTCAATAAATATGAAATATTGCACTAAATAGTTACCTGCAGGGCAGACTTTTGTTGACATTCTTAATGGTGTAATTATTTTTTATTTACAAAAGGTAATTTACTGATGCCACCCGGCTGTCGCGGAAGTTACGCTAAAACGTCTTTTGACGTGTCCCGTCCTTAAAGAGTTACACAATGAAATTTTTTTATTATTTAAATTATTTTATGTATTTCGATCCATATATTTGATCTTTTTTATTTATATTTAACGAATTAAAAATTGGCAGACAACTTTTGTATATAGCAAAAAGTAGATGAGTACCTATTTAGTTTTTTCATAATTTAATGTAAGTTTGTTTATTTGCAACCATGTTTTTGCAATTTTGAAGTATTGTTCTGTTGGAATTTTAAGATTTTCCCAATTATCGGTCTAATTATGTTTCCAACAATTTTTAGTTTGAGCATTTTAGTAATTTCTTTGTTTCGTTTAAGAGCGTAGACGCAAAATTTCGGGCCAATGCTTTTTAACATTTTTTTGGAATCCTGAGAAAACTAACAAATATTTTTGTAAAATTTAAACACAGAATGAAAGATTACATTATTACCGAGGTCCGAAAGTCCCTTAGAATAAACAAAAAGTTTTTTTGAATGAGATATTTGAAATTAAAAATCACACTAAATTTTCTCTTTTTATTCACCCCTGTAACTTATTAAAATAAACATTATAAAAGTTTTCGGGGACTTTTGGTCCTCAGTAATAATGTGGTCTTTCATTCTGCGTTTAAATTTTTCAAAAATACTTATTAGTTTTTTCAGGATTCGAAAAAAATGAATACATTTAAAAAACATTTACCCCAAATTTTGCGCCTACGCTCTTAAATCAAATATTCGTATAAAACCCTCTATATATTTTTATTTCTTAAAAATACTATATTCGTATTGTTGTCTTCGAGCGTGCTGACATTTTTCCACCATCTGTTGATTTTTTGACCTGAGCCTTCGGAGACTTGCGTCTTTCAATAAAAGAAATAGCACTGATACCAAATTTAATGTTTTCATTTTGAACTAGGTATCCCTTGGCAGACCAAAGTTTATTTTTTTATCGCTCGGACAGACACGTTGGCGTCGGATTACTGTTCGAAAGTCAAACCAATACTATTATGTAATTAGTAATAACTAATAATAATTACAAAGCAATAGTAATTACCTGTTATTATTCTTAGGAAATCTAAATAAACTTATTCCTTTTCCTGTCACAGATGAACATCCGCGAATCGCACAAATATATCCAGACATTTTAAATATAAATTAAACTTTTAACTATAAACTATAACTATAAACTTATATATTTAACTATAAACTATAACTATAACCTTTTAATTATAAATAAATTATATAAATGGTCAAATGCACTTGTTGTGTCGAGTATTTACCATAGACGCCTACGGACTATCGAAAACAACCAGAATTAAAGAATAAGCACGTGTTTTTGACAGTAATACAACCAGAATCGGGCAACGGGCATGCGTATACAAAAATGGTACACGCTTTTGGACCGCCATGTCGCTTCTATGTGTCTCTGTTATTCTAGGGTACAAGCATGTTAATGTAAACATGTAAATTAATTAATTAGTGTGTGTTTTCTTATAGAATGTGAGTGAGTGAGGTTAACTTTAACTTTTTGGATGTAAAATTATTGGAATAAATAACTAAAATCAAGTATCATCAAATGGAAGTAAAACAAGAAATTAGCGAGGCAACCTGTAAAATAGAAATAGAGTATAATCACTTGGATGATGCTCTTTTGGATGGCTTTAAATGTGTAATTCGGGAGGAATCCAATAGACAAAGTACTCATGACACATATGATTTCTTAGACAAGAGTTGTCTCATAAATACTGAAATAGAACAACATGGAAATAAACTCAACCCATTCGAAGAAAATCAAAAAACTGAAAAAGGTTAGTATTAAAATATTTAAATCCTCCCATATTTAGAAGTAGCATAACTAAGTGTATAGGAATCTAGTTTTGGTCATAGTTTTTAAAACTGGGTACACCTCAAAAATGCCTAATTTTTTGAGAAATACCCAAATTTATTTTTATAAAAATACTAGAGCAACTATTAGTTTAATAGGTACTAGTGTCTGTATCCTCTTCCTTTCTAAACGCTTTTGATGATTTCATCCATGATCAAATTAAAGAGCATGGGGCTCAATGAATCCCCTTATTCCGCTGTCTATTTTTTCTATTTTCTGTAAGTTGTCCATCTATTCTGACTTCCATTTTGTTGCTTTATAGAGGTTTTCAATAGTTTTTATAATATTTAGGGGAACTTCTCTATTATACAGAATATAGATTACATCTTTGAGTCTAACTCTGTCAAACGCTTTCTTTAGGTCAATCGGACACAGAAATTCTGGTCCATTATACTCTAGTGATTTCTCAGTAATTTGCTTTATAACGAATATTGTTTCTGTACATGATCTTCCACTACGAAAACCCTGTTGTTCATCTGCTAAACTTATCCTCTGGTATCCCGTCTTTACCTGCTGTTTTTCTATTCCTTAGCTTTTCAAGTATTTTCCAAACTTTCTGTACATTTATATTAAGTTCTTCATATGTGTTTTGGTTCTATTAGTTCCTTTACCTCTGATCTTTGACCTTTTATGAAGCGACATATTTCCTTTTAGACTGTATAAATCATGTTCCATTTCTTTTGAAAAGTGTTCCCAGTGATAATTTTATATTTTTCTTACAAGTGCATGTGTTTCGTTTCTACACCCAAATGCAAAAAAAACGCAACAGATAAAATTTTGGTCAAATTCAGAGTATTTTATTATTTTTTTTTATTTTTAGCCCTATTTTGATGATTTTTTAGCACACTGTGTATAAATTTATAGAGGAGGAAGCAGATATTACGTTTCATTCTGCAGATATTGAAATACCAGCACCAACACTTGAGGAAGTAAAGAATGCGATAGCGTCTCTAAAAGACCATAAAGCACCAGGAAATGATGGCATAAATGGGGAGTTGTTAAAAAAAGGAGGAAACCTTTTACACCAAAAATTGTATGACATCATTCTGAGAGTATTGCAACAACAGAAAATGTCTAAAGAATGGAATGGAAGTGTTATAATTCCCATATATAAGAAAGGAAACAAAAAACAATTCCGAAACTATAGAGGCATATCACTTATTAACACATCATATAAAGTGATATCAATTATCTTGCTAAAGAGACTCGCACCATATTCGGAAGATGTTTAAGGCAACTACCAATGCGGCTTTCGTGCTGGAAGGTCAACTATAGATCAGATATTTGCCATCCGACAAATATTAGAGAAAAAATGGGAATTCAACCGTGATGTGCACCAAATTTTCATAGATTTCCAGCAAGCATATGATTCCATAAAAAAAAGCAAATTGTGGATAGCAATGTTAGAAATGGGAATACCAAGAAAATTAGTTAAATTAACGCAAATGTGCGTGACAGACTCATATGCGCAAGTAAAGATAGGAAGCAGAACATTGATGCCATTTGGTATAAATTCAGGACTTAGGCAGGGGGGCCCCTTTTCACTGTTGCTGTTCAATTTTGCTTTAGAATACGCAATAAGTAAAATATCGTCTGAGCAGACAGGAGGATTTGCTAATCAAGGATCGAAACTGTTGCTGGCCTTTGCTGATTATATAGATGCAGTCACGCATTCTACAAGAGACGTGAGAGAGGTGTTTTCACAGCTCGAGGAAGAAACAGGTAGTCTGGGTCTCTGAATAAATGAAGAAAAGACGAAATACATGGTAGTAACCAAAAATCCAAGACCAAAAGTTAGGCAGAACATCAGTATTAATGATCACAACTTCGAAGTAGTAAAGGAGTTTAAATACCTGGAGGCGATAAACACAGCTGACAACCACATAGAAACAGAGGTCTCAGCAAGGATAGCTGCGGGAAATAGAGCATTATACTCTCTTTCAAACATTATTAAGATCGAAGCTGCTAAAAAGAAAATCTAAATTAACACTGTACAAGTCGATTATTCGCCCAATTATTACATATGGCAGTGAAACATGGACTCTCAACTAGCGGGAAATCAATAAGCTTTTAGTATTTGAAAGAAAGGTTCTCAGAATAATATTTGGCCCTCAAAGAGATGAATTCACAGAAGATTGGAGAAGACGCCACAATGCTGAATTGGTGACTCTGTATGGAACTGAAAACATAGTTAGACATATCAAGGCAAACCGAATAGGATGGGCAGATCACATGGTACGATCAGAGGATGACAGAGTTTAAAGACAGTGTTTTTTGAAAGACCAGTTGGTAGAAGATCAGTAGGCAGATCGAGAAAAAGATGGAAGGATGATGTTGAAGACGATTTATCTAGAATTTGGGTACAACAATGGGAAATAGAAGCGCAAGATCGTAGAGGATAGAGGGCGATAGTGGATGCAGCGAAGACTCACCCCGAGTTGTAAAGCCAGTAAAGAAGAAGAAGTATAAATTTATAAATTTTAATTGGGTATAGTCAGTTTTTTGATAAAATTTTATATTTGACTTATTGTACAGGGTTAATTAAAATGTGGTTTTATTATCCTAAGTTTGAAACATCCTGTGGAATAATTCCGTTTCCAAATTTTTGTAAAACCTTATTTTTCGGTTGCAACCATGTCTCCTAAGCATTGTGTTTTTTGTTTCATGTCAAAATATGCCTTGGTTCATTTTTTAGAGCCAAATGAATTTAGCACCCAGAATTTAGGACTTTTTTAATTATAATTATTTTGGAGTTATTTTGTAATAGGACCAGGTGGCTTTGGTGACTTTTATCATTATGTCATATTGACACTTACATTTTGTTTACCTATGATTGATCATGGTTCTTAGTGTCGAAGATTGTGTGAAAGTCATTGCTCTGGTTGAAGATGGGTGAAATTATGAATATGTGGCTAGAGTACTACACACTCATCGCTCTACCATCCAAAGGATAGTGGAACGTTTTATACAAACTGGAACAAACAAGCGTAAAGCTGGAAGTGGCAGGAAGCGCAAAACTACCGCTTTAGATGATCTTATACGAGTCAACGCTTTGTGGGATCGTCATTTAACAGTGGTGCAAACAAGAAATCAGCTTCAAGAGGTTCGAGACAATAATGTAAGTGTATTTACAGTTCGTCGAAGATTACATGAATTTGGTTTGCAAAGTTGCAGACCAGCAATTGGGCCCAAATTACTTCCACGGCACAGAGTGGCTAGACTACAATTTTCCAGGGAACATTTACATTGGAATTCAGGACAATTGAGTAGTGTTCTTTTCGAATGAGTCGAGATACTGTCTTCACTCATCAGATGGGAGATAACGAGTATGGCGTCAAACTGGAGAGAGATTTGCGGAGTGCGCTTTCAGTCCCTCGTTAGCCATGGAGGGGGTTCGGTGATGGTATGGGCAGAAATATCCCGAGAGGCGCACACTGAATTGGTATTTATTGAGGGTTCATTGACTGCACACCGGTATATTGAGGAAATTTTAACGAATCACGTAGTACCCCTTTCTCAATATATTGGCGATGATTTTCTATTAATGCAAGATAATTCGCGACCCCACTCTGCAATGTGTGTCACGCAATATTTAGAGGAAGTTGGTATTAATAAAATGAACTGGCCAGCGTGTTCGCCAGATCTGAACCCAATAGAGCACGTTTGGAACATGCTTGGTAGAAATATTAGAGGTTGCGAAGTGGCACCAGCCTTAATTAACGAACTTCGCTTGGCTCTAGAAGAGGAATGGCAAAACATCCAGCAAGATGATATTCGCAACTTCATAGATAGCATGAGCCGACGTGTACAGGCAGTTATTTAAATACAGTGCTTCTAGAATGTCGATATGACATTCCTTCGATATCAGTCAGTCACCAAAGCCCCCATCGTTGTATTACAAATTAATACAAAAGGTAATGGTAATAATAGGAAAAGACGTAAATTGTGAGTGGTAGTCATTTCGCTACTGAAAATGAACCAATCCATATTTTCACATGAAACAAAAAACATAATACTTAGAAGACATGGTTGCAACCGAAAAACAAGGTTTTACGAAAATCCGCTAACGGAATTATTCTATAGGATGTTTCAAAGTTAGGATAAAAAACCACCTTTCGATTAACCCCGTATAATAAGTCAAATACAAAATTTTATTAAAAAACTCACTATACTAAATTAAAATTTATAAATTTTTACAGTGTGCTAAAAAAAATCATCAAAATAGGGCCAAAAATAAAAACACTGAAATACTTTGAATTTGACCAAAATGTTCTCCGTTGCGTTTTTTTTGCATGTGAGTGTAATTGTCTTGTAATTATGGTATGCCTCTTGTGTTTTGGTTGACATGTATTTCAAGTAAGCTTTTTTCTTTTCTTTACATTTTTTCTTCACTTCTTTACAAAACCATGGAGTTCTTTGCCTTGAACCATGGAGTTCTTCTATTTATATTTCTTTCACCAAGAACTTCCTTGGCCGAGGCTAAGATATTAGACTTAATTTTTGCTCAGCTTTCTTCGACTCACATCATTTTCTGTGATATATGTAGGTTATAATGTACTAAAATTTTTTGTGAAGCTAGCTCGGTCTTTGCATATTGCAAAGCATTTTCACATTCTTTTGTCCACTTAAGTTTTTTAATTTTTCTACTCATATAACGATTTTAAGTTCCCTTGTAAATTTTTACAAAAACGAGAATAATAATTTACCATTCCTGCAAAAGCCCTAACCTCTGTAATATTCTTGGGTCTAGGAGCACTTATGATTGCCCTTACCTTTTCTTCGTCTTTTTCCAACCCCTAAATAATAAATGTTTTGTTTGAAAAATTCGCATTTTTTTTCGTTTAATCTATACCCTGCCCTTTCTAGTCGCTTTAACACTTCCTCTAAGTTTTCTAAATGGTCTCTTTCGTCTTTCCCTGTTACTACAACATCGTCTAGAAAATTTACCGTGCCTCGACACCCCTGCAAAACCTTTTCAATTACATTTTGAAAAATAGAACAGGCCGGCTTCGTACCATACGGTAACCGCTTTATTCTATATATACCTAAAGGTGTGCTCCACGATAATAACTCACTAGTGTTATCATCTAGTACTAACTGGTTATAAGCATTGAAAAAATCGAGTTTTAAATATTTTTGTCCTCCCTGAAACGCGACAAAAATGTCCTCAATACGGGCCAATGGATGGTTGAAGTGTTTTAATTATTTATTTACGGTGATTTTATAGTTAGCGCAAACACGGATATCTTTGCCATTGGGTTTCGTAACTGGTACCCACAAAGAATTATCTGACCGTTCAATGTAGCTGTATTTTTACCCCTTAAATACCAATCATTAATTGACTCCTGACGGTGACTTAACGAATCGAAAACAGTCCTGCAATAGACGGACACTCTATGTTCAAAATGTAGTCTTAATAACTGTATTAAAGTATCAAAGTATTTACCATTCGGCTTCTCAGGGCTACATAGGTCTCTCAAAATTTTATATACCTCTTCACTTAATAAGGTAAGTAAAAAGCAACCTTTCGTGCACCCTCTATTATAGTTGCTGTAAAAAGTTGGTCAAGACGTTCTTCAGACACTTCAAAATCATCGCCTTGTTTGAAAACTGCTAATACCGAAGTGTTCCTATTATTAACCACTTGCAAATGACTTGCTAATCCTAAATTTAACTTTCCGTTAAAAAAATACAATATGTGTTTTACCAAAATTGCCACATTTTTCTCGTCGTAAAATAATTGTAATGTCGAAATAATACTATAATTATGTAAACCAAATTTATCTTAAAGATGCAGTAGCAGTAAACAAACCAACACACGTTATCAACATTATGAATATTACGAGGAGCACTCCCAAATCACGATTTACAATGTATAAACGTACATAATATCCACCTCATAAACTATATAAATAGACATCGTATACGAAACTCAGCATACCATATCATTTAGTAGTCCTTGTACGCGGAAGAATTGCCATAACTTAATTGGACCACTGTTGTTCTAGTGATAATATTTTAGCAAGGGCGTGCGTCAGGGAATTACAGCGCTTGAATTTATTCATTTATATTTATAATAAATGTTATCATTTATATTTTATGATCAGAAGAATAACAAAGATAAAATTAAATTAATAAATGTTAGAATGAGGTTTTCCAACAACATAATATGCGAATTCGTTATTGTAATGCATTGAATTAATAAAATTAAATTAAATATGTAAAAATTGTTTTAAAATTAAATGTAATATCTAATGGCGGTTTCCCACCAAACGGACAAAATAAAAACAAAACAAAACACAAACTCGTATCCAATAAAACAAAATAGCAACTTTTCACAAACTTTACTAAAGACTGGCGTGTTTTGAAACAGTTCGGTTTGTTTTTCGAGTCCCGAGTTTTTGAAACTCGAGTCTGTTTAGTGGAAACGGTCAGTTGTGTTTATTAATGGACTACCTCACCTCTGACGTTACAATGGGCGGGGCTTCGAAAACCTTTCTAAACATTTCTACACTAAATACAAGATAGAGCTGCGGTAAGTATAAATAAACAGTATGATTGTTACGAGGGGCACTCCCAGATCATGATTTTAACGATGTATAAACCTATATTTTCCTGTATTATGAAATACATATGAAAATATGAAGTAGACATCGTAGCATAAGTCGTTCACAGGAATAACAGAACTGAAAATAACTGAATAAACATGTTAGAATGAGGTTTTCCAACAACATAATAACGTGAATCCGTTATTGTAATGCACGGAATTAAAATACAATTACATTAAATGTGTAAAAATGTTTTTAACGTAATATTTAAGGTTGGAACGGAGTTGCCACTCGTGAACTGAGCTCTTAATGGCACTCCATTCGTTGGTTTAAGGAAAACGAAATTTCAAAGCAAAAACCTATGCAAAGGTCAGAAAAATCTTGTCAAAAATAAAAACATTCAACATATCTGAGTAATAAATAAAACAAAAAACTCAAAGTGTAACTTAGGTAATATTTTACTCAGAATCTACCTCGAGTGCCTGTGAATACCTTCTTTTTTCTTTACCCATTTCATCTACAATATGCTAACAATAGTGTATTTTTTTTATGTTTATTCACAATAGTCAAAAGCTCGACTTTTAGAACTGAATTGTCAAAACTTTTGATCGCAGCCACTTTTGAATATCCGCTTTCTTCAACTCGGTTGTCGATATTTATTAAACGGGGAGTATATAACGAATATATTAAGATAGAAAAAAACATGGCGACTACCAAAATGGCACTACACAGGATCTTGATTATATAGAACGTATAGTTATGTACGAGATATCATAAGGCACTATGAATGAAAATAAATTTACTATAGACAAATTTTGATTTATTGACTTAAGGAAGGCCTCTGGCTAAGTTCAAAATAAACAACTGATCGAAACCTAACTTGCGACATAGCAAATGAAAAGGGACGATATAACGAATCTATTAAGATATGTAATTGATTTTCTATCTTAATATATTCGTTATATCCTTTCCTTTCATTTTCTATATCGCGTGATAGGATTTGATCAGTTGTTTATTTTGTACTCAGCCAGAAGCCTTCTTAGTTAATAAATCAAAATTTGGCATACGGTTTTGCTTTCGTATTAAATTATTAAATGTATACAGCATGTTCAGCAGAAAGTCGAACAAAAGATGTGGGATCTTGACAATATCATTGAGACTCAAGTTGAACCACTGATAATTAACGTAGTTAATGAGAGCAGCACGTCAGACTCTGATTATGAATAAAATATTAATTTACACTGTGAGTTTTTTGTTTTATTTATTAGTCAGATATGTAGAATGTTTTTATTTTTGACGAATGATTTTCTCGGACATTTGCATAGGTTTTTGTTTGAAACTTCGTTTACTTTAAAAAACGAATGGGGTGCGATTAAGAGCTCAGTTCTTGACTGGCAGCCCCGTTTAAACCGGAAGCTCTTAGATATTAATACTCATAATTTCAACGCAATTTAAGAAGTTTTTACTTCTGGCGGCACTTCTCCAAGTGCACCTTATTTTTTTTTAATGCAAAATTTTCGTTTATGAAAACATTTAAAGTTAAGGTATATCTGTATTCAAATTTACGAAATTTATATAAAATGAGATTTCAATTTCTGGTAACATTTGTAATCTGGATCACGCGAGTTTTATTGTTTTTCAAATAAAAACTGAAAACATAATAATAAGTTACTTCTTTTGAGGCGAACTAACACACAATATACTTTAAAAAATAAGTGTATTTGATGTTTTGATTTCGATCGTTTAAGTGTCAAAACAACGTTGCAATTACTGCTTTATTATTTTTGTCAAACCATAAGTTTCTTTTTATTTTACAGTAGTGAAGCTAATTTTGAATTTCCTTGAAAATAATACTAACATTGTATATTTTATCTTCGTTGTTCATAGTAAACAAATCTTTAATTGTACATACTGTTTTATTAATTTGATAAGAAATATGAAAGCAAAACCGCACGCCTATGGAGTCTTACGTAGCATAGCCTGGTTTTGTTTACTTTTACTGCACGTCGAATTTGAATGAGGTGTAGGTCCTAGACTGCTTGTATTTGTCAGAGTGTTATTTCTGTCTCATAGTTCTGTTTGATATATTGTCTCAATTTTAGTATGTCAATTTCTGCATGTCTGTTATTTTTGTTAATCCTGTTTTCCTGCATTTTGTTGTATTTTATTAATTTATTTTGATTATTACATTTCTTTGTTTTACATTTATTTTACCTTGTGCTCATATGTTTATATTATAGTCAGTTTGATTTTTAGATTATTTTCAAGAGAACGAGATGGAAGTTATGGAGACACTATCTGAACATTTATCTCACGAAGAAAATTATATGAATCCACATGATAAAGGAAAAACATTAAATAAAAACATGAAAGTTGTTACTGGACAAAGACCTTACAAATGTAAAATTTGTTTTAAGCAGATTGGTACAGCAAGTAGATTGAAAGTACACTTGAGAATTCACACTGAAGAAAAACCTCACAAGTGTGAAATTTGTTTTAAGCAATTTAGTGAAGCAGGTACTTTAAAAAAACATGTGAGAGTGCATACTGGAGAAAAACCTTACAAGTGTGAAATTTGTTTTAAGCAATTTAGTGAAGGAGGTACTTTAAAAAAACATTTGAGAAGGCATACTGGAGAAAAACCTCACAAGTGTGAAATTTGTTGTAAGCAATTTAGTGATACAGGTAATTTAAAACAACATTCAACAATTCATACTGGAGAAAAACTTTACAAATGTGAAATTTGTTTTAAGCAATTTAGTCAAGCCTCTGCTTTAAAAAGACATTTGACAGTGCATACTGGGGAAAAACTTCACAAGTGTGAAATTTGTTTAAGGCAATTTAGTGAAGCATATACTTTAAAAGAACATTTGTCAATGCATACTGGAGAAAAACCTCACAAGTGTAAAATTTGTTTTAAGCGATTTAGTCAAACCTCTACTTTAAAAAGACATTTGACAGTGCATACTGGAGAAAAACTTCACAAGTGTGAAATTTGTTTTAAGCAATTTAGTGAATCAGGTACTTTAAAAAAACATTTGAGAATACATACTGGAGAAAAACCTTACAAGTGTGAAATTTGTTTTAAGCAATTTAGTGAAACAGGTACTTTAAAAAAACATTTGAGAATGCATACTGGAGAAAAACCTCACAAGTGTGAAATTTGTTTTAAGCAATTTAGTGGAGCATATACTTTAAAAGAACATTTGACAATTCATACTGGAGAAAAACCTCATAAGTGTGAAATTTGTTTTAAGCAATTTAGGGTAGCAGGTAATTTAAAAGAACATTTGAGAGTGCATACTGGAGAAAAACCTCCCACGTGTGAAATTTGTTTAAAGCAGTTTAATACAGCAGGTCGTTTGAAAGTGCATTTCAAAGTGCACACAGGAGAAAAACCTTACAAGTGTGAAATTTGTTTTAAACAATTTAGTGAAGCATGTATTTTAAAACAACATTTAACAATGCATACTGGAGAAAAACCTCACAAGTGTGAAATTTGTTTTAAGCAATTTAGGCTAGCAGGTACTTTAAAAAAACATTTGATAATTCATACTGGAGAAAAACCTCACAAGTGTGAAATTTGTTTTAAGCAATTTAGGCTAGCAGGTTCTTTAAAAAAACATTTGACAATTCATACTGGAGAAAAACCTCACAAGTGTGAAATTTGTTTTAAGCAGTTTAATACAACAGATCGTTTGAAAGTACATTTGAGAGAGCACACTAGAAACAAAACTTCACAAGTGTGAAATTTGTTTTAAGGAGTTTAGTCAAGCCTCTACTCTAAAAATACATTTGAGGATGCATACTGGAGAAACACCTTATCAGTGCGAGATTTATTTAAAACGGTTTGCACAAAAAGTTTATTTAACTAAAGACGTGAAAAATCACACTGGAGAAAAACCTCACAAGTATGACATTTGATTTAAGCAATTTAGTGAAGCAGTACACGAGTGGGAAATGTGTTTTAAACATTTTTCTCAAACAAGTTATTTAAAAAATAATTTGCTAATACACGCTAGAGAAAATCTACAAAGTAATGTATAAGTACATTTAACTGTTCTCACTAGAGAAAAGCCGTACGAGAAAATATCTTAAAAAGGGAAATTTGTTTTAGAGGTTTTCCCTTATATTGCACTTATCTTCATATATGCAATTTCATCCTGGAATGTTTATTTTAATTAGCGTAGTTTAGAGAAGTAGACGATTTTACTTGTCAAAATAGCGTATTTACAATAAAGAAAAATTGCTTTCGAAAAATAGGAAAAACTTGCTCATATTTTTTGTATTATAAAACAACAAACTGTTCATTATACATTTTAAAACTATTTTGTATGTCATAAAAATTTCATAAACTTTTTGATCAACATTTCGAATTGCATCGAAATTTTAGATTTTTATCCTTTTTCCCTACCTATCCTTTATTTTTTCGGGTTTCCTCGTTTCCTGTTTCTTAAAGAAATAATTATTCTAGTATCTTCCATTAATGTTTGGCGCTTGTCTTAGTTTTTTCCTTAAAATTATGGGATTTAAGAAATCATCAAATTGTTGTTTGCTGAATATGAGATAATGTCCTATCGAACCAGTTTACTTCGAAGGCTTTCAATAGATGTGTTAAAAGATGGTCCTCCGAAGAATAGGGGGTTGAGGCGCCGGGCCTGCTACCCGACACTCGGAAAAAGTCATTATGCAAAAACCAATCCAACACAGCCTCGGATTTTGGACGGAAACAAGGATATACGACTTAGGCGAAGAAAAAGGACTATAAGAATAGGAACGTGGAATATACAAGGAATCGCATCTAAACAAAATGAAATAATCCCAGAAATCGAAAGACTAGGAACATATTTATAATAGTCTTAAGCGAAACAAAAAAAAAGGTCAAGAAGAGGAAATTATAGGGAAATATACACACATATGGAGTGAAGTTTGCAAACATGAAAGAGCCGTAAAAGGAGTATCAATATTAATAAAAAATAAATGGAGAAAATACGTACAAGATTACCAGCAAATAAATGAACGAATAATGGAAATTAGGATGAACCTATTTGGACAACCAACAATAATTGTTGAAGTATATGCAATGAATGACAATGCCACCATAAGGGAAAAGGAAGATTTTTTCAACGCACTAAAAGATGTATTAGACAGGACAAAGGAAAAAGAAGATATTGTACTAATTGTAGATTTTAACAACCACATAGGAAAGGATGATGAAGATATAGTGGGACGATTCGGAGAAGACGAAATTAGAAGCGACAATGGAAGTCGGCTAATCGAAATATGTCGAGAATACGATTTAGCCACAACCACACAAGATTCGAGCATAAAAACATACATAGATACACATGGGAAGAACCTCGTAGAAACCAAAGATCAATTATTGATTTAATAATAGTAAGAAAAGCCAGCAAAACAATAATACAATATGTAAGAGTATACAGACAAGCAGAATGTGCAAGTAACCACCGATTAGTGCTAGGAAAGTTCATATACATGGGAAGACGAGAAATAGACAATATCCAGAAAGATAAGGAGATGCAAAAAATCGCAAATATGAGGTATAAAGTAGAACTTCTACAACAATTTAGTACTCGCACACTATATCACAAATATCAGAATAGGCTACAGATGAAGGAAAAATGGACCCCAACAGAAATGTATCAACACCTAAAGGAAAAAATAAACAAAACCGCAAACGAAGTACTGGGTATTGAACAACATAAGAATACATATTTGGAGAAATACAGCGACGACTTAGAAGAGATGATTAAAAGAAAAAAAAGTGCATTTCATAAATGGCTAAACGACAGAACCCCAGGAACACGGCGAGAATATGTTACCCTCAGACAACAAGTTAAACAGAGAATAAAGCTCGAGAAAAACGAATACTGGGAGAGAATGTGCAGAGACATAGACAACACGATAGGGTATAACAGATCAACGGAAGCATGAAAAAAAAAAATAAAAAACAAGTAATAAATGAAGTAAAAATACCATACAGATAATTACATCAAAATAGTGGACAAAGCATTACACAAAATTATTGTAGGAGAATAGGCCGGAGTATATTTCATACGACCCTGTGACAATAATAACTGAGGAAGCAGAAATCACAGAGGAAGATATAAATAAAGCACTAAAGAAATCCAAAAACAATAAAGCACCAGGACCAGGGAACATAAAAATGGAACTGCTGAAATATGGAGGCGCAAAGATAGTATCCTTTATACGAATGTTGTTCAATAAAATCGAAGCAGGAGAGAAGATTCCCGATGTGTGGAATTTATCATACATGTCCTCCATTTTCAAAAAAGGTCACCAAATAACTACAGAGGGATCAGTGTAATGCCTTCAATAGCAAGAATCTTTTCATTAGTTATAAAAGAAAAACTAGAACAACACATGGACCATTATAGCGAAGAAAAAGCCGGATTCCGAAAAGCCAGATCATGTTTAGATAATATATTCATTATGAGACAGGTGATTGAAAAGAACAAAGAAAAAAAACATTGAAACACATATGACCTTTATCGACTTAGAGAAAGCATACGATAGCGTGCCCAGGAAACAACTATGGGAAGCAATGAGAAGAATGCGCATTAGAGAGAAATGGGTGAATATAACACAAAGACACAAAGACAAAGAATATGAACTTTGGGGACTCAAGATAAATATGTGCAAGACCGAATACTTATGTATTGGACCCGAGGTTGCAGATTCGAACTTAAGTTTAGAAGAAGAGACTATTAAGAGTTGTAAGGCTTTTAAGTATTTAGGGTCAATGAGTAACCGAGATGGTACTTGTATGAAAGATATAGAAACGAAAATAGCACGGGGAAAACAAGCCACAAGAGCACTTCATGGAGTGATATGGAACAACACTCTAACCAAAGAAAACAAAAAGAGGATCTTTCAAAGCATAGTGATGAATATTACCCTATATGAAGCGGAAGTATGGCCAATGACAACAACGATACGAAATAAAATAAGAACAGTTGAACTGGACTTTATGAGAAGATGTCTACAAATCACAAGAGCGGATATAATAAGAACGGAGGAAATATGGAACAGAATGGAAGTAAAATGCTCAATTACAAAAAAGTTGGAAAACAGAGCCCTGCAGTGGTACGGGCGTGTACAAAGAATGCCAGAGAATAGATGGCCGAAAAGAATATTAAACTGGGACCCGCCGGGAAGAAGACGGAGAGGAAACCTGCTACACGATGGAAAACATACGTCGGAAATGCTATGATAGATAGAGACCTCAGAGAAGGTGACTGGGAGAATAGAGTGCTGTGGAGGACGAAAACGGCGAACTCATAATGGGAAAAGCCGAAGAAGAAGAAGAAAAGTTTATAGTTATAGTTAAAATATATATGTTAAATATATAAGTTTATATGTATAGTTTATAGTTAAAAGTTTAATTTATATTTAAAATGTCTGGATATATTTGTGCGATTCGCGGATGTTCATCTGTGACAGAAAAAGGAATACGTTTATTTAGATTTGCTAAGAATAATAGCAGGTAATTACTATTGATTTGTAATTATTATCAGTTATTACATAATAGTATTGGTTTGACTTTCGAACAGTAAGCCGACGCCGACGTGTCTGTCCAAGCTATAAAAAATAAACTTTGGTCTGCCAAGGGATAGTTCAAAATGAAAACATTAAATTTGGTGTCAGTGCTATTTCTTTTATTGAAAGACGCAAGTCTCCGAAGGCTCAGGTCAAAAAATCAACAGATGGTGGCCGGGTGTCAGCGCGCTCGAAGACAACAATACGAATATAGTATTTTAAGGAAATAAAAATACCTATATAGAGGGTTTTATACACGAGAATATTTGATTTAAGAGCGTAGACGCAAAATTTCGGGCCAATGCTTTTTAAATGCATTCATTTTTTCGAATCCTGAAAAAACTAATAAGTATTTTTGAAAAATTTAAACGCAGAATGAAAGACTACATTATTACTGAGGGCCGAAAGTCCCTTAGAATAAACAAAAAGTTTTTTTGAATGAGATATTTGAAATTAAAAATCACACTAAATTTTCTCTTTTTTTTCACCTCTGTAACTTATTAAAATAAACATTATAGAAGTTTTCAGGGACTTTCGGCCCTCGGTAATAATGTAGTCTTTCATTCTGTGTTTAAATTTTTCAAAAATACTTATTAGTTTTTTCAGGATTTGAAAAAAATGAATGCATTTAAAAAGCATTGGCCCGAAATTTTGCGCCTACGCTCTTAAGAATTTATATTGTGTGCATCGAGCAAAAAGACAAAAGAGGGAATGTAAAGGTAGTGGGGGCAAAAATATTGTTAGACAGGAAGTTCCATCTTGAGAGGCCAAATTAAACAAGGAAAGAGAGTCTTTCCTTGTTTAAGAAATCAAATTTAGTTGGGTTATGTTATTATTTGTCCCAACTGTCACATGAAATCTTATTTATATTGAAGTTTTTTAACAATTGTTTCACATTTTAGACTGTCATCGTTAATATTTAATCAAAATTTTCTCGTCTAAGACACATTCTGAAAACTATTTTATTTATTAATATAATTTAAATTTGGCGCATTCGCATTTCCGGATATGTCCGCCATCAGAGGCCACTTTTTTGGTCGCCTTTTCATAACGATTAGATTCCCTCTTTTGTCTTTTTGCTCGATGATTGTGTGATATATGCCCACTGACTATTAATTTTCTGGTTGTTAGCTGTCATTGGCGGCTTGGCCATGGCCACGTAACTTCAAAGGAGTAAGGAGTGTCGCTTCTCTGTGTTCGTTGTTGTAGGTTTCCGAGTTTTCATGGAGTTTTCCGACTACGACTATGGGACAATGAATCTGTCAAAATATGCCCGAGCTAAGCGAATGGGAGTGGAATGGACCTTATTATAATATGTTTTATTGCCATCGATGAAGTAAAAAAGTATAATTTTTTGTATGTTTACAATATTTCCTCTGGGTTTATTTGTTTGCAATGGAATTTCACGTTGAAGTTAAGCAAGAGTTCCCCGAATATAGTGAAATACATGTGGAAAGTCAGGTATACACATCAACAAATAATATTGGAGCTTCCAATGAACCAGAAGATAAATTAGGTAAGACAATAATAAAATTTAATATTAAAAAATTGATGTAATTGGTATTTATTAGCAATAGAAGTAAAAGCTGAAATTAAGGAAGAATTTGCTCAAGATGACCAAGGATATATAGAAAGTCAGCTAATTACACCCCTTTTTCTTGGAGACTTAAAGAATGAACCGGATGAAGATAACTCGGGTGAGTGAAGTAATAAAAATATGTAGAGATATGGCAAACTTTTCATTTAATCTATCTACCTTAAATATTGTATTTATAAGATATAAATCCACAATTGATTGCATATTTTGCAATCAATCCACATTGATTACAATAAAAATTACATTTTACATTTATGTGTTCTTGATGTTTCAATGTCCAATCTGGTAATGATGTTCAAAAAATTATAAATAGAAAATGATTTTAACTGGTTGTGTGTGTGTGTGAAAGATATAGCACGGAAACAAGTCCATCAGCCACAGAATGTTTTATTTATGTATAAAGATATTTTTTTTGTTCTTGTTTGTTACTTTTTTCTAGATATATGTATAAATGACTAAAGTTATACTAATTTAAATTTATACTTTTACATCTTTAATAAAATTTATTAGCAATTCTAAGGTTTCTCTATTAGCATTTGCCAAAATGTGTGATCGACTTAACAGAAGCAAATATTTCATTTCAATAAGAGTTTGAATTAATTTATTAGATTTTTTTGAATATTTGTTGCATCCAAAGAAAATATGGTTAAGAGATCTGTAAGAACTTATATCCCAACTGCAGGATGGTGCCAGTAATATTCCAAGCTTAAATAAATGCAATGGGAATCTACCATGATTTGTTTTTAAGTGAAATACACTTGCCGAGAAGAATGTGGTAGTCGAGTAATTGAATATGTATTGGGGTGGGAGTGGTATGTATGGGAAGTGGATGTATTTTGTGAGTTTTCAACAATATTCTTCCATTGCTGTTCCCATTTCAGCCTTATTTTATTTTTTATTGAGTTAAATATAATCCGTACTATATAAATATTGCAAATGTATCCATTATGCACTGCTTCCTTAGCAAGATTATCAGCTTTTTCCTTCCCTGGTGTACCTACATGGCCTCTAACCCAAATAAATGTTATTATTTAAATTTCCAATTATGTTTTTTAAACAACATAACGTAGGACACTTCATTCCTTCAAATTTTGTATTTTTTATAGAGTCTAATGCAGATTTGGAATCTGTTAATATTACTCTTTCCAGTATGTTATTGGTTGTTAACCAGGTAATAGCTTTTATAATTGCAAAAAGCTTGGCAGTATAAATGCTGCAAACAGGTGGTAATTTATATATCAATGATTGGTTTGCATTTTGGATAAATACACCACAACCAACACCTTCCTTTGTCTTAGATCCATCTGTAAATATAAGAGTTTTGTTATAGAAATCACCTAGTATGGATTTTAGGAGGATGTAATTTATTTGATGAGATTCAGTATACTTGGGAATTATAATTCTGTGTTTTTATTAAAGATGTAATTTATTACTACCAAACAAATTTTGGACTCCATTGGTCTCATTAAATGATTCTGTGAGCAGGGAAGAATTTTTTAGTTCCCAATACTGGTTTGTTAAGTCTTCTTTTACAATATGACTTAATGTGTTGATCATGTTTGACTCTCAGGCTTTTAGTTTTACCTAACAAATACTTTTGCGATAATAACTGACGGCGTAAATTCAAAGGAAGTTCCCACTTATGCAAGTTCTAAGACATTTATATAGAACTCAATCTATTTTTTTAAGGTTGGTATTACTTGAAGATCTGTATAAACAACATCCGTAGTCAATGATGGATTGCACATATGGACCTATAGAACATTAAAGCTATACTAGGGGTTGTGTCCCAACTTCGATTTGTTATGCACTTAAAAGTAAATTAAAACCTTTCCCTCATTTGCTTATTAGGTAACATATATGACTGGACCATAGTAATTTTGTGTCAAGTATGATACCCAAATATTTATATTCCTTAACTACCGACAGGGTATGCCCACACAGGGTAAGGTTCCCTGGTGCATGTCAGGCTAGGCAAAAAACATAATAGAACACTTTTCTGTAGAGAGGGTCATACCTATTTCGTCTGTCCATGCAATCACTGTATTCATAACATTCTCTAGAGCTTCAATGCAAGCATCATAAGTATCTTGAATGGAGTATATACAGATATCATCTGTATATTGGATAAATTTGATGGAATTAGAGAAAAGTGAATGAATATTGGCAGAATATATATTAAATAATATAGGACTAAGTACCAATCCCTGAGGCAACCCATGATAAACAATTCTTAGACCATGCAATACATTTCTATGGTCTTTGATGTATATACATTGAGAGAAATATAATTCTAATATATTCAGAGTAGTCATTTCACTCAAACCAATATCAACCATTTTTTGTTGTAAGTACATTTATTTTAACAGTCATAAGCCCCTTTTATATCATAAAATATACCAGCAAGATACTTATTAGAAGAGAATATTATTTGAATGTCATTAACTAAACGTGTTACTGCATCCAATGTACCATATCCCCTCCTAAAACCATATTGAGTAGTAGGTAAGAGAGTATTGTACTTGAGATACCACTCTAGCCTTGTTTTTATCATTCTTTCAAACATTTTATGATAGAATGGATATAGGACGATAGGAAGAAGCTAAGTTTCTATCTTTATTAGGTTTTAATATTAAAGAAATGGTGACTTGTTTAAACTGTTCAATATATTTTCCATTTACCCACCAATCATTGTATATTTTTATTATATATTCGAGAGCAACCTCAGGTAGATTTTGAATTATATCGTATGTAATAAAATCATGACCAGGGCAGTACATCTAGAAGTGTTAATTGCAGCTTTTAGTTTGTCCATGTTGAAATGTGTATCCATATAGTGATTTACAGTATTCAGTTTAGATCCTTTAAGCATATTTGGTGCAAAGATAGGTGCTACAATATCAAAAATTTAGTTTATTAGTTCTTTAGAGATAACCTGCTTTTTAAAAGTTGAATTTTTGTTAGATATTTTTTTTATGAAGTTCCAAATTTTTGAGATTGGGGTATTTTTATTTCATTTATTAATAAAATTCTTCCAACATAGGTGCTGCTTTTGCTTGAAAATCAATTTAGCTTTGGCTTGAATATATTTAAATTTGAGATAATTTTCAAAGTTTGTGTTGTTTTTATATATCGTATAGGCCTCTTTTCTGTTTTTAACAATCATAGTACATTCATTGTCCCACCAGATGGGATTTGGTGTTTTTTTTTACAACTATTTGACAAAAATTTTATTGACTTTGAGACTATGTCATTTATTGAATTCATTAAGAATTCAAAGGAATTATTTTTATCAAATTGTGATTCCATGAGGTTTCGGAACAGAATCCAGTCATCTGAAGATTCAATCCATTTCCGGCAGGTATGATATTAGCGGGAGTGTATTCTCGAGATAGTGTGATATGAATAGAAAAATGATTAGATCCAAGGGTATCGTTAATAGGATTCCATTCTGAAAGGCTAACGAGACTTGGAGAAACTAAAGTGAGATCAATAATGGAAGGTCTTTCATTAAGTCTGCCTATCTTGGTCGGTCGTCCATCATTTAGAATAATCATGTTAGTATTATCGATGGCATCTGCCAATTGATTTCCTTGAGTGCTATCTAATATGGAGCCCCAACAAGTGTAATGACAATTAAAATCGCCACATAAAACAACATTACCCTGCAGCTGTGAAAAAAGTTTAGTCCAGTCATTTTTAGTTACTGTGTTTTTGGAGGTTTATAAATACAAACTAAGGAAATTTTAAGGTCATTGATATATGCTGCACAAACTTCTATTTGAGAATGGAAATTTTTTCAGATTGGAATTTCATTAAAAACTAGACAATCTTTTATAAGTATAGCAATGCCTCCGTATCCATCTGATCTATCTACACGCATTATATTAAAACCTAGTAAATTGAATGTTCTATTTTGAGATAGCCAAGTTTTATTTAGAAATATTATGTCAAACTTAGCTATTGATTCGTTAAGAAAATTAAAGAGATTGGGTTTATTTTTATTAATTGAGTTACAATTGCGTTACAATTGCATTTATCATTTAATAATAATTATCGTCACTATCAGAATCGTTGTAATGGATTGTACCTAAAATTGTTCTTAATTCTGTTTGTGTCTCTTGTAGTATTTGTTGATTTGGAATTACTAAATTAAATTTATTAAACAGATTTTCAAAAAATCTGGGAGTTTTTGTAAAATTTGTGTTTCTAATTTTTCTTTGAAAAGATTCTCTGTGGGGATTAGGAATAATAAGATTTGAATTTATATTTTTAATTTTGAAAGTGGGGGATTTATTTACAGAAACGGGAGAGACTGCTTTTCGTTTTTTAGGTTGTTGGGTAAAGGGACGTAGTACCCAGTTTTTACTACTTGTGTTAGAATAGTCGTTAGGGTTGATATTACTATTTAATTCATTTGTATAATAATAATTTGTAACAGTTTTGGAGTAAGATGGATTCTTTATTAAAACTTCGGCTTCCTTAAAAGATACATTTTGTTCAGACCTAATATTTTTAATCTTAAATTCTTTCTGATATTTTGGACATTTTTTTGATATATATTTATGGTCATGTTTTTCACAGTATATACAATAATCGTTATAAGTGCATTCGGCATCTTCTTTATTATCATGGATTTGTCCACATTTTTTACATTTAATTATTGTGCTTTTGCAATATTTAGCTGTATGGCCATACCAGAGACACTTAAAACACTGTACGACCGGGTAACTGTAAGGTTCAACAATAAATCTTACTAAATTAATCTTAACAAATTGTGACAAGTTATTTCCTATAAATGTTAACCATTTGTCTTGGTATAAACTGTACCTCATTATCAGAATCAATAATTTTGCGTTTCATTCTTTTAATGTCAATAACTTTTTTGTCGCTTTCAATATTTTCTGTATTTTTCGTCCAAAAAGGTGTCCACTTCTCTAATAATAGTTTTTTTATGATTAAAGAAGTTAGGAATGTAAGACACTAAATTATCATCTTTAATCAATTGATTTCCTATAATAGAATTCGCAATACTATAAGTTTTAAATATAATTTTTACTTTGTTGCTACCAATTAACTTAATATCGACAATGTCTTTTTTGAAGATCGAGTTTTTAAATAAATAATGACCAACTTTGACAGCTGATAATCGACTATTTATATCACAAGGTTCTACAATAACATAGTATGGTCCAATGTCTGTGGAATTATATTTATTATTTAAATTATAAACTTTGTTACCTGCATCCATGTTATTCTCTATGACATCTCTGTCTGGGGAATTCTTCACCGACGGTAAATTGTCTCCGTCCGAAGTATTATTCATAATAATTTTGCAATGTACTTACCGTATTTAATGTATACTATATACAGTACCTAAAAACCTGACTAATTTGTGAATTAGATTAACACACTACACGAAAGACAACCGCTCTGAAATACGTTTCGTGTAGAATTTGTGTGTTTAGTACTATTTAAATCGTAAAAATTTGTGAGAAACTTTGAAAATTGTGTTTAAACTTGACAGTTTTTTGACAATTGTAATTTTAACAGGTCGATGTTCAATAATTGGCCAATTTTAAATTGGCTTGTTAAATTGGCTGATTTATATAGTTCATGAGGAGCTGAAACCAAAAATGAAATCTGTTTTGCCCTAGCATCTTACTTTTTTTTTCACAAATTGGGTATCTGTTTTTCCCAATTTTTTTTATAAACTGATAGTAAGTACTGCAGCCAATGGCTCATTATACAAGTTTAGTTGACTGTCTCATAGACATCAAAAACAATGACATTTGATGTAACCTGCTTGTTGCTGAATTGTGGTCTTCATATTTGAGTTTTTGAAGAATCATTACCAAGTTTTCATAGATCACTTTCAAGAACACTATGTGCAACAAGAATAGAAGCATTGAAACCATTGTTATGAAGTCAAATTGCTTTTAAGCTATACTTTGAGTATTCTATACAGACACACAAAATTATTTTTACTATACCTGAACCTAGAAAGAGATACTCCAGATAGTAATAAATTTCTACTCTCGAGTCAGAATCCAAGTAACTTGGATATTGACCTAGTTTCATTTTCAAGTTAGAGCCAGTATCTTGATCGCCCTGAGGTCTCAGCCTGGTATTTCGCCTAACATAGTAGTGGGCGTTGGCACATGTGTTTCTACATCATGAAAAAGATAATGCATAGCTGAGAGGATACTGATGAAGTGATGCTAACTTATTATTATATCCATTATTCCCCATTTTAAACTATATTAATTAAAATGAATCACCAAAATGTTTGTACGGGCATCACTTGATCACAGAACAACTGCACCAAATTAGATAATTTATTAAAAATCGCAATATAACTAATAGATGGCGTCATACTATGATTAACAAAGGATGCTATGATTAAATAAATAAATAGAGAGTTATTGAAGACATGTTTTATGTCATCCTTTAATAAAGGACACACAAATAGGCATGCATATATATATATATATATATATATATATATATATATATATATATATATATATATATATATATATATATATATATATACAGTAAAACCTCCGTTAACCGAAATAATTGGGGGGGAGGCCGTTTCGGATAACAAGAATTTCGGTTAAAAATAAAATTGTTTTTTATAGTATTCTTGGTCAAAGTATTAATATTAAAAAATACTATAAGGGGATTTCGTAATGTTTTCTAATAAGTAAATACAGAATAAAGTAATAAAATTAAGGAAAATGAATAAGTTTAACATGCTTCTTTAAAGAAATCTTCTATTTTCTTTTGCGTTTTTGTCTGACAACGATGTTTTGCAGCTATATCTCTCCATCGTTCATTTGAACGTCATGAGTTTGCCTCATTCGAGTGTTCGACGAAACTTAAAGCAATCTGACAAGGACAAAACTTTATGCAATGACAACAAAAATTAAGAACCTAGTCGTGTCCCTAACTAATTAGGCCTACTGTATAAAATTCTTACCTCTAAGGCATTGAAAATCATTGAAGGCAGCATGACACCGCCGACCGCGAGTCGGCGGTCTCGTGCTGCTTGTTGTCTGTTGAGTCGTCATCTTCGTCGCCTGATACGCTTAGGTTGTCTGAATGAAGAACCATATCAATGATGTCCTGGTCGATGAATTCACTTTCTGAGTCATCGGCTGCTAACTACTCACGTATCTCTTCTTGGTTATTTTCGTCAGATCCCGGCAAAATTTTTTATTATAAATGTTTAATTTTTTCTCTCGTTTCTTTACCATTTTCTTCTCCAGGATCGTCAATCAAAATCCCATCAAAAAGTTTGTTCCAGCATTTGAAGATTTGATCTTGGCCCATGACTCAGCGCACCAATAAACAACATGTTTCATTGTTAAAGATTTGAGAATCAACACTTTTGAATTCATTTGTCTTCTGTAATAAAAGATGTCTTAAGAATGTTCCTCTATAATGTCTGTTGAAGGTCTCTATTACTCCCTGGTCGAACGGCTGAATTAAGCTCGTGACATTCGGTGGCAAAAATCTGACAATTGTCACCATTTTGTAGATTTTGACGGTGAGTTGGCGCATTGTCAACATGCAACAATGCTTTGATGGGAACGTTTTTTGATTTAAAAAAGAATTTTACACTTGGGACGAATTCATGTTAGAACCATTCTGAAAATAAAGTGGTCGACATCCATGAGCATTATTGGCCTCTATAAAAAGCTGGAAGTGCTTTTTTGGAAATATCTTTTAGAGCTCTTGGTTTTTTTGATTTTCAAACACACATAGACATCAATCGGTGAGTGAAATTAATGGAACTGTTTACGTTTTGCGATAAAAATTTACTTTTTATTAACGAAATTATTGAAACAGCCATTTCGGTTAAACGAGGTTTCGGTTAAAAAGGTTTCGGTTAAGGGAGGTTTTACTGTATATATATATATATACGCTAGTGGCCAAAATTCTGGAAACTTTACAAAAATTTTAGTTTTGTTATCAGCATTCATCCTATATAATTTTATTGCATCGTTTTATGCTTCTACTTAATATTTAACATCTGTTTTAAGAGAAAAAACCCTCTAAAAATTTAAAAACAAATCAAACAACAACCATTAGCTATTAGTAGATATACTTTTAAACAATGGTACAATGGTTATTATCAAGAAAAGTAGTATTTTGTGGGATAACCTTTGTTTTTTAGGACATACTCGATTCTGCGAGGCATGGAGTTCACGATACAAGCCAAATCTTCTGGCATAATAACTCTAAACCAGTTTTGAATAATGGCTTCTATCAGTTCTCTCTTGTTATTTGGGTTTCGGCGTGGTACTACCATTTTCAGCCTTGACCATAAATTTTCTATTGGATTTAGATCGGGACTATTTCCAGGCCAAGACAGGGTAGTAACGTCATGGTTTCTCAACCATTCCATGGAAGTCTTAGCCGTATGACAAGGTGTTCCATCCTGCTGGAAGATGTATTGTTGGGCATCCCCTTCAAACAAATTTCTGATAGTCGGTAGCAATTTGGCTTATCTCTTCATGATTTTTTTTTGTATTAATATTGCCCTCTATTACTTCTAAACGCCCAACTCCATTAGTAGTCATACCAGACCATACCATGACACTCACAGGATGCTTCATAGTGACCGTAGTACACTGGGGCAAAAGGTCTCTCCCCAGTCAGTGGCAAACAAACTTCACTCTCTCACTCCCAAAGTTAGAGATTCTGGTTTCATCGCTCCAAATTACCTTACTCCACTGTTCTTCTGCCCACTCTCTGTGTGTTAAAGCCCAATCAGTGCGTTTTTGTCCCTGTTTTTTTGTTCAGGAACGGCTTCTTTCTAGGAGTTCGTGCTTGCAATCCATTTTCACACAACTTTCTTCTGATAGTTCGGTCCGATATTTGTAAGCCAGTTGATTTGACAATAGCATTAATTTATTATGCCATCTTATGATTTCATTAATTCCCTAATGTCAGTATTGATAGATTGACATAATGTCAATGCTGTATTTATTATTGCGACTCCAAATAATAATGATGAATTTTCAATATATCAGATGGGAAGATATATCAATGAGGCGGTTTGGAGAATTTCTTCATTTTCCGTACACAAATGGCATCCCCTGTAGTTAATTTAGCCTGGTGAATGCACAACGACTTTATTTCGCGAAAGAGAACACGACGCAAAGCGCTGGACGACCACCAACAACAACATTAAAAAGTTACCTTTTCTTAAAGGGAGACTTGACAACATATATATTGTTAGGTAGATTTTAAGTTCAGTGATAAGTCAAAACCTGTTTGTTAAAATAAAATAAAATAGAATAAAATACATTGAAATAGAGTAAAATAAAACAAAATAAAATAGAATGAAATAAAATAAATTAAACTAAAATGGAAATACGTCGAATAAAATAAAAGAAAATAGAATAAAATGGGATAGAATACAATACAAATTGCAATTAAAATGAAATAAAGTAAAATTAAAATAAAATAGAATAAAATACATTGAAATAGGAAAAACTAGACTAAAATAGGATAAAATGGAATGGAATAGAATACAATAGAGTAAAATAAAATAAAATTAAAATAGAATACAATAAAACTAAGGTAACATAAAATAAATTAGAATAAAATGAAATAAAATAGAATAAAGGTGGCGTGAAAAAGAAGGCATATTCCCGGTAGCTCAGTTAGGCTTTCGGAGAAATAAAGGAACCATCGACTGTCTGTCACAATTAACTACTGATATCCAATTGTCCTACTCAAATAATAATTATTTGGCAGCACTTTTTCTAGATATTTCGGGAACATATGATAATGTTATCTTAAACTTACTTTTCGAAAAACTAAGACATATAGGAGTCCCAACTAGATGTGCACAGGTATTGGTTAATCTATTTGTTAATAGACACGTATTCATTCGGTGCAATAATAAATTGATTGGTCCAAGGTTAGTTCGGTCAAGGTTTGCCGCAGGGATCTGTGCTTAGTCCTCTCTTGTTTAATCTATATACTATGGATCTACACGGTATGGGAATTAATTGTAATATTTTACAATACGCCGATGATTTCTGTCTTTATTCTTCTAAAAATTCTTATCAGGAATGTATTGATTCAATAAAACGAATTATGTACAGTGCAAGAGAATACTTTCTTAACCAAGGGTTGGAACTTACTTCGAATAAATCCGCTGTGTTGTTGTTTACTCGTCATCGCTTACCGAATATATCCAGCATTAGAATTGATAATCTAAGTATACCGGTCCAAAAACACTATACTTATATTGGCGTCACACTTGATACTAAATTAACATGGGAAGAACATATTAATAACTGTTTAATTAAATGCGAAAAAAGCCTAAATATTTTAAAAGTAGTTAACCGTCACCAATGGGGCGCTGATCCTAAGGTTAATCTAATGTTTTATAGGGCATATACCAGGTCAGTTCTTGACTATGGTTGCTTTTTATATGGGTCTGCTACAAATACTAGACTTAAAAAATTAGACCGAATCCAGTACAAAGCTCTACGTTTGGTTTTAGGTGCACTTAAATCTACGCCTACTGAAAATCTATTAGCCGAATGTATGGAACCTCCACTACATTTAAGACGTCTTTTTTTAGCTGAAAAGTTTATCCTTAAATGTCAAAGTAATAACCAATCCTACCTATTGCAAAAAATATCCGGCATATCTGTGTCTAACTTAGTTGACAAATGGTGGTATAACAAAAATTCTCCAACTTTAGCTATAGCATTTCCTAATGTTTCTTCCTATTTAGAAATCCCAGCTGAAACTAATTTCTTCCAATCTAATTTCAATATTCTTTATTCCCAAACCAAAGTTTATTTCCCTACTTTTGATGATAACAACGCCATTCAAATTCAGAAACAACTTGCCAAATTTGATAAGCCATAGGATTTTCACAGATGGGTCAAAATCCATTTTGGGAGTTGGTTGTGCGGTATATATCCAAAACAATCAAGAACACATTACGTTTAAATTAAACCAACAATGTTCCATTTATTCCGCAGAACTGTTTGCAATATATCAAGCTCTGGAATGGACTATTGAGAAAAGAATGTCTGATCAACAAATAGTAATCATGTCGGATTCAAAATCTGCGTTGTCTGCTTTAGATAATTCGCATAAGCATTTATACAAAAACAGTATTATCGTCAAAATTTTAGAAAATCAACTAAAGCTACTTGAAAGAAATAATTCAGTCTCTTCCATTTGGGTAAAAGGACATGCTGGTATCTCGGGTAACGCCAAAGCAGATTATTTTGCTAAAGAAGCGGCTTCAAAAGGGTTAGAAATTAGCTGGCTCAATAGAAGTGATTTAGTCTCGCTGCGTAAACAAGAATTAGAAGAAAACTGGGAAATTGAATGGAATGCTTTTTGTAACAGAAGTAACCTTTATACAAAAATTCACCCTGTTTTACCTACTGTGCCTTTTGCTGCAAGAAGTCATCCCAGTAGAAGAGTATATTCAATGTTTGTTAGATGCCTTGTTAATCATGCTACTGTGAAAGCCTATCTTCATAGGTTTAATTTAAGTGAAACCGAACTTTGTGATTGTAATGGTAACTGACGATATCAATCATTGGATGTTCGGGTGCATTATATAATGATGCTGCTATTAAGTATCTATTGGAAAATCTGATAAAAGAACAAATACCTCTTCCTCGGTGTCAATCTTCCATTTTATATATCTCTCGTCATAATATTAGGTTTAACCAAATTTTTTGGGAATATTTAAAAAGGACTAAAAGAAAAATTTAGGATGGAATGTGTAATGTGAATGTATAAATCTAGCTTTGTTCCCTCTGTCTATCCTTATGTTATATAGTTACCTCCTAGCCGTTACCTGTCTTGTGTTGTAATAAAGTCGCTATGAAAGGCACCTTAGCGTGAAAAGTATCCCTACATTATGTAATCCCTTGTTGGTTCTAAATATTCACTTTAAGTTGGTTAGGGCATTGAATGAAACGAATGAATGTATGGTTTTTTATCAATCTACTGATTCTTGTGATACTGACGTTTACATTATAATTTTAATCTAGCTCTATGTGAAGTACTATTTTGTTAAGAAATGCAATAGGTCAATACATCATTAACAAATTCAAGTAGTCAAATACATTATCGTGGCTGAATGGATCAAGTTATCCAAAGCCATTAATTAAATAAAAAAAAATAATATTCAATAAATTTAAATAAAATAAAATACAATCAAATTAAAATAAAATTGGAGGGGCTGTAGATTGTTACCAGTTTTTAGTATATCATTGTACTTTAAAAAAGTAGCCTATAGCTATTTATTTAGTCCTCTAGGCGCAGCTGAACCTGAGATATGCCCCTCGAAATGGTCAAAAGTAGCCCTTTTTACCCTATATTTGAAGAGCTATATCTCTGAGGCCAGTGGATCGATTTTAACTCACAATACCCCATTTTTTTTATAATGTCAACTTTTTGATGAAATGGTTTACAAAACCGCAAAAGATAAGTGTTAATTTATAGGTCAAGAACAACAATAGATTGCAAAATTTTATGATTTTCAATTGTCAAAATTGAACCAAATGAGGAAAAAAATTGTGGAAACTGATATATTAAAGAATTTTTAAATACCTTTCAAACGGTCGAGAATTAAAGTTGTATGGTCGTAACAGAATTCTAATGGACCTTTCACGTGAACCCCCATTTACATTTTTTTGCCCTGTATATTCCGCATAAACAAATTTTTAAAGTTTGGTTTTTATTTTAGGTTTTTTCAAGAACAGAAACAAACATATAGAAGTACAGACTGGCGAACAACTTTACAAATATGAAATTTGTTTTAAACAAATTACTGGAGTAGATAAATTGAAAAACCATTTTGGAACAGACAATAAAGAGAAGGATTATACCTGTGAAATTTGTTTTAAACGATTTTCTAGGAAAGATTATTTAATTAAACATGTAAGAACGCACACTGGAGAAAAATCTTTTAAGTGTGAAATTTGTTTTAAATCATTTGCTAGAAAAGATTATTTAAATCAACATATAAGAACACACACTGGAAACAAACTATACAAGTGTGAATTTTGCTTAAATCAATATACTGCGGCATGTAGTTTGAACAGACATTTGAAAGTGCACGCTGGAGAAAAACCTTGCCAGTGTAAAATTTGTTTTAGGCAGTTCAGTCGAACAGAAAGTTTGAAAAAGCATTTGAAAGTGCACACTGGAGAAAAATCTTATATGTGTGAATTTTGTTGTAAACAATTTACTAGAAAAGATTATTTAAATCAACATGTAAAAACGCACACTGGAGAAAAATCTTACAAGTGTGAAATTTGTTTTAAACAATTTGCTAGAAAAGATTATTTAAATCAACATCTTAGAACGCACACTGGAAACAAACTATACAAGTGTGAAATTTGTTTTAACCAATATACTGCAGCATGTAATTTGAACAGACATTTAAAAGTGCATGCTGGAGAAAAACCTTGCCAGTGTAAAATTTGTTTTATGCAGTTCAGCCGAACGGAAAGTTTGAAAATGCATTTGAAAGTGCACACTGGGGAAAGATCTTATAAGTGTGAAATTTGTTTTAAAGAATTTATTAGAAAATCTCATTTAAATCAACATCTAATAACGCACACTGGAAACAAACTATAGAAGTGTGAGATTTGAAAAGACATTTCAGGGTGCACACTGAAGAAAAATCTTTTCAGTGTTAAATTTGTTTTAAGCAGTTTAATGAAACAGGGTGTTTAAAAAAGCATTTGAGAGTGCACGCTGGAGAAAAACCCTACCGGTATAAAATTTGTTTTAAGCAATTTAGTCAAACAGGAAGTTTGAAAAACTATTAGAGAGTATACACTGGAGAAAAAACTTACCAGTGTGAAATTTGTTTTAAGCAATTTAGTGAAAAAGCAAGTTTGAAAAGGCATTTGAATGTACACACTGGAGAAAAACCTTATCAGTATGAAATTTGTTTTAAGCATTTTTCTCGAATGAATAATTTAAAGACATTTGAGAACCCAAACTGGGGAAAAATCTTAGAAGTATGAAATTTGTTTTAAACAATTTACTAGAAAAGATCATTCTAAATGGCGGATCCAATATTTGAAAATAGTGTAATACACAGAAAAGAATATTATTATAATAAAAATAAAATTAAAATGTATTTTATTAAATTAATTCATTTCTATTAATTTAATTATATTACAGTCAAAGCGATACATTGATATCGGGTAGACGTGATTATCGATAAAGTCATTAAGCTCCCAGTTTTTGTGACAATTAGAATATTTAAATTTCGTGGTGTTTAAAAATATTTACATATTATTGTAAAATAGTGATAAAAAGTGAAAATATTCTCCCCTGATGGGGGAGAATACCAATAAGACGCAAATGCGCGAACTAAATACTGCTGAAGTTGTTAGTGTTAGTGAACAAGATATGGATACAGGAATTAATACCACCGTTTCTCCTGCTACGAGGGAAGTAAAACTTTTTAATATTAATTCTAATAATTTCGACTTTCAAAATTGTTGTGTATATGTTTGAAAAGACCAATGATCAGAATATAGGCCGATTGCACCCTATGGTTGTGGGTGATATTTTACATCAAAAATTAAAAATCAACAATATTAAGGAAATTAAAAGTATAGGAAGAAACCGTGTTAAAGTAATCCTCAAATCTATTTTGGATGCAAATAAATTAGTCAGTAATAGTCATTTAAAAGACGATAATTTAAAGGCGTACATTCCCAATCACCTCTTAGAAATCAAAGGGCTGATACGTGATGTCGATACCAAATACAACATTGAATATTTGAAAAAATATATGACCTCTAGTTCACAAATTATTGATATTAAAAGAATGCACAGGAAAATAGAAAAAGATGGAAATACAGAATATGTACCTAGACGTAATGTTATAATTACATTTGAAGGCAATTGTTTACCAAACTATGTTGTAATTAATTATGTATATTTTCAAGTTGAAAAATTGTTAGGTAAAGTTACACAATGTTATAAATGCCTCAAATTTGGACACATTTCTAGACAATGTAAAGGTACACAGGAATACTGCATACGATGTGGAGAAATAAAAACTGATACACATACATGTGATGAAAAAAAAATGTATTGCATACATTGTAAAAGTGATAAGCATATATCGATCTCTAAAAACTGTCCTTTTTTCGAACATCAAAAAAAAATAAAAAATATCATGATTGAACATAAAATTTCATATTTGGAGGCCAAAAATTTAAACGATTCTTCTTTTTCTGGTCTTATTTGTAATAACAGATTTGAAATATTGTCAAATTCAGATAGAGAGTTTCCAAAATTAACTAACACATCTGAAGTTAATAAACCTGCTTATTCCAACCTATTGAGGCCTAATTTACAGAAAACCAAAAATATTAGTCAACCAAGTTGTAGTAAATCAAGCACTGATTATAGAGAAAATAAAAAAAGAAAAGTATCATCTCCAACTTTCGAATATCCTACATCTCCTCACATCCCTTTCAGATTTGGACCATCTCAACCTTTACCACCCTTAAACAAGGAAAGTTTTTCAACTGTAGACAATGATAAAAATAAATTAGTAGATTCTTTAGTAATTCTTTTCTCAGATTTTATTCAAAATATTAATTGTTTAGAACAGGCAAAATCACTTGATATCAATATGTTAGCCAAAGGTATTAATAATGTTTTAGATAATATTTTTAAAAAATAACTAATCTAATTACTTTCAAAGCTAAACTCAAAATAATACAATGGAATGCTCGATCAGCTGTTGCTAACAAAAACAGCCTTCTCAACTTTTTAATAACCGAAGATATTGATATAGCTTTAATAAGTGAAACTTGGTTTAAACGGGATGTTGTTTATAGTTATAGAGGGTATAATGTAATGCGCGAAGATCGGGATGACGGCTATTCCGGAGTTGCTATTTTAATTAAAACTGGTATTCCCTTTGAAAACATAAAAATTTAAAAAAAATTATAATAAAGAATTGCTTGCTTGTGGTATTAAAATCTATAACAAAACTATAACAAAAGTCATTTAACTTTACTCTCTGTATATAGGTGTCCGAAAGCTAAAACTAACACCGAAGATTGGGATAAGTTATTTTCTCAATTAAAACACCCTTGTATCATTGGAGGAGATATGAACGCACATAATTCTCTGTGGGGCTCATCTAAAAATGATAAAACAGGCCATCAAATTGTGGAGACAATTCAGAATCTAGATTATGTGGTAATGAATAATGGACAACCAACTTGCCAAACGAGACCAGGAAACACAGATTCCATGATTGATGTCACATTTAGCTCACCTTCTCTCTTTGATAAAATTTCGTGGTCTGTAGATACTGATAGTTTGGGATCAAATCACTTCGTTATAAGGATTGTAATCGATATCTTGGGAACTGATGCGAATATCATTTATCCCAGCAGTAAGTGGAACATTAAAAAAGCCAATTGATCATTATACTCTCAGTTTATTGAAACCTTATTAACTAACAACCCTCACGCCTACTCAGACACGCAAGAAAAATATAATTTCCTTATTGACTGTATTAATGAAGCTTCTAAACAATCAATTTGTCAATATAAATCATTTAAATGTAAACGTACTCCCGCTCCGTGGTGGGATTCGGAATGTGATGAATCCGTTGCGGAAAGAAAGAAAGTAAACTACAAAAAAAATCCTTCTCTTGAAAATTTTTGTAAATGCAAAGAAGTGAATGCTCGTGTCAAAAAATTCCTGAAATTAAAGGCCAAACAAAGTTGGGTTGAATGGTGTTCAAAATTAAATAAACAAACTCCATCTAGTCTTATTTGGAACCAAGCAAGGAAAATGAACAGGAAAAAAGTTAACTTTCCACTGCCTCTAAGTAACACATGGGTAGACGACTTTTTTGATAAAATAGCTCCACCTTACGTAAATAATCAGATAGATGTAATACCATCTGAAACTCTCTCATCTGATCAGAATCATTTTCTCTTAACACCTTTTTCAAGAGCTGAATTAGAGTTTGCCCTTGATAATCGCGTTAGTACCTCACCAGGATATGATGCAGTCAAATATCCTATGATACAAAATTTGCCAGATAACACAAAAGAATTACTTTTAAATATATTTAACCAGATAATTTTTGAGGGTAAAGGCATAATCGATTTTAAGCGTATTATAGTTGTCCCTATTCCCAAACCGGGAAAAAACCCTAAATTAGCTGAAGCTTACCGACCTATTTCATTATTATCATGTATATTGAAGACTCTTGAACGGATGATTAAAATTAGGTTAGATTGGTGGCTAAGGGATCAAAGTCTCTTACCCGCTAACCAACATGGCTTTAAGAAAGGTTATGGAACCTTAGATTCCTTAACAACACTTGTTGTAGACATTCAGAATAGTTTTTCCAGGAACAGTTATGTACCTGCTTTATTTTTAGACATCGAAGGTGCTTACGACTCGGTATCTCTTACAATTCTCCAAGAAAAAATGATTAAATTTTTTCATATTCCAGCGCAGTTTGCTTCTAACGTTGTGAACTTGTACACAAATAGGATAATTTATTTAAAAGACAATCATACTCTTATAGGACCTAGACTTAATAACAAAGGATTACCTCAGGGCTCCGTTTTGAGTCCTATTTTGTTTAACATTTACACAGCAGATCTACACAACATCACTATTACTAATATTGCATTTAATATTGTACAATATGCTGACGATTTCTGTTTGTATACAGAACACAAAAAATATCAGCAATCTATTGAAAACCTGAATGAAGTGTACGGATTCCATAAAAAATGGTTTATAGAAAATGGTTTCGAATTATCCTGCAGTAAATCACAAGTTTGTTTATTTACCAGACATAACTTTCCTAATGCTAGTACAATCAATTTAGGTGGGCACCAATTTTCCCTTAAAAACACAATTAAATATCTGGGAATGATACTCGACCAGAAATTGACCTGGAAGTTACATATTGATGACATGTTGAACAGATGCAATAAGGGATTAAACTTTCTTAAATCAATTAATAAAACTTGGTGGGGATCGGATGTTGAAGTAAGTTTATTATTTTACAAAGCTTACATACGATCTATTTTGGATTACGGAAGTGTTTTGTATGGATCAGCAAGTAATGTACTACTAAATAAAATCAACGTTTTACAGAACTCAGCCTTACGAATATGTTTAGGAGCCATGAGATCCACTCCAGTACAAGCTTTATATTTGGAAGCCTTAGAACCTCCTTTAAATATAAGACGAAGGTTTTTGTCCAAAAAATATTTAATGAAAGTATACATACTGAACTCATCTCTATACGAAAAGATAGTCACTTTGAATTGCCATGACCTGACAAATAAATATTGGCAAAAAAAGAAATCTCCCTTACTTTGCGAAGCGTATAATCAAAATATAGCACTTTTAAAAAATATAGATAAAACGAACTACATATTCAAAAATTACTCTTCTTTCTTTTTACATACAGATATTATTGTACCAAATTATAGTGAAAATATATATTTAAATAAAAATATTGTTCTATCTATAACAAGCAAATACAAAGAGGCAATAGCTCTATATACAGATGCGTCTAAATCTCCAGATGGAACCGGATGCGCTTTTTTTATACCATCGGAACATATAGAAAAGAAATTCAAACTGAACCCGGAAACTTCGATTTATACAGCAGAGGCTATTGCAATATATGAAGCTTTATTATATGTAGCTGAAGTTGAGTTTGCCCATATTCTAATTTTGTCGGACTCCTTAGCAGTATTAAAATCCATTGGTAAATATGGACCACCTAACTTACAAGACTGCCCATACATTTATAGAATTAAACATATTATTCAAACTCTTTTAACTAAAGGAATCAATGTACATTTTCTCTGGATTAAAGCACATGCAGGATTTGAACATAATGAATATGTCGACTTATTAGCCAAAGAAAGCATTTTAACCGATACTGGTATTCTACATAAAGTAACGCTTTCTGACAGTATTGTTTCTTGCAAGTTAACATTACTTCGAGAGTGGAGCTACCAGTGGAAGGAATACTCTTTTGTGAACCAAAATAGATACTCGATAATTCAGCCAGATATTCCCAAATTTCCTTGGTACAAGTCTTTTAGAGCTTCCAGGAGGCACATAACCTCCATTATTAGAATACGTTTCGGACACGCATGTTATCCAAAGCACTTATTTAAAATAAAGGTTTTGGATGATGAAAAATGTGAGCATTGTGGAGAGGAAAGTGATTTAGATCATATATTTTTTGGTTGTTCTAAAAACAGAGTCTTCTCATCCAAACTTATAAATGATTTATTAAAATATAAAATAGCAGCTCCTTGGAATATACTATATTTATTATCACTTGGCTCTGTAGATATTTACAACTCCTTAATTAAATTTTTAAAAGACAGCAAATTATCATTATAATTCTCTAAAAATTATTGAGTTAATCTTGTTACCTTTGTCTTAAACCATTTGTATAACTTCCTCCTCCCCGTGACCTAGTGTTGTTGTGTCTTATATAAATAAATGCCTTGATAGGTCCCTAGGCGAGAAGAGTGTGTCCCTGTTCTCCTAATATCGATGTAATAATCTTTTATTTTGATAGGGCATTTAGGTAAAAATTATAATGATGACTGTCTTAGTCCTTTTGTGTCTGGCTGTATGACGATAAGTCTAAGCCAAAAAAAAAAAAAAAAAAAAAAAAAAAAATTATAAAATAAATAAAAATCATTTTATTATTTTTAATTTTTATTTTTTTTTTAATTATTAATATTTTATGAAAATGCGTTTTAATTCGCAACTTTTTCATCCGGAAACACAACTTCGTTCAAGGATGAGAATATTTCTGAAATTTTAATTATGTCTTCTTCCTTGTCTTCGTCATTATCCGCATTTAAATTTTCTGTGGAAAGTTATAATATTTTTTTTTTAATTCGCAGATGAAGACGAGAAGAAGATACAATAGGATTTGTTGTGTTAATTAATCTACAAAACGTGTCATGTAAATTGGCTATACGATCGTGTTTTCTACAATGCTCATTTCTATATGATTTGTAATACTTATTCCGGGCTTTAAAAGCTTCCACACCAAACCTTTCCACTGGCTATATGTTATTTTCAATTATCTGAGCCCCGTGCATTAGAAATTTATGGACGGATGATGACATGGGATACCATGAGCAATGAGATACGTAAATCCTAGCCGTGTCGAGCAGCAGTTTTGTTAAAAAGAATGCCATTTGTCGGAAACTTTCAAGACAAAGCAATTAAAATGCTTTTTAAGTTAAAAACAAAAGTATAGTATAGTCCAAGGCATTCAGAAAACAGTTTTGTAGCTTCAAATGCCTTTTAATCCTAATTTGTTCCAAAGAATCATTTGGATTACTATTTAAATGGGATATAGAGTACCGAAAGTTCATAAAACGAATATACCACTTAGACCCATTTGTAATACCATGAATTCTTCTTGTAGTGAACTATCAAAATTTTTATTAAATATACAACCATTTCCAAATAAAAATGACACATTTATAAAAAATACACAACATTTTTTAAATAAATTATCAAATATTTAATATAATTCAAATAATACTTTGGTAAGTTTTGACATAAATAGTTTATTTGCGAATGTGCCATTAGATAAGACTTTAAATATAGTCAAGACAAAATTAGAGAGTGATGATAGATTGGCAACTAGAACTAGACTAAACATGTCAGCTATAATGGAGTTATTAACATTATGTACTGATAATACATATTTTCAACTAAATAATGAATTCTATAAACAAAATTTTGGTCCAGCAATGAGTTTAACTCCATTATTAGTCGATATATTTATGGAAGATTTTGAAACAAATATTATTTCTAAACAAAATTTAAAACCCACAGTATGGTGAAGATATATAGATGATGACATGTATTCTCAATATGGCCTCATGGATCAGAGCTGTTGGACACATTCCTGGATGATATAAACGATAAAGAACATTTACCGTGAAAAAGGAATATAATAACACACTACCTTTCCTGGATGTTTTAATCTCTAAGAACGATACTGGATATGAGACTCAGGTGTATAGAAAACCAGCACACACCAACAGATATTTAAATTTCAAATCAAATCACAATATTAATATTAAAAATGGATCATTAAATCCTTATACGATAGAGCCAAAATTACTTGTTCTAACGAAAATTCGTTATTGGAGGAAAAACATTTGGTAACATCTGTTTTATTTAAAAATGATATTATAAGGAATTTTCAACAATCGACCGAATAGAACAGAACAAGATCCTACAGCATACACAAGGAATACTACGAGGAAAATAACAATACCATACATAAAAGGATCATCAGAAAAACTTAAAAGGATAGGAAATAAATTCAACATTCAAAACAACAAACACATTGAGATCTATTTTGTCTAAAACCAAACCTAACAATGAACAAGAAAGGACAAAGAATTGCATTTATAAAATACCTTGTGAATGCGATCAGTTCTATTTAGGTGAAACATCAAGGCCATTAAATGTTAGAATAAGCGAACATCAATCTTATATTAAAAATAGAGAATTTGATAGATCTCAAATATGTAAACACGCATGGGATAATGAACATAGGGTTCAATGGAATGATTCAAATATAGTCCTAAAAGAAACATGGTAAAAAGAGAAAAATCAAAGAAGTGGCTCTAATTATGCTAAATGAGACCAATTGTGTCGCAAATTCCTCGGCAGAATGTAGTAGGATCTGGTTATCCACATTAAGAGGAATTTATTAAAAGGAAAATACCAGTATTATTAAGTCAGTAACATATAGAGGATACATCATTTATGTTTTTTAAATAACAAACATATACAATCAGAATTTGGTGTTTATCGAAGGTAAACTAAATGCACGACCAAATACTTACCATGTCGGGATAGTATTATGAGGTTTTTTTCCTGGTTTTTCCCTCATAATTTATAATATGGAATCACTAACAGGAGAATTTTACTGTCATCATAGCATGTGTTTGTCTTTTTAAAGACGATTTACATGCTATGATTTTTTCTGACGGATATTCTCAAGTTGAAAGTTGATTTCATGCAATCGAATGAACTATCTTACAAGTAAAGTCGTCCCAGGAACGCAACTCAACAATATTGGCAATATCATTTTAAAGTCGTCTACTTTAAAATGTATAATGTATGTCTGAATTGTCAATATAAATGAGTCAGATAAAATTAATGTTTGTATTTTAAGAACGATTTCTGAGAAGTGGAATTTGAAACGTCAACAAACTTAGTTTAACCTTTAATTGTGGCTTATTCCCATTTAAATAGTAATTACTTTAAAATGCCACAAGAAAATAGCTTCAGAACAAATCATTTGGATATCTTTTTTTCGTCTCACATATTCATCTTTGACATCTTGTCCTCTCATCTGTCATACTTTAAAATTCAGTCTGTACGAGATATGAACACTCCAAAAATCGAATCCAACAGGGCAAAGGACTAATTCCGTACTGCAGTGACTTTGGATTAGGTAAAAAGATTTCTGTTTCACATTTAATGTTCGCAAAATCATTAAATTGTTTAGGCGTTTCTTGACAGATTGGGCAAGATTGCATCGACTTCGTGTCAGTGGCGAATCTAGACATTTGCCTGGGGGGAGGAACTTCCAATGAAATACCAACTGAAAGACAAACCCAAACTACATACAAAACACATAAATAAAAGGTTTTCTTTTATTTTGGACCTTTTTGGGGGGATTTTCCTTTTTTCCCCGTGTATCTGCCCCTGCTTCGTGTCTGTTATTATATTCTAAACTTTACCATCTAATAAAAGTCATGAACAATGAGAAGTAGATTCAAATTTTTGAATTATCTAATATAATTTCCAATGCTTCTTTTTATTTTATCAATTTGATTTTCATTATATTGAAATACTGAATATTGATAAGGTGGCAGAAATCTTGCAGATTGTGAGGCTCTATTATTGCACAATACAATGTTTGAGAAAGTTGATAGACGTGCCTATTCCTAGCTTAGACAAAACGTAATTTACAGCCACTGAAATCCTATCATCAATATCGAGTTTTTGCCACTTTCGGAATTTGCTAGAAACGTTCAATTAAATCAACATGTAAGAACAAACTAAACAAGTGTGAAATTTGCTTTAACTAATATACTGCACCATGACACTGGACCATGAGTGTACACTGGAGAAAAACCTTGCCAGTTTAAAATTTGTTTTATGCAGTTCAGTCAAACCGACAGTTTGAAAAGTCATTTGACGGTGCACAGTGGAAAAAAACCTTACCAGTTTTTTAATCAGTTTACTCAAGCGTATGATTTGAAAAGTCATTTGGGAATGCATACTGGAGAAAATCCTTATCATTGTAAAATTCGTTTTAAGCAATTTAGTAAAACAAGAAGTTTAAAAAATCCTTTCAATGTGCACAATTAAAAAAAATCTTAAAAGTGTGAAATTTGATTGAAGCAGTTTTCTCGAATCGATGATTTAAGAAGACACACTGCAGAAAAATCTGGAGTGTGAAATAAGTTGTCATTTTCTCAACAAGTCCAACGGCGTTTAACAGTACAAAACAATATTTTAGATTGCACTCTAAAAAAGGTTTAGGTTCATGTGTGAAATTTGTTTTAAGCAGTATACTAAGACATCTAATTTACAAAAACATTTAAAAGTGCACCCTGAAAAAACCTTAAATTATAAACATAACTTGTTTTGATTAGTAACATAAATTGTTTAAAATCGTTATGGATATTTGTTCATAGTATCTTAAGGAAATAGATTGGGAACTCGAGAAGCTCTTTTATAGAACCTGAAGATATAAGAATCCGACGAGGAGTACGACAAGGTTGCATCTTATTTAATATTTTCCCATTTAATATATATTCGGAATCTATATTCAGAAGAGCATTAGGCGAGATCCAAGGTGGATTCAAGATTAACGGAACGAGCATAGACATCAGGTACGCTGATAATACCGCATAGCTAAATGTAATAAATGCGGTAGTTCGTCATAGCGAAATGTGCGGTTTACATCTAATCGTTTCCAAAACTAAAATTCTAGTATTTTCAAAGATACCAACAAACGTACATTTGTATGTCTAGGAACAAATAATAGAACAGGTAACTTCTATAAAATATTTGGGAGCAAATATCAACAGCCAGTGTAACTCAAAAAAGAGATCCTAACAAGAATCGAACAATCGAGGAAAACACTCATGAACATAATAACATTTTTTATAAGATTAAACCTTAGTCTAGAGCTCAGAATTCGAATGATCAGGTGTTACGTTTTCTGTTTGGCTCTATGGCTGTGACAGTTGGACAACGGACTCTAAAACAGAAAAAAGAACATGCATAATCAAAGAGAAGAAAGTACAATACTTTGATCATGTGTCCTGTCCAAGTTCTTAATCCCTATGAACACCCAGCCATATACGTAGGTGATTTCAACAGCCACCATGAGATGTGGAAATACTCAGACACTGACAAAAATGGCACGTCCCTTGTGAAATGGGCAGAGGAACATGGTGCCCACCTTCTATTCGACGCCAAAGATAGAGGCACTTTCAGATCTGAGGCCTGGAGGAGAGAATATAACCCTGATCTCTGTTTTGTTACCATTGACAACAAAGGCCAACCGCTAGCAGCATCACGAAGGGTTATGCCTGACTTTCCACATAGTCAACCTCGCCTTGTCCTAATCAAGATCGGTATCAGCATTCCGATTATAAGATCGTTCCCACGCCCCAGATGGAACTTCAAGAAAGCTAACTGGTCTGCTTTCACCAGTAACCTTGACAAATGCCTAGGATGGATTCCACCAAAGAGCCAGAACTACGTGAGACTAACAGGAGCAATAATCACCTCAGCAAAAGCGACAATCCCTAGAGGATACCGCAAAGAATATATCCCTGGTTGGACAGAACAGAGCGAAAAACTGTATGAAGAATATTGCGAAGATGGAAAGCAGGAGATTGCAGACGAACTACTCCACAGCATTGATGCTGCCAGGCGTGAAAAATGGACCCAGACAGTAGAAAACCTAGACTTTCAGAAGTCAAGTCGACAAGCTTGGTCCCTACTGCGGAAACTCGGAAGTAGCAACCCACCCGTTCGCCAAACCAACCTAGTAACTCCAGACCAAATAGCTACGCACATAGTGTCAACCTCTAGGGCACCTCAAAATCGTTTACATACAATTAAAGTTAAAAAAGACCTTAAAACCATAAAATCTAGTCTTGCACACTCAACAGAATATTCCAACCCATTTACCCATGAAGAAATATCGCAAGCCCTAAATGAAATGAAAACAGGAAAAGCGCCGGGTTTCGACGCCATTCACGCTGAGTTCCTCAAACATAGCGGCAGATTCACTAGGCAATGGCTCGCAGAATTCTTTTGGAAACGTCCCCTACCAACTCAAAAGTGCAAAAATCGTCGCCATTTTAAAACCAGGGAAAAGTAATAATACACCGAAAAACTACCGCCCCATCGCACTCTTAAGTATGGTGTACAAATTGTTCGAAAGACTGTTGTATAATAGAATCAGCAAAACCATATTCCAACACTTACCAGTGGAACAGGCAGGATTTCGGCCAAACCGCAGCTGCACAGACCAGGTACTCGCCCTGACCAATTATGTGGAATCAAACTTTGTGGCGACAAACACTGTGTGGCGACAAGGGGCAATATATAAATTAATGCGAATAATCCCATGCAGAAAGACCACTAGGTTATTAACGCCATGCTATCCAACAGATGTTTTAAAGTTATATTGGAAGACAAGACTAGTACCCAAAGAAAACTGAATAATGGACTTCCACAAGGATCCGTGCTGGCTCCCATGCTTTTCAGCCTCTACATAGCAGACATGCCAGAAACCAGATCAAAAAAGTTTGGATACATAGACGACTGGACGCTTGCCACAAGTCATAAAGAATTCGAGGTCACTGAACGCATTCTAACAAACGATTTAAATGCCCTAGGAAATTATTTCTGCAAATGGTGATTGCAACCCTATCCAACTAAGACAGAAGTGTCCTGCTTTCATTTGAACAACAAGGTGGCCAACTATCAACCTCAAATCCATTTTGAGGATAGACTCCTTAACTATAATAAACACCCAAAATACTTAGGTGTTACACTTGACAGAACGCTAAACTTTAAAGAGCATCTTACTAAGACTGCTGCAAAACTCCGAACTCGTAACAACATCCTGCAAAATCTCTGCGGCACTACATGGGGCTCCTCAGCACCCACACTTAGATCGACAGCATTAGGACTGGTATACCCCGTAGCGGAATACTGTGCACCTTCTTCTTCTTCAAGTGCCATCTCCGCGGCGGAGGTCGGCAATCATCATAGCTATTCGGACTTTTGAGACGGCTGCTCTGAAAAGTTCATTTGATGTACATCGGTACCACTCTCTCAGGTTGCGCAGGCATGACATTCTACGCCTCCCTATGCTTCTCTTTCCTTGGATCTTTCCCTGCATAATCAGTAGGAGCAAGGTGTATTTCTCTCCACTTGTAATATGTCCGAGATATTCAAATTTTCTTGTTTTTATTGAATTTGAGTATGCACCAGTTTGGATAAACAGTCCACATACTCACCGTGTTGATGCCCAACTCAACCAAGCCATGCGAACTATATCGGGCACAATCAAGGCCACGCTCACTTACTGGTTACCAGCTTTGAGTCATATAGCTCCACCACCCATCCGCCGGGAACATGCGCTTGTCAGAGAATTTACAAAAATCAATACTGATCCTGAGCTCCGCTCTCATGTCGGACCTTCCGTCAGAGACATAAATAGGCTCCGTTCAAGACACCCGCCTCTAAAAACAGCAAAAAGGCTAGTAGACCAAAACTTTAATGTAACTGAACGGTGGAGAGAACAATGGGAGAATAACGCTGCACCAGCTAACTGGAACATGCCATGTATTACAAGCAAACCTGAGGGCTTCAACCAACCGAGACGAATTTGGACCACACTTAATAAAATAAGGACGAACTGTGGCAGATGTTCCGACTCACTTTTTAGATGGGGAAAAATACAATCACCAAATTGCGACTGCGGCGCCGAAAGGCAAACAGTAAAACACATGGTAGAGGAATGCCCGATTAGATCCTATAACGGCAACCCTTCGGATTTCCTGGCTGCTACAAAAGAGTCAATCGAATATATTTATAATCTAGATGTTTGTTTGTAGAATAATATTTTTGTATTTACTGTTGTTTGTAATTTATATATATGTATATATATGAACCTGTGATGTAGCCATACGCTAAATAAATAAATAAAATCATGTGTTGAGAGGTGAAAGATATGAATTACTCCAAATCATATTGGAACGTGAAGATCAGTTGGAAGACGCCAGAACTCATGCCTGAAAGACCTGAGGAAATGACTTGACCGCTCATCCACAGAAGTCTTTCATGTAGCAGTTTCCAAAGCTACAATTGCCTTTTGAATTGCCAACCTTCGAAAGTAGACGGCGCAATAAGAAGAAGATCTTGAGGACCTTTTGTATAATTTAAAACATTTGGCAAATATAAGTCAGAAAGTATTAGTACACTTGCACTATTGATAAATTAATTTTTACAGATGTTAGAACTTATGATATGAACTAAAGCACTGCATTAAATTGTCCTAAAAATTAGTAACTTGGTAATAAAAAATAACTTGGTCGCTGATGATACATAAACTGATGATCAAAAAATAAATTTTATTTAACAGTCGATGTAGGATTAAAAGTTTTTAATATTAGAAAAAATATGTTACAGATTTTTTAAATAGAATTATAGACACAGGATGGCTGTCAAGAGAATGTGGAAACAACCCTTTAATACCTAAACTGAGAAAATTTAATTAACAAAATTTAAAGCTTGCCTATGAAAAACCAAAACTTATATAAATAGTCTAAACAAAACACATTCACCACGTCATGCAATATTGTGCTTCTTACAAAGCCACAATTTGCAAAAATATTTGGTTTGTCATTTTCTACAACACAATATCTCCTTTTATTTGGGGGATGGAGGTTCAGTACCTATTCACTTGATCAAATTTGGTAGTTACCTCTCGAATATGTTTCGGTAAATTTAAGATAGTTGCTTTTTTACATTTCCCTTTACTATGTGATGTATGCACGTACCTGTCACCTGTCATTTCCTTGTTATAAAATAATTGTTTGTGTAAATGACTTATTTATTACTTTACATTATTTACATACACAACCTTACCTAATCGAAATCTTATAACGAAGCTAAAGTATGTGTCTAAAACCCTGGCCCAGTTTGTTAGATATAAATTGATCATTTTGCATTTAAAAGTAATCACTGTTTTAAGGGGATGGTTAGGTGGGGATGTGATTCTCGAGAAATAAGGGTTCGTAATAACTTCACTGAGAAATAGATAGCAACGCACAGGTTGATATAAATGATAATAAAACACATTGCTTGATGTGGTGTATTCAGATAAAAAATAAAACAATAGACATTATTAAAACTACATTATACAGATACACACATGTTGATTGCTATGTAGGCAATATGACAATACCAATGAATATGGCAGACGGCAGACAACCGTTGACAGCATCCTACGTCACAATGGTTGACAGGATTGCCAAGTATAATCTTGTTACACCCTCCCCCTTTGGATCAGACGTAGAAGATAACTGATACAAAACATGTATGATTGTTGATTGTTGGCGAGGGCTTGGGACAAATCTCGGGCATCATTCATGGGCGTCTTGGTAACGCTTAGGACGGTGCTTGGAACGCCTGGGTCTCTGCATAGAACCATTACTCTTTGCAGGCAAAGAGGTACTTCTGGGGTCACGGGTTGTGGTTTCAGGTACACCAGAACTTGCGGATTGCTGCGTTGGCTTTAGGTGTCGTTTTGGGATAGCCCCTTTGGCTTCATCTGGAACACCTTTCTGCAACGTGTTTGAAGGTCGTCCTCTACTACGTAACTCATGTAGAGGTGTTATAGGCGAATTGGAATCATCTTCCACAAAAGGATGGAGAGCAGATACATGGTACTTTCCAATTGCTATATCCGAGTGCGTTACAGTTGCTAACTCGTACGAAGTAGGAGAAAGTTGGTTGAGGATAAGGTATGGGCCATCGCGACATGGCGCAAATTTGGAAGACAGTCCTGCATCACTCTTACTAAGGATGTGAGTCTTTACGAGAACTTTCTGTCTTTTGTTAAACACAACGGTTTCGCGAAAGTGTTTATCTGCGTATAGTTTCGAAGCGTCTTGGCGTAACTCATTATTCTCACGCACACTTAGTAAAATGTCTGTATGTCTGCGCAAGTACGGCGTTATCTCAGGAATAACCGTTTCACTCGCGATAATAGCTCGTAAGTCTTTATGCACATCTGTGGGCGTACGTAGCTCACGTGCAAAGTTCAAATACGCCGGGGAATAACCGGTAGCTAAATTTGGTACCGTATTCATGGAAAAACGAATACTGGGTAGCACTTCATCCCATTTAGTAAGGTCCCTTTGCACTAATATAGAAATCTGAATCTTTAGATCGCGATTTTTACGTTCTTCCGGATTTGAGGCAGGGTGATAAACAGGAATGAGTGATTGCTGAATACCTAGGCAGTATGTAAACTGCTGCATTATTTTACTAACGAATTGGGATCCGTTGTCACTTATTATTCTACGAGGGGTGCCGTATCGTAAACATATTTCTCTTATTAGTACCTTTGTGCACTCCTCCGCAGTAGCTTGTTTTAACGGGAATATTTCTATCCATGTCGTGGAAATATCTTCCACTGCGAAAATCCATCTGTACCAACAAGGTCTTAATTATATCGATACAAGACTCCCTGATTCATGACATAACCGCGATCAGTATATCGGGTGATGTCTACTAATTCAGGTTCTTCCGATTTAAGGAAATCAATAATAATTTTAAGCTGTGAGTCAGTGAACTGTTCCTCTCTAAGTTTCTTATTACTCATCGTTGGTACATCCATTGCGATAGTACAGAGGTCACAAATATCTTTCGTGTCTGGACCACAGATAGGCCTTGATAACATATCGGCGATACGATTCGTTCGTCCGGGAGCATATTCAATTCGTAGGTCATAACTTTGCACTTCCAATGACCATCTAGCAAGGCGGCCAGTAGGAGATTTTAGTGACATCAACCATCTCAGTGGTTGATGATCTGTTTTGACAATAATGGACGAACTTTCTATGTAACCCCGGAATTTATTAATTGCATATAGTATAGCTAAAGCTTCTTGCTCTCTCGTACTATAGTTACGTTCAGCGGCTGTGAGTAAGCGACTTGCATACTCTATCGGCTTTTCATTTTCTTCCTCCCCCTGGAGGAGACATGCGCCAAGTGCATATGAACTTGCGTCTGTTTTTACTATAAAAGAGTTTGTAAAAGTTGCTTGTTGTAGAATAGGAGCTTGCGTAAGCAATCTTTTAAGAGTTTCATAAGCCTGGTTTTGTGCCGGTCACCAAACAAATGCTACATTCTTCCTAGTTAAGTCTGAAAGAGGTTTGGATATACCTGAGAAGTTTGGCACAAAACGTCGAAACCAACTACAAGTTTGTAAAAATGATAAAACATGTTTAACATTGCGTGGTATAGGCATGTCAGCAATTGCTGATATCTTCCCAGGATCAGGAGCGATCCCATTGGGCGTCAGAAGGTGCCCTAAATACTTGACAGAAGAGCGCACAAAAGTACATTTCGCCCTATTTACACACAATTTAAATACTTGCAATCTTTGAAACACATTAGTTAGATCGTTGATATGATTTTCAAACGAACTAGATACAATAATAATATCATCTAAATATGCCAAAATAGTGACACTTGGTAATCCGCTACGAAAACGATCAATAAGAATTTGAAAAGTAGCAGGCGCGTTTCGGAGACCAAAAGGCATACGATTAAATCTAAAAATACCAAAAGGAGTAATAAAAAAAGTTTTATCTGGATCTGATGGACGAACACTTATTTGATGATAACCACTTTTCAAATCTAGTGTTGTCATAAATAGTGTATGTGTTGTCGCATGCAACAGATCGTCCATCCTCGGCAGAGGATACCTATCTGGTACAGTTATTTCGTTGAGGCGTCTGTAATCGACGCACATGCGAAAAGTACTGTCTTTTTTAGGAACGAGCACAGTAGGTGCAGCATAAGCTGAGTCGGATTCATCAATGATTTCCATTTCCAATAAATGATGGATTTCATTTTTGAGTATTTCAGCTTTCTCAGGAGTTGTCCTATAAGGAGGCACAGCGATTGGAATGTCACTGGTTAAATTAATACAATGTTCAGCAAATGGTGTAGGTTCATTATGTTCCATAAAAACACCACTGTACTGATTTATCAAGCATTGTAAGGTACTACGGTCAGAAGTATTTAACTGTGAGGCTTCGTCCTGTCGTAAAGTGAGTTCAAGAAGGTTAATTGAAGCATTGCAGAAGTTGGGTTCCCGTAATAATTTATGTTGAACATTAGGAGAATCAGCAAATGAGAATTTCATTTGAGGGATATTAATAATAATATCAGCATTTTTTAAGAAGTCTATGCCAAGAAGAGTTTTAGCTGATGCTCAGTGTGCTAGTGTGCTCAGGAAATGCAACAAAAGTTGTAGGTATGGATCTATCTAATAGGAGAACCAAACATTCAAAAATATGAGCTGTTACTGTGCGGCTTACGCCGTCAGCAAGCACTAAACTCATTTCCTTGGAAACATAGTGTAGACCTTTGTTTATAAAATGATTGTATAGCTTAATTCCAGCTATAGTACATTTTGTACCAGTATCAACATATGCGCAACCACTCAAACCTAAGACACTTATTGGTAAGAGGGGGCGATTATTCAAATTGTTAGTTTCTGCTAAAAGAAGCTCTACAGAAGAGGCTGATTCTTTAGTAATAGGATTTACAGAAATTTTACAGTTAGGACAATTAGTGCGAACATAACCAGGAGTATTGCAACCATAACAAACTACACTGGAAGAACGTTGAGGAGGTACACTTGAACTGCTAGGATTCGTATTTAGATGACTAGGAGGTACATACGTGCTAACTGAATCATTAGAATTAGATTATTTAGTCTTTTGACTAATATTGTTAAATTTTCTGCATTCTGACTGAATATGGCCAAAATGTTTACAAAACGTACACTTCGATTTTAATTTTATTTTGCAAGGGTTCTTTTCTGGATTTGATTGAGGTTTTTGTCGACGATCAGAGTCGGTAGCAACTAAACCTTCCTTTAAGGATGCTTCGATTTCTCGAGATTCCATTAAAAGTTCCTTAAAGTTTTGAAATTTATTTCTTGGTAGCCTTTTTCGTAATTTGCGTACCAGTAAGCCATAAATCATATCCAACTGAACCTCTTCAGTTAGGGTATAAGGTAATTGTGCAAACAAAGCTCGAATATGGGAAACAAATAATTCAGTAGGTTCACTAGAATTTTGTTCACGCGAGAATACTTCTCGAAATATTAAATGAGGCGGAAGTTTTTTCGAATAGGCATCTTTTAAGGCCTGTTCAGCATCTTCCCATGTGAGAACTGTATTTTTAATACCTTGCGACCATGTAGCAGCAAATCATTAAGCAGCATGGATAAATCACGAAGAGCATTCTCATCACTTATTTGGGAGCAATCCTTAAAAGTGATTACATTGTCAAGAAAAGCTTCAACATCAGCGTTAGTAGTACCATCAAAACGAGCAGTACATTTAACGAAATTTGCACCTGACATATGTGTAGGAGTTCTCGTAAGATCTCTGATTTGTACCAAAAGATCTTCAAATACTTGTTTATTAGAATTAGTAAGTACTGAAAGTAAAGATTAAAACTGATCTTGAGACATTGTTATCATAGTAGGAGCAGAACACTCTCCTGTAAGATTTTGTGAATTGGCTTTCAGCATTGTTCAAGATATAACAGACAACCAAATATTACTAAATATGCAATAAAATTATTTTATTGTAAAACTGAAATGGTTATATAAGCAATAAAAGTTATTTTATTGAAAAAAGATATATAATTATGAGGAGCAATAAGTTATTTTATTGAGAATGGGATATAATTATATGCAATAAAAGATTTTATTGAAAGAGTTATATAATTATACGCAATAAATGTTATTTTATTGAAAAAGTTGTATAATTATACGCAATAAATGTTATTTTATTGAAAAACTTGTATAATTATACGCAATAAAAGTTATTTTTATTGAAAAAATTGTATAATTACACGCAATAAATATTATTTTATTGAAAAACTTGTATAATTATACGCAATAAATGTTATTTTATTGAAAAACTTGTATAATTATACGCAATAAAAGTTATTTTATTGAAACTTTTTATTTACTACTTTGTATTTACTACAGAACTGCTGTTAACGAATCAACAGACCAGACACCAGCCAGAGTACTATTCGGACGTGAGATGCGACTACCTTGTGATCTAGAGTTTGGGTGTCGACCTGGAGAGGATGTAGCAGGTGAAGATTATGTAATAGAATTACGAAGAAGAATGGACGATGTACACGAGTTGGTCCGTTCCCATCTTCAGATCGCTAGCGATCGAATGAAGAAACTGTACTATACGCAAGTACAGAAACGCAAGAAGAACGACAAAGTCTGGCTCCATATTCACAAAAAGCGAAAAGGTTTTTCTCCCAAGTTGCAGCAGTTTTGGGAAGGTCCACTACCGTCATCTACCGAATAAGCAAGATTCCGAGGGTGAAGCCGATGATAGTACACCATAACCGGCTGGCGTCTTTCGAAGGTGACCACGACGTAGATGAAGAAGTGGAAGTAAACCAAGTCCAAGATGTGGGGGCCTATGGAGGTACCGGTAAAGCAAGACATGGTGTTATCACTGAAGAAAAGCAAGATCTACTCGCGCTTCCCGATGACTACTCGCTGGCCCTTACTATCCCGGCCAGTATCAAAGACGCACCAGGGTTAGCATCCGTCTTTCGAAGGAAGTTCGGTCGAGTTGCAGAACTTCAATGCCAAGTGCCAGCTCCCGGGAAAGTCTTGAAACTCCAACATGCATCACGTTATCTTTTCTATCTGGTAACAAAAGACACTGCCCGTGACCAACCTACCTACCGAGATGTATGGGAAGCCTTACTTCAATTGAGAGAGCACGTACTAGAGTCCGACGTGCAAAAGTGAGCCATGCCAAAGTTAGAGTGCCGCCAATTAGATTGGAGGGTTATCCGAAGTATGGTGGAGGAGATCTTTAAAGACACCGAAGTACAGGTGTTACCTAGTCTGTTGCAATCCGCATAGTTACTGGTGCGGAGAGAAAACCGTCCCTTGTCATTTTTATACAACTAGAAGTTGTAAAAGAGGGTCCAGTTGCCGATACCAGCATATCGTTCCAGTTCCAGTCCCGACAAGGTTCCAGGAGGAACCATCTTTTAAGAGGGGGGCAATGTTACGATAAATACTATGACTCATCAAACTATAAACATATTATTTCCAATTCTATTCTATTCTAGTAAGTTCGCCGCTCAGCTGAAAAACCTGTCTGCCTTCCATCCTTTTCGAGAGGGTCGCCGTCCGAATTCAAAGTGATTCTCGATTAATGATATTTTATATTTCTTCTTCTTCTTCTTCTTTTTATATAGACATGATTCTGTCTGTTTTTCAATGTGCCTCTAGTAAGTTGTCATTCCATCGTTTGCGTGGTCTTCCTACTGATCGTCTTTCTATTGGGGAACCGTCTCTTGCCGTCTGTACTACTCTATTTGTTGTCATTCGGCTTATATGATCGTTCCATTCTACTCTTCTATTTCTTATCCAGTTTTTGATGTTCTTCACATCTATGTCGTATATCTGTACTTCTAGCTCTATCCCATAGTGTCTTACCATCAATTTTTCTAAGTGTTTTCATCTCTGCTGTTTCTAACATCCTTTTTGTTCTCTCTGTGTCAGGTCTTGTTTCTGCCGCGTATGTCATTATTGGTCTGATGACTGTTTTGTAAATTCTGCCTTTCGTTTCTTTCCCGATATTTTTATTTCTCCATATTGTTTCATTTAGGCAGCCTGCGGCTCTGTTTGCTCTATTCACCTCATCTTCCACTTCGGTTTCGAGCTTTCCGTGGCTAGATAATGTGATGCCTACATATTTAAACTCCATCACTTGTTCTATTATCTGACCTTCCAGCTCCAATTTACATCTTAGTAAATTTGCTGTTATAACCATGCATTTTGTCTTTGTTGGGGAAATTAACATGTTAAATTTTCTGGCGGTTATATTAAATTGGTGCAGCTTACGTTGTAAATCATCTTCACTTTGAGAGAGTAGTATTGCGTCGTCTGCTGAAACCTAAATAAATTTTAGGGGGTGGTATATGGAGAAGGAGATGATAAATTAGAGAAGAACTAGCAAAGAAGTTATAATAAAAAGAATGGCTTAGCTCAAAAGAACACAGAGACACAAAACCTCAAGCAAGAATTCGGGCTAGCCTCACTACACTAGAATTTGGCTTTGAGATAAGGGGAAAAGAGATCTTTTAACCAAAAGAATACAATATAATAATGCACCTGAAAATCTGGAACTATAAAAGGGGTAAGATAAGAGAATATACGGAGATGCCTAGGAAAATACTGAAATGGGCGCCAGCTAATTTCTGAAGGAAATTAACGAAAAAATAAATGAAGTTATGAACAACAAGGAATAAAGTACTATTGATATAATACCCTGTAATAATGTTTAAAAACCGAAAAAGACGCTATTGACCTTGTTCTGCTATATTATAACTGTAAGCAGGAACTGAAATAAAAGCAAAACTACTTGTAACAAATATATTTATAATATTAACAACTAACAAAACTCAGATACATAAATTTCTTCCCTTCCCTTTTAAAAAAAACGCTATACAAATATCATGAACCCCTTCCCTAACAATGAATCTAATTTAATTAATTAATAACTATTTACCTAATTTCTTATAGATGATACAAAAACTGTAATAAGTACTAACCTTGGTATATGCATATACAAAGTTGTAAGTTACAAGAAAAAACCTTAACCCTATGAAACTTGATGTTAATGTCTGTCACAACACCTGAGGTCCTGGTTAAGTCCCCTTAAAACTCTGACGGTCCTTGGGGCTCCGAAAAAGCGAATGAAGGAGAACGCTGTGGTTCTGGAGACAATCGGTTCCTGGTTAAAAATGGGTTGAAGTAGGTGTTTGGTTAAACTAATCCTAATATTAATCGTTATCCTAATCGGGTGAAATCTGGGTTTTAAATAATCATTTTGGCAGATATGGAAGCCGGGTTTTAAATAATCATTTCGGCAGATTTGGAAGCCGGGTTTTTCAATCAAGATTCTTTATCATATTATGTTGTTCCAATTCCTCCCTTGATGTTCGGGGAAAATATTAAATCCAATCCCAGATTTTCTACCCGATTTTAAGACAAAAAAAATGCCGGTTAAGGCTTGGAGAAATACACCTCTCTGTGTGAGTTGTTGGCCAAAACTGACCTTAGCCGAGCGCCTCTTGACCTGTAGTTGTTACACTTGCGCATCGTCTCGTCTATTGCCCATAAACGTTTCATAAACGGGATTCTGAGGGGTTTTAGGATTTTAATAATAAATTATATTAATTAATTATATGTTAGCAGTTGTGACTGCTACACTGCATAGTAGATTATTTTAAGTTGTTTTTCTCCCATTTGGTATCCTTTTTTAGTTCTTACTTTTTTTATTATTTCGTCCATAATCAGGTTGAACAATAGAGGATTCAGGGAATCTCCCTGTCTTATCCCATTGCCAGCTTCAATAGGGTCGGTTAGTTCTTCTTCTACTTTTACTTTTATTGTGTTGTTTTGGTAGATATTTTCGATCGTTTTGATTATTTCTAGAGGTATGTATCTTGCATTCAGTAAGTGGATAACGTCTTTTAATTTGACCCGGTCAAATGCCTTTTTAAGGTCCACGAAACATAGATATGCCGGTGTGTTGTATTCTAATGACTTCTCTTGCACTTGCCTTATTATAAATATAGCGTCGGTGCATGATCTTCCCGACCTAAAACCTTGTTGTTCTTCTGCTAGTGTTATAATTTCATTCAATTTATTTGTTATCACTTTGGTTGTTAATTTGAGTGTTGTGTTTAATAAATTAATTCCTCTGTAATTTTCCGGGTCCGATTTGTCTCCCTTTTTGAAGAGAGGTATTAGGATGCTTGATCTCCATTCTTGAGGAATTCTGTTTTGTTCCATTATTTTTTTAATTAGTTTTAGTAGTTGTTTGATCAAATCTGGTCCTCCATACTTTAGGAGTTCGTTCGGTATTCTGTCCTCTCCTGGTGATTTTCTATTTTTTAATTTCCTTAATGCTTCGTTTACCTCTTCCTCCTCAATATTTATTTCTTCGTTTGTCGTCACCTCTGGTGTTGGTGGTTCATCATCGTCACCTTTAGCAAACAGGGATCGAAAGTAGTCTACCCACGTTTCCTTCTGAATGTGTTTCGTTTTTATTAGTTCGTTCATCTCTTTTCTTTGTCCTCTGATCATTCTACATATTTCTTTTTGTCTTCCGTAGAAATCGTGTTCCATCTGTTTTGAGAAACTCTGCCAGTGTTCCTTTTTTATTTGTCTAACCAAAGTGTTCGTTTCATTTCTGATTCGTTTATAGTGGTTGTATGACTGTTGTGTTTGTTGTGTTCTGTATTGTAAAAAGGCTTTCTTCTTTTCTTCACATTTTGTCTTCACTTCCTCTCTAAACCATTGTGTTTTCCTTTTTGATATGTTAGTGTTTGTTACTTACCTCTCTCCAAGTGATTCTGTTGCTGCGTTAATTATATTATTTTTGAGTTTTTCCCAGCTTTCCTCGATGTTATCGTTTTCTAATATTTTATTCACAGCGATCTTCTCTGATATTCTTTGTATAAGTATTCCGTCGATTCCGTATTTAGTCCTTCGACTTTGATTTTTGTTTGTGTTGGCGCCGCTCTCTTGGGTGGGAAGTATTTTAGGAGTATTCTTATTTTACATAATACTAAGCTATGGTCGCTACCTACATCTGCTGAGTTGAGGCATCTTACGTCGATTATTTTTGATGGATGTATATCTCTGTTATATTTGTGTTGGTCTTTGTGGTCAAAAAATGTGTTGTTTATTCTTAGTTCGTTATTTGTGCAGAAGTTGATCATCAGTTCTCCATTTTCGTTTTAACATTCTCGTTATGTTTTTGTTTGATGCCGGGTATTACTTGGTTGCCTATTCCAGCGTTAAGATCCCCCAATATCATCATCTTTCCTCTGACTTGATCTACTACTTGTTGTAATTGGTCGTAGAACGCTTCTCTTGTTGTTTGAGGCTTTTATTTTCTGGGCCGTATAATCCGATGATGTTCAGATCTTCCTTCTCCATTCTTATCTTTGCTGTTACTATTCTTTCTGATATGTATTGACACTCTTTGATGTGATTTTGGTACCTTTGGTGTGTTAGTAAGGCCACACCTTCTTTTGCCCTGTTTTCTTTTGCTACTCCACTGTAGATTAGTATGTATTTACCTAATTTTGATTGGCCTTTTCCTTTCTTTTCTGTAGAGCACAAATGTTTATTTCTTTCTCTTTCAGCACTTGGATTATTTCTTGGTCCCTTGAGTTCAATGATCTGATATTCCAAGTAGTAATTCTCATCTGGGTTTTGGATGTTTTTCGCTTGTCCTTATTTCTTGCCGTAGTCGTCTTCATAGTATTAATCCGGTTCCGAGGCTGTACATTGTTTCTTTGAGCAGTATTTGTTTTTACGATTGGTAGGTTGCTAACCTTGCCAATCACCCTCCACATTTTATCCGGGCTTGGGACCGGCTGTAGTAACCGCAGAGCTACTCAATCCACCCCGCAATTACCCCAGGCAGTGTATTTTATATTTAAAGAGGGAATTTTGTTGAAAACAGTTAATTCTAGTTCTAGTTTCGAATATCGAGTTTAAAGTAAACCATACCATACCAGTAAAATTGGTACCGTTATCGCTAAATATAACAGAGGGGTTTCCTCTACGAGCAATAAAACTTTTTAATGCTAGTAAAAAGGAGTCACTAGAGAGAGGATACGAGTTCAATATGGACAGCTTTTGTACTCATACAGATAAAGAGTGCCACATAGCATTTTGTGAGAGGGCCTACGAAGGCATGTTTTTATCATAAGTGGTCCACCATAGTCCGTCCCAACATTTTGAAAGAGGCGTGAGATCGAAACTCTTTCCTTTGGTAAATCGGACATGATTTGCTGTGCAGGTTGTGCGCGAAATCTAAAGCAAGTACAGCAATTTCGAATAATTTTCTTAATTTCCCTGAGGCTATTCAAAGGCCAAAATCTTTGTCTGACGTTGGAAAGTAAGGCTTGTGGTCCGACATGACCAAGTCTAGGTAGGATAGTTATCCTGATAGGGCTTACCCGAGGTTTTTCTTGTAACCAGTATGCAGGAAACTGTGTTATCAGAGTATACAGTACGAAAGTAAATGCATGCTGCATAAGCCCTTTCGCTGCTGTCAGCAAAGCCATGAATTTGTATGTGTGCGACTTTCTTATTAAGAAATATACAGCGTGGGATTTCTAAGGACTTTAAGTGAGGTATATTATTTACAAAGGTTGTCCATTCTTTTTCCAAAGAGGGAGGCAAGATATCGTCCCAGTTCATTCGTTAAAGGAAAAGTTTCTTAATGAATAACTTTCCATGTAAAATCACAGGAGTTATCAACCCTAAGGGGTCATACATTTTGGCTAGAGTGGATAAGGCAATTCTTTTTGTAACGCGAGTGTTAATTGGGGTTTCAGGTACTGAAATTGAGAGTGTGTCTGGAGAAGGGTTCCATGAAAGTCCTAAAACTTTATTAGAGGTATTTTCGATTTGGATGTCATATGAAGTGGGTTGATCATTGTTACAATATTTTTCAATGAACCTTGTGGAATTGGAAACCCATTTGTGAGTTGAAATGCAAGCACTACCTAGAACGGTATTTAATTCATGATATGTGCTTTCTAGGTCAGCTTCAGTTTCGGCACCACAGAGGATGTCGTCTACGTAAGTTTGTGTAAGTAAGGCTTCACAAACGAAGGGGTATTTTTGGATATTAGTGGATGCAAGCTCTTTTATAGCCCGAGTAGATAAGAAACTTAAAGATCTGAGGCCGTACGTTACGCTGGTATGGTTCAATGCATTCAAGAGGTTTAGAGGGATCTTCTCTCCACAATATATTTTACAGGAAGGTTTGATTTGGGTTGATATTTATTTGACGGTACATTTTTTTAATATCAGCAGTACAAACAAATTGGGGTATTCTAAAACGGCAAATAATGTCAAATATATCAGGTTGTACCTGTGGACCTGTGAGAATAATGTCATTTAAAGATGTTCCAGAAGAGGATTTACAAGATCCATCACAAACAACGCGTAATCGAGTGCTGGTACTGCTCTCTTTTATCACGCAATGATGGGGCAAAAAATATTTGTGTTCGGATAAATTATTGTATAGTGTGAGTGCGATATATCGTGCATGATTAAGTGAAATGTATTCATCGATAAACCTTTTGTATTCACGAAATAGAGAGTGATTTAATTGGAATTTCCTTTCTAAGCCTTCGAATCGTTTTTTAGCGATATGAAAAGAGTCACCTAGTCTGGTACGCTCTGAGGGACATTTAAGGGGAAGATTGACTTGGAATCGTCCGTTTTCTAAAATTTTAAAGTTTTTCTTGAAGTCAAGTTCAGCAATTTCTTCAGTCGGGGTGAGAAATTTTTTAGTGGGTATTTCCCAGAATTTAGGAAGAAGCGAGTTAAGGGAAGAAGTGTTTTCGGAGATAACATTAGAAGTTTGAGTAAATAAGGATACTCTTTTATTTTTTAGATGATTATGAGGTACACTACCAGCGACAATCCAACCAAAAAAGGTGTTTTGAAGTACAGGGAGATTTTTTCCTAATCTTACGATGCCGTCGGTAATGAGTTGTAGTATTTGTCAGCACCTATCAAAATGTCAATGCTTGAAGTTGAAAAGTACTCACTGTCGGCTAAGGAAATGTTGTGTGGTATTTCGAGCAATTCTAGGGGTATATGTGTCTGCGGTAGTGGGGTAATTATTCTATCGAGTACGTAACAAGACATGTTAAGTTTATTGCTTTTATCATTAGTAAAGAAAATTGTAAGATTTGCCATTATGTTAGACATGATTGAGCTCTGGGCAATTCCAGAAATTTGAAGTGGTTGTTGGAGGGTTTTACAGCTAATTTTTTCAAAAAGATTCTTTGATATAAAGCTACTTTGACTAGCATTATCGAGAAGTGCCTTGGCTGTTATCATATGTCCTGATTTTGATTGAATAGATATTTTAATTGTTGCTAATAGAACATTACAAGGTTTAGCGGAGAATGTAAGGTCGCCTGTAGTATCTAGAGATACCGTGTGACAGACTCGAGGTGAATGTTATTGCCAGAGGAGAATGGCATGTCGTCGAATTCTGTATGATTTTTATTTGAATTTAAATTAGGGTTTGATTTTTCTTGAGTTTGATGATAATTATGTTTTCTGGAATTGGCATCAGAATGTCTTTGATTTGAATTCGATCTCCAATTATGTTGATTGCCTTGAGGATAGGTAGTTCTTTGGCCTTGAGATGTGCCTGAATTGTGAGATGGATGCGAGAAGTTAATGTTGTGGATTTTGCGTACGTGCAAGAGAGTGTGATGTTTTTTAGAACAGATCGAGCAAGTTTTAGAGATGCATTCATTGTAAGAATGTCCTGTGTCCAAACAATTTGTGCACATGTGTTGAGAATGTGTGAAATTTAATTTATCAGAGTGTGGTAGAGATAAGAAACGTGGACAAAGATATATTTTATGAGACAAGTCATTACAGTATATGCATTTAGAAGTGGAAGAATTATTGTAGGTAAGATTGGTGTGAAGAGAAGTAGTGCGAGAGAATTTCGGAGAAGGTTTTTCCGTTTTATAATCACGTGAGTCACTTAAATCTAATAAATTGTACCTATCTTCTAAAATGTCTAGAAACTCGTCTAATGTGGGTAAATCTGATTTAATTCTTTTTTCTCCGTATTGTTTTTTGGAGTTATAGTCAATTTTTCTTGATAAAATATAAACTAAGATGATATCCCAAGTGTCTACTGGAATGTTTAAGTTTTTTAAAGATTGAATGTGTTTTCCTATTGTAGTTACGAAGTCTCTGAGTGTTTGGGCATTAACCTTAGTAAGAGTGGGGTAGTCCAAAATGGATTTTAAGTGTGCTTTGATTATATTTAAGTTATTAGAGTATCGTTTTTCCAAGAGGTCAAGAGCAATGGTAAAGTTTTCGTGGGTTAATTCGAGAGAGTCAATTAAGGCGAGAGCTTCATTTTTTAGAGAAGATTTCAGGTATATAAACCGTTGAATATTTGTCAGATAGGGGTTATCAATGATTAAAGAGGTAAAAAGTTGATAAAATGATATCCATTCATTGTAGTTGCCTGAGAAGATTTGAAGTGATAATTGGGGTAGTTTTACATTAGTAGGCGTGATTTGTGTAACAGTGGGAGTTTGAGTGGCAAGACTGGGTAGATTTGACTCTACGAGAGATTTGCACTTTTCGCGTAATAAAGTTAAATATTTAAAATAATGTTTTTTCACAAGATCACCATTTTCAAGAGCATCGGCATCGTCAGTGGCTTGTTCTATGTTATCTTGTATAACATTATAACGTTCAAAATGTTTAATTATTGATTCTTCTCTTAGTTGTAATTCTGTTATAGTTCGTTGAGAATCTAAAAATTGATCACACCAATTATATGCTCGCGTCAACTTTGCCGTTGCTCGTTGTTTCTTCAGTGCCTCCATTATTAAATATAGGTTTTAAATCTAAACAAGTATGATATGCAATCACTAAAAACACTTTAAATTCACTTGCGAAAACACTACCGCGTTAGATATAGCACAGATTTTATAAGCGCCCTGAAAGAAAAACAATACAATACAAACAAATCAATAGAAATATCAATAAATGAATATTTAAATGTGTTGTAGTATACAGTGATGAGTGCCTTAAGAACCGGCAAAATAACGCAAAAGATAGAAAACATAATACGTTGTGAAATAAAAAGAGATGAAAGTAGTAGAGGTGGAAAATTATCGATAGAAACCTGTAATTTACATTACATTACATTAGGACTGTCGATAGTTTCCCACCTTAAGACATTAGCTTATGAGCTAGTTGACTTCAGTCATAATATTACAAGTATGACGTCGAACATTTTTTAAATTTCGCATAAAGTAAAAACTGATTGAAGGCAATAAAGCAAATGTAAGTAAACAGTTTAATTAGTAGTAATTCGATAAATACAGAATAATAAGCTATGATAATTCTCAAATCACAGTTTATTATTGATCAATACTTTAATTTTGGATAAAAACATACTCGTACTTGAACTGTTTTTACTTACATTACGTGATACGTATTACTTACTATGACTGAAGTCAACCAGCTCATAAGCTAACGTCTAAAGGTGGGAAACTTTCGATAGATCTAATGTAATGTAAAGTAAATTATAGGTTTATATCGATAATTTCTCACCTCTACTACTTGCATCTCTTTTTATTTCAGAACGTATTATGTTTTCTATCTTTTGCGTTATTTTGCCGGTTCTTAAGGCACTCATCCCTGTATAATATAAAATCGTTAAATATATGGAGGCACTGTGAAATCGGTAAGTATAATATTTATGATGTGTAAAAATATTAAAAGTATTTATTTAGTGAAATTTCAAAGATAAATAATAAATTTTTCGCTTGAGCAAATAAATGTTTTTAATTCTTAAAACTAATTACCTATTACAACGAATTTCTTAAAAGAATTATTATTCAAATTTTTATTTTATGCGAAACAATAGTGTCTTTCTTAGTATCGAAATTATCCTGTGAGCAGTGGGAAGAAAGAACTCTTTCTGTACCTGCAGTGGTGAGCGGTGAATTCTCGCACAGCGAATGACGCGACGTAGCAATTTGTAGAATATAATATATTTTAAATATATTTGTGTTGAATTTGTTCTTTATATAAATCCTAGTTTATAACATATGGGAGAAGGAACATGGCAACGGGCTGAGCTCCTCTGCACCGTCCAAGTGTAGCCGAATAAATATATCGGCCGGGTATAAGTAATCATAAGGTATAGTTACTTCGGATTATCCTTCGACTTTGGTGTATTTCCATTAAGCGGTGGTTCTTTTGTTATGTGGATTTAAATAAACTATTCTTACTCAGTAGAAATGTATTCAATTATAAATCGTATACCTTTAAATTGGTTGATGAAAATATAATAATTACTATTTATTTGCTCGTTGCTTGTATAATAAATATGATCACTTACAGTTGTTATTGTTAAGACGTGATCGGATGATTCACTATCATGACTGATTCACTATCTTTTCTATTCAAGTATTGTCTAGATCACACACCGGCAGGTGGAGACGCAGGTAATAACCGATGGGTCCCCCTCCGATAAAAAACCAGCCTGAGTTCCCGTTCATTCGAGGCAATTCTTGTCAACACCGCCGCGACCGGTCTTCCCCAATGTTCGAGCCAATTCATGTCTGCTTCTAGGGGATTCCGAAACTATCGGAGTTTTATATTTAAAGAGGAATTTTGTTGTAAACAAAACAGTTAGTTTTTGAAGATTGCGCCGCGTTTTAAAATGTAACGCACGTATTATAATATAATATATTAATTATAATAAATTATATAATTGTTAGTGTAAGATAAATTAGTAACAAAGACTTTAATAAATTTGTAAGTGTTATAAATAGAACCTTTAATAATAAATAAAAACAATAAATTAGAATTAATAAAAACATAACAAATGATGTCAGAAGTAAAATAGAAAATAAATTGTGAAAATGACTACGATTTATGAGCTTACAGTGACGAATTTAAGAAGACATCTCGAAGATAGAGAATTAGCTTCTACCGGAAAAAAGGCTGAGTTAGTCCAACGACTAAAGAACGCTTTGCAGGAAGACGGGTTGGACCCAGAAACTTATATATTTGAAGATGCTGTCATCTCGTCGATTTCGAAATTAGAGAACAAAGTTTCTGTTGATATTTCGAAAGTTTCCGGCGACATAGCATCATTAAAGAACAAAGTTTCTGGCAATATTTCTAAAGTTTCCGGCGACATCGCTTCTTTAGAAAACAAAGTTTCTAACGAGATTTCTTCTCTGGAAAGCAAAGTTTCTGCTAACATCTCTTCGGAAATCTCTAAAGTCACTTCTGAGATGTCTGCCCTGGACGATAGAATATCTTCGTTAAAAAACCAAGTTGCTGCTGATAAGTTGGCGTTCGAAGAAAATATGAAAGAGATGGAAAGGAAGATGGTGGAAACAGGGACAGCAGAGAGAGGATGCAATCCAATTACAGTAGAGACAAAAGAAGACGAGACGAAATGTAAGTTGGAAACACGGCCGAAATTTGAAGGAAGTGGAGGTTCTGTTCATGTTAAAGTTCCAACTTTTGACGGAAAATCGTCATGGAACAACTACATGAAACAGTTCGAATCAGCTGCAAGAGCGAATGCAGGAATCTGGCGGTTACAGTAAAGTTGGCGGACTGTAAAAGAGGAAGGAGATGAAGATAAACTTGACCAGTTCGTTAATATGATGAAAAGTATTACATGCAGGAAAACGAAGACCATAAAATCAAGAAACTCATTATCAGGAAAACTAGAACAAGTCGGCCTTAGGGGGCAGCTTCGACCCGCAAATTTTCCAAAGACCTTCTCATACTAATAGCTTCTTTGAAATGTCGTGAAGATAGTGTATATGTAGATGGAGAAATAAATGGTAGAAGGCATACGTTGTTGGTGGATACCGGAGCGACCAGAACTATTATACGCCCGACAGTTATAAACAGCCGTAAGAAACTCTCACCAACGAGGTTGCGACTTCGGACCGCTACAGGTAAAAATGCCAACATTCATGGAGAAATCCAGGTACAATTAGGAATTAGAGCAGAAAAGTTCGTCCATACTGTTATAGTTGCTGACATCGAAGAGGATGTTATATTAGGAATGGACGTAATGAATATGCATGGATTCCAATTGAATTTTAAGAACAAGGTAATCAAAGTTGGAAACGAGGAGGTATTTCTTCATCCACATAATGACAACACCGTGCAAGCAGTCATTAAAGAAGATACAGTCGTGCCTGCGAGAAGCGAAACGATCATAGTAGCGCGGTTACAGGGAATTGTGGGCGAAGGGAGACCTTATGATGGAGCCTTGGAACCATGACGACGAGGTTGGCCGTGGAATTATAATTGGAAAGAAATTGGTGACTTCGGCTAAAGAAATTCCTGTGTGACTTATCAATGTCAATGACTACCCAGTGACCATCAAGAAAGAGACAAAAGTAGGAACTTGTGTACCTGTGACATCCATAATCCGTCAGGCGACAACATCTGATAATTCCAACGATAAATTCGACCAAATGGTTGCAGTTGCAAGACAGTCTCTACATCAGATCGAGAAAAGGAAATTAAGGGAATTTCTTCGGCAGTATCGTGATATTTTCGTATCGAAAGGGGGAAAGACGGGAAGAACAACCGTTGTTAAGCATAAAATTGATACTGGTAATGCTAAGCCAATTCGTCAAACAGCTCGACGATTACCACAGGCGAAAAGAGAGGAAGCTGAAACGATTGTTCAGGAAATGAAGAAAGACGGGGTGATAGAACCTTCTACGAGCCCATGGGTCTTTCCGGTGGTCCTGGTTAAGAAGAAAGACAGAACGACGAGGTTCTATGTGGATTACCGTTTGCTGAACAACGTTACCAAGAAAGATAGTTATCCTCTGCCTCGGATCGACGATACATTGGACACATTGGCTGGAAGTAAATTGTTTTCTACTTTGGATTTGAAGTCTGGATACTGGCAGGTAGAAATGGACCCAGTAGATAAAGAGAAGACAGCCTTCACCACAGGATCTGGATTGTGGCAATTCAACGTTATGCCATTTGGACTCTGTAATGCTCCTGCGACGTTTGAGAGGCTTATGGAAAATGTGTTGAGAGGATTATCTTGGAAAACATGCCTGGTTTATCTAGATGACATAATCGTCTTGGGGGAGACATTTGAAGATCATCTGAAGAATTTAGGAAACATTTTTAATCGACTTAAAGCTGCCCAATCGATGTTAAACCCCAAGAAGTACCAGCTATTTCAAGGTGAAGTCAATTATCTGGGTCATATAGTCAGTAAAGAAGGAGTGGCCGTGGATAAGGGAAAAATTGATTCCATTAAGGAATGGCCAGTACCAATGGACAAACATCAAGTGAGAAGTTTTCTTGGATTATGTACTTACTACCGGAGGTTTATTAAGAAGTTTGCAGATATCGCTAAGCCATTAACGCGACTAACAGAGGAAGCAAGAGACTACCGCTGGCATACAGACTGCTAAAATGCTTTTGAGACCTTAAAAAAGCATTTAATCACAGCACCAATTTTAGGGTATCCGCTGCCAGAAGGAGAGTCCATCTTGGATACAGATGCAAGTAATGTGGGGATCGGAGGAGTGCTGTCTCAGATTCAAGGAGGACAAGAACGAGTCCTCGGATATTTCTTTCAAAACCTGAGCGGAATTATTGCGTCACGAGAAGAGAACTTCTAGCAGTAGTTAAATCAGTAGAGCACTTCTATCAATACCTCTATGGCAGAAAGTTTCTAATCCGAACCGATCATGCCGCCCTTAAATGGTTGATGCAGTTTAAGAATCCAGAGGGTCAGATAGCCAGATGAATCGAACGACTCCAAGAATATGATTTCAAGTTTGAGCACCGGGCCGGAGTTAGCCACTGAAACGCTGATTCTCTTTCCAGAAGGCCAAGCCCCGACAAGCTTTCGTAAAATTCAAGAAGGTACTGACTTGTTCAGAGTTCGATCTTCAACTGAGACTAAGGTTTACTAAGTGCTACGTGTGGTCAGTGCTGCTATATGGCGTAGAGGGCTGGACACTCAAAACAAGGGATATAAACAGATTAGAAGCTTTCGAAATGTGGCTCTATCGCCGTATCCTAAAAATACCATGGACAGCGAAAATCACAAATATAGATGTCCTTAAAAGAATAAACCAAGAAAGTCAACTTTTCGAAACCATCAAGAAAAGGAAAACTGCGTATCTAGGTCACATCATGCGAAATGAAAAATACCAGTTCCTCCAACTTATAATCGAGGGTAAAATTGAAGGCAAGAGAGGAATGGGACGCAAGAAAATGTCCTGGCTCCGAAACATAAGGCAATGGACAGGGATTAACGACATACAATCTCTGATACATATTGCAAGAAATAGAGAATTAATGGAAAATGTGATCGCTAAAATCCATTAGTGGATTTGCATCTGAAGAAGAAGAAGAATGCCCAGCAGAGTGTTTCCACTGCAACAAAACGGAATCCAAGGAAGCAGCAGTGCTAAGAACAACGATGGTCAACGACGACTGGACGCCTACTAAGATCAGGGAAGAACAAGGGAGAGATCCAGTTATACAGAAAATTCGAAAATGGAAAGAGGAAACCCGTCGACCACCTTGGCAAGAAATATCAAACCTATGCTCAGTAGTTAAGACGTATTGGGCTCAGTGGGACTCATTTATCATGGAAGATGGTTTGCTCAAACGAGTACTGGAAAATGATGACGGTTCAGAGAAGAGAAGACAGTTGGTGATCCCAAAGAGCAGAATAGCCGAAGTACTTCGTCAGTTACACGACAGTCCATCAGGAGGGCATTTTGGTGTAAAGAAAACCCTTCAGCGAATTCGGGAACGGTTTTATTGGATGAACAGTTCCGACGACGTAAAAGATTGGTGTAAGAAATGTACTATTTGTGCTACGAGTAACGGGCCTTACCGAAAAAGGAGAGCTCCTATGAGATAATATAATGTTTGCGGAAGCCCGTTTGAAAGAATAGCTTTGGGCATCGCTGGGCCATTCCCAGAAAGTGAAAATGGAGGCAAGTACATGTTGGTAGTAATGGATTACTTCACTAAGTGGGTCGAGATTTACGCACTTTCAGACCAGAAGGCCGCCACCGTTGGAGATAAGTTAATCCAAGAATATATTAGCCGATTTATAGTGCCTTTGGAGATCCATAGTGACCAAGGCAGGAACTTCGAAAGCGATCTATTTTAAGGAATATGTGATAGACTAGGCATGAAGAAAACAAGAACTATCGCGTATCATCCGCAATCGGATGGTATGGTAGAACGAATGAATAGGACAGTTGGCAAGTATTTGACAAAGATGGTGTCCGATCATCAGCGAGCTTGGGACCAATATCTTCCGTTCTTCACAATGGCCTACAGATCAACTGTTAACGAATCAACAGGCCAGACACCAGCCAGAGTCCTATTCGGACGCGAAATGCGACTACCTTGTGATCTAGAGTTTGGGTGTCGACCTGGAGAGGATGTAGTAGGCGAAGATTATGTGATCGAATTACGAAGAAGAATGGACAATGTACATGAGTTGGTCCGTTCCCACCTTCAGATCGCTAGCGACCGAATGAAGAAACGGTACGATACACAAGCCGAAAAGGGTTACTTTAAGAAGAACGACAAAGTCTGGCTCTATAATCCTAAGAAGCGAAAAGGTTGTTCTCCCAAATTGCAGCAGTTAAGGGAAGGTCTATACCTCATTATGGAGAAGATCAACGATGTCATCTACCGAATAAGCAAGATTCCGAGGGGAAAGCCGATGATAGTACACCATAACCGGCTGGCGTCTTTTGAAGGTGACCACGACGTAGATGAAGAAGTGGAAGTAAACCAAGTCCAAGATGTATCTGACCTCACGTTTGAGGAATTCATGGGTGCATATGGAGGTACTGGTAAAGCAAGAAATGGTGTTACCACCGAAGAGAGGCAAGATCTACTCGCACTTCACGATGACTACTCACTGGCCCTTACCACTCCGGCCAGTATCAAAGATGCACCAGGGTTGGTATCCGTCTGTCGAAGGAAGTTCGGTCGAGTTGCAGAACTTCAATGCCAAGTGCTAGCTCCCGGGAAAGCCTTGAAACTCCAAGATGTATCACGTTACCTTTTCTTCCGACGTGCAAAAGTTAGACATGCCAAAGTTAGAGTGCCGCCAATTAGATTGGAGGGTTATCCGAAGTATGGTGGAGAAGATCTTTAAAGATACCGAAGTCCAGGTGTTAGTCTGTTGCAATCCGCATAGTTACTGGTGCGGAGAGAAAACCGTCGCTTGTCATTTTTATACAACTTTAGGTTGTAAAACGACAGTTGCCGATACCAGCATACCGTTGCAATTCCAGTCCCGACAAGGTTCCAGGAGGAACCATCTTTTAAGAGGGGGGCAATGTTACGATAGATGATGACGCATCGTATGGCTCAGAACTGTAAACATATTTATTACTAATATCTTTTCTATTTAAGTATTTTCTAGATCACACACCGGCCGGCGGAGACGCAGGTAATAAGTCTGGCTCTATAATCCTAAGAAGCGAAAGGGTTGTTCTCCCAAATTGCAGCAGTTAAGGGAAGGTCTATACCTCATTATGGAGAAGATCAACGATGTCATCTACCGAATAAGCAAGATTCCGAGGGGAAAGCCGATGATAGTACACCATAACCGGCTGGCGTCTTTTGAAGGTGACCACGACGTAGATGAAGAAGTGGAAGTAAACCAAGTCCAAGATGTATCTGACCTCACGTTTGAGGAATTCATGGGTGCCTATGGAGGTACTGGTAAAGCAAGAAATGGTGTTACCACCGAAGAGAGGCAAGATCTACTCGCACTTCACGATGACTACTCACTGGCCCTTACCACTCCGGCCAGTATCAAAGATGCACCAGGGTGCATGAACCGATGGCTCCCCCTCCGATAAAAAAACCAGCCTGAGTTCCCGTTCATTCGACGCAATTCTTGTCAACACCGCCGCGACCGGTCTTCCCCAATGTTCGAGCCAATTCGTGTCTGCTTCTAGGGGATTCCAAAACTAACGGAGTTTTATATTTAAAGAGGAATTTTGTTGTAAACAAAACAGTTAGTTTTTGAAGATCGCGCCGCGTTTTAAAATTTAACGCACGTATTATAATAAATTATATAATTGTTAGTGTAAGATAAATTAGTAATAAAGACTAATAAATTTGTGTTATAAATAGAACCTTTAATAATAAATAAAAACAATAAATTAGAATTAATAAAAACATAACATTACCAAAGAATATAGACGCATATCTAATATCTATATTCTTTGATATTAGCTTGGACAAACACCGTGACACGAGATTGTAATAAATAAAAATATTGTCATTTTATTTATATTTTGCAAAATATTAATTTATAAACGAACTTACATATTGATACTATTTTTTTATATATAAAAAATAGTTTTTTGTGCCTCCTAAACTCTAAAAATTGACTTTGTTTTGACGGTTCAGAAGACCTAACCTTGTTCCTTGTTTATTAGTGACAAACTATTTTCATTTTTAATTATGCAAGAATAATTTATAATGATTTGATTCCATTTCTTAAAAAGTAAAATGAATAGCATTAGATGTTTTTTATTTAGTAAACAGTTGTTTTCTGTTACAAATCAAAGTAAAGTATTTATAAATTATAAGAACCTTTCCACAAGTTCTACCTTTCATAAAATCGAAACAGGTTTTGTTCATATTTTTGATCGAAAAACAAAAAGTCTTCAGAGAAAAAGAGCTGCTATAGCTGAAGATGTAAATGTGTATAATTACCTTAAGGATGAAATTGGTTACAGGCTCGCAGATAGGCTTTTTGATATCAAAAGAAAGTTTAAGTTAGCGGCAGATATAGGTAAGCCATTTAAAAATTTAAATTTATTATACAATAAAATGGCGTGTGATATACTTCAGCAATATTTTATTGCTCTTATTTGTACTTTACACTACTTCCACAACTCATTGTTCCACTTAATCATGCAATGATGCTTAATAAAATAGTCCACATAATAAAGTAAATGTCAAAAATGTACAATATTAAAACTGAAAATAAATTTAAAATACAACACACAAAATTGTAAGAATATAAAGTTCAAACCAAACAAAAGGTATGTACTTATGTGAAATTTAGTAACAGTATATCTGCATTTAATAATTGAAGAGTGAAGTGCATCCTGAATTAGTTGATGAAGTAGACAGCTGATTCTCAACTTGTATTATAAACCTTGGATAAGTATTGAAAATTGATTAATCTAACAGGTACCTAACGTTTAACGATTAATTGAGTAATCTAACAGGTACCTAACATTTATTACCTATTAGTTTATAATTAACAGGCTAGTTTTTGGGTATGTTTTATTTTTAGTAATGTTTAGAAATTTATGACTGGTAAATATCAGAAGTCAGAATGTTTTTCTAGTCAGAATCTAATACAGTAGAACACACTATTTTCTATTTTGTTATTTTCACAATGTTCCCTTGCCTCAATCTCATTTTTTTTATCGAAAAAATGAGACAAAATAATTTTTTTTAAATTCTTTGGAAGAAGTTTTACAATAATATATTCTGTCGGGTAATGTTGTTATTGATAACTGTTTTAGGGTGCAGCCGTGGTTATGTATCTAGACATATCTCTCCAGATTCTGTAGAAGAACTGATACTATGTGACATTAGTGAATCAAATTTGAATGCTGCAGTTGTCCAAGATGGCATAAAAACTACAAAACAAATTTTGGATGAGGAATACATTGAGGTATTATATACTTAATATATACATCACCTCACTTTTTCTTGTAAACAAGTATGTTTGAAGTTTGTAGTGAGGTCCCATTATGATTTTAAAGTGCATAGGTATTAAATCTGTAGTGGTATAGCAAAAGTTAATAATGTCTATCTTACCTTAACAAACTGATATAAAATTTTGGCAACTTGAAATAATGTGACTAAATAACATACCAAGCAAAAAGCCACATTTTGTCAAAAATCTGGACATATCAATTATTGTCATACAACTACATAAATAATCTTAAACGCCAAAAATTAAAATATGCAAATAAAAAATTTAAAAATAACATCAATATTGATTTATATTAAGTAATATGTAGTGTTTTCATAAACCAAGAAAACACCTTTTATTATCTAACAACTTATTATTCTCATAGGTAAAACTAGGAATTTATATTTCAGCGTTCTACTTTTTTTCAACCATTTATATTTTACTCCTACTACCTCACAATATACCTATGACATCATCAATATGTTTCATTACCTGATAGACAGAAATTAAAAATTTAATCCCTGAATCCCTCAATGAATTGAATAGGACTATCATTCTCGGAAGAGGTTAATTAACTCTGAGTTATTTTTAGAATTTTACTATCAATCATCAGCTCAGAAGGAGTAACACTCTAGAACAGTGGATGTAAATCATTGCAGCTCTCCAAAGCCTTTAGAAAAACAAAACAATAATGTATTTGTAAAGTTTATTTATTTATTTATTAACGGGTACTATCTAATTATATGTAAAATATTACAAAATAAAAAACTAAACTAAAAAATATATAGGCAGCAAATAAAAAACATTACATGTAACAAACGGAATCATAGTAAATTACTCATTGAAAAAATTACTATCCTTACATTACACTTTGTTTATAAACATTCTCCTAAGCACATAGTTATAAATCAAGATCTATTTTATTACCACTTCTATCCATTGAAGAATGTTTACCAAAATTACACAATGAAACTTACTGTAAATTGAACCAATAGACTAAATGTGGAAGGGACATTAAAATTAATTATAGACAACAGATTATTGCAGTCACTCTTAGGATTGAGTAATTTATATAGTAATGGGATAAATGTATTTCTTATCTCAGAGTATGATCATTCACTTAATGGCCTGTGTAGTTAAAATTTAAATATACCATGCAGTCCATATGTATGGAATAAATTCATTTTTAGCGTTATTATGTATTATGTGAAAGAAAAACCCATAACAAGTCGATTTTTATTCTTAAATTGACAATGTACAGTATGAAAATATTATCCCCCTCCAACACCTCCTTTGAATTATAAGCACCCCCTCGAAAATTTTAAATAACAAAGGGGGTCGTGTGGTACCTTGTTAAAAAGGGATTTTAGTCCTCTGTTCAGCAATATAAAGTTTTTTAGTTTATGCAATCATAACCGAGAAAATTGATTTTCACAATTAAATTAAATGTTCAACTTGATCACCATTATTCACTTCTTGACAATAACCAAGGCGATTTTGGAATTATCTTACATTTTGAATGACCTCGGGGGTTATTTTGTTAATTTCTTCCGTTATCCTAACTTTTAAATCAGCAATATTTCCTAGTCTATTAAAATATACTTTAGAAATAATCAGGTATTTTCGTATCTGTTCTACTAAACATTAGGGAAAAAACTTCGAAGATAATAAAGTATTAGTCAAAAAGCGAAATAAACAAATAATATGAGTCTAGTAGGCTGCTGTCATTTGGTATTTAAAGTTACTAAAAGACGTCAGTATAATATTTGTGCACATATTAAATTTAATTATGGCTCATTTGTCAGAGACTCAAAGAATAGATATTTTAATTATGATTGATTGTGGTAATAAAACAAGAACTCAAAAGGAGGTTTGTGAAATGTTTAATAATAAATAACCTGGTCACTAAACTAAACTAAACTACAGTTAGCAAAATTGAAAAGAAGTTTCGTTATACTGGACATGTAAAAAATATTGAAAAACCAGGTAGAAATGTTAAATTTACTGATGAAAAAAAGTTAGATGTACTTCAAGAGATTGAGGAAAATCCGCATAAGACAACTCGAGAACTTGCCGCCGTCAATGATGTAAGTAAATCATCTATTTTGAGAGTTTTTCATAAAGAAAAATACCACCCTTACAAAGTTCAGTTGGTTCAGGAGTTAAATGAAGATGATCCTGATAGAATGCAAGAATTCTGTGAAATGATGATGGACAGAATAAACGCAAATTTGCAGTTTATAAACAAAATAGTTTTTTCTGACGAAGCGACGTTGCATTTAAACGGAACGGTTAACAAACAGAACTGTAGATATTGGAGCAGAGAAAATCCTCACTGGGTGTGTGAGACTAACACACAATATCCTAAAAAGTTAAAGTTGGGGCTGGTATCATTAACAATAAAATTATTGGTCCTTATTTTTTTGAGGCCACAGTTGATGGTGAGGTTTATCTAGATTTTTTGATTAACTTTTTAGTGCCTACCTTAAGTAGATTTTTACCTGATGTTAATCATCCAAATGAGATAGATCGATCTATTAACTACCAACAAGACGGAGCTCCACCGCATTTTGCACGTATAGTTAGAAATTATTTAAATGAGGTTGTTCCCAATAGATGGATTGGAAGACGTGGAACGATCGAATGCCCGGCTAGTTCCCCCAATTTGACTCCTCTAGATTACTTCTTATGGGGTTATTTAAAATCTAAAGTATATTTTAATAGAACAAACAGTATTGCTGATTTAAAAGTTAGGATAACGGAAGAAATTAACAAAAGAAACCCTGAGGTCGTACAAAATGTACGAGAATTCCAAAATTGTCAAGGTTATTGTCAAGAAGTGAACGGTGGTCATTTTAAATATGTAATTTAATTGTAATGTACATTGAAAAATTCATTCTAAATAATATGTGACATTATTATCTTCATTCGACCTAAAGTTTTGTGATAGAGACATTATCAAAATTTTCTATCTTACAAATCAATTTTCTCAGTTATGATTGCACCACACTTAAAAACTTTATATTGCTGGACAGAGAACTAAAATCCCTTTCTAACAAGGTGCCATACGACACCTTTGTTATTTAAAATTTTCGAGGAGGAGGGGTCTAATATTTTTATACTGTAAATTGCCAATTTAAGAATAAAAATCAGCGTGTTTCAGGTTACATGAACATAATAACACTAAAAATAAATGTATTCCATACATATGGACCGCATGGTATAAATTTATTTTGGACTCTCTCAAGATTGGAAATATTTATTTGATATTAGTAGAATTCAAGAAGAGATCTAAACAAGAAAATATAAATCAATCTAATAGACTTAATATCATGCAAACATCTAGAAATTGTAACTAAGAAGCCTAACATTTTAAATAGCTAGTTATTCACATATTCATAAATAGAGCAGAAATTCAGTCTAGAATCTAATTGAACACCTAGATCTCATTACATTTGATACACATTTAAGTGGTTTATTAGCTAAGTTGTAATTATAAGAGGTGCTATTCATTCTTCTAGAGACAATCCTATTTAATAACACTTTTCTACATTAATGATTATTTGGTTCCAGTTGCACCACTCCCATAACATTATCTAGATCAATTTGAATTTTTTAACAATCGGAGACAGATTCGACAGTTTTTATAAATTGTTAGATCCTCAGGAAATAATAGGAACTGGGAGATGGCTAATTGAGATTTAATGTCATTGACGAACAGATCAAGATCTATGTGGCTACCTTGTGGTACTTCTGATTTTAATAAAATTTCTCAAGACTGAAAATTTTTAATTTTGACATACTATATCCTGTTTGTAAGCTAGCTGCACAATCAACTGCAAATATTGTCTATAAATCTTTTAGCTTATTACACAATAACTTATGATTCACAGTGTGAAATACTGTGGAAAAGTCTGTGCGAATGTGATCTACTTAAGTTCCTCTTAAGTTATGAAACAATTATATAAATCATCTGAAATATTAATTATTTTTATACTGCAGAAATTTAAACAGGCAAATTGATATATAAATAATAGTGAACCTTTTAATGAACGTGCTGGATATAGACTGGACCCATAAGAATTGTTAGTTACTCACACCTCTCTCTTTGACCTCAAATGGTCTCACAGTCACATGTTGCTTGGAGTGTTGTAGTGAAGTTTTTCAAAGTATAATCCATTTTGTACCATTGATGGAATATGTGTAAATTGTATTGTGCACCTCCAAGTTAATGCAGACAGATTTTGGCCCTGTCACAACTGCACTAATGGAACCTCTTCTTAGTTAGCTCTTGAAAATGGTGTTTCTTGCTACTTACAATCTGGTTTCTAGGAGTTCAAGTTGATAGATAGGGAGAATATGGAATCTGCAGATAGGTGTGATGCGATCACCATTACTGTCATACTAGAACATCTATTAACAAGGCATGAGGTATATGCAGAGTCATATAGAGACGCACCTAACCTCTCTTTATTGCTAGCAAGTGGGTCGTAATAAATAGGTAGAAAACATATGTGTGAATAAGTATAGTTAAGGTATACTATCACAGATAGGTGAGTTAGGAACTAGAAAGGAGAGTGGAAAAAGAAAAGGTTGTACTTCTTCACACTTAAAATAAAATACAGTTTTAAATAACACAAATTTCAACTAGCTCCAGAGTCTTGGAGAACTGGTAGAGTCCTAGCTGACTGAGGAAAGCTGTTCAGCAGAAAGTAAAAGAAATGTGAAATTTAAAATAAAAACAGAAGTTACAAGAAAAGCTGGGAGTATAACTACTTAACAACTAACAGTGGCGAGAAGCTTCAGTATTTGGTATATATGCAAATTGTGTCTGTATCAGCAGTATAATGGTAAACAACATTACTCAACAACACAGTATATAACATATAAGGAAGAAACTTGATGTACACCAGAAGTTGACTTTAAAAATAAATTAAAACATCAAACTGATATGTTAAGTAAAGTCCTACGAAATTCTTCTATACAGCCAATATGTAGTATGACTTCTTCTTCCTCCTCCTCTTTATAAGCAATTCTGCGTGTTCATTGGCGGATTAATACCTCTGTGTAAGGTTGTCACTCCATCTTTTGCGCGGCCGTCCGATACTTCTTCTGCCGATTGGTGACTTATCTCTTGCTATTTTGACGACACGGGTCTCCTCCATTCTGCTTATGTGGTTATTCCATTCTTTTTTTCAATTTTGTGTCCATTCATTTATACACTGTACGTTACATTTTCTTCTAATGTCTTCACTTCTCTTTCGATCTCTCAGCGTATTTTCCGTAATTCTTTACCAGTCAGTCGTTATTCAACTATTAATTTTTATATGCACCACCTTTGAATACCTAAGTCCCGATCAGAAATTCCCGGCGTCTTATCTTGGTGGCTGGAGTGGCAAATGCTTCCATATCCTCACAAATGGAAGAAGAACTAACAATCTACGAAATAAGTGATGGATTCGACCGTTACATTCATTTTATATAACATTAAAATACTAAAAACTTTTATTTTCTATACTTCCACAAAAATTTTTACAATTTATTTTCCCTACAGCTGTTTCGGCAGAGTATCTTTCTAACGTTGTTTTATTGTTATCTAAACTTAATAACTCTCGACAGCTGTTTTTTAAACTCATCAAAGCGATCAAACTTTTGGTTAAATACTGGCAATTTATGTAGAAAACTGTTGGTTTCCCTTTTGGTAGTTTTTTAATTCGGTATATCACATAATTTATCTTTTTTTTTATTTCATACAGACTTTCCTATTGCCTTTGACGTTTAGTAGAAAGGCCTCGACGTCGTTGTAGATTATGTAGCCATACAAGATTACATACTTCAAAACTTTCTTTCGTCGTAGTGTCGTCTCCGGTGTAATTAATAAACGTATGAAAAACTGATTGCAACTTGGTGCAAGTTTCCATGTTTATTAATTTGTCCAACTATTGCGCAATATGGTGGAATATTGCGTAGTTGGCCGGTACGCTCTTATCGTGGCACTATCTTGAAGAGACAATGCCATTATGGTTTTATTAGGTGGTGGAAATAAAACACATTCTTTCTAAGAAGAAAAAAACTCAGCTTCAGAGTCTTAGAAAGATTCGGAGCCCTTCGAGCAAAGTTCTCTAGGGAGCTACCCTACACGGGTAAAACCATGTGTTGACACTGACTGACTTGAGATCCAAAAATGTCCCATATTTAAAGATAAATTAACTTTTATATGAAACCTTTTCATTTCTCAACCAATTAAATTTAATTATATGTTCCAGAAGGAAGGGCGATGAACATCGAAGTACGTGATTGGTGGCACTTGATGACAGTAGTAAGGAAGCTTTCATTCGAAAGATCGTGGATTTTGTTCAGTATTAACTGCATTTGGTCGAAGTATTTTTCGCCTTCAACGTTGTCTTCCGAAAATTTACAGTTTCCCAGAGGAATTGTGTTTTAATTTTAATTTGGTCGCGGATAGTGCTTTTTGCCACTGATAAAGCCGGCTCTGGACCGAATTATTTTGTAGCTAATCCTTTCTTAGCAATTTCCTCAGCTCTTTCGTTGTCTCTTATTTGTTGAAGACCTGGCACCCATACTAATGCGATAGTGTTATGCCCCGCCCATGATACTATAACAAACAAGGTATGCTCACTTGCCGTTCTAATTTTAATCGACTTTGCGCATGACGTCATAGCGAGACAAAGCCAGGGGACTTGTGTGGATCTTATTTTAACGATGCGTGACGATGCATCATATGGCAACGTTGTTCCATTACTGTAATGAACAACTTCGAAACTTAAACAATTAACGGTAAGTATACCTCGATGCCATACCTTGCACTAAGAAGTCATAACTAGTTACTTTCTGTAAAAACGTGGTTTGAAAATTAGTTAGTAATTTGTAAAATGAATTAATCAATCAATCAATCAATAATGTCTTTTTATTTCCCATTAAAAAAAAAATACAATTTTCTCTTTTAGTGACATTTGTTCTCCTTGGCACATGCCATCAGGAGGGTTGGCAAACTAACATTATTCCCTAATTAATATACAAAAAATTACACTAAGGCTCATTACATCTAACAAGTTCATTAAAATTAATAAAAAATAAATAAATAAATAAAAAAGTAAATATTCATATAATTGTTAGTAATAAACTAAATGTGTATATCCTACTAAGTAGCACTTCGCACTAGATTAAACAGTAATAACAACGTATAACAGTAAGGTATATATTGCATTTAAAATGATTGAATGTGTCCCTTAGAGGGGGTGAAAGCTGTTGATATAATATCAATAATAACAAGTTAGTTAAGATAGACAAGACAGATAAAAAGATAATATCTATTCGCAAACAAATTAATTCTAATTTTAATATTTTAATCCTATTGAAATAACACCATGCTAATAGATTTAGTAATTGAATGCGCTCAATAACTCATACCTATACGCCCATGAATCCCTACAATAACCTGCTAAGTCAGCCTTTTCCTGTCTCATCATAGTAACTACTTCCACTCTACTAAGTTCATGTCTACCCAACCACTTTAACCTAATATGTCTCAATACTGAACATTTTCCCAAAAAATGTATCATATCTTCCCTTTCCTTCGTGTTACACATTGAGCAAAACCTTCTTTCATCATTTCTGCCAGGTCGATCATTCAAATATAGAACTCCACGTCTTAATTTAAAGAGCCATCGAATGTCCCCAAAATTTTCCATTTCCAGTAAATAAATCATGTATACTCCTTCTTCTCGTAGTTCTTTGTAGTGTCCACAAAAATTTGATTCGAATGCCATATTCTCAGCCTGACGCTGTATCTCCTCCTTCTTTTTTTCTATCATATTCTCAATCATACTAGGCCAGCTTTCTCTCCATTCCCATTCACACCTTACCTCAATTCCAAATTTTTCTCCCATACTCATACAATCTTTCCACCAGCCACACCTTGCTCTTATCATTTCTTTCAAAAGAAATTTTGGCAACCTATCACTCGAATATCTTCGTATTTTTTTAACATATTTTTGATGTAAATTCATTGTATATAGGCTGACTCTAGCAATACCTGTCTCCAAATCTAACATAAAGTTAGGCAATACCTTGGACAAGAGAACATTTTTTTATATAAAATCTGATTATTTCCACCTCATCGTACTCAAAAAGGACCCATAAGTCAAATTTGATCCTATCACCGACTCATATACTGTTACTTTAGCCAAAAAGGGTATATCAGCCTTAGACACTAACCTACTCCAAGCCGTGTGAATCGCTCCTTTTGCCAAACTCTGGCGCTTTTTTAGATGAGCTTTAACCGACAACTTGGGTGTTAGTATCATTCCCAAATAATTATAGTTATTCACTACCTCTAATACTTGATCATTCAGCTTCCAAGATTCCCTGATCACACCACCTCCTCTTCTGAATACAAGAATTTTGGATTTATCTAAATTGATTTTTAGATTCCACATCCTGCAGTATTTTTCCAGTTCATTAATCATCCGCTGTAGCACCTTCGGATTGATTGCCATTAAAACCAAATCATCTGCATATAATAAAAGTCTTATAATTAAACCATTTATCTCCAAACCGCCTCCCAATGCTTCATGCAGGTCATTCACAAAAAGTGCAAACAGTAATGGACTTAAAAGACATCCCTGTCTCACTCCTACATTACAGTTAAACCATTCAGATAGACCTTACCTTGACCAGACTGCCGATTTTGTACTTGCGAACATACTTTTTAACAAATTTAGCACTTTAGTAGATCTTCTCTTCTTCTTAAAGTGCCTATCCGTTCCGGACGTTGGCGATCATCACGGCTATCTTCACTTTGCTTATTGCAGCGCGGAACAGTTCAGTGGTAGTCGTGTTATACCACTTTCGCAAATTTTGAAGCCAGGAAATGCGTCTTCTTCCCGGTCCTCTCTTACCATTTACTTTCCCTTGGAGAATCAGCTGGAGAAGGCCGTAACGTTCTTGGTTTCTCATTACATGACCTAGATATTCCAACTTTTTAGTTTTGACGGTCATGAGAATTTCACATTCTTTCCCCATTCTACGCAGGACCTCCACATTAGTAACTCTGTCAACCCAGGATATACGTAAGATGCGCCTATAACACCACATTTCGAAAGCTTTGAGCCGATTCATAGATGCAACAGTCAGTGTCCATGCTTCCATTCCGTAGAGCAGAACTGTGAATATGTAGCAGTTCAATACTTTAGTAGATAATCCTAAGCAACTCTACTTGTAAAAAAGGGCCCGCCGATCAACTGTATCAAAGGCAGCACTAAAGTCCACAAAAAATGTATAAACATTTTTTACTCCCCGTGCATGTTGGATGTTTACTATACTCGTAAGATTAAAAATGTTGTCTATAGTTGAATAGCCAGTTCTATATCCTGCCTGGAACTCATTTAAAATGTTATTATTTTGTACACACGAGGTAAGTCTGGTTAAAGTAATTAAAATTAATTAAAGAAATATATGAATCTTCGATTTGATTATGTGTATTACAAACAAAATATATATATTGCTATAAAACATAAATTAAACATAAGAGACCGGTAAAATGTAAATAATTTGAAACATAAGGAAAAGCAGGTCATACTTCATAGTTTATGAATATCATTTAGAAATTTATTTTACAATCTTCGTGATTTTTCCCTTGCGGATATTGTAATTATCTTTAATATTTTTATTTAGAATTAGTATTTTAAAATACATTTTACATATAAAAAAACGGGTGTGGCAGTCCAGTGGGACTTCCGGTAGAAGTTATACTTCTATACATGCGTTCGTCGTAACAAATTTATATGGGAGTCAATCTGCACAATCATTACATATGTAATGCTATAGGTAAGAGAGAGCAGAAAGAGAAAAATAATTAGATATACAGATATATGGTGCATCGTTTGCTGTATATAAACATTTGACCTGTAATAGGAGTGTAGTAAGTAAATGAAGGATTGAATCAATATTTTAATGAAAATATATATTTTTATTTTCATATATGTATAAAAGGACTTGAATGAATGCAAAACATTTTTTTTACACATACTCTGCAGTAAAATTCATTGATAATTTTGTTATTAATATAAAAATACATTACAATACACTGCAACATAATTGAATATAATAATACAAAACAAATTAAAATGCAATATTCATAAGTATTTAAAAATGCCGATATACGTAACTTACTTACGCATATGTTTGATTTACCATGATAAAAATATTAATATATTGTTTGGTGATACAACTGTCAATTTATCTAACATTGACAAATACAATGTTTAATTGTTGTTTGTTGTGTATATAAGTACACATTTGAACTTTCTTGAGATATTTACAAGTTTTAATTTATAATTTAACATGCCTAACGAGGTTTGTTACTATAGAAGTATAGCTTCAAAAACCAACAACTCGGATTATGTTGTACATTTTCATTTTCTTTTAAAATTTAGCATTTTTGCGTATATTACATATATTTAATAAAATTAACGTGGTATTTTTAAATATTTCAAAATAAAAAAGGAAATTCATATTGGAATTCGAACTTACATACACCAGCGTATGAATCAAACACGTAAAATATTTGCCAATTAGACATGACACAAACGTATTTCAAAATTGACAGTTCTCGGTCATACAGTGATTTATTGAGATTATTATTTTGAAATACAAAAGACTAAAATAATTATGAACATTTAATAAATAATACAAAACATATCACATAAATAATAATATTCATAAATATTATATATATATATATATATATATATATATATATATATATATATATATATATAGAATATATATAATATTAAATATATACAAAAAGGAACATTTTTATTCTCGAGAGAGGAAGAGAGAGAAAATGAGAAAATGTATCTTCTGTCTCTCTCTTACTCATTATCTTATATATGTAATGATTTTATAGAAGTATAACTTCAAAAAGTAATTTTACATCTTCGCTAACATTTACATATTTTGCAGCTTCTATTAGGTTTTTTAAATAATTTTTAGTTATTTTTAATTCGTTCCCATTATAACTACGAAAAATATGTTCCAGTTCACTACATTTAGTTATAAATTCCAGTGTTGGTTTGAGTAAACCACCCTCAGAAACGTGGTTTACTCAAGTAAACGATTTATCGTTAGTGTCCGGAATGTGTCCAAGTATTTCTTTTTTTTTTGTAACTGAAATGCAATGAAACTGGCTAAATTTTCCAATCCATCCCATTCCAGGTCTTTTATTTTCGAATTAATAAAATCTTGATGACTGTCAATTAAATCTTCAGGGTTAATTTCTGTATCACCACTAGGAAGGTTTAGCGAGGAAAAGATCTCTTCAGTGAAAATTTCATAATTAATTATACTATTAGTAGTAATATTCCGCTATAGTTTTTCTTTTAAACAATAGTCAGCTTCTGTAAAATGTTTTGACCATATTCTCTCGGTTTCTACATTAAATTTGTCTCGCTGAAAACATTTGAAGACCCATACTTTACGCATTTGTTTGTCTCTAGGAAACACAAAAAAACGACACTTCGAAAAAGATTTACTTTTTTTTATTATAATTGTTTAAACAACCCACCACTGCACAATACATTATGGCAACCTAATAATTATTCTTCTTTATAAAGTAGCTACAGGTAGTCGAGAGGAAGTTGCGTACGATATATAAATTAGGTGATATTAACACAGTAAACTGAATGTTTTCACCACAAAATTTATATAACAATATAATATATAAAGTCTTTACTACATCAATGAATAAATAAAAATCTCATTCATTACGTTTTGAAGCACACAGAATAGCAACAGATAGAGCATTGCATAGAGAGATGCAAGAACATGCGCGTTGACTTATCTTGTTAGTTATAGTATCATGTGCCCCGCCAGTCTATCGAGTTCTTTAGCGGGCTTACACACTAGTCTAGTATAGTCGGTTCGCTATATTTACGCGGGTTTCGGATTAACAAAATTATGCTAATGACTCATTGATAACCAGTTGCAGTAAACGACTTCCCAGAAAATTAGGTAAAAACTGCATTAATGGTCATATTTTAAAATACATTAAAATAACATTAGGGTAGGTATAAATTTGTTACAGTATTGCAGTTGAATTGATTCTTTGCCAGTGTTGACATTGTATGTTTGGTGGAAATATTTCAAAATGCCTAGACGTGTGTTAGATGTAGATAGTCTAATTTGTAGTGTACATAAGTATTTTACGGATGAAAAAGAAAATGGCGGTCCTTTAAAATCGGTAATGTCTGTTCAACAACGCGTATGTGATGCTCTAGGAATTAGTGAAACCAAACTAAGAGGAGTATTACAAAGTCGCAATAATGAACGGCCGAAAGAAGATCACCGAAACTCGCCTATCATTGAAAACGAAAGATATTCCAGATGGAAAAAAATTTGAAATTCGTGATACCATTTATCGAATGCGAGCCAACAAGGAACATGTGACCTTAAATACAATTCTCTCGGAATTAAAAGAGAAAATTTGACGAAATTGGCAGAACAAGTCTATGGCAAGTGATACATAATTTGGGTTTCAAATTTCAAAAGGAGGATAACAGAAAAGCCCTTTGTGAAGAAGTTCTGTTGTGCATAAAAGAATTAACTTTCTAAGAAAATATTCTAAATTAAAAGAAGAAAGGGCAAATTTTATATATTTAGACGAAACATGGATATTTTCTAGGGTTGCAACCAAGAGAATATGGCAAGATAATAACGTAAAGTCTATCAAACATACTGATGGAGAAGGGAAGCGACACATAATTTTACATGCAGGAGGAAATCGGGTTTTATAGAAGGTGCTGATTTAATATTTTCATCTAAGTCAAAATCAAGTGACTATCACGATAATATGAACACAGAAATGTTTGTAAAATGGTTACATGAAAAACTTTTCACAGGTTTAAGTGAGCCGAGCCCAGCGTAATTATTTTAGACAATGCACCTTACCATTCTGAAGTATTAAACAAAAGTCCAACGAATTCTTGGACTGTTAATAAAATTAAAGAATGGTTGACAAAGGAACATATACCATTTACACAACATATTTTAAAATCAGAATTATTACGCTTGGCAAATATCCACGCAAAACCAAAAACCTTTGTTGTGGATCAGATTATTGAAAGTTACGGTCATCAAGTTTTACGTCTGCCACCGTATCATTGCCAGTTTAATCCCATCGAATATATATGGGGAATAGCAAAACAATATTATGACAACCATATTGGGCCTAACGGTTATAGCGACGACGCAGTTCGGGAAACTTGGCGAAAGGCACTTTCAATTGTAACTCCAGAAGTGTGGTGCAACTGTATATTCATGTGCGAGAAACTAATAGAAGATTGGAGGACTCGTGAAAATAAAATAAACAAAATAAGTCCAATCATAATAACAATTAATGGTGATGACAGTGATGATGATGACGATTATGATATTTTTGATGATAATGACTGATTTTCATTTTTGTTGGCAAGTTAATTTTTTTTATTTTTCATTAGAAATTTTCTCCATGGAACAAATATACATAGACCATATTTTCTGTGTGAAGTGTAATATAAAATTACTATTAGGTTTATATTAGCCACATTAGACTCCATTAATGAAGTAATTCTCCTTATTATACTGTCAATTATATAAAAGATTTTCCATTATTATTTAATTAAAAAAAGTTATGGATTATTTTTCATTTCATTTGACCAGTTGATATTTCCCCAAAGAGCAGGTAATTAAAACTGGGTACTTACAATAAAATTTTTAATCCGAAACCCGCGTAAATATAGCGAACCGACTATAGTAGATGATCTGAATCACACTCATCCCCTCTCCTACCCCTCAACATACTTAAGATTTCTTTATATCCGTGTTAATTACTGAATAATTTCCTTCATTACGAGGTGTCTTTTTTTTTGGCAACATAAGTATCACTACCTTATTCCATTATTTCATTCTATTATTATTTTTTTCATTATTCGTAATTTTCATTTATTAAATTAATTAATCATAAATCGTAAATAATTTGTTGAATTATTTTAATATAATTTGTTTAGAATATAAATAATAAAATTACTTTCTTTCATTTTAAAAATAATATTTAAATTTTACAAATAAAGAAAACCTAGTATGAAGCTTCGCACTAGTCTACTGTGTCACCTTTTTTTTTGGTCCAAGGTTATTTACGGTTTAACATTTTATTTATTTGTATCTGACAACTTTACTGCTATTAAATAAGCGTTTTTGTATATTCTTTTTATACTGTTAATGCTGTAAAAAATGCTTTTGCGAACTGCAAAGCCTTTGCAATAATGTCGTGGGGTCGTGGGTTTCTTTAATTTATTAGTGCTGAAATTACTATTTTTTTACATTTGGTTTATGGTCTTTTGTAACACTAATTATTATTTTTGCTTTTACTAACTCATGATCTGAAGAATCAATCACAGTCAGTCGGTTCCTAACTCCGTCGTTACATATTTCAATGAATTTATGTTAGTTTAATGAATTTTAAGGTTCATGTTTAAATAAACAAATACTCGTAATAATAAATAAATAAATTTTCATATTTAGCAAATGAACTTTTTATTAGAAAAATTAAGTATTTTAGCGATTTAGAATTACTTAACGAGTTACAGATAATATCAAATGGTCAAATGTACACAAATAAAATGTAATGTAAAATTGGCTTTTAAGATTATTATGTTAAGTAAGAATATGCTATGAAAATAAAATATAAACGTATTAATTTTTAGTTTAAACCAAATTCATTGGATATAGTTATATCTTGTCTTAGTTTGCATTGGGTAAATGATTTACCAAAAGCGTTTAAAAGGATCCTGCTGAGCCTTAAAGAGGATGGTGTCTTTTTAGCTTCAGTGTTTGGAGGTGACACGTTATACGAGTTACGATCTTCTCTTCAATTAGCAGAACTAGAAAGAAGAGGTGGAATATCCCCACATATTTCTCCGTTTACTGAAGTAAGAGATATAGGAAGCTTATTGACAAGAGCTGGCTTTACAATGTTAACAATAGATACAGATGAAATCATTGTAAGATATCCATCCATGTTTGAACTGATGATTGATTTAAAAGGTAACTGTAGAACTATACTCGTACTTTTTGTTAGAGAATTAAATGAAATACTATTGGGAAAATATTTACTCAATTTCTGAACTGAGAGAAAATTGGTGCATGTATTAACTATTATTATGTATGTTAACCCCTTAGCGCCTAGTGGGTCGTATATGGCACAATACTTAGTTTTATAGATTATAATATAATATACCGTTATAGATCGAATCTTATTTTAAAGTATTTATGCATGACATGTCCATATAGAGCAGATATTTCGTATAACCGGTAATAAAGCGCCTTCTCAATGCAGCTAAGTTAACTTATGAAAATTTGCAAATGGCCTCAGTCTGGCAGCTGTTGATAAGAATTGTGCAATTTGATATTCAATTATCGAAGCTTCTACTGAATATTTTTGTACAAAAAAAATAGTGACATCAAGAATAGACCTTCAAGAAAGAATTTCTGTAAGTATTTTCACGTATTTCTTTATATTTTGGTATTTTTTGTCAAAAATAGGCTTGTGCCATGTAGGCCACAATATGCACTGTCGTGCAAAATTCTCTTTCATATATGGCACAATATGCGTTCTGAACTAGGTATTATTATTTTTTTTTATTTTAAATAATGGACCCAAAAAAGTTTTATGGTGAAACTCTTGTGGTAGTGGACATACCAGATCGTAGTGAAGACGAAGGGCTATCTACATTATTATCCCAGAAACGGATTTAGAAAGCAGTTCGGATAGCGAAGATGATATTTCTTTGGGCGAATTACGACGTAATCTAATAAAGAATAGAAATAAAATTCATCCAACTTGGAAAGAACGAAATTTGGTAACATCACATGATGATATAAGATTTCTCGGTTCTACTGACCTGCCACAAGCGAATTCCCCTTCCGCATCAAATATATAGTTTATCAAACTATTATATTCAGTGAAAAAAGACCTTTAAAACTTTTGAAACTTTCTGAAAATGAGCTAGAACTGTTCTTAGGAACCGTATTTATATGTCAATAGTGCAATCGTCAAATGCTAGAAGTTATTGGAACTCCAGCCTGAATCATCGATTGATCTCAGATGTTATGTCATGCAGTAGATGGGAAGAAATAAAACGTTTTTTACATTTTGCGAACAATAACGACGCTATTGCTGCCGGTAATCCTGGTCATGATAAACTTTTTAAAATCCGACCGCTACTAAATAAACTAATCAGTTAGTCAACGTTCCGAAAGAGGAATTTTTAGCCATAGATGAGCAGATAATTCCAATAAAGGCGCGTTCATCTATAAAACTATAGTCCGCAAAAACCCCACAAATGGGGATATAGGGCGTTTGTTCTTAATGGTGTCAGCGGATTTTTCTACGATTATGAAATTTTTGTAGGAAGCCAAACTAATGTTGTACCCCATGGTTTTCCTGATTTACGGGTAAGTTCAAATGTTGTTCTTCGGCTAGCACAAACAGTACCAAGACTTATAAATCACAAAATATTCTTTGATAATTGGTTCAACAAAGCCCCATTGCAAATTTATCTAACGAAACAGTGTATGTTACCACTAGGAACAGCTAGAATAAACATAGTGCCGAACAGTAATATGCCAAAAGAGGCTGAATTAAAAAAGAATTGCCGATGAGCTATGGTAAAGAAAGTCACCACAATTGATGGTACAAAAATATCTGTTGTTACATGGTGTGACAACAAATTAGTAAACATTTTATCACATATTTTATTAACATATGCTGGGAGTATGCCAACAGTTAAAGTTAAACGGTTTTCGAAAAAGTATAAGTAGTAATGGTTCCATGTCCAATGTCCAAAAGCTGTATCGATCTACAATAAGTATATGGGGGAGTAGATCTACTGGATTCAATGTTGGGATAGATTGACTCAGATCCAAAAAATGGTACATGCGTATATTTTTCCATATTATTGATTTGATGACTGTCAATGAAGCCAAGATATTAAATATTTTGCAAGCGCGCTTCAATTTAAAGTTTCAATCTAAAAAAAAAACGAAGCTCGGACAGTTCTTACCTCCACTTTTCCGTGGCGATATTTTACAAATACCAATATTTTAATGGGTTATACCTTTTTACTCCTTTACTGTATATGCCTTATGTAACTTGCATCATACATTGCAGATCTTCATTTAAAATACTTTCTTTTTATAGAAATACATTTTTAGATCTCAATGTTAATAAACAATGGAAATATGATTTTAAGAAATAAATGGTATCTTACTTTTTATTGGTTAAATAAGGTTCCGTTTTTTTCTCCAGCATTTCATTAAGATTACTTATAAGCGTGTGACATAAAAAATATCAAAGTTAATATAAATGTTTAGAAACTAAAAAGTTTTTGTTCAAACTGGTTTTTAATAAAAAATTTAATATGTTGAAGTTTTTTTAATATACCCTAAAACTGAAGGCGCAAAGAATTGATTACAAGTTACAAAATACCTACTTGTAGAGTCACTGTTTGGACAAGTACAGTTGTTTAAATAATCGCTCTCTGGGATAAATAAATTGTAAACTCTTTTTTTGATCTGCTTGATATTTAGCACACTTTAATAACTCATTAATTGCCTTAATTTCAAGTAGCTATATTACCTGTCGTTAGGCAAAAAACAAAGTTATTAACATTTATAAATTACTACAAACCTAATTTTTTAGAGTTTAGGGTTTTTTGCAATTATCTCGGTCAATTATTTATGTATTGCAATTTGATATCTCTCAAAATGAAAAACTTTTTATGGTCTACCCCTGATTTCATCAGCTATTCCTCATACTATTTAGAATTAACAGGTTGACTGCCAGGCGGTCGTATACGACCGACAGTTCAATAAGTGCTGCATGCCACGGCGGTCGTATACGACCGATTTGATACGGTCTGTGATATAGTTCCTGTTTTGCTAGAGATCGTGTAGAGAAGCGAAATTATTGCAGTATTCGACCATTGTGGCATACAGTAGTCGTATACAGTTCATCCCAAACCCTTCTTTCAGTGCGTCATAGTTGATCGAATTCTCTCTAACGCATTAAGCTAGAAGTGACAGAAAAAAACGTAAGTCTGTGATTATTATACATAGAACTTACAAAATTATGTATCGTTCACGGGTATTTGCATATTAAAGCAAATTCTACTTACGGATATATAATTGGTTGGAGTTTAGAATGCGCTAAATAGATATCCAATCAATGATGCGCATAAATATAATTTGACGCAGATGGTCTCAATAGTGACAGTACTATGACAATGTCAACTGATAAAATGATAATTGTCATTCCAGGTTAGTATTTTCAGACATTTTATAGTGAAAATTTAATTTTGTATTTATTGTCATAAAAATATTTTAAATATGCCGAGATATACCGAGAAAGAACAAAGCCTAATATTAAAATTATTAAATTATTTTCAATTAGAAGATATTCATATGTATTAAAACGCTTCTTTTTAGAACCACATTTTATTAAAATATAAGATATAATTGATGCCAGCCACATATTCCCTGTAATCATTGATTTTAATGAATCAGGTTCTGAATCGGATTGTGGATTGTTTGAAATATAATATTCATTTTTGTTATTCATAAAAAAAGAAGGTAAACTTACATTCGGTATCTTGTTTTTTAACTAAACTCCATTAACACTATTTCATCTGCATACCGAAACTGGTAGATTAACTCAAAAATCGACTGCTTCACTATTTAAACTATTTACATAAACTTACATTCGGTATCTTGTTTTTAACTAAACTCCATTAACACTATTTCATCTGTATACCGAAACTGGTAGATAAACTCAAAAATCAACTGCTTTACTATTTAAACTGTCCATTGTTTTTTTACCTAAACTTCATAACACTCTTTCATTTGCACACCCAATCTAGTAGAATAACTATTTAAACTATTTTCACGATTTTATGATAAATCTTCACAAAATTAAACTAATGGCTGCCACAGAAACTTTCCGAAAATTACTTATCCGAATATGACTGATTTCAATCGATGCTATTTTATCACAGGAATGTTTGCGTTGATGCCTTGCAATTGCCAGTAAATTTTTTTATCTCGCAGTCAACTCTTAAAGATTCTATAGGAGGAAGCGTTATTTTAAATAAACAAACATTCCAATTCCATAGTGTTTATAATAAATAATAATAAATCCATAAATAAATCTTAGCTAATTAAGCACTTTCTTTGGAATGTATAGAATAGCAATTATGACAAAATGCCGTTCCAATATAATGCGCAATAAAATTTTTTATACAGGACGGGACCTCTAATATGTAAAGTAAAAAAAAATTTGAATTCTTAAAGTTTTTACTTCACATTTTAAAAAAATATTCTTTTCACATTTAGCCGATTACAATCCTGCAACTGTCAGATTTAACTAAAATGTCATGCAATAATTCTCGACATTCTTAAAATCCTATATGACGTCAAAACTAGTGACGCACTGAAAGAAGGGTTTGGGACAGACTGTATACATATCAGTTTTCGTTTTGGCTGAATAGGGGAGACTAAAATGAATCGAAATTTTGACATATCTTTATTTCGAGTAAAAAATATAAAACTATAAAAAATATCCATTACAAACTGAAATACATATAAAAGTTAAATAAGAACACAAAAGAAATTAAAAATTATCGGTTATTTGGAGTGTTTGTTTTTCATCATTTTATCGCGACTTCCCATTTTATTTCAAGAAATAATAATTGTTTTTACTATTATCTAACTCTAAAAATAACACGAGCACAATTAACTTACTTGTCTTACTAACAATCAAACCTCTACTGATAAAATATTGGTCAAAACAACCACTCAACAAAATAATACTCGACAAGTCTCATCATGAACAGAACGACCGCCCGACCGACCGCTTGGCACCAGGGGAATAAGTATGCCGCCTACGCCCCGGCGGTCGTATTCGACCGCTGACCTATTTTTTCAAAAATTGGGACTAATAAATGAAATTGGTGAAATATTAGTAATGGAAGTATTTCAGTTGGTTGCCAGATGCACTTTTTTCAATTTGGCACCATGGACTTTTTTAAACATTTTTATGTGGCAATAACCTGTTAAAATATCTGTATAAGATTTTTTCAAACTATTTAGAGAGGTTCTGTGAACTACTTTCTTGTGGCACGGTTAAGTTAAATATTATTTTTTTTATGTGATTAAGCCACAATTATTGGTCGTGAATAAGATGAAAATTACATTTTTAATGAACTAATATTTAAAGTTTTGATTTCCACTATTTAACTTTGTTTATTGTACAAATTATGTAAAAATGTGTATACACATTTTGTACAAAAAACGTTTTTTGAGAACGATTTCCGGAATGAAAAAACGTCAAATATTAATTAATTAAAAATTTGATTCTCATCACAATCACAACCAATATTAATTGTGGCATAATCCTATGAAAACTAAATATTTATCTCAAACTATTTACTGATAGCTTCGATTAAACAGATTGTAAATTGAAATATGTAAAATATTTCCCTACAAAATTCCCTGGGAAAAAATATCTAGGTTGAATAAATATAACAACTGAACGAAGATAAAAGTTTACTCCAACTAACCGGCAGGTAGTTTCAATGTCGTTATTTGAACTTGGCCCAAACTGATCTATATTTATGTATCGAAATAATATTTTAAGTATTAATATCGGCAACATCTATTGACTCTAAAATGATGCAAAATACAGTGATTTTACCTCCTGAGGTTAAATTGTATGATGTAGAAAATTTAATACATAAAAAAATTTCTTGGTGATGCTAAATTACTGCAACGTGAAAAGAGTTCAAAATGATAGCGGTATATATATATATATATATATATATATATATATAATTACTAATACCTATAGCATACATATAAATTAATAATTTTAAGTCTTTGTCTTTTTCCAACCATTCGCTGGTGTCATTAATAATATTATTTTGTTATTCTTCTTTATTTTCTGCGGGAAGAATTACTTCAGGATCTATATTCTTTACGTCAATCTTTTCTAATTATTCAGATTCTCTATTTTTGGTAATTTTTATTAGAAGAACTAGCAACTATCAACAAGTCCTCATAGACACTTTGTCTCACGACCAGCAACCTCATGTAGAGTCGTAAGTTGCCATGTTATCAATTCCACTGGTAACTTTAACATCTTAGCATATAAGATCGAATAATGTAATCTAAATTTAAACTAATAACATTTAACGGGTTTTTACCCAAATATTTAGTGGCCAAAAACAGATTCCGAAAACGTTTTGTGATATAGCCCGATTGGGTATTTTAATTATATACCTTTTATAAAGGATTTTAAATAAACTTATAATTCTTCTTATCCCAAAAGAGAGACAAATCTTTGACATATCTGGAGAACACTAGAGGAAATCCTTGACGGACTTTTGAGGGCCTTAGGGGACTCTGTCCTTTGTTTTCGGGGAGTCTTTTTGACACTAAATATGTCTTTTATTACCACGGAACACTAACAATGTTGTTATTTATTATATTTACGTTTTTCGCAACGTTGGAAAATTGTATTCAAAAGCGAAGTCAAACTTTTCTTATCATATAAAAATATTTTTTAAAGTTTTATTCGAATGAGTTTATTCGAACAGGTGATGATCGTTTTAGCGTTATCCTTTTTGATATTCTCCATTTATTCTTATTCCTTTCTCTTGCCAATTTAGTTTCTTGAACACATCTTCTAGTATCACGATATAACTTGGTCAAAAATTGATAAAATTTTATTTTTCAAAATTCATTTTAAAGCTTATGGTGCCTTAAATCTTTTTTTCTTTGACAATTTGTTATTTTTAATAATAAATTGGCAATATTTAGGCTTCTAAGGGATCGATTTAAACTTTTAAAAGTTTCTTTGGTTTGTTTTGTTTTTAAAGAAACAAAACATGATTTGAAAAAGGCTATATCTTTATTAGATTATCAGTTATAAATATTTAAACAATTAAATTGTTAATAACAAATTCTTGTTTAAAAATTCAGGTTATCATGTTGAAGACTCACATTCAGCGGGTCAAAATACATAAAATTCCGTTGTACAATCTCATGGATCTCAATCGGCCACGGAATTTCCCTTTGTCCCTAGATTCTGAACCCCCTTTGCTCCAATGTATTGATATTGTAGTCATAATGGACTCCTCGTCAGCACATATCAAGCACTTAAGTACCCATCCATGAGTCGGCTACCTTCGTAACGAGGTGTCCTGTCGTAAATCATCAAAAGATATTGGCTGTGTTTGATTTCAAGTTCTAAGTACCGTTTAAGAATGTTAAGATATGTTTCTAAGGTGCTTTCGACGTTTTTTATATCTTCTTTTTGGACTTCCTGGGTCATGTTATCGGCATTAGTAAATTTGCGTGAGATGTAATGTGTATATCTGATGTATAAATATTAAAAAGAAGGGGAGACATAACTGACCCTGAGCCGTTTTGCAGGTTTCTGAAATTGAGGATATTGAAAACTTCTGCTTAGTTATTATTCGATTGTAAAATAAGCCATTTACCGGTATTCGGACCTATGTGTTTTATAAATTCAGGATAAATGTTGTTAACTCCTGCGGTATTTCAAATTTCAGAGCCTCTGCAAGTTTTTCGGGGTTAGTGAGCTTCATCGCTGGTAGGTTTTGTTGTTGTACACGGTTGGCTTCTTTTAATTGATATAGAATTTTGATCCATGTTGTTTAAAAACCGTAATGTCATTTTGCGTCTTTACCATCTCATAGATACAACATTCACCTAATCGGTACTATCAAAAAGGAATTATGTGCTGCCACGGTGTCTGTGAAGATCGTATTGCCATCCAATTCTTACCTGTCGTCATATTAAATTTTTGTTGATTGTTGAAAATTAAATGATCTGATATTATTTAATATTTTATTCGTAATTAAATAGCTGGTAAATGGTCAATCGGTAACATTGTATTTTGAAACATGCGGACAATTTGTACAATCAGTGTTTAAGTTACCATTGTTGGTAAATTGTTTAATTTACCGTTGATGTCGATTTATAATCGTTTTGTTCATTTGTTTCTTATTGTGGGCTAAGACGAAACATTAAGTCGAAGTAAGACGATTTGCGGTATACATTCTATCTGTGTTTCGCAGAATAAAAATGGATATAACAAATGGTATAAGTATACCGACATCCCACGTTATAGACTCGTCTCACAAGTGGAAAAACAAATTATGTGGAAGGTATATGATGGACTAAAAGAACAATATCTTCAACGGAAGCTGTTAGTTGCTGTTCTTTTTTAATAGGATTGCCAGTGGTTATATTTGAATATGTTGTGCGCAGAAAAACTGATTAATGTTTTAAAAGATCTAAGTACAAATCAGCGCTGACGAAAACCTATTGAGTTGGATGAGCCCGCAAAAAATGTCGTCAGAATGTACATTAATTTTTATTTAAGTAAAATAGACGAAATCAGAGGAAAGGTAATATCGTCGAAAGTTGAAATCGTTGGAAAGGTAATACATCGAGAGATCTTGGAGATGTATGTAAGTTAATACATAGTAGTTTGAACAGTCATGGTAGAAATGGTGTAGGTATTATTTTGAAGAACGAATGGAAGGAACATCTTGTAAAGGTAACCAGAAGAAGTGATATAATAATGCGTGTCCAACTAAATATAGGCAATACCAACGTGAACATCCTATGTGCTTACGCACCACAGGTAGGGTGTGAAGAACAGGAACAGGTAGAATTTTGGAAGGCCCTTGATTGTGAGATGCTCGAGATTCTAGTAGACGAAAAGTGTTTTATTGGAGGTGATTTAAATGGACATATTGGTACAGAAAGAGCGGGAATAGAAAGAGTTCATATAAATCTGGGGATGGGAATAAGGAATGATGAAGGAAATAGTGTGATTGACTTTGCAATGGCATGGGATTTGGCTGTCATTAATACATTTTTTATGAAGACGGAAGACCAGTTTGTTCCCTATAGTAGCGGGTGAAGGGAAAGTCAGATAGATTTTGTGCTGTGTAGAAGAAGTCAGCTAAAAGAGGTTACGAACTGTAAAGTGATAAAGGGCGAGTTTATGGCTATTCGACACCGACCGGTGATAGTCTTTAATAGTACGGTAATAGTCATTAATAGTAGAGCGCTGGAAGAGCTTGAGGAAAAAGATACGGTAAATGACTGATGGGAAGCCAACAGTAAAGTTATGGTGGGAGTGGGAATGGAAGTGCTAGGAAAAACATCTGGTAAAGGGCCTCCTAGAGACAAAGAAACTCAGTGGTGGAACAATGAAGTGCAACAGAAAGTTAGAGAGAAGAAAGAGGCTAGAAAGAGGTATAACAGGTCTAAAAGAGAAGAAGATAAATATATATACAAGGTGGCAAAGAGGGCAGCAAAGCGTGCTGTAGCTACTACTAAGGAAAGATCGTCTGCATAGCTGTATGAAGAGTTGAAAACATCCGAGGTGATGAAAAGGTTATACAGCATTGCTAAAGCAAGGAACATGTCATTAAAGGACTTGATGTGCGGCAGATTAAGAGTGCGGATGAAAGAGTGTTAAGAACCCATATTAAAATAAAGCAAAGATGGTAGGAGTATTTAGGTACCAGAGGAGAGACAGGATGCGTAATCCCAAATGAGAGTGTAATACCGGGGACAGCGAGAGATCAAGATGTCGAGACGTTAAATAGGACGAAGAACAGTAAGGCAGTAGGACCAGCTAAATCCAATTGAATTAGTTTGGGCTTAAATGAAGCGATATGTATTACAAACCTGTATGCCCACAAAATGTGGAAATTTGATGGGATGATAGTATATGGTATTCATATGGTACCTGTAATAGTAAAAGTCGGCGCCAACAAGTAAGAAGACTCAATGGATTTCCAAGATTCCGGTGATGTATAAAGTAACTTGTTAAAAAGTTTGATATGTTAAATGTAGATATCTTTATCGTTGTAAGATATTTTTATGCAAAACTTTTAAGAATTAATTTACTATATTTGTGTTAAAGGTACTAGGTACTATAACGATCATTTTAATTCACAGAGCTTAAAGTAATTTTCATTGTTAGATTTTTCTTTATTCAATTATTTATTAATCTTTCCAAAATACATAAGAGGCCTATATTAGATTTTAATACATAGAGCATAATAAAATTGTTTTAACTAACAATCGGTATCTAAATAAATTATTAAAAAAAACGTTATCTACCTATTTTTATTTTTTTTAAACAAATTCAACAAATTTTTTAAACAAATTCACAAACACTTGAATACGTCTGTTGTTACAGCTGACTCGCTATAAGGGAACCATATTACTTTTAAAATGTAAGGGGAGTTATTACAATGTTCTGGGCCCATATTATTTTGATTTTGTTATAGTAAACGACGTATTTGATTTGCACCTCGTACTGTTAGTAGATTTTATTACATGTATGTGTCACATTCCTTAATTTTTTGTTGTACTATAGTAAGAATATTGTAAAAGGTAGTACATGGCAATTTCGCAACGTTTTTTGTTTGTTTTAGGGATGGCAGAAAGTAATGCTGCTCTTAATAGATCGCTGCATTTGCATAGAGATACACAATTTGCAGCGGCGGCTCTATACCAACAACTTTACGGAGCAGCTGATCCTGAATCTGGGGAAATGTCTGTCCCAGCAACCTTTCAGGTATAACTTCCCAAAAAATTAATATTCTTTCTTTTCAACATCAACGATAAAAGCAGTCTGACATTATACTGAAATCGTCACAGAAAAACGCTATGCTTTCAATAAACGTCTTTAATACATCATATTCTCTTGATGTTAATGAAACACTCTTATGACTTTTTGTCTAGCTTTCGGAATGGTTGTATTCCTTTTTCAAGACACTGTAATAAGAAAAAAATGTAAATATCTATAAAATATTACAATTCTTCAGTGCAACTTACTAGTCGTTGAGATTATTTATCAAAGCATAGACACTCAACATTAATAACACACATATTTTTTTTTTTTTTTTTTTTTTTTTTTTTATTAACATTTAAGATTTGTACAATCTGTTTTGCAGTGAAAACAATAAGTAAAATTTTTTGTCTTTACATGACAGAGAGATGTAAGGTCCAGTGACCAAATCATCACGACACAAATTGCCTTGTTTACCGGTAGGATGTGCACATACACTGATACGCGAGCACTAAAAGCGACACTGATCACAATGGCTGGATGCTGTTGAAGGCGTAACTCCCACTGCTGTAGGCTCTGTCAGGATCGGTGAGGTAGGTCCAAGGGGTCATGTCGCTTCAATCTCTTCGCTTGTTGGTTGTTGAGAAGATTGTGTGCCAGGGTATTAGGATGCACCCGCAACCTGTTTTGATATTGTTCAGAAGATGTTTTGCAGTCTTCAGAGACTGTTAGTACCTGAAGATCTCTATGTATTGCATCATTCTGGATATACCAAGGTGCATTAGCGATTGTTCTCAGAGTTTTGGATTGGAATCTTTGTACTATCATAATATTAGATTTGCTAGCTGAACCCCAGAGCTGTGAGCCATATGTCCAAATGGGTTTTATTATTGTATTGTATATCGGCAGCTTGTTGTCAATCGATAGGTGAGAGTTTTTTCCCAACATCCAATAAAGTTTTCTGTATAGAATTCCCAATTGAAGCCTTTTCGTCCATATATGTTTGGTCCAAGTTAGACGTTTGTCAAGGTGAATACCTACTCAAAGTCAAAGTCAAAGTATTTTACGTCATGCTTTTGGGGCAAAGGATGTCCATTGAGGTTAACGTGTGGACATGTACCTCTTCTTAGAGTGAATGTAATTTGTGCGGATTTTGAGGGGTTTACTCTAATTCTCCAGAGTTTAAGCCATTCGTTTGTTTTGTTCAGATGTAGTTGCAGTCTCTCTGATGCTATTATTGGATTGCTATGAGAGGCCAAGAAAGCAGTATCATCTGCAAATGTTGCAAGCGTTAGGTTATTGCTTATTGGCAAGTCAGCCGTATATATCAGGTACAGAATCGGTCCGAGCACACTACCCTGAGGTACACCAGATAGGATGGGGTAGAGTTTTGTATAGGCTTCACTATATTTTACCAGATATCTCCTTTCTGTAAGGTATGATTGAAGCAGTTTAAAGTAAGGGTAAGTTAAATTTTTCTTTAATTTGTACAGAAGTCCTGTATGCCACACCTTGTCAAAAGCTTAAGAGGCGTCTAAAAAGGCTGCAGTACAGTATTGCTTGTTTCTCGAGACTACTTCTTATTGTTGTGTATAGTCTGTGAACTTGTTCGATTGTACCATGTTGGTTACGAAAACCAAATTGATGGTCAGGTATGCGACACTTTTCGTCCAATATTGGTTTGATTTTTCGTAGCAGAAGTTTTTCGAAGACCTTAGAGATGACTGGGAGTAGACTAATCGGTCGGTATGAGTTGACATCTTTTGGATCTTTACCAGGTTTTTGAATGAGTATAATCTGTGCCACTTTCCATTGCAGAGGGAAGTAATGCAGACTAAGCATAGCATTGAAGATCATAGTGATTATTCTGTAACAGTCATTGGTTAGTTCCTGGAGGATCTTACCCGTTATGAGGTCGAATCCCGGAGCCTTATTGGGTTGTATCTCATTCTTTATTATCTGTTTTACTTCTTTAATAGTAAACTTGGTGATTGGTAGTTCCATTTGATATGGAGCTTCAAGAAAAGAATTAAATGGTTCTTCTTGTTCTAATGGCACTACTCTGTTAAATGGACTAAATACTGTAGAAAGATGTTCAGCGAATGTCTCAGATTTTTCTGTGTCTGTTCTTGCCCATTTACCTTTGACATTTTTTAGAGGAGGTATGGCGTCTTGTGGACCTTTTATCTTTCTCGTCGCCTTTTATAGAGAATAATTGGTGTCTTTGGACGGAGTCAAATTTTCTAAGTAAGTTTGGATCCCCCCATTTTTCTCTTCTTTTAATAGATTTTTAAGTCTTCTGGTAATTCTGTTTAAATTTTGTTTGTCAATAGGAGCGTGTGTGTTTTGCCACTTTTTCCTAAGTTTTCTTTTCTCATCGATCAGGTTTTTTGCACTTTGCGAACAGTTTATGCTTTCCTTCCATGTTGTTTGTTCAGGAGTAGAAATCCAACCTGCCTTTTGTATGGAGGTAGTAAGTTGTTGTACCGCATTTTCAATTTGTAATTCTGTTTTAAGTGGCAAGTTCGTTGGTATTTGTTCTGCTAGTGCGCTTCGGAATATTTTCCAATTTGTTTGATTATTGGTTAGGACTGGATGCTTATTTCTGAGTATGATTTTGGAGTCTAGGTTAATTAGAATGGGAGAATGATCTGAAGAGAGCTCCCAGCATGATTCTATTGCTAAATAGTTAAGAGCGATACCTTTAATCACACAGAAGTCTAAGAGATCTGGTGTTTTATTTGGATCTGTAGGCCAATAAGTTGGTTCTCCTGTAGATATGTGTTGTAGGTTGTTTCCTGTTATTGACTTCAGCAGTTGTCTACCCCTTGTTGTAATTACGCTAGAGCCCCAGTGATGATGTTTACAGTTAAAGTCTCCTCCTGCTAGGAATTTGTGTCCAAGAGAACTGAAATAGGTGCTAAAGTTGTTTTCGTTGATTGGTTGACCAGGAGGACAGTAGACCGCAGATAAGGTAAGGTTGCCTAGCCAGTCTTCGATGACAATGCTAGTTGATTGCAGGTACTTTTCACTGAGCTTATTTAACTCATGGTGTTTTATATTAGATTTGATAATGATAGCTGTGCCACCGTGTGCCTTATCATTTGGATGTTTTGTGTAGTGGACAATGTATTTTGGAATTTTGATATAGTTTTTGTCTGTTAGATGAGCTTCTAATACAAGCATAACATCAATTTTCTTCTCGTCGAGGAAAATTTTTATTTCTTGGATGTGGTTCGTTAGGCCATTTGAGTTCCAGACGGCTATTTTAAGTCTGTGTTGCATTAGGGCATTTTGGAAATCATAGTCATAAGAAGATTAAGCATAGTGTCCATTCTCTCTACTAGTTTTGTCATCAGGTTTTCAAGGTTGGCAATTTTCGTTGAATGGTTTGAGCCGACATTAGTTTGTTGATTTGTGATTTAATCCGCTTGACTATTTCCTGAAGTTTTTTGAGCGTAAGAAACACCAGGGGTTACTCTTTGACTATTGGTTTCATAGGTGTCTGTTCTGTGGGTCTCTTGATTCTTTCTGAGTTGGGGGAATTTTTCCTTTTGTATTTGTTTGTATACGCTGCAGCCCTTATAGTTGGCCGGATGGTTTCCCATACAAAGTACACATTTTACGTTATTGCAGCGTTCTTTTCGTGGACAGTGTAAAGTAAGATGATTACTTGCACACTTTACGCATCTTGGAGGCATATGGCAGAATTTTTGTGTGTGACCGTAGCGTTGACATTTGGTACATTGGGGAACCTGACGTTTGGGATATGGTGGTTCGAAGGACACAATCATGTTCTGAAGTGCTCTCACATCATATATGTCTTTATTATTTGGCTTAGTTTTTAATTCTATATAAAAGAGCGGAAGCGCTATTTTGGATCCATTCTTATATATATTAGCTATGTTGGTTACTTCGTGTCCCATTAATCCTAGCTCATGTACTAAAGCGTCTTTATCTGCTGTCTGATGCATATTACGAAACACAACTCGGAATGTTCTTTCTTCCTTTGTTTGGTAGGTGTAATAATGTGTTTTTTTCTCATTGAGTGCTTTGGTTATGTTTCGGTAATATTCAGAAGTTGAGGGCTGGATCTTTACTTGGTCTTTATAGAGACATTTGATGGAATATCCCAGAGGGATATTGTTTCTAACAATAACACACATATAAAATATAAAATAATGGACAAAATACATTCTAAAATTCTTTAAAATTTAGGTACAGATAGTAAAACTTAGTTTGTCATCTTCTCCAATGTTTTTCATGTTTGATTACTTCTCCATCTTCCAACATGAGGTTCTGTTGTTTCCCGCCGATACACATATACTCGGTTTTTTGGATATTGATTTCAAGTCCCCATTTTTTGTACTCCTCGATTAATTTTAGAGTCATATACTCAATATCTTCATAATCTTGTGCTATTACTAGTTGATCATCTGCAAATGACAAAGTGTATATGCTATTGTTGTTAATTGGCATTCCCATATTTCTACATTTGCGCTTCACAGTTTTAGAGCTTGTTCTAGATACATTTTAAATAATGTCGGGGAGAGACAGCAGCCCTGCTTAAGGCCTTTATTCATTTGGAGTCCACTTGACAAATTGTTTCCAACCTTTACCTTTGAGTTAGCATTAGCATACAGTTCCTTGGTCGCATTTATTATATTCATGCTTATGTTTATTTTCTCTAACGCTTCCCATAATTTATAATGTGGTACGCTATCATAAGCCTTTCGTAGGTCTACATACAATAAATGTACTTCTTGATTAACGACTGTTTTCTTTTCAATAATCTGTGTAATGCGAAACAAATAATCAACCGTAGATCTACTTGCCCTAAATCATGCTCGTTCCTTAGCCTCTAAGTCTTTATATTCGCTTTCTATTCTGTTTTTAATTACTTTTCCGTATATTCTATTGATCGAGTTTGTCACGGCAATGCCTCTGTAATTGTCACATTCATCCCTACTGCCTTTTTTGTGTATAGTGGATATGAATGATGTCTTTCACTCCTCTGGGGTTGTCATTCCATTAATGCAGTTTTGGAACAGTTTGGCTAAACTTGTATATAGTTTGGTTGTACCGTTTTTAATTAACTCTGCAGGGATGTTACCTAGACCCGGTGCTTTGTTATTTTTTAGAGATCTACATACATCTTCCACTTCTTTCGTTGTTATTCGTATGGGTGAAGTTAAAATATTTATATTTTGTGTTTTTTTGCTGTCTTTAAATTGTGGCCCATCTTCCCTTAGTAGTTTCTGAAAATATTGGTCCCAGTCATCCATTGTTATTGTTGACACTATGTCTTTCTTCTTATCTTGTCGTAAGACTCTCCAACTTTCTGTACTTCTTCGTAATCCTAGATGTGAATTTATCATGTTACACTTTTGTTGTCATGCTTCATTTTTCTTCCGACATATCATTTTTCGTACTTTAGCTTGAGACTTCTTGTAGATTATTTTATCCGTTATATTCTTTGTATTTAATAATTTTAGATATTGGTCTCTTTTCTTCTTTATTTCTTGTTCTATTTCTTCGTCAAACCAATATGGAAGTTTTCTTTGATTTTGGATTTGGTATCCAATGGCTTCTGTTGCTGCCCCCTGGAGACACCTTTTTATGTGAGTGTAATGTTCTTCATTATTATTAAATTGTTTATTTTTCAACTTTGGATTTAATTAATTTCTGTATAATTCTCTCGCGCTTTCTTGTTCTAAGCTGATTAGGTTATACCTCTTCTGTATTTCTTTCTCCCTTTCATTTCCTTCTTTAGGTTTATTTACTCCAAATGTGATCTTCTTTTAATAAGTGATGATCGCTTCCACAGGTAGCTCCTCTCAATACTCTATTTGTCTTTTGTCGTATGATTGTGTAGTCTATGATTGATTTTTACTCTCTCGTATTTTGCATCCATGTGTATTTGTGTATGTCTCTGTGTTGAAAAAATCCATTTGCAATTTTTATTTCATTTTGTTCGCATAATCGTCTGGTACCATTATCATTTACGTGGTCCTCTCCGAATTGACCTTTAACTGCGTTATGAGGTTTTTTTTCAGTTCTGCTGTTTAAGTTTCCCAAGATGATAATTTTTTGAGATGTGCCGACTTTGCAACCTTTAAATTCAATTTCTCAAAAAAATCGTTTTTAATGTTTACACCCAAGATTGTGTATTTGTGTCCTCTAATCGTAAGGTTCATTTTTATCATTCTCTCGTTTATGGCTTCGCAAGTGGTTATGTATTTCCTTAGCTTCTTACGTATTAATATGGCAACACCTTGTTGAACTCTTTTCTTTCTCCTTTGGTACCCCGCTGTAGAAGTGATCATATTCTACGATCTCTTCTGATCCTTGGCCCTTTCGTTTTGTTTCGGTAATTACTGTGATGTCCAATTTCAGCTTACTCATTTCATATATTGTTTCATTTATTTTAGGTCTAAAACCTTGCACGTTCCAAGTTCCGAAATTCATACTCTTTTTTCATAGCGTACGTCGTCGTTTGTTGATCGATTCATTCCGAGGCGTTTTGCTGCGTTTTTTAACATTTGATTCTCTTGGTTAAAAGCCAATAACTTTCAATAAATTTAGAGATTTGGATATTTACATAAATCGTTGGAAGTTGAATGGATCTCAATTTAACTGGTTACATTCGATCCGTAAGACGATTTAGCAAATTTTGTGAACTAACTATAGCTATTTTTGCCGAAATGAAAATTGTATTTTCAAGTGATAAAAAATAATAAATTTGTAATTCGGAAATAATTGACGAAAATGAGTTTAATATTACTACTCGGATTTTTTTGGAGTCGCTGAACACGAATATCATGTTGGTGATGATCTCCTAGGTACCTGGTGCCTAGGATGGGCCTTGTCTCCTGGAATTTTATGAAAATTCAATACGAAATCGATGCAAACTCATTACTCGGAGGTTTTCGGAGTCGCTGATCACGAATATTATGCTGTTAGGTTACACAGTAAATAAATATTAAATTTTTATTTTTCATTATAAAATTCAATTTATTTTTATAAATTCGAATCCACCGTTTCATTTTCTTCGTCTATCGATTAATTTTCATATTTTTCGTTATCTTTGCAATTAACGCCTGCATAATTTTTGCACGTGACACTGCAATGCAATCCGTGTTTCCTGTATGAAAATGAATTTCTACAATCGATTTTGCACCCGCAAAATATCAAGCTCCTGATGCTTGGTGGATCAGCTAATCATTGTGTCATTTTTATGGGAACTAAAGTTTGTTCTTTGAGTAGGTTCCCATCCCCAATCTGTGGAGTTTAAGTCATTTTGCTCTCCGTAGCGCTAGTTTTGTACCTGAACATATACTCTCTTCAGGTGCTAGGCATTTTAGTGGTGCCTATGGCACCATTTTATAGTTGCTAGTACATTTTACCGAGCGCAATGTTCTTGTTTTTTGCAATTGCCATTAAATACATTTGATATGTATACATCTCTGCCAACCGAGTGGTACTCTCTTTATATTTCTCGGGTATGTTGGGCTTTCTACAGTAAGTCACTGTACATTTTCAGAAGTAGTTGACGCCATGTTCAATTAATTCATAAATTAATACATCACGTTGTTTAAATTTTTGTGCATTTAATATTAAGTTTGGATCTTTTTCAAAACTATTAAAACATTTTATTTTCCCTTGGCCAAAGGTAGCAGATACGGTATCGCAACCTGTTATCGTATGCAGCAATAAAATGTTTTCTTGCACAGATGAAAAGTGCTCCAAACCCTTAGAAGAATATAATTCTTTCGGTTTATTTTGTCGAGCAGGTTTCATGAGGTAATCCTTTATGTCCGATGGGGTCAGGGCAGTACGTAGCACAAGTATATCAGTATATCTTCTGTACCAGTAACTATTATTTTACTAATATCATTTGCCAGTTCTATTGCAGTGGCTACGATCGTTCTGTCCTCGTATTTTTTAGCGAACATATCGAGAAAAAAAATGTGTGTTACAATTTGAAAGGTAACAGGTTAGCGTCTACAACTTGCACTTTGATAATGCTACCAACTGTATTAAAAGCACCAAATTTTAAAAAGAATGTTTAGAATAATTATTTTCAATATTCGATAAATCTTATGTGAAATGAAATAATATTACGAGTACCAATGAATTAGTATTCAAGATACCGAAGTAATGAATTCGAACTGATTTTATATCTAATTTCCATGAAACTCCAGGAGACGAGATCGTTGTCGTCATGATATTTGTACTCAGCGACTCCAGAAACCCCCGAGTAACGAGTTTGCACTGATTTTATATTAATTTTCCATAAAACTTCAGGAAATGAGGCTCGTCCTGGGCACCATGTGTTTCGAAGACTTGCATAATATTCTTGTTTAGCGACCCCAAAAGCCACCGAGTAGTAATATTGAACTCATTTCCTTCAATTATTTCCGAATTACAAATTTATTATTTTATATCACTTGGAAATACAATTTTCATTTCGACATCATCACTTTAGTTCACAAAATTTCCTAACGCTCTTACGAATCGAATGCAGCAAATTTCATTGAGATCCTTCCAACTGCAAGAAATTGGTATCTTTTAGGCTTTCTACTGCTTCATTGCCTCGCCTACATATTGTGCACCATATTCTATTTACCTTATCCCTCCATTTCATTCACGGTATCTTCCCTAAACGTCAAAGAAAGTGGACGTGGCTATCCCCAGACGAAAAACCTCGGAACGCAATAAATTACATACTGTGTAACAAAACAGATATCATACAGGACGTAACAGTAATAAAGACGTCGTCAGTAAGTAGCGATCACCGAATGGTTAGAGCGGAATTAGAGATAAAACTTAGTAAAAATAGAAATAAATTTAGAAAAACTTGGAATATAGACACAGATAAACTAAAATCTAATACAGAAAAATATAAAAGCAAGTTCAAATCCGCGAAAGTATTAAATCTAGATAACCTTAGCTTAAATGAAATCAATAAAGTCATAACAAAAGAACTATTAAACGCAAGCTCAGAAGTGGCAACCGCTAACAGAAAACGAAAATCTAAAATAAGTGTAGAATCACAAAACATGCTGAAACAAAGAAAAGATCTTCTGAGACAAAACAAAAGTGACACTGCAGAATTTAAGGAACTTAATCGAGTAATAAGAAAACAGATAAAAGAAGACATTAAAAAACATCAAGAAGACCGTATAGAACAAGTCATAGAAAAAAAAACGAAGTCTCAAATGCACTAAACCATAATTAGGAAAGAAAAACAATATCCATTAAAAATAAACAAGAATAACTAGAAAAAAGTAAATTTGATATAGCAAACTCAATTGAAATGTTCTACGCCGATCTGTATCGTTCCAAAAACGATACTCTTAACTCCTCAAAGCAGAATTTGAAAAGGCAGATAACAAATGTCAACTCAGAAGTGATGCCCTAAATAAGCCACGAAGAAATAGAAAGAGCAGTAAAAGAAATAAAAAGGAATAAAGCTGGAAAGCGGTGGAATCCTAGCAGAAATGCTGAAGGAAGGCGGAGAAGAAGTCATCACATATCTAAAAATGCTATTTAATAAATGTCTATTCGAAGGCAACATACCCGGACAATAGAATACTGCTAAAAAAATACTAATACACAAAAAGGGAGACACCACAGACCTGAAAAGTTATCGACCAATTTCACTTCTTTCACTTTACAAAACCGTTACAAAGATTATTATAAATAGGTTAACAATTAAATTTGACGGATATCAACCAGTAGAACAAGCCGGATTTAGAAAAGACTAACAAATACAATCTCCCATTATGTCTGGCTTTTATAGATTATGAAAATGCTTTTAATAGCGTAAAACTGTGGGCAATAGAAGAAGCATTAGTCAACAACCGGATGGACTCCAGGTACAGAATATTAATACATAATATTTACGAACAAGCTGAAATGATAGTGACGTTGGGTAATGGAATCGAAACAAGACCAGTAAAAATCAACCGAGGCGTAAGACAAGGAGACATAATATCTCCAAAATTATTTACAGCTGCCCTAGAAGATATCTTTAAGTCAATAGACTGGGAAAATAAGGGAATCCCTATTAACGGAAGATACTTGAACCATCTTAGATACGCAGATGATTTAGTACTAATAGCCGACACGTGGAGTGCACTGAATATGATGATTGAGGAGCTACACACAGAATCCCTAAAAAAGGACTGAAAATGAATTTCAGCAAAACTAAACTAATGTCAAACAAAGATTGTAAACCTATGACAAACATCCAAGGGACAGAGATAGGACACGTAGGTGAATTTACATATCTGGGTCAAAATGTCAAGGTAAGCAAAGAAAATCAGACTACCGAAATAAGCAGACGTGTAAAAATGGGATGGGCAGCATTCGAAAGATTCTCATATGTACTTAAAAATAAAAGTACACCTCAAAGACTGCGAACCAAAGTGTTTAATTTCTCTATCCTACCTGTACTTACATATGGAGCTCAAACCTGGACATTCACTAAAATAAACATGAAGAAGATCACAAAAACTCAGAGAGCTATGGAACGACAGATGCTAGGTATCTCACTCAAAGACCATAAAACCAATGAAGACATTCGTAATAGAACAAAAGTAAAAGATGCTGTGGAACAAGCAACTAAACTGAAATGGAAATGGGCTGGACATAACGAACGTCTTAAGGATGGCCGATGGAATAAAGAAATCGGGAATTGGCGGCTATATGAAGCCAAAAGATCACAAGGGCCTATATTCGGCAATCCGAATAGAGAGAAGGGCTTAAAAAAAATCTTCCCTATAGAAATAGTTCCTTAATTGATAGTGTCCAGTCACCACCTCTAATAAGATCTGTTTTATCTCTCGTATGTTAAAATCCATCAGACTAGACAAAAGCATTATGTCAATGTTATAAGTATTTTCTTCATATAGGTTTAACCGTGTATAACATCCCGTTTGTTATTTTCGGAATGGTTATGGGCCTTCATAGAGTCTTATTTTGCTAGTTAACGTACTTAAACTCCATCAGACTCCGGTCCCCGTATTAGTCTATTGTGCCAGTTTATTTAATAGATCCTTGTAGTTTCTGACTAATTTAGATTTGGTCATTGTTTACCGCTACTATTTTCACTTGGGTGACAATAAAGATATTTATTCTCTTTGCTCTATCTTTTTCGCGTGCCATGCTTGTTTTCAAGCGTTGGTAAATGCCATGTTAAGTTGCTGTTTCATAAGTAGAGTATTGGCTCAGGTATAATTTACGTGTTTGCCTTAGAATCCTTAGTCTGGTCACATGTACAATTTTTAATCCATCAGTGAAACATTAGATATCCATTTGTATAAGAGATACTATGGCCGTGTTAATTGTTTCCGTGAAGATAATTGTTGACATTATCATAGTTTTTATTTGAAAGAGGGTTTACTATTAATATATCGTTAGCTTTAGTACACAGAATAATTAAAAGGACTACCGCAGAAATAGGCAATTCGAACAGAAAAATATAAGTGACAACCTCTAATAATGATGTTCCTCTACTGTTTGGGAAATTATTTAGTATTTATTTACATATTTTACATTCAATATTTTTATTACTGTATTATAATATGATCTTATTTAATGGTATATTCTTCCTACTTATTTACTTGAAGAATTTTCTTAAAAGATTACAGTATATTATTTTCTTTTATTCAGTAAATTCTCATTGTCAATGTGGCTAACACATGTAATCTGTTTTTTAAGTTCAAAGAAATTGACTTGTTTTTGTAATTTTTGGTTAACTGCGTCGCAAGCACAAAAAACGTTGCAAAGTGTAAAATTTCTGTGACCATTTAGTGAAATGATCGTCTTTCAGAAGTGCATTACAATAGCTCTGATTTATGAGGGTTTGCTTCCGTTGCCACCTCTTGAATGTTTAGACACGGATTTTTATCCTTACAAATTCTAAGAAAGATCACTTTCAATCGAGACAGCGTACTGTAATCGTCTAAAGTTTATCAGGACGTCCTTTTTTCGTGCCTCGGCCGGCGCCGCGACGCGCAGTTGCTACTATTCTATTGCTTGCTACAATTAATACACCATATTTTAAAGGTGAGTGTTTTTTTTTTTCTTTTTACAGTTAACAGCAATGAGTGAACCCAGCTGTTTTTCGGGATATTTAAATTGATTGCTCATTTATTCACAAATAAAATATTGCATTTTTCTTCGTTATTATTTTAATTTATTTAACCAGCGACCGCTAAGTTTTACACAAAACATCTATTCAGAGCTACGCGATATTTATCAGTATTTATGTCCGTAGAATAGTGATTCTGGTGTATAAATAAGGACATTTGATCTCATCACTGCTGCGTACAAGTAGTTTGTCTTTGATTTCAACTCCCAGGTTGTACAAGCTTCTCCAAAGTACAACCGTTCTGCAATTTCGGTATAGTTGCGTAGTCCTATTGATTTGTTTATGTAACGTACCAGTATAATTTAGTGCATTAATCGTCTAACTTAAATTTCAGCAGAAAATTTTGCTTTGATAACCATCACGAAATGCTCTGCAAAGCCTTCAGTCAACATCAAGACCACCAACAACAGTTGTTGTAGCATAGTTACTGGGTGATACTTGGTGATAATACTTCTGTTTGAGTATCGATGCCCTTAAGATGATAGCCTGTTTGTACGTTTCTGCAGATATTATTCAGAATTTACGAATCTGAGTTATTCATTGCAACATCATTTCATGTTTTGTGATTAGTTTTCTTTCTTTACATTAGTGTTTTGTATTTTGAGATTTTCGAACTTTTGAATATATATACCGGATGGCGAATCGCCAAACGGGCCATAGGAAACTCAATGGCAGCGGCGGCTCGCCAGGTGAAGTAGGTGAAGGTGAGGTTCACCAAAAAAATATAATTAAATTGAGACAAATAAATAAAAAATAAAAGCAACATTAATATATCTAAATTCTGAAATCAATTATTTATTCTCTTTTAATTAATCTAAAAATTAAAAAAGGCAGCTAACTTTATTATCGTTGCGGTAGGTACTTGACGGTCAAGTCCTGACCTGTGTCACTTGCTGTGTAGTGCGTATGATTCAGGAATAGGACGGTGAAGATTATTTTTGAAATGCGAAATTCATCTGCATTAGCGTTCACGGTTGCCATGGCAACGTGACGTCAGCTTGTCCCTAGTGATAGTTGAGAAACATAGCAAGTGCAGTGCCGTCGAAAAATATCTTATTCGTCTTCACGCACTGGCCACTAGTTGCATGGATACCTATTTAGTATTTGCAGCGACAATATTTTGAAATTTAGTCTATTATATAGATATTTTTTATATAGTATAGTGTATAGTATAGTATTTATAAGTTTAGTTTAGTCACAGTATTAAGTTTATTTGTTTAGTGCACTTTATTAATATATTTCTCTGTGGTTTGTTTCGGATTTCGGATATAAAGTGTTCTCGTGGATTTCGTTTGGACAAAAATAATTTTAGACAGACATGAATCCCATTAATGACTTGGTGTGTAATATATTAGAGACTCCGTTTAGCAGGCGAGGTGTTTTAATCGCCAAAAAACCCCCAATGAAATGTCAAGGTTCAGAACTAAAATACCCCAAGCAAGTAGAACATATCGTATCTAGTATAAGTGCCCTAAAAAACTGTTTTCAAGTTATTAGGGCCCTAAACTCTATTTTTTTAACGAATTTTTAATGAGATTTGGACGCGACTTAGGTACCAAAACTCCTTTTGGCTCCGGCAAGCTTTCCTCATCTTCACCACTTTTTTAGGCCACGAGCCGCCGCTGCTCAATGGGAAATTCTGAATTGTTGCAATTGATGTTGTTGCATTGAAGAGTTGCAATTCTGACTTTTGGCTCCCAAGACAAAGACGAGTATTAGTAAGATCGTAGTGTTGATAACTTAATTTGTGAAAAATTTGCGCTTGTGTCACTGTTTCCCTAAAGGTGCGATATATTAAAAATATTAATTGTTTTTTATGTAATTCACTCGATAGTTTTGTATTTTTCAACATTAGGTAATATTAAATCTTCTTAACAATATTAACTTTGTTGTGGTGACTTTTTTTAAATTTATTTATTATTAATTTATTAATGTTTATACTAGTAATAGTCGGTATGAGGTTCAAGCTGTTTAATGATGATTCCATCAATCTCCTCGATAGTGAAAAAGAATATAAGAAGAATAAAAAAAAAGAGTGTGTGTACTTAGTACGTACGTAAAAGTTTATACTTCTTTTATATAATTTCAACGAAATTAATATATTTTTAACAGTTTACTTGTATTTTTTTTAATAATCAATTAATTTTAATACTTACTATTTTCCAAAAAAGTCCTTAAAATAATACCAAGAATTAAAAAAAAGGTAAGGCAACAACACGAGGTGTTCCACAGCTACGTGGTTCCGTAGCGGTGCCCATCCAAATAATAACCGCGTTCGACATTGCTGCTATGTGACAATAGAATAAAATTGATACACAATTATTTATGTTGGCAGATTATACAAGTAATATTAAGATTACTTTTTAATCTCCTTTTCATCATATTTTTATTAATCCTATTCCCGACGAATACTAATCCAAATACACAAAAATTATAATAAATAATATATTTACTAAATTTAACTTTATAAAATACATCCACCGAGATAATAGTCATTTCCTAATTATTACATTGACAGTAGTAGGTATCAATAATAATTATCTACACATCGTCGTACGTTTCATTTAATATTTTGATTTAACTTGTTTGAAAAAATGAAAATGAATTATGATGCACGGGAAAAGATATAGTGGACGTACTATATCACATACATATATTGTCTGTATGTGAAACCATAGTAGTAGAGTAAATAGACTGGCAAAAGGCTTCTAGAATAGATTTTCGTGGGCACTTTGTTGCTAAAATGTAAAACCCATTTTTTTTGGTTTCTAATATTTTTGTAATGCAAAATCACTTGGTCGTCCAAAAATCGTACTGGGAGGGGAGTGGTGGGGAGCCTTACAAAAAAAAATGCAATTTTTTTTCATCGTTTTTCCAATGAACAATATCCGAAAATTCATCACTCAAATTTGCATACCTATCCGGACATTAGAAATATCCTTTTTTTATTTATAAAAATACGTTAAACCATTATTGTATACGGAGCGCCTTCATACAAAATCACTTGCCCTAAAAACCCATATTTTTAAAATCGTTTACCTCGCTCTACCTCGAAAAATATTGGGTTTAGCAAAAAATGGCTTCCTATAAACGTTATAGACCAAACATCAGAGAACATGTGGGTTTTTAGAATTTTGATTGGATAATTAGTTTAAAAAAAAAATTAAATAAATCTAATGTCATGTCACGACGGACAGTGGCGAACGCAGAGATGCGAGGGAGGGCGAGATTCCTATGCCATAGTCAACCGCAAATCGACTCTACTGATGGTGATGTTGTTACGGTCGTTTTTACCTCGAGACGCTGTTGTGTTATATTCTAGCCCAACAAGCGTATCGTTTTGCATATGTGCATTCTTTTTCATAAGCTTTGTTTTTCCCGAAGTCCACTGAGATTATTACAAGTGAGACCTAATAAAGTTCTTATGTGTTAATATATTATTAACAGTGATTAATTAAACTTATTGGTCGTTTTTATTCAAAAGGTATGTCTTATTTGTTTGGAAGGAGAAAGGCTGGTTAACTCTCAAGAAAGATCAAAAAAAACTTTTATTGAATGCACGAGCGAACGTATGAAAAATTGTTATGAGAATAAATACATGCGGCATATATTCTCAAAGTTTGATGATCTAAAAAAATGAAGATTTTTTAAAATGGCACGAAAACTGTTATAAATCTTATACGAGCTCAAAGAACATTGCCTCGTACAAGTCAAAAAATACTAAACTGCCATTTGATTTTCGTAGAGACGATATTTTTCAAAAACAGCCCTTGAGATCACCTTTTAATTTACAAAAGTGCATCTTTTATCAAAAGCGCTCGCCAAATCAAAAACTATGCCAAGTTATGACTTATAATATGCAAGAAAAAATAAGAGCGATATCACAAAGCAACCCTGTGTTCTTGGCGAGAACTGGAGAAAATGACTTAATTGCCTCGGAAATAAAATATCATGCCGCTTGTGTTTCGACTGAATTACGCAATTTAAATAAAAAATTTGTTGGAAATAGTAATGTTAACAAAACAGGCAATGAAGAATTTGGAAAACTTTTGGAGGAAATGGAGAAGGGTTTTGAAAAAGGTAAAGGATACAGCACAAAATCAATTGGCAAAAGGTATCGTGAAATTAGTGGCATTGACGACATGAGTGATAAACAAATAATTAAAAAAATGAAAAACCATTTTGGGGATGGTGTTGAATCAGTAAGGCCTCCTAGGCAAAATGAGCCTACAACTACAATTAAGACAATCGTGCACAACCACGACGAATCTGACACTTTTAGTTTCGGGGCATCGGAGCAACACATTCTAGTCAAAATGTGCCAAACTATCCGAAGCGAGATAAACAAGATGTCAACTGAGTCCGATTAAAAAAAAATGAATGTTAGAGACTACAAAAATTCTATTCCTGAAAGCTTGTATTCTCTTGTTAATCTTATTGTCCGCAATGAAAGCGATAATGAAAAGAAAATTGAAACTGTAAGCATTTTCCAAGACATTATTTTTGCCTGTTCGAATGGAAAAATAAAAACTCCAAAGCATATTGGGCTAGGACTTTTAGTTCACCAGGAAACAAGGTCGAAAAAACTCATTGAAGCAATACACGTTTGCGGTCATTCAATGTCATACATCGATACTCTTAGAGTGCGTAACAGCATCGCCCAAGAAGAAATTCAACTTTACTTGGAGAATAATCATGTAACCATACCGAGACAATTGGTACCCAATCGACTCGTTCAATTTGCTGCTGACAACATTGACATTTTGGAAGAGACTTTGGACAAAACACTTACTTTTCACGGAACCCAAATTGCTGCCTTCCAGAGAGGACCATTTAATGAAAATATACCTGGACAATTTAAATGTTTGCCGTATAATCAGAAGCTGGTAATACCAAATGATTTTCATTCCCTTCACAAAATTTATTTTGACAAATCAAAAAGAAAAGTACAATCTCAGGGAAATAAACTGAGCATCATAGAAAAGGGTCAGAATCTTAATAATAACATAAGATATGGCATGGTGCATTTGCAAAATGAGGGACTCTGTTAGGGATGAAACCGTTATCCCACAGAGGTCAGGATTTCATAAACCGACTGTGGAGGATAAATCACGTGTAACGACCTATGGCTACTTACCTGTACTACCCCATGTCTCGTCAGAATATGATACCGTTTGGACTGTTATCATAAAGTGCAATGAAATTGCTAAGAAGCTAAATAACACATACACCGTACTGACGTTTGATCAAGCGATCTATTATAAAGCTAAAGAACTCCAATGGTCCCAGCCAGCAGACACAAAAAACGTAGTCATTCGTCTAGGTGGATTTCACATGGTTATGAACTTCCTCAAAATAATTGGTCAGTTCATGACAGATTCTGGACTTGCTGATGTATGGTTGGACAGTGGTCTCTATGTTCAGTCCACAATTGATGGTATTTTATCTGGCAAAAAATACAATAAAGCTATACGAGCCCATAAGTTGACGTACGAAGCTCTGTCAAGATTATTAATAAATCTTTATAAGAAGTGGCTTTTAGAGTGTGGTAGTCCTTCTGTACATTATATTAACTTAATTCATCTTTGTACATCGGAAATCATCGATAACTTCAGGAGAAAAGAAGACATTATGCAACTCTCCGATAAAATCTCAACTTTAACTCGTGAACTTTTGACAGAGTTTCCAGAATTCATTGCAGCTCAAACTGCCACAGGCAAATACTGGAATACATACTTGGAAATGGTAGATATTCTATTAGAATTTGCCATTTTAGATATGTATATCCCAAGCTTTTGAAATTTAACCACTTTACTACGTCCTTAGTAAGCTTTATAATAATAACAATAATCTGTAAGAACATTTTTGGGGATACGGGATACCCCTACATACCAAGTCACCTAGGGCTCGATAACACGGAAAGAGTCCCACCAGAGCTCAATCTTTTTGATATCGTCAGTATCTGAGATGAGTGAATTTTCCCCTTTGAGGGAGTGCAAGCCGTATGGCTATATCTGGATAATATTAATAATTTAATAATAATAATAATAAGTATACAACCTTAAAGATATACAACAATACCTATTATGATAATATAAATACTACTATCACTTAACAAATACAGTATTTTAAAACTGTTAATAATCTGACAACAAAACGAGCTAAAGAAGTCACTATTTACGCTAGAGTATTCATCCTCCTTAAAATCAGCATCACAATGAAAAAACGACCATAACAACATCGCCATCAGTAGAGTCGATTTGCGGTTGACTGCGCATAGGAATCTCGCCCTTCCTCGCATCTCTGCGTTCAGCACTGTCCGTCGTGGCATGCCGATTTATTTAATTTTTTCTTAAACTAATTATCCAATCAAAATTCTAAAAAAACCAGCATTTTCTCTGATTTTTGGCCTATAACGTTTATAAAAAGCAATTTTTTGCTAAACCCAATATTTTTCGAGGTAGAGCGAGGTAAACGATTTTAAAAATATGGGTTTTCAGGGCAAGTGATTTTGTATGAAGGCGCTCCGTATACAATAATGGTATGACGTATTTTTAAAAATAAAAAAAATATATTTCTAATGTCCTGATGGGTATGCAAATTTGACGAATGAATTTTCGGATATTGTACATCCGAAAAACGATGAAAAAAAAAATTTTTTTTGTAAGGCTCCCCACCGCTCCCCTCCCACAACGATTTTTGGACGACCAAGTGATTTTGTCTTACAAAGATATTAGAAACCAAAAAAAATGGGTTTTACATTTTAGCAACAAAGTTCCCACGGGATAGCACAATAGGATCCTGTTTAAACTCTACTATAGATACGTATTACAGATTACAGTATTAATAAATCGGTACCTCGGAGGTAAAGGACACTCTGTCCATTTTCTTACTTTTTCAGGAGAGCAGTTTTAAAAATTTTTAAATTTGTAATCAGTAAATACTCAAATGTTTCTTATATTTAACCAAGATTAATATATTATTATTGTTGTGTGTATAATCGTTTTTCATTCCATGAAGTGTTATATACCTGAGGTTTACCGTTCATTATTTAAAATTTTTTTAAAAATGTGTAGTTGGACATAGTGTTGTTTACCTCTAACAACTTTTTTAAATAATGTGGCATTGCATGTTAAGGTCTTTACGAAATAAACAATACAAACACATTAAACAGCCTATACTATTATTTTATTAGAGGTAAATATTATAATGTTATAATAATTAAGTAAAATTATAGACGACAAGTTTCAAAATTGTTAAAGATGCTCCATATCATCTTCATCTTCTTGTGGGTAATCGTTTGTGGCTACATCGCTGTGTTAAATTTTGATAAAACGCATGACAAACTGACGGAACAAAAGGCAGTAGTGCAATTAAGTCATTGTACTTTTATTTTGTGATTGGTAATGGGATTACTGAGACTTGATTTAATTGGGCTGGAAACGTTACGATACCTCATGAAGTCCACTTCATACATATTTTGATTATTGAAGTCGGTCTTATAAAAGAACTTTCCAATGTGTTCTTGTTGGACTTGTAGGAAAACACATGTTGACAGTAGAACAGGGTCTTTATTAACATTTTTTTTTCTATTTACAAAAGGAGGATTAGATAACAATTTCTTATCGAACAGCGTTTTGAAGTTTTTGAAATCTGCAAGTTCCATATTGTGCACTGTGTATTTACCTGATGTTTGCCTAACTAGTTTTTGCCAGTCCCATGGTGTTAAAATGGCCAAATTGGAGAGTTTCTTTCCTTTTCTTTCGTTTAAAGCATGAACAGTGTCTGCTTCCATATGTGTGTGCCCTTTCAGTAAAAACTTTTGAGTGATCGTCTTTATTTGCAGTATCCAAAAATAGCACATTATAATACTTATATTTTTATTTTGTCCATAGCAGTTATCGGTCCAAAGAGTGATGTCCTCTACTTGACTACCTGGAATTGTATTGTCAGCCCATTTCAAAATTGACGAGGCAATTTCATTTGCACCTCAGGCCCCTTTCGATTCGTCCCACATTATACAATGTATAGAAGAATCACTGGCATCATGTAATGTAAAATTTAATGTCCAATGCTTCCTTTTGTAGAAACTAATACAATTGTTTGTTAGTGGTGAAGGCAAACATTTTTGCAAATCACCAGATAGTACTTTGTATTTTGGTGACTCTTTAGCTATTATAAAGTCCAATTGTTTTAAGTTATACCGAGTTTTAGATTCAATTAGGTGAGCATCATAATCAGCCTGTACACTGGTTAGTTCATCTGCAGTAAGATTATTTTTTAATTGAGCGGTGAATGTACTGCATGTATCGCAAATGTCTCTTTCGGGCGGTTTAAACGACAACTTGAAGTCTTTATTAAAAATATCTGCGTACAACCACTTTTTTGCTCTGAGCTTTGGATCTACATGTCTTTCATTGCATTCATCAATGTACAGTTGATATATCTTTTCTATTGTAAGTTCTGTGCCCAGATAATCCTCTTACTCCTTTCTCTGGAATAATGACTCTTGTATTTTGGGAATGATTTAATATGTTGATGTATACTATTTATGGTTTCGGTAGGAGTTTTATTGGTTGGCGTGTGTCTACCTCTTTGATTAGTTTTTAATAAACCTCCTGGCTCAATTTTTTTCAACATATTTACTACTACTAAATTAGATATACAAAGTGTGTTTAAAAAGATAACATTGCACACCTTCAATAGCTGATTGTTCATTGTAAAATGGTAGTGTAGTGTATTATTTTTAGATTTGGTGGAATTTGGATCTTTTTTTCTTGATCGAAGAGTAGGTTGGATGTCGATACATGAGAAGATAAATTGCTTTTTAAGATCTGAAACGTTGGTCTCAGTCCAGTATGAGTTGAAAATTTTTTGTCTTTCGTATTCTGGCAATCTTTCGGAGCATTTCATGCAACACATGCAAGGAGGCTTTAACATTTTTGCAGGCATGTCTTTGCCTCTTTTACTGAGATACTCTTTCCCACCAGCTATTTTTCGTTTGCGAACATTACAGGCCCAATTTTGTTCATTTACTACACGTTTTTTACCTTTTTGTTTGCACTTAGTTATATTTTGTACCTTTCTTTTAACACTTTTCTCTTCTAAAATAACTTCATTATGTTCATTGAAATTGCCTGCATCACTGCTTAGGGATAAATCGTCCTGAAGAAGATTTTTTTTATTACCCCACTAATCGTAGGAGTAATAATAGCTTTCTCTTTTACCTTTGTTTTCGCTGGTTTACTTATACGTCTCATATCATTGTCGTCCGATTTTGAGCTTTCACCACTTGGAGGCTCATAGATTTTATCAATATCCGAATTTTCATCTCCAAACAAATTATCATTTTCGTCCACTTCTTTCTTATAACGAATATATTATATCAAACCAGCTAAAAGAAGGACTTGAATCGTGTTTTATTATAATTTATGAAAATATTTTAATTCAAAAATAATGTTACAAAATAAAAAATTTAGACATGACTTTAAATTATCACAAGTGTGGAATTTAAATATATGTATTATATTTCGAAACTGCTGAAATAATAGTATTTTGTCATATCTCCATTATTAAAAAATTCTTCAAACATTTTGGACATTAACTCAACCGTCTCTCTGGTTATTAAATTTATTAGATACCGTTTTTTGTTGTTAATAATAAAAATAATATTTATCTAAACACATTTTTGAACGTTATTTTTTTTTTTATTTAGATTTAGTGCAATTCCGTTATCTGTGATGGCAACAATGAATTGTTTCACGGACCATTGTCTCCAGTCTGAACCAGAGATATGTAAGAGAGGCTCTCTTATATATCTCTGGTCTGAACACTGGTTTACATTGGGAAAAAAAGTGTACCATTTTTATATGACGGGAAGTGTACAAGGGTACATAACACTATGTCCGGATGGTAAATGACGGTGCACACATATAGTAGAGGTAAACAACACCAAGTCCACATGGTGTTGTTTACCTCTGACTGGAAGTGAACTTGGTGTTTATTAAAAAGTCGGTAACTTGCCGTAAAATTGTCTCTGGACATAGTATGCTTTACCTATGTGTAGAGCCAGAAGTTATATTCAAAAGTGCAATAATCTAAATTTCGATAAAAATGGACGTAGTGTCCTTTACCTCCGAGGTACACAAATATTAATTACAAAGATTGTTTTAACTTTAAGACCTTTATTATTTATATTATTACTCACTTAAACTTCACAAAGTTCAATAGAATAATATACGAAATGATTGTCATAAAGTAAAAAAATAATACATACATAAGGACAGTTTGGAAAACTTATATTCACATAGGTTACATAGGTACATCGTAATGTTAAATTATATTATTCACTTTCATAATCAGATGCACTGTCGTCGTCACTAGAATCATTTAAATCAATCCTTAATTTGCCAGTAATCACATTTATGCGACGTTCACTTTCCAAATATTTATCTTCAACCTTGACAACATAGTCACACACTTTCTTCCAGTTATCTATAGTTACTCTAGCAAATTCTTGTTCCACCAACACTTTTACGTCTTCTAACTTAAAATAAACGTTTTGTTTTCCAGCTTCATTTTTTATTTGCGCCCAAACCATTTCTATAGGGTTCAAGTCTGGATGATACGGCGGAGGTTTTAAAGAAACATGTCCACATTCTTGAAGCACTTTGTCAACTTTATATTGAATCTGATCTTGTTTGTGTCGTTTGATGATTTCATACAAATTGCGGTTTTAACATTGACGTTACAAATGGTAAATTTTTTCTGTCAAATAAGATATCATATCCATTTTTTTAGAATTACTGGTGGGTGCTTTATTAATTTGTACATTATGATATGACGCATTATCAGTAACAACAACAGATCCAACAGGCAAATTAAGGATTAACTGTTCTTTCATCCATTTTTCATAATTTTCTGAATTCATATCATCATGATAATTTCCTGTCTTAGCTCATAACTTAAAAATCAAAAGGCATTCTGTATGAAACCCATCTCCCCACCACCATGTACGATAACCAACGAGTCGTTGAGTCATTAATAATGACTTTGTAATTACGGTTATAAGGTTACTGATACTAAATTAGGAATTAACTTTTACCAAACTTTATAGAGTATCAATTATTAAAGATGGTATTATAACAAACAAAAATTTGGTATATATAAAACAATCTATGTACAATCAAACTCCATTTATTATTTAAGCGAGTAATAATTTTGTAATTAGTGCGATTTCAAATAATTTAATTTGTTTAATATTGCAACGCCACTGCATGGGTCTGATCATATATATTTTATTGTCTGCGATTAACTATTTCCTGGAAGGGCTCGCCACTCGATTTGAAATAAGCTGTACAATTAGAAATTACGGTCCCAGTATAATAAAATTGATTGAATATGAGTTTGACACAATCCACGCATTTTGGAGTAGCGAGTCTGACTTTTAAACAGTGTTGCTATATTTTTGTTACATCATACATTCTAAAATATTAGTCGGATACATGAGTGTAAAATAATATTTAAATCCACTACTGTTTATTGTAGAATGAAAATGAATATTACCCCAATAAAACTTAAATGAAGTAGTCATGTAACTGTTATTTTTTAAACGATTTCATCAATTACTTGATTAATTAACAAAGAACACTGAATTGAGGAATTGATGTGTGGCAACAGCGTAAGCTAAACAAACAGCGCACTTCATTAGACATGCCATGGAGGTAATAGCCACAGAGACAGGTGAATAGTATAGGTACAATGAGACAGGCAGATAGTATAAACGGTATTCCCCTCTATGAGTGCATGAATTGCATTGAATACTCGAATATAAGTGTTCGAGTTTTTCTTAGAGTTTGCTGACGGAAAGTTTCCAACGAAATAATGATTTTATGCAAAGAACTACACACTTCTCATCAGTGTTTGGTTTACACTGAATTCCGACTGTATCTAGACCACCCGCACTGAAGGAAGGCGTTGCTTAAAATTTTACTAACTGCTCAGGGGAATATGCGTTGTTGCCACATATCAATTCCTTTAATCAATTTTCTTTGTTAATTAATTAATTGATAGAATCGCGTAGAAAATAACAATTACATGGATACTTAAAGCTTTTATTGGGGAAATATTAATTTTCACTCTGCAATGCACTTCAGTGCATTTAAATATTATTTTACACTCATTTATCCGACTAAAATTTTAGAAGAAAATATGTAACAGAGATATAACAACACTCTTTAAAAGTCACACGTATACGGTAGTTAAAAATTACCGTACCATATATCTTCATATTATTCATTTTTTAGATAATTAACATGCTGGGCTGGAAACCCCATCCAAAACAACCAAAACCTTTAGAGAGAGGAACTGGAGAGGTTTCCCTGAAGGACCTTCACAGACTAGATGAAATCATTAAAGAGGTAAAATCAATTAAGATAGATGATGATGATAAACGTTGAGTTATATTATTATTTTTAAGAGGTTATCTATTTTAATAAATATTCTATTCCAAGTTTATTTTAATTATTTCCTTAATTAAATAAGTGATGAATATATAAGGAAGAGGACAAATAATTTAGAATTATTCAGCAAGAGAAAACGGATTCCAGTATCCAACGATCCAAAACAAATAATAAAAAGTTTTAGTCATTCATAAAATTATGCAAGAAACGGATTAAAAAAATAACATGTAACAAACTAGATCATTCAAAATGTATACGTCGTTGTATAATCAGTAAAGATATAAATTAAGACAAAAAACTAAAACTGATGGAAAACTAAAAGTACATATCTCACAAATAAAAAAAAAACTATGTTTTGTTGTTATAACAACCTTAAAATAAAAAACTGGAGAAAAAAAGCACGAAACAGATCAGAATGGAGAAGAATCCTGGAACAGGCCAAGACCCAAAAAGGGTTGTCGAGCCAGTGATGATGTTTTGTTGGAGAAATTAAAAAAAAATGATAGGTACTGGAAAGATCTTGTTAAGTCATGACTCACTAAATAGTCTAAATAACCTTATAAAGTCTACAAATGAAATTAAAAATAAATAATAATAAATAAGATTAAATAAAGATATAACATTAAAAAACAATGACTAAAAAACGAGAAAGACAAGAAATGTGATATTGGTATAGACTGAGTACTTCGAGAACTCAGTAGCAATTATATTAACTGCTATTGTACTTTAAAACCAAATAAAGCGCCAGCTTGGTTTACCATTATAAACCGTTTGAAGCTGGTTTGGTCCATTATTATTATTTCAGATTTAAGCTATACAACTCACACTCCCTCTAAGGAAAAAAGTGTACCATCTCAGATACCTAAGTTATCAAAAGTATTGGATTCTGGGAGGGGTCTTTCAGTGTTATCAAGCCCTAGGTGGCCTGGTATGCCAGAGTATCTTAAAAAAAATTTTACACGCATTTTAATGTCACATTAGATTTAAAAACATCATAAGTCCTCTTCCACCTAGATACCGCCGGAATGTGATTTTTACTGCACTGTATCTAATAATGATGTTTATATATTTTTTTAGTTAGGTAGATGTACCTTTAAAATCACCTGAGTTTACTGGAGTCTTTTTGAAAGTATCACAGATTACTAATATAACAATTACGCACGTTAGTAAAAACACATATAGAAAATGCTATCAGAGATACTTTATATTATACTGTATAATGTAGGAAAACAGTTGTTAAATTCCATTTTTTCATCTCTTAATCTAATATAATAATAAAAACTGTAAAAAGAACTGTAAAGACCTGATGGTGTCACCACATCCCAAAAGGGATTAGGACTGAGGAGGATAAATCTAATAGATTTTTAAGCTGGTGTTTTAATGTAAAACTACTTTTGTATTACTGGTTATATTCTAATGGTAAACAACGTTAGAAAATTTCTATTGAATAAGCACATTTTTGTTTGAGTAATTTTTATATTGTGATGCCTAAGATGCATGTTGTTATTGAACTGTTAGATATTCAGTTAACAGAGATAATAGCCGTTTGGTATTTTAAATATTCAATTTGGTCACCTCTTGTTCTTCTATCTTTTGAGGGTGGTAAGGTTAAGCTATTTGATATTATTTTATACATCATCATCAACCTGTATGCGTCCACTGCTGGACATAGGTCTCCCTCAGCTCTTTCCATCTGTCTCTGTCTTGTATCCAGTTATTGCTAACACACTTCAGGTTGTCAGTTCATCTAGTTAGTGGGCATCCTTTGCTCCATATTGCTTCTTGCCTTGATCTCCACTCTAAAATACGTTTTGACCATCGGCTGTATGATAATCTGGCGACGTGTCGTGCCCAATTCCATTTTAAAGACGCGATTTTTTCGATAGCGTCCATTGTTTTTGTTCTATGACATATTTTTTCGTTTGGGATTCGGTCTCTCAGAGAAACACTCAATTTTCTTGCGCTCCATAGCCACCTGAGGCACGTAAATCTTATTAACTACCTTTTTTGTGAGTGTTAATGTTTCCGCTACATAAGTGAGTACAGGTAACACACATTGATCAAAGATTTTCCTTTTGAGGCATGAGTAGATCTGGTTTAAATACAAAATACATAGTTTAATTTACCAAAATTTATTTTATACATTTGAATGAAAATTTGCAGTCATGCAACACAAGTCCTTGATTTCACAGTTGCCAATTTATTTTATCTTTCAATAAATAAACAGATGAGTTTAGAGCCACAACATGATAACTATATTCTATCCAACATATATAAAATTGGAATTCTTAACTCTCCTATTTGTGACAATGTATCCATTGGGAATCTAAACCATATATTCCTCTAATGTTCTCTAAACTCTGAGTTCTCTTCAAGCTTGTATCTTGATGTGTCTAAGAACTAATTCATAATGAGGTTCTATTGCTGCTAAATAGTACAGCTGCCATGATCTTTCTCCATCACACACCATAATAGTATATTTTTTTTACATTGACATAACATTACATACATTAATACAAGTTAACTAACATTACAGCTATTTTAATCCTGCACCACTGAAAAGGGTTAACAGAACTAAATTTATACCATTTTATCAAATTATTTAACTAGGAAATACATTCACTTGTATTATCTTCTGAAGCAACAAATACTTATCACATATTTGAGAAATTGACACTTTCTTAACTGTAAGTCTGCAATTCTCTCTAAAAAAGGGATGCAGAACAAAGACCTCTTTACAAGGGTAGTAATGCAGTGAATACAATTATTTAAAATAATTTTATTTTTAAAACTTTTGGAACATTTCTAATAGTTAAAGATATCCTTGTAGACCTCTCCAGTTCTTGATCACAGGAATATAATTGACAAAAATCTTTATTAGCACAGTCATTTATGGAATCAAATTTTCTTTCTGAAATGGAATGTAAGTATTTTGAATATAATTCATCTTTAATTATGATTAAGCTTCTTGGTTCTAAAAATATATTGCAGACATTCTTTCGACTCTCGTCATTTGTAACAAATTCTAATGCAGTGTGAGAACCACATGAAATAGTGCTTATTGTAGGATAAAAAAGGGGCCCATCAGTATGAGGCATAATGCCTTGTCCCGCTAAATACTCATTTACCAATACTTGATTTGGTTTATGCTGTTCAAAAATTTGTAATTCGGCAATTTTATTTAAATACACTTGTAACCAACTCGGTATTCTTTCTGGTATCATTCCTTTTTCATGAGGAATACCTCCATAATCTTGTAATCTTCTATTAGAAAGACTAGTCCATTTTGGTTTTGGAACTGCATAGACTTGTTTTAAAATGTGAGATTCCTCGTCATCAGTGATAAAGTTTGGAATGTAAAAAGCTGAAGCAGGAATCCCATTTACACGGTACTGTGAGACATCCATTCAAAATCAAAACAAACAAAAACATTTTATTTGTCATAGCGTCAAGTGTCATGACATGAGAAAATCTGTTGACATCATCTGTCTCAGATAAACTGACTGTCATTGTCATTTCAATTTTCAATATGCCAATTTTCTTTTTTTTGCAAAGTTCTAAACCCATTATAGGCCACCGTCCTATTTATAAATCACTGAAAATTAAATTTTTTTCACCCCTTAAAATTTGTTTGAATTTAAAGAAAATATTTTAATTTATATATCGTCCAGAATCACAGCCACCTAAAGTTACAAGCCATGAAGTAGAAATTTGGCAACATCTAAGGGTAGCCCTGTTTGATTTTGAATGTAAACAGCTGACGCTATCTTCACTGGACATTGGGAATTGGGACCAAATATGAAAATATAGATCTCTATATTCTTTGTTTTTATTATGTAAGAAATCCAATAGAACGTTAACAAACTAACAGTAAAAAAGAAATTCTTTCAAAGAATAATAAGAATATTATTCAGGTACTTTCCACAGACATCTGGTGACCATCTGTAACAATCTGGCAACTGGTGGTTTGAGGATTGCCAAATCTATTAGCTTATTATCAAAGGCAAATGCCAAAAAATGTTGTAATAATTAACTGCAATTAATATGAGAAGAAACGAGTATTTATTCGTTCGTGTTGTATATAAAAAAATAAAAAATTGCATAATTCATATAATAATATAATAAAAATGTATTTTTGAAAGCTTCTCTATTTGTAATTGAAGCCTACAACCTACAACATATACATTATATAGACATGACAACACAGTCAAACGTCAAAAATTTGTTTTGTGAATTTAATTCACAGCTCCTTTGTAGCTATCTTCAATGGGACCAAATGTGAAAATCGTCCCACTATCTTGTGTAGCTAGAATATTAAAATGATGTAAACATTAATAATTTCTAAAAAGAAGCCGAGATGAAAAAATCACAAATCACACATTATTAGGTTATATATGGAGGGCAAAAAACAAACTATTGAGACGTATTGAAAGTTAATAGTGTTTTCAATTAATTTTATAAATTGTGAGTTAAATTACAGTTCAGTGATTGGAAAACGGAAATAAACGGCTTAAAAAAATATTGGACTTGTTGGATAAAGCTGAGGACTTTTAAAAAAAACTTCTGTTGTGAAACTGAAAAATTAGTTTAAAAGGTTTGTTTACATAGTCTATAAATTAAATTCAATGTGAATATGTGTTAAATTTTTAGGTAGCAAATATGTCAATCGTTTGCTTTGTTGTGGGATGCTCCAACAGATCTAACAGGAGGGACAACAGAACTATGGGGTATTTTAGGATACCGACAGTCCCTTTTAAAAGGTTTCGACAAGATGAGGAAACCATAAGGTTGGTTCAGCAAAGATGTGCAGTCTGTTAATAAATATTTAAAGATCAACAAACTAAAGTTAAATGTGTTAAAGACGAAGGCTATGATAATATCAACTAAATACAAATACTCAAATATTGATATAAATACTATTAATCTTCAAATTGACAATGATAAAATAGAAATCATCACAACAATTAAGTACCTTGGTTTTCAATTGGATAATTTATTGTCTTTTAATGACCATTTTAATTACATATTAAAAAAGATTTCTAAAAAATTATACCTGTTTTTTTTCGAGAATATCTAAAAATTTGTCAATTTGAACTAATTACAAATTACTACTTACAAATGAACTAAAATTACAGTTTTTAATGCAATTATTAAACCTCACTTCGATTTTTACTTATCAGTTATTTAATTTTTTTCTTTAATTTAAATCAATCAGCCCAGTTGCAAAAATTACAAAATTGTGGAATGAGAATCATTCTTGGTGGAAGCAGATATACACCTATAGCAACAATGCTTAGCATGCTGCAGTGGGTTTTAGTTCAACAAAGGGTCTTTTACCTTACAATGGTGTTCATTTATAAAATTTTAAATAATTTGGACCTGCTTACCTTTGTGAGTTTATTATGCGGAATTGTGATATTCACAATTACCCTACTAGAGGTAATTGCAATTTACACATTGTGAAAACAAAAAGGTCTGTTTCAAGAAACTCTTTGTTGTTTAAGGGTTTCGATTTTTTTAATAAGCTTTCTCAAACAGTTTAAAGTTGTTCATCTGTACATATGTTTAAAAGCAAATTAATGGGTCATATTAAAAGCACCAATAGTTAGGTAGTTGTTTGTAGTCATGTTTTATGTCATATCTTATTGTTTTATATTTTTAATAAGTGTAGGTACTATATTTTAAGTGTAATTGTTATTTTCATCTTATTATGTATTAATGTTATAAATTGATTATGTATTTGTATGTATTAGGGCTTTCCCTATTTGAATAAATAAACTTCTTTTTATACTTTTAGTTTGCTATTATTATTTAAATTATACTCTCAACTTGTATGTACATTCAGTTTTGTTAATATAATTTGATTATTTTTTCCTTATTTTTTGAAACTTAAATTGTAATGTAAGCATATTATTCTTTCTCATTTTCAAAGTAACGTAATAAATTGTACTTTTATTTTTTAATTTGTAATTGAAGAATAAAGAAGTATTTTTGCCCTAAAATTTGAAACCTTTTTTAAAAGACAATCACTGAATGAAGAAAGTTATATTACCATTATTATTATATATTGTTAATATTGCTTAATAAATGTTATTTAATTTCTATGACATAATTTTGATACATTTGTAATAAAAAAAAAATGTATTTTGAACTTGTTTTATTCACAACTATATACCATATTATGTTCGAATACAAAAATGCTACAAAATAAAGATAACGCCAACATTAAAATAATAACTTGAAAAACAAATTTACTATATTTTGGTTTTATTGATAATTTAATTATTTGTTTTAAAAATTAATAATTTAATATTTACAAACAAAAAAATTACTTGACACAATAAAAATTAAAGATTCCATATCTAAAGAGAGCAAACTTCACAAAACCACAAGTTAGTAAGTACCTCTAAGAGATTCACATATTTAAAGTGGAACCAAGAAATACTGCAGTTTTCATTTTCGCATTTTATCATTGGTTTGCCATCGTCAATTCCTTTACATGTACACCATGTTAAGTTTGCCAAAATATTTGCAAAGTAAAATGGGAATTATAATTTTTTTATGAAAAAAACTATCTACTAACTAAAATTTCCAAAATTCTTCATTAAACATAATTTTTTCATGATATAATTCAGTTGGAGATTATATTACAAAATGGCAATATTGAACATTGGAGAGAGCCATTTGAATTTGATAGTGAAATTTATGTTGTCTATTTAATTGAACTTCTCCATCAGAATTTCTTATAAGACATGATGAAGGTAAGTTTATGAACTCTGCTATTGACATATCTTTTAATAAATATGTAAAGACTTTCACTTCTAAGCATCCCCTACTGCAACATTTGCATCAGCAGGAGTAGCACCAAGTTGTGGAAATTCAGGTTTAATGAAAAATCAAGCATTTTTTATGGCTAGATCTTCATGGGTACTATATGAATATTTTCGGAAAGCTTCTATCGCCTTTTTTTTTATTTTTCCCCCATTCTGTTGCACTTGTTTTGAACAAACTTTGTTCTGGATAACATATAGTTTTAATTAGGGATGATGGTTATTCTTCCTCTTCTTTGATGAAACCATTGTCCTGACTTACTTTGATCTAGTGTACTCTTTTCAATGGTTATACATTCACTTTCATCCAAACTTATAACTAAGTTATTAACAACTTCCATTAACTGAATGTATGTGTCTGAAATGTACTTGTCATTATATAATGAAGAAAATGGGTTAATTGGTGATATCGACATTCTTCTTAATGACTCAGCCATTCGTTCAGCAAATGGTTCAGTCACTCTGCTTAAAATGGATAAACTTCCAGCTTCTTCAATGTGAGTCAAAAACTGCACAATATGGTCATCACTCATGCAAGGCACTTCTGAGGGAATTCTTGATCCAGAGAATATTTTGCCAATATCAATACCTCTAATTGTTTACATTCAACCTTTGAAGTTTTGCGCACATTCCAGAGGGATCTCACATCTGTACATGATACATTATCTTTTGATGCAGCTATATATTGTAGTCCATACAATATTGCACCAACATGGCTACACACTTCTCCTGCACCTGCCATGCATGTACAATGTCCTGTTTCTACACTTCCAACTTGGTTACACACAACCCATACTTGTAGTGGTGGCTCATTCATTTTTTGTGAATGTTTAATCTGTAACAATAAAAGAACAAGTTAATATATTGTAACAACTAGCATAAAACATTTACTCCTCAAATGCGATACTCACTTTGCCTAATGTCATAAACTTGTCATTTACAACTTTTGACTCACAAAACCTGCTTTAAAGTATTTGTATGCTTGTAGGCTTTCATTTGCTGTTGTGTTTAAAAACTGGTGCTCAACAATAAATAGCTCAGTACATCTATGCTGCTTATTGGGGGAAGTCATTTGGATTGTAACTTAATTCACTTTCTGAAATAGTATATATAGATCTATGTTGTTGATTAGTTTCAATTTCTCTAGATATCTGCTTGCTACATCAGGATTCTCTAATTTCAAGTTATTGAAGTAATGACTTCGATCCATTTCTGAAACAAAATAACATTCATCAAATTAATAAACATTTAGGTTTCTTATCAATTAAAAAGCTGTAAATCTCTTTACTATATATAAAAAATGGTTTGAGTCTCACCTAGTTCAAAAATGTTCAAATTGTATATATTATTTTAATTTCAGCAGCTTATTTTGTGTAACACTAAAATGTTTAAATGAAGCTAAATCTATAACTGAGAAATATTAGCGATATGCCGAATACGCTAATATATAAAAGTAAATTCTTATCAATCATTATCAAGGGTATATTGATAATAATTGTGGTTGTTAAACGACTTAACTGAACTATTAGAAACTTTTCAACTTACCTCATTAAATTATAATTATCTTCATGTAATCAATGTGAATAAGAATTATATTAAAGAACCTTAAAGAACCCGCATTATAACAATGCTACCCCATTCATGGTTTGCCCATCGAGCAAAAAGTTTGCCCTCCACTCCAGACATTTTGACAGTTCGGTTTGAGGTTATGTGTTGGACTGCCAACTGCCATTTATTTTAAGGTTGTGGTTGTGGTTGTATCTGGTTGTATGTGTATGTTGTATTATTTGTATTCAATTGTATTGCCTTTTGCCTTAGCTTTAACCAAAGAATATAGACGCTTAGCGTCTATCTTCTTTGCTTTAACCGTCTAAACTATACAGTAAAGTAACTTATATTGTGTTTCCCAGAGTACATACCACAAAGGGCTATGTACTCTGGTGTTTCCTTATAGAATATCGTGATTTCGCTTTTTGGGTGTAAAATTATTATTGGAATACATAAAACCAAGTGTAATGAAATGGAAGTAAAACAAGAAATTAGCGAGGAGACGTGTAAAGTAGAAATAGAGTATAATGAGTTGGATGATGATCTTTTGGATAGCTTTAAATGTGAAATTCAGAATGTATCCAATAGCCAAAGCACACAGGACCCATATGATTATTTAGACTTAAATAAATGTCCCATAAATACTGACATAGAACAACATGGAAATAAACTTAACCAAGTTGAAGAACACCAGAAAACTGAAAAAGGTTAGTAATTAGAGTTTAAGCAATAAATATAGAGGCACATGCATCTCTATTGGTTGATTAAGTCCTCCCATATTAATTTAGAAGTAATATAAATGGGAATAATTTTTTAAAGGCTAATATAATTTCAGTCGTAAATACAATTTAACAGCATATAAGAATAATTACAAATTAAGTACTTAGTTGAATGACATTCTGTTAACAAAAGAAATATGAACCCCAGAAAAAGAAATCTGAATTCCAGTCAGTTTACAGTAGGTTTGTTCCAACACAACAAAAAACCGTCACGTAACGGTTACGCTCCTGCGCACTAAACAAAATACGTTCCAACAAAAATATGATCGTTCATCTCATCGTCCTTCCGACCGTTCCAACAAAAATTATGATCACCCAGTGACGGTTTCGTGACGATAATTTCAGTAATCTGGCAAATGTATGTACTGGTTGGGATGACTTGCGCACTAGGATTTTATTCTACTTCTTTAAATTTGTTCAGAAAAAAGAAGTTAGGTTAATGATTTTATCACATGCTTATGATAGACTTATTATTTATTTATATATAATTTGTTTCTCGTTATTTATAACTTTATAAATATGACTGACGATGAAGGAATTAGTGATTTTTCTGATTATTATAGTAGTGAGGATGATTTGGAGCTATTAGCCGAACCTAGGGTGAAAAACCAGAAATATTTAGATAGATTGGTCTTTATTTTAAATTTGTGCAAACTACTGATTAATAATTAAATAAATAAAATAAAAAAATAAATTGTCACCAAATTATTTCAGTTGTCAGAAAATCGTTCCAACATCAGTTTACAAATTACCGTCATCAGACGATACAAATGATGAACATGCGCATTAAAAACGGTATAACGTTATACAAGTAGTTTCGTGACGGTTTTCGGACCGTACAAAAATTGCGTGTTGGAACAAACCTAGTATTTGTGCTAAATGTAGGTAACTTTAGTTACAGCTTTGTGTGGCTTTCAACATTTTCTTAAAGTAATGCATGATATTCAATTTACAGACAATGTACTCAAATCTTGACAAGTAAGGAATATAGAGTTCTTTCTTTCTTCATTCTTAGATAGAAGTATTCTTTCCTATTTTTGCTTTGACTAGTCTTTACAATGTTACAATTTCTATCTATATACTTCAATTTTATCATAAATTAAAATATGTAAACATTGTACTTGCTGAATATTCATTTTCCACAGAATATTTTAAAGAAAGAACATCAATATGAAAAAATTGTTGTGTTATATTTCAAGTATTTATGAAAATAAAACTGAAAAATAATAAAAATTAAACTGATAAACTTTTCTGATCCATTTCTTTTCACAATTTTAGGCAGTATCTTAATCTCAGATTTTTGTTTTTTTAATGATTCTCTTTCAACAAGCTTGATCTGATAGACATGTCTTATAGATTCATAGAGTTTTACATTTTTTTTTATTCTTAAATATCTGACGCTTTTTTATAGTGCATAAGGAATGTGGTAAGAAGAATAAGAAGATATTCTTAAACAGAGAATTGTTAAAGTATCACTTCAATATGTCCAGTTTTAAACAGTTTATAAATTGTTGACTTGTTTAATAATTTGTATTATTTTGCATAGCTTTACATATTTACTTATTTTTTATGGAAAAATTTATCAGAAATATTCTGTAATATTGAATATATTTTCTCTTTTATTTTTTATGATAATTTGTAGAGACCAGTTTATACTTCTTGGCCATTGTGTACCAAGTACATTATTTGATATCGTAAGGAGAATGCTGGTACAGTCCACAAATCCTGAAGTAGGTCATCCTGCTAATTCCAGTTTAAAAATGTTACTCATAGACGTTTCACAGCCATTGTGGCACCTCTGTGTACTTGACTGTCTTTAGACCATAATATTATTGGTTTTTTTTGTTGTTAATATGCTTATACTGAATGCATTCAAAGACAATAACAATAACATGTATTACCATACACCTATATAATACAGAAACACAGTCTTCTGTATTAATGAATGCAATAATCGAAGATTATTGCATTCAATTTCCCTTATGTCCTTAAGTCCTTCGAGATGGACCTGATATCTTAAGGAGAATGCTGGTACAGTCCACAAATCCGGAAGTAGGTCATCCTCCTAATTCCAGTTTAAAAATGTGACTCATAGACGTTTCACAGCCATTGTGGCACCTCTGTGTACTTGACTGTCTTTAGACCATAATATTATTGGTTTTTTTTTGTTGTTAATATGCTTATACTGAATGCATTCAAAGACAATAACAATAACATGTATTACCATACACCTATATAATACAGAAACACAGTCTTCTATATTAATGAATGCAATAATAGAAGATTATTGCATTCAATTTCCCTTATACTCAAATACCTATTTATATTCTAGTTGGTTTTTATTTTAGGTTATCCTGAAGAAGAAATCAAAATGGAAATTAAGGAGACAATAATTAAGGATTCAGCTTGCAAAGGAAATTATATGAGTCAACCTGCTGAACAAAAAACTAATTTCATTTTAAATAAAAATAATAAAGTTGCTACTAGACAAAGACCTAACAAATGCGAAACTTGTTTTAAGCAGTTTATTACTAAAAGTCATTTGAAAAGACATTTGAGAGTGCACATAGGACAAAAACCTTACAAGTGCGAAATTTGTTCTAAGCAGTTCAGTCAAGCAAGTACTTTGAAAACACATTTGATAGTACACACTATGAAAAAAGTTCACGCTGTGAAAAAACTTTACAAGTGTGAAATTTGTTTTAAGCAATTTACTACTACAAGGCATTTGAAAAGACATTTGAGCATGCATACGGGGGAAAAACCTTACAAGTGTGAAATTTGTTTTAAGCAGTTTAGTACAGCATATGAATTAGGAAGACATTTGAAAGTGCACACTGGGGAAAAACCTTACAAGTGTGAAATTTGTTTTAAGCAGTTTAGTACAGCATATGATTTAGGAAGACATTTGAAAGTGCACACTGGGGAAAAACCTTACAAGTGTGAAATTTGTTTTAAGCAGTTTAGCACTACAAGTCATTTAAAAAGACATTTGAGCATGCATACAGGGGAAAAACCTTACAAGTGTGAAATTTGTTTTAAACAGTTTAGTACCACAAGTAATTTAAAATCACATTTGAGCGTGCATACAGGAGAAAAACCTTACAAGTGTGAAATTTGTTTTAAACAGTTTAGTACTACAAGTAATTTAAAATCACATTTGAGCGTGCATACAGGGGAAAAACCTTACAAGTGTGAAATTTGTTTTAAGCAGTTTAGTACAGCATATGATTTAGGAAGACATTTGAAAGTGCACACTGGGGAAAAACCTTACAAGTGTGAAATTTGTTTTAAGCAGTTTAGCACTACAAGTCATTTAAAAGGACATTTGAGCATTCATACAGGGGAAAAACCTTACAAGTGTGAAATTTGTTTTAAGCAGTTTAGTAAAGCATCTGATTTAGGAAGACATTTGAAAGTGCACACTGGAGAAAAACCTTACAAGTGTGAAATTTGTTTTAAGCAGTTTAGTACAGCATATGATTTAGGAAGACATTTGAAAGTGCACACTGGGGAAAAACCTTTCAAGTGTGAAATTTGTTTTAAGCAGTTTAGTACTACAAGTCATTTAAAAAGACATTTGAGCGTGCATACAGGGGAAAAACCTTACAAGTGTGAAATTTGTTTTAAACAGTTTAGTACCACAAGTAATTTAAAATCACATTTGAGTGTGCATACAGGGGAAAAACCTTACAAGTGTGAAATTTGTTTTAAGCAGTTTAGTAAAGCATCTGATTTAGGAAGACATTTGAAAGTGCACACTGGAGAAAAACCTTACAAGTGTGAAATTTGTTTTAAGCAGTTTATTAAAGCATCTGATTTAGGAAGACATTTGAAAGTGCACACTGGTGAAAAACCTTACAAGTGTGAAATTTGTTTTAAGCAGTTTAGTACAGCATATGATTTAGGAAGACATTTGAAAGTGCACACTGGGGAAAAACCTTACAAGTGTGAAATTTGTTTTAAGCAGTTTAGTACTACAAGTTATTTGAAATTACATTTGAGACTGCATACAGGGGATAAACCTTACAAGTGTGAAATTTGTTCTAAACAGTTTAGCCAAGCAAGTACTTTGAAAACACATTCGATAGTACACACTGGAGAAAACGATTACAAGTGTGAAATTTGTTTTAAACAGTTTAACCAAGCAGGGTCTTTGAAAAGACATTTGCGATTGCACACAGGGGAAAAACCTTACAAGTGTGAAATTTGTTTTAAACAATTTAGTACTACAAGTGATTTGAAATCACATTTGAGATTGCACACTGGGGAAAAACCTTACAAGTGTGAAATTTGTTTTAAGCAGTTTAGTACTACAAGTCATTTGAAATCGCATTTGAGATTGCACACAGGGGAAAAACCTTACAAGTGTGAAATTTGTTTTAAACAGTTTAGTACCACAAGTAATTTAAAATCACATTTGAGCGTGCATACAGGGGAAAAACCTTACAAGTGTGAAATTTGTTTTAAGCAGTTTAGTAAAGCATCTGATTTAGGAAGACATTTGAAAGTGCACACTGGAGAAAAACCTTACAAGTGTGCAATTTGCTTTAAACAGTTTACTAATACAAGTCATTTGAAAGCACATTTAAGAGTGCATACATGGGAAAAACCTTGACAAACGTGAAATGTGTTTTAAGTAGTTTTCTCAGGCTGGTTCATTGAAACACATTTGGGAGTGAGCACTGAAGAAATTTCTTTTAAATACTATTGCAACCTTCTTCTTCTTCTTCTAATGGCGCTACAACCCTTTGTGAGTCTTGGCCTGCTTAACAATGTTCTTCCATTCTGCCCTGTCGGATACTTTCCTTCGCCACTGCCTGATGTTCATGGTTTTAAGATCCCTCTCTACGTCGTCTATCCATCTTTTACGGGGCCTTCCTCTTGTTCTGTTTCCTTGGGGCTTCCATCTCTGGACTACTTTTACAGCTCGATCATCTGGCATTCTTTCTAGGTGACCAAGCCAGTTTAGTCTTTGTGATTTTACAAATCTGACAATATCTGCGCTCTGCATTAGTTCATCCAGCTCGTGGTTCATTTTAATTCTCCACGAACTATCGCTGCATTGGGTTGGTCCAAATATCTTCCTTAGTATTTTGCGCTCAAATATTCTCAGTTGATTTTCATCAGTGGTTGAGAGGGTCCACGTTTCACATCCATATGTGGCCACTGGTCTAATTACTGTTTTGTAGATTCTCAGCTTAGACTCACGATTCAGTAACTTACTTTTCATTAAGTCTTTGTATGCATAAAAACACTTATTACCGCTAAGAATCCGTGCTTGTATTTCTTGACTGATGTTGTTGTCATTTATTATTGAGCCTAGGTAGGGAAAAGTGGAGGCATATTTGTAGGTATGGTTGTCTACCTTCAGATTCTCATGTTCATTCGATTTTGTGCACTCCATATATTTTGTTTTGCTTTCATTTATATATAGACCAAACGTAGCAGCTTCTCGTTTTGAGATTGCACACAGGGGAAAAACCTTACAAGTGCGAAATTTGTTCTAAACAGTTTAGCCAAGCAAGTACTTTGAAAAAACATTCGATAGTACACACTGGAGAAAAACCTTATACGTGTGAAATTTGTTTTACGCGGTTTTGTAGAGTAAGCGAATTGAAAACACATTTAAAAGAGCACACTTAAGACAACCTCTACAAATGTGAAATTTGTTTGAAGCAGTTTTCTCAAGCAGATTATCTTAAAATACATTTGAGAGTACATGCTGGGGAAAAACCTCACAAATGTGAAATTGTTTTAAACAATTTAGTAGAGCAGGTGATTTGAAAACACATTTAAAAGGGCACACTGGGGAAAACTTTATGAGTGTGAAATTTGTTTTAAACAGTTTACTAATACAAGTCATTTGAGAGTGCATACATGGGAAAAACCTTGACAAACGTGAAATGTGTTTTAAGTAGTTTTCTCTCGGTGGTTCATTGAAACACATTTGGAAGTGAGCACTGAAGAAATTTCTTTTAAATACTATGACGCAACCTATGTGACTTTAAATTCTTTTTTCTCATTTCTTAATTCTTGCAATTCCCAATTTACTTCATCCATACCTTTTTAATTTCTGGCCATTGCTGGTAAACTGTCTAAATTTGCGTTCTAGGCGTCTTTTTACTTCTTCGAAAAAATTTAAATTTGATTTTATCTCCATTTTCGTTCTCTTACTACCGTTATCAGCGGTTGCGCCACTTTTTTATTTTATTTGATGGCTCTTAATTTTAAGCCCGTCTGTAACGAGTCCGTTACTTAAATAATCGTTTACCTTTTTTTTGTGACTGGAATCTTTTAATTTAATTCTAAATTAAATTCATATTGAAATATTCTTAAACTAAATATTTAAATAACTCCCAGTAAATCTTATTTTCTAAGGTTGGCATTAAACCGCGCCACCAGTGGTAAGATTCTGAAAGTACATCCACTCGACGACGTGTAGAACCTTATCAGGGCACTTGTCAACTGGATGTGATCGAAGAAGGATCGTTTCGATCAGAGTAGTAGCGGCTGGGAAGTTCCATTTTTTCCCGAACTGAGTTTAAGTTTATTTTATTGTCAAGAGCTGTTTGTTTTAGAAGAAACCATTTGAGTTATTTTGTTGTTTGTACGAGGATACTTTCAGTTGGATCACCCTAGCCGGTAAGATAAAATTACAAATAAATTATAAGGAAAAATCCTTCATATCGTCCGCCATTGTTAGTAAAATTCAGATCTATTTTTAATTTCTTCTTTGATAGGTATTTCATATATTTTATACATGTCATATTTCACCTTATTTCATTAAGGAAAATGTTTTATACCTAAATAAATTATAAGTATTAGATTCTATTTCTATCTCAGATTTTTATTTCCTTTTCAAGAGTGAAAGCAAACAATTATTTATTTCAATTTCATACATACAATTTCATTTTCAAAAACATTGTCACACCATTCGAAGGTCACTATTTACCGAAAACCATTAAGGTTTTTATTTGAATTTAAGGTCACTTGTTGACATTTCTTGTATCGCCTTTCAAGGTTAATAAACCTTGTGTTTTTCCTTACCTTTTGTACGTACAAAGAACATGAAGTAACACAATTGTTGTTTTTAGCCTACTCCCAGAATCCAGTTGCAAGTCAGGGGAAGAAATCTTTTTTAGTTTTTTGGGGTTATACTTACTTAGGACAAGGGGAAGAAGTTTCAAGTTCATTTATTGGAAATTTAAGAAGAACTTTAAGTTGAATTATTTGTCTAATAGTACCTGATCCAGGGAATCCAGGTTTGGTGTACCTTTTACCACCTGAGTCTAGTTCTCCACCGGATCATCTTCAAGGGAAACCTACGGAAACCGGCAGGAAGAACTTACTTTTATTTTTGGTTCTCACTCAATTATTTTAAATAACTTTTGCTACGTCCTCTTCTAGGTTTTAACTTTTGGTTCCATTTTTAATTTAAATATATATTCTTAATAATAAATACCTTAAATTTTCTTAAAACATTAATTATTGTAACTTAATTTAATTATTTATTGTCTACCAAGGGATGAGGTTATAACTCTCCCTTGAATTTCTCTTTGTTAGGTTATCGTGTGCACACATATCCGGAGAATTTTCACTTAAAAACCTAAACAATTCTTGAACGAAAACTAAACTATTAGTGAGTAGTATATAATTATATTTATTATTTATACATTATTATTGGATATAACTTTTGTCACGATTTGAAATTAAGGGGTATATCAGGGGTAAATTGTTTTATAATTATATTCAGGGATTTTACTGTAAATATAGCTATAGTTAACTGTACATAAGAGGTGGTGGTTTAGTATATAAGCATTTAAAATAGTCTGTACCTAAGTTGGTAATTATTAAAGTTGTGGTTAAAATTTAATATTTCAATTAGTACCTATCTTTCATATTTCAGCAATACAAGATATCTCGGAAGAAAACATCTAACTTCCTGGCGCCCAAGCATTCATTCTTCTTCTTCAAGTGCCATCTTCGTTCCGAAGGTTGGCGTACATCAGGGCTATACGTATTTTCGAAACTGCTGACCGAAACAATTCGTTGCTGCTACAGCTATACCATTCCCGTAGATTCTTTAGCCAGGAGTTTCGTCTTCTTCCTATGGACCTTTTTCCTGCTATTTTCCCTTGCATAATTATTCGAAGCAGTTCATATCTTTCGCCTCTTGTAATGTGTCCCAAGTATTGCAGTTTTCGTTTTTTGATCGTAAATATGACTTCCTTTTCTTTATTCATTCTTCTCAAGACCTCGACATTTGTGACTCTCTCGGTCCATGATATTCTCAGGATTCTGCGATACATCCACAGTTCAAATGCCTCTAATTTTTTGGTATCAATCTTTTTCAACGTCCATGACTCCATTCCGTAGAACAGCACAGAAAGTACGTAACATCTCATCAGGCGAAGTTTCATTTCAAGGCTCAAATCTCTTCCGCAGAACACTCTCTTCATTTTAGTGAATATGGATCTGGCTTTTTCTATTCTTATTTTGATTTCTGCTGAGCTATCGTTGTCTTCATTTATAAAAGTGCCTAAATATTTGTATTTGCTAACTCGATCGATAATTTCATTGTGTAAATATAAATTTTGAACATTTTGTGTTGATTTCGATATTACCATAAATTTAGTTTTCTTTATGTTCAAAGATAGTCCATATTCTTCGCTGCAGTCTGCTATCTTATTCACCAATGTCTGTAGCTCTTCAAGTGTTTCTGCGATCAGAACGGTGTAGTCGGCAAATCTCAGATTGTTTAATCTAACACCATTTATTTTAATACCTACGGATTGCTCAGAGAGTGTTCTATTCATTACGTCTTCGGAATAGAGATTAAACAGGGTTGGTGACAGTATACACCCTTGTCTCACACCTCGCTTTATTTCAATTTCTTCAGTGGTATTATTCTCTACTCTCACTACTGCTTTCTGATTGTAGTACATATTTGCTATTAGTCGGATGTCTCGTTTATCTAAATTCTCTTCTGTCAGGAGTCTGATTAGGTGATCATGCCGCACTTTATCAAAGGCCTTGTTTTAATCTATGAAACACATGAATACATCTTGATTTATGTCAAGACATCTTTGAGACATAACGTTCAGTGCAAACAACGCCTCTCTTGTTCCAAGTCCATTTCGGAATCCAAACTGGGTATTATTGATGTCCATTTCCAGTTTTCTGTGTACTCTAGAGTGTATAATTTTCAGAAATATTTTCCGTACATGGCTCATCAGACTGATTGTACGGTAATCACTGCATTGTTTGGCATTTATCTTTTTTGGTATAGTAACAAAGGTGGATAAAAGCCATTCTTGTGGTATTTTTCCTGATGTATAAATGCTATTGAAAAGTTTAACTAAAATGTGAATCGAGTCTTTTTCTATTAGTTTAAGGATTTCCGTTGGTATTTCATCTGGACCTGGGGCTTTACCATTTTTCATTCTTTTTAGTGCGTACATTACTTCTTCTTCCGTTATTTCTGGACCTTCGTCTCCTTGTATGTTACTTAGCTCAGATTGTTGTCTATCATCTGCAAAGAGTTCTTCAATATAGTTTTTCCATGTCTTCAACTGTTCTTCTAGTTCTGTTATTATGTTTCCGTTGACATTATACAGGGTATTTGGCTGCTTACGTTTTTGTGTACCTGCAAGTTCTTTCACTTTTTTATGTACATTAAAAATATCATGTTTTGCCTGCAATTGCTCTATTTCTTCACATTTTCTTTTATAAAAATCTTCTTTTGCTATTAAAGCATTCATTAGAGCAACTTTTATCTTTCATCTGTTTATTTCTTGGTGGTTTTCTTGTCATTAGTTCTTATATCTTACGGTCTCTGTAGGGCATGCAAATTGGCCGAATCCTTCTTTGAGTGTCAAGTGGTCATCCTCCTGCATAGTCGCTAGCCAACACTTAATTCTGCTATATTTTAAAATTCATATTTACCCTTTATTTATTTCTTTTACATAATTTATTTCTATCTAATCCCTTCCATCTTCCGTTATTCCACATATTAGTTTGTTGGTGTATCAAGGTACATTTTAGAGTTCACCCTTTTGATACACTGGATAGTCACCCAGACTCCTTAGCACATTTTTGTTACACGTCAATAAGCATTCTTCAAGAAGTCAAATGTAGGATAGAACTGGCTAGAAACGCATTTCTAAAAATGAGAAAGTTTTTTGAGACCTGAGATTTGATCTAATTGTCGTCATTGCCAACTGACATTAGAGACAGCGCCTAAAGAAGAAATTTGGATGTAGGTATAGTATTAAATAAATCAGAATTTACTTTTCTGAGTGTTTGTAGTAGATGAACTTCGGAACTTTTAATCTCAGAAGCACAGTGAGTATCTAACATTTGTTCAAAAACTTATGTTATGTTTTACATTAGCTGGGAAGCTATTTTTGTAATGTGTAATATAATTGTATGATGTCAAATAATGATAAATTAATATATAAACTGTTGTAAATTGGTTTATTTGAAAATAAATAATGGTTTTTCGAATTTTAATTATACAGTGAATAATCATAATAATGTTACAGTTTAGGATATTAGTCCAGAAAGGAGTATTTGCTTTTCAGAATTGATATTTTTTAAATTAACTAAAAGAACAGGAAAATGGATGTTTTGATAAAAACAACATTCTGACATTTATTTACAAAACATGTTTATAACACAGCAGTGATTCGAAAAATTTTGACGTTTGTGACTTTTTGGACAAAGGATGAGAAAAGGTAAACGCAAAGCAAAACCGAGAGAATATTGGTAATATTTGCGTTTATTATGGTGTCTAAAAAGCTGGTAGCAAACCATTAAAATCTCTGGTAACAGAAGGAGGAATGTGACTCATAATTCGAACCTGCACTGAGGCAGCGTGGTAAGGAACGCCTCACAGCCCCTTACACGAAAAATACACTCCAATCATGGCCCTGAAATCGGTAGCATTCAGGATCAAGCCAGGAGAGCAGAGGGTACTAAGAATCTGCGGAATCTAAACCACTACTCAAATAAAACAACAACGCTTATATAACTGTGGCTTGCTATCAAAGCAATCCAGACTTTTAGAACTGGAAAAAATTTAAAATATAAAAGGGACGTCATAGGAATCAGCGAAATAAGACGGAAAGATGAAGAGTTATTAGAATTGGCGTTAAGAAACACATTCTACTACCGAGGTACATCAACGGGCAGAACAGGCGGTATTGAATTCCTAATCAACAAGAAATGACAATGAAGAATGGTAGAAATAACTAGTATCTCGGATAGAGTAGCTAGTTTAACCGTAGTCCTATCAAAGAGATACAATTTAAAAATATATACGTCCCAAAAATTACTCGAAGAAATAGAGGAACTCTACAGTAACATAACTGTTGGGAATTTGTCTTTATTGTACAGCCAGCAATTGATGGATTTGTAGTAAACTGTTTTTATTTGCAAAAAAACAACTCAAATTCCTACAATATAAAAAATTAACAATATAAAAAACTAATTAATTCCTATTGCTGTCAGCTAAATTATTTAAATTTTTTCCCTAATTTGTGACTTTGTTTTCTGAAGTTTTAATATGACAATCTATAGAACAGTAGCAACGGGAAATTTTGGGTAACATGATAAAACTAAAAAAATTAACTAAAATACATTTTGTTTAAATAAATATTCTATACAAATAATAAATATTCGTAACACTCTCACCCGGTACAGTTCTATGTGGAAGAGAAACTGTACTACTTATTTTTCATCATCTTTTTGGTCTCCATTTATTGGTATTACTGCTAATTTTATTATAGGACGTTCGTATATTCCATTTTTTGTTTGAACTATTGCTCGTCGCACTTGCCATCAGGTGATTTTTCAACTTCAATTACCTTACCCTTTGGCCAATTGTATCTTGGTAAATATTTATCACGTATAATTAAAATATCGCCCCGTTAAATTGGTACAACTTGTTTACCTATGCCATTTTGCCCTAAGTAGTAGTTCAGGTATATATTCAGAAATAAAGCGTCGCCAACATTTATTTGCAAATTGTTCTCTGTATAAATAAATAAATTTAAATACTTTAACATCTTCGTTTAAAAACCCAATCGGTTTATCTCCTTTGAAGATCCTATTAAAAATAATTTGGGGTTAGAGCTATGAGACAACTATAAAGTAAATGGTCAATAGGGTCCCTGGTTGGTAATGAACCATATAACGAAATTTTAACCGCTTTCACTAGGTGCTCCCAGACCCCACCTATATGTGGAAAAGGGGTGCTTGAAGTGAAATTTTAACTCTGGGCTAATCAGTGAATTGGCTATTAATTTACTGTCAACCTTTTGCAGTTCTCTCAATACTCGTTCAACTGCAATGAAATTCGTACCTCGATCACAATAAATATGCCTTGGTCGTCCTCTTCTGTTAATAAAATTTGTCAAGCATAGCATAAAACTGTTCACATCTAGTTTGTAAGCTACTTCGAGATGGACTGCTCTAGTCCTGAGACACGTAAATAAAGCTCCACATCTTTTCTCCGTCCGTCTTCCAACAGTTACATTTATTGGACCAAAATAATCCATACCAGTGTGTGTAAACGGAGCAGTAAATGTTGCAAGTCTACGTACATGGTGGTAGAGGTGACATTTCTGGTGGTTTTGGCTAAGCAAATTTGATCTTGCAATTTTGACAATTATTGGTCCTAATCTTATTAACTAGTTGTCTAAGTTTTGGTATAAAAAATTTTTGTCTCATCTCATTTACTACAATTTCATGATTTCTTGGGTGATATCTTTTGTGATAGTCTTCAACAACTAGTAAAGTTAAACGACTTTCTCTCGGTAAAATTATTGGCCTTTTTGTTTCTGAAATAACATGTCTAGCTTCATCTAATCTTCCTCTTATACGAAGTAAACCATCTTCATCCAGATAGGGCGATAATTTAAATAAACTACTTGATTTATTAACTGTTTTCTGTAAACTACCAGAATTATTAGTTTTGAATTGTTTTATTTCATTTTTGAAATATTCACATTGAGTTTGCTTTATTAAAATATTCTCAGCATCTAAAAGTTCTTCCGAAGTTAATATTCCTTTAGGCTCTTCAGATTTCATCAATTTTGCATATCAATTCTTAAAAACCGAAACATATATGCAGTTGCTCTTAAAATTCTATTAAATTGACTGAATCTTTCAAAATCTATTAAAAGTTGACTATTAGATTTTACTTCATGAGTGGTAAAGCAGCTTTCATCAGCTTTTTCCTTTTTACGGAAACTTAAAACATCTTTGTTTACTTTATTACATTTCAAATTGAAAATAAAATTATCTCCCTTTAAATCCCACCACATTCCTAAAACCTTTTCCATGCTCTTATTGTTTCCTAGGTCTAGGTTGACTTCCTCGTTATTTCCGTGGGTGGTGATCATGATTTTCATTAATTTTTGAGAGTTTGATCTCCAGTTTCTTATTTCAAAAGGTCCGCTGGCGTGAATTAAGGCAATTTCTTTTGCTAATTGGATGGCTCCATCCTCAGTTTCTGTTGATTCTAAGAGATCATCGACATAAGATTCTTTACTATGGAATCAACAGCGCTAGGATATTCTACGCTAAGTTTCTTCGCATTAGTGTTTTAAACAAACTGCATAACTGGGTGAGCAGGTAGCCCCAAAGGTCATCATATCATGACATAAATTTCCAAAGGATTATCAGAGCTACCATTGCGCCACGAGAATCGTTGTGCATATTGACCTTCTATTATACCTACCGGAACAAAACATTTCCTTGACGTCTCCAGAAAAGCCAATCTTTCTTTCACGAAATCGTGGGAGGACGCCTAATCGAGAAGCAAGTTGGCCATCTCTTTTTAATAACATAGAATTTAAGGATATTCCCTGTACGGTTGCTGCTACATCCCAAACTAATCTGAATTTGTCAGGTTTGTTAGGATTAAATGCCGGAAATATGGGAAGATACCATGTTTTTTCTTGATGCTCTAAGAGTTCTTGTTCTGACACTTTTCTAATATATTGCTTTTCTAGAATATCTTGAATTTGTTGATTAATTTTGGTACCTAGTTCTGCATTTTCTTGTATACGAATAGCCCTATCTAATTCTTTGGAAACAAACGGTTTAATATTTTGAAGGCTTTCAACTGAAAAAAAATCTTTTACAGTATTAAAGAGTTCTTGGTTAGTAATGCTTTCAGAACTACATTCGCAAATGTGGTAAGAGTAGTTTAATTCCACATCGTTATTTGAAAACATTGCAAAAATAGTCCAACCTACCCTGGACTTTGCAGCTATCGGTTGAAGTTCTAGACCTTCTTTCACTCGAAGTGGTAACGCCAAGTCCCAGTTATCTAAACCTACCAAGATCTGAGGAACAGCGTTCTTATATGATTTGAAAGGCAAGTTTTTTAGATAGGGAAAGCTTTCTTTAATTGTCTTTGCATCGAGAGTTTGTTTTGGAAGGCCTAATTTTCTTACCGTTCTGGCTGGTCGGTGGTCAAATTCTTTGGCCCCATTATAATCACCAGCAATAGAAAAGAATACTTTTTCTGACGCATCTTCTAAGCGTTGTTGGTTTCCAGTCCATTTTAAGCAAACTTGTTCTGGGTTTCCCATTATATTTAGCTTTCTAGCAATACTTTCTTCTAACAAAGTAACGGAAGACCCTTCATCTAGAAAGGCAAATGTATTGAGATAATGAATACCTCTGAAATTCTGGACAACCTGCAATCTTTTTACAATCGCTCTGATTACACAGTTTACAATTATGTGTTTCACTGGAGGTATTTGGTTCATGTATATTAGCATGCGTATTATTATTAAATTGCCTTTTTTTATTACTTTGGTCATTAAGGGCTAGTGTAAGTAGAACAGAACAAACATTTGTTGCTAGATTATACAACCAATCTGTTTAATATAATATATAGCTGGGTAACAGTGTAGCAGGGGGCTACGTTACATACACATGACATGGCTTACTTCAGGCAGTCAACAATCAACCTACATGACAGATTGACATGTTTTTGATATTGATAAGATTGTAAAAAAATATAAGTTTAATTAGTACAATATTGTTTAACTTATAAACCCATAAAATATAAAACATGGCGCAGTCAAACAGTTAGCTGGGTACAGTCGAAAAACTAAATTTTACCATAAAAAAAAAACTTTAAGAACATAGTGAGGCACGAGGTAACATAACCTAAAATGGCAAATTCCTAGACTAAGATTCAATAAAGTTGGTGCAGACATTTTAGAGTATGGTTCAAAGGCATATTTAGTAGGTAATTGTAGATTATTTTTCGCATTGGTTGGACATTTCAGTATTAAAAGATAAAACCTCCAGTTCAGTAATCAACTCATTTTAAGATACCTTTAGTAGATTTGGATATCCAGAAATTTTAATTGCAGATAATCTACCATTTACCTCAGCGAAATGTAAAAATTATTATAGAGAAAAAGACATTACAATTATGACATGCACCCCACATTACCACCAGAGTAATGGACTTGCAGAAAAAGCAGTCAATATAAGCAAGCAAATTTAAAACAAAAGCCATGAGGGAAATAATGATTTTAGAGATCTTGTAATGGAATATAATAATACCTGCATAATAAATCTCGATGCATCTCCAGCTCAAATTTTACAGAGCAGGATCCTGAGAGGACAATTACCAACTACAGCTAATAAATTAGAACCTACAATCCAGAAACAAGTATATGAGAATTTGTGCAGAGAAAAAGATAAATTACAATTACATTATGATAAGACATCACGAAGAAAACCAGTAGAGTTTAGAAAGGGAGATAGTGTAGTAATAAGAAGTTCAAAAGATAATTATTGGCATAAAGCAATTGTATTAGAAAAGGCAAATGAACCTAGATCATATTGGGTGAGAAAAGAAGGTAACAATAGAATTATTAGACGGAACTCACACCAAATGAAACACTCATTTACCAGAACACTTGAAAAAGAATTCATTTTAGAACCCGAGTTGTACCCTGATATTCAGTCACAGAGTGTTCATAAAGATACTGTTAGCAGCCACGTAAATGATAGTGTTAATAAAATAATTGGGTGTCCAAGCCCAAATGTAAAATCAGTACCTATGTTGAGTCATAATGTCAACCCAAATATTGAGACGACTTCTAACAGTTATAAGACCAGAGTTGGTCGTAATATAAAAACCCCTTATAGATATCGATCTTAGGGGGAAGGTGTTTAATATAATATATAGCTGTGTAGCAGGGGGCTACGTTACATACACATGACATGGCTTACTTCAGGCAGTCAACAATCAACCTACATGACAGATTGACATGTTTTTGATATTGATAAGATTGTAAAAAAATATAAGTTTAATTAGTACAATATTGTTTAACTTATAAACCCATACAATATAAAACACAATCACAAGTTCACTTAATCCCTGCAATTTTGAAAAGCACTGCAATATATCGCCCAATTAACTTTAATTTGTGAAGGTAGTTTCTCTAATAGTTCATGCATACGGGTAGGGTTATTAAGGTAGTCTTTTAAATTAGATGCTTCCAATAAAACTCATAAATTTTTAACTGCTAAAGCAAATTCTACCAGAGTTTCAAGTTTTTCCGGTTTAGGAGGTGGTAATCTACGAATAGAATTTATATCAGCTTCAATAATTTGCTCAGGTATTCCAAAAAGAATTTTCAATGTAGCTATAATTTGGGGCACACATTGAGGTAAAATTAAAAAACTTGAAACATTGACTCTTGCTGGACCTTTTACACATTTTTGCAATCTTTATAAATTCTCATGATTATCTACTTGACATAGCTTAGTAGATCTTAGTAGCGACGGGAAATTTTGGATAACATGATAAAACTAAAAAAAAATAACTAAAATACATTGTGTTTAAATAAATATTCTATACAAAATAATAAATTCGTAACAATAACTGAAGCATTAAATAACAATAAAAGTCATTTCAAGTATTTAATTGGTGACTTTAATGCCAAACTGAGAAAGAGAAACGACAAGGAACAAGTCATGGGAAATTATGGAAGCTATGAAAGAAATAATAGGGGAGAAAGACTGGTTCAGTTTGCACACTGCCAAAACATGCGTATTGTTATAACTCATATATGCATAAATACATTCTTTAAGAAAAAATAGAACAGAAAATGGACTAGGGTAGCACTAAATGGAATCACTAAGAACGAAATTGACTTCATTCTAACCAACAAGATTGCTACAATAAAAGGTGTCAGTGTAATAAATAAATTTCAAACAGGCAGCGACCATAGACTAAGAGCAAAAATTGTTATAGATCTAAAACTAAAAAGAATAAAATTAATCGCAAAACCAACAATAACCAGTATAAAAGTACAATCTAAAAGAAAACTTAAATGTTACAACTACTAAAGGACAATTGATGAAAGATTACATGACGAAATCGATAGTTCTCAGTTAATGGAAATAATCCTTGATAGTGCCAAAGAAATCGGAGGAGGCAACAACAAAATTAACATGGAAACATAAAAAACTAAACAAGAAAAGCATTAATCATTGAGAAGAAGCAAATCGTTGCTCTAATAAAAGAAAACACCAGTATTACAGACATACAAGCCCCTTCCCATATCAGTTGGCCCAACGTTAGATTGATAAGAAAATTAAATGTTAGAGAACAAAAATAAAAACGCAGCGTAAATTTTACAAGTTTTAATGCATCGAACATTTTTAAATTTAGTAATTATAGGAAATATTTTATAACGTAATGAAAACTATTGATTAAACAGAATAATAATAAATTTTAAAAACGCATAGAGTATGTAAAATATTAACAAAAAAATGTAAAAGTTTACCACTGGGTTATATCCTCTTTATTTTTAATGACATCCACAATTCTTCGAGGCATAGTTTTTACAAAATTCTAATTTAGACGAATTATTGCAATTTTTCCTTCAATTCGTTGACGGACCTGGCAGGATGTTTTCTCAAAACTTTTTTAATTTCGCCACAAAGTCTCTATCGGGGAGAAGTCGGGACTGTGAAACCCATTCCAAAAGTGGTATGTCATAATCTTCAATCCATTTTAAACTCTTTTTTGAGGTATGACAACCTGCGCCGTTCTGATGGAAGACAACATATTCCGCTGATGTTAAACGGTTAAAGATTCTTCTAAAATATTCAAATATTTGTCAGTGTTTACAATCCCATCGATAAAATGTAATCTTCACACACCTTTAGACGACATTCTGCCCCAGATCATGACAGATGCAGGAAATTTTTTCTTTTCTCTTCAGACAGTCAGGCTGGAAAGCTTCATTATTCCTGCGAATGACGTGAGTTCTACTGTCTCCAATACACACTTAAAATCTCGACTCATCACTCCATTTTATTGAATCCCATGCGACTGAGTCCAATCTTTATGCTCTTTTGACCATCTTACGGCCGGTTTCCGAAACGTTATTCAAATCTCCAACCATGTAATCAAGTATCAAATTTGATCAATTGTTAACAAGCGACAGGTTTCCGAAACGAAAATTATGGTAAAATTACGTGATCACCGATTATAGGTTATTTGACATACGATTTTACATGGAAACAGTAGAATCGATTGTAATCCTTTATTATTTCTGTACGAATTGTTCTTTATCTTGCTCTTAATTAAGAAAGTAATGTTGCTGTTTCACTTTACCATCATTCCTGTTTATGTGTAATCTGCATTCTGAAAATCAACAAACAAACATAACCTAACTAACTAATAATTTTGTGTCGTTCGTTAATGTTTACCAATTTGTCATTTATCATCTTTAATTCTTAAAATGAACCTTTGTAACAATATTTTTGGGTTCTTTCTAAACAACAGCTTTTTATAAAACACCTTAGGTTTATGTATCTTACAACGTAACCAAAGATTTTATTTTATTTACTTACAACCATTGGTACATAACCAAAGATTTTAAGATTAATCGTCCAAAAATCTCAGATTACCTGACAAGCTAGTATGACAGAAGTTTGACATAGATAAATATAATTAGCGTTTCGGAAACCCAAAATACTTCTGACAGGCTGTTAATCATCGATTATTTGCTTGTTAGATTAGTTACGGCCGGTTTCCGAAACGTTATTCAAATCTCCAATTATGTAATCAAGTATCAAATTTGATCAATTGTTAACAAGCGACAGGTTTCCGAAACGAACATTATGGTAAAATTACGTGATCACCGATTATAGATTATTTGACATACGATTTTACATGGAAACAGTAGAATCGATTGTAATCGTTTATTATTTCTGTACGAATTGTTCTTTATCTTGCTCTGAATTAAGAAAGTAATGTTGCTGTTTCACTTTACCATCATTCCTGTTTATGTGTAATCTGCATTCTGAAAATCAACAAATAAACATAACCTAACTAACTAATAATTTTGTGTCGTTCGTTAATGTTTACCAATTTGTCATTTATCATCTTTAATTATTAAAATGAACCTTTGTAACAATATTTTTGGGTTCTTTCTAAACAACAGCTTTTTATAAAACACCTTAGGTTTATGTATCTTACAACGTAACCAAAGATTTTATTTTATTTACTTACAACCATTGGTACATAACCAAAGATTATAAGATTAATCGTCCAAAAATCTCAGATTACCTGACAAGCTAGTATGACAGAAGTTTGACATAGATAAAACGATAATTAGCGTTTCGGAAACCCAAAATACCTTTGACAGGAAGTTAATCATCGATTATTTGCTTGTTAGATTAGTTAATGTGTGTTATGTGATTGAAGTTTGATCGATGTTTCTGCAACTCAAAATGCATTTAATCGACTGTTAACAGTAGATTACCTAATTTTGATAATGGTCAGCCATTCGGAAACCGGCTGTTAATGTGTGTTATGTGATTGAAGTTTGATCGATGTTTCTGTAACTCAAAATGCATTTAATCGACTGTTAACAGTAGATTACCTAATTTTGATAATGATCAGCCTTTCGGAAACCGGCTAGTCTAGTTATTTTTTGTAATGTTAAAAGTGGCTTTTCCTTAGCCTAAAATAAAATGAAATTTATTAAAAACAATTCGTACTAATCTTTTCAACTATAAAACTTACTTTGCAACTACCAAATCCTAATTTGTGGGCCTCTCGGTGACATGTTGATCTAGAAACGTGTCTTCCAATCACGTCACTCCATAAAAAGCTTAACTCCATATAATTTTCTCGTCGATTTTTCACTATAATGCGTCTTAATGCCCTTCGATCTGCTTCGGTTATTTGACTTTTTAGTACATTTCTAGGTTTTGTGACGACCGAACCTGCAGTTTTGTATCTTCTAACCAATGACGTATAATATATAGACTCAGTGAACCACAGATCACCTAACCTCTGGTTATTAGTGGTCTGTGCAGTGAACGCTTTAAAAAGTGTCCGCAACATGAAATACCTTTGTTATTGTTTATTGTTTTGATACGAAGTTGCACGAAGTTCATGATTTCTTACGAAGCATTACGAAGTTGATCTTGTGTTTGAAAATATTTTCGCCATTTTGTGTGTTTACATATTTTATGTGACAAGCAAATTTTATTTTAAATTTTTAAGAGTCATTTACCTACTATTTTAGTAAAATGCCATTTAAGTGTCTTGTCTGTGGTCGCGGAAGTTCGAAGAGCGAAACGTTATCACTTTTCAAGTAAGTTATATGTATGTTTTATAAATATTAGGTTATGTGGCCAGTGGAGGCGTTATAGTTGTTATTTATTTAATAAATAAATAAATTATTATGCATTATACTGAATACTAACAATTTCCATTAAATTTTTTGTTTTTTTGGGCATTTCGCATTTTAAGGCACTCTAACCTAACCAAATATATTTCCTCAAGGCACCGCGTCACAGTGTTGCCGTATTTATTTTAGTAAAATATGTATATGAATGTTACAAATATAAAGTTACTTTTACGAAATAATAATTTGTGTTATGAGAAGCTACAAATTTTAAATAAGTATAAAACTTGCCATATTTTTTTTTGTAAAATGTATACGAAGGTTTAAAATATAAGTTACTTTTACGAAATTATAATTTGTGTTATGAGAAGCTACAAGTTTTAAATAAGTATAAAACAAATATTATATACGGTAATTTAATTAATACTATTAATTTTTTATATCATTGTAATCAATTTTATTGTATATGCATTTGATTATCTTTAATTTAACTAAAATCTATGAATTTTTATATAATTTCACTGCATTTCTATTATATACGGTAATTTAATTAATACTATTAATTTTTTATATCATTGTAATCAATTTTATTGTATATGCATTTGATTATCTTTAATTTAACTAAAATCTATGAATTTTTATATAATTTCAATGCATTTCCTATTAATTTTTATATGCATTTCTTTAATATTATGTGAGAGTATGAAAAAACTGGAGACTTGGCAACTCTGACACCATTTAAGAGTATGTTAACTGTCAACTGTCATATAAAAGCTTGGCTAGGTTAGAGTGCCTTAAAAAGTAGACGGTGAGACTCGCAACTGCAAGGTTGACTATAGTATCACAGTCTATTTTCCTGCTTCTTGGCTTAGGTCCGAGCGACTGACGTCAAACTGTCGCTGAGGTGATTCCACGGGAGGTTGTGGATCTCCACCAGTCGCTCTGTCTGCTGCGGCAGACGATCGTGTAAGCCTCTGTGAGTCCATAGTACTAAAACAAATGGTAAACAGAGGGAAGGAAGAATAAAAGAAAATCGGAAGATGGTTTTCTTTATTTATTAAAAATCGGCGCGTCGGGGTCAGTTCGCCAAGGTTTTCCCTATATAGAGAGTATATCTTCGGTCTTCGTTAGACGACGTGTGTGACCAAGCAAAACGAATGGGTGTGAGCCTCGTGCTTGTACAAAGTTATCCACTTGTAGTACGTGTTACTTAAGTTTGGATCCCGGAGATAAGGATATCTCGGAGACCGTCTTTAGTAACTGTATGAAATGGTATCTAACTTTTTGTTCAAGCTTGCGGAGGACGTGTTTATTGCTAGGCCGGTATGGCAGAGCAGAAACGCGAACTAACCTCCAGACACGCCACGTAAGAAGATCGGAGAGGTACCTAAAACAAATGGGTAAGAGTATGGAAAACGACAGAAACTAACATAAAATAATAAACAGGTAGAAATGAAAGTAAATATAAGCAACTTATCTGTAATTGAGAATAACGGTTGGTTATTAAGAAATATACACACATATATATAGCAATGCACATAAATATGAGATATGGTTATGGTTTAAAGATAAAATGATTCAAATGGCTAAAAGAAAGATAGGATTAGTTCAAGCTGAAAACCAATAACATAAATCGCTCTGGAGCAACAACGTTGCGACAGAAAAGTATTAAAAATGGTAAATAAACAATTACAAGTAAACGTTAAGGTTAAAAATATCAATATAAAAATAAGCATCCACAAATATCACAACTATAAGTAAAATACGGTATATACGAAATATTCAATAAACATAGCACAATAAAATGGAAATGTTCCTGAAATAATAAAGTAGCAAATACCAAAATAATATTCTTACGAATATTAAATAAAATACCAAGCTGGATCTTGAAAAAAGGGCGGAAGAGAAGTCTAATTCTCTTCCAAGGTTTCGAATATGAAAAAGCTAGTAATTTAACGTGTGAATGGGTATTCCCCAACCAGAGGTCTTATCTAGTTTAAACTCGAAACCGAATAGGCCTTCTGCAAAAAGTGCACCGTCTTTTATCCCATTTTCGTGGCCTTGGTGAGTGTTGAAAGTGGTCGTGACCGCTAACTCACCAATCAGAAAATAGGATAAAGTCAGGGACCAATCAGAAGGCCGGAGGGTGAGAAATGCGCAGATCTGGATGCGTATTAGTCAGTTTCACGCTGTCTACGTGGCAGATCTAACGGCATCCCCCCCCCCCTTTCGAGACTGGTTGGTTGGAGAATACTTGTTTATTTTATTAAAAAAAATTCATTTTTACAATTTAGTAAACATAGCGAAAAAACTTAGGTTTTTACAAATTCGTAAGTATAGACAAAAGTGTTATAAGCTAAAATCTTCCGACTTGGAATGTGTGGAGCTCAGTTCCTTTATTGTCCTTGTCGGAAGATGTACAAAACTTAAAAGATATTTAGAGAAAAAAAGGAAGGTGTGTTTGATAGAAACAAGAAAAAGTTCGTTTTAATTAGCACTTATTGGACGTTGTCGTCTTCTGCTGCGTCGTTGGCGGCGTCGTTGACTACGTCTCGTAGCGGTGGGGCTGGACGGATGTCGTCGACGTGGATTAGTCTGTCTACATCCTGGTCTCTATGAACCTCGTACGTATGGTCTCCGGCTGCTCTTAAGACGGTATGTGGTCCTGTCCATGTCTGGCCAAAATTTCCCTTGATGTGGTTTCGGACCAATACTTGTTCTCCTGGGAGGTATGTACGAGGTTGTCGGGCGTCAGAGTTGTCGGGGAACAGGTTCCGGGCGTAGATGGTCGCTCGTTGGATGGCTCGATTGACTCGTTGCTCTCGTGTTTCCTGTTGGTGGACTTCATGCTCCGTCTCCTGGGAACGTCTCGGGCGGTATCCAAGGAGTAGTTCGGCTGGAGTTTGGTCCGTGACATTGTTTTTCCTGGTGCGGAGGCTGAGTACAATGTCTGCAACGTAGGTGTCCCATCGTGGATCCTCGTTCGACGTCACTCTAGCCCTCAGACCTTTCTTGAGTTCTTTCACTCGTCGTTCTACAGGGTTTGCTCTTTGGTGATAGATGGGGCTCTTCTCACCTTCGATGTTATGTTTCCGCAAAAATCTCTCCCAGGCATCTGTGCGGAACTGTACTGCGTTGTCTGTAATTATGGTCGAAGGTCTGCCCCATCTATTGCAAACTTCTTCCTGTAGAAAGCTGATTATCTGTCTGCTTTTGGCGGCGGGTGTGCATCTGTATTCCAGCCAATTGCTCAGGCAGTCGGTGGCTAGCAGGATGTACTTGTTTTTGGTGCCTCTGGCTGCAGGGTAAGGTCCGAGGATGTCGAACGAGACTCGTTCCCATGGGGCGGTTGGGTTTCGTGGGACTATGGGGGCTTTGGGCTGTCGTTGGGCTGCTTTCGTGGTGGCACAGGTAATGCAACTTCTGACGTGTTTGGTGACGTCCTTGGACAGGGTGGGCCAGTAGTAGACCTCTCTGATGGCTCTCGTGGTCTCTTCTTGGCCGGGGTGGTTGGCTTCGTCGCTATCGTGATAGACTTTCATGATCTCTGGACGGAAGCCGGTGGGGACTAGCAGTCGGAGTTTGTCCTGGTCCTTGTAGAAGGCCGCTTCATTCTCGACTGTGAACTCTTCGACGAGGCTTCTTTCGATGTCGTCTCGAGGTCCTCGTCTGGAGATTCTGTGCCATCGCTTGATGAATCGTTTCATGCCGGGGTGGACTTGGTGATCCCTCTGGATTCTTGTCTGTAGGGGCATGTCTGCGAGGTCGTCAAGGATGGGATGGGCTGCTTGCTCTTCGTCGTCGTCTAGGAGGCACAGCAGGGGGAAGTCCATAGCCTCTGTGAGTCCATAGTACTAAAACAAATGGTAAACAGAGGGAAGGAAGAATAAAAGAAAATCGGAAGATGGTTTTCTTTATTTATTAAAAATCGGCGCGTCGGGGTCAGTTCGCCAAGGTTTTCCCTATATAGAGAGTATATCTTCGGTCTTCGTTAGACGACGTGTGTGACCAAGCAAAACGAATGGGTGTGAGCCTCGTGCTTGTACAAAGTTATCCACTTGTAGTACGTGTTACGTAAGTTTGGATCCCGGAGATAAGGATATCTCGGAGACCGTCTTTAGTAACCGTATGAAATGGTATCTAACTTTTTGTTCAAGCTTGCGGAGGACGTGTTTGTTGCTAGGCCGGTATGGCAGAGCAGAAACGCGAACTAACCTCCAGACACGCCACGTAAGAAGATCGGAGAGGTACCTAAAACAAATGGGTAAGAGTATGGAAAACGACAGAAACTAACATAAAATAATAAACAGGTAGAAATAAAAGTAAATATAAGCAACTTATCTGTAATTGAGAATAATGGTTGGTTATTAAGAAATATACACACATATATATATAGCAATGCACATAAATATGAGATATGGTTATGGTTTAAAGATAAAATGATTCAAATGGCTGAAAGAAAGATAGGATTAGTTCAAGCTGAAAACCAATAACATAAATCGCTCTAGAGCAACAACGTTGCGACAGAAAAGTATTAAAAATGGTAAATAAACAATTACAAGTAAACGTTAAGGTTAAAAATATCAATATAAAAATAAGCATCCACAAATATCACAACTATAAGTAAAATACGGTATATACGAAATAGGATATGTCGGATGCAAGAACAAGGAGGCAAGTCGAACAAGAATACAACAGGATCAGAAGAAGGAACGAGTTCCAAATAGACGAGGAAGACCATACCAGCCCAAGTGAAGTTGCAAAAATTATCAGGAAACTGAAAGGAAGCAGAGCACCAGGACAAGAAGGAATCCACAACATCACCCTCAAGGAACTTCCGAAGAAGATCATAGTACAGCTGTACTATATCTTCAAATACTGCCTGGAAAAAGGACATTTTCCAAACAACTGGAAACACGCCAAGATTATACCTCTTCTGAAACCAAGGAAAGATGGAAGAAGACCGGAAAGCTACAGGCCCATATCACTCCTGGAAACGATGGGAAAAATCTTAGAAAAAATCATCTACAAGAGACTGGTGAAGCATACAGAAAGAAGAGGAGTCATCCAAGAAGACCAGTTTGGTTTCAGAAAAGGAAGAAACTGCGAACTCCAATTAGCAAGGATCATCAGCGACACGAAGATAAAATTCAACAGGAAACAGAAGACAGGATTAGCCATACTGGACATAGAGAAAGCATACGACACGGTTTGGAAGAAGGCACTAATCTACAAGATGGACAAGGCTAGACTTCCACACTACCTCATCAACATCTGCGACATGTATCTATCTAATAGAACATTCCAAGTTTCAGCTGACCAAAAGATGTCGACGATTCAAGAAATCCAGGAAGGAATGCCTCAGGGCAGCATCTTATCACCCATTTTATATAACATTTTTGTTTCAGACCTCCCTACAGATCCAAGGACTTCTACAGCCCTGTATGCAGACGACACAGCAGTGTATGCATCCGGAAAAGACGAAGGAAGAATCATAGATGACATGGAGAACCACCTGGAAAAAATCACGGACTACACCGAAAAATGGAAAATCAAGATTAACGCCGAAAAAACGCAGTTCATCATTTTCGGCCAGGATAGACGACCACTACGGAACCAGATCACAGTAGGAGACAACAGAATTCAGGAAACAGAGACGGTCAAATACCTAGGAGTCCACCTCGACAGAAAACTCAACTTCCGGGTGCATACACAAAAAACTAAGGTAAAAGCTAATGCAGCTAAAAAACTAATACTTCCTTTCATTTTTAGGTCCAGTCCACTCTCGAAGGCGAAGAAAATTCAACTCTACCAAGCATATGTTAGGTCGGTGATTCTGTATGCTATACCAGTGTGGAGCTCCATTGCGGAATCACACTGGAAAAAGTTGGAAGCAACTGAGAACTCATGCTACCGAATCATCGACGGAGCAGCATGGGAGGATAGAGTTACAAACGCGACGATCAAGAACAGGTTAGGATACACGCCACTAAGGGAAGTGGCCGAGAACAGAACCAGGTGGTTCTTCAACCAGGCCACACGAAGACTACGAAAGACCAGGGATATCCTCGAGAAGAACAGGATCCAGAGGATACATAGATCCACCCACAGACTGATCGACCACCTGATCAGGGTCTAACCAGGCGTGCAGGGAAGTAGGTACGTTTGCCGATTCAAGTACCTACAGAAGCAGACGAGGACACCACCCATGAAAACCCAGAAGCCGAAAGGAGAAATCTTCAAGCGCTGGCGGTGCACGAGCGGGACGCCGAAGAAGAAAGAAGGCAAAAATATCTTAAGTTTTTGACATGTAAATATCTTAGAATGGCAATAAACGTTTTTATTTTTATTTTTATTTTTATTTTATAGTGCCTCAAAATGCGAAATGCCCGTTTTTTTTTATTAAAATCATTGCATAGAATTTTTCTTACTAATTTTTTTTTCATAGATTTCCTTTTGGGGAAGAAAAAAAAAAGAAATTTGGATAAACATATTACAATTAAATAAAAACAAGCTTTCCAGATGGTCACGTATTTGTTGTGATCATTTTGATCCAAATGATCTTATCACGAAATCTGGCTTTGTTCGTCTAAAAGAAAATGCAAAACCATTAGCTATACCAAGGTGGGTAATACTTTTATTAAATTTTTACATTGGTATTTAATATTTATATAAATTTTCTGTTTATTGTTTCTTCTATATTGTTTTCTCTTTGCATACAGGTCTTCTAAAGATGTTAAAGAGGTGGTAGGAACTAAAGCTTGTCCTAGTCCATCAGACAGCCACAATTTAAATTTCGAAACTAGAGAATTTCTTACTGGATTGTATGGTATGTAATAATTCTAAACCAACTGTATACAGGTTAATCATATTTTAAGCTTATTCAAATTCAAATTTATATTTGCAATGTGTTACATTCAAAGTGTATTAAATATTTTTTCAGACAAATATCCAGCAGCTCAACAACACAAACTGCTAGCAGTGAACGAACTTTGTCTGCCACAGAAACTGATGAATTCTTGGGCAAGGAAAATATCGAAGGGCATGCTGCAGATAGAGAATTAGTAGCTAAAAAAATTAACAAGAGGTAAAATTCATTTAATTTTTCGTTTGCATTATTATATCCTTGAATAAGCAATTTTTCTTTCATTAATCATTTTATTTTTAGGAAGCATTATGTGGGGGATTTTTCCATGTCGGACTTGGACTGCCCAAGAAAAAGAAAAAGGTACATGGAATCAGTAGACATGTATATAACAAAAAAAAATACACAAATTGACACCCTAAGAAAATCTACCAAAAGATGGAAACAACGAGCAACAACATTAAACGCATTGGTGAAATCATTAAAAGAAAAACTGTATGTTACAGAAAATGCTGAATCTGTGTTGTTGGTAAGTTTTCTTTCACATATTCCATAAAGAACAAAATTAAATTAAAAAATTAATGGGAAACTCCCAGTAGTTGGCTGTATACCATTGTTTAAAAAACTTATACAGAAGCAAAACACTTCACATTTGTATGTAGGTATAAAACATTTAATTTAAAACATTTTTAAAAAGTGTCATCAAAATTTACACAGGTGCATAATGTGACGTTTTCAATCTCGTTCAGATCATCCTCAGTGCCTTCTTTTGTAATTGAAGCTAACACTGTGAAGATATAATTCTTCTTGAATTATATTTCCTGTCACCTCAGCCAGTTGGTATTTGTCGTTTTAACTGACAAGAATCACATGTTCAAGTCGAGCAAAGGAACATGTTGCTCTTTAAGTATTAAATCTTTATCCAATGTCATCCACATATGGTCACATTAGAATTTAAATTTTGAAACATGTAAAACCATATATTGATGTCACAGCTATTTTTTTAGTGTTTTCAATTACAAAAGCAGGCACTGAGGATGATCTGAATGAGATCAAAAACGTCATGTAATGCACCTGTGTCAATTTTGATACAACACTTTTTAAAAAAGTTTTAAATTAAATGTTTTATACCTACATACAAATGTTAAGTGTTTTACTTCTGTATAAAATTAAATTATTATTATATTTTATTTTTATAATTATTTTTTTATTTTTTATTGTTTTAGGCCTCTTTACCAGAATCAGCCAAAGCATTGTTTCAACGATTTTTAAAGGGTGCCAAATGTGCCAAATATTCTCCAGAATTAAGGTCATTTGCACTGACTTTAAATTTTTATTCAGCAAAAGCCTATGATTTTGTAAGAAGAGCTTTTAATAATTTATTACCACACCCATCAACCATAACAAAATGGTACCAAACTGTTGATGGTGCACCTGGATTTTCCAAAGAAGCTTTAAATGCTTTGAAAAACAAAGTTGAAGAAGCAGGGAAGCAAAGTAAAACACTTGTGTGTAATTTAGTGCTGGATGAAATGTCTATTCGTAAGCAAGTGGAATGGGATGGAAAAAAATTTACTGGCTATGTAGATTTTGGTACAGATATAGAATCTGATAATGTACCAGAAGCAAAAGAGGCACTGGTGTTTATGTTAGTAGCCTTAAATGACAATTTTAAAGTGCCAGTTGCATATTTTTTAATTGACAGTTTTTGTGGATCAGAAAAAGCATCCTTAGTAAATCTTTGTTTAAATTTTATTTATGATTCAGGCATAAAAGTCTATTCATTAACTTTTGATGGTGCTGCCAACAATTTATCTATGGCCAATGCTTTAACTGCTAAAATATCTGCAACAAATATTGAGCCTTTTTTTCTACATCCAATAACTAAGGAGAAAGTTTTTATATTTTTAGATGCGTGCCACATGATTAAGTTGGTTCGTAATTGTATGGGTACATTTGTTTTGAGTAACGTAAAAAATGAAAAAATTGAATGGCAGTATTTAAAAAATCTTGTTGACTTGCAATATGATGAAAAATTACATTCTGCCAATAAATTGAGGTATCGGCATTTGAGATGGGGACAGGAAAAGATGAGGGTAAACTTAGCTGTTCAAACCCTAAGTAAAAGTGTGGCAGACGCTTTGACATATTGTAACAAAGAAAAAAACTTTAGTCAATTTAAAAATTCAGAAGCTACTTCGGAATTTATCATGATTTTTAATAATTTATTTGATATATTTAATAGTATGACATATTATTCTAAATACTCGTTTAAAAATTCTTTAAATATTAATAATGAGAAGGAAACTTTTGAATATTTAAAAATGGCTGAGAGGTATATATGTGATTTAAAATTAAATGATATAAGTATCATATCTTCACAAAGAAAAGTGGGTTTTTTGGGTTTCATTTCAAATATCGCTAGTTTGAAAGGATTATTTAATCTTTTGGTTAAAGAAAAAAAATATTTAAAATATTTACTTTCTTACAAACTGTCGCAAGACCATTTAGAATTATTTTTTCGGGCTGTAAGGGGTAAAGGGGGTTATAACAATAATCCAACTGCCCGACAATTTGAGGCAGCTTTTAAAAGATTGCTTATTCACACAGAAATATCAGGACCTAATACAGGGAATGTTAAAAATATAAATAATGTTGGCATTTTAACCGCAACATCTGCACGACCTATTACTAGTTTAGGAAACATAGAAGATAATTTAGAAGATTTTACACAAAAGACAACAATTTTTTATGAGCATGACTATTTTCAAAAAGATGTTTTAAATTTAAGTGTTTATGTAGAAGATGTAATTGGATATATTTCTGGCTTTATAGTTAGAAATTTAAAAAAAATCATTAAATGTACAAAATGCATAATAATATTAGAAAGTGAAGAAACATTTTCAAAATTACAGTTAGTAAAACAATATAAAAATTTAGCTAATGCTTCGAATTTAGTTATAAAAATATGCAAGGAGGCAGAGAAAAATTTTAGAATGTATATAAACAAAATTGAAAGTAGTTCAAAAAATTTATTAAATAAATTAATAAACGCCACAATGAATAATTTGCCTCGTGACATCATGGATAGTTTTGGTGATCACATTTATGACAATGAACTACTCAACAATCATTGCATTCAATTATTAAATTTAATTTTAAAAAAGTATTTCACGCTAAGACTTCATCATGAAGCCAAAAAAAATTAGATGTAGATAGGCAGAATCGTATGAGAAGTTTGCTGACTAAAAGGATACTGTTTAGACATGAATAGAAAAGATCATTCCACACAAGGTAAAATCACTATTGATTTTACCTTGTTTATTTTTATGCCCACCTTATTTAAAGCTCTATTCCGTATCGTTACACTTCTTTGTTGTATCTGTTTTTTTAGGTTTCAGTAACCTATATGTAGTTGATGTATGTAGTTGTAGTTTCTTTTATAACTATTTTTTTACTTTTTACCTTTAATTTATTACTTCCGGAATCTCAAGTTAGTAGGCAAACTCCCGTACGAAATTTCGGATGTAGAAATATTTTACTTCGGGTAGGGACTTATTGTTAAAAACAGTTTTATTTGTATTTAAAGACAGACGTGGCAACCGCCCATGCGAAGTTTGTACGTCCGCCTCTAATTCATAACAGTCGTTGAAAAATGGTAAATCCGAAAGTCAAACAAAAAACACATGTTATATCCTAGTTGTCAATTCAATTCTACGAAAGTTAATCAACACTGATGATTCCCAGTTAGTAATTCAATTGCATCGGCATTTTGCCGTATAATTTAATACTTTTAAGTATGTTTTCTTCAATGTAAACCCATCTACTATTTTCGTTTTGAGTTTAGTTACGCAAGTACTCCAAAAGTAAGTAATCTAAACCACATTTTTGCATTTGACAGTTATAATTTTACCTTAACGTTTTTCTTAACTGAGTGGAATTACTTGCTTTTTAGCTTCACTGAAGATGGACTGATTAGTCCGAAAACGTTCTGAACTTTATTATAATTCATTTGGATTTTTAATTTAATTTCTTAATTAAATATACCACTTACAACAGAAGTTTTTTACTTCGATGTTCGAGTTTTTAAATTTATTTATTGAATATATGTTTTATTAATTATTTATTTTTAACCACATATAAATACAAACATGTACAACTATAGCTTGTACCATCCCTAATGAACGGGACAAGCGGAATAGTACATTATAAAATGTTAAAAGTGCATTTATAAAATGGCAAGAATTTTAAAATTTCGCTTATAATTAAAGCCTGAACAAAAATTTTCAAACTTGCGATATATATTTTAAAATCTAAAAATCCTTTTTATCTCTCAGAATTTAAAAATTGACTTACCAGTTATATGTGGTTTTAAATTACTTATAGTGATTGGCTGTTTTTAAAAGTCTTTATTTCTAAAATTATTTAAACACAATGGCTTTTTGTTTCCTAGTTGCAATAGGTTTTATAGGATTTTGGTTTATTTCGAAATATGTGTCTCGACTGCTATGTGTCTCAGTTGTACATTGACACATGTACTGTCAAATGCAGTTGAAACATTTTTACTAAATAATTGAGAAGCAAAGTTTAATTTCATTTTTTGTTTATGAAAATGAATATGTTGGCTTCGCAATTTATTAGCTAAATGAAAACGTTCATTCTCTTGCAAGTTGTTTAATTCTTTAAAATATATCCATGCTAAAATGTCATTATTACTATCCACATGATCATACTTCTCACCTATAGTATTCCCAAACAATTTAATCAAATGGATATCAGAATTATTACGATGCTGGACAATGTTGGTATTTGTACAAGGGTGTTTAAATGTAGTTTTTAAGGTATTATGGTTCAAATTACAACCTAACCGTTAACCCATTTTCAAATTCACTGGAGCACCATCAAAAGTTAAACTTACAACCTTAATAACATTAACAAAATTTAGCAAAAAAGCCAGCGCTGTTTTCCTTAATGTTTATACAGTTGATCCTGTGCCAAAATCAATGTATCCGTAACATTTATTTCTTTCGGGAACCCACTCTTGTTGATGGATGTGCATTTCATTCATAATACTACTACATACAAATGGTGCTTCAAAGTTCATAGATTTTAAACGAAGAACATCAAATTCTTTATTGAATCCAGGTTCACCATCAACACTCTGAAACCACCTACTGAGTGTTCTAGTATGAGGAAAGCATTTATTAAAATGTCCTTCTAACATAATTATATGCAGAAGGCGAATAAAAATGGAGTGTAAGAGCAAATGCCTTGAATTCTACAAAATATTTTATTGTTAAGCCTTCTTTTTGTTCTTATAATACCGCCTTATACAAAGTTCAGTTGGTCCACCCATTTTTTCAAGGATGTCTAATGTTTCTTCATGAACAAGATTTAGTAATATAGTTAGTTAGTATAGATAGTTAATAAGTATATCAAAACAACCAATACACTGAAATCTATCCTGTCAAAACCAAACCTAACAAGGTACAAGGGAGATCAAAGAACTGCATTTATAAAATACCCTGTGAATGCAACAATTTCTATGTGGGAGAAATCGCAAGACCACTGTCAGGATAAAGCCGTCTGTATACCAGCATTGATCTGCCATTATGAGATTTGTTTTATTTAAATCCCTTTTGTACCTCCCTATAAAGAGGATGAGGCGTTACATGTAAGCTGCACATCTATTACTCCTAGATGTTTTACTAAGATTGATAGAGAATTTTTCCATGTCATGCTACCTACTAAGGATATTTAATGTTCTTTGGAGTGTGCTGGATAGAAAATTACCATATTTTCCTCTTACCATAATTACTAGATCATCCCTCTAGGCATGTACTTCTTCCTCCGTGTGTGTCAAGAAGCGACATCAAGTGATCCACCAGGAGTGACCAGAAGAGGGGAGAAAACACTCCCCCTGTGGGCACCCCTTAGCTGTTTTGAACAAAATCTCTCCTTGCACCTCTGTGAGAATCTTCTACTCATTCAACAATATATTTTCCAGCATTGCTTTGATCCAGTTACACACAGTGATAGTGGATCTATTTGACAGGGCATTATTAAATGTGCTTTCTGTATCTTCTCTCCATTATTAATTGAGTGACCGATTTTCTGAACTACTTCGTCCACTGATGTTTCTGTTGATTTCCTTCTATATATGCATGCTGGTTGCCATTGAGAAAATGATTCCCCAAGTGTCTTTCCTTAATATGCCTATCAAGAATTTTTTCTATTGCCTTCAACAAAAATGATGTAAGACTGATCGGCCTGTGCGATTTAGGCAGGACATTATCTTGTCCTATTTTGTATATGCACTCCACGATTACAGTTATCCATGCCTTTGGTATACAACTTATTTATAACATATTGTATCTTTATATACAACATATTGTGTGTCTTAGAAAATAAATGAAACAGTATTTATTAAGTTGTGTGCATTAATGCCTTAATTAAACTACTAATTATTTTGCAAAATGTTTTATGATTATTTCTTTTGTATGGTTTTTGTTAAAAATTTATAATCGATTTGATGTTTTTTTGTTTGTATTTAATTCATTACAACAAAATACAAAATTAGAATTCAAAAGTTTGTTGTTTGTTTTTGCACTCAAGTAACCTATTAATTTCCTTCCTAATTCCCTAATATAAACTTCAAAATTTGCTACATACAAAGAAATTATTGCAACAGTGAAAAACACCAGGAACGGATGAAACATGAATTAAATGAGATATGAATTAATAAAAAATGGAGGAGACGAACTGATGCACCGGATTCTTAAACTAGTAAAAATATAGGGAACTCAAAAAATATACCGATGGAGTGGAGAAAGGGTCATCTAATAAGGATATTAAAAACAGGAGACAGAAAGATATAAGTAACTACAGAGGAATCATGTTACTGAACACCACATAGACCATATACAATATGTTGTCAAGCATATTGAGAAATAGATAAATTACCGAAAATACACTACAGCAATATCAACCCGGCTTTAGAAAAAGAAAATCACCCATAGATGCCATTCACTTCCTAATACAGCTGATTTAAAAGTGATATAATTTTTCCTTACTATTTATAGACTTCCAGCCATCTTTCGACTCTCTAAATAGACTCCAACTCTTAATGGAAATGCAAAACTGATTAGATTTATATATCAAAATTTCCTTCACACTAAATAATAATTAATAATCCTTAATAAAATTTAAAAAATTAGAATTTTTAATCTTTAGGCAAAACTTCAATATTTCCTATTGGTAAAATGATTAAAATTCAGGTAATGTACTTTACAAACATTATAAAAATAATTTTTTCTCTTATATACGAGAACAAAAAAAAATTATAAATATTTAATTTTAATTAAAAAAATAATTATTGTCATTAAAATATAAATGAGCACGCCGCTGTTCTGGTAAACATACCTTCAACCTTGAGCGGAGATCTTTCGGACACCCGTAGCGAGAATACGGGACCGCTTAGTCTATATATTATACGTCATTGCTTCTAACTATATTTCTTACACCACAACGGGACAATAATTGCAACATATTCGCGATTTCCGAATTGGATTTTCCAGAATTATAAAATCTAATAATGAATGAACAAATTTTCTCATCGATAACTTTGCCTCGACCCATTATAGGTACAATCCACAAACGGCAAAAAGCTTTACAATATTAAAAAATCAATTGACATTAACTGACAAAATTATTGTTTTGATGGCATTTTTTCATAACTACCTCTGGATTTTACGTAATTATGAAAAAATCAACGTAAGTTGACATAAGTGAATACATAGCCAGGGTTTAGTGAATTTTTTTATTGTTGAAAATAAATAAAAAACAAGGGTAATGTTTTTAATAAGTATTAATAAAAATGCCATATTAATTAATATGGGAACTTATAAAAACATGCAGAGTATACGTTGTTTATGGTAATCGACTTAAACTGCAAATTCCATAGGTGTGCCAACTGATATGGTAAGGGGCTCGTAAATGAAATAATACAACTCGTGACTAAATTCTACAGAACTATACAAATCCTCTAAAATACTTAAAATGCAATCAGTAACCAAGATGTACCAGAAGTCCTTCCGCAAGAAGTAGAATCGACAATTAAAAATATGAAAAGCGGTAAAGCAGCTGGAATAGATGGAATAACAGTGGAAATACTTATGACAAACAAACCTGCAAAAACTTAGCAGTCTTATTTACGAACTGACTAAGATCAAGACGCATACCAGACCACTGGAATACAGCAAACATAATTCTCATTCATAAGAAAGGTAGCAAAGAGGATATCAAAAACTACAGACCTATAAGTCTATTCCAATCATATACAACATATTTACAAAGATCATCATTAACAGATTAATAAATGCATTAGATGCTGCACAGCCAAGAAAGCAAGCTGGCTTCAGTACCATGAATAGTATACATACATCTCGAGAACTGATAAGTAAAGCTAAAGGCGCGTTTTCACGGGTCGATCTAGGTTGAACGATTTGGATCGTTCGACCATAATTCGATCTGTGTGGAAAGCAAAAAGGTTTACACGATAGGCGATAAATGTTGAATTAATTGTGGTACAAAATAGCATCACTTGAAATGATTAATGTAGGTGTACAATTAATTTGTTGTGCAATTTGTATGTTGTTGTAATGTTTTTTATTTTATTTTTCAAGCCATTTTCAGACATATTCGGTTTATTCATATGTTTTAGAATTGCTTGCAATACTGCTCGCCTCGCTTGCAGATTGCGATAAAGCTCGGTTTGTGGATTCCATAATACATCATAGTTTTGATAAGCATTCAAAAATCTTGCCATGTCTGCATCTGACCATTTTTTAGTAATTTTTTCCCAAAATTACAGCTTGTACTAAAAACAACAACTTTATACACGCTAAAAGTACTCTACTCGGCTGTCGGTACGTTGTGTTTCCGTTCGACCAGGTGTTTACACATTCGATTCCAGTCGTTCGACATCGATTCGGCGACAATCGCCCGTCAAAAGTAGACAGCCTTTCTACTTCCGTCGAATCGAGTCACTACGCCGAACGGCCAAGTCGATTTATGGTTTACATATTCAATTTGCTTTCGATTTCATAATCGACCTAAATCGTTCAATCCAGATCGACCCGTGAAAACGCGCCTTAAAGGCGCGTTTTCACGGGTCGATCTGGGCCCTGATTCTAATTGAGATTTCGACTCAAAACATGTCGAAATTAATATGGCGACGTCGAAATGCGACTTTGCGAACCTTGTGGATTTCAGCTGAACTAACCAAACGACGTCACTAAATTTCGATTTATCGAAATTAATTTCAACTTCAAGAAAGTGGTTGAAATTTAATTTCGAGTCGAAATTAATCTGACATGACTGACTGGACTGGGAGAAGTGAACTTAGGTTCAGTTTAGGTAGGCGGTGTTTTGATCCTTGCAAGGAAAACTGAGGCAAAAAGTATTAATATGGCTGTGTTTTACGGACATTTGCTAGTTTTGGAGGAATTAGAGAGGATAGATATCCAACGCTCATAACGGAGGATAAGAAGAATGTTACGGGATACTCAAAATTCTTTTTCACTAAGTGATGCTCAATTTAGGCAGCAATTCCGGCTTAATAAACAAGCTGCAAATTATTTAATAAGGGTATTAGAACCATATTTGGAAGAAGATGTTTATGCCTCTAGGATACCTAAAATGTTTAGGGTTAGTATTACTAAGTTGCAGTAAATTTAAAAATATATTAGAATATAACCACTAAGTCAAATCTTAGTGGTTATAACTTAAGGATCTCCCACATCGCCTTTTTTTCTTGCCATCTTTTCTTTCAATTCAAAATATAATTGAGAATGGCCACTATTTATGATTTAACAACTCAAACAAGAAAAAAAAGACGTTCACGTAACGTAAACAAAACAAACATTCAACAAGCGTAGTGCAGCCAATAAACAACAGGGCCAACCCAAATTTTCAGCAGTGTCAAAATGATAAAGTAAATATCCCCAGTTTTAACTACAATCGAAATGAATCAGAATCGCTAGCGATTGCGACTGTCATGGCGTAGTCGCTTTTAAATTTCGACATCGAAATGAAATAGAATCAGGGCTCTGGATTGAACGATTTAGATCGATTATTAAATTGAAAGCAAATTGAATATGTAAACCGCAAATCGACTTGGCCGTTCGGCGGAGTGAGGCGATTCGACGGAAGTAGAAAGACTGTCTACTTTTGATAGGCGATTGCCGCCGAATCAATGTCGAACGACTGGAATAATCATTGTTTACTAAAATAGATGTTAAATAATATTTATTTTTCTTTCAAAAACGAATTATCATTAGAACAGGCACTTTTCATTTTTTTTGTTTTGGTTTTTGGTTTGGTTTTTTATATACATTAGTCCCATATCCACTATTTTCCTTTGAGATTAAAACATCCAGAAAAGGTAACGAGTTATTTTATTTCTTTTCCATCGTAAATTTTATTGACTCCTTTTACCTTTTATTTATATTAATCAGAAATGTATCCAACACAACATCTACATATTTCCAACATATTGTGGGCTTTAAATTTTGATTAGGAATGTTTGTTTTGAAGTCTTCCATCAATATATTAGCTAATAATGGATTTAAAGCACAGCCCAAAAATTTTGTTTATAGAGATTATTGTTTAGATAAAAATAAGTGTTGTCAGTAGATCGTGTCAACAGTTCCATTATAGCTGATACATTTAATTTGGTTCTAGTTGTTAATCTATCATTTTGTAATTTGGTTCTAATTGTTTTCAAAGTTTTATCTAAGAAAATACCATCTTAATGGTGCATTTATAAATAGACTATTTATGTAAAACCTTACTTAGAAAATATTACATATACAAAGCAATGTATCAAATTATATTAACATTTAAAAATATAGATAATTTTAATAAAATTTGTTAAATTATTAATCTAATTTTGTTTTATTTAAGTCAAGCATAGCTACAGCTATACAGATCCCTCTTTATAATAATAACCTTTCAGTTTTTTTTTAATAATACATCATACACAATAATAATACACAAAAAAGGCGCTATATACTTGATTCATTCATGCCTAATTAATATATAACATCAGTCAACCTCCTGTATATAAAATACCAAATTTTTATTGCAAAAAATGCTGAAAAATATTTTTTTAAATAATTTTTAAAAGTAGGTATTTTAAAAGACCTTTAATTTTGATTTGCTATTATTTACTATTAATTTTAGAGTTATTCTTATAATTTAAACATTATTAAATTTATCAAACGGGTTAAATAAATGGATTGAAGTAATTATATTATTAATTTATAAAAAAAATGTTGCCGGTAATGCTTAACGCATATTTGTATCGATTTTTTGAATTTTCCCAGCAGTTTTTTCTAAAAGTTCTTTAAAATGTGCATTATCCATTCTTAAATGATTTCTATAAGCCTCTGGATCTCCCACAACCATTTCTTGGAGCAGGCTTTGTGATGCACCATGAGTATTTCGTCTTAAAATCCACGGTCGGGTCCACCACCTTCGTTTATTTTTCTTTTTGTTTGATTTGGCGATTTCTTCTCGAATTGCATAACAAATTAATTCCACACCTACATTAAGAATTTCACGTGTAGCCATTTTGTACTACAAATAATTCAACATTCATCGACTGTCGTGTAAACCTTTTTGCTTTCGGCACAGATCGCATTATGGTCGAACGATCCAAATCGTTCAACCCAAATCGACCCGTGAAAACGCGCCTTAAAGAATATGAAATATCGCTAGCACTAAACTTCATAGATTTCGAGAAGGCTTTTGATTCTATATATCCCAAGACAATAATAGAGCCTTTAGTTTTGTTATGAATAAATAAATTTATTTATATTCCACTCTTCAGAGACAAAAATGCCACTGAACCTGTAAAAATCATACTACTAAGCTGAATTTTCCAAAGAATGTTATAAGTATATATATACTTATATATACAGGGTAGTCCTTACGTAATTGTAAAAAAAACTGCAGATTCTACATTTGTATATGTATACAGGGTGGTCCTTAAGTAATTGTACAAAAAGAAACAGTAGATTCTACACTTTAAAATATTACGATTTAAGCCAAATTGCTTTAATAAAATGTTGATATTAAGAAAGATACAGGGTGTTAAAGTGCAAAATTAAAATTTTATTTTTCGCTATAACTTTCATGTTTGTAAATATTTATGTATGAAAATTTACAACTGGGTACTTTTAAATATGAGAAATTATAATTTGATGCACACTTTAATGTAACTGATAGAGGGCGCCACTTATGCCACAAATGTGGTATAAATTTGCACTTAACTTTTTTGCTCTTTAAGTTACCTGTATTTGGGATAACTAATATTAAAGATACATTATTTTAACAAAAAAATGGTATACTTGTTAATAACTTCAAAACTCAACAGTTTTCGAGATAATCGCATGTTAAAAATCAGCTGCATAATTCTGATCTAAGGCAATTACTCCAGGCAACGAAGAAAAAATAGACAAAAACATTAATACTTCTGAATTTTGTTATAAAATACCTTTAACGAAAGTTAATAATTAACGAAATATTAAATAAAATAAATATATCAGCAGAATAATTAATAATAGGATTTGACAAAATAACAGAATAATAGGATTTTACATAAAACATTTTACGTTTTATGTTAAATTAAAGTCATAATCAACAAAACATTTTGTTTACAAACCAAATTAAGAAATAGTTAAACTAAATAATATACCTTTTTGTAAAAGTAAGTGTTCGATATGTCCACCATTTTCTTTAATTCATTTGTCAATATATTCCATAAAAGATCGTCTCATATTAAATGACATCATTGGTTCTAAAGAAACTGTTGCAGTATTTATTTCTTTTCTTAGTTGGTTGCGAATGTTTATGGAATTCTTATAGACACGTTGTTTTAATGCGCCCCACACACCAAATCTCTTGCTATATTATGGAACTACATCTTATTTGTCGCAGAAGTTAAATAATGTATTAAATTCTGATGTATCTCGTTCATTGGATACTTATATACACACGGAATAACCTATCAATGACATTACTTATTTATATGAATACGTTACAGCTTACGAGTAACTATAAATAAAATCCACAAGGAATTCCGTCTAACTTGTTACGACTTCCGTCCTAACTTGTCAACATTGTCATTTCAATCAGTTGCTTCCATAAAGTCCTCGTAGACACACCGTCTCAGGACTAGCAACTTCAACGTGGAGTCATATGTCGCCATGTTACCTAATCCAACGGTAACTTTAACATCCTAATAATTTATAAGAAATACTGTCAAACAAAGGTAACTAATTATTTGTTAACGGGTTTTTACCCATATATTTAGTGGCTACATTCATGTACTCCTAGTAAGTATTAACCACACTTTACATTAACCTTGGTCAAAATTTAAACTTCATGTTCTTTTTAATTAAGTGGTTACATATTTTCTAGGATACTGATGATGGAATGATGGATTCCGAAAACGTTTTGTCTAACATAGCCCGTTTGGGTTTTTAAATATATACCTTTTACAATGGATTTTAATTAATTTTTAACTATAATTACATCTCGAACAAATGGACTATTATGATTGACTAACGAACTAATATTATGCTGAACTAAATTGCCTGTGTGTTTACTATATTTACAACAATATCGGTTATTAGGACAATGATGATGTTTTTGTAAAAATACTGAGTCTTTCAGGTTAGATTTGTAACAAAAGTATTATGAAACAGGACACAAATGTGTTATTCAATACCTGTGCTCTAGTTTCTGTTTGTCCTAATAAAAATGGGTAAACAACAATAAGTATTCTTTTCGGATTTTTTATGAATTAAATAATTATATCAATATCTCACCACATTGCCAAGAAATATGACTACCACGACCAATCCAACGTTCAGAAAAGTTGTATTTTAGTATGTTCTAACTGCCTTCTCTCTAGAATGTAGTGGGGTACCATCTTGCATAAACCACATATTTTGGGTTTTTAGCATTTCACAATAGATAAAAAGTAATACAACGCCATTATAGAAACTTAAGAGGCGATAGCAAAAAGAAATTGTAAACATGATGACGACCAACGTCTGAATACGGACACTTCACCTAAAGAAGAAGTTGAAATATCTTTTCTCCAATGAGACATTTAGCATCCATAACAAAGCATTTTGTTATGTTACATTATCATCTTTGAGTTGTTTTAATGAGAATAAACTATGAATTATGCTTCTCTACAGGTATTCAGTGCTTTACCGCACAAATATCAAACTAAGAATTATTGTGCAGCTGACTTATAAAATGCATTTATCTCAAAAACGGTTGAATTTTCAGTTTACTAACAAGTATACCTTTTCTTTGTAAAAATAATGTATCTTTAATATTTTTTAACACAAATAGAGCTAACTTAAAGAGCAAAAAAGTTAAGCGCAAATGTATGCCACGCATGTGGCATATGTGGCGCCCTCTATTATTTACATTAAAGTAAGTATAAAATTATAATGTATCCTACTCAAAAGCATTCAACTGTAAATTTTTGTCCAAAAATATTTAGAAACGTAAAAGTTATAGCGAAAAATAAAATTTTAAATTTCCACTTTAACACCCTGTATCTTTTGTAATATCAATATTTTATTAAAGCAAGGTGGCTTAAATTGTAATATTTTAAAGTGCAGAATCTGCGGTTTCTGTTTGTACAATTACTTAAGGACCTCCCTGTATATATACTTATATAATATTATACAGGGTGGTCCTTACGTAATTGTAAAAAAAAACTGCAGATTCTACATTTTAAAATATTACGATTTAAGCCAAATTGCTTTAATAAAATGTTGATATTAAGAAAGATAGAGGGTGGTAAAGTGGAAATTTAAAATTTTATTTTTCGCTATAACTTTCATGTTTGTAAACATTTATGTATAAAAATTTACAACTGGATACTATTAAATATGAGAAATTATAATTTGATGCATATTTTAATGTAGCTGATAGTGTTGCCGAGAGGGGGCATTTGGGCCTGTAGGACCCATCGCCGGCTCTTCGGGCTTCTTCCTATCCCCGGAATTGGATCGGGTATTCACCATCTTTGGTTTGTCGCTGGTAGAAAGGTTAAATACTACCGCTGTTATAAATAACAGTTCCAGTGACAAATATCTGTTATAGGTAACGGTTCCAAGGAACAGTTACAAAGTAACAGAGCAAAAAATGGAAAAAAGATAGGTAAAAATGATCTAAGTATTCCTTGACTTACGGAAGGAATAACTTAGTAAACAATTAAATTAAATGGTATAAAAATATAATGCAAAGAAAAAAATGTTTCTAAGTGTTTCTTGACTTACGGAAGAAACGACTTAGAGTGGAACAATAAAATACTCAAAATATAGAACGAGAAATGCAAAAATGAAACAGATTATAGGAATATGTCTAAGTGTTTCTTGACTTACGGAAGAAACAACTTAGAATAGAAAATAAACAAGAGAATCAAATATAGTAAAATAAATGCACAAATATTTATAAGTGTTTCTTGACTTACGGAAGAAATGACTTTTAAAAGAAAATAAGAAAAATCAAATATAGAAAAGATGTGAAAATATTGCTAAGTGTTCCTTGACTTACGGAAGAAACAACTTAGCATAAAATAGAAAATGAAAGAAACAAATGTATTAAGTATTTTCTTAACTTAAGAAAGAAAATATCTTAGATAAAATATCGGAAATAATAATGCAACAATGATTATGAAAATATTTCTAAGAGTTCTTTGACTTACCGGAAAGAACTACTTAGACAAAGTACAAATCAAAATATAAAATAGAAAAAGCAAGATAAATATCTCTAAGTGTTCTTAACTTACGGAAGAACAACTTAGACACAAAATACAAGAAAAATAAACATCAATAACAACAATAACAACAAATCAGTACATGAACAAATATAGATCAATGTAATATCCTAACCTGAAAAGGTCTGAATATACAATAATGCTAAAATAAAAAGGTATACAGAAAATCAGAAATAAAACAATAACTTAGTTGGAACAATAATAGCACCGACTAGGTCTACAGTAGAAGAGGCAAGCTCGACTGACTGATGAGAGAAAATCTACCTGCTTTTATGTAAAACAAATCCTTTGTTTTACGTAGCAAAAGTGGAATTTCCCTGCATCGAGTCGATTAGAAATTTGTATTTGGCCAAACTTGGAATTCCCAAGTATTTTGACCAATATCCAAATTCCTTTATGCGTCCGGCACGACAATAGAGAGCGCCACATATGCCACATATGTGGCATTCATTTGCATTTAACTATTTTTCTCTTTAAGTTACCGATATTTGTGATAAAAAATATTAAAGATACATTATTGTAACATTTTGAAGTTATTAACATACCTGTTAATAACTTCAAAACTTGACAGTTTTCGAGATAATCGCATTTTACAAATCAACTGTATAATTCTGATTTAACGCGATTACTCCAGGCAACGACAGAAAAATAGATAAAAACATCAATACTTTTGAATTTTGTTCTATTTTGTTTTGAAATAACAGAATATGATTTTACATCAAACAATTTACGTTTTTGATTCCGGTCCTGGAGATAGTACTGAAATACAGCAACTAAGTCGTCTCCTGAATTAATAATATTGTTCTAAAAATTTAACCAAATATTATTTTTTTAAAGTATATCAGTGAAACCAGTGTAGTTAGTGTGCTAATTTGTGCTATAAATCATAACTGTGAGTAGCATATCTCCAAATATTAACTATTGATTAAACTGTAACCTCAAAACTTGATATCCAAGAGTACCGATAAGAAACCACTTTTTGTTTTTACCTTCTGTTCCTACCGGCTTTCGAGACAGGTCCGTCTCGAGGATCGAGTTGGAGAAGTATGCGGAATAAATTAAAGCATGGATGGAAATCCTGATGGAGAAGCTTCGGCTTCTCACCATACCAACCAACCAAATACATATTCCAGTGCCCTTACTTCTTTCAAATATCCGGCCAAAGAGCAAGCTGTTGTTCTCTTTAGTATTAATGACGTCAAAATTCATGAATACATTATTGCTGTAGGAAATTTAGTGCAACCAAAAAATATTAAGATTAATCACCCCAGCCACAAGACTCGTCATTTCTAATGTCTGCCCAACCGTCCCAAACACTTTAATAGAAGATGAACTAAGATGAACAAAGCTAGGACTTCAACCAGTATCTAGAATAACTTTTTTGAAACTAGGCATGCCGGATACTGCATACAGCCATGTTTTAAGCTTTCGCCGCCAAGTGTTGGTTACTAGTGATGATACTATCCTTATCCCAGACTTTGTTACAATTTACTATGACAACACCAACTACCGTATATACTTTACCCTCGACAACTTAAATTGCACTAAGTGTGCAACAAAAGGACATCGGGAAACTGATTGTCCATCAACATGTCAACAAACCCTCAACATAAATAGCCCATATCAACCAGAGACTGTAATTCCACAACAACCTCCCCTAATGGGTACCGACCACACTAACGTTCAAATTCTTAACACTGAAACCTTAGTATCTGATCAACCATCATTAGAAAAACACACTTTGTCCACAGAAAAAACCAATGAAACAAATTTTCCTCCATTAAATACCGAAGTACCTCCCCACACAACCAAAAGATAAATATCTACCTCACCTGATATACAAGAAACATCAACTGCCACAACTCCTTTTGCAAAACCTAAACACATAATGAAACGCCAAAAAGCCTCTCCCTCTAATATTATTAAAGAGTTAGAGACCATTAAAAATAAATTTGAGTCTAGGTCCCCAAAATTTCCTCTTGAGTTTAATGTTATTTGTGATGCGATACAAAATGCCTTAAACTCAAAAAACCCTAACTCCATTGTAGAAAACTACACAACGGATATGATATCATTTAGAGATATTCTATTATTTGCACATGATCATATTTTAGACCGTGGTATAAAATCCAAATTAACAAGGTTAAGAAAAAGATTACAACTCAATATCACTGATTCCTCATCCGATATAGAAAGTGATATCTCTGTTTCTCAGTCAGGTACCCAAAATGGCTAATACATTTATTTTACAATGGAACCTAAACGGATATTACAACAACGTAGAATCTCTTAATATTTTAATGAAAGAATTGTATCCCCTAGTAATCTGTTTACAGGAAACACATCTTAAAACTAATAACTTACATATTAAAAACTATACTAGCTTTCTCAAAAATCGCGACACAGAACACGCCAGCGGCGGAGTAGGTATTTTCATCAAAAATTGTGTAGAATCAAGAAAAATTCACCTAAACACTAATTTGGAAGCCGTTGCTGTATCTATATCATGCAATATTAACTGCAGACCTATTAACGTATGTAACATTTAGCGCTTACAGCGCTCAATCGATGATATTCCTGCTCCCAAGCTAATACTCGGTGACTTGAATTGTCATAATATCACATGGGGTAGTATAAAAACAGGCAAATGTGGTAGACTTCTTCAGAAATTAATTGTGATGTCCTCTCGTGGGAGTCACTATCCGGGTAGCTTTTAGACAGTCAGAGACAGAGTTCAAAATAAAAATAAAACTTTATTGTCTTCCTTAAATTAAATTGACAAAAATCTTATGTACATATTTACAATTTGGTTTAGTCTTCTCAGTACCTGGCCTATTTATTCAAATTAAGTTTGACCTTGTCATATGAAATTAGTCTTATCGGCCAGCGAGTGTGTATTTGAAATTTTACGGGAACGTTGTATCGATTTAATAACAGCGGACGATAGGTACAAAGAAAGGAAAGGAACTCAACACGTCCCTTAAGTGATTCGGGTTAATAGGACACTCCTCGACAGTCTCAACACGACTGCTTCAGAGTACGGGTAGTGAAGAGCTCAACACGCTCTTCGGGTAACGGCGGTATGGGACGGAACAACTTGTGAACTCAACACGTCCACAAGCCGGGGTAGGGAAGAAGAGAACCTTCAGTCAACACCTGTCGATTCTCCCTCTATGAGGAAATGTTGCGGTTTATATAGCGGAGCTTGGTAATTAGTTTTGCCCTTTTTACTGTCGATACATTCCTACTTCATGGGTTGGTTCGCGCGCACGCTGGTTTAACGGTGATGGCTTGGACTCATCGTTACACCCCCTCTTCCTGGAAAAAAAATTTTGGAACAAAATTTTTTAATTTTTATTCCTTGCCAGGTACTTGGTTACCCTAAAAAAAAATTTACAATACATCGAAATAAAAAATGTCCGCCCTAAAAAAAAAATAAATATCGTCTTCTTAAAAAAAAATCGTCTTCCTCTCTCTTAAAAAAAAAAGTCTTCCTTCGTGGGGCTTCAATTATTGGTTTTTATCCTCAGCACCCGGTTCGGGAGTCGGGAGTTCGGGAGATAATCAAAATCTAATATTAATGAATACTGGTAAAACTACTCATTTTAGCTCCCACAATAGTACTTTTTTTGCCATCGATATTTCGTTGTGTGATCACTCACTAGCTATAAGTTTTTCTTGGAATAGTCTTGATTATCTATATAATAGCGAACATTTTCCTCTAACAATTGAAACCATTGGGCATGATCAACCGAATATTCCTGTTTACCAAAAATGGAAATTAAGCTCAGCAAACTGGAACTTATATAGAGATCTAAATAAATAATTATCTTACGAAATTTATTCTAGAAGATAGCATAGATTCATCTCTTCATCATTTCAATGATATATATATATATATATATATATATATATATATATATATATATATATATATATATATATATATAATATATATATATATATATATTGATATGATTAGTGTTTAAAGAAAATAATTTATAAATTATATACTACATAATATTATATATGAAAAGTATTTGGTTATTTTAATAAGTTATATACTAGAAAATTTTATAAAAATTATTTATGTGAGGGCATTTTTAAGAAATTAGCATATAAAAAGTATTTTTTTATATAATTATAATGTTGTAAATATATTTAAGTGAGCCATGTGACTAGGCAACCAGATATACATACTCTGAAGTGACATTTAAGGAATGGTTGTGAATATAAAGTGGGGTTATAATAATAAAATGTGTAGTTTATTAAATTAGAATGTTAAGTTAATGATTTAAGTGTATATTCTGATCTGAAAAGCCTAAATGTCAACAAAATTATTAATAGAAAAGTATGGAATTCTCTAGATCACCGGAGATGGCCTTGTTTGCGAAATGGTTTGTTCCAGAAAATTCAGACATGTATTTAATAGAACAAATGGAACATGATTTCTTACCAGATGGTTCTGGAACATCCAAAAAGATATAAATACCCGGTGATTTGGATTCAAAAGGTCAGTCAGTCAGAAAGTTTAGTAAGAAAGTTCATTTAGTTAGTCAATCAGTTATGAGTTTTTTAGTATGAAAATTAGTTAGAGGCAGTCAATCAGTTACAATTGTTCAATATAGTGAGTTAAATCAATATTAAGAAACAGTATAAAGAAAATAATATTGAAGATTAAAAATGATGTTATGTATAAATGATGATAATGGAAGAAGTATTAATTGAATATTAAAATTAAATAATATATTTGGTGATTGGATATTGGTATATAGAAAAGAAGAATAAATATAAATGCTGTTTGCTGGTTTGCTTGGTGGTTTATAAATGCCGGTGAAGAAAAATATCTTAAATTGGTGGAAGCTGATAATTGGAAAAAGTAATTTCACAAAAACAAGGATAACCGAAGCTGCGAAGAAGACATTGAGTGGTGATTATAATCTATACAGTGGAAAACAGTTCATTTAGGCATTCAGTGACAGAAAGGTACAAAATTTTGTTAATATAATATAGTTAGTGTCATAACAATTTCAATTTTGAAGATAGTTTGTTTAAATTTTTACATTGTCTATAGAATTTAATTAGTTTCATAAGAATTTCAATTTAAAGATAGTTTATTTTAAATTTACATTGGCTAGGTTAGATATATATGTGTGTTTCATAATAGATATAATAAAGATAATTTAAAAAAAGTACTTACAAACTAATTCTTTGAGAACCGCGATAAAAACCCTATATTATTAAAAAATACTCATTGCTCATCATTCAAACAAACAATACATCATAACAATATATATATATATATATATATATATATATATATATATATATATATATAGGAAATTGAAAATAGAAACAGCTGTACAACACAACAGAACTAGGGAGGTTTACCAAATTACTAGACGACTAACACAAAAAGGGTCCAACTGTTCGAACATTGTAAGAACCAAGACAGGCGAATTACTTACTACAACAGATGACCAAGTAGAGAGATGAAAAGAGCATTTCAGGAGATGCTAGGTATTCCCAGAGATAACGCAGACGAAATTGTCGAAAACCCGCAGAATATAGACTTGCATATTTCTTGCGAGGCCCCTTCCAAAATGGAGATAATAGCAGCTATCAAATCTCTGAGAAACAACAAGTCACCGGGAATCGATAACATTGCTGCTGAAATACTTAAAGCTGATCCGCATCTACCTGCTGAACTTTTGCTCCCCATAATCCGAGAGGTGTGGGAAACAAACCACATTCCAGCGGGCTGGAAAAAAGGTAACATTATCAAGCTTCCAAAAAAAGGCAACCTCACACTGTGCAAAAATTGGAGAGGAATAACCTTGCTTACTGTCATAAATAAAATTTTCACGACCATCATACTGAAAAGAATAACGAACAAGGTTGAGTTCCGAGCTAATCAAGCAGGCTTTAGACCAGAAT